>NC_140625.1:12846540-14061540 GCF_057382275.1 Copadichromis virginalis
TCCTTCCTCTCTTCTCCTTCACTCTGCATATCCTAACTTATTTCTCCCTCCAATTACTCTCTTCTCGAGCATCACAAGTATCTCCTTAGCTCCCTGAGGCAATGTACATCTCTATATAATCAACTTAAGTGCTTTGCCGTCTGCCACTGCCCTGCTGCCATGAGGTTTACTGGTCACAGGACCGTACTAAGCTTGTTGTGCAGTCGTCAGAGGCCGAGGCTGGCAGCGACCGAGGATCCAGCTGTGCCTCGTATGCTGCTCCTGGTGGTTACGCCGACTGAGTAGCTAACAAAAGAAAGTAAGAGTTGGGGTTGTGGGCGGGGGTTCTTTTTTTGGTTCAGTAAGTACAGTGTGGCAACAAGAACATTACTTTTAATACTTGTGGCAGAATAGGAGTAGAAATCCTGTGAAGAAAATCTACAAAATGAGTTTGCAGTAATTTTTAATAGTCACTGTGATTATTGATGAAGATGAAATTGCATCTTCTTTTTTTCCCCCTTTCCTTTTATCCAGCTTTCTCAGATATTAGAAGTGGGACAAAATATTGATAGGGTAATATGTCAAACAGTTTGCTCTTTGGATACAATTACTAACACATTAGAGTTAAAAAAAATCTGGGTTTTTATTAAAACATTCAGCCGCTTTGGGCAAATTTCGCCACCAAATTTATTTCAAATCACTACTTTATGACTCCTTACGGTGAAGCTTATCAAATGAACGAGGGTAGGGTGAACAGAGGAGAAGAAGAAACTTACGGCGGGAAAATGGCAGACAGCAGGGAAAGCAAATCAGCGAGCTAATGGACTGAACGGACGAATTTAAACAGACGCTGCAACGTACCGAACATAAATCCCGTATAATCTGTAAAGTATCACGGGAACACTGAATTGCGAGACCACTTTTGCTGCGTGGAATCAAGACCGTTTCAGATCGTGAGTTACTCCACATATGATTTAAAATGGAATATATTTCGAGGATTAGTTGTTGATCATCTTAACGGGCTTTTTGGTGTTCTTAGACGAAGTCATTAAGTTAACAAAACACACATTTTTCCTTTCTCTGTTTGTTTGTGCGAAGCTGAATGGTGGGCTAATGTGAATGCAGCAGCAAGAGAGGAAACAGGTTATAATCGGGTTTCCTTTTACTGTTAATGTTGCCAAGATACAAAATAATGCCTGCCTGTTACAAAGCACACCCAGATTCCTACTGAACGCAACTGGTCATAGTGCTTCTCCTGGCGCAAAGACGAAAGTTGACGGGGAGAGGTGCAAGCGTGACATTCGTCGGTGTGCCTACACTCACGGTTGCATGTCTTTATCCAGCAAAAATGAACTCTTATCCAAAATGCACAGGAGATGAGCCAAATCCTGCAACGAGGAAGGGAGGGTTGCTAAGGGAAGGATGGGAGGAGGTGATATGGAGCAGAAGAGGAAGATGGATGTCATAAGTGCGGGGGACTGTGTCGGCGAGGCTCGTGCACAGTTCTATCCGAGTGCTAAATGACTGTTACCAAAAAGGTTTTTCCAACTCTTTCTTAAAATACCTTTGCCAGTTGTTGTACATTGTAATCTGACCATTGCCTTTTCCTGTCTTCTCTTCCGTCTGTCCCGCTTTATAGCAAGCATCCTACCCCCTCCTTCCCTGTTTCTGTCTCTGTCTGTCTCTCTCTCGGGGGAAGCTCTGTGACAGTGTGGGGTTTTATTTGTGTAATTTACATCCACCCTGACAGCCTTCTGTGCCCCCCTGCAACCCTTGGCTTTTACTACAGCCAGACCCTTGTAAAACAGCCGGTCTTTGTGATGAGAGAGATAAGATAAGATAAGATAAGATAACTCTTTATTGTCATTGCACAGTCATACATAGTACAGTAGTACAATGAAATTGGAAAAACTGTCCTACGTCGGCACTACATATAACACAACACGATATGACACATCACAACGTAACAAACAACACAACACAGTATATTAACTTAGTATAAAAAAGAAGAATAAGTGTATGTGTATTGCACACTGTTATTATTGCACATTAATTATTATTGCACCTTGTTATAAATATAAATATTATTGTTATCGTTTTAAACATTGTTACCTCCCCCTAAAAAGTCCAGGGAGGTATCCAGTCAGGTCAGCTATTTACATTGATCAGGGCTATTGCCCTGTTGTAAAAGCTGTCCTTGAGTCTATTTGTTCGGGACCTCAGCAGCCTGAACCTCCTGCCAGACGGCAGCAGCTTAAACACCATGGGGGATGGGGGGAGAGTGGCACTGTCTGAGCTACAATCCAGACAAAGATGATTGTAAAAACACCACGCGGTCACTTGGTGTCATTTAGCTTCCTCGCCAGCTATTTGTGGGTGTGAGTGTGTGTGCTCGAGTCTCCAAATCTGGATGTTTGTGTGTGTGCCCTCGTGCGTTGCACTAAATAGGACTGGGGAAGTTGCACGATTGGTTTCTAGACCCAGCAAGCTCTAGTATATCCAGGGATCAGGCATTAATCCAGCAGTCATCATGGGCTTGCTGTGTACTTTGCAGGATCGCCCTTGGAGGTTAATGGTCAAACAGAAATCCCATTAATAGTTAGTAGGGACTTCCAACTCACCTGTAGAGGTGAAATCCCTTTGGGGTCAGGTACGTCGCAGAGTTAAGACAGCTAATTTAACACTAAGGAGATGAAAACAACCAACAAGAGTCTTAAAGCGAATCTCAAATGTAAATGGTTAAATTTGGATAACTTTTATCTATTGACAGAAGGAGAAAGAAAGAAAAAAAAAAAACATCAAAGAGAGCCAGCACCAATAAAATTCTGAGAGAAAATGCTAACTAGAGCAAGAGAGAGCAATAGGAGAACAAAAGACAGAAGCATGAAAGACTGAGAAAAATAGGTAATGAGGGGAAGAGATCAGTGAGTTGCTGCATCTCAATGAGAGAAAACACACAGATGAAGGCAGGGCGATTTAAAGCAAAGACTAAGGGGGGGGGGGAGCAAAAAGAGGCACCACCGAGAATATAAAAAGTAAAGTTGCTTGCTTGCAAGAATCGAAAATGTACTTTATGAAGAACAAGGTCACAGATGAATAAATCAGTGAAAGTGAGCAGCAACCCCAATCCCCCCTCTTTTATTCAGCTGTTTCTCAACCTCACTTGTTGTGATGTATTAAACGAGTGATGAACTCGTGGTGAGCTAACATCGGCACGGGCTGCACGCACAACTACACGCACATGTACTCGCACACGCTGGAACGACAGCAGAGTTTGAGAAGGAGCTTTGGGGAACAATGACCCCCAGTGGCTGCAATGATGCTTTAGAGTAGAGTGGATCAGAGATGTTGTGTGTGTGTGTGTGTGTGTGTGTGTGTGTGTGTGTGTGTGTGTGTGTGTGTGTGTAAGAGAGCTGAGAAGGAGCTCATTAGGAGTGTTTGGCCAGTCAGCCTCTCACAGTTCAGAGCAGCCAAGGATGGTAAACAAGCCCACTTCAGCACCCACTCAGTAATGTCACACACATACACAGACACTCCGCAAGCAGCCTCTGTCTGTACGAGACAGCATTTGAAACGTGAACACAGCTTATTAAAGCTATGAACGCACTAATACATGAAAACTTTGTTTTTATTTGTATTCTGTGAAAAGATAACTCAGACAAAAAGTTATTAGACCCACAGCGAAAAAGGCAGGTTGAGAGCATCCAAGCAGACAGCAAGTAGAAAAGCAAAGACGCAGTTAGCAAACACAAACATGCATCATGTGTCACCTGTGACCTGTGTCATCTGCTTTAATTGAAAACTTTATAAAAGGAGGAACAAAAGGACAGTGGACAAGAGAGGAGATTCCATGCTTTACTTTTTAAACCCACGAGATGTATTATAAACAATCACGCAAAAAGCCATTTGACCGTTCATCAATTATAAAAATCACTGAATTTGCGCTATTAAATCGTTTTTCTACCTCTATAAATAACCAAACACCGGCAAACCACAATGTTTCACATATGCCCGTCCATCCATAAAATCTCAATCAGTGTTAATGTGAAGAATAACTCCCTCCTGTGATGTGGTTTCAGCCACAGTACCAGCAACATCATGACGGAGCGATGAGTCTTCTCAATGAAGGGGACCTGATGTGTTATTTTAATCAACTCGGCCTGCCGGCATTAATTATTCACCACGTTAGTGAAGTGGGACAGCCCGCAGGGTAGAAAGAGGGAGGGATGGGGGGGGGGGGGGGTTCCTTCTTATTAAGGGTTGTGGGGAGGGGAAAAAAATAAAAATGAAAAGAGAAGAATGTGAGAGAAAATGAGAAAGAGGAGATGTTGAAGGAGATTTGTGCTATACCTCCTCCCCTAGATCGTGTTAGCCTAGTATGTGCATGAGTGTGCGCGTGCGTGTGTGTGTAGGTAATAAAGTTGCTTACAGACACAATGGGAGTGTGAATGCGTGTCCTTTTGTGTGTGTGTGTGTGTGTGTGTGTGTGTAAGTGACAGTGAGAGTGTGTGTATCAAAGGTCAAATCTAATCATGATGCTGCATAATCCAATTCTGAATGGCCAGGCAGGTCAGACCCCGCCTTCATGAAAAGAGGGACCACTGGATTGGTGAAATGTGATTGGTAGGACAGTATGTGGCCTGACGCGCGCGCACACACACACACACACACACACACACACACACACACACACACACCTGACACTCCTACAGTGCCTTCTAGGCTGGGATGAGATGCAAACCGATTGGACCAGATGTGGCACCCATCTAAGGGCCAGTGTGTGTGATAAAAGTCTTAAGTGAGACCACATGAGCGCCTGTCTGAGAGTGAGTATTTTTGCGCCAAAAACACAAGCACCCCATGAGTGAATGCCTGTGTCTAAGCAGCTCTGAGAGCCATTCTCACAGCAGAAACAGAAGGGGGAACAGAGCGCCCCTGCTGACACTCTCAGTGGGCTGACACAGAAAGCTTGTTTGGGGCATTAAATCTTAAAACACACGGACACTGGGGAGGAGATAGGAGAAAGAGAGAAAGAAAGTGAGAGGCTGGATTGAAGGTGGAAGGACGATGATAAAAGAGGAGGAGCCGTGTTAGAAAAGGAAGAGGAGAAGGCTGCATAGCAGCACACTGAGGGGAACTCCTGGGGGGCAGGAAGGATGTTGCAAGGGAAAAGAAAATTCTTTCCTCTCCAATCCACAGGAGGATAGCCCAAGATGCCAGAAAAATGTAGCACGGCACTAAATCAAACCACTTAAATCATCATGTGTTAATGACTCCGTTAACCCACTTCTCCCCCTCCCTCCCTTTTCTTTCCCCTTCACTAAAAGCCTGTACAGAGGCTTTGTCAACCCTAATTCATCCTCTCAGCAGACAGAGACAGACGATGGTGAGAGAATTTCGAGGGAGGCAGATGATTAAGGGCTGCGAACTTTCTCCTGAGATTTCTCTATAAATACATTCTGCCAATCATGCCTCAGTTTGTCGACAATATCACTGTAATGGCATCATTATGTTGCACCCCTGTGTAGCTGTGGACTGACGTGCGTCTCCACTATATGCTACTTAGCATGTACAAGAATGACAGGTACACCTGTATGTGCTCATGTGCGACCCACTATGCACTGTTAGGTTTACCGTCATGTAGCAAGTTCCATGTAGCATAGTAAAAACTTTGTGTTTACTGCAAGAAAAACAATTTAGTCTTGTTAACCGAGTGTTTGTGCTGCTCTTCAACAAAGACTCTTAAAAGTGAGCGAGAATATTGTAATGTAGAGTACAGACTGTACTTCCTGTCAAGACGGGTTTGTTCTTATGACAGCGCACCATCCTTCCACACCTGCTTTGTTTCTGCAACAGAACAAACTGAATGAACAAAAATTTTAGCATTTGGTGTCTACCAAAGAAAATCAATTTTATCCATTTTCCAACTGCTCGACCTGGCACTAGGAAAAATATGCACATAATCTCTAGATTACTTCAATCAGCCACAGCAAACCGGATCCATCATTGGTTGCTTTGTTTTGTGTTTTTTTTTTAGTGGTCTCTCCCTCACTCTGAGAATTCAGCTCTGTAAAAAAGACCACAGCTTTGCTTCCCTTGTTCTTGTTTTGTTGAGTTGAACTAAAGTGAAGAACTGTCCACAGACACTGAAGGTAAATGGTAAATGGCCTGCATTTGTATAGCGCTTTACTAGTCCCTAAGGACCCCAAAGCGCTTTACACTACATTCAGTCATCCACCCATTCACACACACATTCACACACTGGCAATGGCAAGCTACATTGTAGCCACAGCTGCCCTGGGGCGCACTGACAGAGGCGAGGCTGCCGGACACTGGCGCCACCGGGCCCTCTGACCACCACCACTTCTGACTAGTCAGTGCAGTGATGTGAGACCTGACATCATATGGTTTATTTTTAACTAAAGAGCACCAGTGCAGATGTTCCCATTCATGCGTCCAACAGCTTTGTGAGCTGACAAGTTATCACAAAGCCCAAGTCAGGTAACCTATCCACACTTTCCTAACTCTTCTCCAACCTCACCACACGTTATAAGTTGCACACTCTTATGAATTAATAGCATGTTGTCCCCACTTGATTGATTATGTAGGTTTATATTATATTTTGACAAAATGCAGCCACATCAGTGACTGCATTGACCTGCTGTCAATTAGTTTGTAGAGGACTCAGAATCAGTGTTACTATACTCTACTGTAATCACCCTACATTTTTCTGTAATGCAGTAATATAACCCTTTATTATTCCAATTTCAGTAATTACATTAGTTATAATTACGTCGTTACTTGTGTTACAAAGGTTCTTCAGTTATTCTTGCACTACAGTCAGCCTACTTCAGTTCATGTGTGGGAGAAGGCAAATGGCGTGAGTCATCTACAGCGAAGATATGGAGATTACTTTGACTATTATTGCCCAAAGAGATAAATGTGCAATGGTAAAGTGCATCCAGGACAGAAATGACTGCATTATACTGCAAACACAACTTTGTCTCTTTGCACGCATCTGCACAGACAGCGTGCTAACGCAAAGCTAGCCAAGGACCCAAAGTAACATTAAAGCTGCTGCCAGACCCTGAACTTCAGCAGGTAACAAACTGATGAGCAGTCAGGCTTGCAGGCTTTGTTCCTACCTGTTCATGTTTCTTCAGTATAATCACTGTGGAATTGCTTTGATTGCGTTGTCCGCCCTATGTTCATGCATAAACACTAAAAGAAAGATCCCATGCGTGTCTTTGTTGGGATACCTCAACATTGCTCTGAGTACATGTCTGTTAATAGTAGTGGTTTAATGTGTTTCTATTATAGGATGGATGTTTTTCCATGGATTTGGCAGTTTTCTCCTCATAGGTTACACCAGTGCTTCCCAGACCAATGACTTGAGAGCATATTGAACAAATTGACCAGTGAATTTAACAGCTATTCTTCTACTGGCATTATACTTTCCCCATCAAAAGCCAAGTTTGTGGCTACATCCTGAATTTAACAGTGATTCAGAACAGAGGACAAGTTTCTAACTTTAGCTCTCTAACAGTGCAGAACTAAAGGGTTAAAAGCTGTCATAATAATAAAACAATAAGACTGTGAGGAAGGAAAAATAAAAGAGCACATAATCTGTTCCGCTATGTTGTCCTGGAGGGCTCCAACACAAGGACACTCCTAACTGCAGATGTAAACACACAGTCAACACTTAAAACAGCAAGAAAATGCAATCGCAAAAGTCTCCCCGGGCGTTCTGACGCAATAATAAGAGCCTTCAGATGCTAATTACACGCAAAAACATTCATGTCTGCGCTACCTTTTAGCACCTTGTCACCATCCGCTGTCGATCAATCAACACAATGGAAATCATGTTTACTCCACTGGCTTTGCCCTTTGCAAACATGCAAAGATGTGCAATTAGTTTTCAACAGTCTTGAACAGTTTACATAATAAATTCAACAAACATCTTCAGTGGCTCTGCTTTGCCCTGTGAATGTGTTCAAGATGTTAACAACATAATCATTTAATGATCCCTTTTCCAGAAACGGTTCCAGTCAGTCGGAGTGGTTCTGTATGCAAATAGCGGACAGGATCAGTGTTTCTCTACCCTGTTTTTCTTTTCGCTCCCCGCTTCTTCCCCCCCAGCTCTTTTTACTCTGCCTCTCTCGGCTGAGTGATAAACGCTGTCTGTTGGCCATAAATCCAGGGGGAGTCCTGACAGGCGTCCCAATAAAGCGCTCTATTTTCTCCCTGTTTGGTGGGTTTGTCAGAGGCCCAGAGGAAGTGAGATAACATTAGGAAGAGGGAGAAGAAGAGGAGGTGGGGGTTGGAGGAGGAGATGCAATTTCATCAGTGGCGCACACACACACACACACACACACACACACACACACACACACACACACACACACACACACACACACGCACACACACGCGCACTCATAAACAGTGGGAACGTCCACATGAAAGGATGAAATACGCTCAGCAACACACAGGCATACTCGAAATGAGTGATTCATGTGCTGAGCGGCCAAAACGCTCAAGCCGCAAGACAGCTGGTGAAAATGGCAGCCTGTAAGAAAAACACATTTTTTGCCTTTTATGTTTCTCACACAAACGTACGCACATAAACAAAGCTAAGACCAAAATTCACAAAATCACAAACCCCAACTGCCTCGCAAAGAAAACAAGAACTCTCACCCCTTCCGTTTGCGGCAAGAGCCTGATGCATTTAGTACGTGCAAGTGTGATGCACTTACGCATCACGCTTGCACTGATTAGTGTGCATTTCCTCAAAATCTACTAGTAAGATAAATTTATTGAGCCGATATCCAATGGTACAGCCTGGTTACAGCCGCTAAGATCACTGCCTAAAAACAAGCCATTTTAGCTCCTCAACCTTAAAAGCCATTCTTGTTTTTAAGGGCTAGTTAAACAGCAGGTGGGTGGGACTCCCAATCAGACCTGTACACCTCACACTATATTAAGGATAACCGCTCTCACTGACATCATACAGAGCATAGTAAGACACTTCAACTATGCAGATGAGGACACAAGTATTAGCCTCACTATGAAATGTGACATATTCGTTTTTATATTATATTAAATTATTAAAAAGATTATTTTAGAAAAAAAATTACATATAATATTATTAGGCCCCTGAGAAACTGACCTTTTTCTTGAGCCATAGCACAAACCACTGTTGTGCAACGAGCTGCTTTAAGGTCGTAATGCTAAAGTTAAAACTGAGGGCTACCTGCCAATTTACACACAGCATAAAAACTTCAGCAAGGGTTTGAGCTGTCACTTCATCAAGAAATTCAAAGAGAGCCACACAGTACAGAACAAGCCTGGCAGAGGTAGGAAGTGAAAAATTTCAAAGACTCTGGAAAGAAAACTAGTGAGAGACGTGTCTAAAGACCCCAGAACAACTGCCAAGACACCAGTGAATGACTTAGCCAAGTCGGGAATTGTAGTCTCAAAGAAGACTATCATTAGAACCCTGCAGGAATGGACTGCGAGGTTGCCGACCAAAAAAACCCAAAAAACCCTCCTCAGCTTTTGCAGAAGAGATACCTTCAAGCTAGATTGAAGTATGCTAAGGACAACTTGGAGAAGGATGCATAGTGGAAGCCTGTCATTTGTTCAGATGAGAGAAAACTAGACCTCTTTGACCTCAAAGACGTTTGGAGAAAGAAGGGAGAGCTGTACGACTCAAAGAACACTGTCCCCACAGTGAACCATGGTGGTGGGAGTATTATGCTGGGGGATGCTTCAGATCATCTAGAATCGGGAATTTGGTCAAAATGGAAGGAATCATGAAGAAAGAAGGACACGACTCTGAAAGAAAACCTCAAGCACTTGTGTTCGAACACAACGATGTATTTATCTATGAGCCCCAGGAGACGCACGAGCTGTACGATTACATTTGAGTTTGAATAAAAACTTCCAGTGGCATGCAACACTGCAAATTTACTGCACAAAGGCCAAGGACAATATTTCACATTTTATCTCATCTACCTGTTTTTTAAATTTGCATCTATCATTCACAACGTTCTCCCTCTGTTGGTCCCCATCGTTATTTTATACAAACACCCCCACTTCCTTAATTCATTCCATCCAACTTTTCACCTATATTTTCACCCCTCTTTCAACTCCATCACTCTCTCACATGCTTAAATTTCACCACTGCTCCATCTCTCCCAGACTCACTGGGCTCCTTCTCCACCTCTTATCTTTTCTTCAATGACTGATAGTCGCGAAGTGCTGTTTTCTAGTGCTCGGGGCTAAGCCTTCACTTACACCACAAGAAATATAACAGCATAAAGTCAGACATGTTGGAGTGTGTGTGTGTGTGTGTGTGTGTGTGTGTGTGTATTTAATCAGCTTGGCGTTAATGAAGAAAAATGGAGAAGGGGACAGACAGAGGCAGGCACAAAATGAGATATGGAGAAAAAGTGGAGGCTGGGAGACAAGAGAAAGCAAGAAAGCCTGGGCTCTTCGGGTTGAGCGTTTCTGCTCTTAAGAGGATTCCCACCTGGTAGCAATTTAGGTTGGGCCTGGTAAAGCAGGCCCTGGAAAGGAAAAAATAATGTCTTTTGGGTTAGTGGTTTCATTTTTCAATCAAATAAATCACGACCTTACAGAAAATAATTTTTGTCTTTTAATGGCCCCCACGGCGTTTGAAGTTTCTCAAGGGGCAGCTAGCTTTGAAGTCTGTGAGAGGAGGAGTGAAATTCCCTCTCTCCTTTCTGTGTGTGTGTGTGTGTGTGTGTCTGTGTGTATCCATTGCCTTCTCAAAGTCCTGTAACACAACACTTGAAGTAGTCCTGACAAAGGGCGTCCAATGAAGGAGCCAAAATGTTAGAAACACAAGCAAATTCCTACAAAAGCAAACACTTGTAAAAAGATGAAGACGAGGGAAACTGCTACCCTAATTTAGACCATAAGTAACAAATCTACCTACCAGCGTCTCTAAATGTCACTGATTAGCATGTTACTTAACCAGAAAAAAAAAGGAAGAAAAATATGGGGGAAGAGGTCTGTGAGTAATTCAGATATCTCAATGAATATTCCTGTTCGCGGCCCATTTAGGAGAAGTCTATTAGGCTCCAGTAGAATGGTCCAAATGTGCAAATCTCGGGTGGGAAGTAAAGTAAGAAATGGACAGATGTGCACGTAAAGGTGACACAGGGGAAAACTACGTCAGCTCCTGGGCACACAGTTCAAACAGCCACGCCAATGTGTCGACAGACAGATGACTACCTTCACGATAAAGACTTAAAAATATCGCCCTGAAAACCTTTCCCCCCCCGAAGCTCCGCCACTACTTTCCATGTGTACTTTAAGTCCAAGCGATCTGCTTTTGACATAAAGGCTATTTTTCAAAAGGTTTTAAAGAGACTCCGGCTTTGACGGCACATCTGTCAGGGCTAATGCACTTCAGAAAGACGTTCAAATACTCGCTGTCTTTGCGCCATTCATGTATGAGCGGCCAAGCCCACGGGGACAAAAGAAAGGCAAACTCAAACACACAAAATTAAGAAAAGGTGTGGACGTTTCCCGGACTTAATCAAATGCTAAAACACACTCACTTGTCTTGCACACGCCCGTGGGAACATCAGTTAGTGTATTATTTAAAGCAACATAATTCCCCAGGTCAAACCAGCTCACTCACTGTGTACTCTCTGTGTACACGGCTTGATTAGCATGTCCTATTTTTTTTTCTTTAAAGACAGTTGCTGTGAAAGGTTTGCAACAGTCAGGGGGAAAAAAAAGGAGAAAAGGAATCTGATGCTTGAGAAAGAAGACGCTGGGAAAGACGGACAAACAAAAGCAAACCGGGGAGGGAAAACAAATCCCGCAAAAGTTTACAACGATGAAAGGGAGCGACATGAAAGCCTGCTCCAAGGGTGGGGGGGAGAAAAGGAGATAAAGCGAGAGGTGGTGCTGAGAGACAGAGTGATTTTGGCCTGACATTTAGTGCTTACAGGAAATAGTTCTGTTTGATGAGTAAATATTGAATCAGCAAAAACCCATCTGTGGCACAACCTGATCTCTCCGTCACTCCGTTTCAGGCTTTCTCCGTGTTTACAGTAAACAGAGTCATACCTACATTCCAATCACAAGTTCATAAACAGCTGATGTAACTAAAACTGCATCTGCACCGCTGTACAGGCGTCTGAGAAACTGAAACACAGCGGCTCAGTTTATAGGGGTTTGGAGAATGAGGAAGCTAAACGTTTGTCTACATGGGGATACTTTCTCATTGCAGATCGTGCACCACCTGTATATTGCTGGAGGTATGTGAAAGAGTCGGTGGGCATCTGTGGAAAGCGTGAATCTGCTCCTGATTCTTGGTGAAGTCTGGGCCTGCTGTGATTTAAGATGCCTGCAGGGAGCCTTCACTACCTTCATTCGCTCTCTCCCTCTAACCATCTTTCTCTTTAGCCCTCGAGCTTTCTTTCAAAGAATCTATTAGAGGCATCTTCAGGTCAAAGAGCAAGGTCTTGGGCTCCAGGTATATAGTGTCACTCTAAATCTTTATCTTTGAGTATTGGCCCCCTCTCTTTGAGAAGTGCTGCTTTAGATATTCATAGTTGATACTGAATGGATAAATCATATGTGAAGGATCATAGTGTTTTTGTCTTGAATTTATTTCTCTTTGTTGTGATCCTGCAGACGATGACCAACACAGGCCAAAAGAAGAATGCATAAAGTGGAATATCCATAACTTTAAATTTGTACTTTATAGATCTAACACATCCTAAAATGTTTTTTTATAAGACATATGCTACAACCACAGGCTGATATATTATATTAGCCAATTATACATATATAGAAAACACATCAATAGAATTAAAAATTATTATTTGTATAGGACTTTTGAAAACAGAGTTACAACTTCAGAATATGAATATAGCCACAAATTATGTCGTTATTTATGTGTCCGTATGTTTGAAAATGTATACTTGTACATGTTTGAACACGCAAGATGATTCTTTACAAGCAAATGGTTGTAAACTATGGCCCAAAACACAGGGGAGAAGATTAAGAGTTAAGCTAACCTATAATAGCTTAATGTGTTTTCAGCAGTCGTTTAAAACAAATCAGAGATCTCACAGGCCATACCAAAGTTTGGGTGCTATAGCTTCAAAAACATGATGGCCTCTGGGACATTTTGAAGACCCTGGTTAGAAGACCAGAGAAGCCGGCTGCAGTGATGACGTCTCAGAATCTCTGCTTTATAAGCGAGGGCTTGTCCGTGTGGAGATTTATATGTTAATAATTGGATTTTAAAGTAAATTCCGAAGGGAGAAGTGAGTTATACGGTGGATGAAAATTAAGTGTTTACTAAAAGTCTATGCATCTTTGCTTCTATCTTTACACCACATCATATGCTTTAAGGCGGGTGGAAAGCATTTTACTTGTGAACACATGACCAACCGCTGTGTGATGAGACAAAAACACTTCTACAAACATAAAACAGGCTGATCACTGTTGAACTACAGCCTGCTTGGCATCTAATGCTCAGATGAGTATTTCAGATGACAAACCATAATCTTCCCTGATTGCATTGCTGTGGGACATAGTTTCTCTGTTTCAGATTTTTCTTCAGCACACAGTATACACAAACCAAGCAGCTGATTAAAAGACTTGGCTGCTTTTGTGTAATTTTGTGGTGTTGGTGCTTGGTCAAGATGTGTATTGTGCAAGCTTAAACAACTAAAAGAGACAAGATCCATAAAACCGTGCCACCAAACATCCCTGTTTGCAAGAATTAGAAGATTAAAAGAAAAAGAAGTGCTACAATCCATCCAAACTGATACCTGATATTTTTAACTTGGCAGTAACTGATCATTGTGACTGCTGTGGAAGTCCATCAAATCAAACTGCACTGAAAACCCTGCACAGTCTAATCCACTCAGTGCTCTGCATGTCAGGTTGACTGGTGTCCCTGTGTTGCATGTTTTATAGTTGCCGGTTCATGTTTTGTGGCATTGCTCAGAATAATTAGGTTATGGCAGTGAGAGTTATTGTGCAAAACAGGCTTCTGTTACAATCCTGGCAGACAATTTTGTGGCTGGTATGACTGTGAGACTGAGCGAACATCTGTTTGTTGCACGAGATCAAATTAAGGGACTAATCAAGGCATAATGCACACCAGTTGTTTAGAAGGCCATTTCAAAGCGGTGTCACTAATCACATCCTCTCCGTCCGCTTAGCGCACTCGCATAATGTCTCTGTGAAATGAAGGAAGACTGGACCACGATGATAAAAGGAGTGTGAGGCCTGAAAGGGCTGTCAAACGCCAGGGCAAGTTTCAGGTGCCTCGTAGCACTAATCACAGGCTACCTGCTGAACAGCTGTTTTCTATGGATGAAAAGAAAACGACGCAGGGAATGAAAAGAGAGATCAGAGAGATGAAAAATGAAGGCAAAAGAGCGAGAGGTAAAAGGAAAATGAGAACGAAAAATGGAGCATTGAGACCACAGCACAAAAATGTATGGCCCATCACACCATAATTTGCAGGTTTAGAAGTAATTTGCACTGTCTTATATAACGAGTTACAATATAAACCCATTAGTTGGGTTAGACGACGCTTAAATATCTGTGTGACTGAACATCTTCTGTTTGAATTAGATATAAATTGCTTGATCAGTAAAAAAAAAAAAAAGAGATTGCTCAGTGTTAAACTAACTTAAAGAATTTGATTTAATATCATATTCAAAAGAAGAAGCACTCCTCAGCTCTTTGCTGTGAGTTCAACGATGGGGCGGTCGTGGCTCAAGAGTTCGCCTTGTAATCGGAAGGTTGCCGGTTCGAGCCCCGGCTTGGACAGTCTCGGTCGTTGTGTCCTTGGGTAACACACTTCACCCGTTGCCTACTGGTGGTGGTCAGAGGGCCCGGTGGCGCCAGTGTCCGGCAGCCTCGCCTCCGTCAGTGCGCCCCAGGGTCGCTGTGGTTACAATGTAGCTTGCCATCACCAGTGTGTGAATGTGTGTGTGGATGACTGGATATGTAAAGCGCTTTGGGGTCCTTAGGGACTAGTAAAGCGCTATATAAATACAGGCCATTTACCATTTACCAAACAGGGAGAACAAAAAGGGCCAAATATAAGACAACCTTTAATTTTACTGGATAACCTGCAGACCCCGAAGGATTTATGAATTCACACCCAACATCTGTGCCTCATGCAGCTGGAATTTATTTCTGTAAGAGAGATTTGTTGATTTTAATATTGCATGTGCTGATCGCTGATTTTAATCCCGTCTGGAGCACATATGCTTGTGTTTCTTTCCCCTCTATACACCAGCAATAATTACAGTCCTGAATATCTGCTTCTTTTCCTAACACAGGGCTTAAAGACACAGGGTGTGGTATGTGGTAAACACTGTAAAAGGTACTGTGCAATTTAATTTTAATAACATATAACCTGTGATTTATTGTTACTATTAGAAATGACACCAGGTCATAATGTTCTCTGTTTAAAAAAAAAAAAAGAGCTGCAGTCACAGCTTGACAACTTTTACCTTGCGTTCCTATTCCAGTATCTGACTCCAGAAAAGGGGTTGCGATCTATAAGTCAAAGTCATTTTTTAAAAAGGACATAACTGGAAAAACAAGCTGCTGGCACCCCAGGAGGACACGGAAGGTCGAGAGATCATTAAGCATGCGTTTCCACAAACCTCTGGAATGCTAATGAGTATCTAAAGACAGCACAATTCATTCTGCATTAGCCAACCCGTGGTACACTTAGGACTGTAATGTGCTAATGTTGTCACAAGTGCATTATCTTTCCACTCTGAAGAGGTTATGTGTTAATGCTAGCAGACAGCCATGAGGTTAAGTGTGGCCAGAGGCCCCTTAGAGAAGTGCCAAGAGAGAGCTGGTGGCCCCATGAGCTCTGGGCGAACAGAGCTCTCTTAGCCCCTCTCCACAACACAGTTAGCCATTGTGCCAGGCTGAAAAAGCGCATTAGCTGCTGAGAAAAGGGCTTTCCCCTCTGAAACCCTCTTGGACAACAAGCAAAAGCCCTGCTTGATAATTCAATCACTTTCTGAGCGGTGCGGGGCAGACCTGCACAACCTCTCGCCACCTTTCCTTGCCACTCTCCTTTTCTTCCCTCTCTCGTCTCCTCTATTAGGTAACTGTCCTATATTTTACAGATGCCGTCATTCCTACCGCTTATGAAAGGACAATAGAGGAATGATGCCTGTGAGAGAGAGAGTCGTTGACATTTGAATGTATGCAGCAGTGTGAATTATGGCTGTGCGCTATGCGTTTTGCAAAAAGGGCATAAGAAGATAGAGATATATGTGTGCGCATGTGTGGAAAGGGTGGGGAGGAGAGATAAAAGGAAAGAGAAGGGGGTCATTTAAAGAGTAGGTTGAGGGAAAGGATAGAAGAATAGAGAGAAAAAGGAGGGAGGGGAAAAAAGAGGGACTTCTTATCTCTTTACCCTTGTCTTGACTTCCTTCAGGGGCCTTTGAAGAGAGCAGAAATAAAGATCCTTGCACTAAAGCATCACAGAGAGATTTAGATTATGCCAGTGTTTACCCAACTGAGTGCTGCATGGCTGCTGGCGACAGCCTGCTGGTTTTGAAGTTGCTATGGCCCTACTACAGCTACTCAAAATATAACACTCGTGCTGCAGAGGAGGGGGGTTCTCCCTGCTTGTGTCACTGTATGCGTATGTGGATCTGCATGCATGAGTGCATGAATGCGGCAACTGGAGCGAATGTTTATGAGAGATAGCATGTGTCCTTGTATCCTAACGCTGTATGCAATCCATGTGTGTTTGTCTGTGTGTGCAGCACTGGGAAAATGGAGCCATCCATCGGATTACTGGTAGACAGCTCTTTGAAAAGAAGGGCCTGTATTTGCATAAGCAACCGTGGAAGAGAAAAACCTGTAGAAAGAAAGACAGAATAAGAGAGCAAGCAAAAGAAAAAGGAAGGAGAGAGGACAAGAAAATAAAAAGAAGGGGGGGAGCTTGGGGAGTGGACCGCACTTGCCAAGCTACTCGGGGATAAATCCTGTGGTTAGGATCAAGTATTGTGGGCAGGGATTTGGCCCCAGGTCCCCTCAAAGCAAATGGAAAATAACAGCCTGCGAGTAAATAGGTGGCATGGTAATGATAGCTCTGTCAAGTCCTAAGGTGGAGAAAAGGAGGGTGGGAAGAAAGGGGGATAGGAGTAAAAATGTGGTGAATGAAGAGGAGGGTGGAGTGCAGGTATGAAGAAAGAAAAGGGAGTGCAGAAAGGTGTAATGGAAGGAGGGGAGAGAAATGTTGAAGAGGGGTTTGAAAGACGACGAGCAGGAGCCAGAAAAAAAAAAAAAAAAAAAAAAGAACGGGGGTGGGGGGAGCGAGGAAGGACGAACACATGGAAAGGCAAGCGCACTAACAGCGAGGGTGATGGGTTTCCTAGTGCGTACCCGTTGGCTAAACTCGCAGGTGTTCTGGTGCACGATGGTTGTACAAGACAAGGTTGCTGCCAAAAGTATGTGTGCCTGTGGCTCTTACTCCTAGCACACGTGCAAGCTAGCAACACTGATTTCCTGCCTTTCATATTTTTCCTTTTTAGACAGAAATAAAACAAAACAAACTCCACTTGCTCCTTTTTGCCCTTTATTTCCCTCCTAAAATGGGCACTCTTTTGTTGCACTCCTGTCCTTGCAATCCTAATGAACAAAGCCCAGAAGCTCATTTTGATACACACAATAAGGAGGCCACTCTCATTTGGTGAATTCCCTAACACACGATCATATACAGAAACATCAGTAGTAGATTATGGCAGCTGCCAATAAAAGCCATTGATATTTTTGATCTTGTGCATGCTCTTGATACTAGGATAGGCCTATAACGCCTCATTGAACCTATATTTAGATGCCATTGATCACTAATTTATCATACGTTACAAGGTAGCACAAAGTTTGTTATACATTAAATGTGTTGTTACTCAACAAAAGCAAAGTGAAAATGGCTTTTTTTCTTTAAAAAAAAAAAAAAAAAAAGTAATATTAATAACCCATAAAGCCCGCTGAATTAGTCTAACTACTCCCAAAGTACCTTCAGAGACTATTGCTTCTTTGAAAACTTAAGAATAGGATAGTCCTTGTGCTCATTTTTCAACCTCCAAGTGTTGAGCAGTTAATTAACAAGGTCATTAAGCTGGGGTGAAAAAGTGCTTTGCTGACATGCTGGATGTGTTTTACACACCATGTTTAATAAGCCCGCGTCTCCACCGTCAGAGTATTGGCACCCCTCAAATGACTTTCCAATAATGACAAGCAGCTCTCCAGAGGTACTGCTTCTATGTAAGAGTCTTTGTGTGTGTCTATCCGAAGGAGCTAAATAGCTGGCACCTGGTAACCTGATAGAAAAGGTGATTCTCACTGTCATTACACTTATCCCTTCCACACAAGCTATGTGTGTGTGAAAGTGTGTGCTTGTGTGCGTTTGTGTTTGCCACCCATGGAGTGCACTGACACGGCCCTCTGATTCCTGCAGACCACCATCGCAGAGAGGAACCACCTGTCTGTCCCAGAAACCAACACACACAGCCCAGTATTACCATATCCATATTTGCTCGTGGTTTGTACATTCCGCAACGGGCTGCTTAATGGGATGGGTAAAACACACACACACACACATATAACCTTCCTTGAGGTCTGAAAATATCCTTTAGTATTTCTCCTACTGGCCCCAAAGTACATTCATAAATGCCATTTCACCCTCTAATAAGTCAAACGAGATGGTGCTGGTACGGGTTAGCCATCCTAGGAAATGCTCCTGTACCAAGCAATTACTGTGGCTGCTGAAACAAGAGAGCTCTGTGGGGAAAAGCCAATTAGTCCATCGCGGCAGCAGGTAGGAAGCTGGCTCCATTCATTATGATCACTCATAACACTGCGCTAATGTAATAGTACAGTGTTAGTGAGCTTGGTGACAGACAGCAGAAGGCTTAAATGATAATGACGGGATCGATAGTTGCAGGTGTTAATGCCGGATACTTCCATATTCATACAGGCCTGCAGTGAGAGGAATTTAATCAAAAACACTAATGAGAGGTGTGCTGTATGTGCCTATGTTTGAGCGT
The DNA here is from genome assembly GCF_057382275.1 of Copadichromis virginalis. Lineage (NCBI taxonomy): Eukaryota > Metazoa > Chordata > Actinopteri > Cichliformes > Cichlidae > Copadichromis > Copadichromis virginalis. Next base: position 12,865,617 of record NC_140625.1, read on the forward strand.
GCATGTAATGAGCACATACTGTTCAATACAGCAACGTGCAAGTTCCTGGTTGCGTGACTGGGATCAATCCATAGTCATAATATTCCGTTAACTAATAAAGCTGCAGGCTATAAATGTATTATCAATATCTGAAACTGATCTGCTCCAGTGCGTAACCTAACCTGATGATTTTCAGATAATGTGATGTGAAGACGTAACCCAGGAGGCAGGATCTGAAGACAGAGGGAGAGAGAGATGAGCTGTAAGCTGAGATTAACCCTCCTGCTGTGCTTGGTCCAAATAATTGGCCTGTTGTGGTTTACTAAAAAAAAAACCCACAACAGACCAGAGCTGACTGGCAGAGTTAGCCTCCCCTTTCTCAGTGATGTCCGACTCTGAGGAAGGGGAGGCGGAGGAGTGTGAAGAGAGGGAGGAAAGCAGAAAGAAAAGACAGAATTTTTTTTTTTTTTAAGCGAAAGTACTCGAAAAGCTTTTGATTGTAAATGATTTCCGCTTTAAACCATATGCCAAGTCCTGGATTCATGACTGTTTATTCACCATTATTCATTTCAAGAATTTCTAATGACGGTCTTTTACATCAGCGATTAGAGTGCAATTGAACAAAAAGAAAAATGCAGGTGTTTCTGGACCAAAAACACATTAAGGATGCAAACAGGTGGTAGCAATCAGCTTCTCGTCACACTGTGTTCTTCTACAAATATTGACTCATAAATACTTTGGGAAACAAAACATTGCAGAGTGATATTAATCAGCTGCTTATCCAGTGAGTTTCTCAGAAAGACTCTAACTGCAGGATCTTTCGACTACAGCTGACGACGACAATCCTTGCTCTTCTGCAAGGATTACCATCTACTTCATTTGCTCCAGTTTGTAGATAGAGTGGCAGAACATTTCCAAAAAGGTCTTCAGAGCAGAGCTAGAACTGCCGCCAGCCTGCTGTTCATAAATGTTGCAATTGGTCTAGACCACCAGTAGGGCTCCTCTTTGGAGAGTTAACTGAATGACATGTCTTGGTTAGGAAACAAGATGAGAAAGGAGGCCGGGGCTAGCCGGTTCAGTCAGTCCATTTCAATACCAAGCGCAGAAAATAAGCATGCTTTCTTTCAGCATTCAATATTACCACAATGTCGCAAACGTTAATAATTCAGTTTGTGTGTTTGATTTAAATCAAGGGACAATCTGACCCTATGTGTGGAAAATAATGCACGAGGATTCAAATAATAATGTTATAAAATATGCTAATTATTTGCCACAAAGGTGATAAGAACAGCAGCTAAGCATTTGCACTAATAAAAAAATCCCTGCACCCCAAAGTCATGTCTGTGGACGATCTAGAAACAAGCTAATCATCAGATATGATTTTCATTCTGTTTACAGCTGTCGTTCATTCCCAGCTGCGAACATAATGAAGCTTTAAAACATAACTGAGCTCTGTGTTAACAACTACAAAGCTTGACCTTGAAAATTTTAACAAGGTCAAAGCTATTCATCTGGCCAGCTGTAAGCAACTTTCCAGTTAAAAGGGGGAAAAAGCACATTATTTGCTCAAACATGTATGAGTGTAAACATACATGCGTGTAATTATTAGCATTTAGGTGAAGAGTTTCTAAATCCCTCCTCTCCTCCTGCATTCAAGCTCCAAATACTCTCTCCGTCTTCCTCAGCAACCCCTCTTCTTTCCTCAGTGCTCAGTACTGAATGGGAGCTTAGCTGGTGTGTGTGTGTGTGTGTGTGTGTGTGTGTGTGTGTGTGTGTGTGTGTGTGTGTGTGTGTGTGTGTGTGTGTGTGTGTGTGTGTTGATGTTTATGTGTGCTACGCGAGTGTGTGCATGGGTGAGGAAGGAAGGAAAGGAAAAAGAAAGAAAAGCATGAGCATGTGTGAATTATGCCTGCAGTTATCTACATGCGTGGCAGAGCACGAGTGAGAAAGTGAGCCAGCATGAAGGGCAAAGATTGTGTTTATGTTGTCCGTGTGTGCATGTGCGAATGTGTACTCATGCACGTCAGGAAACTGTGGTGTCCCTGGCTCTCCAGTGTTTACTGACAGGAAATGTTTGTCCAGGCAAAACGGAAGAAATCTTGCCGCCCCACATGGCAAACACTGGGACAAGGGATACACACGCGGACGTGCATAGACGCACATGCAGGAATGTACACACGCACGCACGCTTGCAAAGAGCGTTTTTAAAAAAAAAAAGAAAAGAAAAAAAAGAGGAATCTGACGAGCGCTCCAGTTTATGTGGTGAGGTGTAGTATCTGGTATTGGGGAAGTGGGAGTGACTGGGCTGGGCACGGCCTGTTCTTTACTTCCCTCCACCCTGACTGCCAACACAAGCTCCAGCAGATAGAAAGTCAATACGCTGACCCCCTCTGAACCTGTGCGAGTGAGCACAGGGTTTGACAGCTTTGTCCACACTAATGCACACAAACTGACCGACTTCATTGCTTCAGTTATTGTTTCTGTTGCTCCCTCTACGTTAGCACATTAAGAGATTGTCCAAGCGCATTACTGTTCTGTAAACAGTGGTGGTGGTCCATTTACCATACATATCTATTACCTTTGTAATTCCACCAACCTATAATCATCTATAATTCACAATATTGTGATCTGTAGTTGCAAGTTACTTTGCAGATCAAGTATACAAACTGTACAGAGTGCATAAATCTGACTTTCTTAAGATAAATGATAAATCTGTCAAACCACTGCAGTCATTTCAACCTTTACTGGAGATTAGCATAACTGAAGAACAACAACACTGTGAGACTCTGAAAGCTGCCAGCTCTCCCTGTACTTTGTTTTATTTCAGCGTATTTGTCTTAGACTGAAGGTCGAAATACTTCAGTATGCTCTGAGAAAATTCTTTGGATGACCTTTGAAAAATGTGATGTATTCTTAAAGATTAAATGACACAATGGCTGCCCAATGATATATGGTGACTGATTCTAGCATTTTTCAATCTTCATTTTCAGTCTTCTTTCACATTGTATTGAAAGTTCAGTCACAGCTAACCTTTGCGTTCCAATTTTTACCCAAAAAAACAAACAATTTCTTCCTGCAGTTATACGCCAGCATCTTTGGCTAGAGGCTATCCTATCTGTCACAGGGTGAGAGATGGGATAAACCCTGGACCCGTCTATCAGAGGGCATTCACACCTATTGCCAAATTAGAACTAGCTTTCAATATAATATAACAGCAGATTTGAATGCAGGACCTTCATCCTATCAGTGCCAATCACAGCACCACCATAATGTGGTGAAACTAAGGAGAAACCTCTGAATGCCAGAAAAGCCTGCACGCACATATGGACACATGCACAAATATCTTATCCTAACTGACACCCACAAACCGCTAACTAACCCACCAACACTGTTCCCCCTGACTGAGCCTGACTGAGTCCAAATACTGAATCCAAAGCTGTGGAAAAAACAGCTATAACATAACATAACTAGTTTGGAGAAAAAAAAAATGATGAAGATTGTAAAATCTTCAACATTAGAAGTTCTATTTCCTACCACTGTTCACAATTAACCATATTTCCCATTCCATTTTCTGAATTAATAAACCACTAACACTTTAATTTACTTCTGAACAAGTACTTTTTCCACCAAGTCCTACTTTAATAAGCAACACTGCCAGTTCGCTCTGAAGCTTTTGATGGATTGCATAAAGAAGTTATAAGAAGAACGCTGTCTGCGGCAGTATTTCCGAGATTTACTTTCGGAACACTTGCCAAATGTGTGTTCCCCAAATGAACAATGCTCCTTTCTGGCTGTCCTGCCTCATTTCCTTGTGATCTATGTTGACGTTGCAATGCGTGTGTGTGGGTTTGTAAATTAAGGACAGCGCTGGAGGCGACATGGGCATGTGGGTGTGTGTGTGTGTCTGTTTACCAACACACACTTACACACCTTTCAAACAAGAATGATCTAAACAGGACGAGATGAAAGTGTTTTTTACCAGCATACGAGTATGTACGCAAATACACACAGCAGGCGAGCTGTACCGGAAACTGTGAGCCACAGCGGCGCAGAGAAACCAGGACACACGCACAAAGGAAAGTAAATCTCCATACCTCCTGTCACTCAAAACCTGCACAACAGCCAGAGCATCAAACACTTCCACATGCAAAACGCGAACCAACGCAGAGAAAACTGAAAAGTTGCTCAAACTCTACTCACTGGCTGGTGAGGGGGTGCTGTATCCACTGAGAGGCAGTCCCGGCAGGGCTGGAGGCGACAGGCTCCCCAACATGTGGGGGAAGAAGTAGGAGTAGGTGGGCACGGGGAAGCCGTTGAGGTGGGGGCCCGGCACCGGGTTGCCCTTCCCAGCCATGATGGCTCAGTCCACCTACAAGTCACGAAAAGACCTCACTGGGGTAAAGAAAAAACCCTCACTGAGAGGCAACAGCGCCACAGTCAGGAGTCAGTATGGATTCCTGTAAGGATTTAATCCCCCATAAGGATGCTGGGTAAGAAGATATTCCAACAGGCAAAGTTTGCAAAAAAAAGAAAAAAGAAAATATCTCCTTAAGGTTCACAAGGTTGCCCTGAAAATGGCCGCAAAATCCTATTGGGTTTAGCGAATGTATGTGGGTGAGTGTGTCTGTGTGTGTGTTAAGGGCTGAGTTACTAAGGACACAAAAGATAAAAAAAGAAAAATGGGGCCGAAGTATAAAGGAGGAATGTGGAGCGTTTTATCCTTCCTTTCTCTGGGATTGTGAAACGGTCTTATTTGCAAGAGGTGTTGGGAAGTAACGCGGCCATTCCTTATCTCGAAGATGAAGGCAGAGAAAGACAGGAGGCAAGTTGAGTCAAGAAGAGGTGCACTTTGATGGCAACAGTCAGGAGCGGCAATGGCGGTGATGGGGGTGCTAGTGGTTGTGATGCTTTCACGGGGACGTCATTCCACTCTTCAACTGCAGAGCGCTCCTAGGAAAAGTGCAGATCACATGATGCCAGGAGAAAGCTCTTCTCCCTGAATGGGCCCCCTGTTCGCAGTTGCAGAGCCTCTGTCTAAGAAAAAAAAAAAAGAAAAGGAGAGAGAGAGAGAAAAGGAGATCATTTAGTGCTTCAGTGGCAAGGTAAAGAGATCACTTCCCTTTGTACTTAAGTGTTTGAGCAAAACCGTGCTTTTCTTTTGACACTAATTAATGGTAATGTCTCATCTGAAACGTTACAAAAACACCCCATCCGCCTTAATTATCTAATGGAGTGTTAAAATTGCGATGCGAGCAGTGGGTGTGTGATGTCTCCTCTCAGCTTTGTGCGCTCACACACTCGCTCATTAACAGTGACAGAGTACAAATACTGTGGGAGGCGAGCCAAAACATAAATGAAGAGAGCGCCGCAAAAGAAAACTTTGCTAATTACACCAGTTGCAGAAGCCAGAGGTGAGACCCAAGGCGGCATTTCTGGGAACCGCTCGAGACTCCTGCTGCAGAGTTCGCTTCCAAATTACGAGCGAGACGTGAACAAACAGACCTGTAATCACCACGGAAAGCGTGAGCAGGCAAGAGCGCGCTGACATCTACACACCCGGAGAACAATTATCATAGAATGGTACATTAGCATCACAATATACACAGGGATATGAGAAAAGCCATTTATCCCAAACAGCTCATCATAAAATGAGCAAACTTTTTTTGTTTTGTTTTTTTAAACCATAATGACCTTTTTATGAGTCAGTGGATGTGATGCGGAGCAGTAAAACAACTCGAACCACACAGATGCCTCACAGAAAGAAAAGAAGCATGTGGAATGTGTCTTTGCATGAAGCAGGAATGTAGCACTCTAGCATGAATTACACCGCGACATCATGGATGAACTCCTGTAAAGAGAGAAGGGTTAAGTCAGACGTGTTCGTGTGCCTGTTTCCACTTGTGTGGTGTACAGAAAGCGCTGGGATATATGACAGGAGAGGCATGCACAGATGTACAGATTAATAACAAATTTAGGAAAGGGGGGACGACGACATAATGAGGTGAAAAAATAGACCATATAACTTTGGTATAGATAACTCTGATGTTACTTGTCATGTTCCCCCACTGTCTGTATCATCATCATCATACTACATTTGATCTTAGTGCCATTTAGATGGCGATTGATTCAACTATTTACTTCAAATAAAAGTGCTGTTTCTTCTTCTGTGTATTTGTATACAACGTAGTTGGTTTGTGAACATGAACAGTTACACGAACGTTTTAAACACTCAACAGGGGGTTTAAGTTTTAAGAATTGGAAAGTTTTTATTTAGTAGTTCTTTTCTCTTAACATATTTAGTCACGTGATTCTTTGATTTTTACAAACATATGTGAGTTTATTCACTACAGACTACATGGCCTTGGACTTCCAAGGCCAAAGTGCTATGCAGTCATTCTGTCACAATGAGCTGGTGTGTATGGTGGTCAGGAGATGAGCACATGAGAGCCTGAAAGCCTTTACAGCCCATGGGAGCTAGGTATAGTTTTATTTGCTTTTAAAGCCCCTGTTGACCTAAAAAAAATAGTTAAGAGTCACATAGTAACAATCTCCATCAGGATATTGCATCTGGTTCAGACTACAACACAACAATACGCATTACGAAACACTGGCTTGATACATTCTGCATTGAACCTTGCTGCAATCGCGTAAAATGCAACAGCATTGCTGAAAGTGCACACTGAAGTGATGCAATGCCATATATTTTTTTAATCTAATAAACTAAGGAGGCCACAAACGTTGAACCGATACTTTAAATGAGGAACTGCAACTCACCGGGACAATGGGAGACCCATAGACTGGAAATGGGCCACTTCATTCACCATTATCATTACACTGCCTCATATGGGTGCCATAAAAAGTCATACTAAATGATAAGCAGGACCTCATGTTACTGTTCACCTGCACCGACTCTGTTGTGCATTTCCTTTTTGCTGATGTTACAGTAAATAAACATGGCTGCAGAATGACTGGCTTTGGTTACATTTCGTCAGGGATAATAACAGCGTAGGCTGAGCTAAAGGCAGCCAAAGCTTCTGCTCACTTGTGTTTTGATTCATAGTTAGGTTGGACTGTTTAGAGAATGTAAACTGCCAACAACAGAAAGCATCCTACTCTCAAAATTGGGAATAAAGTTCAGGTCAGGAAACTACAAAACAGCCAGCTCATATGTGACATATCTAACCATACAAGTCACACAATACATACAACCAGTGAATTTTGTTGTCTTTGTTACTTAACAACCCCTAATAACAATAATCTAAATCCCCGTATTTGCTAATCCCAAAAACAATTTACATGTTGCGCTGTTTGTGAGCATTGGAGCGTTTCCTGAACGAAGCCCACATGTCTGATGCTGAGAGCTAAAGAAAAGCATTTTCTGATGCATGTAAACAAAGACTGATTGTCGCAGCTGAAGCGTTTCAAAGGCATTATACAATCAGTCATTTTTCCACTCATCCGTGCATACTTGCAAGCGTCAACAGTTGGAGGCAGAACGTAGCTGACTACCTGGGTAATCCCCTCTGCCAGGACAGAACAATCACAGGGAAAAGAGATCAAACAAACACACACACACACACACACACACCACTACATGAGGAACTGAGACTCACCTGAAAACCTGTCTAATCTGCTGTGAGAGGTGCACATACCACAGTCAGGTAAAGCTGTCGACATACATATCACAACTCTCGCAAACAGCTGTGAGCTCTGTGTTTGCAGTGGCTAGCATGTTAAATAACACACACTTCATCTTAAAACATCTGAATACGAGCATATATTCTCTCCACTTCACCCAATCTGATCTCCTCCACCCCTCTGTCAGGCAGCTCTTGAATCTCTGTGGCAGGTGGGTTAGGCAGTGATTTATGTGCATGATATGCCTAACACAGAGAGGTCATCGATATGATGAAGATAGAAGGGGAACAGTCGTGTGCCTAATGCTGTACAGTTTCTGCTCTTTTATTGTGTATTTGCTCAAGATCTCAGACTGAAACCAAATTTTTCTGTATGGCACATAAAAAAAATTAACTCACCCATCTGCTACATTAATACAGCAGAAATGTGGACAGATGTGGAATAAAAACAGTTATGGACAGAGTGCAAAAGTCTAACATCAAACAGTAATGCAATAGCAAAGCCAAGATAAGATAAGATAACTCTTTATTGTCATTGCACAGTCATACATAGTACAGTAGTACAATGAAATTGGAAAAACTGTCCTACGTCGGCACTACATATAACACAACACGACACGATATGACACATCACAACGTGATGTGTCATATCACAAGACAAATCCACAGAGACTGTGGGCCTAGAGCTCAGCCCATTAATGTACATCTTCTTAAAGATTTTCTAAGATTTCCTCGCCCATATCTGCCAAACTCATTTTAAAATGCTCAAACGCACACAGGCAAGATCTAGCATGGAGGCCAGCTCCAGGGGGAATGTACAGTATGTGATCACTTACAGTAGAAGGAAAAATAAACAAACATTCTGGGTCACTTGGTCTTAACTATGTTTGGCATGTAGCAGGCAGAGGGAAGAAAGGGTTAGAGGTCATGAGAGAATGTAATTGGATGTGTTGGAAAACACTGAATTAATCAGAAAAGCCAGCAAATGGCAGCACGAGGTCCGGGCGGACAGCGAACACAGAGACGCAACCAAGGGAGATGGTCAATGCGAATACATGACGTATAGTGAGATTCTGTTGAGTGGATAAACATAGATGTATTCAAGTTCAAGGAGTTCAGAGTTAGAGCGTAACACAGACACCATTTTTTTGTTTCCTTTCTTTTTTTACCCCAAGACTTAGCACATGGACACAGCAAAGATACCAGTGAGTTTAGTGAAGATGGGCCACATGTTATGATAATGCCACACAAAGCATAATTATAAAGGATCAACCCATCTTAGAACAAACCTGTGATTACCGTAAGTGCTCTTTTAACTAAATTCTAAACGTATGCAGTGCATTGTGGGGATTTTACCAGTCATAGAAAGAACAGGTTACAAAAGCAAATACTCTACAGCCATAAACACTGCATCAGCTCAATTACTCGCAACAACACCTGCTACCTTCTGAACACTTTGCTGCATGCATGTCAGTGAAATGCGGATGATTTGTTGCACGTGCAGACAGAAATACTGCTACATATATGCTTTTACATTTGTAACCGCCTTTAGGTACTTCCCCTACAGCACCGCACTTCATTGTTTAACAGTGAAGGCCTAAACAAAAAATGTGTATGGCTTTGCAGTGGCACATGTAACGGAAGTCACTCAAGCACAATGCAGTAAAATTTTCACGAGGATAGCAGCGTGGGTGGATATGCACGTCAGGTGTGAGTGCAAACAAGCATGTTCGATATGACTGTGTACATATTATACTTTTTCAAATGTCACTTACTTGCTGTCATATAAACACCATTACTGTAGATAATGCTCATATTAAACTAAAGTTTCAACTAATGAGGTCAGCGACAGCAATTCCTGTGAATCCAAAGCACAGGCAGTTTTTCTATTCCAAGCTCTGTATGAAGTTAAGAGGAAAAATATCAGACACACAGCTCTAGCTGTGTACACAGCAGCCCCTCCAGTTTCCTTTTTAAACCTTCTGTTTGTGAGGAGCAGCCAATCAGGAGAAAGCTGGCTTAAAAGGGAGAGGAGCTGTAAGAGCTTGTTTCAGACAGTGAAGACTACATACAGGGGTGTACAAGAAAAAACACATGCTTATGTAATATATCAACAAGTGCGTGGGTATAAGGGAGCGGTGTGTGTGCTCATGTGTACAGCCTGTGTGGCATGTGATTATTGAGGTTTGTCTGAGTGCTAAATCCCATTTGCACATCTTTGTGCCCCGGGGGAGTTTCTACAGTACACTGCATTTACTGTATATGACCAGCTCAGATGGGAGGGGTTTTGCATAAAGAGCAGACTGCGTGTTTGGTGAGGTCCAGTGAAAGGGGTGGGTGCTGGCTGATTATGATGTAAACAGAAACAGGTTACACGTGGAATCACTCTCAAGTCTATTCTGGCAAAATAAACTCAGATAGAACATTTTAAAAGACCCTACATTAACACACTTACATTATTAATGAAGGCTGCTCATTTACTGTGTATCTTAAGAACATTCTCTTTTTTTTTCTCTGACCACACTAAGAAGTCTGTGATTGTTCCCAGTGTAAACATAATCCGGGAAGACTGCTGGCTCTAATCACCCTACTTCTAATTCTAAAGCACTTTAAAATGTCTAATAAAAAGGCTTCAATGGGACAAAAGTGTAATGAGACATGCTCTGTTTCCATTTACCTATTACTCTAATAACCTGTTATAACAATAGAACACCCTGTTCTCAAAGCGCAGGCTAAATTGTGCTTCCTGGAAGTACAATAGGATACAGAGCTTTTAACTATCAGGTTACTCTCACGCAGAACCAGCACCCAGTTTTGGATCAAGACACATGAACCCGCTCAACTCTCTACTATTAAGATTAGGCTTAAAACATAGTTAGGGCTCAATCAGGTGACCCTGAGCCATACTGATCCTTAGTTAAGCTGTTATAGCGCTGGGCTTTTGGGTGGACTTCCCACTGGGGAGCTGTAATCGTGCATTAATATACCTCTACTGCACATCGTGAATTTTGTCTCTTCTTCTCTCCCATGCGGTACCTGTTTGCTAAGCTCTGAAGCTGTAAGTTTCTGATCTGCAAGTTATTTGTTGTTTCTAGCTTCTAGTTTTTCTCACAGTGCTCTCACCTCGTCCAAGGAAGGTGGCAAGGAAGCTGACGCGTTTTGATACTATATAAATAATAAAAGAATTTAATTCAAACAGAAAATGCTAAATGAGTGGCCCTTTCATCCAAAATCCCCCCAAAAAACCTGTGATGCATTATTTGAAGTGCTGTCGTCAGTAATTCATGTTTTTTGGCCAAACCACCACACAGAAGAGTACTGCTACTTTTATATACAGTAGCTGAAAGGGTAAATGATTACATCCACCTCGCTGCTTCTTCCACCTGCATAGTTTTGAGACGGTCAGAATCGCAGCTTGCTGATGCATTGTGGGAGAGTGAGCAGGAGGTGGGAGCTACTTCTCGATGATGATGGTCAGAAGGTGTGGCGCGAGAAAGCTAAAGGGTGCTAAGTGCACTTCTAAAAGGTGGTGAGAATCCTCCGCTGTTTTGACCGAGGCTCCCTGTGGGGTGAATCCACTTGTCAGTGGAGCAGGCTGCGTGACATTTCTGCCTCACCTCAGAAAGGTCAGCCTTTAATTATCTCAAATGCCAGCAAGCACTGCACCTGGAAAAAAAACCAAAAAATAAAACCCAGAGACGAGCTGAGCGCTTGTCAGGGTAAGACGGTGGCCTGTTTTCTTCACGCAAAATGAGCGCGGCTGTGGCTGTCCGTGCAGAACTGGACCATCTGCCCACCTGCGTGTATGCATGCAGACTCACAGCCAAAGCTCGCATACGCACAGACAAACCCTGACAGATGCAGACACACACACACACATTCTCTAACTGTGTCAACCAAAGTCACTAAAACCTACAACTAAAGTTGCTTGCCAAGCTACCCTTTAAATAAGATGAAGCGGGTTGAATCCCTGGAACAGTGGCAACTTCTGGGAACACTGATTTAAAAATAGGCTGCTGACAGTATGTGTAGACAGATTACGGAGCTATAGATAGAAGAGTAAGATGGGCCAGTGCTTCTGCTAAATATGGGTAGGCCATGCGACGTAAACTCGCATCACATTCTGTTAATCGATACGAAAACTAGGCATGAGTCAGAGGAGAAGTGAGCGTCTGAAGATTAGAACGCTGAAATATACGCAGCGAGAACGCAGTTGCTGTCAAAACTAAAACTGCAGGCATATTTATCAGCGGATGACTCGACTGTTTGCATTTGAGTGACTCACTGTAGTTTCAACTTTGTTGATATTTGCAGGGGCTATGGTAACAGAAAGCTCCCATACCTGCATAAACACCGTCCTGTACGCTTCAAACTCAAACCTCACACACACAAAAACCAACATCGCTGCCCAGAAAATCCCACTTGAGCTCAAAGGAGGTCGGAGAGACAAAGGGCCATAGATCATCCGTGTGGACGGCGTGTGGCGAGCTCCTTGTGTCCAGGTTTTTCCGCCATTTTTCTCTCGCTCTAAGAAAACATGGAGGGTTGGTCCCTATTGTTTACACAGCTGGCTCCATGGAAAGGATTGCCTAATATGAAATATGAAGAGTGGAGAGGTGAGCGAAGGAGAGCTGGGAAGAAAACAGGGAAGGGAGCCAAGCGAGAGGGGTGTGGCGGTGGTGATGGTGGGGGTAACACACCATCGAAGAGAGCAAGAAGGACGGCTAAAGGCGCTCTGAAGTGGGAGACACAGGAAGTGAGTAAATTTAGACAGAGAGGGAGAAGAACTGGAAGAGGAAGTGAAAAATGGAAGGAAGAACACAATATGGCAATTGCGCATCTGAGAGGAGAAGACACCATGCGGACAACTAAATGAGGAGAGAAGAAAGAGCAAACAGAACACGGAGCAGAAAGCCCTGAGGTTTCCTCGTGGTGAGGGAGTCATGCCTCCTGCGGTCTGGGGTCTGCAGTGCATGTTATTCTTTCCCAACAGTCGCACACTGCTTCCATCCATTCAGTCATGCCTCACAAACCATGTGGTAACTGTCCTGCCGATCCCTTCTTCTAAGCTCTGTCACTTGCATCTTTTATCTGACAAAACGTGCGCTCTTTGAAGGACACGTGGACGCACAAATAACTACACTATTTTAAATCCGTGCCACACACAGATATAGTGTGTTTTATTTTTTTATTTTTTTAAGATAAGTGCAGTGCTTTCATAAATTTCCGTGAATAGCCTTTCCGGGAATTTGGATTAAACTGGCCGGATCCTATTCAGAGTATAAGTGAGTTATGCCATTTGTATAGTCAGAATCATTTTAAGAGCAGAGTGCATTTTTCTGCTGAATGGTAACAACACAAAATGCTGTTTTGGAAAGGGGAAAGCAGCAGAGCTCAAATCTATGTGTAAGCAAGTACATTAGCGTGTATGTGACAATGAGAGCAAGAGAGTGTAGTGGCTTCCTTTGCCTAGTTTCAAACCTGTCCCAGGTAGTGGAAGAGGCTTCACACAAATTAAGTCTATATTTCTGAGAAGAAGAAGAACAGTCAACACCCACCACCCGCTGACATACACACGTGTCTATAGTATATCTACAGTCGAAACACTTCAAAGACACGTGCACCGTCGCCAAGGCATCCGCATCACTGTGCTGCCTCAAGAGGATGTTTCAATCCACTGTGCTGGTACTTTTTTGTCTCCGTCACCTTAGTGTACCTATCCAGGATATCGGGCTAACAATGTTATGTGAAACACTCCAGCACATTTCAACACAGAACATCCAATGACACGAGAGCAAATGACGCACTAAAGCACAGGGCCCCTTCCTGTTTATACTGCTTGCTTGCCCACTGGAGGATCAAACAAGATCTGTTCCTCCGAGCGGGTGTGCCCCCTTTAACAGTCTGTTGCTCCTGCAGCAGCTTCGCAGACAATACCAGGATTAATAGGTAGATATTTTATTTAAAAATAATAATAAAAAATTCTGGTCTGTTGAGGTGTAAAAAATAATCAGCATTTTAAGTATAGTACAAGTAAAAATGACTCTGACCAAATTAACACTTTCCTATCCCAATGTGCAAATGTGTGACTTTAAACGCACTCATGCGTGACCACAATTCTGCACAGGAGTGTCTGAGTGTGTGTTTCTGTGTGCTGCAGTCACTATTGTGAAAGTGTGCGATTAGTTGATATCAAGTAGTGTGCATACACAAGGCGAGTGTGTGTGTGTGTCCACGTGCATGCATGGCAAAAAGCCAGTTTGACTCACCAAACTAAGTGTCCTGTATTTCCACCAGGCTTGTTGAGTCTTGTTTACAGACAGCTTTTTTCAATTACTTGAATGATCCCGCATAGTGTTTAGAACTGTGCGTGTGTGTGTGGGTATAGTCATTTGTTTTTCACACTTACAGTAAAACAGTAAAAAAGGCCATAGTGCAGGCCACTGATAACAGATCAGACTTTATACCACATCAGCAAACCCAGAGTTTTAGGTCAAGGTCAGATATCTGCATCTAGTGTACTTGTTCACGCTGCTGCTTGCTCATCATTAGCTCACATAAATAAAGGTATTTTTCATGAATAATTTATAAGAAAGTCACATAAAAACATGCAGCGGCTACAATTCTATTATTCTTGTTGCCAAACAATAACCACACTCAGATAAATATGATTCAAATGTGCTGATTTTGAACCGATTCATGAGTCTCAAGTTGAGCCAAACAGGACTGGAATGCTTCAGATCTTGACCGACAACCAGTTACTTATGAGTTCTGAGCGTTTCCCTAAAGTTAACAGCAGTACGTCGATAAAAACTCGTTTTCATTGTTTTGACCTCACTGACAATAAGTTGTTATCAGATTGAGCGCAGTTTCCTTCACTCCACCCATTTTTCCTGTTATCTGTTCTACCCGCAACCCCAGCCCTCCCCGACATTACCACACTCACCTGGTGAAACAGAGAGCAGAGGAGAAGAGGTGACCACCAAGCATGACTCACAATGATAGCCAGTTTGGGGGGAAAAAAACCCAAAAATCAGTTTCCATGAAAACCGAAATGTGGACAAGTGCTGTCACAGGAGAACTTGCAAGTGTGGCGTGGTTTGATTGCACACTGGGAGGGAGATTAGGAACAGGATTGCACTGAGAATGTAAGTGGAGAACTGTAAACACTAGCCCAGAGAGGTTATGTAACCCAACAGCAAGCAATACTGATGAACCACATTTTCTCATCTTATACCTTATATAAGGTATCGAAAAGTCGACATGGCTCTAGCAACCCCAGCAGGAGGTTTATCAGACACTAAAACATTGCACAATAGTCTGACAATTCTTACAGGCAGGCTTGCACAATAATCTCATCCTCAGCTGCTTTGTCTTCCATTCTGGTGATTGCAAGGTAAACAGAGAGAAAGAAATATAGCAAACATAGTCATCTAACATCCATGTGTGCTTTTCTGGCCTACAGAAGCCTCTGCCAGATGACATCACATTACACTGGAGCAAAAGTTAGGGCGGGTGCCAGACAACCCTGAGTCATTTTGTCCGAGACCCCTTTGTTGGCAGCCCCTCTGCATCGACAGACTGGCTCCATTCAAATGAATGAGGGCACGGCTTTTTTTTTTTTTCTTTTTTCACCTTACACTGATCACTTAGTGATGTCATTTTATGTTTAAAGTGCAGACTTGGGTTGAAATTTCCATGTCAACTGCATGCTACAGTATAGGATCACCAGCCTTCCATGACAATGCTGCCCATTGTGTTTTTGTGCACGTTTCATACCACAATGACACTCCATGCAGGCAGTTTTTACCTCTTGAGGGGAAATGAAAATCTCCATAGCCTAGCACCAGGGCCATCTGCAAAACAACCAGGCCTACAGTTGCACTATGTGGGGCACACTGCAATCACTTAAAGCATTTGCACATGTGTTTTCATGCTTATATGACAAGAAGAGTAGAGGCAGGGGTTTGTGGGTCAGTCCATACACAGATTAAGCCCTATAAAGTGCAGGTCATCCTGATATGACCTCTCTAGGACACATCCATCACTAACCCAACACTGTCTAAATGAGAATGGCATTTCTAGAATGACCTTTGGCCCACTCAAAGCTGCGAGATTAGGAACATATACAACCCAAATGCACACACTGTATAGCTATATAACTAATGCCCCCCTCCCCCCGCCAAACAATGCAGAAACATAAAGACGACAGATACAAACAACCTTGCAGGAGAGAGAAACAGTGAAAGCGAGCACGAGCAAGATTATGATACTAATCTTTTCTAATGCCTCTGTCCTCCATTTTCCTTCTCACACATAAAAGCATCAAGCATATGCCTGGCTCTCTTTCCTTGCCTCCTCTTCAGGAGTCATAAAACTCACATTTAAAAATGCATGGACTCCATAAGCTGCCAGGCCTATCTATTAACTGCGTTATAGTGTGGATGGCTATAGCTGCTGACGGCAGCCAAGGAATGCTGCTTTCCATTAAGGGAGAAATGGAGAGACGAGGAGGAGGAGGACTGAAAGGGATGAGGGATGAGGAATGAAGGGGAAAACTGAATTTAATCATTTTTCTTTTTCCCATGGCACTGCAAACTGATGCCTTGGCATCCGAGCATGTGGAAAAGAAAAAAGAAGAAAATAGAGGGAGGCACTGACTTCTTCACAAAATCCCACATAATAAGGATGAATGCTGTAAAACTGCATCAAAGAAAGAACATAAACACGTGGATATAAGTGGATCACACACCCCAGTGACAGCCTGTGGCCCAGGTGAAAAACTAATTGATTCAAGTGTTTCAGGAAGATCTTCCCCCAGTGTCCTCAGGCGCTCGCAAGATGACTATTGATTGGCTAATTGACTGATTGACATTCGCTTGACACCAAGGCAACAACATCATCACTCTTCATACGAACATCACCACCAACCTTCCCCATTTGGTACTGCTATTTGCAAAATCCTGCATGCTGCATGGATTTAATCCTCGTCAGTACCTCCAACCAATAACTCCCTCTTAAGTTAAGCTTAAAAATTCATTTCAGTTTGCACTTTTCAGCCTTGCAGAAGCTGCTCGCTAATTTGCACAAACTTCTGCTGTGCTAATCGGATATAATGAATCTGCATTAAAAACATATCATTAACAAAAAACAAAAAAACGAAATGTTTTAACTTAAAACAATGAAAACTGAAAACTTTTAAGACTTTTTCTTTTCATTCACTCTGCAACACAACTCTCCAAAGTGTCCTTGAGTAAGACGGTAAACATCAACCAGCACTAGATAGGAGCATCTGCTTAATGACTTTGCATTAACATGTAAATGAGTTTTCAATGGCTTGGATGAGACTTCGACATGCCGGTGCGCATTTCTTCTTGGTTACATTTACCCCCACCTCCCCTCCGCCCCCACCTCTCCGTGCACTTATAAGTCAAACATAAATTAACGAGCTCGCGCCTAAAGCCGCGCCGACACTTAGGAACGACTCTCGCCCCTAACCCCCACCCCAGTAATGGACCTTACAGACAATGCCTGTGGTATTTCAATTAACAGACAGTGGCGTGACATGAAATAACGACATATAGCAAGAGCTGAGTGACATGTGCGAATGAGGCAGTAACGGCAGCATCTATTCCCTTTAATGGACCATTGTGGTTGAGCGCAGATAATACGAGTTAATAGGAAATGTAAAATTATGATGTAGGCTCTTGTCTAAAAGGGTGAGTGACACCTGGGAGTAAGCGGTTACATCTTAATGCACTGCTGCCACCAGGATGAATCATCTCTCCACATAGGAGGTGGAAACCATCTGAAGGTTGCTAACGGTGGCTGCTGTCAGTCTTACATTAACCTTGAGAACAGCCAGGGGACTGGTTAGCCCTGCTGACCTCTCTCTGTCTCCCTCACGCACAAACACACATGCACAATCTCCATTATGACCACATTTATGACTAAAGGGTGACTTGGTGTGGGTGTGTGTGTGCATGCACGCGTAACTTTGCCTCTTCCTGTGTCTTACGAGCAGCATCAGTGGGATTAAATCAGTCCATCACCGGCTGCTGTAACACCATATAGGCTGTCTGGGCTGAAGAGAAATCACCTCAGACCTTTCCTGTTGCCCCCAGGGTTAGCAATAACACTCTCTAAGCTGGTTTTCTGAACACTCTATGTACATGCTCATATTCACTGATCAGCTCAGAATTAAGAACAATGTCCTACTATCTTTGATATCTTTGTGAAATGCATACAATAAATCCTCCCCATACAATCCAAGCAGCTAAAAATCCCAAACAAATGCAACCATTTGCATTTGGAAAATCCAAAGCAAGAAGCATAGTTTTGGTGAAAGCTGCTTATATTTTGCTGTTTGGTTTGAACAACGCCAAGTATTGTTGTGTGCTGAGGCATAACTGGGCAAGCTGATGCCCATGTGTTTTCAGTCAATTTTCACTGACAGCAGGAGAGACAGAACGTGAGAGAGGCCGAAGGGAAGAAACAGAGAATGAGCAGGGGGAAACAAAGAAGTGTTTTATACAATAAAATTGTTGGGATGACTGCCTGGGAACGGGCGAAAGCGCGATCAAACACACTGACCTAATTTTCCGCCACATCCTGCAGAGAAGCGAGAGGAAAAGAAGCCCATGAACACTGGAGAGAGTGAAATCGAGGTTTTTAATACTTTAATACTTCCCTGCAATCTGTGAATGAATCCATTTTCACGGTTTTCTTGGAATACGACAGGATCTGAACTGGGACGGATTATTATTTGTTTGTTACTGTTTGGTGTTTTTTTTTTTCCAGCTTTTGTTTAACGTCTAAATTTTGCATTAATTACACTCTTAAAAAGTTAAAAACAATACAGTTCATGTATTTGTAACAAAGCTGTATCTACTGGGAAACTGCTGATTGTAAACAATCCAAAAATCACATCATTTTAACTGAATCAGTATGAAAATGTAACAGTTAAAAATTTAAAGCAAAATGAAAAATATATATATTATATTAGTTACCACTGTGACTGACTCCACACCACAGGACGGGTAGTATGGAGATGCGGTCTAGTATAAAAAACATTTGTTTGTTTTTCTTTTTATATTATTCATAAGCAATACCGGGTTTACTATATCACTGATGCCCTGCAGGGATATTTACTCTTGTAAACTCAAACATTGTGAGTTTATATTATTTGTGGAAACTCTTCTGATGGAAAGCAGCAGTCTGGCTCTGGTAAAAATAAGAGAATAAAGAGTCTTATATCTTCAAGAAAGAGATTTTAGATATTTATACCTTTTGCACAGTTTTTGGAAACTTAAACTTTCATTTATGTTGTTTTCTGAGATATGTTTGGTCATTAAAAAGACATCCCTCTATATCGGAATGCACGATGAAAAAAGTTCAACATTTAAAGTTGCCTTTTCGGGGCTTTTATTAACAATTTGAAAGATTTTCCAACTTCATTACAAACAGGGACCAATTCGTGTTTAGAGCTGTACGTGGCTTGTACACATCCAAGACGGCTAAAAATCAGCTTAAAATTGATTCAAAAGTGGAAGCTGCAGACAGTCAAAAATTAACTTTCATATGCTAAGGTATCAGAGGGATGCAGCAGTTTACAATGTCACCTCAAAGCTAGAAGCTCTGGGCTTGAAGCTGCTGCTCGACTTAAGCCTTGATTATACACCACTATGGACACGGACTGCTAGAGAGCCAAAGGCTGGATAGTCATTCCTGTTATTCCGCTTTGAAGTCCGCTTGAAGTTCGCCACCTGGGGCGCATCCATCGTTGGTGTATTGTAAGGGAAATTTTCCATGGGCAAGTCCATGTGGTCACAAAAAAAAAAAAAAAAAAAAAAAAAAAAAACAGGCAGGGACGCGGACATACGTGCAAACCCTGTCCTCACCACCTGAAGATGAAATTGTTGTCACTTTGACCCAAATGGACCAGAGCAGACTTGTGGACAGGGGAAGTATAATCAAGGATTGAGCTGCTATGCTGTAGAGAAGGAAGAGTTCCTTCCTGCTTTTTAACAAACTTCAGAGATGTTTACATGGCCGAAAAAGTCATCATCGACGTCTTTCCAACAAGTTTTGCTGGGTAGGCTGATGTTGATGAAGCATGTTTGGGTCTGAACTATCAAAAAACCCAAATTACTGCCAGATAACAATCTAGTAATAATCTTACTGAATGGGATGTTCACTCTTATTATCCCCATTATGGTCTCTGAGTTACTTTGAGGCTATTTCAAAACTTTACCCAACTTCCTTCTTCCTCGGATGATCAAAATTACAACAAATTATTGTTGTTTGGCTGAGGATGTTGTTTTTTCCGTAGAGAATAAAGTCTCTTTCAGACAGTCATTACTGCATCGATGCACCCGTATGCACTTGCAAGGAAGCCATTATGGCCCATACTCAAATCTAATTGTCAACCCCTGTCTTCTACTTTTCCGTCTGGTCTTAGGACAGTGCAAAAAGCTTTTAAAGGGCTAACATTTGTGCTTGAGTGGCCAGAACACCGTGTGCAGCCCCCGCCTCTGCCCATCGCTGCATCAGGTCCGCTTGTAGTGCTGCTGTGCTACTGTGACTGGACTGGAAAGGATATTTATAGAAAGCCGTTAACAATATCCTGTCCCCAAACGGGTGTAATCGTATTATGCTGGAGGTGCTAAAAGCCTCGAGTTGGGAAAGCACATCGTCGGAGGAAACGGGCTAAGACACACAAGGACCATTCCCGGGGAGTCTTCAGAGGAAGAAGCTCAGAAGCACACTGGAAGGAGTAGATAAAAAGGCAGACACACATACAAACTCAGCAGGTGAGGAAGAAAGAGTGACAGAGAGAAGATTAACTGAAGGTTTACTGACAAGTGAAGAAGTGACAAGTATAAGATGCAAATTATGCTGCTGACTGAGAGCAATAGGCTTGTTGCTGGAGGAGTGTGGAGGTGGTGCGGGTTGGAGGCTCGATCGTTTTGACAGTGTTTGGTATCGGCAGCTCTGAAGGTTCAAGCCGGCCACGGCGATGATAGATGGAAGACTGAA
The DNA here is from genome assembly GCF_057382275.1 of Copadichromis virginalis. Taxonomy (NCBI): domain Eukaryota; kingdom Metazoa; phylum Chordata; class Actinopteri; order Cichliformes; family Cichlidae; genus Copadichromis; species Copadichromis virginalis. The sequence continues at coordinate 12,886,271 of NC_140625.1, forward strand.
CTTTAATCAGAGTGGCGCCCGGAGCATTTTCATGGAGGTAAACAGGTTAATCAGTCAAGCCCTCCTTCCATCCTCCCTCTCATTCTCCCCTAGTCTTTCCTCAGCACATGACCACTTCTGACACTGGCACGCCATTCGTCTATTTCCCATCAGCACCTCGCCCTTCTCCTTTCCTCCCCCTCTCATTTTCCCTTACCTTGCTTCACATCTTTTGCAACCAGCCAGGAAAACAAATGAACCCCCCCCACAAAAAAAGAAAGAAAATCCTTCCCTGCAGCCCATACCATCAGGCACATCCCACTATCTTATAAAAGGGCATTTCAAACCGTTCAGTCAGCTCATTTAATACCTCCCAGCATCATCCACCATGAAACTATGAGGTGGGAGGAGAGCATTCAGCAAACAGAAACTGTTCATATGCTCTCAGTTTCTTGCATTACTGCCCTTCCACTAGCCTGCATCGAGGGAGGTAGATAATTTGCAGTCATAACCCTCAAACATACTGTGCCTAAATCTAAACACAGTGAGGCAAAGAAAAGAGAAAATAGCAGGAGCAGCGTTGCATTTCCCATTGTTTCTGCTATATCAAGGGTGTAGTTATTAAAATGCCCATGTCTTACAGTCTCTCCAAGAAACAGCACGACATACTGACCTCCATAAAAACTAAAGCAAGTGCTAACCGGTGCCAAATCACTGCATGCATAACCACCAAAATTTTAAAACAAGCAACCAGTGTACAAAGCAAAACAGGAACTAAAAACTCCTGTCAGTTTACGGTTTAAGCCGCATTTCGTGTTGTCCGTCAAAACTTCCTCTATCTCTGTCCACCAAAGGAAAATTAACAATCAACTCTTAACAAACCATGCTGGCAAGCCAAGCGTGAACTTTAGAAAAGCCTTAACAGCTCCTGTGGAGGTGGGCCATGTCTAATCTTTGACCACACTGTATTTAGGCAGACTTGGAAAGTGCGATTATACTGTGTTGTCTGGAATTCCAACCACATACTTCTGCGAGCCATCAACAAGGGCTGCCCTTTGCCAAGATAAACTTCAGAGAAAGTTGCCACATATTTACAGGCTTCGCTGCCCCACTTTGCTTCTTTGTAGCTGCAAAGTGTCGTTCTGGTTGCCTTGAAAATTTTTCTCTGAGCCTCGGTTGGAGGGCAGAGTGGGCTTGAAATAAATGCTCTTCTTGTTCGTATTTGTCCAGGATATTGCTAAAGCGTGCTCGTTGTGCAACACGAGTTAGGAAATACACTTAATAGGGGGCCTTCAAGGAAAACAAAGGAGGGAATACTTACTTTGACACCATACATGCTGTATGCAGGGAAACTCTGAAACTATGTTGTGCTATTACCTCCTACCTATCTCCCATTGAGTGATAGAGAGAACTCAGCTTGGTCCCTTATTTAATGATGTGAGGGTTCGTGATCAAGTTTGAATAATACACGCGAGCTTCTTTAGAGAGAAGCGATGCTTTTAATGATAGAGTGACCCATAACTTAAAGGGGCAGCAAGAAAGGAGGAGGAGGACATCAACAGCCTCACCCTTTGAAAAAAAAAGATACAGCGAGTAGAAGTTAAGAGAAGATGGGACAGAAAAGTGAGACAGTCGTTAGTTACATTGTTAGGCAACGGGAACTGGCTAACACCCACACACACCCAGACACACATGCACACAAGGAAATCAGTGAGTGTATTGAGATTTCTCACGCGATGTTGTGTACACATTGCTTAAAAGTTGTCCAACATATTGGACATGCTAACAGCCACTAGTTGTTAGCAAAAAAAATGTGTATTTCCTAACTGGTTACGGCATTAAGTAAGTGAAGTTTATTTATATATTGCTTTAAAAGACACAAAAGTGCTAAACAATAATTAAAATGTAATTACTATCAAAATGAAACATGCAAAAATAAGTAAAAAAAAAAAAAAAAACAAATGAAAAAAAAAGAAAAAAAGAAATCACACTATTTCTGATAAAACAATAAAAAACTGCAACACAAACCAAAAACGGAGAAGCTTTACCTTCAAATTAAAAGTTTTGTGGTTTTTCAAAAGGCACAATTGTCTTTGTTTCCCTACTCAGAGAGTAACTGGACAATGTTTATAGACAAGTCTGCCATTCAAACCATAACTGCAGCAATATGCTAGTAACCAAAGCAATTACAGAGATTTTTGCCAAACAGTTGAGGAATACACATTTTTCTTACTAACATGTGGTAGCCAAGGGGTCATGACCCGGCCTGTAGGCCTGTGTGACTGGGTCTTTAGCAATCACTTTCCCAGCGACTGCCATCAACCTCCAGCAACTACTCACAACCAGTTGGGTAATACTCATTTCTCCCCTCACGACCAGGTAGTCACATGTCTGCACAACCTCAATAAATTACACAAACATCTATACACAAACGTATGCAGTACATGTAAACACATCATACGCTTAAGTCCTCGAGGGCCAGAAATCCCGTGTGAGTTTACAACATCACATCCATCCTCAGGGGGGATTTCATAACAGCAAAAATATCTAATGCTACATACAGTACCGCAGTGTTCCAGTACCAGTGGATTAGCGCTGCCTTCCCCCCACCCACCACCATCACTTCATGCTAATAGCTGCTGTTTTCATTTTCCCCGAGGCCACTCTCAGCTTCCCTTCATTCAGTATGCATACAGTTTTCTCTCCCTCTCTCTGTTTCTCTCGCTTAAGGGAGTGGTGGCCAGAGAAAGTTGAAGATTTAGTAAGGACACTGATTTGCTCATGCAAGACTTATGAAACCCTAGTTTCCTGTGCCTCATACAAACACCCATACAGAAGTCATTTTAAGGTAACATCCTTAGTGCAGTGAGCTCACTCCCATGCTCCTTCCCCACACAACACAGAGATCCGTGGCACTGCATCTTTGTACATTAACTTTATGAAGTTTCTGCTTCTGTGTGGGGGGGGGGGGGGGGGGGGGGGGGGGCTCTTTCATCCCTGATGCCATAGAAATCCTCACTGCTTCGAATCCTATTTAAAACAAAACCGCTGTTACACGTTACCACTCTTATATAAATAGAGAGCAGAAAATGCATTTATTTATAACAAATTCAACCCTCAGACAACCAGTTCTGCCGGAACTAAACTGAGATTTGCTTGATATGATTTGGAACTGAAGTATCATAAAACAATCTGACAAACACATTGAATGAAACACAGTTTGCCAGTAGGACAAGGTGCTGGACACAGACACACATTCGCCATACCCTGTAAAGTGTCTCCACAGCCTAATAATGCAAGGCAGATGAAGCCCGTCAGAGTGACGGTCCAGCTGTAAGTAATTTGGAGGGCCGAAGAAGAAAAAGCAGAGGAGGAAAAAAAAAAGAAAGAAAATATTAGACAGCCATCAGGCCCTCTTCTGACAACTCTCTGCAGATCTAGATGAATTTGACCTGACAACACAGGAGCGATGCAGACAACACCTCCTGCACCAGCTGCAAACCACAAGGGCACACAAACTCCTTCTACAGCCAAGAGAGGAGGGAGGGAGCAAATGAGCCTGTGAGTGAAATAAATAAAAACATACTGAACGGAGTTAAGCGTGCCTGAGAAAAACTACTGACAGCGTAGAGCGAAATATAGAGAGAGAGAGACAGCAGATGAGGGACAAATCGATTTTGGTAAAGAGGCAGAGCAAGCAATGAGCATGAAAGAGGATAAGAAAGACAAAGAGCGAAGAAGGCATGAATGATGGCGGAGGATATGAAGGACAGCTTGAAAGAGAGAAAGTGAAACAGATAAAGAATAAAAGGAGGGGAGGAAAGAGAGGGCTTGATGGAGGGAGACAGAGGGAAAGACGCACCTTGTCAAAAAGATTGAGAGCAGAGGAGAAAATGAACAGGGAGCTAGAAACTGAGAGAGGAATACAAAGAATGAATGAAGATAGAGAGAGAGTGAGGGAAGATGAGAGGATGCCTTATTTTCTTCCATCTCAATTTGCACAAAACTTTCATTACCACCAATTTGGGCTGGGAGCCGTAGGCTGGACCATTAGGCGAGCCCAGCATCAATCAGCTTAATCTCCCTCCCAGGCCGCTAAATTACAGCGCCCAGTTGCTTATTAAAATTTGTCGCCCGTCTCCCAACACCCGGCACTGCTGGAGATTAGACAGGGGCCCCCAGACAAATCTGTTACAGAGAAGAAGACGGAGAAGAGGAGGGGGAGGAGGAGGAGCTGGAAGGGAAAAAAGGACCGAGAGAGATGGAAGGAAGCAAAGGGACAGTGGAAATGAAAAAAAAAAGGGAAAAAAAGAGGAATGCACTTGCTGAGACAGAGTGGATCAGAGTGGGAGGACGATCATCCGGTTTGATTTATACACTTCTGTAGATCTGCCGTGCTCTCACTCACACATTTCTACGCACGATCATACATCCCAATAAATCCTATATGCATGTGCCCACACCCCCCCAAATGCAGTTTTCCATTCCTGTCAACACCCCCAACACATAAACACACACACACGGAGGTATAGAGAATGCAGGGTTTGCAGTGCCTCCCATTGCACACTCAATCAAACCGGCGGCCAGATAAGATGCATGATGAATGGCGTAATTGAAGGCGGCGGCAGAGTAATGCTGCATCGCTCTGCATTCAGTGGGGGAGGGCGGGTTATTGGTGAGTGTGTGATTAGCCTGTAGGATTTATTGTTATTGCCCAACTTATTAAAAAAAAATAAAAATACAAAGACTGTCTATCTCGCCTACAGTAGCACACCTCCAGCTACAAAGCATACCGAGCCTACACTTTCGGATGGATGAGGAGACAGCAGCGCTGCATCATATAGAGCTGGGTGGGGTGAGTTCTTTGAAGTCTTGAAATCTGTGCATGTTGCAGAAATGCGGCTTGGCTAATCGTATAGGTTGCAAGGCAGAAATCTCGATGTCAAAATCTGGAGGAAAACCACCCACACATTGAAGAAATAGCGGTAAAGTCTCTGCTCCCTTTAAACACTTAAATAAGAGAAAGCAGAGGATACATAAAGCATACAACAAAGTGATAGAACCTGCAGGTCAATGGGTAAAGGAGGGAAATAAAGCAATTCTACTTCACACTGGTAAGCACTCAGCGGAGAAAACACTAATGTATCAAGAGTTAGTGAAGGTCCTTGAAAGAAGCAGACCAGAGAGTGTCATTAACACCAGTGCACTGTCTGCCTGCTGACATCATGTGTGCACAGGAGTTTCTTCTTCTTCTCCTTGTTAATACCTATGGCATCTGAAGACACTGAGCTGCTATGGTTTACTTTGGTTAGTGACCTAACGTAACTGCCTTAATTATTTCAATTAGTGAAGCTTAGGATGTGACATTTTTAGATACTCCAGCCAATATTAAACTACACAATCTTGGATAAACAGTTATTATCAGATTCAGATGGGTATTAATCAGTAATCATTATGTTCTAGTTTCCTTTTTGACACTGAAATTTAAACTCTCTAAGATTTAAAGTAGAACAGCAGGTGCAAGTACTGCATGCAACTCTCTATCTTTGGAAACTAACGAATTCCTATAGCTGCAGGTATGAAATAAACTTGGCAGTGAGACCAAAAGCAGCTACCCAAACTAACTCACGCTGTAGCTGTTACTGCTGAGTCATGTTAATCTGTGCTGCCGCAGACTTTTTATTCGCTCAGGTAAATAATTTACTCTTAAGTAGTGTTTTATAGGCAATTTAATCTGTAATGACAGGAAAGTCAACATACATGAAAAGTTACTTTGGAGAGTTCTGTATGTGTACTTCCCCAAAGATGCAGAAAAAGTACACTCAGTTCTAAACTTGTGCATGCCTCTTCATTAATAGGAACATTTCATTCAACCTCAAGAGCTGAATCATACGAGACTACGATATAGACTCCGTAGCTGAGCCACGCGTGCAGTTAATAACCTTGTGGTCATGTCTCGGTGTTTTATGCAGGGCCAGGCATTATAAAAACAAATAAAACCCTGAGACTTCTTCCTCCTTCAGGGAAAAGATGTTTCCCCCTTAAGTTTCTCTACTTCTTCATACATTCACTCACGTTCAATCCGACAGTTTCAGCAATCTGCACCCAGGAATCCTGTTGACATATCTGAGTCCTTATATTAAAGGCTGTGATTACTGTTCTTTATATTAAGGCAGTAATAATATTCACTCTGATCCATCCAAAACCTGAGGTGAAGAAATATTTGAAAATCTAAATAAAATATCAGCAGATCGAAGCACAGAACATTACATTTCTGATTTAGATTTAGCTAGGCTGTTTAGGTCACCAAGTCTCAAGGGTAACCATGTGCTACAGGTTCAAAACTAGCATGCTTGTCACAGCTTTTCCTTTCTGTAAAAGCTGTAACAGACACGAAGCCGATGCGCCGAGATGCTGTCAGATGAATGAAAAGGAGCGCGTGTCTGAAAGGAGCTTATGAAATCATAAACTGCAGCCCTAAAAATAACTACTCACTTCTGTGAGCAAAAGCTATAGTTTCTTATTATGATGGGAGTATGCAGCTCTCGTTAATCAAACAAATGGAGAAAAGAGCAAGGTACTATTTTTAAGGGAAAAAAAGGGGGGGAAATTCCTGCCTTTTCCCAACTCGACACAAATTGAGACAAAGAGCAGAAACCCCTTTGTACTGCACACTTACAACAGATTAACTAAGAACAAATACACCACTTACATATATTAAGGTTAGCAAAAAATACACAATGCCATGAATGCAATGAAACCTCACATAAAATTTACAATTCAGTCACACACACACACACACACACACACACACACACACACACACACGAGTGAAAGTAAAGCAACTACAAACAGTGTGGTTGTACAGAGCGTGTCCACTGTCAGCACATACTGACACAGTAACCAGTACAGGGAAAACCACACATGTACATACTGAGCCAGCTGTGGTCTCAGACAAAGCCTATAAATAGAAGGAAAACAAACAGCTGTTTTGTCTGAAAGTTAAATTAGCATATCACCTAGAGTATTCAAAGATATATGGGCTGGCGGTGGCAAAGAGTCCCCGTTCCAAAACACTCTGGCATGTCTGCGCTATTTAAGAGATGAGTGTGAATGTTTGATGTATTGCTGTTGATTCATTTGGCTTCGTTTCGATATATAAAACTTGGTGCATGACATTTACTGCTGTTGCAGGATATGTACATGATTTATCAAATGAGCTCAGTTCAGGATCTACTGCTGTATATATAGCGAGAGTGCGTCTACCTCAGTTGGTTGCCAGAAACCCTGGGTGTCGCTGTTCAGACTGATTGAGTGGTGTGCTGTTCGGCCAACTGGGCTTCCGGTTGGTGGACTGCCTGCATCGATTGCTCGGAGAGGCCCTTCTTCTGGCGCACAGACAGAAAAATTGAAAAACAGAGGAGGAAAGGAGGAGAGTAGCAATGAGGAGAAAAAAAAAAGTAAGAAAAGAGAGAGGGGGAGGGATGGTGAGAAGATGAGGGGAGGAAAAAAAGAGGAACATTAGCTTAAATGAAAGTTTATTAGGTGTATCAGTCAGTCAAGTCGATGGGGTGGGGTTTTTTTGCCTCAGGCTCTCCATCCTTCCTCTCTACCCCCCCTCCTTCTGCTTGCGTGTGTGTGTTTGCAAAGGAAGGGGTTTCGGGCCGGTGGGGGCAGCCATGACGGGAAAACATTAGGTTGTTGGCGAGTCGCCGGTACACCAGCCAGTAATTGGCTTGGGTAATGGTCATGTCCAGACAAATGGTGTAGGCCCTAACCGTGTTACGAGCAACCAACTGCTCCGCCTGTATTCACAGCATAACTCTGAGCACTGCTCGGATACCAAATGGCACCAGCGTGCGTATGCGTTTGTGTACAAGACTCACGAAACATGTGATTTACTGGAACAAAACATTATTACCCCCCCCCCACTACACCCACCCACACATGCACACACCACTCCCCAACTCAAAACCAGCGTGGCGTGCACGTGTGATTCATGCCTCTCTTGCAGTCTGTGTGGGAAACTGTACCACGATAAGGAGGAAAAATATGGCAGCACAAGCGCCCGCTCACCTCGAGGGACAAACCGACATCTGCTGTGTCCTCCAAACAAGTGACGGATAGGATATAAGCAGGAAGAAAGAAGGAAAGAAGAGGGGGGTGAAAGAAGGTGGGGAGAGGATGACAAGAGAGAGGGAGTAAGAGGATAAGTTCCATTTTTCATCCGTCCCTCCCTCTGCTCTGCATCAATTCGCCTTCTGTCTGACGGCAAGCTGAGCCGCTAATGTCCATTGTGTCTGGATGGGCTATAAACGTGCGTGTGTCTGTGTGTGTGTCCGTCTGTTGATGTTATTTGAGTGAAAATGAAACATATATGCTCCCACAGAAGCTATCCAAGCTAAATGGCATGCATATATGGATAAAGCTGAGTATGTGCCTGTGTATGTATGTGTGTGTGCGCGTGTATGTGTTATGGAAGCCCTTCAGCCATCCAGCTATCATCTCCTGCCAGACAGGCCCCACCAAGCCGACCCAGCTGGATAATGAGATCCATTATGATTTACGTGCCAAGAGGACAGCCAGACAGAACAAAGACATGTACACACACACACACACACACACACACAGGGGGAGTTTGGTGTAGTTGTCAGTGTGTGTATGAATGTGGGCTCTCTATCTTATACTGTATGTGCTGATGTGTGCTGCCACTGTTTCATATTTCAGTTTCTTCTCTGTGTGTTAGTTGCCTGAAGGGCATCCTGCAGTGGGTCCTCTTTCAGTCTGCAACTAGAGAACACTTCTTTCTCATTCTCCCTCTCTCTCTCACACACACTTTCCTCATCTACCTCTCACCTGAAGAAGCAAACTAAGTTGAAGATAGAAATAGATTAAGGTTGCTGTGCGAACTCTCTTTTAGTTTCTCACTTTCTCCTTTCTCACTCTCTCTCACTCTCTCTCTCACTCTCTCTCTCTCACACACACACACACACACACACACACACACACACACACACACACACACACACACACACACACACACACACACGGGATTTGCTCCAAAACATTTGTGAATGTGTGTCTCCATGAAAGTGTGTGCTGGGATTTGTTAGTGGAGAGCTTGGAGAAGCTGTCAAACACATTCTGGAAAAAGGAGTAGACCAGTGCTTCATTTCTCTCTTCTGGAACGAGGGGTGTGCTCAGCTGAGAGGAGGAGGAGGAGATTTCTTCAGGGTAAGCAAGACAGAAAGTGTAAGAGGATAAGTTCCAGGTTTAATTTCTTAATCATGACTGACTGTATTCTCGAGGCTGGTGCATTTATGGTTGCATGCCATGAACTACTCTGTCACACTGACTCTTATATTGGTAAAAAATTGTCAGCTGTCTTCATGCAATCAACTCCTAAATGTACAGACAGTCAATTCGGGCAATGCACATTTATGAAACTGAAAAATCTTTACATTTTTTTTTATTTGCCCCCCCCTTCCATTGTAAATGCTCTCTCTCTTACTCAGACAGACTGGCCCTGCCTTCTGTGTCTGAACACAGGGTACAGAAAACAATGGTGGGATTCTCTGTTGTTCTTTTCCATGAAGTATTCAAGGGATGCCAGCTCAATTAGAGGCCTAAATGCCAAGATCCAGACTGGGGAGAGATGAGTGGAGATTAAAAGATGAACAGAAAGAGGGGCAACGAGGGCAACAGCAGAGGAGGATGAGCGAACAGGCCATAAAGAAAAAAAATGGAGGAAAAAGGGATGACACTGAGATTTCTTTAAAAAACAAACACACAAACAGATGTATTAAGAGGAAAAAATGGTTTGAGGTGGAAAAACATCAACGCTGGGAATGTAGAGCTGAAGACTCAGCAGAAGAAAAGATAAAAGACAAACATGCATAAACAGTGAGATTAATACCCTCTACAGACACTGGCAGGACTATCATCACCTCCACAATCTGCTTTGTATATATACACACACACACACACACACACACACACACACACACACACACACACACACACACACAAAGACAATCCTCAGTGGTATGCGTTTCCATCATCAAATGTGATCAGAGCTACTGTCCGCAAGCCAACATTCACTCAACTGTGATAACCCCTGCGGGAAGGCGCACAAAAAGCGCACCACACACACACATACACACACAGCGACGGTTTCTTACAAGTGAAAACCGAATCTTGGGAAAGGTCCGACATGTCTGGTTAAATTAAAAGGTCAAATAAATTAAATACGCATCAAAAGGAACAAGGCTTCAGATGAATGGTGCAGCAGCCCGGAGGTACAGCCCTCTTCATAGTTTTGGCTGCCATTTCTGTGGGTAATAATAACACAGTAGTCACACAATTTATTGCTGAGAGCTAAGAATATGGTCACATGATTAAAAAAAAACAAAACAACAACAACAAAAAAACAACAACAACAAACAAAAAGTCAGCAAAAACAAGAAACACAGGCAGACTGTTTTAGAACACACCTCCAGGTAAGCCAGATAAACTCAGGGATGTGATGATAGCTGGCCACAGCAAGAAAATTTTTATTAAACCTTGTAAGGTCTAAGTCATCACTAATGATCATAAACAATAGGGGTGGGGGAAAAAATCGATACCGTGTAGTATTGTGATATTTTGTTTGCTAATAATGTATCGACAGCAGAAATCGATATTTTGTTACAAACAATTTTTTCGTGGACTGGAACATGCTCTGACTTCAGAGCATGTTGATCCTTTTTCTGAGCAAGAACCCTGACATTCCTTCACTGTCCAAATGTGTTTAACTTTTTTTTTTGGCAGCAATAAACATGACAGTTTACTTATTTTAATTTAAGACATGTTTTATTTTAATTAAGTTTAAAACTTTTTTTATTTAATGTAAAATTATATTTGTTTTAATTTACTTTCAAATTCTTCAGTTGCTGAATGGGCTGCATAGTTTTCATAAATTGCATGGTTCAGAGTAGCTATAATTGTACCACATGGTTGCATTCAGTTAAGTTGGACTAGACTGTAATACAAACCGTTCAGTTTGTCAACAATAAAACTGACTGAAATGAGAGAAAGACTGAGTGTGAGACTTTGATATTAGATAAAATTAATATTGATAAAGTTTACCTTTATGTACAGAATTTGAATATCGCAAAATATTTTTAAAAATTGCAATATTATCGTATCGTGAGTTGTATGGTGATTCCCACCTCTAATAAACAACCCAACAACACAAGGAAAATTTGTGATCATCTATCTGAGGCTAGCTTAAATAGAAGAAGGCTATTCTGAAGGCTTATTTGTTATAGTGATGCACTGTGACAAAGTCCAATGAATGCCATTCGTTGTAGCTGTAGCATGGGTGGGCCATGCGACAGCTAAATCTTGCCATGCAAAGAATATCGCCATTCTCTGTGGATTTCCAGACATTTTTGAGGTTGCAATAAAATTCCCATCAGTGCAGAAAAAAAGCGTTAATCTTCCGTATGGTTAGCCACTTGCGCAACTATTCTGAACCCACAACCCCATTGTTGTGGCGTGTCCCACGCTCCAACCGAGTCGACAATCGGTACCAAGATCAAAACGTAAAACACATGCTGCCACCAAAATAATTCCCTCTAATTGCGCACCAACAAAACAACATTGTGTCTCAGATCTCGCTCTGACAAAAACCTAATGTCAATATTTCTCCAGTAAACCAAACTCAGGCGAGATTCCCCCCCTTCCTGCATCTCAATCCGCCTTAACAAAACAGCTCTTCGCTCACAGCAGTGCCAAGCCTAATCACATTCCCTCAGCACCAGGTGGTTCTCATTGACTGAGGCCCAGCTCCTCCACTCTGCAGGATGCTCCGCCAGAGGAAATTGGCTCGTCTACGAGCATTTATTGCTGGTGAGCTCGATCGAACGGAGTTGTGCGGGCCCTCCAATGCTGTCGCTGGACTTCGGCCTCTTTGAGGAGCCTACTTCACCAAAACAGCTGTTCAGCACACGCTGCCCTATCCAAAGACACAATTAGAAACACCCTTTTCCTATTACTCCCTGCCATTAAACGCCATTGAGTGGAATTAGTGGCAGTCTATGGAATAAGTGGATTCTAATTCATGCCCCTCTTTACATGGGCCACGGCTGCTACCGTGGCTTTCCTCTGCTAATGAAGAGGATAAAAGAGAAGTCTTAATCAAACTGAGCATCTCATCTGTGGTAATAAAGAGCACAAAAGAGGCCTTGGAGTGGCTCACTAGTGGTGCTTGTGTACACATAATCATGTGCGTATGGAAGGAAAAGGAACTTTATATACATCCCTTAGAATATACTGAATTCAGCGTTCTGTGTGGTGATAGTTAAACAAAACAAAGCAAAAGTAATAAACACATAAATGAGGGAATGCATGAAATAATGTTTCTCTTGGTCTTGTTTTCTAATTGCTTAGCCTTGCCCTACAGGGATCAATGACCCACTATGGACCAATGCTTCTCTGCTGTCTTTTATCCCTCCCAGGCTCCCTCTTGTCTTGGACCAAAGTGCTAACCAGCAGGGTCTGATTAGATTTAAATGTCAAGAGAGATAGGACAATACAGTTATCTTCCCAAATTATGGCCCATTAAAGGGCCTATGCAGTGTGCCTCCCTCCTCTACTAACTAATCACCAACCAGATTCATCATCTCGCAGACTGGGGCATAATTTGGGGGGCTGCGGTTTCCCCTGCTTCTCCATTTCTGTGTGTGTGTATCGCACCATGTGCAAGGGCATGCAGGAGTCTCTGTAATGCATGATCAGTGTGTGTGCACGCTGTATGTGTGTTGCTCCAGAGGGAGCAGGTTCGGCGCCCCAGGCCAGTGCCCCATTAAAGGAAAGAAAGACAGAAGCAGTGTGTATAAGGGAGAGACACAGAGGAGAGGAGGAGAAGGAGGAGAGCACCTCCTCATTTAGACAGCAGGAGTGGCAGGCTGTGTTCCACCTGCAGCCAACAGACAGACAGAGGGAAAAGGCTGGGATGCCTCCCATCTGCCTCCTTATAATTCACCTGCTGTCCTCAGGGTGTCATAAGAAGCCGGGTGCCAAAAACGGAGTCTCCCTTCTAAGCCCTGTTATTAATTTTACACTTTTCCCTCTTATGTCATGTTCCTTCACACACTTCTCTCCTTTCTTCATATGCTTTTGTTGTCCTTGTCCTTTATATTCATCTTTCCTCTTCACTCTGCTTGTTCCTCCATAAGGAACCCCATCACTGATCTACCATACATCGCAGCTTTCATCCTACCATCACAGAGGTGGAGATGATAGCGGTGGTGGTTCGAAGTCCTATGGGAGAAGGAAGAAAGTGGAAATGCAGGGCTCATATCTCAAGGTGGTTTCCTCCATATTCTCGCCTCTTTTCACCTCTTTCCGCATTTCCATTACATGCCTTGCCCATCTTTCAGTATGCAGCCTCTATTCATCTTCTCCACGTGGGATCCTCTCTCCTCCTGTGGCCCCTTCTTTCTTTCATAAGAGCTTTTGTCTGTCCTTTAATATCTCCTTCCTCTCCATCTCCCTTTTGTCTATCACGACGCACTCATACAAGGCTCTATCTTCAAACTTCTGCCGGCAATTTATGCACAGGAGCCTGGCTGCTGTGCATTAGGGCCCATGACATAAGGCAACACATTATGGATTGCACTATAAATAGCTACTGTGTACACGTCCTGTAAAAGCTTTTCATTACATGGAGACATTGAACAATCAATATAAGCCCTCTACTGAATCTAATTACCAAAAATGACAATAGCTAGAAAATATATACTTATTTTCAAGATGATCAGTGAAGGAGAACAATGTTTCCACCAAAGAGCCTTCAAGAGGCCTCTTAGTCAAGTATCAGGCCCATTAAAAGCTCAAGGCAATACGGAGATGAATGTGGGAAAGATAAGAACTTCTTTTTTTTCTTTTTTTTAATGGAAGACTAAATGATGAGCAGCAGCTGCAGAGTGGTTTTAAAAATATACTTTCTCAGTAATGTGTATCCACAAAGGTACACCATTCAGTTCTGGGTGATTTTAGTTCATACTCCCACAAATCTATATATGATGCATCTATTATGTTGCTACTGGAGCCCAGACGAAGCTCCATGGGTGCCAGTGGTCTGAGCCAAGCACACAGCAGACCTTCCTATGAGGTGCAGCTTTAGGTAGAGTGCAGAGAAAGCCAAGAAAGAAAAGAGGAGTGAATAGGAAGGAAGGAAGGAGAAAGAGAGAGAATGGGAGGAGCCCCGGGTGTCATTTCTCTCTCTGTCAGCTCCCAGCTCTCCCGTCCTCCCTCCCTCCACCATCACCCCCTGAGATGTGGATGCTTCGCGGGGACAATTACCGACTGACACTTCATCATGGGCCGCGTGACAGCCGCTGACGGCCCTCGTCCAAACAAATGATGCTGAGGTCGAGGTTGCAGGCCTGCCTCCGAGTCTGCTTGCCTGTAGCCCTGCTGTATGGCCCTGCACTGCATTAGCAAGCACCCCCCCTCCCGTACACACACACACACACACACACACACACACACACAGGGGAAAAAAGCTACATTAAAAGAGACTCCTCTAAACCAACCACCTTCTTCCTTTAAGAAAAACACATTTATCAGCAGCGGGGGATGGTGTGTGAGGGGAGGGGTGGAGGGGGTTTCAATAGAAGGATGGAGGGAGGGTGGGGGCGCTACAGTACTGTCAAACCCCATTCCCCTTAGGTAAAGAGAGAGCTCTTCATCTTTGTGAGGCAACTAGGACTCACACACACACACACACACACACACACACACACACACACACACACACACACACACACACACACACACACACACACACCCCAACCTGCCACATACGGCTTATCAGATAATGGGGTTAAAAATCAACTTAAAAAGCCAACAAGGCAAAAAGGCAAGCAATCACCACAGTGACACTGGCGTGCATCAATTAACCCTGTGTCTTTGTGGAGCACAGATAACACCGCCCTCCCTTCACGAGCTAAACTCACAATCAAATCGCTCCCTTGACTCGGGGTTGAGTGCAGCTAAGTTTAGATTCATGAAGTAGGTCATTTGCTAATAGTTAAAAAAAAAAAAAAAAAAGGGGGGGGGGCAGTGTATAGTTTTAAGAGAAAAAAAGAGAAAAAGGAAAGAAGGCATGTGGTGGACCTGCTGCTAGCAGTCCCTTAGCTGTGAGTGTGAACCTGCAGATTAATAAATGTTGCCTGTGATCTCGGCCCAGGGAGGCAGATGAACAACAATCGAGAAAGACATCAAACGGTCGACTAACACTGAAACAACACTTGACAAAAAAAAAAAAAAAAAGAAAAAACAGAAAGCCCGCCGGTCTCTGAAAAACATTCACCCGACTAGATGTAGGATGGAGAGGAGGAGAGAGAAACTGAGACGCAGAAGAAAGAGCATAAACAATGAAACATTTATCAAAGCGAGCAGCGGAGCATCTTCTGCACGGCAGGGGCAGCCTGCTAATGCAGGTGGCTTTGCTGTTTTTGGTATCCTGAGATGACATTGGCAGGAGGTGGTGAGCAGTTATGCCTCAGGTTTGACAAAAACCTTAAAAAACAACCCTCTTTTTTTTCTAAATTTTGAACTATACTTTGTGCATGTCCTCTGGTCTCCTGAAGGAAAGCACATTTTTACTCTTTGTGGCTTTCTCTCTGTTTATTATCAAATTCTTTTCATTCATGCTCTGAATGTTTTCCCTGTTGTTCACTGCTCTTTATAAATGTGCTTGGCATCGCTTGCATCTTCAAACTCCTGCACAAGATAAATAAAAGAGCAGGCAATGGAGGGGGGGAAAAAATCCAGACCTATTTGTCATGTTGGAAAGGCCCTTGAGAACACTTTCAATCTTTCCATCAATAGTCGGCGTGTAGGCCTGTATGTGCCATCATTAAAAAGTAGATGCTTCTCTGTTTATTTATCATACGGACGCATGGCTGACAGCTTCCTGTAAACAAGTCATATGTTTATATGTGTGCACGAGTGTGTACGTACAGTCACTGTAGCTTTCTCTCTGTCCTTTATCTGCAAAAAATGGATGGCTGCTGCTCACTAATGTGTGTGTGTGTGTGTGTTGGGGGGGGGGATGGAGTTGGCCAGAGTGCTTTCTGATAATGACTGCTACAGAGCTCATCACTGTGTACCAGGGGAAAATGCTATTTCCTCACTGACCGGTGGTTAAAGAACTCAAATCACTTCAATGGGAACAAATGAGGTGGTGTTTGATGCTTAACAGCCTCAGAGATAAACGTACAAATGGCGAATGAATCATTCGCCTGATGTAACAGAACTGTCGATGGATCGCTCAGGTAGTGAGAAATAAGGAATGGCTTTTTCCCTTTAATGCTTTGGACACTTTTGCCACTTGCTGGCCTTGCTTTTTAGCAGGTGTGGCAAGAATCAACTGAACATTACGCGCAGCATAAAGAAGCTACCATATGTCTCAGGAACATCACTAGTTTAGACTACCGTGTTTAATGGTTAAAAGCTGAAAACGAACATGTAAACTGCATATTTTTTAAAGCAAAAAGAAAGTGTTGTTCATTGACTGTCCATCATCAACTGAAGTCACTCCATTCTCAGAAAAGGTCAAACTAAACAGCTCTTGGATAAAAAACAGGATGTTGTCAGGCTGTCAGTCAACGCTTCAAACATGTAGGAAGAAATTATATCCGGGTGATTATCAAAAGCAATGTAATAACAATATCCCCTGTTGCTAGGCATCAATCCTTTAATACAAAGAAATGTGCAAAGTGTGTATTTAAATATAGCCACAGAAAAGGAAATGGTTACAATGAGACATTTTGAGGATTCTTCAGCAGGTGAGCGTCTTTGCATGCTTGTGTGTATCTAGGCTGATGGGTCTACAGAGAAAGACAAATGGCTACAGCAGGGGGCCGTGCTTGACATTTAGGTTTCATGTGGTAATGGACGTTGACCTGCTGGGGTCAGGCCTGCCAGCAAGGCAGCACAGAGGCCCATTCCTGCATCCCTGTAACTAGATACTAGCAAAACAGTGGTGGACACACACACACACACACACACACATATATATATATAATCATTCACTCAGTAGAGGAAGAGGACATCCCAGAAGGTTGGACCACATAGGTGGGATGTCATTAGACAGAAGAGACAGATGTGTTTGGTATGTGGTTTTAAGTCTCAGGAGCAGCATGTGCCGACCAAATAGAAAGGTGACGTGTAGGTGTGTGTGTGTATTTATTTTGTATACATTTCCTATTTTCTATATCTGTATAATGCACGTCTGTTTCGCCTGCTAAAGCAAAAAGCAGCTTCTCTATCGTTCCAGCAAGGCACAGCAGTGGTAGCTGCTGTTGTTAGGAGAATGCCCTGTGTTCACCCACAACTCGGCAACAGGAGGCTACTTTATATACTGTTTGTGACAGCTTTGTGGTAATAATGGAGCCCAGGCCCCCGCTAGTACAAGTGGCATGCTCAGTCAAGTGAGACTTTGCCTAAGAGAACACACATACACACAACAGGCAGCCTCCTTCATGCCTAATGAGACCACTGGGAGAGTGGAGAGCAGGAGGCAGGGAGAGTGAAATGAGTAGAGGGAAGAGAGTGAGGATGGGAAATAAAGGGTGAGCGAGGGAAGAGGAGTGGAACAACAATGGCAAGAAGGGAGTGAGAAAAAGAGACAGAGAGAGTGAGAGCAACCAACTGATTTTCCAGGTTCTGGATCATAGAAAGGAGAAGAAGGGAAGAGGTGATGACCTGGATTGCTGCCAAAGAAGAAAGAGGAAGATGGAGGGGGAGAGCAAGGGGCGTGAGGAAAAAAGAGGAACGAGGGTGTGAGAGAGAAAAGAGATCGGGGGGAGGGGGAGTTGAGGTGAACCTCTAGCGGCGGGTGGTTATGCAATGTACACAACGCAGGAGTGCAGGGGGAGATCAAAGACATGGGGTGCATACATAACCAAATTTAACACCATAGTGCAGCAAGTGATGATGAGCAGGAAGGGGGGGGGCGAAAAACTCACTAAAATATAAAAAGAACAGGCACTCCCTGGGGATAGAGCTAGGGAGAAAGAGTACATTTGGTACAGGGTACACATTGTCTTAGTACAGTAACAGAAAAGGTAATGACAGAGGGAAAAAATCCAAAAAGATGGGAGGGGGGAAAAGAAAAGAAAAATAAAAACAAACAAAACAAAAAAAAAAAAAAAACCCCAAAAAAACCCACATACACACACACGGCCGTGCTTCCCTAACTTTGCCTCTAGCACTACAGCATCATCTGCTCATCCGGGCAGGTGCACATTGCAGGGTGTGTGTGGCTGTGTTGGGGAAGGGTGTAAGTGAGTAAATAACCTGCAGTCCAAAATGGGAAACGGCTTGAATGTCCAGTGACAAGAAATCTGGACAGACAGCCACAGCTGAGCCTTTTGGTTTTGCTTCCAGAGAAAGCAGAGGATAAATTACTAACAGACGCTCAGTCTAATAAAGTGAAGATGGGCCACTTGGCTTCAGATTCCCTACAACAGGTGAACGCGCTGATTCGAACCCCTCAGCAGGTTTCAGTCTCAACAGATGGCATTTTACCTGGACCACTTTAATAAACTCTGCTTTATTTCTGTAAAAAAAAAAAAAAAAAAAAAAAATGGATGTGGGGTGGCTTTTAGGTCGCCACTCATGAATTTAGTTGACTTTGCAGTTTCTTTTTATCAGGAAAAAATCTTAAGCTTCTAAGTATGGATGAACAGAGTTTCAATTCACCTAGTTTAAAAGTTTAAAAATACATTTCTACTGCAGGACTGCCAGAGACACCCACGAAAGTGAAGTCACTTTCTTGTGGAAAAGGAACACGCTGCCTCAGTCCCTGTGTTTATTGTGAAAAGTCCAAAATGGATTTTCTCATCAGCCTTCTGAAAACACGCCAGTTTATTTATTTATCATGTTCTCCACTTCCCATACCATACAAGCCTCCAACGGGATGTAAATATTGCATTTGCCAACTGCCCCAACATGCTCATCTCATCTGTGACAAAATCTTCTGGTTCTATAGAACAAATCTGCTTGAACAGCCTGTCACCACTTCCAGCGGTCCACATGCCACGGCTAATCCCTCTGAGACCCACAGGAAGGCTTTGGGATCATTCTGTATGAGAGCTGGAAAAGACAGGAAGCTGGCATGCGTACATCGTCTGGGTGAAAAGCAGTGGAGGAGGGCTACACGCTCATTGGGAGAGCTTCACCTTTCCTCTACATAAGGTATACACAGTTTGACAAAGAGCTGCTGGTGTTGCTGTTGGATAGCGACCTTGCTGACCAGCTAAGCTATTCTTACATGTGTTTGACGCATAGCCAACGGTTATTAAACCTTTGCTTTTTTCCAACATACTGCTGGTTGGTGACATTTAGAGAAAACAAGGGGGAATTTCCACAAGTTCAAATCTGATTATTCTATTAATGCTTAAATTGTGAGTCAGCTGAATCACTGTGCCCAATATCAGCCCGTGGCCAATTTATAATAAGGCTTGTTGATTAATACAAATTTATTTTCAATTATGTTTTGGTTTCCAGTCATTATGAATGCAGACTCTCGCCAAGACAGGATGATAACTTACCACAGTTCTTCGATTGGTTTCTGAGTAAAACCTCCCTGCCTTTTTGGAGCACATGCTGTTCTGTGCAATTCTCAGAAGCAAAGCAGAATTCAGCATCAACACAACCTATAGAGCCACAAAAGCCATAATAGCCGCAAATACAACTAAATATATATATATATATATATATATATATATATATATGAAGATTAAAGAAACAATAGCGCGGAATGCTTTGTCTTTATTGGCTTACAGTGTATAAAAAGGGTCTGAATATAAATGGAGTAGAATTGCTCAGTGTGTCAGTACCATATAGTATAACTGAACACATAAGAGTTATTAGCCAATATACCTACTAGGTAATAATTCCAGTGAAAACATGTTTAACTTTGGCAGCAGGCGCAGCCAATTAGACCATACCAATGCGGCACAAACACCGAGTGTCAGGCCCTGCCATTACGAAGACAACTAACGATAAAAACCTCAGCGCAGTCACAGGGATAATATGCTCAGTTATCATTCAATAAGGCAATTCTCATCTATAAGACTGTCACGGGCACAGCACTCATTCCCGAGGAACCTGCAGGCAAGAAACAATACTCAGGTGTTGAAATGACTCTTTGCTACATTAAGATCAGTAAATACGTGCACTTTCCCACCAGGGGAGGTAGACCTTAGCAGGATAAGTATATACTTTAATGAACACACACAGAGGCCAGCGTAGTGCGACTAAATCTTAGTTACCGACAGGCAGTGTAAAAGGCAACACCCAGAACATGTCCGCCCGGGACTGTATATATTAAACACAACTCCTTCATCTCGATAAATCTGGAGTGTGCAGGAAAGGCCTACATCACTGTATACAATACATCAGTGAGTGCTGTCGTTAAAGTCTTCGGTCCCTCCTATTCTCTCGCTCACTCCTCGGGGGTTTCCAGTGGCTGTCCGGAGCACACGTGTTTTGGTTTACCTAGAGCGAAGCCCTATCTGAGGCCATGCTGAGAGCAGACTATGGGCTTTGTCTGTGGCACCATTAATCAACTGTCCTTTAACAAAAACAGAAGACCAGATGAGAGACAAAGGGAAGAGACGTGGGGGGTTGGCTCTTATTTAGGTAGAAAAAAGGCAGAGAGGGTTAAAAAACAAGGGAGAGAGGAGAGAGAGAGAAAAAGGTGTGTGTGTGTGTGTGTGTGTGTGTGTGTGTGTGTGTGTGTGTGTGTGTGTGGTGGGGGGGGAGTGCTTGACCCAGATCCAGGACTTCAATCAATCAAGTAGCAACAATAACAAGCAAAGTTTTCATGTGGCTTGACTGATTAATCAGGGTTTTCTTAAAAAAAGAAAGAAAGAAAAACATGCGAGTCATTTTTATCTCTTTCTTTTTTCAAGACTGCAGAGTTACTAAGCGCGTCTTTTTATGCCGGCTGCTTAGGTCTTCATGCTGCAAGGTTTT
Source organism: Copadichromis virginalis (assembly GCF_057382275.1). Taxonomy (NCBI): domain Eukaryota; kingdom Metazoa; phylum Chordata; class Actinopteri; order Cichliformes; family Cichlidae; genus Copadichromis; species Copadichromis virginalis. The sequence goes on from NC_140625.1 coordinate 12,907,289, forward strand.
GGACATGGAGCCCTGAATCGTTCACGATTTAATGACAGCGAGGCCTTCACTCCATGCTACAGCAGAGCGATTTTACTGAAGGTCTCCAGCCACATTAACAGAGCCCAGGAAAGCTTGACAGAAAGACTGGACGGACACTCACAGCCCTACGCACTCCAGACATATGAAGGCAGGGCTTCTTTTCTAGTAAACAAACACGCACTGTTTTACACACATGCACACACAGTATAGACGCACAGTGTGTCACGGCAACAGGCTGTGTAGCAGCCCTCTGAGACCCTGCGAGGTGCCGATCGATGTGGATTGAGTGCAAACAAGGAGGCATTGGGATCGATAAAGGGCCGTTACAGAGATGTGCCTAGTGGGACATAAGAGAGTGCAACGGGGGAGAAGATACATCTGAGGGTCTTGATGCTGTCTTTTTCACCTCATCGGTGTGAGAATGTACTTACTCCCCGTGAGTACTGGGACATACGCACACACAACAGAAGAGCTTTACATACTATACATGTGCATGCACACCCAAACTATTCCAAGAGACCTTTTCTTAATCTCCAAGTTTCACTGTTCTCATATAGTCTTCCTGTGAGGGAGGAGGGGGAACTTTAACTCACTTTTGGTGCCATCTTCTCCATTTCCTCCACATTCCTTTAAACAGTCTCTCCCTGTGCAGTGCACTGTCACCAGTTCAGCCTGCACAGTGCTCTGTCAGTGGAACAGCTTGATCCTAAGACTTTCTGTCAGCCCCTCCTCGTCCTCCACTCCCCCCCCTCCTCCCCCCAGCTCTGCTGTTTGCAGAGAGCACTGACTGTTCTATTCTCGCACATGAATGCGCGCGAGCAATAGGGGAAAACGACAGCATTGTTACTTCCACAAAATATGTGGCAGTGACATAATCGCCGACACTTCCTGTTTTTACATGTTCTTAAGAAGTCCACAATGATTTTGCATAAAGGTTTACTCTACCAGTCATTTCAGCTGTGCAACTGGCCCACCGCAATTGCACGCAGGTGAAATTACTCGTGGAAAGGGTTGATATGCATGCAGTACAAATTAAAAAGAAAAAAAAATTAATGCTTAAGCCATTATTGCCACTCACTGAGCTGAAAATAACCACTGTGACCACAACTTTATACTCCCAAATAGTTTTAGATATAAGGTCTTTCCTGGCTCAGAGGGGCCCATCGGTGTTTGCTATGTACAGCTGAATGAGTGTGCATCTACATTTTTTTTTTTTTTTTTTTTTTTTTTAAACTACACACTTGATTGTGACTTTTACTAAACAGATTTCACATAAGTCCTACAAATACACTACTGACTATGAACCATCAATGAGGTGACAACAAGAAACTTGGTAATTTTGCTTGTAAATACAGGTGAAACAGAGCAGCAGAGCAGCCAACACTGTGAGTCAGTGCTGATTTCAATCAGACAGCTTCTTTGTTATAAAATCAGGACTGAAGAGAAGTAGTCTGAAAAAGGGTCTAAAAATATAAAGGCTGCTTTACATTAGCTTCAGTGGGCGACCTTTCATATCAGTCATTTTACAACAAAAACAGGAAGGTATTGGAATGAAAACAGCTTTGTTTTCAGTTCAGCTGCATTACAATAATGTTCTGTGAGCACAAACAGATGTGACTTCAGCTGTGACCTGTCAACCACATGTCATAGTCACACCTGACTTTCCCCTTCGATCGTCCCACCTTGTTGCATTTATTCTAGCGTCTGGATGAATACTTTGAAAAAATGCACACAATACTGACCAATATGTCCCGCTAATCAACATTTAAAACAAATACATAATGCAGTAATCAATGTCAATTGACTGGGTTCTATCATGTGTTAGTCTAAAGGTCTAATTAAAACATTACAAAAGAAACTAAGGTCATCATTCATCATTATAAAATCTTGTGCAATTGAGCTTGTCCTCTCAGAGCTTGGTGCTGAAAGAAAAAAAAAAAAAAAAAATCACAGTTTTAACTTTGTACATGTGAGCTGCTGTTTATGAGCATTGCTGCTCATTGGTGTTTATGAGTAGAATAAATAATTATCTTTCACTCTCACTTGTCAGGCACAGAGTCACAAAAAATTTAAAAAAAGCTCAGCCCTGGAAGTGGTTGGCACGCAAGCAAGACGCAGACAGACCGCAGACTGAGAGGTGTGCTTCCCTATATCAGTGAGACACTTCAAGCTAGCATGTCAACTTAATCACAATAGTTTCTTTTTGCTGACATCAAACTTGAGCAATGCAACTCTGAATTTTTCTAGACATAACCAGCCAGACTTAAGAGGTGAAAACACAAATGTCAGAGACAGACAATCAGCAGTCTTTAGCCTTACAGTTCCACAGCAACTCTACATGAAGTCCGACTGTGCCGATCTGTGACAACAGTGCACATTAATGGAGCATTTCCAGTAGTGAGATTGTGGCTGGAGCTACACCTGAGAAAAGACAACTTGGATAGTGTCCCAACTTGATTCTGCAGACACTGCCCCAAGATTATGTGAGAAAAGCTCTGGAGAGAACATAAGATTACCTCTTAGAATTCACTCTTTGTGTTTTGTTTTGTTTCTTTTCTTTTCATGACCAGAATGATAGTCTCGCTTAATCATCTCATTAAAGTTGTAAACGCTGACACATGTTTCAACATGAGGGAAAAGCCCGACTGTCCAGCTACGTACACACTCGCCTAGATATGCAGGGGAAATGTGATTTTCTTTTTGTGCCTGTGTGTGTGAAAGAGAGATCGACAGGAAAGAACTAGAGAATCTGTTTTTAAAAAACAAACAAACCTGCAAACAAAAACCCTTTGTACTAGTGTTAAGGATACAGCCATCTAGTATATCCCATGCAGAATACATTGAACATATTTCATTTAATGCCCACCCCAAGACAGACAGAAAATCCAGCCTGTTGAAGTACTTTAGTGTGCCACTATTCCACATTATTACAGGTGCTAATCACATGTGAGAGCACACAGACGAGCTGCTGAAGCAGATGACTGAAACCACCGAGGCATTTAATCCTCCTAGTGAGAACTGAAGGAGGCGAAGGGTCTTCTCCTCCTACTCGCCTGCTCCAGGAGCACCGCCCTTAAATGACGGTTGAAAATAGTGCATTTGGATGATGTTATGGAGAAGGACTATTAAAAGTCAGGCAAATGCCTTTACCAGTACTTCTGAAACTGCGCTGAGGTGCCATGTCGGCTCCTGCAAGTCTTGTCCAAAAACCTCCTCTGTGGTTGATCAAAAAGAATACTCAAGTGTACACACACACACACACACACACACAGTTTCTGGCCTCAGCCAGAAGTCCCTGTTGGTTTGGAAGGCCACAGCGGGCTATAACAACTACAGCCTGGCCAGCCTGTTACTAGTGGCCCCTCTGTTTCAGCAATCTGGGTTCTCTTTGCCTTTGGACAGGGACCAGGTCAGGCTGCACAATACACTACTGTGTTTGAAGAGGGTGAGTGAAAAAGAAAGAGAAAACTGCAGACATCTGAGTTTTTTTCTGCACACAAATGCATAAATACAACATGTGCAACACAATGCATTTTTTGGTTGTGCAACTGTTTGGGTATACGTTATGACCACTTTAGCCATCGTGTCCCCTCTCTCTTTCATTCCAGATTGCAACAACTGCATTCGCTTCGATCTCCCCCAACCGCCATCACTGCCATCATTACATCATCCTTGCTTTGGCTTTTTGCTCACTCAGCACAAATTCGGGGACCCCTGGCTACAGTTCCCCTCCCCTAAGCATGAAAGGTGTTTTTTTGGATCTGTCAGGGGTTTGTGCAGGAGGAGTAACACACACCGCTGTCAGTCTAGAACAACACAATGAAAACAGACTGCAAATACAGAGTGGCCCTGTGCCCTATGATGGAAAGCCAGCAGCACCTGTCCCTTTAAGATCTATTTCTCACAGCTTGTGGGTTCTGAGCTGAGCATGCTAGCCTGAGCTGGGTTGCGCTTTGCTGTGCATGTATGGTAATGGGGGGGGGGGGGACCGCGCCGCCCAGCCTGCCAGCCCACCACAGGGAATTTGTTTATGTTTCCTTGCTGCCAAGTTCCTGTCAGGAGGCGCCCCAAAGAGGAACTGCAGACTACTCAGTACTGTTAGCTACGCCCTCTCGCATAGAATGACTGGGGGTTTCTGCATCCAGTATCGAGTAGTGATTTGTAGCAATACTCAAATCCAGGGAGGTCTCTTCATCAATTTTAGCGCTCACACACACTTCAAACACTCCATCTGTTGTTCCAAAAGCAGCTCTGAGAGCAACAAACTTCATAAAACATGTTCTAACAAAAGGCTTAATTTATGAGCCCCAAACAGATTAACACCAATTTTCGCAAAACACAGTGCATAAAATAGCACAAAGCATAGTTTCATTAAAGCAACACTTTATGAGTGGCACTTTGTTAGGCTCGTGGATAATGGGTATTGTAAAAACTGAGCACCACCACATAAAAACATAGTAAACAGGATTGGTAAACTCGTGGGCATTAATCCAAGCACTTGTGGGAAAAAGAGCTAAAACGAAATTACTCTCCCACTAATGAAAAAGAGCACTGCGACTTCCAACGACGCATGCACATTTTCCCAAATCATTACAAAAATATGATGTACCGCTTCCAGTGAATCAATAACTGCAACACTTTAGCACATTAATACAGAGCTTTAGAGTGACATAGCCAACGCACGAGCAGCCTAATTTGACCGGCGCGGTCAGCAAGTGTTGGAAACTTTCATTTAAGCACGGCAGATCTCACCAAGTTTGTTTCTGGATAAAAAGGAATGAGCTATTTTTTGTCTCTGTATCATACATGTGTAATGTCCACTGTGTGGTAGGTGACGCAGTGTGTTCCCATGAGCAGGTGATGAAAGGAGTAGTGAGACAAGGCACCAAAACTAGATGTGGGACCCACGATGGTGCGACACAGGAAGAGTTAGGGCGGGGCGGGGGGGTACAAAAGATGGAAGTATGGATGGAAAGATGTAGGCTGAGATTGAGAGCAGAGGGTGAAAGTAAAAGAAATTTTTAAAACAACAACAAAAAACCCCAGGAAGCCATTTACGTTAGCCTGGATGGCCACGTGCTGGCATGTTTCACTAACTTTTGACTGTGCAGCCAGAAGCTGGCATCTGCATTTGTTTGAATGGGATTAACGCTGTGAAATTTCTCAAATTTGTCACTGTGGTTGGAGTATTGAGCATCACTTCTGCTATTTTGTCCTTGGTGAGGAAGTAACATGCCACGCAATGTCTTGCTAGTCAAACGCCTTACAGTAAATGAGCTTGGCAGCACAACACATTAACTGAGCTCGAAGTAGTTTAGCCGACGATTTAGATCGGTTATTCGATAGTGAAAAATTGGAACAGCAACATAATCGCACCAAAACTTATAGCCAGATTTACCACAATGACAGGAGAGAAATTACCATTAGAGCCACTGGAGTCAGCAGTTCACTCCATGAAGTTTCATCAACAAGAAAAAAAAGAAGATACAGAAAGTGTTATAGCCTGGCAGGTAAACACAGATCCAACTGTGTCCAGCCTCTGAGTGAGACTAAGAAGAACCATTACATGTAAATAACAGTGTATAGCTATGCACTTCAACTTCCCTTAAGTTTCCATGTATGGAGTAAAAAAAAAGAAAAAAAGGGAACAACACTGTGAAAAATACAGGACTCCTACTCTAGACGGAGGGAGAGGCAGCGGGCTCGGCAACCACCACCGACCTACCGCACAGAGTGTGAATCATTAAAGGCATGTGTTCCACATCAACTGCCGGGGCCTCTTCTCAACCCACTTATGAGACTGGATCTAAATTATGAAGGGAGGGAGGGCAGCAGAGGGGGAAGGGGAGGGGAGCTTCAGTATAGTTTTACATTGAGATGAAAACCCCAGTCCAAAATGGCTGCAACTATCCTCTGCCAAGTCACAGAGTAATGGCTTAACTGTGTGATTTCCACAAAATGTGATGAAGTTAACATGATGAAGGCAATAAACAAAAAACTGAACAGCTTCAATTTGTACCTTTTTTGTGTCTACCTTACAAAAGCTAAAAACACAACACACGGACGTCTTCTGTGGGTGTGCGTCTGTCCACAAAGCATATCTCTGTTGTGTGGGTATGCCATGACGGAAGTGATCTGCAGAGAGAGTCTGCATTTTTCTGGGTATTGGCTGGTATACTGGTACACACAGCATTCAGTTTGCTTTTGCTCAGAGGCTGGTATGAGGGCAGGTGCATGTCTGAGAGGAAGAGATTACCTTTCTCCCAAGGCCAGGAAGAGCCGGTTTAAAAACAGGACAGAATGGGACAAGACGGGACAGGACAGAGGAGTAAAACAAGTCTGTACAAACAGGACAAAACCAGACTGAGGAGGACAAACTGCGATCTTTGATTGGCTGAAAGATCGCAGTATTGCTGTTTTCATCGTAGTGAAAATTCTTTCACTACGATGAAAAGAATTTGTCAAAACAGTATGAAATGACAGAAGGGATAAGAATAAACTAATAGCAGTATTCATTTAGCTGCCAGTCTAATACAAAGAACCAAAATGAATCTATATTCACACAGCAATGGTCTGTGCACTTCAAGCCAATATAGCGAATGATGAACGGCTGTTTGTGTTTGGTCTTTGTCACTTTAATATGACAGGGCAAATCTCCCCGCTGCCAACTCCAGCTCTGATGCAACAGTGCTCATCCTAATGCTAGCAGCACGCAGGGCACAAGACACAGCACCCCCTCCAAACAGACGCACAGTGTGTGTGTGAGTCTGTGCAAGGGTGTGTGAAAATGATTGGAAAGACTTTAAAAAGTCAGCTGTCCACAAGCTTGAACTTTACCCAGCCAGCGAAATGCAGACCATGTGTCATGGGAAAAACAAATGACAACAGAGTCGACCTCTCCACGACATTAATATGGCAAAGAGCAACGCTTATATAGAGACATGCGTGCGAAAAAAATTGGTACACACAAAGTGTTAAATGTGGAAAACCAAAATTACCCGGAGTCAAAAGCAGTGACAAATTCGGGCTTACCCCAAAAACGTCAATCTCGCCGTCCTTGAATCGATTGTGGCTCCTAAGCTCTGAGAGAGAGAAAAAAAAAAAAAAAAAAAAAACAGAGAGAGAGAGAGATTTGAAATCGAGAGCTTTGTGGTCCTTTATCCACGTGCTGCAGACTCAGTGACTCCCTGGCTTTCTGGCGCAGAGCTGCTTTACTACATGAAAACTCTTACACACTTTTTCCCCCCTCTCGTTCTCCCTATGATCTCCCCACCCTTTTCCAATAGATTGTACTTTCTCACTTGCCGCATTTGTACCCCAGACATCATGTGAAAAGTGGAGTAAAACAGTGCTTTTGTGGTGTGTGAATTACCTAGGGCCTAGGCAGGCACAGTAGTGCTTATGGCCACAACTCAATTACAGCAATGTGAATCAGGTGGCGGCCTAGAAATCCCCTCAGCCTGATGCACAAATAGGGACACAGAGGCGCCTTCATTGCCAAGACAGAGACAAATCTGAAGTGGCGGGTCATCTTTTCATAGTAGAGCAGCTTAGCCGATGCTGTGCAGATGAATGGCTGCTACAGACAACGATCTAATGACTCTGGTTTTCAGCAAGTGTATGAATGCTTCCATTTTGTTTATGCAAACTGCTCAAATATTACAAGTGTTTACTAACAGGTCTAGTTACAGATCTACATTGAAAGAGTCACATGGTACTTAGGCTATCTGATAAATGGCACCTTTGTACTGGAGAAAGCATGGAAAACGCTTTGTGGTATTGTTTTCAAACCAAAAACAACTAGCTGGAAATTACAGAATGGCGGTTAGTAAATGTTAAAAGGCACTTTCGTGGATGCAACGTGAATGCCAAACTACACAATCACGGTCAATCATATTTGAATAGAAAATTGGCTCACGTCAAAAGCAGTGAGCTTATCCTCTCTCTTTCTGAAGGGGGGGGGGGGGGGGGGGGTAGCAAATCCGGCTCCAATAAAATGTAGAACTGTGGACCAGGACAGGGTTTTCCAAAAGCAAGAGAAACCAATGACATTTAAAACTGTGGTCTGTTTGGGTATATTTCACTTCACTTGTCACAGTGAGAAAGCAAGTTCCTTACACTTAGTTAACAGCAAGCTGTGGCACAACAGAGCTTTTCTGACAGCCAGGCTAATAGTCGCTCTTTAGAAGGGTCAAGATACTGCTGGAGGAAAAAACTAAAGAAAACAGGGAAACACCATCCCTTGAGGAAGAAGTGGCCTTTTATTGGCAGCAAATGAATTTTGCAGTAATTTGTTATCACAAGCTACCAGGGACAGTGAAACAACAGAGCTTTAAATATAGCATTTTTAAAATTTATTTATTTATTTTTTTACACAAATAAAGATTTGGGGTTATTATAAAGAATGGCTTCATTTGCATACAACTCAATTACAAATGGCTCTCAGAGACACCTTAATTTGGGGTTAATCAGGAAGCAAATTTACAAACTAACATCAAATGCTTGTCTACAATTTCTATGGTCAAAGAAATATTGCTCACATCCTTTTACTACACGCTCACCTTCCTCCTGCATGTGCACATGTCAAAGATGTGGCAAAGTGAAAGGACTACGAGCATTTCGAAGCCAGCTTCATTTTTAGATGTTTTTTCCTATGAACTTGTCTTTACCTTAGACTTTTTAGTTTTAACCAAATAATGTTTTAGCAGTGTAAAAAGCAGTTAGCGAGCACAAAGGTGACATAACACAACAGATAAAGGCTCAACACTTACACTATTGATTGCTATCTTGTTTGTAGGCTGATATGACTACGCAGATATCACCCAAGTGTGATAAATCTGTACATCCCTACATGCAATACTTACACTTTCCAGAACTACAGGATATGGACACATATATCAAAATATGTTATTCATTTTGAGGTGGATTGTGAATAACAAAAAAGTAGTTTCATTACCCATTCCACCCTCTACCCATCAGTTGGTTTGTGCAGAAGCTCCTTGTGCCATTTCCTGTTTTGTTTTGTTTTTTTAAACACACCCTTACTTCCTGTTTATGAATATGAATGGTATCTAAATCATGTGTTCCTACTGGTCCTGTAGAGGAAGAGCAGCATAATTTCTAGAAAGATGAAACAAGGACAGAGTTTGTGTATGTGTGTGTGTCTGTCTGAGCCTCCAGCCTGCACTGATGAGAGTGGAGTGGACAGGATGAGCCCAAGGTAATCGCATCTTTATCTTTGCTGATGGGTGAAAGCAAGTCGCTGTAGACGCTCACCTTAAACACAAAGAAGAACATGGTGTCGTCACTGTTGACGCGTGGTTTCAAACCAAAGCTGATATCGCCACACATAGGAGGTCTTGAGTGCTCAGGAGCTCGCAAGGAGTCTAAAATAATAATTCAGTGGGATCACCCATCCTGAGTGTACAGCCCAGCATCTCAGCAACTGTAACTATGCTCAGGGTTGCTCAACCGTTCAAGGTTTAAAAAGGTTTGATGGGAAGCAGTCCAAGTCTCGAGTAAAATTATCATCGGCCCTTGGATGTTCACTTATTCACTGTGACAGCATCGCCCCTGCGTAGACTATCAGTACAAATAGAATCTCTGATTTTGAGTACGACCAGCAGTCTCCAAGCGTGTGCTTACTTGGGAATGACAGCCCTGCAGCGAGGGTCATGAGCTCACATTAAAACAGACACAATGTGTTGGTCCTATAAAATTCCACCGGCTGGCTGCCTATGCACACACACACACACACACACACACACACACACACACACACCCTGTTCTTGAGGCTCTGACTCTGAGCGGTGGAAAGCCCCTTCAGTGACACATAGATCGCATAACCTCTGTTGACACAAGAGGACACAACTCCCAATGGAAAGATGCAGATTCACACACATACTGATTGCAGGCCAAGGCTCCAGACTGCTATTGTCCTTCAGAGCCATCCAAAGAAAACAATGAAGAGGGTCACGCAAGGCCCCCTGTGGAATGGTAAATAACCAGAGGGAGTGAGACTGAGAGGAAGAGAGGAAGAGACTGAGGAAGTGAGAGAGAGAGATTGAGACTAATCCAGTCTGACAGCGTTATATGGAACACCAAGTGCAAAATATGACCATCTGGGGACAGGTGAATTCCACTAACGTTCAATCATTCAGGAAGAATCTGACACTGCTTGAATGGAAAATATGTCAACTCCATGATGCAGAGAAGAAAAACACACATGAAGAAAGAATGCAAATCATTTCACCTCTATATGGGATTCAGATTTTCTGTAACACACTTTGAAAATGCAGCGCATTTCTTCAGTCGAGTTTCACATCAATATTTTACCAACTGTAGTGAAATAAAGGGAACCTAAATCTCACGCAGTGCAGGAAACACTCTTCTAATGAGCGAAATCAGTTTAGGTGAGTGCTGCCCAGGTCAAAGCCATGCACAGACAGAAAAAAAAGGAGGGATAAAGTCCAAACAATAACAAAGGCTGAGATTGTGGTGATGTTAACCATTCATTAGTGCTGAGTGACCCTTATTATAAAATCATCTTTGTTGTCATTATTCATCTGGCATAAAATGCTGGCCTGTTAATTCAGACTCAGGATGTTGACAATAGGCGGTCTACAAAGGGCTGAGAAGGCACAGTCTCCCTCCCGATTGGTCTTTCATATGCTAATGAGGGAACTGTTTGGGGTTTACTGGCCTGGTTGGAAATGATTTAGGGCGACACCGGTGCTCTGAGCCTTTATGTTAAGGTTGGCCGTAGGGGCTCATATATCACCCTGATCATTAATCAATTAGCGTCTCCTAGCCACCTGTCGGACACATCGGCACACAAAACATTCCTGCCCTTGGGCAGTTGCTAGACGATGATCAGCAGTAGCAGCAGCAGCGCCACTGCTACCTTCTAGCCCCTCGATAGCCCTCCCCACTCCACTTTATGGTAATACCCTGATGGATTACATAATCACACCCAAATACTGTCACCGACGTCAAGGGCTACTCTCCAAGAGCAGCAGATCTGAGTGGAAGCTGCCACAAACCTTTTACGGGTGCCCCCACCCCCTTACCTCCCAATTCAACACAACGCATTTGCTCTCCGCTGTCACAAACAAGAAAAGAGCGGGCAGAGAGGAATTGATGCAGACCTTGAAGGAGAATCAATAAGCTGACGCCTATTCAAAAGTGCTGAATGCACACCAATGCTGTGTCCTCCGTTGTTTTAAATGCAACTGCCTCCAGTGGGGTATTGATGGTTGCTTGGTATTGACGATGTGACACAATAGCCAAACAAGTGCGCGATGGAAAGGTTCAAACTAACAGGGCATTTGTGAAATAAGTCCAGAAAAGTAAATTTGTTTGTAGATGAACTAACTGCTGCTGACTTGCAGGGTGACAACCAAGTGCTAAACAAATGCACGGCAGACTTCTAACTAACAGCGCACACTTTAATCGTACACAGCCTGGATCTAAGGGTCTGTTATGGAAAGAGAAGGTGAAAAAAGCTGTGCTGAGTTTTTTATGGTCTGGGCTTTTTTCAAAACACCAACTGACTTTGTGATCTCATGGAGTCACTCGAGGCACAGTGTGGTGGGACTGAAATACTCCTCAAAGATTTCTGTTAACAGCTGCCCCTCTACTCAACTGCCACAAATTGAGTTTTTTGTTTTTGTAACTGGAGATTTGTATGTAAATTTCACCTCTTATGCAAAGAGCCCTCACTGCCACTAGACAATCCGTTTTCCACAGCCTTGCTTCCTCTGACAATAGACAATTCCCTCCCCTCCCAATTTTTTGCTCCACACTTTTTTTCTGTTATTTGGAACTAATTCTTAAAAGCAGCTGAAGAAATAAGTGGCACTAAAATTAGCACCTAATCCGCCAACCCTCAATGTGAGGACATGGAGAAAGCAGATTTGTCAAGCCTTGATTTAGCAGTATTCTTCCATTATAAAAGTAGCACTCTTCACGCAGCTTAGCAGGACGAAACGGCTCAATCAGTCTCATGTGGAACGTTTAAGCACGAAGGGGGGGAAAGGATGGTGCAATGGCCTATCTGTGAACCCAGAAAGCCTGGCGTCACAATGGTGCCGTTATTAAGCTGCACTCATTGTTATTCCTACCTGTGTTGCACTTTTCACCTTCTGAGGGTTACCCTTTGAAATAGACATTCGCCATCCACTTCCAAAGCTCCCCCAAAAAACAAGAGCTGTTTTACTGAGGGACCGCAAAAAATCTGGGCCACTATGTAGGATGTGCAATGCTGGAGTGGTCACTGGAGACAGAGCTTTTTTCTCCCTTTTTTTCTTTTTTAAAATCCAACCAGCTCAGGCAAGGAGCCAGCTCCCAACATTATCAGGTGGATTTTCAAAAGAACAAAAGCTCCTGTGCAATTCTTTACACTGCCAGTGGGGGGGGGGGGGGGGGGGGGGGGGGGGGGGGGAAGCATGAAACAAACAGAAACCCCACGAGTATGTGTGCATGCACATAAGCCCATTGTCCTTGATATTTCAGTTGAATTGATTTCAGAAGATTATTTCAATGATAATCTCACACTTTCTTCCATTTGCTTATCTCTCCAGCTATGTCCCAAAAATGGCAGGGATTTAGGTGTGTGCGGGTCAAAACTAAAGCTGAGAACACTGGGAGTGGAGCTATCTGTTCAGGCTTTGCATATCTAATCATGAATGTATTTCAGAGGCCACAGGACAAATAATAGATATCTTTGGAAAGATAAATCAGGAGGAGGAAAACATCTCACACTTGACTGCAAACACGGAAAGTGAATAGCTGTGTTGCCTTGGTATCTGTATGGCGGTCAAGCAGTATTGGAGAGAAAAATGTTGCCTGAGCAGATAAAGGCTATCCACAGGGTTTCAGGGGCAGCTAGAAGACAGCGGGAAGGAGGAGGATGATGGGTGACAGGGCAAAGGCTTGACCTCGTGGGGTCAATAGGTGATAAGTAACATTTATCATACTTACCCAAGCTGCTAAATGAAAAACCAGGCAGCTTCTCTTCTTCACATTTCAATGCCCTAACTCCAATGAAGCTCACACTACTGGCAACCAGATGCCCTGTGTTTATGACAGAGACAAATCCTGGAATCCCTAAGTGGAAAAACATGCCATGCTGGCACACAGTAGCGCCACTGAAACATTACATCACTCTGACGATTTAATGAGCACAGCCTGGATCAGATCAGAAGTTTAAATACCTGCCAAAGCTAATATAAAAGCTTGTATTTCACGCTTCATGAGAGAAGCTGAAAAACAAGCTTCATTTGATAGGACAACAATGGTTTCCACGATGAAGGGCTTGTGGTTGAGGGGGAAGCAAGGATCGCTGTCTAAGTCCTGAACGCAGGGAATCCATGGAGCCACAACTCAACCACAATGACATTCACATGGAGAAAAATGACAAAGAAGCAATTGAGTGTTGGACTAGATTTGGCACAGACCTATCAGAAAGCACCCCACCCCCAGGGGGCTCCTCGACAGTGGCTCTCTGAAGGATCACGGCAGCTTGGTATTGTTTTGGTGCTCTGGACAAGTGGACAACAGTTGTAGTGGGTACCCTGGGCCATAGGCCAACCGAGAACGAAGACAACGTTGTGCAAATGGACAATTAGGGCACACTCACGCAACGGGCATTCATCAAGTGGAGATGACAGCTAATTTCAGGATTAAAACAAACATGGCCTTCTTGTTGGCCATTTCATAACTTGTGCATGGGCAGAGCATCTACAATGAGACTACTGGAAGAGAAATGCACATTGAAAATACAAGTTAGGGATGGTGGTTCATTTTCATAGACCGCAACGCCAACGCACAGCAATTTTCATACGCTAACACAAACTACATCTTGTCAACTGCAACACTTTCTCCGTCAAAGCTCTCGAGCGTTTCAACTTTAAAGTAAGGAGACATTTCCAGGATTTCTCCATCATCCGATCATTTTAACTTTGTAAAAATACATAATGTGACATACAAGCGTCTTTCTGCTGTTGCTGTTCTGCCAGTATCTCGCATGCTAGAAGATGTGGATCCATATTTTTAAACAGTGGTGTGTTGAGTGTGTGTGTGTGCTCTAAAGTGAGTGACAGATATCCCATCAGGCTCAGGGAGACATCCTTTTTGCTAGAGTGGGAAAAGCAAAAACGTGTCCTAACAAATGTTTTGTTCTTATCGCAAATTAGAAACAGGGATCCAAATCAATAGTCCTTTTTTCCCCCTCAGGTAACTGAAGAACTCACAAAAGACGCACAACAGAAACAAGAGTCAGCTGCAATCATTCATGCCTATCAGTTAATGTGACTGCGTGCAGCTCAGGCTAGTGCTCTGTTTAAAGTGATGTCTAAATACTACAAGAGATTGCTGTTAGACAAAGCTGACGTTCAGGAGACCTTTGATTAATGCAAAAGAGTGCATGTCTACAAGGGATGAAGAGAAACCAAAACGATAATTACTGTTATCTTTATACAGGGTTCTTCCTCCAAAAGAGGAATTTTTAGTTCCTCCCAAAAAGGTTTTAGAGTCAGAGAGAGAGAAAAATGACCTCATTGTCATATACAATTTTCAGCGAGGTTGACTTTGAAACTCCATTCTGAGTCTAACAAAAACTACACAACGTAAACCCATTTTTCACTTTTCCTAACACTTGCAGCAGTGCACACCCGTTTCTACTTTGTCAGCAATTGAGCTGCTGACCTGCCAACTGAAGACAAAATTATATATACATTCTACTGTCTCCACTATAATTTAGCAATTTCTTTAAACGGTTATGTTAATTAATCAAGTTAAACAGCCAAACGTTAAGTGTCAAAAACAGAGAAAAGTGAAAAGGCAGTCTTCTCACATGTGCAAAGGTGTGACAACGGGCAGAGTTCCAAGTGTTCTGCAAGTAGTTTTCTCATCATTTCTCACATTCTTGCTTTCCACCACTGTCCATATTCGCTGTTGAACTTTAACAGTCACTTCTGTGCCGACAGTGATGGTTTGACAGTGAACAGTTTGCGCTCTCCTTCTGACTCTTTTCCTCAAACTCACAGTCTGAGCGGTTTTATTTCTCCACAGCCAGCCTTTTACATATCAAGATAGGAAAAGCCACAGTGTTACTATTAATGATAACTTCAAGAGTCCCAGCAGGGTATACCAGTGAGCCATCATACACGATGTCATTACCCTGTAACTGGCAAATGCAAATGGGATGCAGATATTAAGTGTGTTTGTGTAAATGGCACATGATGAAATTTGTGTAAGACTTCCACATGAAAAGACAACTGCAATATCCCTTTTTATGAGGTCAAACAAAGCAATCTTTGAGTCAAGTCTAGCTCATGATTCAAGTCCTTGAGTGTGGCAACAATCATTTTGTTGACATCTGAAGCTAGTGTTTGCTGCAGGGGTCTTAGGTTAGCAGCTAGAAATACATAACATCACAAGGTATCAGCAGGAACCATTCAACACCAACGTCCCTGGGTTCTTTTGCAATTTTTCTTTCTCGACTCTGTGGATCCTTTTTATGTATTAACAACAGCATCCTGTTGTGCCTGGATTTGCCCCCACTCTTTTGGATTTTACATATTTGTCTCTTTGTGGAACATTTATCAATAAACAGACTTGTTGTTATTAAGAGGTGCCGCTTGGATGGGGGGAAAAAACATAGTATTGCACTAGAAAGATTCACGGTTATCAGTGATGTAGTTAGGGCTGCTCGATTATGGCAAAAATGATAATCATCACGATTATTTTCACTGAAATTGAGATCACGATTATTTGACGATATTTATTTAACCCTTTAAGACCTACTATAGAACCAAGTCCACCAGAGCTTATATTATTTTTTTTTACATGCTGTAGTGCCATTTGTGGGAGCATTTCAAGTTGCTATACAACTGTTATAGCCCATATTTTACTAATATGTATGCATTAAGTCCATAGTAACTACATTAATTGCAAAAAAGTGCAATAAACTACAAAAAAAATTGAAAATCGCTTTTGTTTTGTTTACATATATTTCTACTTGGAGAAATTTAAGAGGTTTATCCCTCAAAACTTTAAATACAAAAAAAGTTGCAAAAAATAGTTTACAACAACAGGAAATTTATTTTGAGTGTCTTCATAGTTTTATTTTGGAGATACAGCAATTTTTATATATTGCAGGAAAAACAAAAAACAATCCTATGATGCAAATTTGCAAAGAAAACAGCAGGTGCATCATTTCACTGTGGGAAGTGTTACGAACAGCTGATAGGAACGGCGAAGCGTGTTTCTGGAATATTGTGTTTTTGTTCCTGCAAGCGCTTTTTATGCAATTTTTGCAAAGCTATATGTGGAACGAAACCGTGACCGAGGACAAGCTGATGGCATCAGATGTAAGTACAACTCCTCCGGTTTCATATGCAAAACAAATTATTGCGCTAGCTTACACGGTTCAGGTTCTACAGGGATTTAAAAATAGTTACGCAAAACGGAGCGTGCTGCTCTGACCGGCTTTAAAGGGTTAACAATGACTTTTAAAAAATAATATAAAATAGTGTGCAACACCACTGAAGTTTTTTTTTAAACTCTCTTTTCAACCAACGGCAGTCACTCTCCTCTCCAAATAACTTCTGCTTAGCTTTCCGAGCTTCCCTCGGGTCCTCTTAATCAGCGGTCTCCAACCTTTTTTGCGCCACGGACCGGTTTATGCCCGACAATATTTTCACGGACCGGCCTTTAAGGTGTCGCGGATAAATGAGGGAGGGGCTAATAATCGGCTCAGTCATTTTTAATGATCGTTGAAAGCCCAGATCGTAATCGTGATTAAAATTCGATTAATTGAGCAGCCCTAGACGTAGTAATGCTTTAATTTACAAATAACCTAATCCAGGAATAAAACACACACAACTCAAAAAATAGTTTGTGAGTGTATCAAACCTAAAGCATTCTAAGTTTGTTGCAGAGTTATCTGTGGGATGAAGAATGAGGCCATTTTTTAAAATATGCTAAATCTCACCAATCCATTGCCCTCCTTAATTTTCTAAAGCAGGGGTGGGACTGTTGTGGAGGGCCACAACAATAATTTTACAAGCAGAATTAAATCCAGCTTATTTGTGCAGCAGTCCACAACAGTCCCAGTTTCTCACATGACCCTCTTGGGGAAACTAATTGCCCACCTCTGCTCTAAACACCACAGGGCACTGCAGTAAAGTGTCTTCATAATGTAGTGGTTTACACAATCACGATGCAAACGAAAGCCCGGTGGTTTGATTCCGGGAGGGGACATAAATCCCTCTGGGGTTGCGTCAGGAAGGGCATCTGGCGTAAAAATGTGCCAAATCAAACATGCGGAGCGCCCCGCTGTGGCGATCCCTCGTGAATAAGGGAACAGCCAAAAGTAGCTTTCTTTATCAGGGCGTTGCAGTGAGTGAACCAAAGGAGTGTTACCAAATAAAGCGTGAAGTATTAACAAAAGCCCCTTTTGGATATCAGCTGGAACTACAGCCTCACACTTGAATGCCTCTGGCAACCAAGTCAAGCTGCAGTTTAGAATCATCCCTGCTTCTGCTATAAGGGCACCGAATAACATTTAATGAACATTTGGTTATAAAACGTCATCGGTCCCTCCGTTTCCTCTGGGCATTTGAGTGATTTACTAGTTACTACTAAGCACATGACTTAGAAAATTGTGAAAAACATTTGAGGTCACAGTGAACTTGAACTTTGACCACCAAACACTAATCAGTTTATTCTTGAGACCAAGTAGATGTTTACGCCAGATGTAATTGCAATTATTGAAATGACAAGAATGACAGGGATGGGATGGGAGGTCAGAGCGACTTTCCCTTTAAAAAAATAAAAATCAAACAGAGTTTTTGTGCTAAATTTGAAGAAATTCCCTCAAGATTCTCATAAGATCTTACAAGCACAAGAATGTAACTAGTGGGCGATGAGTAAATATACTCTCACCATAACAAAAGAGTGTTTGAACGTGGAAAGCACCTCTAAAAAGGTCAACAGTTGGCTAAAACCTGCACTCAAACCTCAGTATGTCTACATCCTGTTCAGACCTCCATGCCACAAGAAGCATGCATGTCACAATGCAAAGCAAAGGCACCAAACTATAAAGTTCGGGTCCAAACAGATGTGGATGAATTCAATGATAAAAGTCAGCGTATGAATTGGCAACAAAATTGAGCAGGCAGTGACAGATTACGAATACGTACAAATGTGAGGTTCTGTGGATATCACTCTGAAACATGAAGAAGAGTGATGCAGAGAAGCCTGCTGGAACAGAGTCAACACACTTTACACGCACAAGGCCTGGAAACAACACGCTTGGGGCTTCCACCTTCATTGAGATGAAAATGGACCTCCTCGAGAGGAAATAAAGCCATTTTTAACTCCCCCCCCCTCGCGTCGAGTCGGCCTCCCATAATATGCCCAGTCAATGGACTGTGGGTCTATTCAACTGCAGGCAGCCCACAGCACAGCCATAAATAATGTAGGGCAGCTCACATGAAACCCTAATCACCATTGTGCTGTCACCCAACAGAGAAGATTGCTTGTTTAATTTACTGCACCGCATCTGTCTCAGTTCTGCCCAATTTAGTTTCAGAGTTTCAGCGGGCAAGTACTCCAAATATTTATCAATATGCTTTTCACACAATGCCAAATCAATAAAAAACAAACAAATAAATAGTAATGTGTAATTACGTCCGGCTGTGTTTGTCAAAATTCTTTTGGTGGGGTGGGGGGGTGTTTGTTTGTGCTTTTTGGGGTGATGATGTGCGTTTTTGTCCTGAACAACAAACCAAAAAAACCCAAAACTGCATCTTGTGTAACAACAAAGGCTGGCTGAGAAAAAGCCATCAACACTCAATAACCAGAGCTCATTACTGGCAATATACAACATACTTCATTACATTACTATTCCATTAGCATGCTCCCATTTGCATATTCCAGTCACCTCCTTACCGAGGCAGTTGATCATAAATGGCAGCCATATGCTGTGTGGTGCGCCATATTACAGAATTATTACTGCGACACAAAAAGCAAAAAAAAAAAAAAGTGAATTATGTTGACATGAAATGAAGTACAAAACCAATCAAAAGGATCCGCCGTTAACGATAGCGTCTCGCAGTCTCATTGGCTGAAAGTGTATCATTTCAGGCCACAGGTTATGGTGCCTCGGTAAAAAAAGAAAAAGAAATCTGCAAACCTGACAGCCTAGTTTAACAGACAGGGTGCATTTCTGCTACACCTCCTTTAGTTGTACTGTACATCAAGTTTGTTCATGTCTAAACTGCCAAAATAAACATTGTTTTGCTGTTTTTATTGGAAAAATTGATTGGGGCACAACAAAGCTACAGAAAAGTAAATGTAATTGGTTTTAAAAATTCTTTTCTACATTCTTTTTGGGTATTTCTGGCTTTCCATCACCTTCTCCAGCTGCAAACGCAGAAATCCTGTCATCTAATGGGCTCTGTGCTGCAACGTTCCAGCACGACGATGATTTGGTGTGATGGCTCTTCATCGGGGCTGGCTGCATTGAGATGACAGACCATGGAGACAGAATAAGTAGCAGCGGCTCACTAGCTTCACAGACTCGTTGGGCACAAGCCAAGACAGCAGAGCAGTACGATAACGATGCTATGTGCCGAGCCACTTACAGGAGCTGCCTATTCGTGCTAGCAGCAGCGAGCGCGGTATCATCTTGTTCAGGACCATTATCTCACCACCGCTCTGTTCTCCTCACACTGATAAATGTGGCCTATAGCAACTTGAGCTAATGTGCAAGCAGCTGCAACCACGGCATCTGGGTAATACACTGTTGACGGCCACATACGCCCACACAGGAGGCACAATAGAGAGGATTTGTTCCACTAAAATCAGTGTGAAGATGCCTTGGTTTGTGCAGTGGTTTAACATTAGCCAATGCTACTTCTCGGGAAGGACGCGGGAGCTGTCAACCGCCTCACTTAGAGAGACGTTTGTTTGTTTGTTTTTTTTAAATGGGGAGCAGACCAGCCAAACGTTATCCTCCAAGTAAGAACTAAAATATCAGTGTAACAAATCAAGGCAGAAGATGAGACTAAATCTGCATTTTCTCTTACACACCTTTTTGGAAATATTTAACTAACAAATACATTCAAATTACATCGGTGTCAGCAAAGTGGACATGAAAACTGAATGCTATGACTGACTGCACATTCACACTTGGCACAGAGAAATACGCATATTATCAAGAAGCACTTAAGGACAGATTGGTCGGTCAGACATCTGTGTAAGTGACACTGGCTATCTAGCTAGCTGTCTGACTCATGACAGCAGAAGGTTAACTTGGCAGCTCAGCTGTACAGCGTAGCTCTAAAAGGAATATTAACAGCATGTCCCTCAGTGCTGACGGAGAGAGAAAGAAAAAGCAGAGAAAAAGGAGAGATGGAGAAAACGCAAGGAGCAAAAGGGGTGGGTGTGCAAATCCAATTTCCAGTGACGGTGCGTTCAGGATCACCATTTCGCTAAAAGAACATATCATCTGTCAAAGTTAATGGCAGTGTCCTCGGGAAAATGAAGGAAAATAGAATGAAGACCGTTCATTAAGAAGGTGGGGGACGGGGGTGTGTCGAAGCCATCGGTCTGCTCCGCCGTCTCCGCGGGAAAATAAATATATACCCGAGCTATTATTTGTGCATTTAGAAGGTGGCAGTGCAGTCGCAATCAAGAGCCGGTTCACATGCAGAGGTAATATTAGTGCAGGAGCAGTCTGCGGGCTCAAACACCGAGCTATCGCTGGGAATGAAGAGGTTGCCCGGGCTGCCTGGGAGGACGGTTGGCAGGCTAGCTAACAGGCCCAGCCAGGCTGTCTCTCACTCAGAACTGTGGATGTACTCAGTGGAAGCAATTGATACCATTGTTTTATGGAGAGGAGGGTGGAGGGGGATTAAGAAGCAACAATAGGTCTCTTTCACTGGAAATGTCAGCCGTCACGCTGGGGGACTGTCCGACTGGGCAGAGACACTTCTGCAAAAAGCCAAGGTACAAAATGAGTGTGGAAAATAGTATGAAATTTTGTGACAAGTGCAATGAAACACTGCGACACAGGCCAGAAACATCCACATGCCAGCTGGTAGAAATGCAATCTCAAACATGCAAAATAAGCTGTGGGAAACTTTACAACAAAGATCAGTCAAGCCATGTCAACCATAAATACAACCCCCTCAGTGTAGTATTATTTTATGTGATCTTGAAGTGGGGAAGGGGATCAGCGCTTCAATTCTGCAGTAAAACATCAATGGTTTCAAGGTCTATCAAAACAATGTGCAGCTCGAAACAGATTCTAAATCAATAACCTGGATAATAGGTTATATGGGTCTTTAGCTCAGCCTCATTAGGAAAAAAAGGAGACAATCGTGGCCTCATTCTTCAGGCAAATTAACATAGCGAGGAACCTAAAATAACAACCGATGATCCATTCTGGGACGTTTTATTAAGAGACTATACAACAGAGAGACACAAAGTTCTTTCTCTGAGTGCTTTGATAACCCAGCTGGCCTTGGACCTCTTTGAAAATGTTGCTCCGAAGGGTTGAGGTGAATATAAAGAACAAATGGAAGCGAGGCAGCCTGCCGCTTTAAGACTGAGATGATACCAAGTTATTCTACCACTCTGACCTAATTGCTCTCTTGCTCTCCCAACATGAACACTGGGAGCTGTGCACTCTGACACGTAAAGATTATTTAATACCATCAAAGCCATTAAAAAAAGGAATAAAAGGAAGGCAGCATAAAAAGGAAGGGGGAGTTAACCCTCACGTGACTGGCAGCACCAGGCACGCTAGTTTGCTATGTGGAGAGCTACAGAATTGGAATCAGTATGCAAAAGCAGGCCTGTCTAACTGCCGCCGGCCAACATGAGCGGAGCTCCCACATCACAGCGGCTCCACTCCCCCTCCAAAAAAAAAAAAAAAAAAAAAAAAAATCCCACTCGGCTTCAGCTACACTCTCCTCCCACCCTTCTTCTCTCCTGCTTTTCCCACACTCGCCCCAGTCCCAAAGGCAACGACTACGTCATTGGGCACCACAGAAAAACCACAGTAATATCCTAATTTATTTCTACTTATTCTGACAGACCGTGGGCCCGTTTCATTTGGGTCAAGGCTGGTTTTATTAGTGTAAAGCCACACTGTGCGGTTCCACTGGACTCCATTTGTAGAAGCATGTTTGCTGCTTACTACTCTTTACGGCAGCATCAGTAGTCAAACACCTGTGCACACCAAATAGATTCTAAGAAATAAAAGACAAAAAAAGAAACAAACCCCAATCTTCACATCAGTTTTTCCTATTTACAGCAAGTCGAACTCTTATTTCTGCTGTGTGGTTTTCACTAACAAAACATCTAGCAATCAAAATCTGACAGGGCGTTGGTGCGACTGGGGTAGAGGTGTTTACCATTCAAAAAGCACTGGGTGACACCTCTAGTTGCAGTGAACTTGGTTCATCTGTCAGCACATGCTGACTTCGTACTGTACAGTCATAACCTCGTGAGTCAGCCTGGCACATCATCGACAGGGTAGCAGGCTACTGTGGCCAGCAAGACTACTACAATCAAAGCACCTGACAGACGCCATCCTTATAACGGTAAAAGAAGAAAAGAAAAACATACTTAAGTCCAAAAGGAGGTCACTAAAAATGCATTAATTCAATACACAAGCCTTATTATAGTGATATAATATTACACCACATATACATATTAGTATATAAATGTGTGAATTGTGCAAAAAAAAAAAAAAAGAAAACCCCAAAAACTAAAACAAACCTTCAAATAAATTCCTCTCATCAAGAACAATCCAAACAACCGTTAATAACTCACCACGTATCATCTGCTGAATTCACTAGTTCCATGTATGATGAGAAAAACTGTCATCACATGTAACCAAACTCATAGAGCAAGGAGCTACTGACTCACCACTGCCATGCCAAACCAACAACAACAAAAAGAGAGAGAGAGAGACAAAAAAACCCTTTCTAGTGTTTGAGTTGAGTCTACAAACTATAGAGGAAGCAGAGGGACACGCCGAGGGCGTGGGGGAGGTGAGGTGGCAAACTGAGTGTGCCACTGCCTCTGCTGACATGATGATACATTTAGGGCACACGAGGCCTTTGACTGGCACGGTTCACACGAGAAGAGTCGCTGCTTTCCGCCAACACTTGTCACAGAAGTTCTGACTGCATCACAGAAACCACTCCTGTCACTTTTTTTACTAACAAATGCGACAGTGGGCAGTATGACTAGGTCTTTAGATCTTTAATAGACCTTCTGAGAACAAAAAAAAAAAAAAACCCCAAAAAAAAACAACCTTTAAAATCTTACTAGCATGAAAATGGCGTGTGACTGCAGGAAACCCTTTCTCTGAACCTCGCTCAATTAAAACACTACTATGAGATCTGCTCGCGAGTGCCAATATCATGCCTTTCATATAACCCCGCAGCTTATCGGGAACTGTATTTTTAGAACACAATGATGAGCATGCGTGACATCAGATCAGGTACCACAAGATGGCTAGACAGCAAACACAACAATTTTATGCAAAATGTCTGAAGGTTATTATCAAAAATTTTCATCAGAGTGACAGCTTACTGGGTAGGAAAGAATAATCTTGTATTCAGGCCAAGCCTTGCCAAACCGTGGTGAGGGCACAGCATTTAACTGTGAATCACACCAAGACGGGAGGTGACAGGGTGGGAAAACCCTCAAACACCCCAGATTTCCCAGTGAGTGACTCTTCCCCTAATGCATCTTGCTCTGAATGTCACAGGAAAGGTCGGGTATCTTTTTTCCTTTCAGTGCCACCCTGCGATCGCTTCCCCCTGAAAACAATCAGTCTGCCCTGCTCTGCAGCCAGCAGAGAAGATCTAGAGAGTCATAGCTTAAATAAATAAATCACTCAACAAATCCTACACAGGAAATGAGGGTTCATTCAAACACAGGGAAACATCTCTACAAAGTACCGCTATCAACAGAGGGTACAGAACACTGTAATCTGTGGTTTATAAGACAACATTTTACAAGACAACACTGCAGGATTTTGATGCTGCAGGGTATACTTAAAGACTCCTGACATTTAATTTGAGGTGATGCAGACGCCTTAAATCGCCACATTATCTTGACAGCAGATAATCGAGAGTGTTAACAAATTGGGGGAGATATCTGTCAGTTTGCCAATGTACCTTAAGGCTATAAAGAAAAGCAACAGAAAAAAAGCATGTGGCTGTTTTTGTTACAGTACTTTTTTCCCCCCTTCTCGGGTCAGCAGGTATGCAGCTCAGTTTCAGAGCACCTTGAAAGTATTGCAAGCAGTGGCTGGTGCCTCTAGTCTGCACACCGAGGAAGTGGCTCGGTATTAATTATGCACTGGAGCAAAGTTTACCTCCAGCCTGAAGTAGCCCACAGCCAAACAATGGTGAGCGAAATGTGCATAACGCACCATGTGAAATGAAATACTATCTCCCCACATTCCGCTGTTCCGACGCTGCCAAAAACACTAGCTTTTCTCTGAGAGGGTAACAGAGACATCCAGACACACATTACAGGGTTTTCCCCTCCTCCTCTTTTAATCCGTAAATCCCCACTTTCTCAACAGCCAAGCTAGGTGGACACCGAAACGGCTCTGCTAATTAAGTAAAGGAAGCTGTCAGCACTTAAATGTGACCCGGTGTCTTTCCAACCTCCACCTAGGCAAAGACGCGTTAGCTCTGACATGCTAGCCGACCTAAGAAGCGTCGGATTCGCACACTATAACGTCGCTCGGTTAAACACACCTATGGTTTATTTTTTATTTTTTTGCTTAATTGGCCATGAGAACGCCAACTTGACAGGGAGTTTTATGGTCAGGCTGTCCAGTACGCTTCTGACAATGAACGGCGTTAAAACAAACAAACAAAAAACTGTCACACCCGTGCATTTAATGACCGTGCCGACTCGTGACGCGTTCAAAGTCCTCCAGGTGTAAAGCGGACAGGTTACTACGGTGCCTGGCTAACCCCCCGAAGGAGACCCGAGAGCTGGACACATGCTGTCAAATGTTGTCTAGCTGTCAATGACAAGTGTATGGTAATACCTGGGACCTGTTGACTCCTCCTCCTGCCGCTGCTGCTCGCCTCGGACTGCTGCTGGAAGTTCAGTCGCGCCGCTGTATTTCTAACGCGGGTTGTACTCTCTTTTTTCTTTTCTTTTCTTTTTTTTTGAAAGTTTTCCGCCGACTTCTCAAAATCTCCAAAAAACGGTGGCCCTCACGAGCGCTGAGTGAGTTAACCCCCACCGGGCAAACAGCGGGTAAGAAGTCGGCGAGTGGCGTTCAGAGAGCAAGCAAGTTCGAAACGACGTTCGCAGAAGCAACCATGGCAGTCACGTTCTCTGGCTGTGAAATCCAACACCAGCCCTGACCCCGCCCCCTTTCTCTTATGGGGCCTGTCATCGAAAAAGTGGATGTCCTGTTTCTCTCCAGATGTGCTCCGCGCGCTGCTGCAACCAAGCGAGGCAACAAGAAGGAGCACTCACTTTGTTTTGGTTGCATTTTTAATGCGTTTCTTGCAGCTCGTTTATGCTCCGTTAAAAATAAATAAAAACACAGTTTTCTATCATTCTCTGTATCTAAACAATGAAACCAAGCACACAGTACAGACATGAATTTTTATTATATATATATTTTATTTACTTTTTTTTTTTGACAAAACAGCTTCAACTTAAAATGATTTCGACACTTTAAAAAATTCAGTGATGTTATTAACTCCATATCATCGCGGTGGGACGGGAAAGCTGTGCAGTCTTTCTGATTTTTGTTCAAATATGTATTATCAGCATAAAATTTTAAACGATCCCGCCGCCGTTGCGTGACTATGTCTCGGTGTCATGCTGAGAACACCATTAAAGCCTCTAAAATATCTTCCATCGCAGGTTGTGCTGTTCCCTTTTGTCACACCGCATTTGGGCAGTCGGCTTCTTCTGTTTAATCCTCCACTCAGAGGAATGCTCCACCTGAGCGCATAAAGAGGGGCCGCGCTGTCAGTGGCTTTCAAGCATAATTATGCATCTGTTTAACAGCCATGTGTTCGGTTAGTCTGCATTTTAATTTTGTAACACGCACCTTACATTTGTCTATGTTTAAAGAGCTGTTATGCATATTATACGGTACTGTGCAAAAGCCTTGAGCCACCCATAATTTGGGAAATGGATAAAGGGATTACTCAACAACATGTGCAAACATACAAGTAAATACAGAATATGAAGCAAAAACTGAGTGTTTTTCTGACAAATTTGATCATATTTGGTAGGATCACCTAAATTCTACTACACTCTCTGTGCTCCTTCAATATTGCTATTCTCTGCTTCAGTAGTGTTGAGCTCCGGACTTTGGGGAGGCCAGTCTATGGCTGAGAGTGTTCCATGTGTTTTTCTATCCAGGTATGCTTTTACTGCATTGCTAGTATGTTTGGGACCATTGGTGTGCTGAAAACTGAAGCAGATGTTTTCCAGATGACATTGTGGATCCAAATCTGACTGTACATTTCTGCATTCACAACTCCAACAATTTTGACAGAATCTCCGATTCCACTGGCTGAAAAGCAACTCCAAACTGTGACACAGCCTCCACCATGTTTTACAGAGAGTTTTACGTACTATTTTTGCTTTGTTTTGTTTTTTTGCTTGAATAGTTCACAGGTCCCTGTTAGGTGGGTTAACAAACAAACAGACAAACCAACATTCCAAAAATGGTCAGGTACAAGGACTGGACTGAAAAAGAGTGAAAAAGCAATCGATGTCCAAAGAAAAACCACAAAGCACTTGCTTCGATAAAAAGGTTCACTGTGGGGACCAACATTTAGATCTGCCTTCCCAGAACCACTACTGTTTTACTTTTACCTGTGTCTTTGAAGGCGTACTGTTAAAAGTAATCAGAAGCGATGGCTAACTGCTTGAACAAAACGCAAACAGATTTGTGTGGATATGCCGTCATCAGCTGTAGCACTGGTGAGTGTATACAGACTGGGTAATCCAGTCTGTATACACTTTACACATAAACTGTATTCCAGGAAAAAGGACAGGTCCTCCTCCGTCTCTCAGACATGGTGGCTGCATTCGAATGCTTTCCAACCCAGAAAGCAACATTTTGTGACAGGTGGCAGATGTGAAAGCCCTTGTCCCTTATGACTGGGCAAAAGGGCCACAAGAGAGCTAGTGACATATTTTCCCTCTGTGGTATCTTCTCAGTTGCTTTTCATCTTTCCCTCAGAGCACTGACACTGCTACAGAGAGAGAGCAAGCGTCAGTATCCTCCTTGTTCTCCCCTGCTGCCTTTAAGGCTTTCCTATACAAAAGCTGTGAGTGTCACTAAACTGTGTCAGTTGTCACACATCACCACACAAGTGAGGAATGCATTGCTGGGGGGGGGTGCTGGTTGTGACACGGGACACGCAGGCATGCGAGTAAGCGTGGAATGAGGGAGTCGTCAAATCCTAAAAGTATGCTCTGGTGGAAGTTGTTGCTGTCATAGGAGAATGGCTGTAGAGATGGAGCTGTCTTATTTCACCGCTTCCTGACAGGTGAAACTTGGCCCCAGCATGCATGTGTTCATCTAGACTGGATAGACTCAGACTCATTTACCCAACTGCAGTGTGGGGATTTGTATTGTGAAGCTTTGTGTTTCCTCTACATATCTCTAGGTTGGATAGTGAGGCCTCTAGGGTCTCCTTAGCCCAGCTGCATCCTCTGCTTGTAGCCAGCTTTAAAATGGAAGTTACTGGAGCTGAATCTTAACGGTTCCCCAGTCCAGCGCTGTCTAGCAGAGCTAGCCTCTGCTCTGTAATAGTGATATAGACTGCATTTCAGCATCTACCGTAGAGCCATCAGAACATGTTAAGCAAAGTGAAACGCCGTGTGCTGCATGCTTCGTTTAATCAGCCTTTAACATGCCCTCATACAAAGCTCTCATACTGTCTGGCTTGACAGTACCTTTAAGGCACTTGCGCTAACTTTTTGTTCAGCTACAGGCAGAAAATGTTGACATTGCTGAAAAATACAGAGATTTCTAATGCCGCTTTCGCTTTTTTCAAAGAGCAGCAAAGAGTAACAGACAAGCCTGACAATGGCTTGAAGGATTAAATACAGCACGCACACAGCACATGCAGGTTGGAGAAGCTCACTCCAAAACTCGAGCAGCTCTTGAGGGTTAGGAGTCACCAGAGAGCAGCGGTCTTAAGGCACCAGAAACAGAATAGGAAAGGCAAACAAAAGTCTTCAGTCCTCTAAATAGCAGACAGAGGTAAAGACACTTTGATTCACATATGCACTGAAACACAGAATCTTTCCAGGCATTACTCAACCGACTTGTATGTGAAGTCGGATGTAAATGTTTGGCACAGGCGAACTGCAAGTCAGAATGTGTCTGAGTATCTCCCAATGTTTGCTACATGTGAGAAAGTAATTATTTTACATTTAGACAGAAAGAAGCCAATATCCCTTTATTTCTATGCTTTCAAAGCTAAGGCCGAATACTACTTATTTATCACACAGACAGCTTATCAGCCCATATGTTCATTTCATTGATTAACAGAATAAACCTTCTGGGGTCATCAGACTATACCTTTACTCCAACAAAATATTAGCACCCACTGAATAACTTAAGTCAGACACACTTTAAGATGCTTTCAGAAGGCCTCAGGGTTATTTATACTCTTAGTCCTGCCATTTCCCCCCAAGAAACAATAATATAAAACAGTCCGTGTTAATGGTTGTTGTTACATGACTATAACAGAGAGTCCCTTTCATGTTGCTTTTTACAAGGCGCCGTGTGAGCCCTTTAGCAGGTGCTCGGTTTCTGCCTATTTACTGTCCAGCGTGAAAGTCCAGTGCTATTTGCAAAGTGTGGTAACATTAGCCAGCCTGATCAATGTGCTCAACCCCAGCGTGGGGCCACATACCACATGTCACATCCTGGTTCACAGAAAAAAAAAAAGAGAAAAAAAAAGAAGAAGAGGGTGTCAGAGACCCCACACCCCCTCTGTGTAGGGTGTCACCTACACCCAAGAGAAACATTTCCAGCTCTCCAAATGTCAGTGGGCAATTACAGTGGGGTGTCTAATGCACTAAGGCAACCTGAGAGGAGGAGGCTGGCATGAAAAAGGGAAGCAGTCTGGCAGTTCTTCTTGGGTATACTTCGGGAGATAGCCTGCAGCTGGAAAACTGTGAAGGATGTCAAAGCTCGGTGGTCAATCACTGTATCCCTTTTTGCCCTCTTTTAAAAACCAGATTTGTTGGAATTTTCCATTCCTATCCATTCATCACTTTGCAACTCCTGTTTATTAGCTTGTCATTCATAGCGGAGTATAATGGTAAAACCATCAAGCAGGCACCATAAAAAAGCACCTCGGGGTGAGGCTTAAGGCTACTTGATCAGGCTTAATAAAAGAGGCTTTATGGATATATCGCAGTAAGATGAAGATATCACACCACTCGAACACTCTACTGCTACTCCGCCAGAAGCTTGATGTGCCACTCGTGTCTGTAAGTGTGTCTGGACAGGCGTGCTGAAAGGCTGCATGGCTTTCACGTTGGTTCACTTTATGGTGCTAGACTGTGAAGAATAAAGAAGAAATGGAAACGAGGGGGGTTAAAAAAAAAAGAGAGAGAGTGCAGGGTAGATGGTATCAGCCGCATGGAAACAGTTAGCCAAGCCTCAAAGCCTCTTTTGAACTACAAATGGCTGTTAAGAAACAGCTTTCACTCAGAACATGTTCAAATAACATGCCACCAACATGCAATAGGACTCAGGGAGAGAGCTCCCCTTTGCACAGCAAAAACACAGGTATCCCACCCACCCACCCACTCATCCACCTCCCTACCTTATCTTACCTGGAGAGAGAGAGAAAAGCCTTTTAATTTTCTCTGTCTCATTTTTTCCCTTCCTGGCAAATACAAGATGATTTTTTTTTGTAATTTTTTTTTTTGCAAACCTCTGACAGGCGAGCCTTTCGCAGGATTTAGTCCATCTGAAAACATGTGGTAAGCCTTGAGGAATGTTTCAAATGATTCCCAGATGTGGGCCGCAGACAGGTTTAACCCATTCTTCTCTCGATTGGTGGCCCAGATGAAGCAGAGAAGACGCCTTGCCAGGAGAAAGTCTGAGCAATATCGCGCAACTCTTATCCTTTTCTGTCAATTTTTGTTACTTTCAAAGCATTAGGGCTCACTGAACTGTAGCTTAATATAATTTGCTGCGAGGCTAAAAATGGAAGTTCTCTTATGGTGCATTAACCAAGAATAAAGAATGCGAGAGCGCTGCTTTCTTTTCTTTCTTTTCTTTCTTTCTTTCTTTCTTTCTTTCTTTTCTTTTTTTTCCAGACAACTCAGCAAACACAGGAACCTGGCAAAAAACCAAAACAAAGCAAAACAAAGGAAAACACCTTTAAGAAGGGAAAATTCACACTCCTGATACAGTTAACTTCCGAGTGCAAGCTCAACAGAATGCATTCTTTGCCCTTTTCTCTTGCAAAGTAACCTGGAAAAAAAAAGATAAACATCTCTTAGTCATTTAATATATTCCACCGAGCGCTGACAGTGCCAGATAAAAGAAATGCAAGCTTAAGCTTACTTAATGCTTTGGCTGAACTTCATCTTCAGTGTTTTATATTGCGCGATTAAGCCGGGACTCAAAACAGGGCTGCTGGATTGTTTTATGAAGAACATTGTTGTTATAGTAACACTCCCAAAGATGGCAGTTTTGGTAGAGATAGAGAGGGAGGTAGCAGAAAAGCCAGACTACTAAACGGGGTGGAGAGAGAGAGAGCTGCTTGATATCCTATGAGCAACAAACTCAAGTGACCCCTTTCCCAGTTCTCGCTCTATCTCCAGCTCTGATGTTCCCTCCCTCCACCCTTTTCTCTCTTTCTTTCCTTTGCTCTCGCTCCTTCCCTCTGTACTTCCCCCTCGCTCACCAGCCCAGCCAACTGTGAAGCAGTTGTCCAACACGCCCGTCTGCCTGCCAGCCAGCACGCTGGACTGAGGCCCATTATACACAATCATAACAGACAGAAGGGGTACATGCAGACAACTGATAGAATTGCACTAAAATTGAGGACAGAGGAGAGTGGCAGGCAGTCACTCTGGCAGCACATTGGTGAGCAAGCAAAGGAAGAAAGGGGAGCAGTCAGACAGAGAGCGGGAGATAGAGAAAGAATAGGCCTGTGCTTTGAGGCTCTTAGCAGGATACTATAGGCCATATGAGGCCAGAGCAGGCTGGGAAAGATTGTTACTGCTTTGAGCTTCCACATGTGAATGCACCGCAACCCCCCACCCATTTTTGTGCATCCCTCCCACAAGCCTCCCCAAGGAAAGACCAATGTTTTAAAAGAATCACAAACAATTGCCAACTCCGTATTTTGCTTTTTATTTTTGAAACAGAGTCAAACGTGCTTTTGCTTTTTTGGCCATGCTGTGTTGCAAGCAGCTCTATGCACTTACTCAGTGCAGCTATTAGGACCAAATAGGCCTGGGGTCAATTTCCCCAGAAGGGATTGGCCTTACGATATGATGTGAGTCATACAGCTGTATTTTGTGTACCTGTCATTTCAATTGCTTGAAATCAAAAGCTGTTACCGTTCATGAGCAGAGGGTGTAGTGTGATGCAGGAAGAATTCGACGCAAATGCTGGATGTCAAAAACCTGTGACAATCAGCTGGTCACCCCCACTTGTTAACATGCCCATTAGAGAAGCAGAAATTAGCAGGTTGGTACCCATTTTGGTTTTGATCTCTGCAGACCAATCACATTCAGTTTTATTGGGGTGTGGCCACTTTGCTTGACAGGTGAAAGCCTTTTGGTCCTGTTTTTTTTTTTTTTTGGTTGTACTAAAGCATACTCTAATCAACTGTAGCATCTACTGCAATAGCTCAGTAAATATAGGCACCTTGTTAACTAGGCTAGCTAGATATCTAGCTAGTGTGATGACTAGCTAGCTAGTTTAAAATGGTCATGTGCTGTTTGAAAAGCAAAAACAAGATGGCGACCGCCATAATAATGAAGTTATCTGTACAGTTCCTGCCAACCAATAGTTTTCTGTCACAAATTGTTTTAAGGATCCAGGATGGAAGATTAACCCACTGCAGACATGCTTTAAATCTTTAGCATTTTGGCTACCAACTTATTTAACAAGCCATTAGCCAATGAGCAAGTCCTCATCACGTACGTTTTTTATAAACAAGATGGCGATGGTAAAAATGCCAATCCTTGGGCTTCAAAACTTTAAAAACCAGCAGGTGATGCTGTGGTAGCTATTTGTTTTATAGAGTTTATAACTGAGGTGGGCTAGCTGTTTCGCTAAGCTCTGCTTGTTGTTTTTATAGAGTGTGCCTTTCAAGGTGGAGCGTTCATTATACCCTTACTGCAATATAAGTGAGCAGCACGCTTCAACAGGTGTACATCAACAGAAAAGGTAGGAAACTGTATTTCTGCCATTTCCTTCAAAAAAGCAACGATTACTTTGATGGTATTAGTACCTAGAAATAATTCACAAAGGTTAAATTGTGAAACCTTGCAGTTTCAAAGGTGTAGCTTGACAAAACTGATTCAGATGCAGTCTACAGTGCAAGGGTTTCCTGTATTCAGACTGGCAGATCAGTGTTAAGAGGTTAAGGCTGGCAGAGCTTTAATTAAAAACACAGTTTTATACCTTCACCTCTGAAGCATCTGAACCCACCATGTCTTGTAATAACACCATGTCAAGCAACATGAATTCCCAAACTGACTACCTGGCAACCTCTGTCTACGCAGCATCTTAATTCTCACACATAGTGTTGTGTTACATGCCCTCCCACTGGGTCTTCTATTTTGGATCACCAGGGTGCCAGTCGCCAACATGTTCCCCTTCTTAGCATCTCATCAGAAGAAACCCAGAGAGTATGTCCCTTTAATTAGACCGCCCGTGAAAATAATGGTGCATTAATGACTTTTCTATGGGGGCCAATGAGCTGGAACAACAGAGGAAAGACTAAATCACAAATCAATTCCAACAAATGTAATTAAGGCTTAATTAGCCTCCAGGGTGTCACTGCAATGCCATAGAGGGGATGATGTGGAGGAAGAAAGCAAGAGAAAGGGGATATGAAACAGAAATTTAAAGACAGAAAGCTAGTCACAGGCCATGAAACAAATGAGCGCTCTCTTTTGTGACGATTTACAGTCCTGCGACCAACTGCTTGTACATCAGTTTTAAAGAAAGTACTACATTTGTTGCTACGCTTTAACAGCATAATATAATTCAATGCTTATTGCTTTGATTACACTCATAAGGAACGCTAGCTTCTGTATGCTAAATGTGTGGTTCTTGGCACGTGCCTGAGCGGTTTTAAAGGGGAGGGCTGATTTAAAGGCAGCACTTCCAGTGTGGAGCCACACAGCCAGTGCTGGGTAGAGAAGTGCTAATTCTCTATAAAAACAGCTGCATGTACGGTTAAGCCCAACAACATTCTGGTGTAACAAAAAAAAAAGAAGAAGAAGAAAAAAGGAAAAAAGAAAGGAAGAGGGGGGGGAAAAGAAAACAACAGAGAAGGAGGTTAAAAAAAAAGAAAAGCAAAAAAACCACAGGGAGGCTTGGATAAGACTGGCCTGCCTTGCTGGATGCCACATCACACAAACACAGACTCCCGAGCCAATAAATGAGCTTCATAAACTGCAATTAAAACCCTGGGCACTAATTTAGTGGAAATGGCAGCCTGTAAAAAGGGAAGAGTGTTAGAGAAAGGGGGAGAGGTGTGAGAGAGGCAGAAAGTGGGAGAAGTGGGAGTTTTTGGACTTTAGTAATGGTGATCTTTTTTCTCTCCTCCTTTTTTTTATTTCTTTGCATTAATGCAAAACACACGCACACGTTTGTGTGTTTTCCTTGCTTGTAACACACACACAGAACAAACGCAGGCACAGCGTGCTACTCGTTTTAACTCGGGAAGGGTCGAATCCAAAAACACACATGCTCTTGATTTTCATACATGGTAACTTTAATAAACTTCAAATAGCGCTGATTAAGATGAAAAGCCCTATTTCTTCATTCGCAACACACACAAATACACACTCGTACACACGCAGTCCACTCATAACACCACTGTGCTCTCCAGGAAAGCTGGCGGGCAGGTTTATCATATCAGAGGTGACGGGTAGAATGGGCTGGACGTGGCTGATGGGTGACATCTGCCGCATCTGCCTGCTATCAGGTCAAAGAACTAAAGAATGAGGTGACAGTAGTGTGATTAAACAGGCCACACACATGCTCGAAAACAATGCCAAGAACAGAAGTAGGGAAAAAAATGCCGGGAGCTTGAAAAAAAGCCCAAACCCTATAAACACATCTCACTCCCACTACCCTAGCAGACAAGACGGTGTAAACCGTCAGTGACACAATCGATATGCTCGTCAGGTTTGTGTGTATCTTAGGGCAAGCACAGCTGTAATTGGGGGGGGGGGGGGGGGGGGGGGGGGTGTTAGGCGATGCAGTGCAACAGCGTTAAATGATGATGTAAACATCTCTGGTTGCTGCAGCCAAACATCAGATGCTTTGAAACGGTGTGACAGTCACAGGCGCTATTCGTAAATCCTTCATAAACCACAGGATGGGTGGCTTCAACCACTCTTCCTGGTTAAGATTACTACGTGTATCGACTGACCTTGAGCTGGCTCGTCTTTTCCCCTCCTTTAATCATAAGCTGGGGACTTTAAATGTTATTCACGGAGCTTGCATAGGCAACTCATCGAAATGTCAGGAAAATGGCAAATGCGACAGCAGAGTCAATAAAAAAAATGCTCCAATACCGTACCTGCAGTGGCAGATATAAAAGCTACCAAAGACTTTGAGCTGCTTTTGTAGCTTTCGTGCTTGCCAGGCACACACACCAGTGGTCTCACCTGTGCATTGTGCCCCTGAGAGAGAACCAAACGAACATTGGAACTATAAGCAATGTAAGGCCTCTGCCACGTTGCCTTTTTTAATTGCTTATTGATTAGAATGTCATGCTGTGACAAAAACCGGGAAACAACAAAGGAAACCTGGAAGTGATGAGAACTGGGGGTTGTAATGCATGGCTGAGCAGGAGGCTGTCTCAGAGGGGGTAAAGTGAACTCTCTGCTGGAGAGTAAATAAAGGGTTTTTTTTGTTGTTTTTTTTTCTTTTCTTTTCTAAAAGCACACCCTACAGTGGCTCTTGGGAGGAGTTTGCCTAGAAATGGAAGAGAACTACGCAGAAAAGCACATGTGTCCTCAGCTGCTAATCTGGGCATCAAGCACATCGCGAAAGAGAAAAACAACACGAGCTTGGCGACGGAAGTTTGAGGTTAAGACATTTATCACCACCCAAATCCTCTGCTGTATCTCTTTTTTGGGTTTCCTGTGTAAGTCACCATCGTACTAATGTGCCCCTGAGGATTGTGTAAAGAGGCAGTCACATGCAGTTCAAATAGGAGCGCAGTTCTGCTTGATTTCTAGGTAAAACGATAGCGTAAACACACACCGAAAAAATGTTATGACTAGATAAATTATAATATGTTTGACAAGAAGATTTTCCCGCGTGATGAGCAGAAATGGAAGGTCTGCGTTTATGAGATGAAAGGGGGTTTAAGAGTAGATTTTATCACGCATTACGTACTTTCACTGCCCTCGTTGCAAAATTCTCCAAAAGTCAAGGGTTCGAGTTTGCTGATCGTTAAAGATGAAGAGGCGCGGTTTTCAGGGCTGCCGTTTCCTTTCGAGCGCTATATTTTTACATTGAGATAATTATCTTGGCGCTTCAGACATTTCAGTCACTAGTTTCAGTGTCTATATTGGCACTCTGACTCACTGTCACTATGACTCATCGCACGCAGGCACGCAAATGGGAAATGATACCCACTTATAATGATCACTCGGGATCAGATGTTGCTCATCTGTGACTCCTGCAGCCTTTCCCAGGCCTGCAAAGACAAGAGTGGGTGCACTGATACTGACAGAAACAGCCTGTGAGTAGTGACCATAATCCTCAAATGCCCCCCCTGTGATCCACAAGGAACCTACTGCTGATCTGATCTAAATGAGGCAGAGAAGGAAAACTCCTTCCCTTGATCTCTCTGGAAGAAAAAAAACACAATGGCTGCCACAGAGCTGCAGCAGTATGATGGCTGCAAGGACTGCAGTTCATTATAGAATATAGGAAAAGTTTTTCCTTTTACCAACTGGTAGAAAGTGGTATTCCCAAATATGAGACTTTTTTCTCTTTAACATGATCGTGAATATAAAACAAAGATTAACTGTCAAGCTAATTTAAAAAACAACAACAAACTATGCTCAGTTGTGGAGTTTTATGGTCAAAGGAGAGTGCCGCTACTAATGCCCTTGAAATGAATCACAAAAATGGCAGTTTTGCTTTTTCCTGTTGTCTTTTGTCTCTGGCAGTGGCAGTGTGGTTTGTCTGTGTGTCTGTTGCAAGCAGGGAGGGAAGAGGAAGTGTAGTTTCTTGTGTATCTCTACAATGAAGGCTGCATTTTAAGCTACTTTTTCAGCATTACATGGAGAGCATTTCAAACCCAACCCCCTTTAAAAAAATGAAACCACATGGGTACTTCGGATCTTGATGTATTTACAGTATATGAACAAAAGCTGGCAGGACATTGCCGGGCAGGGGGGAGTTTGGTGGCGCAACAATCTAATTTACCTTATAAATAGAAACTTCCCCTTTCATCAGATAATTTATTAGTACAATTGCTACTGTAACAGAACTGGAAAGCGGCCTTCGCAGTGAGGTTGCTGGCAATGTGGCAAAATAAATGATGGATGTGTTCTGCATGAGCAGGAAAAATGTTCTGCAGCAGAATCCTGCCTTTTTTGTGCAACCAGAAAGCTTCGTTAAGAGGTTGAATCTAAACATAATCTGTAAGCAGTGAAGCTTAGACTGATGGTAGGATGGGTTTATGGATGGTAACGCGGTGAGCGTTTAATCACTCTTAAAGATCGCCATGTTTCGTTTTGATCCCCAACATGCCTGAGCTGATCAGGGAGTGCAGTTTAATAAGCGCCAATCCATGGTGATGCTGTGATGTGCAACCAGTAGGGGATTATTATAGTCACTGTAGGGCACACAAGAACAGCAGAGGCAGACATTGCTGTTGAATCCGGAGATGTGCCAGATGTGTCAGGAGCTGGGTTACAGGTGAAAAGATTAAGGTCGCATTGTCCTGGCTGGATTAGCGCCATGAGCTACATGATGCTAATGGGCTGGCACTGCCAGGCGGAACGAAGGCGAAGATAGGCTGGCAGATGTCGGCACGCCGGTTTTATGGTTGCGCCTGGATCCTCCCTGCACATGGCTCCCAGTTCCTCCTGCAAGCTGGCGTTGCTCAACTCAAAAAAAAGATAAGCGGTGATATAAGAGGTTTGGTAGCAGCAGCAGGGTTACGAAACAGTCTGCACCAGCCAGAGGTCCCAACCTTTTGATCTGATGATCTAATCGTGGGCAAAGAATTAGTCTCCAGAATATTAGGGGAAATGTACTTTCTAGATGCTGCAAAAAGGCATGCAGAGAGTGAGAGAGAGAAGCTCAATATGAGCACAACCTAATGCTTTTCAGTTCAACACCTAAATCAAGCTCTGTGAGGTAATTATTGTTGGATCACAGAGGTCTTCTATACCTTATAGATATGGTTTGATCCTGTGGTTAGATAGTTGTTTGATTAGTTTTCACAGGATAAAACTTGTAAGATTAAAACCTAAACGGGAGGATTACTTCATAAAAACAGGAGTATATGAAACTGCCTTGTTTTTAGAAATCCACCCAACAGTGGTTGACACAAGTGAGAGGAACTTGCTGTGATCAGTGCACTGATAATAAGTAGTACAAAAACATGTTTTGGTATTATTGAGGTAACATAATATGGTTTCCCATTTAGATCATGCTGTCTGTCTGACACTGGCCCTCATCTACCAAGTGACATCGATTAAGTCTTTGAGGGTTTAGTGATTAGTGATTCCCACGTGGCTCCAAAGAACTAAACAACTGTAACCTGGAATCAGCAAATCCTGGATCAGACACTTGATCTTGGATCTTTTAAGCCGTATACATAAAACGAGTCCCAGAATAGAGTGACGGGGAATGTAACAGTGTAGGATGCAGAAGAAGAAGGTGCAGAGTGGATGGGGCCTTTCCGTGTGGAGTTGACGTACGCTCTCTGTGCCCGATTGGGTTGCCCCCAGATTAGGTAACTTGTTGATTCTAATTTGGGAGTAGGTCTGAATGATAAGGTATCTGATTGTGTGCGCCCTTGTGTTAGCCCTGTGATGGACTAGTGACCTGTCCAGTGTGTACGTTGCCTTTCTCACCATCTCAGCTAACCTCAAGCCTCCCACACACAGCCCACAGTTAGATAAGGAGTCAGAAATATGGATGGATGGATGACATCCTGACCTGATTCTCCTTGACGTTGGCCAGAGTTCATGTGTGACATCAGCTTTAGCCCATCAGTCAGTCAGTCAATCACAAAGGTAAATAAAAAAAGACATCTAAAGAAAATCAGATTCCAAAGACATTAATGCCAGAATATGTTTTAAAAAGCTGGAACCAACTTTTTGGCTTTTCTGTTTAATGAATTGCTTATTTTATGTGATTGTAATTATGCTATGTTCTAAAATTCAATGAAACACCAATATCAAAGGTTTAATTTTTCTAAATAATAAAAAACAGAAATAAATAAGTCACAAACATATTTTTTGTTAATGCTTAGTAACTTCCTGGACCACTTGAGCAGCGTTTTTGCAAATGTTACTCAAACAGGTGTTAAATCATGCATTTGTTTGCGGCTTTTGTCAGCTGTCCCCAGCTGTGCAGAATGTAATACTTGGAGCAAAAGCTGACTCAAAATAAGCTACAGTCCCAGGTGGTGATAAAGGAACTGGTCAACCAGTGCAACAGTTTGACTCATGTCTGTGTGTTAATGTTTAAAAAAAATAGTAATATTCATGGTTAAACATGCGAAAGTAGCTTTAATTACCTATTGAGTTTGGACTTGTATCTGATATGTTGTAGAAAATTACATTTTGTTTTGGTAGCTTTAATTCAGGAAATGACCCAAACTCTGAAAAAAAACCCTGCTACATGAGCTCAGTGAAGGCAGCACAGTGGACGGTGAAATGGCCAAGCAGGCAGGCAGACGGCAGGCAGGCTAGCTACTCCGGGGAATGGATGGAAACGGGAACGTCCACATTTCTAGACAGTGACTGGCCTAGTTTCAGGAGTACAGTTCATTTGCTTTCTCCCTCGCTCTCCCTCGCTCTCTCCTCCTTTCCAACTATCCCTCTGTTTGCCGTGGAGCAGCCAAACAAATCATGCAAAGTTAACATCAAAGTTTGCTCTCAAAGGTCACCGGATCTCTCATAGAACAGTTGACCTCTGTGCTGCTGGAGGGCGGAGTCGACCCAAAGACAACAGTGTTTTTGAAAGCTGCATGTCATTACTTTTTATTTGTTTTCCTCGTAAATTTAACCCACCCTGTCTTATCTCCTATTGTACTATTTGCACATCTGATTGTTTTTTATATGCATATTTCTCCCTCCTTCTATATTTTCTCCCTCTCTGTTGTCTCACATTTCTTCCAAGTTTTAAGGACACAAGCATGTGGAAAGCATGTGGCCTGTCGCTTAATATTATGGCCAACCTAACACCAGCGGAGTGACGCAAGGTGGCGAAGCCAAAAAAATAATAATTCACTAGAACATTAGCTCTTTCTCTCTGTCCTACTTGCTTCTCTGTCCATCCTTATCCCTCAGGATGGGAACAAACAGAATGCCTAGGCCACGGAGGGAAAAAAAAAAAAGATGTGGGAGAGTGGAACATATAGGAGGCGAAATGACTAGCATAGCACATAATCGAGAGAGGAAGGACAGAACAACGAAAAAGGAGAGAGTCTTTGGAGCGAACTATAATCCAATAAAAGGTCTTGTGAAAAGACACGCTGACCATAAAAACTCTACAGAGGTTACAGGAGGACTTTGCTAGAAATATAGAGCTCGTCCAGATGCCAGAGAAGAATGATGGGACAGCAGAGTAGAAGTGAGGACAGGTTTGTTCGTTTGTTAATCCCCAAACACCCCCCACTCCCCCGCGATCTGTTCATCCCAATCTTTCCCCCCAGTCGAAAGTCACCTCCCCCCGCTCTGCTGTGATGAGATTTCCCTGGAGAGAGTCAGATGGTGCCGCTCCACCCCCACGTCCCCGTACCTCCATTCCTCCCTTTTTTTTCTCCTGTTTTTCGTCTCTCTGTCACTCGTTAAGTCTTCCCTTCTCTTCTTCTTCTGCCATCATATCACTCATTCCCATGGCAGTGATCTGTGAAGACTATTGGAGGTGGTGGTGTGTGTTGTGTTTGTGCGTGTGTGTCTGTGGGAGGGGGGGGGGGGGGGTTACATTCACCAAGGGGCCTTTTAAGTATTCAAGGTCACCGCTTGACAAAGCGTACGCTGCAGCGCATTGAGTGTTTCACAAGGCATGTGATGTTTTGTAATTTTTGATGAGCTTCCCTGCAAATCTGATAGTGTGTGTGGGTGTGTGCATGTGATGTGTGTGATGGCGATGTGTGTTTGTGTGTGTCTATCTTTGTGAGGACCAGTTTGGGGTTTTCAAACCTTGGAAAGTGAGGAGATTGCTCCTGGACTTCAGTCTGGGATAGAGCCTCCAAAGGCAGTTTGATGGTTACATTAGTGTTAGTGTTGGGACTTGAGTTTCTGTTAAGGAATGCATGATATCAGTGTGAGTCCTCACAGTAATAGATTTCTATCTGTGAGTGTGTATGTGTGTGTGTTTGCAGTTTGTGAAACAGGATGACCTGTGGACCGGGTGTGTCCCAGCAATGAGAATGTTTACACTCTTTCAGATGTTCTGTTTCAACATCGTTTGCTTTTCTCAAGACTGAGTTGATTCATATGGTTCAGCCACAGTTATCACATGCTCCATGTCATCGCTTACTCACGTTACTGCATCAGAAATGTGTTTACTTTAGAGGAAGCAAACTTTGTTTTTAGACTAATAGCTGCGTAATTATGACTGCATGTTTATTAGACCAAGATATTAAATGGTACTCAACCACATTGAACTGCTGATCCTTTAGCTGGAGTTAAATGGTACTTTTACTACAGTCCACCCTTGTTACATTTCATAGATCCTTTCTTTCTTCCTTGCCTCAAGACACTTTATAAAGTTTAGTTTGTTGTAAAGTAAACACCCCACAATATCAGAGATAACCTCAACGATCAAATGACCACCTATGAGCAAACACTTGGCGACAGCGAGAAGGAAAAACTCCCCTTTAACAGGAAGAAATCTCTGGGAGGTCCAGGCTTTCAAAAAGATATATTAAAAATCATTCCTCTTTTGATTTTTATATGTATTTTGGAAATTTCATTAGCTTTCTGCTAATACGATGGGAGCACAACATCGCATTAGCAGAAAGCTAATGAAATTTCCAAAATACGTGGAAACCACGCCGGCCAGAAGAACAAGGAGGGGGCTCCTGTTGCAGACATGTCTCCTCCTGACAGCGCGTCACCGCACAGTCCCGCCCCACTCCACACCTGAACACAGCCTCCCTCGTAGCACCGCCAGATGCAGGCAGAGGGGCACCCCTGCCCTGCTGTGAATTGCGGCCATCGCCACCCACTGTTGCTGTTCCTGCCATGGGGACTGGATCGCCGAATGACTCGTGGCCCCCCACAGTCAGGCAGCAGTTCCTCCAACACATGTGCAGGCTTACACGCGTTTGGTTTTCTCCTGCTCACCTTTTGTGCGTCGCTCCTCTTGTCTCTGCGCTCACCATCCCTTTTAACAGGTCAGTCTGGCGGCTGATAGGCCACCTCGGGGAACGCCCCCACCTCACAGGTGCCTACAATTGTCTGCTTAGTCCACAGTGGATTAGAAGAATATTGTGCAACAACACTAAAATACATAATGTAAATATGAGGATAAAACCATGCAATATAAATATCAATAAACAAACATGCAATATAAATATCACAATAAAATCATGCAAATAAAATCAACTCTATGTACCAATACACAGATTGATAAAACATAAAAACACAAATTTCCACTGTGTGAC
The DNA here is from genome assembly GCF_057382275.1 of Copadichromis virginalis. NCBI lineage: Eukaryota > Metazoa > Chordata > Actinopteri > Cichliformes > Cichlidae > Copadichromis > Copadichromis virginalis. Next base: position 12,949,441 of record NC_140625.1, read on the forward strand.
ACTAACATGAAGCTAACCAAGCACGCTGACCCCAGCCTAGCAGCCAGTGCCTGATCTTCGACAGGCAACAAAGGCAATGGTGAGCATTCACACGTGCAACATTGCTGCCTGCATTTATACCTGTAAATGTTTGTACAGCACAATGACTTGCTTTGAAGTTTATATGGGCTGGTTTTTAACTATGAATTTTGTTGCTATTCTTATGTTCATGTGTAAAAACTAGTGCTGTCAGCGTTACTCTCATTAAAATGACGTTAACGCCATAACCGCATTAACGCGACAAATCTCCGTTAGCGAGTTAACGTGGATCGCCCCATGCGTGTGGCTGCACGGCGCTAACTTGTTAACGAACTAACTGTTGACGCTAACGCGTTGACGGCGTGCAGCCCCACGCACGGGGCGTTAGCATCATTTTAACGAGATTAACGCTGACAACACTAGTAAAAACTAAAAGAAAGATCATATACTAATGTCCTCATTAGGACAGGGATTTCCACTGGGTTGTGGAACTGTGGGTTTATATCATTAGCTGATAATTATGTCACAGCTCATTTCAGGTCATGTTAAAGAGTAATGAAAAGTAATGTAACAAGTAGTTACTTTCTTTCAATTAAGTCCTTGCTGACTGTCTTCTGGAGTCACTCCCAAGTGCTCACTAAAGAAAATGCAGTTTTTTGGACGTCCTCATTTTTGGCGGCGTGTGTTACTTTGTGAGGTTGCGGCTTGTTTTAAACAGTATATGCTTAATAAATCTGATGCCAAATATAATATGACACCATAAAAATAGAACAGCTCAAAAATAATGGAAGTAATAAAAGATACACACACATACTGTGAATGACAGTGATGCACGGTCTGTGGCTGTCATCCAAGTTAACATTGATCAGAACTGTCAGCACACCACCAAATCAATCATGCTCATTGATCTGACACAACATTGGATTGGGGAGCGTTTGTTGTTGTAGGCTAAGAACATGATATTACTGTACTGGGTAAAATTCGAGGAAAATCAATTTTGATTTTCATGGTGCTTGGGGAAAAAAAAAAGTTGGATCCTCACTTTCTCAGGAAAACAACACAAGATTAAAGCTAAGGCTAAATGGAGCTTGAAGGTAATTTAAGGTCATTAACAAATGTGCTTAATTTCTTTTCTTAAGAAGTCTTAAGAAACAGAAGAATTGTGTCAGACTGAATGTTTTAAAGTCACTTTCTTCTGACAAGCAGCAGATCTATCAAAAAGAAAGGAGGGAGTTACATATCCCATTATACCAAAAGAGATATTAGTAAAGTATGGTACATAGAGAAAAGTTTAGCCATAGAATATAAATTCTGGTCATCCTGTCTTCGACCTCGGGGCAGAGATCAGAGCATAGAGGGAACTAAAGGAGTGGGAAAGACACGGCCCCTAGACCTGTGTGTATCTCTGTCTCACTTCTTGTCTCCATTTTTCCACAGTCTGCCCTGGCAGAGCGGAAGATGTTTGACACAGACATTGTGATAAAAGGGTGATGAATAAAGAGAAATGAATGTTACAGTTGGGTGGGATAAGAGCGAGGAGGAGAGAGTGTATGTGTGAGGGAAGGGAACTGTTGCCATGCTGGTGGAATGAAGCATGCTCTTATCTGTCTGGAGAGGAGACAAAACAGAGTGTGTATGATACAAGGGCCAACACATAAAAACCCGATGGCGGGAAAAGAGAAGGAGTTAAGCAAAGAGGAACCCCACCACCACCACCACCAAAAAAATCAAAACACCAGACCTCCCCCAAAAGACAATTGAAACATGAAACGCCTGCCTTCATGGTTTAAGAACAATGTCCTGCATTCTTTCTCTTAACCACAAAACTTGCAAGGAACTTACCCTTCTGCATCCACACACACACACACACACATGCGCTAAAGGATTTGCACACACCTCTTTTTGAGCAAATGAAGCCAGGCGCCCTCGCACACACACGTTCATGCACAAAGGTGCGCTGCCTTTTTCCTGTAGAAAAAAAAAAGAAAAAAAAGGAGGGGTGGGAGAAAAAAAAGGGCAAATTACACATGAAAGGATGTGGGGAGAGGTGGTGGGCGGTGTGCTGGCGGTGGGGGGAAGCGCAGGGCGGCTGTTTTGAGTGAGTGTCTTTTTATCAGGTGAAGGAGAAGCGGGGGGGGGGGGGGGCTGGTGGTGTAAGATTTATCTGCTGCTGTCGGAAAACTTTGACCCCGGAGTTGTAAATCTGTCAAAGGAGTCTAGCCAGCTCAACAGGAAACACGAAAAGGAAGGGGGGGGGTGAAGGGGCGGGAGGGTTGGCGTGGTGTGGCGGGGGCGGGGGGGGGGGGGGGGGGCACACCCATAAGCTGAAGCATGAGGGGTTTTGTTAATGGGGGGGATGTTTACAATCTTGAAACTGATTCCTCACAGCCGGTGGATCTCTGCCTGCAGCTTCACCTCTCACCCACTTACGCATGCTTGCAAGAAATAAATACATGGATATATTTATTAAAAAAAACTGTGAATGTGCAAAGACATAACTGGCTGGAAATGACTGTTTTGATATGTAAATGCGCACTGCGGTTTGTAAGTGCGAGTATTTATTAATACTGAATGTACGTCGACATGTTTTCATTATGTTTAGTTTCCACTTCCAAAAATTAAGCGTTTGGACGCATGAAGAAGTTGACATGGCCGATCTCCATTTGTGAAAGAGCGACTAAAAAGTCGACTTTCTGTCAAGTACTGTTATGTCTATGATTGCTCAGTATTACATTCAGGATGACTAAGCACACATATTGGCATCCTTATGTGTATTAAATATGGTTATTTAAATGACGGTCTGAATGCAGGTTCACAAGAAAAAACTCACATTCACATCTAAACTGAATATCTGGAGCAGCTATAGGAGTACACAGAGCAAAACAGTTAAATGCTCTTATTACTAATGATTTATAAATCTCTATAAGCAAAGAAGGAGGATTATAAAAGCTCATGCTGACCAGGAATCAGAAAAGAAAATGATCATTTTACATACACGGAGCAAAACGATAGCACACCTTGTACCTTTCACCTCACACAAGAAAGTTCTGGGTGTAGTCCAAAGCCACGCATGTTAGGTTAAGTGATCATCTGAAATTTGCTGATTTGATTGGCTGTCTTCCTCTTACTGTTAGCTGCTGAGGTTGTGCGAGGCCTTTCATGAATGCCAGATGTGACCTGTTCCAGCCTCATGTGACCCTCTGCAGAAAAAAAGATGCAGTAATGGATGGAGGGATGTTGCCCTCTAGCAACCGCTTATAATGACTAACCAAAAAGAAAAAAACCCTCGCTTTTATTGAACTAAGCATAGCATTTGGAAATACAACAAGGTAATGATCAGGTGTGGTAGGATAATGCATATGTTATTGGCTCCTTTTTCTGAACTCAATTGCAGTCACAGGAGATGTTTGAATCCACATCGGGCACAATAGACTCACTCGACCCAGCATGTTTCAGCCCAGATGAATGTGCTTTGCATCCGGTACTGTGAGCCTTCTCTGTGTCATTGGGCAGGGTAATTGGACACACTTTACGTAGACTAAAAGCATCTATTCTTGAGCCCTGGGAAACGGCAACACCTTGGCACAGAGTGGCACGCTGTTACAGGCTGCCCTGAGAACAGCTCAATTAGCCACCTGGCCACTGCCTTCCCATCACAAAACTGTGCCTGTCAGCCCACGCATACTGTAGATGTAGTGGATCAAGAGAATGGGAGGCTGTTTTGGCAGCAGACATCGCACAGACCGGCTTACTGGAACACATTTCTTGGATATTGTCCTTTTTCCTAATCAGCCCTTGAACGTCTCCATGACACGAGTGACCGGTCACGAGAATGAGCTCATCCGAGAGCTTTTTGTTCACTACTAGCAGCCCACACCTTCGCACTGCATCGCTTTACCCAAAATTCCCGGGAGAAAACACTGTGAGACAATGAAAAAGCTGAGCCATTGTGTCAGTGGGTTCATTCACAAAAAAATAAAAATAAAAGCAGAGCAGGTTTTGAGGATACAATGTGAATGTGTATTTGGAATGAATGTACTGTCTACAGAGCTGTAAAAATGAACACACACACACACACATATGGATAAGGATAATAAAGTGAGGTGTGGTTTGCTGATCTGATGCTGATTGACTAGCTGCATGCTGGCAGACCCGGAGCCAATATGTGTGAGAGGGGATGTGAGCTCAGACTATTTCTGCATGCGTGTGCACATGCAGTGCATCGGGTATGTAAATGACAAAGACGTAGGCCAAACAAGGGCATAGTTAGTCAGTGCCCTAGACAGACACTGAAAGCATGCGCATACGCTGCGGCTCACACACTCACACACACACAATTCTCACATTACTGCGGGGGAGGGATTTTTTTCATGCTTTCATTGAGTGAAAGAGAGAAAGAGAGGTGCGAAGCCTCAGTCACGCAATGCTGCTCCTTTTGGCTTGCTATATGTGTGTGTGTGTGTGTGTGTGTGTGTGTGTGTGTGTGTGTGTGTGTGTGTCTGTGTGTTTTGGATGCCATGCCACTGATAGTATGTCAAACTGAGTTTGTATGTATTAGTCAAATTGAGACAGTGGCTGTGCACACAGAGGTGAAAATCTGCCACCAAAGGACCTGCACACAGGAAGTCAGGGTTAGTGACGCCCTCATTCTAAGTTCAAAAACAACTTAACACCTCTAAAAAAAAGAAAAAAGGAGATTTCTTTCAAAATTCTTACCATTGCCCAGGGGTCAGAAAGCATCACGAGCTTGCAACAGTAAACACAAGAGACAACCTCACTGCCAAAATAACCTGCTGGACACCCTCCTCGTGAAGTACGGTGGTGTCAGTTTTTCTATATATACATATATGTAAGTACACCCGGAGGCACACGTGTGCATGTGTTGGCACGAGGGAGGCACAGAGGGCATTAGAGGCCACGTTTAGGGAACTTGTTGTGGTAACAGATACATGTGTGGTTTCATAGAAGGGGAAGTGAAAGCAGAGGGCTGCAGCTGTTCATGTCTAGAAGGCCTCATCTAGGCTAACAATTGAGAGAAAGGAAGTGAAGAGCAGAAATTGCCCATGTGCCGCAGTTATCTGAGTGTTACAATCTTCCGTGCGTGTGAGTACAACCGTACATATTGGTGTGTTGCGTATTGGTGCATTGCATATTGGTGTGTTATGCCTGCAAGACAGAGCGGTGAAACTTCTTCCTCGGTTACCACTGATAAGATACAAATGATCTGCCATTGAGAGATGATTTTTTTTCTTTGTATTACTGAAACTGAAGTGATTCGTTATGCTTTCTTTTGTGCTGACAAAGGAAACTGCCTTAATTTAGAAAAGGTCAAAGTTACACCACACAGAAACTGGCACTTACCCTCACCTAGACTATTTCCTCTATCAGGCTGTGTCATTCGCAACCACAAAGGTCATGATCTGGCAGATAGTGGTCATGTGAGCACTTCTGGGTTAAAACTGTATCATATCTGTTATGCTAGTTTAATAAAGAGGGATTTCAAAAAAAATGTTCTTAATGTTATTTGACTTGTGTGAACAAGTTGAAAGTTTCTCTCCCCCCCCAAAAAAGAAAACTCTACATGTTTGCTCACTTAAAACACACACGCGCGCAAAAAAAGCTAAGTGGAGGTGAAGGTTGTTTTTGGCTTGATCCCAAACACCCCCACGCTCTCCATGTTCTCCATCTCACAGACTCCCACTCTAAGCCCTGAGCTCCAGTATGAAATCAACATTGGGCCTGCAGGAAATGAGAGATCTCCACAGGAGATAACGGAGGGAGGCAAGGAGGTGGAGGAGACAAAAGAAAAACAGCAGAAAGAACCATAGATTTGACTTTTGACATCGGAAAGTCTACTTTCCATGTCACGGTCCCTTCTTTTTCCTTTATCTCCTCCTTCCCTCTTCTCTCTATCTCTCTGTCTGCGTCTCCTCCGACATCTGCTTGCTGTGTTCGAGCGTGCAGCTGTGCCTGCGTCTATACGGCGAGCTTGAAGCGCTCGCTCCCGTGAAAGGCTCTGGGCTTGTTGTTCTTTCCTGGCACGGTAATTCGCTCGGCTAAGCCAAGAAAGTGGACAAGCGGCAAGCTATTTCAGCAGGGCCTTGTTTTTGTTGTTCCACATTCAAAGACAACATGACCTCATGCGACCCCCGTCCTCCCTCCTTCCCCTCTTAACTACTCGTGCCTGGAAAACGGCAAAGTTTTCAAGGTGTGGGAGGCACATGACGCCGTGATCCCGCAGTACACCGGCCTCTGATGAGTCTGCGCTTTGCTCGGAGCACGGAGGTTCAACAAGAGAGGCCACTCGAAGAAGCGCTTTCTCGAATGCGCCGCGCAGGGCCAAGGGGGTGTTTTGACTTTTGCACACGAGTGTGCAGGCAAATGTGTCTGCGTCTCTGCGCCCAGATAAGCGAGACATAAAAAAAGAGTTGCACACACTCATATACACAACGGGGTGGGGTAGCAATGAGGGGCTCGGCTAATAGCTTTTAAATTTCCACTGAGTGAGTGACTTACAACTGTGGAGGAGCACAGCTGTTCCTGATTTGGGGAACAAAGAGGGGGAAAGGCAGCGATCTGAGAGACTGGACCGAGCTGTGCTCATTTAATGGGCTAAAGTCTCCCAGGAATGACACAGATGCATGTGTGCGAGGGAGTCTGTGTGTGCGTTTGTGTAGTCATACATGCTCATAAGTATCCACGGTCATCCTTCATGTGCTTATTTCACAGCGCAAAGTCCCTTTTGAGTGCACATATGACTGGATGTGTACGTGTGCACTTGTGTGCAGTAGGTTGCTCGGACAGCAGGATACGTCTGCATCCACAGCCATAGATTAAGGCAGCAGAGCAAGTGAGAGCAGACGTATGGCTTTGCGGAGCTGAGTGATGGTGAAGGTCAACTCATGGGGGAATAAATGAGAGAGCTGGAGAGGCAGGGAAGAGAGAAAAGGTTCAGATGCGCGAGATTTAATGCGGGGAAAGGGAGAAGGAGATAGGGAGTGAAGGAGAGAGGAGATTAAGGCCAGAGCTCATCTTAGCATGTCAATTGGACTTGAGAAATATATGTGGACCAGGTGAAAAAAAGAAGAAGAGAAAAATCAAGCTGCTCTGATCAAAGGTTTTCCATCTCAGGCCAACAACAATGCAGCACGTTTGAACGCTTCGTGATGTCAAACTTTTTATAGCGGAGTTCCATCGCTTGAAATACTGCTTCCTGATCCCCCACCCACACACGCACAGACACACACTCCCCTTCTCCTCTCCGACTTTTGCTTTGTTTCCTGCCGCTGGTGAACGCAGCCCTTTTCCTCAGAGGCCCCCTCACTGCCCTGCAGCCTTGTAAAACATAGCAGGTCAGCGTCACATGACTTAGGTCTAGGACACTGTAGGCTGGAGCCAGCCCTCTGCCGTGCTGAGCAGGAGTTGGGTGTCAAAGTACACATGGGTGGGGCAGAGCGGAGGGAGAAGGAAGGAGGGGAGTAACTTTAGAGGGAAAGAAACACTGAGGGAGAAATATGGAGAGGAGCGAGAGGAGAAAGAAAGAAAGGAAGTAAAGGAAGAAGGAATGAGCGTTTGCAGTAAACCAATAACTTTCCAGAGAAGCTGAAACCACTAAAAGAATATTGTTTCCATCCCTCCCTCCCTAAAAACCACCTTTCTCAACTCAATTTATCACCTCCTCCCAAAACAGTGGAACCTTTTTTTTTTCATCACCTCTGTTCTGAAATACACAATCTCCATCTACATCATAGACTAATGTGCATGGAGAGTATGCACTGCCACCCCGCCCCATTTCCACTGAGTGATCGGAGATGACATACATATGGAACAAACTCATCTTGGCAGCACTCAGAAGAAAGGAGGGGGGGGGGGGGGGGGGGGAACATGCATACACCAACACGTAGATTCACATGGATTCACATGTAGGCCCATCAATCTCCACGCACACACACACACACACACACACACACAGACACAATCTACATAGACAGTAAATTCACTTTTCAATCCAGCCTGTAAATAAAGTTCCGAGTTGCATCGGCTGGCTCAGTAGCAATGGTATTTCCATACGTGCACATGTGCAGTACGTGCAGCATTCTCTTTCTGGGCCTGAGATTTTGGCTTCTTTTACTGCCTTTAATTTTAGCCTCCTGTCTCTTCTTGTGTCTCTTTTACCCAGCCTCCTTCTATCTCATAGATTTTTTTCATTTTTTGGGCTAAGCAGTTGAAGTCTTCATCTCCATAGGTGGCCTACCACACATAATAGATTTTGCTTTCTCTCATTTTCTCTCTCTCGCTGTCATTGCTTTCTCATCTGCTGCCCAATACAGGCAAAAATGTCTGCTCAGTACAAGATACTTCAAACCCACAGAGACCGATGAATATCCACGGCTTTATTGTTTCCACTGGCGGTGCTGTAAAATTCAGATTTTTGTTTTTAATTAACATCACGCTTCTCACAAACTGCTGATGTTTAGTGCAGAAAAGGGAGCCTGTACAGTTGATGCAACCTCCCCCAGGTAGTAGCCTACTGTGCAGAGATGCTGTTAAAGGCAGACATAAACAGCAGCAACACAAGCCATTGTAGTTGCTTAATATGATGTGGCCAGCAGCTCACTGAGATAAAAAACAATAACAATACATTCAAGCTCATATTCCGGTACAATGAATGTGCCGTGCTAATGTTTGCTAATTAGCACTAAACTGTGTCTGGATACGTGCATTAGACTTCTGTGTAGAGCAGTACACTTCGTACTTACATGTGTATAAGAAAGAATCTTGACATTCTAGTTTCCAAAAGCACATGATGTTGTGCACTTATAGAAAATTACGTTTTAGCTAATTGTTGTGCTAGCTGCAGGATTTTTTGAACATTTACCACGTGCAAGGGCTCTGATCAATCAATACTCAATAACTCTATGGTAAAGGTAGGAAGTCAGCACACAAAAACATGTATGTGATGTTAAGTAGCTATTACCTTGCAGGTACTGTTGTCATGATCAGTGCTGATCATTTATTTTCCTGCTACTGGCTGAAAATTGGTTGGTGATCCTGTTGCTTCTGCTATATAATCGAGACACGAAAGTTTCAGCACAGACTATAATACAGACAGATTGTTGATCTAAAAGGTAAAGCCGGTGCAGACGTGACATAAAATCTGCATTCTTTCTTATGGCCAGCAGGTGGCGACACCTGCGATTGTAAAAATAGGTGAAGTTACGCAAAAGTGTGATGGTTTTTTAGCCTCAAGATTAGCGTTTTCACCATGTGTTTACGCAGGTCACGTCAGAAAGTCATTTTTCCATAGGACCACAAGTCCTTTTGCAGCCACAGCTATCGCCAACTGGTGGCTTTCAGATGGAATGCATGTTGAAGGCACTTTCACATTGGCTTCATTTTTCTTACCTGGCAGTTTCCCCCTGGTTTTATACCGTCTGTGGGTCTTCCCTAAGCCACTGTTGATGTTCTGGTGGCGGTAGTCATCTTTTATTTACAGTCTATACAGAACAGCGCGCACTCAGGTTTTTGACTCGTATGAATGCACCATTTAGATAGGTGTAGCACACTTCATGTAGCGGTACCTGCTGGTGAAAATGCACTTGCAGTCTCAAGATAGATAGCAAAGGTATGGAACTATGCATTTTGAGACACAGCTAAGGTACAGCCAAAACTTAAGCAACTGTGGCTAGTTTTCTTGGCATGTCATGAACAAGAGTGGGCTACTGGATAGAAAATCCCCAACCTGCAAAAACACTGGAATATTAACATGACTGCCATTCACTGGATATTTGAGTTTTGAACAGAGTGGTGGATAAACTGACAGACTGTGTAATCCATAAAATCCACTACAGTCGATTATAACCTGCTATGTTATGATAAATTCCCACTACATGATATTGAAGATTTCCATGTCTTAATAGTAATACCAATATGCTGTTGAGTGTATTCATGCTTTAATGTCTTTCTGCATTGATTCAAGTGCTCCGGTGGAGTCCTGTCAGTGTTAATGTTTACCTCGCTTCACGGTTATTTACTTGATAAAAATCTGTTTCGCTCTGTCTATTTAAAGTATGCAGGAGTTTGTCAGAATGCAGTCAGTCTGCGTCCCTGACAGCCCGACTTTGTGCATCTCTCAGTCTTGTGCTTTGAAATGTCCCCTAAAATCTACCTTCTGGATCCTCACCTATCACCCTTTTCCTCTTCCTCGTCCTCTCTCCCCCCTCACTCCATCTTACTCATCCTGCATGTCACATCACATTTCTCAGGCAGCCTCAGGAAAAGGGCAGAGGCCTTACGAATTGATGTGGGTCGCTTACAGGAGCATGGCCAACACAAGGACAGGAACACAAACACACACTCACACACAAAGGTGGATGATGTGGCGTCTGTGTACACATACCGCCCTTAACCTGTCACCTACTTTCATCTGCAGTGTGTTACTGACAGAACCGCAGCCTCTGCATCCGCACGCAAAATATTTATTCATAAATCAGCGCACTTTAATTTACGCGGACACACTCGCTTGCCTTTGTTGTCTTTATCGTGACAGAGCTACAGTGCACGGTTACCCCACATCTTGCTACAATAGGTCTGAAAGGGAACGATCTCTCTCTCCCTTTCTCTCTGCCGGCTTGACCTGAGAACAGGCTGGGCAATGACGACACCTATTGGTGGCTCTGTGACTCTGTGCCGCAATGGGAGCATTTCAGAGAATATATGAGATGAATAACCAGCGATATTGAGTGCATTCATCATCCGCTGACAGTAAATTCACAGAAGAAAATTGACATTAGCTCATAAACATCTATCACGGGCCTGTGTATTCGGCAACACACATTCGAGTGTGGAATGTGTGACGGATGAATCAGACGCAGTGGGGCAGAAGCGGCTACGTTGTTATATTTTCAGCTTTTTATATCAGTGCTTCATTGTTTTCACACACACACGCTTCCTATCTGTCCTTTCTCGCCATAATCTCCTTTCCCATGACACTTCTTTGCTACTCCTTTTATCCTGATTTATTCCTGTTTCCCACAGCCTACATGCAGTCTTTTACATGTCCACTTAAGTATTTATCCCTTCTAATTGGTTAGTGGGGAGCAGAGAGAGAGACCGGGAGGAGGGGGGGGAGACTGGTGTAAAAGGGAAGTCCCCGGAGCCTCTGAGGCCTGCTCCATGCCCACTGGACTGGAAGGGAGCTAAAATGTAGTCTCCACCAGGCATCGCCCTTACGCCTTCAGTGGACTGGAGAACGTCCAAGATGGATGCCTTCAGGGCTGCGTTGCTGTGAAACTTACACTAATGTAGATAAATCTGCAACAGAGAGAGCGAAGCTGTCCGTTAGCGCTTGAATTTTACATACTAAAAACGTGATAGCACGACTCAGAGCTGCCCATCTTAAGCCACTTTTGAAACCCGAATATGATTTTAGGACGGTGACAAGCACAAAGAAATCATTTTGCATCAATAATGCATCAAAACTTCATCCATTAGCTCACCGAACAAATTCCAAGGCAGGAACCGCAGCATCATATCAGCTCAGCGCTTTAGAAAAATGCTCGGTGGAAAAAAAAAAAAATGGAGCAATTTTTAGAAACGGTGTCTTGAAGCTCAGTGATCCAAAATGCTTGTGCATGCAGCTGTCTCCCTGAGGATAGAGGAAAACACGGGATGGAAAGAGGGGAGGAGAGATGGCAGAGAGGGAAGAGAGAGAGTTCACATAAGCCCACAAAGAGGAGGAGAGGTGAACTGGAGAATGATGCAGAATAAAAATATAGAGAAGCTGTTCAGTCTTTATATAGATTCTTTTGTATAAAAGGGACGAGTAACGCCGTCCCCTCTGTGGCCTTAATTCCCCCTTTCCTTCTCTCTCAGAGTATCTTTATTATCAGCAGTGGTGTGAAAAGTGCCCATTTTTACTCGCCGACATCAAGCAAAGCACTTACTTTTGTTTGCTATAGGTGCCTGTAAAACTGCAATAGTCCACCACTGTGTATCTTAAATTCTCTCAAAATCCTTAATCTACCACAAATGATCCTTATTGTCTCATTAATCATAGTAGCAACAATACTGACATAACTCTTTTTGATTTAGTTGCCAAAAGGAAAAAGTTAGTCATATGAGGCACCGAGGACATAATATCACAGTCCTGAGGTGATCTATATATGGTTTGAATTGCACACACACACTTTATGTTTTGTTTAGAGATAGACTGGAGACCCCCACCAACTGGTCGATGTCCAAACATCTTGTGCTGTGATACTCTTTCTTTTAAAAAAAACAGTCACAAGCACAGTCCAGTAAAATCTTGAACTTGCTGCGCTCACTTTTGCTGTTATTCTTGGACTCTGGGGTTGCACTGCATGATTCACAGTTCAAAATAATCCTTATATACACTGGGTTTTGGTGTGACCCCCCCTCCCTCAGTTCATCTTCTCTCTGAAACAATTCTTTTTTAGCTCCTCTCCCTTTTAACCTAACTTTCTTCTTAGTGGCTCCCCTTCGCAAACAGAAGGTTTGAACAACAGGTGTGTTAGGGACACCCACCCACACTGGGGTTCGTGAGTAGAAAATACTGTCAGCTGCAGCTATTTGACAAATTACAATTTTAAAAGCAAAAAATATGATTGGTTTACATATGTCTGTGAAGGTTCTCAGTCATCCAGGTCATCGTAGTCAAAGGAGCTTGCAAAGAAAAGCGTCTGAACTTCTTTAAGTTACTTGAAGACTTTTCACCTCTCATCCGAGAAGCTTCTTCAGTTCTAAGGTCAAATGACCTTAGAACTGACCTTAGACACACACATGTAAAGGAAGCACTCAAAACGTGCGGCTATCCTAAATGGGCGTTCTTAAAGTCAGCAAAGAGGCACAGAAAAGAAGATCAGACACCAGCGAGGGAGGATAAGAAGGACAGACGCAACAACATTGTCATCCCCTATGTAGCTGGTGTATCAGAAAAACTCAGGAGGGTTTTCTCCAAGCATGACATCCCGGTGCATTTCAGACCCAGCAACACGCTCAGACGAAAACTAGTTCACCCGAAAGACAAAACGCCAAAACACAGACTTAACAATATAGTGTATGCTGTACAGTGCAGCGAGGAATGCCCAGACCTCTACATTGGAGAGACCAAACAGCCACTTCACAAGCGCATGGCACAACACAGAAGAGCCACCTCCACAGGACAAGACTCAGCAGTCCATCTGCATCTTAAGGTTAAAGGACACTCTTTTGAGGACGCCAATGTTCACATTTTGGACAGAGAGGACAGATGGTTTGAAAGAGGAGTGAAAGAAGCCATCTATGTCCACTGTGAGCGACCATCTTTGAACAGAGGCGGGGGTTTACGACACCAACTCTCTGCCATCTATAATCCAGTTTTGAGATCCCTTCCCAGACGCCTTAACGCCCACTCACATCCTGGGCCATCTGACCTCAGGAATTCGCATGATAAGGTGGGGCCAGGTTTCACAATGAGCTCACCCGAAACTCTGGCTGGGACCCACACCCAGTTTCACACCTTGGCTTAGGCGATTAGAGGATCATCAAGGGGTCCTTTTGTCCCCCTGTGGGGGGTTACTCCCACTAGGTTTATATCTGGGACTCTCCACCATTTGACCTTAGAACTGAAGAAGCTGAAGAAGTAACTTAAAGAAGTCCAGACGCTTTTCTTTGCAAGCTCCTTTGATTGGTTTACATAATACAACTGCACTTATCCAGGTGAAACATTTCTGCAGCATATAAAATTGTTGAGGCTGCTTCCAGTATGACAAACTGAAACAAGAAATATATAATAAAACCTGCAATCTTGACTCATCTCCACCTATGGACATGAGTTTAAATTTATTTTTTTGGCTATTTCATGCATGCGCATGAATTTTGTTGATGTTTCCGTACTTGATGATATATGTATTTCCTTTTGTAAAACATTATTGATTTGTATCTGTGCTGGTCGGCAGGTACCTGAGCTGCTTTTGCTTTTTGGCCGGTCATGGTGGGGGTTTGCGAATTGGGAGTTTGGGTGGAGTGTGTAAGTTGGGGAAAAGGTGTAGGGAAAATATTTTTTTTCTATTTTTATACAGATGTAATAAATCACTGATGAAAAATTGTATACCAGTCAGAGAGGAGCTATTTATGTGAGTGTTTTTCCCTGACTTCGTAAGTATAGTACCATACTGTACCATCAGAGGGGAGAAAATGACCTTAATCTAGCTTTTTGTGTATTCTAATGACACCCGTTAGAGCCTACTCCAAGCTTGAAAAGTAAAGCAGAAATGTCCTTGAGCAAGGCACTGAAATGCTCCAGTGGAGCTGCTTAGTGGCCAGAGAGTAGCCTTTTATCCAGCTGTATCCAAGCGTGAAAATGTGTAATGGTATAAATATGAGTCGAGGTGCTGCATGATAAATCAGCCATAGCCTGAAGGTTATAAGAAAGATGTCTCTGTGTTCTTTGACACCGGGACTCTAAGATGAGAAGATGGTCGCATGGTATTTAAATTTCTCCTTGTCCTATCAGCTTGAACCCGCCAGCTGCAAAGGAGCAGAGGTCAGGGTTCAAATTGTGACAACTGCAAATGTCAAATGAGTTTTGTCCCCTACTGGGACTGTCACCTTGGTTCACCGTTAAGGAAGCCAACCAACCGGTAAGGAGATATTGAAAGAACGAGAGAGCGAAAGCAAAGTGGAGAAAAAGGACCCATCTCAAGAGGGTGGGTAGATGAACACATGAAAATTTTGCATTACATAATGGGACATTGCGTAACGTGTCCCATTTCATACCATGTCACACATTGATATTAGAGTAGGGCCCCGCATAATGCTGCTAGTAGGCAGCCAAATGGGGAGAGCGGTTTTTCGGGGGTGAGGTGAAATGAAGGGGGAGGGAAAAGCATGGAGGGCTCATGGTTCTGTCTCCGAGCAGAAGACATGGAGTGACGGAAGTAGACAGCCAATGGGGTGCGGGCACGGTGCGGTGGAGAAAGTGGGAGATGGAAGGGGGGGAGGAAGTGGATGGTGACGGGATGGAGATCGTGTGTGTGTGTGTGTGTGTGTGTGTGTGTGTGTGTGTGTGTGTGTGTGTGTGAGACGGTGGGTGGGCGAGAGCACGGTCGGTACTGGTATTTCTACCCTGTCACATCGTGTTAGTGTGCAGCCGAGCACGACTGCTGAGCACACCACTCTGGACAGCTCTGCACGCACGGGGTGAACCATGCATGCACACACTTATGCACACACTCACACAAATACCGAGGTATACGTTCACAAGGACACAGTAGCTACACTTGAGTGCGCACACACACTCTCTGTAATCTCCCACGAGGACCGCAAGGACATCAAAAACAAGTGAACACCAACGGAGAATTGACAGAAACCAGGGGAGAGCTCAAACTCCAAACTTTACTTCCATCCATCCATCCTTCCATCCTTCCATCAATCTTAGAGCAATATTACTTTTTCCATTTAAATGTGCAAAGGAAAAGACAAAAAAAAGATACAAAATTAATCAAAAAGCATTCATGTTCATAAAATATTGCAATCTAATGTTCCTGGCTCTGTGCTTTAGCAACCCAGGCAATACCTTGTTTTGGAAAGCTCTCAAAACAAGGCAGTCAGCTCATCCACTTTCCGGTCACTATTTGCAACATGGCCTTTTTTTGTGGCCATAAGCCCAAAGGCCTTTACGCAATATTTTCCTTGAGAAAACGATAGCAGGGGTAAGGGTGGGGGTGAGATAGGATGACAGTGTATCATTCACATTGTAGCCCAGCATCCCGTAACCCCCACCCAGCCCCTTTGGGCAGAGGAAACAGGAAGAAGCGAAGAAAGCAGATGGAGGGAAAGAAACAGAGGCGACGAGAACATTTCCTTGCAAATGCTGCGCACAGTGTGCCCCGTGGCAAAGGAAAGAGAGGAAGGGTGGAGGGTCCAGATGGATGGATGGATGAGGATGAGGACTAGGAAGAGTGTCGAGGTGTGATGTGCGGTGACCCGAGCTCTTTAGTGACGCCATAAACATAGAGGCACGCTTCAGCTGCTTTGACCGAGGGAAAAGAGATGGGATCCATCAGCTCTGTGTCCGGCTGTGTGACGGGCTAGAGATCAGCAAGTACACACAGAACTGTACGGGAAAGCGTCAGCATTACCGAGGGTCGGCGAGGTCACGGTTACATAGTTGCGTAACTTGGCCCTAAAAGACTCTAAGGTGGTAATCGAACTTTTCTGGTAAATTAGCACCAGAAAGGCACATTCAGTCTGCAGTGACAAATACATTGTTTGCACCAAAAATGACCTCATGCCTTTGCATGGCTCGCTGAAGGGAAGAGCTCAGAGTTTTGGAAAACGCTGCATTTTACTTTTTTGCCAACATCCACTCTTATTTTCTTATTTTCATGAGCATGATCAGCAGGTAGCGACTAGGTTATATTTTTTTGGGGGGGAGTTGCTAAAAAGCTGGTGAAGCCAGCTGCAGTCATAAACTGTGTAGGTGTATAACACAGACACAGATACCTGCTAATAAAAATAGAATTTCATTCCCTAATACTTCACAAGCCTCATGACAGATAATTCCAATAAAAATACTACAAAAGGCATCGACACAACAACTGTCACCTCAAGGCACTTTATGATACGAAGAACTTGCAATAATAGATAAACCCCCAACAATCAGATCCCCACACCCACCCATACCCCATGAGCAAGCACTTGGTGACAAGGGGGGAAGGAAAAACTCCCTTTTAACAGGAAGAAACCTCCAGAACCAGCCACAGGGAGGGGCAGCCATCCAAGCGACCATTTGGGGGCGAGGGAGGGACAGGAGAAAAAAATAGACACACTGTGGAAGAGAGCCAGAGATTAATAATAGCTAATGATTAAATGCAGAGTGGTGTATAAACACAAAGTGAGGGAAGGTCAGTGAAGAAGAAACACCTAATGCATCATGGGAAGCCTCCAGCAGCCTAGGCCTATTGCAATGCAACTAAGGGGGGGCACATGATCCAGTCCTGACTATAAACGTTATCAAAAAGGAAAGTTTTAAGGCTAATTAAAAGTAGAGAGGGTGTCTGTGTCCTGAATCCAAACTGGGAGCTGGTTTCAGAGAAGAGGAACCTGGACGTTGAAGGCTCTGCCTCCCTTTCTACTTTTAAATATCGTAGGGACCACAAATAAACCAGCAGCCTGAGATTTTGAGTATAGGCTAATATAAGCTGAAAATATCGGTGTGACTGACTCAGTTATAGATGAATATGTGTACTTGAGTCAGTTTTTCCAGCATTTGTTGTTTTCCTCTGCCATTTCTTCGTTTTGTTTTGTTTTCCAAATAAGCATTTGTCATTTGGTTGTCACAGGAAATGCTCTCTGTTTGTTCTCCTGCCATTAATCACTAATCAAACCCCCATGCAAGTTCATTAGCAATAAAAATACATACAAATGTAAGACGTCTTCTTCTGTGACTTGTTCGCCAGTGTTTACTCTAACCCTCGGAGACTTACATCAACATCATTGGGTCACACGCTACCAAAGTCAGTCCGGTAAACAAGCTGCTTGATTTGCTTAGAACTGGGCGCTGTGCCATAAATAAACCAAATCAAAGAGTGACGCAGTAGCTGAGAGTGAGCTGTTCATACTTTGTTTGGAGCAGAGAAAGCAAACTGCAGGAGTGATGTTTCTGGGGTGGGGGGGGAGACATCTTGGCAAGTTTTGTCCCCACACGACTGAACAAGATGTGGGACGCTCAGAGGCACTCCGCACGTGGAGCTGTCACTCAGGTCGGTGTGTACTGAGGGAGCCTCCGAGGAGCGCGCAGAGGACACAGGTAGAGCGCGGGGAGCCCCTGAAGTGTCTCATTCAAGGTGGAGAATGAAAGAGGGGTGGGGAGATGGAGAGAGCAGAGAAAGATGTTATCATTTCCATCTCCTCCTCCGTGTTGGTGTGAGGGGAATCGCAGAAAACAGATGACCTACATTTTCTCTGAGACAGCACCGAAGCCTCCTTGGATTCAGAAGAGAGGGAAAAAAGAACGAGAGAGAGAGTGTGAAGTGTAGGAAAGCATAGAAAGTGGAAAATAGAGAGGGTAGAGAAAGAAAGAAACAGACAGGCTTCCAGTTTGACGAGACAGACTTAAAAAGGTAGAAATGCAGGCGGGCAAAAGGAAAGAAGGGAAGTTTTGACGGTAATCCTCTTCGACTCTTCCTTCCTTCCCTCTCGAGCGGTTATATAAAACACATCTAGAATTCTGCTCTGTGCAACATCAAAGAAGCTGCACCACTTTGCAATCTGCATATATGATGCGTCCAGGGAACTGCAGGAGGGGTTTGTGTGTGTGTGTGTTTCCTGGAGGAATGCATAAAGCAAAAAATAAGCTCCTTTGGAGATTATTTAGATCATCTTTGTGTTCAGATGAGCCACTTGGACCTATGGATGCTTTGGTGTTCAAATGACGGTCACCTTGTTTTTTTTTTATGTTCCAGCGCTCTTTCTTAACTGAAAACACAGAACCAGTTCATTCAATTTACCTCAAATGACAAAGCTTTAAAGCAAGTAAGATATTGCACAGTTTCAGTCTGAACTGTTCGTGAAGAAAAGAAGCGAGGCCTAAAAGGATTGATATGCATGAATAAACCCTGCAGTGTAAAAGATACTGTCACTGGGTGTCACTGGGATAATGTGGCTGCAAATTAAGTCATCTTACAGAAGATGAGTGGCATAAGTGTGGGATTTAGTGTTCCACTGCTGCCCCCTACTGTTGACAAGACGAACTTGACAGAATAATCAAGGTTATCATTTTTGCTTTAGTGCAAAATTTCTTTTCAGCAAATTCTTTTGTGGTATATTATTTTAAACTATGGTGTATATTGACTTCTTTAGCAGACTGTAGTCCAAAAAAAATGTACATATGCTCCTCAGATACTTCCACCACAACCTGAAGTTGATCTAAGATGATTTGAGGCATGTTACGTGGAACATCAGTGTGTACCCAACAGAAGATGTAATCACTGTGGTCATTATTAAGGCACGGTCATGGTTAGCAACAACACCCAGGCATGCTGTAGTGTTTAAATGATCATCTGCACCATTCGGCCACTAGCAGCAGGCTGAAGTGTTGATGCAAGGATCCACGCTTTTGTGTTTATGATTGAAACTTTTCTTCCAGTGGCCTGTTGGCCGATTCGGATGAGCCTGTGTCAGCAGTACCCTCGGTTTGAAAGTCTTAGCCAGCAGGAGTGGCACCAGGTGTGGTTTTCTACTGATGTAGCCCATCCGCTTCAACGTTGTGTTGTTCAGAGATGCTCTTCTGCATTCCTTAGTTATAACGAGTGGTTCTTTGAGTTATCTGTAAACTTTCCATCAGCTCGAAGCAGTCTGGCAATCTGACCTCTGCCATCAGGAACTGCTCACTGGATTTTTTTTTTTTTGTTGGCGTGTGGGAAAATCCCAGTCTGAAATAATCAGACCAGCCCATCCAGCACCAACGTGCCGTGTTCAGAGAACCTTAAATCACCTTTCTTCCTCATTCTGATGGACTTGATCACGTCAACGTGGCTAAACTCACCGAGTTGTGACATGTGTACCTATTAAAAGGGCCAATCAGTGAAGGGTAAGTTATATCATTATTACGCAACTTATAATTATGCAACAGTGGTTACACTGCAGGGCACAAAAATTCACTGTCTGGAGTTTCTGGAAGTTTTTGTTATACAACTGGTGTCCCAAACCAGTTTTATCACTAATCCTGGCAGGAAAAACACCTGCTTGCCAGAAATGTGAGGTGAGCAGAGGGAAACCATCTCTGTCATTCAAAAGAACATGAGAGAAATAACTTTTACACATACACTGCCTGTACCGTCAAGGTCAAACATCCAAGTGAGGTAACAGCAAGCAAATCAAGTTCCTGAGCAGAGGGGGGCTTTAATATTCATGTTGTGCAGCTGAGCGGTGATCAAATGAGACTGCTTTGATTAGAATATTTTACACCACCTGTGCATGTGACACAAGTATTTAGGTCAGAGTCAGTGTTGGAGCTACAACAAAGACACTAAAATGAGACAGGCAAACTGAAAAAACACCCAGCAACAGCAGTTTTGAGATCAGATGATCGCAAAGGGTAACGTTTTAAAAAAGTCTGAACCATGAAATAACTGCCAGAAATGTACATTTTTTAAACCTTCTTTCAAATGAAATAAAAAAGAAATTAACTAATAAATCTTTTTTTTTTTTTCCAATTTATTGCTTTAAAATGTATTGTGCAATTTATTTAGGTTTTTCAGGAGGAAAGAAAATCCACAGTGATGATGCAGAGGTCTCGAACACTCACAAAAACTCATGTATCAAATATGATACTCTTGGCATTACAGGGTTAAGGCTTTACATAACAATTTTTTTGACTGCACACTGAATGAAATTCAGCGCGATAAACTCATGAACAAAAACAACAGGTTCGTGTCCAAACTTGCGCAGCAACGACTCTGAAAAATGCCACAGAGCTTGTTTCTTATGACATGATTACATTCACCCCCCATGATCCTCGGCCACAAACAGAAACGGCGCGCATGCTGTCTCGTGGTGTGTGGTGTGCCGGCACTAGAGCAACTTATTGACGGTACACTACGATATCCTTTGAAAAAGGGCGCCGGGAGAAAAGCTGCTGTGTCTGATTATTAATAGTGAAATGTGTTGTGACATCAATAAAAGGAAACACCGTTGAACTCACAAAGAGTCTATTCATTCGCTCACGACCGTGTCGGAGACACAAATATAAAAGCTGAGCAACCAGTCCAGCTGCCTGCTGCTGGTGTGCGCCTCTGAAAGTTTCCCAGCCATCGAGGCTAAATACTCCACTTCAAAAGGAGAAATTCAATTCGTTAAACTCCACTTGAGATCTTTGTTGTTTAAGGATGCTGTAGCATTTTTAAATAGGAGTTAGAGTGAAGTGAAGTCATCCTTTAAGAAATGTAACACCACTTTTGTAGACTGTACCCTCTATTGAAGGTTTGGACATTTTAACCATGGTTTTGGTTAGCAGATGATTACAAATGAAGATGAATAAAAAAAAAAAAAAAAGGTTAATCGACTGGGAAAACGCAGTGCAGATATGAATGCGAGTAATGCATTCCTTATACTAAATGGAGTTTGTCCTCTAAGGCTTTTTTTTCTAGAAAGGAAGTGTGTGGATTTTTCACTTCCAGTCAACCCACACTGGGTGGAGTGAGTTGGCCCCGTAGAATGTCAGCAAATCTTACATTAACCATTGATAAAACCATTAGTCACAAGTTATGAACCCCACATAAAGACATACCAGGCAACCATGACAGGCGTACATCACAATAATATCACAATATGGCTTTAATAACCTCATTTAATTCAATTACAGTCATATCGATTGTCCATTCATTTAAAAAAAAAACACACATTTGAAAAACTAAACAAAACAAACAAACTGAAAGTTACAAGCTCCATCACAAGAGTTGGAAACCGTGATGTAATTATATTTTTATTTTATTAAATAAGTTAGCTATGACTTGATGAAAGCAGATTTTATTTGCTTTGAACAAAAACACAATTACTGTATCACAGTCATGTACTGCATATTTATCTGAAAAGCTGATCAGCAAACAAAAATAATCAGTGAGTAGAGACTAATTTGTGACTAACTGTAAGTAATGAGTAATGAGCCGAGTGAATAACCTCAGTCTGTGATCTGCTAAGTAAAGTGCTGATGCTAGGTTTTACTTTTAGCTCGTGTGTCATGTCTACATTCAATTATGTTTCCTGTTTTATTTTGAAAGTCTTGTGTTTCCATGTTCAGTGTGTTTAGTTTTGCTTCCCCTGTGACTCTATGTTCATTTGTGTCAGCTGTGTTTCCGCTTCCCTCATTATCCTTCTGTGTGTTTTAGTCGTCTGTTCAGTGCGGGTCCGTCTGTTGTCTTCATTTCAAGTCACAGAGTCTTGTTTTCAACTGCTCAGGTTAATGTACATGCTCATGTTTGGATTACTTCAGTGTTCAGTTATATGTTCTTGTCTCTTTTCATTGTTTTCATAGTTAATCTTAGTTTCCCCTCGCCTTGTTTTTTCTGTTTTGTGTATCAGCTGTAATAAAGGTTCGCTTTGTGTTTAAACCTCAGTTCATGTCTCCCGTGTCTGCATTTGGGTCTGCTTCACAAACACACCTGCTTCTGTCAGCTACTCTGACAGAACGGACCCTGAACAGAGGAAGACAAAGGACTAAAATACACAGAAGGATAATGAGGGAAGTGGAAACACCTGGGGAAACACACCTGACACAATTAAACATGATGCCACAGGGGAAGCAAAACTAAACATGCTGAACACGGAAACACAAGACTTTCAAAATAAAACAGGAAACATAATAGAACATAGACATGACACACAAACTTTACAATGTGGACACATAAAGATGAAACACATGACAGACTAGACAGGAAACATGATATATAAACCAAGGGGTATGGAAATATTAACTAAAATTCATCTCAGATAAACTAATAATAATAATAGAACTTAACACTATTTCAATATAACATAAGAACTCAAAAATATAACAGAAGTGAAAATGGAGACCCAGCCCCCTGACAGTTATAGAAACTCTTAAATCTCTGTCAGAAACTCAAAAACACAGTGAAAAAACCCTGAAAAACAGGGTGACCAGACGTCCCTCTTTATGTGCGACTTTATTCCTTGTACCCCTCCCCTACATCTTGAGACAATGCCACA
Source organism: Copadichromis virginalis (assembly GCF_057382275.1). Lineage (NCBI taxonomy): Eukaryota > Metazoa > Chordata > Actinopteri > Cichliformes > Cichlidae > Copadichromis > Copadichromis virginalis. The sequence goes on from NC_140625.1 coordinate 12,972,187, forward strand.
CATTTTGACTAGTACTGCTGGCTGTGCACTTTTCTGAAGTCTGGCATTTGAAACAGAAGGGAAGTTTTTTTCTGATAGTCAGAAGGTTAACGCACCTAATGATATACTCACAAGTGGCTTCAAGTCGAGTAAAAGCTTTGCAGATTTTGGTGAATACGATGGAAACTACCTTGAATGAAATGAAGCAGCGATATATTCCGAGTAACAGAGTTTGCATGTACATCCTACAATCTGATAACGTGCAGAATTTGGTGTATTTGTATTTTTAAAGTAGACACGAAAATTTCAGACTACTTCCCAGCATCTCACTTTGTCTTCACATTTACTTTGCTGGGAATTTGGTCACTTTACCTTGAAATAATTCCAACATTACAGATTGGATAGAGACAGATGCCTCCATTTACAAAGCCTTACTTCACTTTCCAGATCTGCTTAAATAAATTAATCTTCACACGCTGCCTCAGGGCGGATTTGTCCTTTAAAGTGGGAACAACACAAACACAAAATGCAATCAGTCTTAACAAGTGTTATCAAGTGAATTCCAGAAAGTTCTCCTTTAAGCCTTTAATCAGTCACCAGAACGAACAAGTCAACAATGTCTCACATGCATCCTTCTTGTCCTTCTTATCATCTGTGTTGTCTTTACTCATTTCCTGAAATTTGATGGGTTAGCTTCCATGCATTTTTTTTGAAGTGTGTAAAAACTCCTAAAAAGGGAAATTCTTTCAAGTGAAATGGAATTAGAAATGTTGCTGTGAGTTTAAAATAGAAAATAGAGGATGCTTTGATTGCAGCATGTGCTACTGCAGAGTCATCTCACACCATAAGCATCTTCCTTCTCACATATTTTCCTCTTGGACTCTTGCACTTGCAATAGACCTTTCGACCGGAGCTGCTTCTCACTGATCCCTTCTTCACTTTCACACTGCTGGCTGTGCTCTCTGACAACGTATTTCCTCCCGATTTCTCCTGTGTCTCCTCTTTCTCGAGGTTGTGGAGGTTCTCGCAGTCACAGTAGTAGATTTTGTCCTCGTCGTTTGAGCAAAACCACTTTCGAGAGCTGTAAAGAAGCTCAAAAAAGCTGGAAAATGCTGATATCACCCCTACAATAAAGTAGAAGAAGAGAAAGATTGTCTTCTCTGCAGGCCGGGAGGTGTAGCACTTCACTGTCAGGGGGCAGGGAGAACGACTACATTCAAAATAGGCTTTTACCTCAAAGCCGTAGAGATACCACTGGGTAAATAGAAAGACAATTTCTGCCACCAAGCGGAAGATCACAGTGATAATGTAAAGCCTCCTTAAAGCTTTTTCTTCTCTGTTCTCACTGCTCCACCTTTTACTCGATGGGGGGGGATTAGCACTCTTTTTATGCTGGTGTGTGGCGTACACGAGGAAAAGCAGAGAAGGTGTAGCAATGAGGACTATATGAAACACCCAGAATCTGTACTGGGAGATGGGGAAAGCTAAGTCATAACACACCTGCTTACATCCTGGCTGGAGGGTGTTACAGATAAATTCCGCCTGCTCGTCCTCAAACATGTCACTGGCCACAGTTCCCAGGATCACTATCCTAAACACCAGCATGAGGAAGAGCCAGAAACGACCCAGCATCGGCGACTCAGTCTGGAGGGCATCGAAGAATCCACCGATGAAGCCCCACTCACCCATGACTGCAGCACTGTCAGGTCTGGCTTCTTTTAAGTCTGGAGGCTTGTTCACCTGTCTGTCTCAGAGCAAAGGCTGCCTTTGTTTAAAAACACTAAACTAAAATTCTTGTTATAATCTCCCATATATGACTCACAGTGAAACTAAACCCAATAAAAGTGATCAAAAGAAGTGGGTTCATAGTTTTTGCACTTTAGGTTGATTGAGTTCATATTCCTGCAAAGACAATAATTCAAGGACATCACTAAAGGAATCAAACAATATCACCAGCCTACAATAAATCTCTATATTTCTTTTGCTTTCAGTTAGCGTAATATTTCAAAGAACTAGGAAGCTGACAAACTTAAATTGTAGAGTATAATAATGCAGTTTTGCAGAATACAGGATTTGTAAATGATTTTGATTACTAAAGGCTGACTCTCATTGACATATACAGGCTGGTTGAACTGCTCAGTCAGAGACACATGTGCTGCCACAATAAAAAAGAGCACACATTTGATTTAGGATTTAATCTGCAGTATCTAGACAAATGAATGACCTACACCCCTTAAAAAGCCTTAAAATTCTCCTACCATGTATAAGCTCAGATAAACCAGATAAAAAATGGTCAATTCTCATGCCCACACGATCTTATAGTGTACTCACCCTTAGCTCTCTCCAAAGTGCCATGTTCCTCAGGCTGGCTGGCACTTATGATTGAAAGGGCGGCAACAGTTGTCAGGAAATTCCTGCTACGTCCTAATCAGTGTCCATCCAGCCCCAGACAGAAGGTGTTTATCCAAGAAAGGCAAACTCTTGATGAGCATTTCCTAAATGGCAGGAAATATCTCTTTTAAGTTGGTCCACCAGTTTCCCTGGTAACCGCATGAGAGGCTGCATGTAAAAAGAAAAAATTGGGAATGTTTTTCCTCTTCATTTAGTCAGCTATCACCAAAATCAAAAGAGCTCATAGGTTTTCAGTTCAGGCTTTGTTAGCTATAGAAATGTTCCAGTAGTTTTGCATTGACAAGCTTTTAAAAGAAGTTTAAGGTTTAAAACAAACATGTTAATGGTATGAAACTCGAGCTGTGCTGTCTGCTGAAGTTACAACAAAATATTACTTGTTTCCCCCTACGTAAATATTTAAATATTTCTACAGAGCTCTGATTTTGGAGGCAAAATATGTGGCAAGTGACATGAAACAGGACACAATAGTAACACAGTAATAGCAACACAACTTCAAATAAACCATATAATTAATGTAAGCAAGTCAAAATTGTGTTTTTTAAAGGTATAACATGACCAGCCAAAAAATATTTACAGGTAAAGGCGAAACACTAACAAGTGGATTATAGAACAGAGTCCCTTTATTTTAGTTAGTTTTAACTTACTGAGTCTTTCCAATTATCTAAGCCATCTTCTTATAGGTTGTGTGTATTGTAACGTAACCTTTATCTTCTCTTAAAATTCATCAAACAAAACACATAATTTATAATTCTTGGTAGCTGTTTTGAAGTGAAGAACGGTCTGCTTGCACATCTTTAATGCTGCTGCACATAAGCAATGTGTTTCTTTGTGAACTTTAACAAAAATCTAAATTGCAATTTGTTATTTTACTGACGTCATAACTTATTTATGACAGTCAATGCTTTTGAGTGCTGTGATATGCTCTAATAACCGTGCAAGACTAAGCACCTGGTTTCCCACAGTCCAGCAGCATACCAGTGCAGGACTCTGCAGTTTCTATCATGTTGTTGAAAGTATGCAAACTAAAATTTGCAAAACATATGTAGCAATATTTATATGACTGTGCTACAGGGACACTACAGTTGTACTTTCATATGTGAATAACAAGATGCACTTATGACTGGATATGGAGAAAAAACAAACATAAAAACCACTTAAACCTTGGCACTCTCTGCTCCCAGGACGCCTGCCAACCTGTCCTCTCAGCACAAATTACTTCATCTGTAAGTCAAAGAAATTTTTGAGGATATCCTGCACAGACTCATACTTTTTCTGGCTGACCACATGGCTAAATAGAACTTGAAAAACAAATGGAAAAATGTTGACGTTTCATATGGTTTGTAAATATGTAAATAAATTCTTGGGATTTCACAGAAAAGCACCCAAAGACTTTATTCATCCTGCTGTGAATGTGTGCAAATAAGTGGCAATCGTTACCACAGAGTTGCAGGTGAGGGAGCTCTGAAGCTTGAAGACTTTATGGAGGCCGGCGGCCTCAGCCTCCCTCAGCTTCTCTTCTGTCATCTTGACCACAAAGCGCAGTGTGATGTTCTCTTGTATCTTGGTTTCCTTCCCTGTGTCCCTCATGCTCGCCTCTGTATTTAGTCAGTCTTGTCCCCAAATTCACATTTCATTGTCTTTGACTCAGTGTGTGTCACTTCCTGTTTTATTTTGACAGTACCTCATCTCGTGTGTGTCTTGTTCAGTGTTCCTTTCTCTGTCTCTTTAGTTTGCATTAGTTCTAGCTGTGTTCCCTTCTGTTGCCCATCCTCTCGTTATCCTGAACGAAATTCTAACTCTACTCAGTCTACCTCTGCTTGTTGTCACATCATCCCAATTTGCCGTGTTTCCTTTGTTTATCCCTAGTTTCAAGTTCCGAGTTTTACAGTTTCCTGGTTTCCTCCTGGCCTGCATTTTTGTATTTTTTGTTTTACAGTTTCTTGTTACAGCAAATGAAGCTGTCTCCTTTAGTTTATTCCCCTGTCTCCAAGTCCTGTGTGTAGGTTCTACCTTGCCTGCCACACAGAGGTTAATAACTGTCTCCATCAAAATGGTCTAAGAAGTACAACAAATGAATAAGTGTATATTTATTAAAGTCAGTTTAATATACCTACAAAACCGGCAAATCTTGAAAAGAAAAGCGTCTGGACTTCTATAAGTTGCTTGAAGAGGTTTCACCTCTCATCCAAGAAGCTTCTTCAGTTCTAAAGTCAAATGGTGGAGAGTCCCAGATTTAAGCCCTGTGGGAGTGTCCCCCCAAAGGGACATGGAGCCTCTAACGATGCTCTACCTAATCACATGAGCCAAGGTGTGAAAAAGGGTTTAGGTCACAGTCAGCCAAGATTTTGGGTGAACTCATTGTGGAACCTAGCTCCTATCATGTGATTTCCTTAGGTCAGAAGGCCCAGGATGTGAGTGGGCGTTAAGGCGTCTGTCCTCTCTGTCCAAAAGATTTTGGACAGAGAAGACAGATTGTTTGAAAGAGGAGTGAAAGAAGCCATCTATGTCCACTGTGAACGCCCCTTTTTGAACAGAGGCGGTGGTTTATGACACCAACTGTCAGCCATCGGAAATCGAGTTTTGAGATCCCTTCCCAGACGCCTTGGGAAGGGGTTAGGTTCCACAATGAGTTCACCCGAAATCTTGGATGATTGTGACCTACACCCATTTTCACACCTTGGCTCATGTGATTAGGTAGAGGATCATTAGGGGCTCCATGTCCCTTTGGGGGGACACTCCCACAGGGCTTAAATCTGGGACTCTCCACCATTTGACCCAAGAACTGAAGAAGCTTCTCGGATATGTCACGATCTGAGGAGGCAGACCGTGCGGTGGTGTGTGTGGTGGACCCAGGTGCGAACACACGAGAGTAGACTGGAGTAAACTTAACTGAAAGCGAGCCTTTATTGTGGCTGATGAGAAGGAGTGCAGACAAGGCAGAAACGCAGTGACAAACTAAACTATGACTAAACTGGGAAAGTAAAACTAGGAAAAACTATGAAGACACAGGAAACCATAACTATGAATACTAAGACTGGCTGTGACGACATGGAGGGTGGGAACACAGACGACGCGACACAGACTACATGAAACACAGAGACTAAATACACACGAGGGATGATCAGGGGAAGTGGCCACACATGGGAGCACAGCTGACACACATGAACCTAACGACAGGACAGGAGAAGTGAAACTGAATACGCTGACAATGAATACAGACTTTCAAAGTAAAACGGGAAACATGGAGATTAGACATGACAAGAACTAAACATAACCACGCAGACATGACGCATGAACCAGGGAGACTTAGTACAGGGGGAGATGACATAAACAACTAAGGAACAAAACTAAACTGCAATCTAGAAATTAACTAGGTGAACTAAGCTAGGTGCAAATGAATACAAAAGATACATGAAACTCAAATACTGGGTCGCTTGACCCAGGACCATGACAGGATAAGAGGTGAAATGTCTTCAAGCAACATAAAAGAAGTCCAGGCACTTTTCTTTCAAGGCTCCTTAGACTATGATGACCTGGATGACTGAGAACCTTCACGGACATGTAGTTTATAAAGTTCCTGCTGACCTGAGCATGGTGAAGGGCTGGCAGAATCCCTGTCAGTGTGACACACACAAATATGTAATTACTTTATTAAATTATTTTTGTTATATATGCATTTAAAAAAAAATTACATTTCATACTAATTAAGTGTAGGTGGTTTGAGTGTCTCAAGTCCTGCATGTTTGGTGTTTCAAGTCAGTGTATTCCACTATTATATTATGTGTCCGATTTTACAGGTCAGGAATGTGTCCAGAAGCAAATAAATATGCTTAAATGACCTCTGAAATTTACCCAATATTATTTCACACAGATGTGTAATGGATTTCACTTTTTTACTTGAACTACAGGTGTGGGTACCACTAGCAAACACTCCTGTTCCTGTAAAGTGTAAAGCTATGTGTACAGTTGCAGCGCCCCTGATTAATTTCTTCTCTTTAAGATGTTTTTATTTATTATTTTGGAAAATGTGTTAAGCTAGTCTGAAGTCATTCATTAAAAAATAAGCTATCTCTCTGTTAGCAGCTAACTTGCCAGAGAAGATACAAAGCCAGAAAACTGAGTTAGAGTTCCTGCCTCTGTCCAGCTACAAAAGGGCAATAGGTCCCAAAAAACAGCGTTAAACAAGTTTATCAAGTGTAATCCAGAAAACGTTTCCTCCTTGAACTGTTTACAGCATTTTATCATTTACCAGAACAATGTCAACAAGTCAACAATGCATCGCATTCGTCTTATCATTTTGTTGCATTTGCTCATTTCCTGATCTTAAGCATTTCCTTGTGATATGTTCCATGGAAAAACTCCTTAACTGTGAAATTATTCATCATTTCAATTTTAAGTGAAGCAGCACGAAGGAATTAGAAATGTGTCACAAATTTATAATAGAAAGAGAGGATGCAGTGATAGCAGCATGTGTGATTCAGAGTCCTCTCACACTGTAAGCCTCGAGCCACTCACATATTTTCCTCTTGGACTCTTGGTCCTGTTCCCAGTGTTGGAGGCCTTTCGACTGGAGGTGCTTGTCACTGATTCCTTCTTCACTTGCACACTGCTTGTCTTTTCTCCTGGTTTCTCCTCTGTCTTCTCTGGCTTGTGGTTGAGGAGGTTCTCGCAGTCACAGTGGTCATCTAGTTCTAAGTGCTTTTGATTTGAGCAAAACCACTTCCTAGAGCTGTAGAGAAGCTCCACAATGCTGGAAAATGCTGATACTACCCCTACAGCAAAGTAGAAGAGGAGGAAGATTGTTTTCTCTGCAGGTCGAGAAGTGAAGCACTCCACTGTCAGGGGGCAGGGAGAACGACTACATGGAAAATGGGCCTCCACCTTGAAGCCGTAGAGGCGCCACTGGACAAATAAAAAGCCAATTTCTGCCATTATGCGGAAGATCAGAGTGATAATGTAGAGTGCCCTTAAAGTTTTTTCTTCTCTGTTCTCCCTGCTGGTCTTTTTCCTCGACGAGGAGCGGTTGGCTCTCTTGTGATGCTGATGTGTTGCATATATGAGGTAAAGCAGAGAAGGTGTAGCGATGAGGACTATATGAAACACCCAGAATCTGTACTGGGAGATGGGGAAAGCTAAGTCATAACACACCTGCTTACATCCTGGCTGGAGGGTGTTACAGGTAAATTCCTCCTGCTCGTCCTCAAACATGTCACTGGCCACGGTTTCCAAGATAACTATCCTAAACACCAGCACGAGGACGAGCCAGAAACGACCCAGCATCGGCGAGTGTGTCTGGAGGGCATCGAAGAATCCACCGATGAAGCCCCACTCACCCATGACTGCAGCACTGTCAGGTCCAGAGGTTTGTTCTCCGATCCGTCTCAGATTCGCCACCTTTGATTTAAGAATGAAACCAGAATGCTTGTTATCATAATCTCCAATCCATGACTTTCACTCAAAGTGAAACCAAATCTGGTCAAAAGTGGGCTCAGGATATTTGCGTCTTAGGTGCTGACTGAGTCCTGTGGGCTTAAACTAAAAGCCTACAATAATTCTCAATTTCTGTTGCCTTTAGTTAACACATCAGCTCAAAGAAATTGTAAGAAACTAACAAGCTAATAGTCTGGAGTCTACCGATGCAGTGTTGTCTCAAATGTAGGATTTGAAAATGTGTCTTATACTGACTGGTTGAACTACTCACCTATGATTTAGAGATGTCTGTTCTGCCAAGACAAAACAGGTTGAGCATAGATTTTCTTTTTGTATTTGTTTATTTAAGAAAGACAAAATCTTGATTAGTATTTTTAAAAAAAGTTTCCTTTACTGGACGGAAGAATATCTTTAAAGTTGTACCAACATGTTTCCTGATCACAGCATAACATGTTTTGTTAAATATAAAAATTATACATGTAGTTTCTTATTTTAGTCAACAAGAACCAGAATCAAAACTCATTTTTTGTTTTTGGTTTTAAGTTGTTAGATTAAAAATATTTCTTTTGTGACCCTGGATATGGCATTTGTCTAAATTTGATCAGAACTTAATTACTGAGTACTTAAGTAGTAGTTAATTGAAAAAAAAACCTTTTAAGTTATATATCATCTACTTTTGAGGTATAACCAATCAGGGAAAAACAATCAACCTTCTCTGTTCCTCAGTTGTCCTCTCACGTGTCCAAACCTGTTTAAAACTCCATTCCCCTCTCTACACAAGTATGTCATCTAGACTAACGACGTTTCCACTCTTCATCCTCTTCATAGCTTCCCTCCCTTGCTTCTTGCTAATCCTCTCTCATCCTCTACATTACATCCTTAATACAGTCACAACATTCTCCAGATACTCCTTGATAATAAAACATTACTTACATGTAGATATTTCTGAGTGCTGTGTCGTCATGACACCCAGCGCATCGAATGTTGGCTGCTCCTCCCTCTACATTCAACATGAATATTACCCAGAAGCAAAATATTTAACAGGTTACATGAAACAGCCCACAATCAACCCGTGACACGACTTCCAACTTACTGTACAATTAACATAAACAAGCGGATTGCACAACACATTTCGAGAAGCTAAGAGGAAATAAGCCTAAAACAAGAGGTTTTTTTCTTCTCTTTGATATGATGAGAATCTTTATTTTGAAACAGTGAATCTGATTTTTTTTTAATGTCACACAGATTTCTGGTCCATTTATTCAGTAAGTCTCTGTCGTTTGAAAGCTGTAAGAACATAGTTTTGAACTTCAGATCAAACAACATGGCCGGAGCCAGAGAAGCCGTTCTCTGTCGTCAACATGGGCAGAGGGTCCTCTGTCGAGCACACAGTGGATGTTACTAATAGTCTCACATATTTTGCAGTTGGGAATCTTTGTGGTCCAGCCTGTGTGAATGCCTTCAACACCACGCATCAGCACAGTGAGGGTGATAGGAATGTTCTTGTTACAGTTATTCTTAAGCAGGTTTTCCACAGTTGAGAAAACATGGTAGGCGAAGTAAGTAGTGCAAGATATCTGCAGCTTTAGCGGCCGAATTGTCCAAGTGCAGAACACTGATTTATAGTTAGTTTCCAACAAAAGTTCAAATTAACCATACTGTCAGCAGAGGACATGACAAATACTAAATTGTTTGCCATTCAGTCACACAAACTTTATGAACACCACCTTTAGAGGGCATGTATTTTATAAAGCGCCTGTTGACCTGAACGAGGTGAAGAGCAGGAGGGCTGGCACAGTCCATTTGTGAATTCATTATACAGTATATACATGTGTTTCTGTGCATTTCACTCTGTTTGCATGCTGGTATGATTTATAAAGCCGTACAAGTCTGGTGTTTCAAGTCAGTGTGTACCACTATGGACAGCAGAGGGCAGCAGAATGCCTACTATAGGTCTGCCTTGTTTCCGTTGGTGTCATGAGATCGCTATCCTAGCAAGACTGATCAGGCTAACATCGGCATGTTTCTTCTGCTCATTATTTCTGATTTTTCTAAGGTCAGTAATGTGTCCAGAAGCACAGAAAATATCCCTGATTAGTTTCTTTTGTTTCAAATGTTGTTGTGTGTTATGCTTGTAAAATATGCTAAGCTAACCTGAGCTAATTCATAAAAATGGTTAACAAAAGTAATAGAAACCATGTGGATGAATTACGTAACAAAGAAAGCAAAGACTCTGGCAAGGCTAACCAGGCAAAAGGTAGCATGTGTCCTCTCCTTTTTAATAACTTTTACAGGATCATGAGGACCATACCGTACGACAAAGTCACGTCCGCTGTTGCTAGCCGCCATTTCTGCCACTGGCCGGGGTAGCATTGTTGTTTTTTAATGATGTTTTAATCAGTCAGTAGAGAAACTTAGATATTCACAGATTATACAGAGGATATGCTACAATATGCTACAATAGTTTGAGAAATTTTGACTTCTCCTGAGTGGCAACACCTAGTACAGGAGAATACTGCAAATTCAAATAAATTCAAATTTTATTTGTCACACACACACACAACCATACACAGTATGACATGGGGGTGAAATGCTTGTAGCTGTACAATGCCCGACCATTAAATGACAGAAAGAAGTGGGCAGTGGGTATTTATAAATCCTAAAATGGAGAGAAACCTGCATCAGTATACACAGTGTATACAGTGTTAGCCTATAACTGTTTCTTACAATTTGTAAGAAGATAAAGAAGCAGGTATGTATTATACGCTGCTGTTAATGTTTTATTACTTTAGTGATATCATAGAATTGATATCTCTACGTGTTCTAATGCAGTGTTTCATTTTTGATTCCGGGCAACCGGAATATGAAGTCAGTTAACGCCCAAGCTGGATAAACCTCCAATCTACCTTTAAATGGATGGGTACCTAAAGCGACCAATGCACTAGTGAGGTCATAATCTGATTGAGGTTGTTGATTGCCACAAAATTCTGGCCCAAAACAATGATGGCCATCATCAGATATACTGCAAAATAAGAAAGAATTGAAACCCAGTACAAGAAAATTCAGTCAGTGTGGCTCACCAGGAACTACAAGAATAATATTCATTTTCTCTAAAAGGCTGCCGTGCTTATTTTTCCTATCAGTACAACCTGAATCCTCTGCTGAGTTAGAGTTTCTGCCTCTGGCAGCTACAAAAGGGACACAGTTACGAACAAAACAATCAGCATTAAACAAGTTTATCAAGCGTAGTCCAGAAAATGTTTCCTTCCTGAACTGTTTACAGCCTTTAATCATTTAAACAACAACGTCTTGCATGCATCCTTCTTATCATCAGTGTTTTCTTTGCTCATTTTCCAAACAATCCTTGTAAAGTGTCCCACTGCAAATACTGTTTAACACATCAGCAGTGAAATCATTTCAAATGAAATGGAGTTAGAGATGTAGTCACAGGTTTAAAATAGAAAAGACTCTGAATCACACTTGCTGTGATTGCAGTCAGTCCTCTCACAATGTAAGCCTCGAGGCGCTCACATATTTTCCTGGTGGACTTTTGCACTTGTGACCACTGCTGTAGACCTTTCGACTGTAGCTGCTTCTCACTGATCCCTTCTTTGCTCTCGCACTGCTGGCTGTGCTTTCTGACGTCATCTTTACTGCTGCTTTCTCCTCTGTCTCCTCTTGCTTGAGGTTGTGGAGGTTCTCGCAGTCACATTGGTCATACAGATCCAATTTCTTCTGATTTGAGCAAAACCACTTCCCAGAGCTATAGAGAAGCTCCACAACGCTGGAAAATGCTGATATCACCCCTACAGCAAAGTAGAAGAGGAGGAAGACTGTTTTCTCTGCAGGTCGGGAGGTGAAGCAGTCCACCGTGTAGGGGCAGGGAAATCGGTCACATGGGAACTGGGCCTCCACCTTGAAGCCGTAGAGATACCACTGGACAAATAAGAAGCCGATTTCTGCCACTATGCGGGAGATCAGAGTGATAATGTAGAGTGTCCTTAAAGCTTTTTCTTCTCTGTTCTCCCTGCTGCTCCTTTTCTTCGATGGAGAGGGGTTGGCACTCTTGTTATGCTGGTGTGTGGCGTACACGAGGTAAAGCAGAGAAGGTGTAGCGATGAGGACTATATGAAACACCCAGAATCTGTACTGGGAGATGGGGAAAGCTAAGTCATAACACACCTGCTTACATCCTGGCTGGAGGGTGTTACAGGTAAATTCCTCCTGCTCGTCCTCAAACATGTCACTGGCCACAGTTCCCAGGATCACTATCCTAAACACCAGCATGAGGACGAGCCAGAAACGACCCAGCATCGGCGACTCGGTCTGGAGGATATCGAAGAATCCACCGATGAAGCCCCACTCACCCATGACTGCAGCACTGTCAGGTCTGTCTTCTTGGAAGTCTGGAGGCTTGTTCACCTGTTTGTCTCAGAGCAAAGGCTGCCTTTGTTTTAAAAATGAAACTAGAATTCTTGTTATAATAATCTCCAATATATGACTCACAGTGAGACTGTACCCAATAAAAGTGATCAAAGGTAGCGTCAAGGTGTATCCATCCTAAGTGTTGATTGAGTTCATACTCCAGTGGCCTGAAATAAAAAATGAAACATCACATAAGAACCTGCAAAGACAGCAACTCAAGTATCTGATTAAAGAAATAAAACAATAACAGCAGCCTTCACAGGCATCATGATCTTTGGCGTCACTGGTGTTCTCTAGCCTTTGTCTTTGTGTCTAGTATTTAGTTGGACATCCTCTGTCTCATTATCATTGATTGATTTCAGCTGTGTGTCATACCCTGGCGTTTTCCATCTCCCTCTTTATATCATGTGTCTATTTAAATCCCCAGCCTGCTTGTGTTCTTTGTTGTACTGTAGTGTTTTTCCACAGCTGTTTTCGGTCCACCTTCACATGCAAAGATGAGATGGAATCAGTAAAGTTTATCTTATCATATAACACATAAAACGAAACCATCTTTCAGAGTTCAGTATAAAAACTGACCTTGGCGCCAGCAATCGTCTCGATATGGCGTTATATGAGGTTATTTGATGAGCTACTATCAGTCGTCACTGAGGGATTTTTTTTTCTTGTAATCAAAGGTTTCTGTACTCTCTTTTTTTCCTTTTTAACAGCTGTGTTCAAATCTACATGTGACTGTTATAAGACCAAACCAACATCTGCGTTATAAAAAAGCACATAGCTCTAATTGAGCCGAACAGCTTTGTGTTGATACCTGCAGCCTTCCTCTTGAATGCAGCTGGTTTCTTTGGTTGAGCCTCTTTGGTTTTACGCTGAGTTTCTCAAACTCATCACACTAGCATTCTGTGGTTCTAACACTTGTAACTTATATATATTTTTAATGGTAATTTGAAGGTTATTTTATGCTAGGCTGCCACTCAATCACACAAACCGTAAAAACAAGCGTATTTAGAGGTCATGTAGTTTGTAAAGTGCCTGGTGATCTGAGCATGGGGCATGGAAGGCTGGCACTGTCCACGCCACTGTGACCCACACAAATATGCTGTCACTTTTGTGAATTAATTATGCAGCATATGCTTGTGTTTCTGTACATTTCACTCTGTTTTTGTGCTGGTATGATTTATAACATGTCCTTCTAGTTTGGTGTTTCAAGTCGATGTGTATCACTTTGGACAGTAGAGGGCAGCAGAATGTCTGCCATGGTTCTGCCTTGTTGACATGGTTCATCATAAGATGGTCATTCTGGGAAGACTGACCAGGATTAGTGTTGATGCATTACTGACCTGTTAAAATGCATAACTGAACATTGAAGTTTACCTTATCTTATTTAAGGCTAGATTTATGATGTGCAATATATCTTGATGCATGCTTTATAATCCAGTTAAGGAGTTCCCAAAAAGCTGATCAGTGGGAGAAACGCTGGGAAGGCACCTAAAGAATGCTTCAGGCAGTCCAGGAGAGATTAACTGCTGCCTAAGCAAAAAATCTTAGTGATCCCTTATGTGTCAGGAGTATAGGAACAGCTGAGACGCATTTTCTCTAAACACTGTGGCTTTTAAACCTCAAAACATACGGCGCCAAAAATTGGTCCACCCCAAGGATCGGTTCTCCCGACACAAACAGAATAATGTAGTGTACGCTGTTAAGTAGCAGGAGGATTGCTGTGATTTATACATCAGGGAAACCGAACAATCTCTGCTCAAGGGGATGGCACAACACAGTAGAGCTACCTCACCAGGTCAGGACTCTGCAGTCTATTTACACCTACAGGCCAGTGGACACTCTTTCAATGATGAGGATGTACACATCCTGGACAGGGAGGAACGCTGGTTTGATTGAGGATTCAAGGAGTCCATGTACATGAAAAGGGAAAGACCATCTCTGAATAGAAGAGGGGGCCTAAGGGTACATCTTTCACCATCTTATAATTGTGTGATTGCAGCCATTCCCCAACTCTGTGAATGGTACTCATGGTCTTGGATCATTGGTCTTTGATTGGTGGTTTTTGATCAATCGACATGACAATTTCCATATTAATGGTCAAGGAACTGATCTCACAGCCCATTGTTTGTCAGCGGTGCTAATTATAGTCATTATGCAAATGTACTGTTTATAAAGTCGGCAAGCCTGCAGTCAGCTGAGACTGAAGAAGTCCCTCGGATATGTGACAAAATGTTTCTCCCACCAAAAACACTACATCCAGATGAACAGAATCACCTTTTTGGGATGTGGTGTATTTAATTTTTTTTTCTTGAGCTACTCCTGTTCTGCCACTTTTATTAAGTGTGCTACCATTGTTGGTAGAAACATTAATGTCCTTTAGCAAACACTTCCGCTCCCATACAGTGTAAATTCTGCAGTTCATAAACAGCTCTGATTGCAGTTCTTGTGCACTTGGTTAATCTCTTTATGTACATTATGTTTCTAAACTGTGCTAAGCTAGTCCGAGGTAATTTGTAAAAACAAGTGCAAGGGTTTTACTAAAACTTTGATGATTTATTCACAGTATTGAGATCAAAATCTTTATTGTTTGTATCTATTCTAGTCAGGTACATGTAAAAAAATATTCAACTACTTTCCAACGTTGAAACTTCGTCTCTGTGAATTTTAGCTTTTAACATGTTTATATTTCTGCTCATTCAACTCTTTTTTTTTTCACCAAACATTCAGCAATTTTAAAATAAATTCAGCTCAAATGTTTTGAAGGTCAGCTTTGACCTTGGAAAGCTGACCTTTCCAAAATAAGTCTATGTGCTTATTATTTATTTTTTTATTTTTTTATTGATACTGCTGATTGATGGTGAGCAAAATAAGAAAGATTTGAGATCTAGTCAAGAAAAAAACAGCTAAATTCGGTCAGTGTGGCTCACCAGGAACTGTCAAATTAATAGAAATTTTGTCTGAAAGGCTGCCGTGCTTATTTTTCCTATCAGTACAACCTGAATCCTCTGCTGAGTTAGAGTTTCTGCCTCTGGCAGCTACAAAAGGGACACAGTTACAAACAAAACAATCAGCATTAAACAAGTTTATCAAGCGTAGTCCAGAAAACGTTTCCTTCCTGAACTGTTTACAGCCTTTAATCATTTAAACAACAACGTCTTGCATGCATCCTTCTTATCATCAGTGTTTTCTTTGCTCATTTTCCAAACAATCCTTGTAAAGTGTCCCACTGTAAATACTGTTTAACACATCAACAGTGAAATCATTTCAAATGAAATGGAGTTAGAGATGTAGTCACAGGTTTAAAATAGAAAAGACTCTGAATCACACTTGCTGTGATTGCAGTCAGTCCTCTCACAATGTAAGCCTCGAGGCGCTCACATATTTTCCTGGTGGACTTTTGCACTTGTGACCACTGCTGTAGACCTTTCGACTGTAGCTGCTTCTCACTGATCCCTTCTTTGCTCTCGCACTGCTGGCTGTGCTTTCTGACGTCATCTTTACTGCTGCTTTCTCCTCTGTCTCCTCTTGCTTGAGGTTGTGGAGGTTCTCGCAGTCACATTGGTCATACAGATCCAATTTCTTCTGATTTGAGCAAAACCACTTCCCAGAGCTATAGAGAAGCTCCACAACGCTGGAAAATGCTGATATCACCCCTACAGCAAAGTAGAAGAGGAGGAAGACTGTCTTCTCTGCAGGTCGGGAGGTGAAGCAGTCCACCGTGTAGGGGCAGGGAAATCGGTCACATGGGAACTGGGCCTCCACCTTGAAGCCGTAGAGATACCACTGGACAAATAAGAAGCCGATTTCTGCCACTATGCGGGAGATCAGAGTGATAATGTAGAGTGTCCTTAAAGCTTTTTCTTCTCTGTTCTCCCTGCTGCTCCTTTTCTTCGATGGAGAGGGGTTGGCACTCTTGTTATGCTGGTGTGTGGCGTACACGAGGTAAAGCAGAGAAGGTGTAGCGATGAGGACTATATGAAACACCCAGAATCTGTACTGGGAGATGGGGAAAGCCAAGTCATAACACACCTGCTTACATCCTGGCTGGAGGGTGTTACAGGTAAATTCCTCCTGCTCGTCCTCAAACATGTCACTGGCCACAGTTCCCAGGATCACTATCCTAAACACCAGCATGAGGACGAGCCAGAAACGACCCAGCATCGGCGACTCGGTCTGGAGGATATCGAAGAATCCACCGATGAAGTCCCACTCACCCATGGCTGCAGCTCTGTCAGGCCTTTTGGAAGTCTGGAGGCTTGTTCAGCTGTCTGTCTCAGAGCAAAGGCTGCCTTTGTTTTAAAAATGAAACTAGAATTCTTGTTATAATAATCTCCAATATATGACTCACAGTGAGACCGTACCCAATAAAAGTGATCAAAGGTAGCTTATCCATCCTAAGTGTTGACTGAGTTCATACTCCAGCGGCCTTAAACCAAAAATAAAACATTACAGAAGAACCTGCAAAGACTATCAACAATATCATTAAAGAAATAAAACAATAACAGCAGCTTACGAGCCTTTAAGAAACTCTTACCCACTAACATTATAGAGTCAACTGCTCCAAATTTCTTTCTATTTTAGGATATATACGTGGTTTTGACTCTTTGAAATTGACTCTGGAGGAAATATACTGACTCGGCTATGTTCCAGAGATGACAGTGATGGCAAGATAAAATGGGTTGAACATTGATTTGTAACTTCAAAATTGTGAAGGGACGTACTACAAGAAAAAGCTTTTGTGTTTCTGTGCATAGACTGAAGCTGTGGAACAGTTTGAATATGGAGTGGAAGCAACATCTAAACATAAAGCAGCTCAAAAAGAGTTATAAAGATATGATTTTCTTGAATTATAAAGAAAGGAAAAATGTTGAAATTCAGTGAATGTCTCTATTTCGAAAATGTCATGTGATGTATATATTATCAGAAGTCTGTTTGCTATTTTTACTACAGATTATATCAGTAAGGAAGCTGACTATATATTGACTGATAGCTTATGGCAAAGGGGTGGGATTAAATGAGTGTGTACTTCTTCCCACTCCTTTTCGATGTGTAACTGAATCGGAACAGATGAAGCAATATTGAAATAAATTAACTTTATTTGTATAGTATTTTTTTTCTCTTCTTTTCTTTGCTAAATGTACCCTTATATTGTTTACATGATCGAAATAAATTAACAAACAAATAAACAACACACGATTGTTGACGTTTGTTGTGGCTAAAAATCTTGTCTGCCGAAGCCTCGACTGGGTTGAATCGTAGCCCATTTATGCAGAACAGGTATCGCTTCCTTCTTTTAGTTGTTCTCGACACACACATGCACAATGTTAATATATCTGATCAGAAGCATGGAGGAGATTCCAGGAGCCAGTTACTTAGTCTAGCAGAGGTGGAGAGGGTCGTAGAAGGTCTTTAATCCACCAGCAGGACTAGTATCTCCTTGTTCATGCAAGGAAGAGGACGATAAACACTGACATTTGACATGTGGGTCATTTTGTTTCAGTCCATCTGATTCTGTCAGGTTGCACCTCAGTTTGTCCAGGAGCTCAGTGATGCCCTGATCCAGAGCATGCCCTGAAGTAGTCCTTATAGTCTGTGATGAGAGGAGAAACCTTCTTTGTGCCATTTAGCATCGGCTCCAGCACACTCTCCTTTTAGATCTGGACCAGAAAGTCAATAAAGAGTTTGGCAAAGTGGACTTAAAAGTGGTGTTAAAAGCACCGGAAATATATAAGTATATTTATTTGAGGCAGTTTAATAAAGCCTAGAACACTCAGGAAGCCATTCTCTCTCTTCACCATAGGCAGAGGGTCCTCGCCCACTGGTAGTGTAGCATGCAAACGAAGCTACACTGAGTGGTGCAACAGCCTGGGGTCAACTGAAGGAACTCCTCAGCCTTAAGAAGCCAACAAGCAATCAGCAAAGTCAACACAGTAATTAGCCACAGTCTGGAAATGTGTGGGCAGGTAAGGTTGAGGCTTGACTTCTGAAACACAAAAACCAAATGCCAACATTCACACAAACAAAGGGGAGAGAGAAAGCAGAAGAGAAAGGAAAAGATAGAAGAGCAAGTCGAACCAGTAGGACCAAGGCGTGGCTCTCCAAGAAATATAAAAATAGTACTCATTTTCAAGGTTTCTTGGGTCTTATTTTTGTCTCGGTATGGCCTGAATCACCTGCTGGGTTAGAGGTTCTATGTTTGATGAATCTGACAGCTACGAAAGGGCAACATTGACTAAAAACCAATCACCTGTAAGGAAGTTTGTCAAGTGTTTTCCAGGAAATGTTTCTGTCAAAATGCTTGCAGACTTTCGTCATTCAGCAGAACTAACAAGTCAATGATGTCTCTCATGCGTCCTTCTTATCGTCTGTGCTCGTTTTGTCATTTTCCCATAAGTTTCTTCATGATGTCGCCAATACACATGAAGAGGAAAACATGTAGAGGGAATTAGAAATGTAGTCACAAATTTATGATAGAAAAAGGAGGATGCTGTGATTGCAGCATATGTGTCCTCTCACAATGTAAGCCTCGAGGCGCTCACATATTTTCCTCTTGGATTCTTGTACTTGTGACTGATGCTGGAGCTCTGTCGACTGGAGCTGCTTCTCACTGATCCCTTCTTCATTCTCACACTGCTGGCCGTGCTCACTGACATCGTCTCTCCTCCTGATTTCTCCTCTGTATCCTCTTGCTTGTGGTTGCGGAGATTCTCGCAGTCACAGTGGTAGATTCTGTCCTCCTGGTCTGAGCAAAACCACTTACAAGAGACGTAGAGAAACTCGACAATGCTGGAAAATGCTGATACTACCCCTACAGCAAAGTAGAAGAGGAGGAAGATTGTTTTCTCTGCAGGCCGGGAAGTGAAGCACTCCACTGTTAGGGGGCAGGGAGAACGGCTACATTGGAAATGGGCCTTCACCTCAAAGCCATAGAGACGCCACTGGACAAATAAGAAGCCGATTTCTGCCAGTATGCGGAAGATCACAGTGATAATGTAGAGCGCCTTGGAAGTTTTTTCTTCTCTGTTCTTCCTGCTGCTCCTTTTCCTCGACGAGGAGCTGTTGGCCCTCTTGTGATCTTGATGTGTTACATACACGAAGTAAAGCAGAGAAGGTGTAGCGATGAGGATCAAATGAAACACCCAGAATCTGTACTGGGAGATGGGGAAAGCCTCATCGTAACACACCTGCTTACATCCTGGCTGGAGGGTGTTACAGGTAAATTCCTCCTGCTCGTCCTCAAACATTTCACTGGCCACAGTTCCCAGGATTAGTATCCTAAACACCAAAACGAGGACGAGCCAGAAACGACCCAGCATCGGTAAATGGGTCTGGAAGTCTTTAAATAATCCACCGATGAAGCCCCACTCACCCATGGCTGCAGCTTTGTCAGGTCTGTTTTCTTGGAAGTCTGGAGGCTTGTTCAGCTGTTCGTCTCAGAGCAAATGCTGCCTTAAAAATGAAACCAGAATTCTTGTTATTGTAATCTCCAATCAGTGACTCACGGTTTAACTGAACCCATCAAACCTGATTAAATGTTGCTTCAAGGCTTATCCACCTTAGTTGCTCAGTGGGCTGTCTTAGTGGGCTGAAACCAAAAATGACGCAAAGAACCCGCAAAGAGAGTACATAAAGCACAACACTTCAGGAAAAAAAACTGTAGCAACAGCCTGTAATATATCCTTTCAGTTCTTTTCTCCTTCAGTTAGCATAAAATACAACCAGCTAACATTGTAGAGTACAGTAACCAACCTCAAGACTGATCCAAGGTTCCATTTCATACATTTGAACTTTGCTAATGGACAGGTTGAAACCCAACTCCTACATTTCAGAGATGCCAGAGATGCCAAGATAAAATAGTCTGACGACAGTGTTAATCTACTATGCAGAGACTCATGACCTACCGTCATGTTTGTTTTCCCAAGTAAGCAGGTACCAATCCAAATCATTGGATCATGTGCTCCAATCACTTCCATGACCACATGTGTATAACAAATAATAATAATAATAATAATAATAATAATGGATTGGATTTATATAGCGCTTTTCAAGGCACCCAAAGCGCTTTACAATACCACTATTCATTCACTCTCACGTTCACACACTGGTGGAGGCAGCTACAGTTGTAGCCACAGCTGCCCTGGGGCAGACTGACAGAAGCGAGCCTGCCATATCGCGCCATCGGCCCCTCTGGCCAAATGCACTTAGGCATGCGGACTGCTTCTACAAATATTTTAGATTAGCTCAAGAACAGTGCGTAGGGTGGCTTTTCATAGCTGAGCAGCTGTATACAAGCCTTTCATCACTGAGCTCAATACAAAGTCTGGGATGGAACCACTGGACTCTAGAGCTGTGGAGACGTGTTCTCTGGAGCAATGAATCACTTTCCTGTCTGGCAATCTGATGGACGAGTCCACCAGTGCACAAAGCAAGGGCCATAAAGACATGAGTCTGATGTGGAAGAACTCGACTGGCCTGCAGAGCCAATATTAAACCCTACGGATTAAGAACGGGAGTTTACTCAAATTCATGTGTTTGAAGGCAGATAAGTGAATACTTTTAGCAATATAGTGTATATTTGGATGCTCCTACTGCTGCATTGCATTAAAATCTTTCTACAAAATTAAAGCAAGTAGCTTTTTTCATTAAACAGGAGCCCCAACACAACCCGGTGACACAAATCAAACACACCATGCAATCAATAAAAACAAACTTTATTTTTTAAAGGTATAAACTGAACAGCCAACGAAATATTTACAGGACAGCACAAAACACAAACAAGTGGATTACAAAATACGCCTAGAAGCTAAGAACAAATACTATTAAAACTAGGCTTGTATACCAGCTTTTTTTCCCCTTCTCTTTGAAATAATACGATTTTTTTTTTTTTTTTTTTGAAATAAACAATGGTGAGTTTTTGTTTATGTCTTTTTTTAAATTTAAAGGTTACAGATTGCTGGTCCAAGGTCCATATATGAGGTGAGTGTAAATGCAGCTGAACTTCAACAGATAAAATGAGTGCAATATTACCTGCATGGCACACTACAACATTTATGACTCATCTTTTCGAAATAACAATTTGAGAACTATTATTTAAAAATCTTCATCTGAATCTGAGTCCAGGTTGTAGGTGATGGGTTTCCGGGCCCGTGAGCGTTTATCCCGTGGTGCTGCAGCTACAGGAGCGGCTTCTTCAGGGTCTGAAACCTGGAAACTCTCATCCTCTTCCCACTTCTTGCTCTTCTGTTGCAGAAAAGGAGATTAAAAGGATTAACAGTGATTATATTAGCACAGGATGCATACAGGAAACCTTTAAAATCTAAACATGTGTAGCAGAGAATCATTTGTTCTACTTAAGTCAGTAGTTTTATTTCAAATGTTACCATTTAAAAAGCTACTTTTATTCTTTTAATAGCTTCATTGTTGAGCCACTTTTTCGTGGTCAGAGTTTATAGTATTTCATTTTATATTTAGAGTTTTACTTCCTGAGGTTGGGCTACTGTACTGCAGGAATATGCCAACTTCTGAAATACTTGAATCACATCTTATGACGTAACACATAAATAGAAAACGAGTGTTCAGTATAAAAACTGACCTTGGTGCCAGCAGTCGTCTTGGATTTGAGTCGTGACATGAGGTCATCTGAGGAGCTGCTGTCAGAGTCATCACTGAGGTTCTTTTTACGTTTAAGAACAGGTTTCTGTTTTGTGACGGGAGCTTTCTTTTCAATCTCTGAGTCGCTAGAGTCGAATGACGGGACATTCTTGGCAGCAGGAGCCCTGGACGCAGGTTTGGGTTTAGAGAGAGCATCCAAGATAGATGGCTGCTTCACATCTAGAGAAAAAGAAAAAAAAAAAAAAAAACGACATTCCAAAGATAAATTTGTTGATTTCTTTGTTTTATAATGATCATGTGCTCAAATCTACCTGTGACCTTTATAAGACCAAACAAACATCTGTGTTACCTGCAGCCTTCTTCTTGGATGCAGCTGGTTTCTTGGCAGCGGCGGGCTTCTTCGGTGCGGCCTCTTTGGTTTTACGTTGAGTTGGAGGCTTGGATGCTGGCTCCTGATCGTCTGACAGAGCTGTAAAGTGCCACAGAGACAAAATATCCAGTCCTCAGAGCCTTGGCCCCACATTTCGCAAATTCATCAAACTATGATCCTAAATGAAAATACTTACAGCTCGACTTTGTGTCTGTTTTTTTAACTGTCGATTTGCTTTTTGCTACCTTCTTCCTGCAGACAAAAGACAAGGTTTGTTTTTAAGGTACATTAAAACAAAAGAAAGATACGTTTTAAGGTTTTTCTTATACTCACGTGGGTTCTGGAGCTTTGGGAGGCGGAGCTGGAGAGTCCACATCATTGTCTGACACAGTGCTGGGATCTGGGGCGAAGCTTGCATCATCATCGTCACTTATTAAAGCCTTCCTTTTTGGAGCGTCCTTCTTCCCCCAGTCATCAAAATCATCTTCACTGTCAGACATGCTGTACTTCACCGCAGCTTAAACAGTAAAAAAAGAACAAAATGAAAAGGCAGCTTTAGTAATGCTGCGCTTTGTCAAAGAAAACAAGCATGAGAAGCTGAGGTGTTAAAATGCTGCTCAAAAACCCTTCAATTTGGCTCATTTCCAGATAAGTTAATAATCTTAATAATAAACACCTTCATTTAGAAAAAGCATTTTATGTTTACTCTATTATCTTGGTCTAATATTTACATTTTTTAATTATCTAAAACACTTAGGTGTGACAAACATAACATAAATAAATAGGAAATCACACCACTTAAAGAGTTATCCATCAGCAGAGGAAGCAGTGTGGGCCATCAAGCAGATTCACCTTTGGTTTTCCGTTCTACGCGCTCTCTGGGGGCAGCCGCTTCCTCTGCCTCTACTTCACTGTCCGACAGGCCGACATCCTCATCTGACCACGCGTTTTTCTTGGGCTTCTTGGTAACAGGCTTGAACTGAAGAGTGGTCTGCTTGCCCGTCTTTGATGCTGCTGCACACGAGAAATGCACTTCTTTATGAACTTAAACAACAATGTAAAATTTAAGTGCAAACTGATATTTATTATAGCAACTTGCTTATGATTATCAACATTTTTGAGTGAATGTTATAGCAAGCACCAAATTTTACACAATCCAGTTTTGTGTGCATGAAGGAACGTCTGCATAGTTTGGATTAGGTTGTTGAAAACATAATCTAAACTTTAATTCCCCAAAAATGGAGTTTGTATCCATGTTGGCGGAGTACAATATCATTTAGTTGAGAGCCGGAAATTTTCAAAACTTGAGGCTAATTTTGATTTTGCTCCAGCGAGGATTGTGGAGGTCAAGTCTGCAAAATGTGTATTGTTACAGGTTTGCCACTAGATCTCACTAAAGAGCTTCGTGGTTACACCAGTAAGCAGAGGTGTGTGATCATAGTTGAAATGATTTCCAGGCGATATCCTGAACAGTCATTTCTACCTTTTTCTGCTGCTTGGGTCTTGGTTTTCTTGCTCAGCCGTGCAGCTAAGCCCGTTTCCTCAACCGGCTCTGTATTTTCTGCATCCTCTCCAAACTCCATCTTCATCACAACATCTTCACTCTTCAGAGACAGAAATGAGGTCAAGAAAAATGTTACTTTTGGGCAATTTGTTGTTCTGAATGTGTTAATGTAAAAAACAGTTTATATGCACAATCACATATGAAAACATACCTTGATTTTCTTTCCTCTCTTGCCCTCTCCTTTCTTCAGATCAGCCTTCCTGTTAGCTTCAGCCTTCATGGTGCTGGTGACACGTGGAATGACGCGGCGGCCCTGTGGAGTGGGCAAAGTCTCCTTTTTCACCTTTACTGCTTTGCCTTTTCCAGTTTTTACAGGAAGGGTGGCATTTTCCTTTTCCTTTGCCTCAACCCGCTAAACACAAGAAGAAGAAAAATACATCACAAGTTTGACCAGGAGCAAAAGCACCGATCACAGTTGTTCTTTAGATATAACATTATCACAATCTGATCACATGACTAACAAAGTGCACCGATTGGATATAAAGCAGAAAAAGGAAAAGAAAAGAGGAAGACAGAAAAGATCCAGTACCGCCAGTTCCTCAGAGAAGGCAGCAAGGTCCTCCCTCCACAGGTCTGCTGGACTCTTTTTCTTTAGGGTGTTTAGCTCTGTCACCTGTACAAGAGTTAGGACAGAAACACACGACCTTAACACAGGAGCTAATAATCTACCATTTCAAGCTTAAAGCATCACTAAGTTTGCCGCATAGCTCACCTTAGCATCCCTCTGTTTGCACAGCTCCTCCTTTTTCTCTTTTGTCAAGAACCACATGGGCATGCTCAGCAGATAATTGTAGTCCGGTCCAGTCGAGTCGTCTTTTTCTCCTCCTTCCCCCTCCTCCTCCTCCTCCTCCTCCATCTCCTCCTCATTCTAAGAGAGTTCACACAGATGGTTATTTAACATCCCTCTCTGTTGTAGCTGAACTTTGTTGGAACTGTCGGAATCAGAGTGTCCCACCTTCTCCTGAGCCTGTTTCCAAGTCTTGACTGGGTCGGAGTCGTAGCCCATCTGTTGGAGCATGCGGATCAGCTCCTTCTTTGGCTTGTTCTCTGCACACACACGGACAGCATTAATACTAATCAAGGAACAACCAAACTAACTATGAATAACTATATCAGAAGATATACAGGATTTTCCACTGTTATTGAAAAATGTGCTTGAAAACAAACAAACAAACAAACAACAACACAGAATCTATTTGAAACTTTGCACTTACCAATGACCAAGGTCCCCTGAATTTTCTCCAGGATGAAGCGAGCCTGGTTGCTGAGCTTGGCGCTCTCTGCTCCCAGCATGCCTGCCAACCAGTCCTTTCTCAGCACGTAGTACTTCATCCTCAACTCAAAGAAATCTCTGATGATATCCTGCACAGACTCATACTTTTTCAGGCTACCCACGTGGTCAAACAGAACCTGGAAAACAAAGGGAAAAATGCTGATGCTTCACAGGGTTTGGAAATATGTGGATAAATGTTTGAAATTTCACAGGAAAGCAATAGACGACTTTATTCATCCTGCTGTGAATGTGTGCAAATAAGTGGCAATCATTACCATCGAGTTGCAGGTGAGGGGGCTCTGCAGCTTGAAGACTTTATGGAGGCCAGCAGCCTCAGCCTCCCTCAGCTTCTCTTCTGTCATCTTGACCACAAAGCGCACCGTGGTGTCAGTGTGGTAGTCCTTGTAGTCTGTGATGAGAGGAGGAACCTTCTCTGTGCCATTCAGCATCGGCTCCAGCACATTCTCCTTGTAAGCCTAGACGAGAAAGTACATGAAGAGTTCAGCAAGAGGGTATTTATTTGAGTCAATCTAATAAACACTATGCGTACATATGGCAAAATGTTCTGGAAATGACTTAATTGACCAACCTGTGTCCATGTTTTTACAGGCAATTCAGAGATTTCAATAGTGGTCGAATCAAGGATGGAGATCTCTCCACTATTCAAGTACTGGTTATCCATCACCTGCTCAATTGTGCCTCTGAAGTCTTTATAATTTGGAAGCTGTAGGAGGAAAAACAAGCACTTAGTTTTTGCACAGCAAATCACCCAACATGGCAGATCTCAGGAAACCATCCTGACCATGGGCAGAGGTTCCTCGCCGTCGAGCATACGGTTGATGTTGCTGATGATCTCACGAATGTCGTAGTTTGGAATCTTGCTGGCCCAACCTGTGCCGATGCCTTCGGCTCCGTTCACAAGCACAGTGGGGATGATGGGAATGTACCATTCAGGCTCTACGCGCTGGTTGTCATCATAGTTATACTTGAGCAGGTTGTCATCCACTGCTGGGAAAACAAGGCGGGCGAGGGGGCTAGAAGTAAAGATTGGTGGGAGAATTTTCGTTAGTGACTCAGTAACTAATCCATGTAAAAAACTGTCCCCATTTTGTTAGATTCATGAAAAAAAGTGCAGAACATGGGCTGATAGTTCTACACACTTACATACAACTCATTCATCCACAATGCATGATGTAGCAGTGCAAGAAGTGACAGCGGTTTAACTACAATAAGCCTTCTTAACACTGACCAATAGTAGCCTCTTTTCGGTTGCTGGCTCCCTACATAAGCACTTCGTTATTAAATCTATGAGAAATCCTGCGTACCTGAGCATAGTGAAGATGTATCGAGGGCTGGCAGAGTCCTTGCCACCGTGCAATCTGGTTCCAAACTGTCCCAGAGGCTGCAAGAGATTCATGTTGTTGCTTCCCACAAAGTTCTGGGCTAAACCAATGATGGTCATCATCAGAGAGACCTGAAAACAAGAAAGAGTTTAGAGTAAATACAACAGAAACAGCTATGTACAGCCAGAATGACTTGCATTGTTTTTTTAAATCTTTCTATGAAAGATCACTGCTTCTACTTTCCTTTAAATAAACTTAATTTAACCGGAACCTTCTCCATGTGTAACAATTCAAGTTCTGGCAAAATTGACAGCTACCCTTAGTTATAAGAATTTGATGGCTAATAACATACAGTATTCAAAAGCAAAGCCTATTTAAAAAGAAGTGAACATTTTTCTGAACATAAAAATGATACAGTTAAACTAAAAAGTCAAACCAAGAATCTAAATTAGAAACACACTGACAAAACCCACACATTAAAGCCACCTCACCTCTCCATGGTGATAGGCCGACATCTCAGCCACTGAGCCTGCCAGCTGTGCCACCTTCACCTCTCGCTTGTCGTTCCTCTTGAAACAACAGTACAACACCTTCCTCTGACCTGGTTTCAGTCCTGATGTAAACACAAATGCATCCAGACATTAGACCAGCGGTTCACAACCTTTTACACCTGTCAAGAAGACTCAGCAAACCCTTCCCTGAACACATGCTCAAATGACTTAAATTTTAAACTGGATCTGGACAACTCTCAGCTTTCTATTTCTCCATAATTAGTTAATGGCTTTAAATCTTTCCTTTTTTCTTAATTATCATTATTTCACGTACCATCCACCAGGCAGGGAATGGACCTCTCGTTATCAGAGTTGGAGAAAAGTACCAGCTCCTTGTTGACGAAGTCGTTGTACGACAGGGACTTGGTTGACTGACCGTACAGGTACTCCTGCAAAGAGACAGTAAAACAGTCAAACTTAACAGAACAGAAACAAGATATTGAGTTCACCAGTTGCACAGACATTACCTCAGGCAGGTTGTGCTCTCTGCGCTGGCGTCTGTTAATCATAAAGTTGGTAAGCCACTCTTTTCGCTCTTCCACTTTCTTCTTGCTAAAGGCCTTCCCAGAGAGAAAAAAAGAATTGTAAAAACAGACCCAAGAACTAATGCTCCAACTGTTAGTCATGGCCTACAGGATGTTTAAAAAGTCCAGATCAAATATAAATTGGCCAAGGAATGATCGACACAGATGGCTAACATCTTACAAGGGTGATAGCTTCATCGTCTTCAGGTCCTGAGTACTTGAATGGGATACGATGTCTCTGCATATCAGAGAAGTACTCCTTGGCTTCCTGCGATGTGCTGGTTCCCAAACCTAGATGGGCAATAGCCACAAAAGAAAAAAAAGAGATGGTACAAGTTACAACAAAACAATATAGAAACTATAACAATGACAATGGCCATATGCATTATGTGTTGCTTACTTGTCCGTTTTACTACCACACAGGGGTTTGTAACAAACCTTTGTAGTATTTTATTTTCCAAGATTTGTGGTTTTGCTGGCTCTCCTTCCATGCATTGAATTCAGGAATACTGTAGAAAGACAGCTGATTTTTCTTGAAAGACGCCTGAAGAGACACAGAAATAAGATGTCCATCACCATGGTTCTTGACGCATAGGCATTTAAAGCTTTTCACATTTTAACATTATTAGAAAAAATGTGGATTTTTAATTTAAAAGTAACTTGGAATTAAAAAGAAAAAAAAAAGGGGGGGGGGGGGGGGGGGGGGACCAAGCTTTCCATTAAGCTCTGAGTATTCTGGGGTTTTGACAGCAGATGGCAGTATCGTTTCAAATTTCCAACATGGTTAAAAACTCAGTCACATTAACAAATAAGCACATGCCATAGCTCAACTGTGCATCTCTCAGGTGTCTTTGAGGGAAGAAAAACAAAACAAATGTGTGCATGTTGTGAAGAATGCTCATAAGAACAATAAGATCTTAGAACAGGGGTGGGCAATTCCAGGCCTCCAGGGCCGGTGTCCCTCCAGGTTTTAGATGTATCCTTGAACCAACACAGCTGATTTAAATGGCTAAATTAGCTCCTCAACATGTCCTGAAGTTCTCCAGAGGCCTGGTAACAAACTAATCATATGATTCAGGTGTGTTGACCCAAGGTGAGATCTAAAACCTGCAGGACACTGGCCCTCGGGGCCTGGAATTGCCCACCCCTGTCTTAGAAGAACAAACTCATATTACTTGGTTGTAGGGATGGGTACCCTAACGGTAGTAACCAGACCGAAAAGCAGCGCACATTTCATTGCTTTATTTCGGAGCTTTTTTTTTTCCCCCTGAGATGTCATACACTTTGGATTCCAGCCAATCATTTTACCTTTGCAAGCTTAGTAGTCGGGCCCAGGTACGTACGTTCTTTTAGAGCAGAGCTACAGATTAAAAATGCCCAAAGCGAAGCAGTCAAAGTCTGGCTGTACTTCACAGCAAAAGATGCAAACTCAGCAGCCTGCAACAAGTGCTTTAAGGTGATACTGTGCAAAGGAGGTAACACCTCGAATCTGATGAAACACCTGGCGACGTACAGCATTTTGTTAAAAGCCGAGAACTGCGCCGTATTTGATAGCGCAGACACACCGAGCACATCTACTGCGGGTGGGTTGCCTGTTATGCAACATCCCCCAAAAACCCGAAGAGGAGAGTCCTGGCCCCTAGCCCTGCCAGTGTAGCAGAAATGATGAGGATGATGCAGCAGCAGCTGTTCTTCTCTGCGTGAGTAGCTTAATGTTGTTAGTGTGTAATTTACATTGAGTAGGCTAACCGCGTTATTACATTAATGCATGTAAGGTGAACTAGCAAACACCGTCGTAGTTACATGCGGCTGTCTTCTTGTTTGATGGCAGATACTCCCTTCACCCTGGCCAAAAAGGCTAAAATGACCAAAGAAAAAGTGGAAAACAGCTAAACATGAGAGGTTTTTGGACAAAGTTTGTTTTTTTCCATTGTTTAAGCACTGCTTCCAGCCAAGAGTGATGCCATAAATCCCCTATAGCTGCAGAAAAGGCTAACATTGTTATCTTTTTACAAAAAAAAAAAAAACAGCTGAAAATGAGGTTTTTGGACCAATTTTGTGTTCTCCATTCTTTAAGCGCCGGTTCGAGCACCATTTCAAATGTACCGGTTTGGTACTGGTATCGGATAAAACCTAAACAATACCCATCCCTACTCGGTTGTGTTGTAACAACAAAACATGGCACATCACAACTCTCTCTATTGCTATTGTAGGTATGAAGTTGTAAGCGATCCATGTCTGAATGAAAGAACACATCATGTAAACTGCCAGATGAAGCCAACAATATTGCACATGGCAAGTCTGCAAAGGGCTTTTTAGAGCATCTACATACCTTGATGATGGGAGTGATGAACTCTTCCAGGAAGTTGTGACGCAGCAGCGAAGGCCAGTTGTGGTGGATGAAGTTGATCAACAAGCCCTTAATGTGGGAGCCGTCTTGATCCTGTGACAATAACACAGGTCAGATATATTGCAACAAAGTAATTGTGTGCGAGTGATGACAAAAAAGGTTAGTAAAGTGCTCTGTGACAACATTAGTAGCGCTAAAATAGTTTTTAATAGTGGGCTGGGATTTTGAAGTCCGTCTTTAACATGCATCCATCCACCAATTCAGATTCTATTTCCCCATATATGTGAGAGGACATATGGATTGTTACTAGAAATCGTAGTGATGATCCTGTTTTTCCATCTGAAAGTCAGTGTTGGCAAATGATGAACAAAATTCATAAGCCTTGCTCGATGAAGAAAAACTAAAAATTCACTCAAACATCCATCTGAGGCTCATATGAAGCTTCAGCTGCCCCACAAATCTAAATTGAGTCATAGCTTTCAAAGTCATGCTCAGTGAAAATTACTTAGTAGCTCTCTTCACAGCTGTAGGGGAAGGATACCTTCCTCAGGTTAAGTGCATGTTTCCTCTTAAAACTGGGCTCACAGTTAACATTACACTGGATTTGTACCTGCTCTAACCACCATTTGTTCCTGCAGCACCTTATGAAAGGCTTCAGGGCCAGTATGGACAGAAAACCATTATGGTCACAAAGACCTATTCTTACATATATGTAGGCACAGAAACATGAACATCCTGAATATTATCAACACAAATAAGACACGGGAAGATAGGAAAGGAGTGAAAATAAAGATCAGCCAAAACACCTGATCGGTCATGATCATGATCTTGCCGTAGCGCAGACTCTTGAGGGATTCTGGGTCACTGTAGTTCTTTTTGTACTGAAGACCGATGATTTTGATGATGTTGTTGATTTCTGCGTTTTCCATAATCTGATTAGAAAAAAAAAATCAAACAAGTTTTACTTACAGCTGTTAAATAAATAGATGATTCAAGCAATCATTATTTTTGCTAGCCTAACCTGTTTATGTGAAGCCTCCCGGACATTGAGCATTTTTCCTCTGAGAGGGAAGACGCCATAGCGGTCCCTTCCGACCACTCCCAGCCCAGACACAGCAAGTGTCTTGGCTGAGTCTCCCTCTGTAAGAATCAGCGTGCAGCCAATGGAGTTCTTCCCACCTGTGAGAAAATATAGTGAGTACAGTAGGACTGCAGGTCATCTCCATTCTCGGGATGCTGGACTGTACCGACTGCGGCGCACATTACCTGCATCGTTGGCATCATCCAGTTTTGGCACACCTTTGATTTTTGTGTGTTTAACAGCCGAGCACTTCTTGTTGAGCTGGGACTGAGCCTTGAACTTCACCCAGTTCATGATACTTTCCACAATCCCACAAGATGTGGCCTAAGTGCAACAAAGGATGGACACCAGTTAGTGAAATCGATGAATGATTAAACTTGTGAGAAATACACTGCTGGTGGCTTTTCATCAGCACCTGTTTAATGAACTTGTCACTCAGGGGACACTTGGAGCCAAAGCTCTTCTGCTGCAGAGTCATATTCTCTTTGGTCTGAGAGTCAAAGGTGGGGTTTTCAATCAGGCAGTTGACAAACAGCCACATATGGTTCTTCACCTAAATGGAAAAAAAACGTGAAGCGCACTCAGTTGTGCATTTTGTTAACAAACATTTTTACGGAATACACTTACATATTCATTTTCATTAAAAAAATAAATAAAATGAATACCTGGAAAGGCTTGACTGTCACCCCAGCTTTGTTCTTCTTCTTCACCACTTCAATGAGCTTGCTAACTACCTGGTCAGCCACATAATCAATGTGCCTGCCTCCCTAAAGTCCAGAGGACAAAAACAAGATCCATTTAGAGAATAAACACCGTAGGTCTTAATCATAGTGACACAAAGTGGCTGGAGAGCAGCCGGATTTAAGATAAGATAAGATAAGATAGAACTTTATTAATCCCTCGGGTGGGTTCCTCTGGGAAATTCGACTTCCAAAAAGCACAGCAACGACCGAAGTTACAGTTACATTCTGCTTGGCTGCCAAGAGAGCTCAGTCTAGTTCAATCATTCTTAAACTATTTCAGAGCTGCTCAAAGATGTAAATTTAGACAGCTTTCCAACAAACTTAATCATTTAAATTACTGATTTAACAACAGCCTACACATAGACACAATATATGCATTAGATCAAATCCAATGCACTGAGTTATTACCTTTGTTGTGGCAATGCTGTTGACAAAGCTGACTTGCTGGAAACCTTTCTCGCTCATGGTGAGGCAGACCTCCCAGCGCTCGTTGACAGTCTCATGGATGACAGTAAGAGGACCACCCAGTTCATCCACCTTGTCTTTCACATACATGTCCACATAGCTACGGAAACCTGTAACCTTAAGTGTGAAGTTCATACAGTTTATATCAGTTTTCAATGCATTTTAGCCTGAACAAATTAGGACGTAACATGTAAGATTTGTCTTGCTGACATCAAATATTTCATTAAATGAAGTTAGTAGAAATAATTTTAAGTCAGGTAAGTGACTACTTTTTACAAGTCCACAAAAAGTTTTGGATTTTAGGTTTAACTTTGTGAATGAAGTCTTCAGTCAACATTTAAAATACACATAATATATTAAAAAGCTTAATAAAATTACTTCCCAAAACATTAAGAGTTAACGGAAAAAAGTTAAAGATCACAGTAACTTACTGGTAGCTTCTTGCTATTGAAGAACACCCGGACACCCTTAGCGGATCCAGCAATATCATAGGCTCTCCTGGTCATCAGAGCCACTGTGTCTTTGTCAAGGATGCTCATCTTAAACTTGGCCAGATCTGGTCTGAAGGTGATGCAAGTGTATTCCTCTCCATCAAACGGTTTGATGCTAGCCTCCCCTGCTTTGCCCATGTTGTCATACCAAGTCTATGGAAGACATGGGCATAACAGAAAATGACATTCTCCCCAATCAAGACATAAAAATGAAAGTGGGAAATGAGGTCGATCTTCCTTCATACCTGCTTGAAGCACTTCTTCGACTGTTTACAAGCAGTCTCGACAGTGAACTTTGTACTGAAGATGTTGCAAAGCTTGGCACCGTATCCATTTCGTCCACCTGAAGAACATTTATAGAGTTAGGAACAGATTGAACATTAAATTAGGCTTTTTTCCTAATAAAACGCTAAAATTTCAGCATTAATTGTGTTGGACATAATGATGTTGAAGGGAGCCTTTGTAATTATACAGAATATTTTCTCATTAAGAATGACAGAAAACAAGCAGTATTATATAAAGCACTCAAATGTATCAATCTTACCAGTGACTTTCTTCTCGTCATCATCATAGTTACTTGAAGTGAGGAGCTGTCCAAAGATAAGAGCAGGTACATAGACTTTCTCCACTTTGTGCTCCACCACAGGAATACCCTTCCCATTATTCCATACACTGATGGTGTTGTTTTCACTAAAAGGAACAAAAATATACACAAGCGCTTGATTTGTCAGCTGGTAGCTGTAGTAGAGTTACTTTGTATTTTAATATCTTAAACTTGGTAGTGCACCATTATACACAACTCACGGATCAATGTTGATCTTGATGCAGGACATGCCCTTATCTCTCTGCTTGTTATCAGCTGCATTTACTATGGGAAGAGAAAGTAAAATCTATTTTTACTACCGGTACATTTTACTGGAGCTAAAACACTGTTTAATAAAGGTTTGTCATGGACATCTATAATTGCAAGAGCTTTTTACTTACCAAGGATCTCATCGAAAATCTTGTAGAGCCCAGGCACAAAGGTCACATCACGGCAGTTCAGTCCAGCATCCTCATCAAACACCCACATTTGCTAATGAAAAAAGTTAAATAATCACAAGGAGCTTGCATGTGTTCATTCAATAAGAACCATAATTGTGCAGTCAAAAAACAAAACAAACAAAAAACTGCTTTAAATATACACATGACTGTTAAAGAAATTTTAAAACTTCTTACCTGAGTGACAGGCTCAACAGAGCCTATGTAGGAGTCCGGTCTGAGCAAAATGTGCTCCAGCTGCGTCTTCTTCTGATAGATTCTCTCCACTGACAGCCGCTTAGGATCCTTCTTCAGCTTTTCCACCGGCTTGTTCTCCAAAAAGGCCTGATGAAAACGACACAAGGTTATCTTTTAAGATTCATCATTCAACACTCTTTATTGTCATCATGCATAACGAAAGCAACTGAACCTCACACAGTGCAAAAAATAAATGAAAATAATATCAATATACTGATATCTTCTATAGTCCTTGCACCGTAATGAAGATGGGACTTATCTTTGTACTGCAGGAAACCTTAATATAATGATCAACATCATCTATAGTGCTACTTGCTGACAGTTTTGCATGTTTTACTGCACAAAAACACAACAATGTAAATGTACGGGGGGAGAGAAAACACCCCCCTGAAGTTGCTTGGCTCTGATTACATTTGAGGCTCAAGGACAGGGTTTAGCTCAGTATTTAAGGACAGTTTTTATTTCAAACACAATAAATAATGCGAGGAGAATGAATGCAGGGGTAACACCATTTCAACTGGCTTAACAGCATTAGCTATAGTTAATGTTTACAAGCTGCTGTGCCAAGAGTTAGGACTAGTTGTTAAATTACTAAAAGGGACACTCTGCAAGTAGTGCATTATTACGTCTAAACATCGCGCACTATTACATTAAGCAGCTCACGACGTTAGCCAAGTGCCTTTAATTGTTTCTTAGAAGTTTAGCTTACAGTTGTAGCAGGTTAGCACGTAAGCCTAATAACACGTTAGCAGCAAATATGAAAGCGACAGTAACGTTACCTTCAACGGTTCAGCCATTCTTCTTGTATTTAATGTTAAAGCCCTTCGTTTGAAATATAGTACACTCTAGGTTTGCAACAAGCTAAATAAATCCCAGCTACCCCCAATAATAATAACGGCTGCCTGAGCTGAGGTCCCAGTATGAATATTCGAAATTTTGTGGCAACATCTCCCGCCAGCTATATTGACCAATCATACTACTGAGCGCGTGACGAATTCCTCCAATGAGAGCAGCAAATCCGTTCTTTTTCAGTTAAATAACCAATCGTAGACGGTAAAAGTGGCATGAGCCCACCCATCTCTTGTATCACAGCCAATCAGCATTCAAAAAGAAGTAACCTACGGTCAAGAACAGACAGGAAAAGGGTTAGGAGGGAAACAAAATAGCCTGTTTCCTTGATTTGGATTTTAAAAAATTCCTGTCAGCTCTATTTTGATAGTGTCTAATGAAGAAATGCGACCTATATTTTATTATTACTGTTTTGTTTTCAATGTTCTTTGAATTTTTGTTCTACAAGTACAAACGAAGCTTTTTTTCTCTGATGATTTCACGTTTCTCGTTTTTTAATAGAGGCGGACTGAGCAGTCTCAAACGTGAATCTTCACTTTTTATCAACTGTAATACAATGATAATAATAATAGTAACTATCATAACAATTTCCAGAAACACACAATAAAGGAACAAACTAAGACGAAGTTATAAAGAAATTACAAATCAACTAAAATACCGCATTCTATATGGCAAAAAATTATTTTAAAAAATATACTAAAATTAATTACAAAAAAATATCTTTCAGTAGACATGAGTGTTTGAACGTGATGTAAAAGAAGACACTGATGAGGCAAGAGTCTTTGAAGGCTGACATGTTAGTTTATAATCCTTCAGGATTTACAGAGATCAGAGAAACTCAGAAAAAAAAGTCAGCTGCATAATCCAATCAGAAGTCATATCTGAGGAGGGGAGCTTGAACATCTATGCATATTTTATCACATTTCCAACAACTCATGCATTCATAACAGACAAGTAGTTTTACAGGTAAGAGATTCACCTCACATAGGAAATAAAATGCTGTTTCAGATAAACATTCACACCAGTTCAACTAAAAGAAAGATTTTCAAATGCATTACAGATGTGGACTGATTGTAGACTGGCTTGCTCATGCAACAAAAGCTCACTAATACTGAGATCCAGGGTCAGCAGGCTCAGACCCCCACTGACGCTGGCAAAGGGACCATAGCCTGATTGATGTCGCTTTCCTTCCTCCAACTCCCCAACTGTAGAGAAAAAGAGGACATGATGTGAGGAAAAAGGGAAAAAGGAAATGGATTTTGTTGTCTGGTGTTATGATTTTTGACACTTTTTGGTCACTTGGGATATAAAGCATGAGTGGCCTTTTAAATGTACAAAACTTGCCTTGCAAGAAAAGTGTTCTGTTTTTCTGGGACCATGGTGCTCACTTCTTTTTTCTTTTTACACTAGAGTGTACTGGATCTTTCACTTGATTTATCACCACCTCTGCCACTTTCTTTCCTTTGTCTCTCTTTTACCTGCATAAAATACAGGAACTGCTTAAAATCTGTCTAGTGTTCAATATCAGATTTCTTCTTTTATATTGTTCCTTCCTGTCCTGGACTCTTCCCATGTAGCTGCACGATACCCCTAAACTGTGTTTTTTAGTCATTTATCAGCTAGACCTTCACTTTTTCCCCAATCCTCTATTTTACTGGGATAAAAAGATTCATATGTGATGCTAAGAAAGCATTACTTCAGTAGCACAATTTTATTCAGCTCTAAGCAACCATCTCTCTTCATATTTCTTGTCTTGTGGTTATCAGTCAATGGAAATGCAGTAACCTGATTTATCCTACCGTTCTACCATTCTTATCTGTCTTCCTCTGCTATGTTGCCCACTCATCTGACCTTAGCATGGTAATAATAAGGCGGAGGAGCTTGAGTAGAGCTGCCTCAGTCCGGTCGATGTAGTGGATTGCAAGTACACTAATACACCCACAGCTGCGCACATGAATGAAGGAGCGAGCACTTTTTGCGCAGTTTATCTGATATTTTTTTGCTTGGTATTTTCAGCCAAAAAGACTGAGTTATCTCCTTTAAGAAATCTAAAAGAATGTGCCTGCTGCCCTCACACTTTCAATGAACACAGGGTTGGACATGCTAGCTTTAAAAAAAGACTGTTTTTAAAAAAAGAAAACAGACAGTTTATGCAGTACCTTTACAATAAGGGTGCAGAATTTTGATCAGATCAACATATCACATTTGTTCAATGCATACAAAACAACATGCAAAAATTATTATTTCTTACATTCCAGATATTATATATCTGGACTATTTCATCTATCTATCTATCTATCTATCTATCTATCTAATATAAAGAAAATTTTCTTTAATGATTAATAGAATACATAAACCTTTGATTTTATATATTTCTGTTGCATTTTTTACTTTTAATGAGGGCAAATGATTTTTTTAAACACTGTGTAAGTCTCACACAGACTTTCTCTTATCTAGCAGAAGTGGGCAGTTTGAAACAGGAATGCTAAGTACTTAGCATCCAAAAATAGTCACCCTGCAAAGTAGATGGACACTCTCAGTAGCTACCACCTGCCTTCCTGTTTATTTATTGATGGCTCTGTGTTTTCTGAAGCTTGACTGCTGGGGACGGTGGGAGAAAACGAAACTTGGAGTGTCACAGATGTGTTGATAGCTGTCTGAAGGAGATGCTTGATGTGGCTTGATGAACAGTGTCTTACAAGGAAAGGGCTCCTTTACGGATATTAGTGTGACAGGTAAAGAGCTGCTCCAACTGAGCACTTGACAAGCTTGTCAGAGCTTGTCCAGGAGAGCGTTTTGGGATTTGTGAAAGATGTGACAGCCAAGAGTGGAAAAAAAAAGATAATTTTCTTTATTTTGGCTTTGCATCTATCATAGACCACAAAAGATAAGCCAAAGATATTGGAGTTAATAATGACCCTGCACTGGAATCATTTTGATTGGTAGTGACCAGAATGGACAGGTTAGAAATGAGTAAATCAGAGGGACGGCTCAGGTCGAACAGACTAGAGAGAAAATAAGAGCGGCAGAGCTGAGACAGTTTGAACATGTGCAGAGGAGGGATAGTCGATAAACTGGACAAAGGATGCCGAATATGGAGCTGCAAACCAGGAGGAAAAGAGGAAGACCCCAGAGAAGATTCATGGCCTCTCTGAGCCTGGTTCTGCTGGAGATTTCTTCCTGTTAAAGGGGATTTTTCCTTCCTACTTTTGCCAAGTGCTTGCTCATAGGGAGTCGTGATTGTTGGGGTTTTCTCTGTATTATTGAATGGTTACATTACAATGTGAAGTTGCTTGAGTTGACTTGTTGAGTTGTGTTGTTGTGATTCGGCACTATATAAAGAAAACTGAATCATGATGTGATTTGATACAATTAAAAAGTCTTGTTTATTTTATTAGAAAGGGGGTTCATCAAATATAGGGTATATGTATCAATTTTGTTGTCCACCATTGAACATAAAACTATCTGCTGCATTATAAAACTGTAATAACAACTATCTTAAAATTACTTATAGTATAATCATTTCTTATTTTCTGTAAAAAATTGAATTGCTACCCTAAGTATTTGTGGGTGAATATAATTACATCATAATTTCAGATTTTGGAAATTATGCCCTTAGCAGGCCCTTATATAAAGTGCTACCAAACACTCTCTATGACGAGTAAGTGTCACAGCAGTGTTTTCTGTTGGATTTTACTTATATTTGATTAAATTCCCCTCAAACTGTGTGTAATTATTTCCTGGCAAAGGCTTTTCCCTGCGAGTAGCAGGATAAGAGAGAACTCCAAAAAAATAATAATGATGACAATGAACTAAAATGAAAACAAAATTACAGCTTCAGGTCCACTGTGGATATTTTGGCTCAGTCAATTTCAAGGTGTGTGACAGATAAAACGACCGCCAGTGAATGGCTTAAGGTAGAAAACTAAATCTCAGTAGCTCAGGCTGTGCTGCATGTGAGGAAGAAGGAAGTGTTACTCAATATTTAAACCTTCAACACTTTTTATTAGAGACAACAGTGTTTAGGAAGGAAAATAATATCTTAGAGCAAACGTCTAACATTCACAGCATTAATATACAGATTTTTTTCTCCTCTGGTTGCTTTCTGGGTCATGTTTTGACCGTCACATTTCCAGCTGTGTCCTTGGAGGTCCACAACATGACCTTTAAGGTGAACACCCCTCCCTGGCTGTCATTGTGAATACAGTGAGGGACTAAGAATTATTATTAGTTTGAAAGGGCAGCTCAGACCACCTCTATCCTGTGTTTGCAGGCAACTGCGAGCAACAATAGTAACTTAACATTTAAAATTTAACAATCGGTGATGCAGTGTTATTTAATCACACTTGTTAAAAATAATCTTACCATGAAGTGTTTTCCCAAACAGTACAGTTTATTATATTCAACAACCTTATTTCCTAAATGTTTCTGTCTGCAGATCTGTCATGTAAAGCTTTTTGTGTATGGTGAGCAGCTCAAGCCGGTAGTCTTTTTTTCTACATGTGCTTTTATTAAGCACTAAATCAAAATGATAAACATACAAAAACATTACTGATGCTAAAGAATTGTCACGCTGTACCCACTGGGAGTAAAAATAAAAATAAGATGTAAGCGCTAAATGCTGCAGTTCCTCGTATGTTCACAGTTAAAGTGGCCACAACCTTATTTATTCAGATCTTAAATAAATAAGGTTGTGGCCACTTTAACTGAAGGTGTTGTATGTAATTCAAATATCTGCTGCTGCAGGGGAAGACACTTCAAGGCAGGATTCACAAGCTTCAGCTCTTAAATGTGGGCGTTCCTGACATTTGCTCATGTGATCGTCATGGCAATAACAACCGACCCTCAAAAAAGACAAGCTAAAAGGAGCTTCAATCAGCAGGTAGCCAAGTTAGCTGCCTGTTAGCAACAGGTTGATTATTTGCAACAATCAACAATGAAATGCTACATTTTTACACTTAATGCTTTACAGTGAGTCTTTTATTATGTCTCCCTCCCCTCATCCCAACTGGTCGCAGCAGATGGCTCCTCCTCCCTTAGCCTGGTTCTGTTGGTAGTTTCTTCCTGTTAAAAGGGAGTTTTTCCTTCCCGCTGTCGCAAAGTGCTTGCTCACAGGGGTTTGTTGTTCGCTGGGGCTTTCTCTCTATTATTGTTGGGTCGTTACCTTACAATACAAGTGCCTTTAGTGAAACTGAAATAAAACTGAAATGAGCTGTACAATGAAATCCTGTTGCTCTCTCAGCATATCTGCATAGCATGATTTTATTTCCACAGAAATTCCGGGTCTTTCTGTGTGGAGTTTGCATGTTCTTTCAGTGTTTGCGAGGGTTCTCCCCGTGTACTCCGGCTTCTTTACGCAGTTAGTGGGGTTACGTTAAGTAGTGATTCTAAATATCTGTACGTGTGAATGTAAGCGTGCATGGTTGTCTGTCTCTCTGTGTTAGCCCTGCATCATATTGGCTACTGCCACCTCTTGCCCTACGGTAGGCAGGGATAGGCTCCAGACTAGAGACTGGATGCATGAATTTCATTGGCAAATGGCTGCGCTGACATGACACGAATGCTGACACCTGTGCTGCAACTCCAGAGGTTGAATTTTCCCTTAACTTTCAGCATGAGCGAAGTGACGAGGCATATCAAAAATTCAGTTCAGCAACACTTGATGTCACCCCATTCAAAGAAAATGAAAAGCGAGGGTGCTTCACCCGGAAACACATCTGTGCAAATTCTGCTTTAGTTGCTCAGAATGTTGTTTTAAATCTTTTTTTTTTAAACGTAAACCAACATTGACAGTAATTTCCAGTAATTCTCTGTCACTTGGTTAATGTCACAGTGGTAATCCATCTTTTGTACACAGTCTATGGGATCAACATGTCAGCAACTGTGATCAACTGACTAACTCTAAAAACTTGATCATGTACAGTTTTCTATCCTTGATACATCTTTTGACCACGTAGCTCCACTTTTGGGTTTCCTACCCACAAATCTGAAAGTGAGAGCCACGGCCCTGGAGCATATCAAAAACAAGATTTATGTACAGAAACAACATCACCGTTTTCCAGCATACCGCTATAAAGCCATTCATAACCTGCTTTTAGTGAGATTTAAGACTCCAAGGTTTGCACTTAGAAGCTTTTGAAATGGCTCTGGCAGCCGCAGCTCTGTGAGTGGCGAAGGCTCAAATGAATATCTGCAATACTTTCATATCGGCACCCTATTGTTCAATGTCAATAATATCAGACTTCAAAGACAAGACTCCTCGCAGAGAAGATGAGGTGAGGTGACCTAAGCAGGCGAGAAATCCTTTTAATACACTGTTCTCACAGCTTTTGATTAAAAGGCTCAAGACAGGCGATGAAATAAATAAATAAAGAAGGTTAGTGTTGTATTCACAAAGACAAGGCAGGGCTTTGATCTTGAGGAGGAGTAACCTGGGAGCAGGAGACAGCGTGTGCGTGTTCCTGTGCACTTAACTATATATGTATGCATGTGTAAGACTTTGTGTGAGCAGACCAAATGAGAATGAAAGAGCGGGATCTCATTAATTTCCCAGAGATAAAGTTCTATCTTATCTTATCTTATCTTATCTTAATATGAGTCCCTTTGTTCCACTAGAAGTCAGAGTACATAGAAAAAAATTACATTCCCACCCTTTTGAGGTGACATTGTAAAAAGTTTGGTGCTAGCATTTTCTCAGCCAAATCCCCACTCAGCAATTTGACTTCATGGATTAATGTTAGCTTGTAGGTGTGCCACCTGCACAGGTACTGGGGTAATACAGAGGACGCTTGAAGCTGATCAGGAATGCAGACATAAGCCCCCCCAGTTACATAGAAAAAAAAGGGAAACTTTGATCCACTTGGAAGTGTACTCTGTCAGGACTAATGCATGGTTTTTAATGCACCATCTAGCTGCCAACCACCGTGGAGCATTTAAAATAATCTGATTAAGCTGAGAAAGACTGACTGCCAGTGCACTTTCCTCTGTCGATGAGGAAAGTAATCCTATTTTCTGCTGTTTCTCTGTCATATGCTTTTCCACCTATCTGATCCTTGTCTAATTGACAAGAGCAGTCTCATAACCTGAGGGCTGCAGAAGGAGCAGCAGCACGGAACGCCATGTTTCATGTATCTCTCATGAGGACTGAGACCCACAGATGTGTTATGATGCTTTTATCCAGCCTGGATCTCATAACACAAACAATTACTAGTCCCTAAAATAATCTTACAGTAATATGTCTGGACAGACAAAGAAATTATACGTTCTAAATTGAAACAGGCACTGGGATGGGAATTGGAAAAGGATGTGTTGGAAA
Organism: Copadichromis virginalis; assembly: GCF_057382275.1. NCBI lineage: Eukaryota > Metazoa > Chordata > Actinopteri > Cichliformes > Cichlidae > Copadichromis > Copadichromis virginalis. The sequence continues at coordinate 13,014,242 of NC_140625.1, forward strand.
ACAGTGATTTTTATTTTATTTTATTCTTTATCTCTCACTGCTCCAGGATTATACAAAAAGCAGTTCATAGATGCATAAAATACTGTATTTCAACTCAAATAATCAAAAATTCTTTATGTTTATGCTTGACTCTCTTCCTTAGCACACATTCATCACTATCAATGAAAGAAAAAAAAAGAAGTGAATCATATGCCTTCTGTTATTCCAGAGCACCAGGGAGGGAATTTGGGTGAAGTATCCCATTTTATTGATTTTAATTCCATTAATACCTTATGACTGGCTGCTTGGCAGGCTCTCCCAGGCTAGTGGCCATGCACGTCTGTTTTTATAGTGGATTTGATTGGACATCCTTATCGGGTGGCAGCAGGCAGGAAAGGGGACTGGAGACCGGCAAAGATCCACAGCGCTGGCAGCCAGGCTGCATGTTTGAAACAACAAGCTTCAGATCAAACATGATCAGTGTAGGCTGCCAGCACAACCGAGCCATGTTTGTGCACTGCATTGTGCATGTGCTCATTTCTGCGTTTGTGTGTGATGGTGTGGGAGGGACACTCTTTTACTTTCCTGGCACCTGATGCATGCACACTGAACTCACGTCAATCCCAGCAATTAGTAGATTCAAACGAATGAATGGATTAAGTCATGCCATCACATGGACTTTTCCTCTGTATATATGTCCAGCACTCAGCTCCAAGCAGTGGCAGAAAATATCCGACCAGTGCGTAAATGCGCCGTGAGACTGTGCATTAATATCAATTTTGCCATGTATTTGGATCAAAGTCAGTGAGACACCGCCGTCACTGAAAGTCATGCCCTCGCTCTGTTTGCTTGCCAGTTCGCTGAGGCTTGGGCAATGTTGCCTAGTTTTCTCGTTGCGTGGAAACTAAAAGGGTGCTCTGAGTGAGAGCCCTGGAGTGAAGGGGCATTTCCACTGGCGCGTCGTAGTTTCCAGAGCGGCTTTCGCCGCAAGTTTGACGAGCTGCAGGAGGACTTACTGGAGGCGAACCAAAATATCGAACAAGTCGCTTGTTGGAAAGCGCACTGATCTGGTGGAAGATATTATTTTTGGACACTTGCCTAGAAACGCGCCATGGAAGGAAGAGGGAAAGCGGCAAAGACGTGAGTGTTTGTGTTTGTGATACTGGCCACGATGCATGTGTTTTTTGTTCTTTGTGATAATTTATGCAGCTAATCCCCCCCCCCCCCAAAAAATCGCCGTTTAAACAAAGATTTTAAAAACGTAGCTGCTGTTGGGAAAAGGCGCTTAATGCTGACTATAAGCAGGATGAAAGACAAACTTAACAAAGGTATCGGTTCCACGAGGTATCACCTTTATCTGCTTTCAGTTCATTTTAACCAGATGCTTGTACGTGAGGAAAACTGGTATTTCTGCAGGACCCGGTAGCCGGTTTAAGCCACTCATTTTAGCTCCTGTGATGTCAGCTGGTGTTGTCATTATCATAAATTAAAGTTTAAAACTAATGGCATCACCAGGCTGTAAAACTTTACGTTGAGGATTTGAAGATTCAAGTCAATCTTGAGGATACACTGATGAGTCAGTGACACAGTTTTCTAATCTCCAGCACGGAGTGAAAGCCATTGCATCAGAAGAGCTGGCTGCTCGGCAGTATTACTGTTTACTGTACTGCTCTCTAAGTCAAGTCAAAAAGATTTTTATTTGGAAATGGAAATCTACCGAGTGCAGTGTTTTGCTGCACGGAGCCAGAAAAGTGTATCCAGAATAGGGCTTCATGAGCTGAAATCAGTGAAATAATATTTGGCCTGCATTAAAAGGACCAATCCAAGTTAAACAGGCTATATCGAGGATGTTTATTTGTCCTTTCCTTGTTGCTGTTTACCCAGGCCGCCACAAATAACTGTCAGCTCAGGGGAGAGTGGGGTGAATTGTGCCAGTTTTTAGTTAACGTGACTTTAAAGCGAGGCCGTGACAGTAATGCTTTCAAATAAAATATGTACATATATTTTAGGATGTGGTGCATCCTTGGGCACAATCACTTTGAATCGGAAATATAGTATTTAAGAAATACATCTTTCTGGAAAAAAAAAGTGGCACAGCATGCCCCTGGTGTGGGGTAAGTTGTGCCTTTGGAAAGAATACCTTGTGGTAAATTGTGCAACTGATTATAAAAGATTCTTTGTGCATACTCAAAAGCCAGTTCAAGGCATTTCATGGGACTTAGACCATAAAACATTGCTTCTAGTGCCTTTATATATTCTGCCAGTTCTTTCTCCTATGCTCATCAAAGACTTGATTGGCAAGTCCAGTTCTTCTCTTCTCACTGTATTGTTTTAATGTCATCCTGCATATGTTCATCCTCCTTGCCACCTGACGAATGGACTCCCCCTTCTCCATGTCCTCTAAAGGAGTGGAAACCCTGCCTGTCCTCCTCATTATAACTCCTTGGCATGATAGTCTAGTATTAATTGTTGGTCTGAAATTAAGATTGTAGTATAGTTTTAGTGGTAAACTGTAGAAATAAAAGCTACAATTACAATAAAATAATATATTTAAAATATTCATAATTGGGGGTGAGTTGTGCCACTGACACAGCTTAACCCAGGCCCCTTGGCACAAATCACTCCAACCCTACTATTTTGGAAAAAATGCATCATCCAGCAGTTTTGAACTAACATCATGCTAGCTGTGTGGACACAGTGTAGCTTGTCAAAGCATTAAAACATTTGTGCAATGTTTTCAAACTTGTCTATAACTGCTCAGACAAATCAACCGAAAAACCTTGAGCCTAGAAATTTTACTTTGAAAACCGAAAAACTGTTGTTTTCTTAACTTAAATGTGCTTAATTCTCATGCAGTGTCGTTCCCTTCTTTGCAGGATAAGTGAAATGGCTGACTGTTCAAAAATGTGTGGTCACATGACCAATTTCTTCTATGGTTCCCTAGAAACAGGGGGTGGCACAACTTCCCCACTGGCACAAATCACCCCACTTTCCCCTATTTAAAATTCACGTGGTGTTCGCAGCTGCCGCAATAGTCTACTGTTGTGAGACTACACACAACAGACACTAACATATATGAGATCTTAATGACTCGGATGTCTGGGTGTGTGTGTCCACGTCATTGCTCCATATTAAAATGGTCCCAGAGTGTGCGCAGGCCTGACAGCAGTGAATTTAGGAAGTGAGAGATTGACCTGTGGCTGCAAAAGCAATGCATTTGCAGTGCCAGCTGCATCGTTATTTATCACATTACGTTAAGAAGACTAACTGTTCCTAGAATATTTGCATGCATGCAATCTTTTGCAAATGCATTACAGATTTTTCTTAATTTTTTTTTATTTTTGCAGACCTGTGCCCCACCCTGCTACTCATCCAGCTTACACCATGTCTACTGTCTTGATCTTATTTACAAGTGTCCCTTGCCTTTTCCCTCTCCTGCCTATCCTTTCTCTTCCAGCTGTCTTTGTCAGCTGCCTCTTTGGCTTACTAACATCTGCCCTTTTCCTCGATCTCTCATTAGTGTCACGCAATGTTCTCTGTGCTGTCACTGCAATGTTACCCCTCTCCTTAAATCGTTGTGATATCATTCTTTCTCTCACAACCCTGTGCTTGTGTGTCCAATTTCCCCGTCTCACCCACATGCTTTCCCCATCTCTGTCACCAGCCCTTTTACTTCTGCTCCCCCATTATCTCTCAGCCAAATACCAGGCTGGCATGCTATGTGATGGGAAAAGTACTGCCTTTACAGAAGCATTACACTAGCCGTACAAGACCCTTAATTTCCTTGGGTTTTAAGCTTTTCTGTCGTGCTGTTTTACGTTCTCGTACACCCTGCTGCCACAGAGTGCAGAGGGAAATCCTTTGAAAGTTGCTTTGCCTGGCCTTGATGAAGACGGATAAATGGCATATCTGAAGGAGGCAAACCGCAGCAGTCAGTGCTTAATAGCACAAGCTTCGTCTGTGCTTTGCATCAGTCTCCCCAAATGGCTCATTACTGAGGTTGTCTGACACTCATTTGTTAACTAGTGTGCACTGAGGGTTTTAGCTGCATCTCATGTACACACCACCAGTGCCACTACTCCCAACCCCCCCAGTCATGTGATACTTTGAGGTACTTAGAGATCGATTTCATTTTTAATCTTGGTAAGTGGATCTTGCTCAGTCCCTGACCATTTTGGAGAAATTAAGCAGCCTGGTGAATTCTTCTTTCTCTTCAAACAAGGCAGATCATCACATTGTCTGTTTAGTTGTTTTGGGGGCATTAGCATTTACCTCAGCATAAGGATTGGGTGGCCAGCGCTAACGTTACACTGACTTAAGGAGTTTTTCCTGAAGAGGATTAGTAACAGGATAGGAGTAAGCCCTTATCAGCTATTAATGAAGTGTGTTAAGGTGGGTTGACCTGCAATTTTCAAAGACTTGCCTACAAAATATAAAAGTTTTATCATTTACAGGACACAAAGACAAGCTCTTATCTCTGTGTTACTTGCACTTCCCAGTAAAACTAGAACATGTTAAATAAAAAATCTGGAAATGTGACAAAAGACGTTAAAGAAAAAAAGTTAAAATGTAGGTGGAGTTATGTTTTGTTTAGAACATTTTTTTCCCTCTTAGTGTCACACTACTATGTTAATGCCCGTCTATGTGTACTGAAATAGCCCTGCACTGCAGGGATGTCAATTATAAAAGAGGCACAGTGACAGCAAAGTATTTTCTTAGCTTGTTTATTGTGCTGGGATGAAGGGAATCTTTGATCCTTTGAGTTTCTTGGAAACACCAGTTGATGCCATTTGGCAACACGCTGAAATGAGCGTACAGTATTCCCGCTGCCTCCACAGTGCAATTAGATAAGCTCCTGTTGCTCCCTTAAATAACATCACCGCTTCTGAAGAACATTTACAATCATCAGTGTTTTACAAAAGAAACGTTTTTCACTGTACAAGGTGCTCTTCATTTCTTGCTTTCAGAAGGTAAACTTCCCACAGCCTGTGTCACTTTCTGTTGTTTTTTTATGCAACAGGTTCAACAGTTACTGGGGAGGTTGACGTGGACTTCAGCCCTCAGCTGAGGTGGTCCTCCCTGGAGCATGCCCACCGTATCCCACAATGTCCCTTCTTGCAGACTGGCTGCTACGCCACTCGGTGGTCATGTGTTTGCTGCTGCATAGTTTGGTGCTAATGACCTTCTGCTTTCATCATGCTGCCACGAGTTGCTCCAAGAACTGCTACTGCACCGAGAGCGAGAGTGGCGGCAAGACGGTGCGCTGCAGCAACCTGCAGCTCACAGAGATCCCGCAGGATATCCCCAATGACACACGACGTGTCTACCTGGATTTTAACCTCCTCACCACAGTTCCAACAAATGCTTTTGCCGGTTTAACCCAACTGGTTGAATTAGACCTTTCACACAATGAACTAAGTGAGTTAGAACCAGGTGCGTTCAGAGGCCTCGGCTCCACGCTACAGTTCCTGGACCTTTCTTCTAACAAGTTAGGAAACTTGACCCCTGATGCCTTTGAGGGGCTGCGAGCTCGCGCCAACCTAACAAACAATCCGTGGCACTGTAATTGCAATTTGCAGATGGCCATGCCTCGTGTGGACCTGGAGCCTGCATCACTGACAGGCGTTGTGTGCCACACTTCAGAACCTGAGAAAATAGGAGTTGAAGGACTTGCCTTCCTGTTGGCACCGGACATAGACCTCTGTGTGGAGATGAAGAGGACTACAGATGTGGCCATGCTGGTTGTTATGTTTGGCTGGTTCACCATGGTCATCTCCTACCTTGTCTACTATGTCAGGGCTAATCAGGAGGACGCACGTCGACATCTGGAGTATCTCAAGTCACTGCCCAGCAGACAGGGCAAGTCAGAGGAATCTTCCACCATTAGTACTGTGGTGTAGGACTGATGATGGAGCTTTGCGTGGGAACTGAAATGGTATCCCACAACAAATAGGACTGAGGTACTGCCCAGCTGTTGTCACGGAGCCAAGTTGGGCAATAAAACATGTGCCTGCACAAGAAAACCAGGCAACCTAGCCCAGATGAATAATTCATGTTTCAGCAGTCCATTAGGAGTTTTCGTTGGGTGAGTTGATGGTTTAGTCTGCGCGCTAAAGAAGTAAAAGCTGTGGCATCTTTTTTCTTGAACTCCAAACATGGGGATACAAATAGAATTTATCCAGTGGTGCATGCACATTGATGTACCTCTCTCACAAACAGACAAGTGAGGAGGAAGCATCAAACAGCAATGTAAACTGTAGGACAAGGCAACACTACAGTATGGAACTCTGTACATCTGTTTCCCATTAAAGTCCTTACAGTATTCACCACTATAATATAAGTGAAGTGTTGTTTTGGGGGGTTTCTTATATTGAACTGAGCTGAAAATATATACAGCATTTGGAAAAGTCACTCTTTTGCAGATGCATCACTTCTCATGTCTCCCTGCAGATGTATGCACAATGAAGCAATACTCAGTTATTCTGTGATGAGTTTGATAGCAGCTACAGTACCAGAGCACCATATCGATGAGAACAGTCGACGTCCACCTGGCTCTACATGTAGGGAGTACTTCACAGAAAACTCCTGCTACCTTATGCCTTAAACAACATGTGCATTCAACACGTGTGTGTGCGCGCGCGTGTGTGTGTGTGTAGGAATGTCCTCTGGCTATAACTGCATATAAAAAGACGTGCCTTTTTCTGGTTGTTAAAGATTTAAGAGGATAGATTTGAGAGATTTGGTGGTTTATCTACTTCTTAACAAGCAACCTTTGCAAAGTCATGACAATTATAGCCTACATGATATCACAAACACATTGAAGCTCTGGAAAATGTGCTAATCATATATCATTCTCAGGAAAAAAAAGATTTCAGGAGGTAAGAATTTGCAATTATTTGTTATTTCATATCCAAGCTTCTTTTTTCTTAGCTGGTCGGAAAAGCCCAAACATACATTGCTTTTATCCTTTTACACAGAGGAATCCTTTATGATACCTGGTTATCTAGTGTCTGCTTTTGTACTGTTTTTCATATTCTCTCAAGCCTTTAAAAGGCTCCCATGGTGCCTGTGGGAACCATATTGTCTGATGCGGTCACTGGCATGGGTTTTCAAAATAACATTTATGAGGCCATGACCTGCTGGGTCCATTTAAAGAGCTGGCGGGGAAGTGAATCTCCGATTTCACCAGAGGATGGAAAATAGGAGGATGCATTTGTATCTCCTTTGATGAAATCATGTTTTTGTTTTTTGTTTTTCCTGGTATAGAAAGGTAAGAATAGCCCAGTGCAGTGCTGAATAATGAAATTTGATGTTGAAGATGAGGGGAATGGTTTGTCAACAAGGGCTTCCCTGTGTCGGACACACAAATTGCCTCTAGAGCAGAGCAAGACCAATGAATGATTTATGGTGGCCATAAAAACACTTGAGCAGAAAGACTGGGACTGCACCCTTCATCTTCTATGACCCAGTTCTTGAGGAGAAATTGAGGGAGAATGCCACAGGGGATCATCTGCCCCCATCTCTACAGCCCAGCTTACTCTTGCTTGGGTAAAGCACTTTCCAAATGTCCTTCGGCTGCTCATTGATGGTCCACAGAAGTTGCAGTAAACTCTGAGCCAGTTCCATCTCATTCTCAAACTCACTTTCCCAAAGGCAACCCTGTTCTGATACCTGACAACTTTTTTTTTGACAACTGACACCTGACAATTTTTTGTCTGATACCTGACGATGTCCTAAAATGTACACCGTACCTGTGCCTGTAAGGAATAGTCTGACAATTTAGGAAATACTCTTTCTTGATGGGGGATTGAGATCAAAAACTGGGGTATACTCCAAAAAAACAGCTTAAATAAATAAGTTTCACTTTTATATATCGATTGATTTATTAATTACCTGTACAAAAGCTAAAGTACCAGATTATTTCTTGGCTAAGATCTAGGGTTAAATGAACATGTGCTACTAAATGTATTTTTAGACAGTCATGCTGGGGCTATGCTATGCTAAGCTAAGCTATGCTAAGCTAACGTCAGGGGCGAGGAAAAAATCGCTTCATACCCAAGTTATGAAGCGGTTCTTTAAGAAAAGCTTAGAAAAGATTGAAAGTTTCTGGGGGAAAAATACAAATTTAAAGGTGGTTGTTGGTGTTACATGCTTGAGTAACTTTTTCTGTTAGCAATATCTGATGAAGAGGCTTCGTGCTCCTGAGTTTCAGGAATTTGTTACAGAAAACAATCATCTCTTTGGATTTAATCTTAAAGAAACCCAGGTACAGCCTCCCACGATGAGCAGGAGCTTCAGCTGCACTGAAAAATAGATGGTGTACCTCCCTGTGACATTTCCTGTCACAGTCACTCACACACACACACACAAATAGTGATCTCTCCTACCCTCTTTCCTCCAATAACACACTCTCACGGTGGCTTTGAAACCAGCCACCGTAAAGGGAGCCTAACTGCAGGGGGAGATAAGCATTAAACTAGTAGCAGACATGTGTCTCAGTAGCTCTTCCAGCTAATATAAGTGAGTGTGTACATTCGTTCGTATCAGAGGCGCGGGTGCATGGCGGGTTTTGAGGGTGCCGGTAATGCAACACCTGTTCCCCATGCACACATAAATGTTGCTGAGGTTAATTTAAATTTCAGGCCAGCTCAGCTTGCCCCGCCTGCTACCTTGGACACGTTACACTGGTGTGAGCATTACAACTGCTAGGTAATGGGACACAAACTAGGGGATAAGGTGACTCATCCAATCCCACAGAGCACAGCGCTGTTTGGGATTGGGTTGCAGGTGAAAATGTTTCCAGGTTCTGAGATCACATAGTCCCCGAGTGAGGACCTGAGTGGGCACCTGTCAATTTGCTTTTTTAGCCAAAAAGGTAAGTGACACCTTCAAGGCTTTATCTGAGGAGACCGTCAAGGACATCCTCTGGGTAAGTGTCAATATTCTTTGAGGCTGATCTGAAGAGACTTTCAGGAGACATTGTTTCAAGGTCCCAGCTTTATTTTGTGTTACACAGCTCCCCCTGCGGTGGAAAGTGTGTAAGTACGAGGAAAATAAATGTCCATGTCTATACATTACAAATAGAATTTATTAGTCAAAGAAGATTGCATTTAAAAGACAATAACAAGGGCAAAAGTAGATAGCATACTCTAACTAAAAATTCATTTTATTTAGAGTATACTGGGAGCAAAATGACCTGCGGGACCCAAATTGGCTTGCACGAGTTCCCCCTGACCCATTTTCCTATACTGTCATTTTTTAACCTTATCAGTGACTGCTAGAGATCAGGTTATGTTTTTTTTTAAAGAAAATAATGTAGCTGAGCAGTGCTAAAAAGGGCAAAAAAGAAAATATCTTTAAAAAATTACAAAGTTATATCTACAAAATTTCAGGACCTGGAGAAACCACCATTAACTACAACTACTGGGTAGTACTGCATTAAAAACAGATGGTTCTGTGGTGGAAATCACTGCATGGGCTTGGCAGTGCTTCTGAGAAATACAACATCTGCCTTCTGATCAATTAGAATCTGAAATTCTTTTTAGAAATCGTGGAAACTCTTTGGGCTAAAGAGAAGAAATGTCTTTCAACCTGTCACAGATGTTGACAGATTAAAAGTCAACATCTGTGATGGCACTGGTGTCCATCAGTGGACGGTATAGGGGAACCATCCAAGCGTCTCTGTTAAGGCAGAGATATACAGGTTGTGCCATCTGCAGGCTGTGTTGTTCAGGGAAAGTAAAAACTACATTTTGCATGCATGTACGGGCATCTATACAGATATACAGATTCTAGTCTTAGAAGAATGCTCAAAATATTTTTTTGCTGGATTAATATTCAAAATGAGAATAAATTTGAAAATAAGAATGACAATTCTCAGTGGTAACCTGAATATGATTAAAAACAATTAACAACACTTTTTGTAATGATTTTAAAATCAGCCCAACTTTTATTTTCAAATGCAACAAAGTATAACGGCCAACATGCTGGGCACTGTTCTGCTGAACAACAAACAATTATATTGCCATCACTATTATAATCTTACAATGAAACAAAGGCTCAGATGTAATTATTCTGAAACTAAGTTTAGGCCTACCACAAGTTTGTTTTGTACTTATATTACTTATATAATCAAAATAAAATATTTGTTGTTCTGTCACAAATGCAGTCTTTAATTTAAACAACACATTTGTTTTTCATTCTAACACATGAGCTGGAATGTTGTAATATTTTAAGGATGGCTTCTTTCCAGTCCAGGCATTAGTGCCTGAATGACTATCATGGATCGAGGTGATCCAAATGTAAGTGCAGAAGAAAGTCTTTAACTTCCCTTAAGTACAGTGGCAGTGGATGTGGGTTGGAGATGCAATGAGCTTGAACCTGCAGGCGACCATCTTCACTGACCACACCATCTGTGACGGAGGACTCATCTCTCCTGGTGTCCTGCAAGCAAACGATCATATGTTTTAGAACACAAACTTAATTGCTTTCTTAAAACATTTCTTTTCTACATTTGGTATAAAACAGACTCCAATTTAGACAATCTCAGGCTCCCTCCCCACCGGAGAGGTGACATTCAATGTCCCACTTGTCAGTCTGGATAGCCTTGACCACCACCCGACACACAATAATGTCATGAAAGCATCATTTTAAAAAGGGCTATGCAAACATGGCCAATAACTTTCATTCTAATGATCTGCAAAATGATTTGGGCACAAAACAAATTTTGCTGTTTGAAAACTTGCAGACTTCACTATATACAGTGTAGACCAGGGTTCAGCAACCCTAGGCACGAAGGGTTAACTGATGGCACGACCATAGCTGGACCGGCCATCGGGCATACCGGGCATTTGCTCGGTGGCCCGATGATTTTTTTAATTTTTTTTTGTAACGGTATAAACAATGAAAGGTGGTGGATTGGCCAGATGCTGGCCGGTGTGTAAAAATAACTCAGTTGTTTGGTGGTGGCTATGGCAGAGCTTCCACAGATTCAGTAAAATTAACAAGTGGTGGAGGCCAGCAGGTGGATGAGGGAAAGGGGAGGCAGGAGGAGCAGAGACCCAAGGCGGCTGCTGGTCCCAGTGTCAGGTGAACTGAACTTCAGGTAAGAAGTTATGACCTGCAGTCTCTCTGGGTCAGATATAAACCAAGTTTAGTTGGAGTTTATTTTCGTTGTGCTGACTTTTTACAGTCAGTTACAATAACTCGTACTGCGTACTAGCTAGCATGACAGAGTTTCTATACAGCTGGATCGGTGCTATGATGTTACTGATAGTGAACTTTATTTTATTCATAAGATTAGTTAGTAGAGTTGCCAACACTCCCGTAAAAAGACGAATCCTCCCGCATTCAGAGAAATTATTACGCGTTTCGTGTTGAGCTGAGAAGGGACGCAGTTTGTCTAGGATGGAAAAAGACACAAAGCTGGATTTATTCTGTGTCTTTGCTGCACAGCTGCTTCTTCTTCTCTCATTCTCTCCCCCTCCCTCTCCTGTTGCTACTTTAATCATGAAACTGATCAATGATCAGCTGATCGGCTTTTCTCTCTTGTTTGTTTATCAACCACTTTGCACCAGAAAGAAGAAACCGCCGGATGTCGCGCTAAACAACAGCAGCACGTTTAAGCTTGATCAGCTGTTGTTAGAATTTATTTAATATTAATTTCTACTATCAGCTGATGTTTGCTGGAGCCACAGCTGTAAAACCTGCTGGTCATGATATCGGTTTGTATATCAGGTGAGAGGGAAACATGAAGATGAAACCAGGAGATGTCCTTACTGAATCATCAGAGCTGAACAGGTGATGGAGAAACAGGTTTAACTTTTAGGTGACATGAATGAGTTGAAGGGAAGTTATGAACTGTTTCTGAGAGACAAATAACACCAGCATCCTTTTTCTACGTAGCTGACAGCTGGTAACTGTGCAGGGGCGGGTCTAGCAAAGTTTTGCCAGGGGGGCCATGTAGGGCATTAACAGGGAAAGGGGGGCACAAAGAAATACTTTCTTATTCTCATTTAAAATGTCTGGCTGTTATTAAATAATTATCTGAAGCTTACAACCAAAGTTTTTATCTGACATAAAATGTATAGAAATCATACATATACCAACAAGACTGTACATCACTGTCACAACAGCGTTTGTTTTCATTCAAAGGCTTTATGGCTTTAATACCTGGTGGGCTGGTTTCTAGTCAAAATGCCCGGGACGATTTTTTTTGTCCCAGTCCAGCCCTGGGCACGACACGCAGTGAATTAATCTGAGAAGGTGCATCGAAAAATAAATGGCTGCGCCAGCCGTGCATGTCGCAAATCAGCTCGCATAGACACATTAGTTGTGCCTCTTCTTAATGAGAGTATCTTAGCCAACAACCCCAACTACCAGATTGAACTTGTAATTGGCTAAAAATAACTTGTAACTGGTGAGAGGGACATTGTTAGCTTTCCACATTCCAACACTTCAAAAGCTTCAGGAGCTTTCTGCTCAGCACAGCATCAGCACCATGGAAATACACGGATACATCCATAGACTCGAGACACAATGCATTTTTGGGACTTTCAGGTGTATGGACCAATGTTTTATTTTCTGAACAAACCAGAAATCTTTAATGAGCAGCTAGATTTGTCTGGCTGAGTTAATGCCAGTTAATGCGACATCGAAGCAGTTGGAATCCATAGAGGTGTGTGTTCATGGAGCTTGCATTTTCACCTGCTGGACATCACTACCTGACAAGTTTAACTGTCTTCAGAACATTGCAGAGGCCTTATTGACAGTATCTGGCTCTACATGTCTGTGTGAGCAGATTTTCTCTCACATGAAGAGTGTCCTCAGGTAGCCGTCTGAATGCTGGACACTCGGAGACCTGTGTCTCTAAGTGGGAGACCAGAGATCACATTAACATGTGTATCTCTGTATTAACAAGCATGCCATATTAGCTTAGTTTATTTTTCTTATCATTGTTGCGAGGAGACCATAAATAGCATTTGTATTTTCTGTTGTACAGTTCATTTGCTGTTATGGAGTTCTTGTTATGAATAAAAGATGTCTTTTTTTGTTTCAAAATAGCTGATAGCTATTCGCTGATAGCTGCCAACATCTGCAAACAAATATAATTCTATAAAGTGGTTCTATATATTGTGTAACTGTTCATATAGAGCGTTATTAAATTTATTGCTAATGCAATCGTATGGCACACTGACTTCTGAGGAAATTTTAAATGGCACTCGCCATCTGAAAGGTTGCCTACCCCTGCTGTATAGCGTTTTTCCACTCTGAGCACTCAAAGTGGTTTTTACAGCTTGCCTTATTCACCAATTCACACACGCCTTTTCTATGTAAGTGCTTTCTATCTAACATTCACACACATTCATACTCTGATGGATGCATCGGAGAGCAAGCAGTGGTTAGTTTCTTGACCAGGGATATTTAGCCTGCAGACTAGAACAGCCAGGGATCAAACCAGCAACCTTCTGATTTGCAGATGACCCCCTCTCCCACTACCAGAGCCTTGGATTATGTTCTTTATTTCAACTTTAGCCTATATAAACTAGCTCATTAAAACCTTTTGTAGATTGGGCCAACCACAACCAAATGGAAAAAACTAGGTTTATCTGTGTTGATGACACAAACTTGGTCCTAGTGATGAAGTTCATACAGGTTTTGGTTACAATTGTCGAATATAAATTGTTGTTTATCATCCCGTTGGTTATCAGCTCGAACTGATTTAAAGAGGTGAAATCGGGTCCTTCAGGGAGAGTTGGGCTCTCTGAATGCTCTTGTTTGACATGTAAATGCAAATTAGATGTAACACATTTATTTCTCTTTTTTGCCCAACAAAACATAATGAAAAGCTAATGGTTCATTTGCAGGATGGAGATTAACAAATGACTTGTGGTCTATGCAATAACAGGAAGTCATAGACCAAATCCTCATAGTTCGTGTGTACAGACAGCTACACATTTTGTCATGACAAAGTCAGAATTACTCATGTTGGGGAAGTGTTTTAGTGTCAGTCACGTCACAGACATGGTGATGATGATTCCAACATGATTTTTTTCCTCTTCAGACATCTTTTTTCTGAGGAACCTACCTCGTTAGTTTCAACGCATATCTACCCAGACGGGCTGAGATTCCACAAACCATCTTTCTCAATCCACATGAAATGAAAATCTTTAAAACTGGCTTTTGTAAGCAGTTACCGGTAACAACTGATTAAACACAACCGTCTTTATAGAAAATCAGTGCACAGGCCTTAGCTTTAGTGGAAAAACAAATACAGAAACAGATGAGGATTTTCAGCACAGTGGCAAATGATTCTGTTTTAAGGATCATTACATTCAGAAGAGCTTTCTGAACCCAGGAATAAGACTAAAATATTAAGAAAACCCCTTTCCTTTAATTCCTTTAACTATTTGTACATTTTATGGTAATCGTGCCCTTTAATCATTTTCTGGAGGGGTTTCAAGGCATTTAAGGTAGAACTATCTGTTTCATGTCTTCACATGCCAATTAAAATTCCATCTTAACCGCCACAGTATGTCCAGATTCATCCGTGGATCCAGCGTTTACATTAAGAGCTGAGCATTTGTCAACATAATTCAAAGTTCACCATACCACAAGGCTTTCAGGCACAACTGACATATTATACAAAGTGTAATCAACTCATGCATCAGGTATCTATCCTCTTCCACTACGCAGGGCACGACTGTTCAACCCTTCTCTGCTTAGCCCAGTGCAGGGCCAGCACATTGTTCCTCTGTTACAACCAAATCATGTTTCCAACAAGGTCGCTGCTGGGCCGTAGAGAGAGATTACAGCAGTGAATGAATGCCTCTTTTCACGGAGAGGAATGATTGGAGATCAGAGCAGTGTAGATTTCAGGGATCAGATTTGACAGCTTTATTTCACAACCCATCAAGCATGGCCACATATCAGAGCTACACCGACTGATCAAGTGCCTCATGTTAGAGCGGGAAGAGAACCGATCCTATCGACGGCTACAAAGGAGACACAGGACTGACCTGCGAGGTGATTACACTCTGATTATGATGTTTAGACATGTTTCCAAGTCACACCTGATAACCAAGGCAATGAAACTGACCAATAATTTTACGTTTTATTGTCTGATTGTGCAAACAACAGTCTGCAGTAAGGATACAGGAAGTATGACTTTAAACATGACTTAACATAAAATCTTGTGATAGAGCTGAAATGTACATGAGGGAACTATCTCACACATGCCTTGCTACATCAAATCTTAATGATTCATGAGTTGTAATAATGTTCCCGCCTTTTTTGTGGTCAGGTCTGCAGAACATGTAATAGACTAAAACCCAAGCCAGTAATGACTTGAAATGAATTCCTAATGCTGTAATCATGATTAATTCAGAAGAACTTCATCATCATGCCATGATGACTTCAGAGGAAGTGGTGACCAGATCCACCTTTAGCACTCTTAAATAAAGGATAAACAACATGTATTTACGGAACAGGTTGGCAATAAAACAAACAAACAAACAAACAAACAAAAAACCCTAAAATAATACATGATACAATTAACACTCACATAAAAGCCTTCTACCACCTGAGGAACATTTCCAGACACCCATCAGACTATGCAGATGAAACCCTCAGTCCTTTCTTCATCACTTTCTGGCTCGACTCCTGCACTGGTGTGTTGTTAGGTCTGCTTAATAAAGCCCCAGAGAGACTGTAGTGTGTTCAGAACTCAGCTGACAGACTTCTTACCCTCTCTCAGTCCTGGTAACTTCTGCAACCCACCCATGTACACCTCCACTGGCTCCCAGTCAACTCCAGTGTCTCCTATAAAATCCTTCTCTTCACCTGCAACTCCCAGATGCTACATGACCCCCAGCACTTACTGGACCTTCTCCTCCTCCACACCCCATCATGTAAATATCACTACTTAGGGACATGTACAGTTGAAATAGCTTGTAAAATAAATAAATAAATAATAAAAAAGAAGAAAAAACGATGAGATATATATGATTATTATAATTAGATAGATCACACACTGGAATTAAGTGCATTAAATTCCATAACTGTAGCCTTTAATGTGGAGAACGTATTGAATCGTGATATTTTCTTTTAATATATTACCGATGCATGGCAAGTGTTCAATACATATACTAAGACGAGCCCACCAGGGGGGACTGTTGTATCTGTTGTAAGCCTTTTCGCTTCTTCTCTGCAGACGAGGCAAAATCCGGTGATGTCACTAACGCCAAATCAGTGGGCAGCTGTGTGAATGACAAGAGGAAAAACTTTGATCATCCTAAATACCGCAACAGCAACCACAGTAAATAAATAAATAAAAATCTAAAAACAACGTTTACAGTGTGGGGGTGCAGCTACGTGTGACTTCATCTCTTGACAGATTAGGCAGCTACTTTTGTCACATGTTTCAGTCTATTAAAGATTTTTTTTTTTAAAAGGTACGTCATCAGATGACTCAATGGACTAACAGGCAAAATGACGACTGACAACATTAGAAAACTAAAGAACACTTTCAGCCCAAAAATCCAGTGTTTCAAAAGGCAATAATTCACTGACTTCTTTTTCATTTCCGTTTCCTTCTTTCTGTCCTTTATATTTTACTATATGACAGTTTTGCACAATCTGTAGGACGACAGTAATTAAGTAATTAAAGTAATTAAAACGTAATTCTGGAATTGTATGACTTAACTGTCAAATTTCTTTCTTCTTTCTTTCTTTTAAAAAAATATTTTGTTACAATAAATAAGTAAATGAATAAATAAATAAATAAAAATCAGGTCCATCCATTTAACAAATTTCATTACGACTTTTTGAATTTACTTTTTAATTATTACTGTTATTATTATTTATTTATTTATTTATTTATTTATTTAGATTTATTTCATATTGTGTCCGTTTTTCAATTTAGTTATTTTATATTTGAATGTGACTCAAACATTTTTCATATTTTTTAAAACAAGTGTTTTATTTATTTATTTTTTGTTTTATTTTGTTCCTAAATGTATTATTATTATTATTGTTAATAATATTAATAATAGTAATAATAATACTTATTATTATTATTATTGTTATTATTATTGTTATTATTGTTATTGCTAAAATGCTAAAAATGCTTAAAAAAAACAAAAAAACATTTTTTTTAGTGTGAACTTGATTAAATTACTACTCACTTATTGGGACCAACAATTTGTATTTAATTTTTTTTTTTTTTTTAAAGTGCAAACGTTTACATTTTTAATGGAAACACCATCGGATGAGTAATTGGGGGAATTTCCTCCACACGGTCCAGCTTTATATAAGCGTACCATAAATCATTGATGGTGTTCACTAGAGGTCAATACTTTAAGGCATTTCCTAGCAGAGGCCATGCACATTCTGACTGGTGAGTAGTGAGGCAATCCTTACAGAATACTGATTTCTCCTCTCTGCTGATCGTCCCCAGAGAGCGAAAACACTCTGTAGAGTCTGTAGAGGAAGCTACAAGAAAAATTCAAAGGATCAGCCTTTGGACAAGCAGACATCTCTGACTGATAGAAAGGCAGGTTTGTTTTAGAAGCACCAGATGTTTTGATTCATTAATAGGGCTTTTATTCTGTGTTAACATCTGGTGCTTTTTAAAACATCTGCTCGGGCTTTCTTTTCCACCATGCTGATCTACTGCAGTTACTTTTGGCTCAAGCTTCACATTACACGGGCTGTTCTCAACTGCTGCACATATTTAGCCCCAAGGGGGGACATGCCCAAATCTGCAGCAGAGAGGACCGGTTGAGAGGAGGCTTTGTTCTGCCTTTTGTTCTCTGCCTCCACACAGCATACTGGATGAATATCGGGGTTGTTTCTATGTTACGCCGCTGATGCCTTGTTTGTTTGTTTTTTAATTTTTGTTTTGTTTGCTTCTCCTTTTTGCAGTTTTCGCTATTTCTTGCTACATGGCCACGTTCGCCCTCAGCGCACCTCTGCCGGAAAGAAGCGCACTTGTTGAAGGTCCGGAATTTCAAAAGATTGTACAGAACTGCAAGCAGTTGACAGAGAAGATCCTTCTCTCGATCCCCGAAACACACAAATCCTGCATTAAGACGGAGGTGAGACACACTAATGCAGTTTTTCCTGATTTCTTTAAAGCTTCTGCGTCATGACTTGTGTTTGATAATGTGCTGTCAGCGTAAGGAGCCTGCGCGGTCGAGCCTGCAGTCAGCGGCGTTTGTATCTGAAATGCGTTTATGTAGCTGTAATGACTGATATGAACAGTCTCTGGAAAAGAAACAGCACATGTCTGTCAATGTTTTTTTGTTTTTAGATGACAGGCAACTGAGTTATCAACATCTGGCATGTTTTTCGTTGTTTTTACACAGCTGGATTTTACTTGAGTATTTCTGAAACCACAAATAAAAGTCTCTTAATGACTCAGCATCTTGTAAGAACACAGGACAAATATTTCTGGTCTAGTTTTTAGGATGTGACATTTTAGTGCATTAATTTAACGATCTGCTGTTGCCTTCACTGCCCCCCACCCTCCAACTGGTGTTTGCTTTGGAATTCCTCGCTGCTATACATCCTTAACCATTTGATGTTATTTCTTTTATCGTAGACTCTGCAGCTGAACTCCACAGATAATGCGCAGTTTGAGATCATGAGGTCCAGGCTTGGCATCCCCTCTGCTCCTCATATCAAAGCCCTGTCAGAAAACGTCACTTTGGTAAGCATTCTTTGAGAGTGAACTGTCATCATGCTTTGAGGTCTAAAAGCAGACACGATGACCAGTTTGTTTTTCTCTCTCTCTCTTCCATAAGGAGGACGGTTTGAGACAGCTCTATGAGGGTCTGCAGACGTACCGGGCCTTGCTGAGCTCCCTCAAAAACTACCCCAGGCTGGCAAACAAAGATAGAGTCACCGAGCTAATGGCTGATGTACGAGACCTCGCCATTCAGATCAAAGAGGTAGAATTTTTCTAAATTTGCAGCCAGTCTGACAAATTGTTTTTGCATGTTGCATCTTCTTAATGCTTAAAATCATTTTCTTTGTTTTGCTTTTTTAGATGTTAAAAATTGTCCATCCACAAGGTTCACCACACCCCACCAAACCCTCCGCGCCCTTAAATCTACCAGCAGATTATGAATTTCAGGTGGCAGCACACCTGACTCTGGTGGACCTCCAGTCTTACATTCAGGACCTGGTCCGCTTCCTCAGGACTCTGGACCGCAGCACAGAGGTGGAGACAGAGTCCTGACCAAAAAGTGTCACACTTTGCTTTTGGCTCATGTCCAAAATGTACGTTATGGTATTTATTGATCTGTGAAAGCATTATTTATTTTTGTATTTGCATTTCATATTTATATATTTATTAACAGAACTGGACTGGACTATTTATTTTCACAGGTTAAAACTAAGGAAATGTTAACACAATTGACTAATGCTCTGTAAAGCAGTACATTAAGGTATTTGACAGTTGATTTAAGGTGTTGGTGGCACGTTAATCGATACCAACAGCAGAACATGAGTAAAATTGTATATTTTTGTATTATTTTTATTTAAATTATAATAATAATAATAATGTCTGCATTTTCTTATTTTTTAATAAAAAAAACATTTTCTGAAAAACATTTGTACCTCTTTGTGAAAAAACATGCATAATTATACAAAACAATAAAATGAAACCTGAACTTCCAGTGAAGTTACTACTCTAATAGAGAAGTGCAACAAAGGGTGAAATAAGGACTTTGCTGTCATTATTTCCGCTACTGAACCAGACGGATGTCCTTTAAGAAGTGTTGCAAGCGGTGTATGACTGTGACAAGAGATGACCCACAGTGCCTTGTGTATGGTGTCATGTGTTGGGCTGGCTAGCATGTGATCATTCTGACTCAAGGGACAACAACGACAGCGGCCACACATCATGTTACTGAAACTCAAAAAACACAGAGGTGCCATTTCACCATGACGTGTCACAAAAACTCACAAAACAAATGCAACCAATAAACACAGGCAAGCAAAAAAGATTTTCTGTCTGATTTCTTTATTTATTCCAAAATTATTTACAAGTGTGAAAAAAATATATAAAAGAATATCAAAACAATGTGAGTCCAGAGCTCTTGCAAACTGTTTTCAGCCCGCCGCTGGGCTTTTGTTGCCCACCAACAGAAGATAAATCCGTCGATGCCTCGATTTATTTCGGAGGTAAATTTAAACCCGAGCCTCACAGAGCAGAGATGGCTTTGGCAGCTACACGTCTCCCCAGCGGCAGAGTCAGGTCAGTGATTGCAAGCACAACTTTAGGTTTGGCCAGAGCGGGCAGCTTCACCAACTCGTAAACCTAAATGTGCAGAAGAAAAAAGAAAAGTAACTGTTATTCTGAGAGGCGGTATTTCCCAAGAAACAGTAAGAATTTTATTGTGTTGCTCAAGGCTAATTGTCATTCTTTTTTGAGTGGGTGTGTTCCTGACCCTTGATCTGGTTTTCATGGGACACTTATTGTAAAATGTAACTAGAACAAAAGAAAAGAATTAAGAAATACTTTTTCTCAGAACTAGAAAAAGATGTTCCACTAAATCAGCTAAGTTGCCTCTGTCTTGCCTGTCAGTGCGCCCCAGGATGGCTGTGGCTACAATGTAGCTTGCCATCACCAGTGTGTGAATGGGTGGATGACTGAATGTGTAAAGCGCTTTGGGGTCCTTAGGGACTAGTAAAGCGCTATACAAATACAGGCCATTTACCATTTTTTGTCCATTACTCTTTTTTTTCTCCTTTCTGTTATCAATTCTGGTTTGTTCTTGGCATTTTATTCCATTTCAAACTCTGCACGTTTTGAAAATGTGGCAACCCTAACATTTCGAAGCTTGTAGGAGTGATTAATATCTCTTGCAAATGCAAGAAGCATCTGTGCTATGACCTTCAGACTCCCTCTTGATCTTATCAGAACACTCAGTCTTTAAAGGCAGTAGAACACTTGTAAGCAGGATTCCTGAACCCTTCCCGATAATATCTAAAGAAGCAGTCATCCTTCTCCCTCCTTTATCTCCACCTGTCTGGCCTCTCCCCTCACAGCTCATAACTCACCATTGTAAAAGGCATGAACTGCAGGATGCTCCCACGGCTTCCCTGCTCCAGACACTCAACACACTCCTCCATGAAGCTCTGCACAAACTGGGTGTGAGGTCCAGCCATCTTTGAGCCAAGGATGGAGGAAATGAGGAGAAAAAGGTTGGCTAAAAGAAAGAGAACAGATGGTAAGTACTATCCTGCTGAATTATTTTATATCCCAAATCAAATCATCCCCAATATCAACACCACTGACAAGATGAGTAGTAGCTGCAGTGCACTGTTGGGCTGGGTGTTAGCATTCTTTGGCATGAACCACCCATCTAAATGTTTTGATGCATGTTTAATCATCCAGGTAAGCAAATCTGTTCATCAGGAGAGGATCTAACAAAAAAGGCTACGTCCAGATTAACCCAATCAACTTTCTAAATGTTATTGCTGATCAAGCGCTTTCATTTGTTGTAATGGCACTCCCTGATGACAGCAGTTTCCCAAAGCAGCACACTGCACTCTGCCACACTGCAGAAACTGCTCGACAAAGGTTCGAGTAAATAACAAAAAGCCTAAGAACCCCAGATCTTAATTTAAATGAGCATACACGGAAGGTGGTTGACCCAAGGTGGTCCCACCCCAGAAACCCAGACATTGTCGTGTTTATCGTTTGGCCCGTGAAAGTTTGGATGATAACCCTTTTTTGTGCCTTTTTAATAACACCACAGTGGATTTTCAGCCAAATAATCTGAAATACTTGACTGGAAAGAAGACTTTCACTTTGAATTTAAAGAGCTTAACACAAGTAGTGCATTAAACATTTAGGAATGACATCCATTTTAATATATGGTGCCCCATTTTCAGGTGCTCAAAAGTAATTGGACAAACTAACATAAAGTTAACTATACTGATTGCCGCAAGCGCCTTCAATTGCCGCTTATTAGTGGGTCTCTCTGCAGTGCTCACTTGGGTTGACTGACTTGGCCGCTGAAGAATATCCCGCTTCTTTGCCTCGAGAAACTCTTGGGCTGTTTTTTTCAGCATGCTTTGGGTCATTATCCATTTGCATCGTGAAATGCTGACTAATCAGTTTTGCAGACTTTGGCTGATTCTGAGAGACAGCACAGCCCCATGCATTTAACACTTCATCCTGCTACTTCCATCAGCAGTCACACCATCAACAAATTTTCCATTGACGAAGGTGTCTCTTGATGGTAGACCTTTAAATGCTACGCCTACATCCTCAATGTGTTTTTGATGTGGTTATATGCTTAAAGGAAATAATTCTGTGATCACGCACTTTTGTTTTCTTCTGTGGTCTTTAACACTGTTTGGTTTTGCTGAGTTGACCACTTCATGCTTTTTTTTTTTTTTTTCACCATCTCTCTAAGTTTTATTTTGATTTCCGTTAGTCTAATGAAAGTCTTCTCTGCTTGCATCTCTTTGGACTTCATTGTGAAAGCTCCAGTGATAAGACAAATACAAGTTCAACGCATGGAATCAACTACAGATATTATAAACTGTTAGTGTGTCATGATATAAAGAGGAAACAGGCCTCACCTAGTCATGAATCTGCTTTTCAGTAAATATCCAATTATTTCCAAGCCTCAGAAAATGGGCATTATGAATAAAAATGGTTGCAATTCCTAAGCAGTTGATGTAATACTTTTGTTAAACTTAAATGAAAGCTTAAAGCTTTTGCACTTTAATTACAACGTTTTGGTCTAAAATCTATTGTGTTGTTTTGCAGAGGCAAAAAAAAAGGTTCTTTCTAATATATATATTTTTTTAAATCATGCAAATTTTAAAAAGTCACATTCATATAACATATAGCATTCTTGCTAACTTTAAACATGCAAAATATAATTCTCAGTAATGTCAGACATTTCTTTTAGCGTGACTTTGATTGAAAAAAAAAAACAAACAAACATCACACTAAAATTCACTTTACATGAAAATAATGAGTGTCTTAGCTCTGTGTTTGGCCTTGCAAACATATTCAAGGGCTGGATGAGGTCCCATTGGGCCTTCAGAATTGGAGATCTTGTGGCTTTAATCACAGCAACATACCAGCCTCTCCAGTTTCACATCAAATCGTTTCCCTGATTAGTTAATTCAGGATTTTTCTTGAATTTGTTCATCGTAATTTAGACATTTCTATGAAAGAAATGGGGATGAGAGAAAAGAGATGCTGGCAAGATTCTCACCCAGGACTCGGTTGAGGGGGTCCCTCATGTTGACAGTGTGGAGCTGTGAGGCAGATAGAGAGCTGCTCATAGACCGGTCTCCTGCAGGAAGACAAGGAAGATGTGATGGATGAGTTGACAAGTTTCATTTTCGTTCTACTAATTTAGTCATTCGAGGAAATTTTATGCTCCCCCCCCAAAAAACAAACAAAAAAACCCATTTAAAAATCTAGAGGATGTGAAAAAGGAAGTTAAGGATCCGTTGACGGTTGGTTTCCACTGCAATCTTACATCATAATCATAATTCCTGGAATAAGACATTTCAATGATACTAAAAATGAAAAGATGATTTTTTTTAACAAAATAAATTAATTCTGATTTTTTTTCTTAACATGGAAAATAAATGTTTCTTTCTCCTTGCGCTAAAAGATGTATTTTATTCATAATAAAATTTTAAAAAGTCTATAAAGTGAGGCATCCGGCGTTGATGAACGGTTTCTAAATGATTGACTTTACGTAGCAAGAAAACCAGTGTCACTTTCAGTCTTAACATCAAAGCACTTTTTTCCTAAGTCATGCAACACTGAAGTTTGACATCCTGTGTGGGGGTTTCTGTGTAAAACTAAACAAGGGAAAATTTCCATAGCAGTTAATATAAATGCTCATTACTTTAAGTCATGTGAATAGCAGGGTGAAAGGGGTATGCTAACTGCACAATCGCTCAAAGCAAGAAGCACTGGATGGCAGCGTTCAAGTTAGAACCTGCTGGCAGCCAATGCACTTGAAGGATAATTAATGAGGAGGAAGACCAGTTCACAAAGCATTTTAAGTGCTTACTAGAAGTAACTTGCTGTTACAGTTCTGAAACTCTCTGGTATTACCACCATTATCATCCCCAGCTCAGACATCTGTAAACCACAGGCTTTATCATTTGACGGTGTATTCAAATCCAGGCACAAAGGGGCCTAACCTGGACTGGAAAGGGCTACAGGTTCATCCTCGTTGGAGCTGAGCAGCCGCATGAGTTTAGATGGTTGAGTGTCATCCAAGGGAAAGAGGCTGTTGTAGTCCTGCAGGGAATAATAAAGGAATCATGTCAGTATTTTTACACTCAAACACGTCCTCTTACAGAAAACACGTTCTCCTAATTTTACCAAGTTTTAAAATTTTTATTTTTAAAGAGCTTCTTTACCTCAATATCTTCTCTCTGCCTTTTGCGCTGGCGAGCTGAGAAAGAACCTTTGTGGTGAGAGGAGTAAGAGCTGAGTGCGCACCACACAGACAGCCTGAGGGGACATCCAGAGACAAAAGTCAAAACCGGAAGTCAAAAACGCCACAGCGACTGCTGCCCTTAGGGTATTAAGCTTCTCTTACTTGGCCAGTGCCTTTCCAGGTGGGTCTGCCAGGCTGCGCCAGTGGGCGGAGTCTGTGAGTAGATTGGGCAGTATGGTACCTAGCAGCGTGAGGGTGATCTGCTGGGTGTCCAAGCAGAAGATGCTGTAGAGTAACTCTACCACTCGATTGGCCCACTCCTGCCGTGTCTCCTTTAACAGTTCCTGTGTTAAGAAACAGTTTCATGTTTTCAAAAACTGGACATTGATTTGAATAAAATGAGATTAGTGACCATTAGTGCAACGGAATAATGTCAACAGTGTTTTATGCACAAATGTTTGCACAACCGACAACACGGACTCCTACGAACACTATTTAAGGTCAATGACGTGCAAAGAAACCGCTACAGGCTTGGGTAAAAAACAAGTACATAAATACATCACATATTCATCAACATTTTATGAGGAAATTAATGCATGCAAAGCTTTTCTTTATCTAATGTAACCACATTGGTTTCACTAACGTCTTTGCTCTGGCTCGATGTTCTCACTTTTTCTGCTTAAATTTCAAAATTTAACTACGTTTCTGGCTAACGGTTGCTCAAGTAAAATTGTAACACATCAAGGAAGCCAATAAAGAAAATCTTCAAGTTAAAAAATAAATAAATAAAAATCATTCGCCTTTAAAGATCGATAGTGTTGCCGATGGTCACTGCATAAACCATCAGACCTTTTATCCGCGTACCTTGACCAGATTGTTAGTGAACCAGAAGACACCTCCCATGTTGAGAAGACTCTCGAACAGATGCAGAGCTCGGCTGTCCACCCAGCCTTTACGCAGCACTGCCTGGAACTGTTTGCTGAGGGCCGTATGGATGGGTTCTTTGGGTGGCAGCAGGTTGCGGTAGGGGATCGGCTCCTGGCCCTCCACTGGGGACCGCAGGGTGGCACCCGTCTGTTGGAAGACATCGGCGCACATGTGCTCCATGATGGAGCTCATTATGATCACGCTGGTGAGATTGTGGAAGAAAATGATGTTACTTTTAACTCGGGTGATGAGAGACGGAGAATCAAACTGAATCCAGAACAAGGAAATTTCTCAGAATTTGTAAAATATAAAGTCGGTGGGTGCTGGTGTGGATGTGCTCTTTATGCGTTTGTACCGTTCATTGTAAAACTGCAGAGTGTTCTCCCCATAAAGTGGCGTTACAAGCTGCCGGATCATAGTCTGGGGCTTCTCCCTCTCATCTCTTCCAAGCATCCGGACATGGGCTACCAACCATGCAACCGCACAGATGGCCATGCTGCACACTTTGCCCTTGATATTGTCAGTAATCTTCTACGCTTGCAATGGCAGCACCCAGGAAAGAGGAAGGATGTGATTAGCAGAATGAAGAGAAGGAAGGGTTAGAGACGGTCGAATTCTGACTAAAATGGGCATCCTCCCACTTTGCATTAGAAAACAAAGTTGAAAGGAATAGGGAAGAAGCGACAAGTTGGCTACACCTATTAGACGTCACTAATGATGCGCGTTTTCACAGCTTTTTTTTTTTTTTTACTCAAGTAGTCTCGACATATTCAGTGGAAAATGTCAAGTCATGACTCAACGAAATACAAGGGTGGGAAGGGTTGAAACCTGAAAATCATATGAGATACTTAGTCAAAGGAGCTTGCAAAGAAAAGCATCTGGACTTCTTTAAGACGCTTTTCTTTGCTAGCACCTTTGACTGCGATCACCTGGATGACTGAGAACCTTCACAGACATGAGATACTTAGGAAACCACAAGAAATCTTTATTACCCACAGGAAGGAAAAATAGTGAAGCTAGACAAACCTGGACCGCCTCTACAGAAAGCACACCATTCTCCCATGCATTCAAGACTTCCAGTATGGCCGCTGGAATGCTAAGGCAGATCTCATGCCATTTCACCTGCCTGTCACAAGGTTAGGAAAAAAAACCCACATTCAGAGCATTGCTGGCCACGTTTAAGACATTTCTAAACACTAAATAAGTGCAAGTTAAAATCAGAAACATTTATGTCAAACAAAAATACAGTACAGTAAAAAACTGTGCTCTTTTACGTCTATCGTAATTGTTATTCAGGCATGTAAATGAAGTTCAGGGTGTTAAGCAACTTCATGACGGGGTTGAGTATGCCACCATCTAAAGAAAAGATCTAAAGTTAATTACCGCAGCAATGCCAGGCAAAATCTGCACTGACTGTAAATGATTCATTTACAGATTTCACTCACACTAGTTTCATCTCTGATGAGTTGTTCAGCAGGGTCACTAGGCTTTCCACTTTCCCAGGCTCGGGTCTGAAGCAGGGGTTTTCTGGGTTCAGAGTCTTGCCCTCTTCAGGCATACATGTCTGCAGCCACGTTTCGAAGAAGGGCGTCTCTCCTGAAGGACTGGGGTCTGATAGGATCACCTGGACAAAAGTCAGCTGATCACAATCTGCTCAAAAAGACAGTATCTCTACTGTTTATTATTTTGAGGTGACCACCACATTTTTCTCCCTTTTTAACGCTAGCGAAGACCTTTATAGAATATTTTAATATGCAAAAAAGCCTTGTTGCTTAATACAGATGCAAAGTAAGTCTGTCCACAATTAACATAGTTAAGACTTGAATTTTCAACGACATAAAACTAATTTTTACATCGCAGGGCCACATACAGCCTACCAGAGAAATCCCCTTTCTGTCAGCATAAAGAAGTTTAACTACACATTTAACTCCTGAGATCTCTTAATAAAAGAAAAAGGAAAAATTCTCTTTTTAAAAAAAATATTTTGTCAAGATAAAGAAATGTTGCAGTTGTAAATTAAAGAAATTCTAAAATTAAATTAAATTTAAAACTCTTTGGGCTTAAATTGTAAGAGATGTGTAAAATGACATTGGAATTGTTGGCAGCTCTGTGTAATTATTGCCCTGTAAGTATAAAAGCTTTCGTTAATTCACAAAAACTGTTTTTTTAAACAGTGGATTCACTGTAAAATTATATATAAATAAAGTAATTTCTATAGTATGCAGTGAAAAAAAACATTTCATACACATCTATTACCTAATTATAACAGTGCAGTATGAATGACGATGGGCAATGTCTTTATCAGTAGCAAAAGTTTTAAAACTTGTGAAAACAGAAAGTCTTCTGTTACATTTTCCAAAGCCGTCCAGCGAGCTGCAATAAAGCCATTCCTGGGCTGTTTTTGTGCACTTGAACTTTGTCAAACTGAACTAACCTCAGATCCATATGTCTGCACCACGTGGCAGAGCATGAGGAAGGAGATGTCGAAGAGCAGAGCCCGTACAGACGCAGATTTGGCTAACGGAAAGGAGGAGAACATCCACAGTGTTAGTATCCCACTGAAAGATCGTGTGAATGAAAGAAGAAATTCCCTATTCGGAACATGCCACTCTTGTATTTGAACTCACATCCTTCCCCGCTGATGTGCTTGGGAAACTCATTAAGCCTGGAACAAAACAGGGGGATGAAACATTACACAGTAACACACGAAAACTTCACGTTCAAGATGACGTTGCACATAATCTCCCAACACTTGAACATTGCCGGTCTTACAAAGTTCTTGTTACTAAAAGTTCAAAAGCGTAATTTACTCACTTAATGAACTTCCGGGCAAAGGATTTGAGTTTCCCAGTGGCTGCTGCTGCAGCCAGGAGCAGATCTAGGCTCTTCCCAGACAACATGTGGCCAAGAACACCGAGCAGACCCTCAGGAGACTTAGAGTGGTCTGCATCTACTGTCTAATGAACAAAGATTGAAAACTTATACTCGTATTTTTAAAAAACAAACAAACACTAAGCTGTTGTAATGTTGTGACCTTTAAAACACATTGATTCTGATATTTTCAGACATTAGGTCTCATTGGTTGTGGATCACTTTTACAATCATATACATGATTCTCTGAACCTTCTTTGGCACTTCTGTCAATGGCCAACACTACATCTGCATTTTGATATAATTTAATTAAAAACATGCACAATTCAAACATGGTTATGGGGTGCTACCTTGAGAATATTGGTAACAGTGGGCTCCGCCCTCAGGATGAGACCTGGGTTAGGCTGGATGTTAGCATTTTCTGCAGTCTTTAGCCTGGGGGCGAACTCCCTGTCCTCGGTCCTGAATCAAATTTGCAGGGGGAGAAGGATAAAAAGGGACGGGGAAGAGGATGGGGATAGGATGGAGGTGTTGGGGGAAATGACATGAATATAGTGGATAAAATTCCATTCTCATTTCTCATCAATATAATTAAAATTTTTAAAAAGAAATATAGGTAATCTTTGTCCTAAAATATCCATAATCGCATGTTTTCTGATAGCAGAGAAACCCATACCGCTTTGATGTGAGGTTAACTGTATTTGAATCCGACAGCAGCCCGAGTTTATTACACTCTGTCAGGAGCATTCCAAGGCAATCACAGCTACGTAAAGAAGCAAAAGGGAAAAAAATTAAAAAAATTGGAACATCATTGAACTTGGTATATACAGGTAAACATAAACAGCTATACTATTAGAATACAAGATGGTAAATGGAAGATGGGTAATAATTCTAATAATAGCCGCTTTAACAATGTCACAGACGGCAGCACCTGAATATAAAAGATATTTAATTACTGCCATTTCAGTTCAACTCAATTATATAATGTCAAATCACAAAAACAGTCACCTCACGGTGCTTTATATTATAAGGTAAAGACCCCTGCAGTAATACAGAGAAACCCTAACAATCAGATGACCTCCTATGGGCAAGCACTTGGCGACACTGGGAAGGAAAAACTCCCATTTAACAGGAAGAAGCCTACGGCAGAACCAGGCTTAGTAGCTATAGCTGCTTGTGTTATCTATATAATCTTATTATGAGATCAGGGGCATCTCCAGTGACATTTACGAACACTTACTTGCATCTCTGATCTGCTTTGTCCAGGAGTGGCGTAAGCTTAAGTAAGTACTGAAATGCTATGTTCACATCCTCCATGAAATCCTGGGAAAAACGTTTGCAACGATTGAAAGTGACAAAGACAGTTTATGACATTACACACCCAGCGCTCAATATCTAGGTGTTAACTTCCAATACAAAGATCAGTCAGGCATTTACTTTACCTGTCCTCTGTCACTCTGAGGATATTTCTTTAGTCGGAGTAGAACTTGTGGGATCTGAGATTAAGAAATCACAAGTTAATTTCATCTGATTTCTGTGAAGGGTAGACAGTAATGTTACTACCAAATCAGTTTCATGCAGACAGCTCAGAGGGGAGATTTAAAAATCACCGCACAAAATTTTGCACACTATTCCTTCTCTAAACTACAATAAAAATCCACAACAAACAGAGTCAAGGAAGCAGGCAATGATATAAACAACAAGTAAAATCAGCAAAAGACAGACAAAAAGACAACAGAAGACCAAGTTTTCCTCGTTGAAGTGGATCTAACCTTAAGGAAAGTAAAAGCAGTCCATTTAAGCTCCTCTGTGCCCTCTGGTGACTCAATGAGGCCAGTGAAGCAAGCTTTCCATATCTCCAGGACAAAAAGGGGAGCAGGGATTCTCTGATGGGAATAGAAAGATTCCATTTGCATCACACAAAACCTCACCAGGAAAGGCTGCGTAATACTTTGGCCAAAAGCTGAACATTTTCTTTTTTGTGTGTAATGAAATTCCTTTGTCTTATAAAATCTGACAGTCTAAATTTTTACAGTTTTTTTTTTCCACAGCTTAGTATTCACCTGCATTCTTTTGATCATCATTAACTGCTCCACCAGTGGCTGTATCTCTCCTGTCAAATTCATAGTGCCTTCCAGCATGATGAAGGCATGAACTGATGGAAAAGAGGCATAAACTGGAGGGTCACTCTGCTCAGACAGCATCAGGGGAATACTGAAGAAGAGAGTGAAGAAATCGGCACAAAGAAGTCAGATGGGACGCTTGAAACTATTGTCAAATTAGGATCATTTGCTCATTATTAACATGTCAGCCTCACCTTTTTACTAGTGACAAGCTCTCCTCTAATTTAGTATGCAGTTTTGAGTTAGTCACACTACTAAGACCATCTGTCAAATTAAGCACAGCTTGCTCTACATTGCTCCAGGAACCTGTGGAGGAAAAGCAGCAGCAGAAACAGTGTTTAGATGCCATGCTCGGCACAAAAACACACATTCAAGATTTGGCCAAAAATGACAGTTTTAGCTTAAGTGAAATTTTTGAATCACTATGGCTGACTGCCAATAATTTTGCCAATTGCCAGATTCCACACATATGCAGGTGTTTGCCTTAGAATTACTTAATATTAAAAGGTAAATAAACTGCCAATAAACTTTTGAGAGCATGTTAATAGAGCCTCGGGTAATTTATACACTATTGTACTGATACATCAGCAGATTACAGCCAGACTTCACTGAGCACAACCCTGTGTGTAAACAAATACCCACACACACTTCTATACCTTGGTCCTCCAATCTGGCAATGTGGACCAAAGCTCTGTTCTTGGTGCTGTTCATCAGACTCTGGAGCCTTTCCTGGCAGGCTCCAAGACTGGTCTCTGTGCTGGCTGATGGACCCAGTTCTCTGAGCTTCTCACAGTACCACGCGCAGCCCTGCAGCAGCCACACTACCACTGCCAGCAGAGCCCGACAAAGCCCGATGCATTCCTCTGTTTTTCCGTGACAGCTGGATCAATAAGAGACAAGAAGCAGTGACATTTTAAACAAGATACACACTCACTGGTCCCTTTATTAGGTACACCTTGCTAGTACAGGGCTGGATCTCATCGGCTTCATGGTTTGTCGTGTTGTTTGATGTGTTGTGCATTTAGAGATGCTCTTCTGCAAACCTTGGTTCTAAAAAACATTTCTGCATCCATCAGAATTTTAAAAGACGTGAATTAGATTCATGCAGATGCATTAGAAACACTTAACATACCTAAGGCGATGGCAGAACATGTCCATTATTTCTAACAGTGACTTGACACAGAGCTCCCGGGAAAAATCATCAAACTGTCACAGAAAAGACAAGTATTAAGATCATTCACATTTTCTTATAGTAAAAATAATTTTGCATTGAGTATTGTCATGCAGAAAACTACCTTGCTGATAGCCATAAGCACACTGGAATAAGACACCATCTATGGCAAGAGAGGAGACAAATAACAACATGCGAAACAACCAACAAGGTTAGATAATCTTCTCAGTTTCACACGTTTTCATTTGCTTTTTTAAAAAAATAAATAAATACAAGTGCTTTATCTCACCTGTGAACTTATGGCATATTTGAGATAAGACAAGATGAGTGGGTTAGGGGATGGTCCAATCATCGCCTGCTCCATCAAAGCCTCTGAATTATATACAAGGAACAGTTAGAGCAACTTTAGAAAACACAAGAACCGGTATACTTAAACAGACTACTACCAACCTGCAAGGTTGAGATAGTCCCATGTTACTCCCTTTGGGAAGTTTTTCTTGATGTTGATGGCCCACTGGTAGTCACTCCAACGATCTTTCCAAGCCTGCAGAATGGCTTGCTTCAAATTGACCATTTTCATCCTGGCGGGGGAAAAGATCAATAATAATGGCCACCATTCAGTCACTGTTCGTTTTTTCGCTGTAACACTCAAGCTTATTTTACACTATTTCCTAGCTACGTTAGCTCATGCTATTTGCTAATGAAATAGTTAAAGAAAACTTCTCCTGTCGAATACAGAAAACAAACAGTTTTCACAACAAATTAACACCAAAACGAGTCTTAAAGCGGTGCTAAATCTGATACCTACCTGACGCTTTGAGTTTTTAGAAGCTTACGCTAAAATATATTTGTTTATATAGGACCCCAGCTTCACGACGCAAGAAGCGACGTTTTTGTTTTGAAAGACGTCCCCGTTCATTGGTTAATCTCCTGACGTTTCAGTATTCTTCGCGCGGATTGGTTGAAGGGGAATACCGGCAGAGCTCCGCTCGACTAGCAGCAGATGACGCTGTTTACAAAGGTAAGAATCATGGCTCGGCCACTGTATTTATACCCCTTTCTATACATAAGGAAATGAAGGCAGCAAAAATGTTGTTGTGCCTTCCAGCTAAAGGTAAAACATGAAACCAAAGAACTGAATCATTTTCTAATATAAACAGCTATTTTAGCCTGACCCCTGTGATGTCTTGTTAGCCGTTTGCAGTGTCGTTTTGTTTGTTAGTGAAAATGAAGGAAAGTATAGTTCTTGCAGAGGCATGACTTAGTATTTTTTGTGTTATGCAACTTTTTGTTTCTACTCCTTTAAATTTTGGAGGCAAATACAGGACTTTATACACCACCTCATTTATTGGAGATTATAGCTAGGTTTAGTTTACTCAGCAGTATGAAGACCAAGTAAAACTAGCTACAACTACCATATTAAACTTGTTTACACAATATTGATTTGGTGATATTCTGAAATGAATCCTTATGGCTAATAAGTGCTTTTGCTTTAGGTATTTTTTAGAACAAATTTTTCTGATATACTTGCAGTTTTCCAGGCCAATGATGTATTTACTTATAAATTTCAGCAGCCCCATGTGTGTAGGTGTTATTATTATTGCTTTTTTATGACATAACAAACCTAAAATAAACCCAAACTTAACTTAGTAACAACTAGTGTTTGTTTCCACGTTAACTGATTTTTTCTTGTACTTTTAGCTGTAAAATGATGACATAAGTTATACCTGATATAACTAAGTTTCATTTATTTTGTTTGATTATTTCATCCATGCATACAGTGAAATGCATTGTTGTCTTACATAACCACCTCATTCAGCTGTGTGATTCACTACCTCGGTGTACCTCTTTTGTGTGTGCCAGTCCAGTCCCTTTCAGCAGGATTTTGTTTATTATGTCAGAATGTTGAGGTGAAAAAAAAGAAGCAAAACAGGACATGTGTCTTTACAACAGTTCACACTCTTAGAAAGCCAGAAAGAAACAAGGCTGGAATAAACTATGAGCACATGTGGAAATGGCTCCTTTATTTAGATTTAAATAAATAAACAATCTGGTTACTCACAAAGCACATGCTCAAGAAGAAAATATATTCAGAACAATGCTGAAAGTGTCACTGGTATTTAAAAAAATTCTACTCAGGCAGGGGTTTCTCTATCTCCTTTTAACTTTTGAACTCAGTTGTATTTCATGCTAAAAGGGATACTGTTCTCTATATCAAAACCACCCAACTACTTCTGCTAGGGAATATCCTGTATTGAGTTTATGACTACAAAGACCCTTATTCTGCCTGACACTGGAGACGGTGTCCTGATAGAGCGAAGTCTGTGTCCTGGGACGGCCCTGTGCCAGCCAGCAAGAGATGATCCATGCGTCCTGGCGTTGTCTTGGTAGGTGAGGGTTGGAGAGATTATGAAGCTGTGAGGTGTGTGTGTGCAGCGGTGAATTTGGGCAGAGTGATCTTATCCCCTCTGCCTTCTACATAGTGGAGAGCTGCATTAGTGGAGGGTACTGAGAGATTTGAGTCTACCCCTGGGGAGACCAGAGAGACTGAAGTCACAGCTCTGTGTCTGTTCTCATGACTTCACTGTCGGGACAGACCCAGTTTTGCTGACTCTTATTTTTCTTCTATGTAACCTATTGAGTAATCCCATTATAATGGGACTCACTAGTGTTTAGTTTGTGGTGCTCAAAGTCTCCCAGGATTACCTGGATGTAGATACTTTCACTATGAAAGAACCCTGTATTGACAACTTATCTAATTTTGAAAATGGCACATAGTTTTTAAAGTATTATTTTCAGATGCTTATTATTTTTTAAAACTAAATTTTTTAAAATTCTCTCAACACCACCAATACCTTTCAGCTACATAATAATGAGATAAACATAAGCTACTATCTCCAAACACCAGCAATTAACAGTGAAACAATGTGGATTATGTGTTGCGTTGTGTTTTGTGTAATCAATTTATCAAATCCATTAGGGCCCATTGCTTAATAAACCATAATCATCCACCTGTACGGGATGCACAGAGAAGCAGAAGATAATGATCCCTATGAAAGAGCAGAACTAAATAAATGTGATATTTCATAGCATGTGTTTCTATTAGATCTTTATATCTGTTATACTTCTCTATTCTGTTTTTTTTAAACACAACATTACTGTCATTCATTCTCTCCTGGGGCCTCTGGGCACACCGAGATAATTACCAAGGGTTCAGAAGCAGGAAATGAGAGTGGCCCTCTCCTGTCCCCCCAGGTCGTCCAGTGATGTTGCTTCATGAATCAGGATAGACTAGAGGCAACTACTGTAACCAAGAGAAGCTAAGCACATGATGTGTCAGTACGTTTAATGTTGCATACAGCTTCTTTCTCTCAGGTTTGAACTCAAAATGAAAGTCTTTCTGGAGGGTGATGTAGAAACAGCAGCTTTAACATAGGTGAACAATAAAGTGAGAGACATGAACATCTGGTTAAAGCTGTTAAAGTCATGGCAACCGACTTTGGGAATAACATGTGTATGGGGAGGCTTTCTAAATATGATGACCCACTCTTGTAATACAAACAATGTACATAGGAAAAGCACAGTTGCAGTAAATAACATTATAACAAATTTATATGCACTAAACATTCACCTTCCACTTCATTAGTTACACCTTGTTAGTTGTGGGTTTGCCTTCAGAACTGCCTTAATTCTTCATGGCATAGATTTAACAAGGTGAACATTCCTCAGGGATTTTGGTCCATACTGACATGAGAGCTTCATGTTATGTTATACTGAGATCTGGTGACTGTGGAGTCCATTTGAGGACAGTGAACTCATTGTGATGCTCAAGAAAGCAGTTTGAGATTATCTGAGCTTTGTGACGTGGCGTGCTATCCTGCTGGAAGCAAGCAGCCATCAGAAGATGGGTACACTGTGGTCATAAATGGACAAACAGGAACAACATTCTGGTGGTGTGTTAAATGATGCTCTGTTGGTAAAAGTAAAAGTATTCCTTACATCATTATATTACCTCCAGACTAAATCATTGACACAAGGCAGGAGGGCTTCACGCTTTCATGCTGTTTATGCCAAATTCTGAGTCTAGAATTTGAATGTTGCTGCAGAAACGGAAACTCCTTGCAACGTTTTTCCAATCCTCTATTGTCCAGTTTTTTTTAGCCTCAGTTAGCTGACAGGAGTAGCACCAGGTATCATTTTATGCTGCTGTAGCCCATCTGCTTCAAGATTCAGTTTGCTGTACAAGAGGTACTGTTCTGCATACCTTGGATTTAACAAGTGATTGTTTGAGTTGCTGTTGCCATCTAGTCTGCCCATCCTCTGATCTCTAACATAAATAAGACATTTTCAACCAGAGAAATTTACTCTCTGGATATGTTCTCTTTTTCATACCATTTTCTGTGAGCCCTACAGATGGTTGTGTGGGAAAATCCAAGCAAATGAGCAGTTTTTGAAACAAGCCCGTCTGGCACTAACAACCATGCCACCTCCAAAATCACCTTTCCTCTCCATTCTGATCCTCGGTTTAGACTTCATCAGGTTGCCTTGACAATGTCGAAAAGACTAAATGTGTTGAGTTGTTTTTACCCATATTATATCTGTCTTACTGATGTGTATAGTGAAGTTGAGGATAATAATTTTGCTAAAATAAAACAATAAACTTGTCATTTGATATAATAGAGAATTTCAAAATTTTGCCATTTCTAGTGTTTGTATTACAGCGCATTTATAGAACAGACAAAGAGCCCAAAATATCAGGAATAATAGCCCACGCTTTAAGAAAAAACACACACACACACTTGGAACTACAACATACAACTGAGGACTGTAGCACTAACAAAATACCTGTAGCTAGCAAAAATTTTTTATTATTATTATTATTTTTAATATATGCAGTCTTTTAACGTCTACTGGGGCACGGCTTACAGCCGTGGGCTTTTTACACAGGATGACAAGGATGGGTTGTAGGATAAGGCTGTTGTGTCTCTTCCATTTGGGCTACTACAAAACACATCTCAGTAATTGGATAAAGTCCCATCACACTTCAGGATCAGTTTGTACTGTCACTCAGCAGCGCTTTCAACTGGTTTTATTTTCATTTGTCTGACTAGAGACTGCTCTGGCATACAAACTGTTGTGAAGTGTCTGCTTGTAAAAAATACATTGCGTGTCTTTATAGGATATATTTATTTATACCTCACTTCAATATAGTAATATCTGTCTCTAGATTATGTTGCTGCTATCATATTAAATCGTTGTCTGTTTTTATATAACATTATATTAACCATTTTTTGCAGCATTCAATGAGCTTTGAACTACTTTCCATCTAGTAATATTCTCAGTCATAGTAACACAGATTTCAGAAGTATCTTTCATTGAGTGATACTACCACAGCAGCTAATCAAGAGTACTTTGAATATTGAAATGCTGGCGAGGGATTAGAGCCACATGTGGTTTGACACCAAAGAGCTTTATATAGCTGCTTCAACACAGTTTTCCCCCATTTTACTGTCATCAGCAATTCAGCCTACAGGGAATGTGTTCCAGCATTATTTATAACTAGTCTATATGGGCTAGGTGGCAGAGATCCTAGCCAGGCTATGTCTTGCATCCTTTCATATAGTTTAATTACATTTTAGTAGGTGTAAGAGTTTATTTTTTTTAGATCATATCAGTAAATGTTTCTGTCCAGACCCCAGCTGGCTTCTTCGTCTATTCCCTGGGAGTCACAGAGGGGACATTCCCATGGGATCCAGGTTGTCAAGTCTGTTGCATAATTCAAGTCATTCTATCTATCTAGCTATCTGGCTATCTATTGTAGGCTGAAGCCTATCTGTGCTATCACTGGGTGAGAGGTGGGATTCACCCTGAACCGATTGACAGCCACAGGGCTAACACGCAGACACTGACAACATAAACACTTACGGCCAGTTTAGACTCAACAGCTAACCTTCATGCATGCCTTTGGACTATAAACTCCACACAGAATGGCAGCAGGTACCGACCTGATAACAGCTAACCACTGCACTACAAAATACAACAATTAATGGCGGTGTATTGTAATAGTAACAAAAGCATAGGCTGTTTACAGTATTTTTTGTTTTTTACATTTTTAAGTTATGCATGTTGAGATGTGTTTGAAATAAATTGTTTTATACATCAGGACTCCATAAAAAATCATCTGGTCCATAGCAGGTTTTAAAATGATGGTATTACAATCAAAGATGAGCTACAAAGCATGAAATATTACACTGTGTCGTTATTTGTCTAACAAACCCTAATCCAAAATGTGGGCACAGTATACAGCATATGCTTCAATAGCTTCTAGAAAGACCTTCAGCAGCAATAACTTGAAGTAACTGTTTTCTGAATGACTTTATCAGTCTCTTGCATCATTGTGGAGGAATTTTGGCCCACTCTTCTTTACAACATTGTTTAATTTCATTGACGCACGTGGGCATTTGTTCATGCACAGCTGTCTTATGGTCCCGCCACAGCATTTCATCAAAAGTGAAGTCTGGACTTGTAAATACACCCTTACTGCTTCCAGAGGAGAATCAAATGCACTTGATTAACTGATCATGGGGAAGTGTGAGCACCTCCATAAAAGCAGACGATTTGGCAGTTTGCAGGTCTGGAGCATGCAGGTCTGTGTTAGCAAAATGCCAACTAGGAAATACATCATTAATGAACTTAAAGAAGCAACTGCTGTTTCCAATCAATCTGAGAAGAACTGTATGGCCATTTGAAGTTTTTCATTCTAGAGTGGGATTTATTATTTGTCGTGGAAAACAGTTGAGACAGTTGCTAATACTCCCAGGAATGTTAACATTCATTACACTGTAAATGTGATTTTTTTTTTGTAGTGGTTGACAAGAGAAAACCTTATCTATCTTACAAGAACACTGCAGCATAACTTGAGTTTGCAAAATTGCATGAACAAACCACAAGAGTTTTAAAAAAGTGCCCTGTTTCGTCATAATGCACAACATTAAGGTTCCCAAAACCAAACACAGTATAAAAACATGAACACCTCACATCAACTGTCAAGCACGGTGGTGGACAGT
The DNA here is from genome assembly GCF_057382275.1 of Copadichromis virginalis. Classification (NCBI taxonomy): domain Eukaryota; kingdom Metazoa; phylum Chordata; class Actinopteri; order Cichliformes; family Cichlidae; genus Copadichromis; species Copadichromis virginalis. Next base: position 13,052,817 of record NC_140625.1, read on the forward strand.
TGATGGTTTGGGTTTGTTTTGCAGCCACAGGACTCAACAGGAGTCAACCATGTACTCCTCTGTATACCAAAGTAATCTAGAGTCAAATATGAGGCAGAAACTGAGTCATGCCACAGGACAGTGATCTCAAGCTCAGCAGAATACTATAACAGAGTGACTGAAAAAGAAAATAAAAACAAGGTTGTTGTAATGACCCAGTCAAAGTCTGTTGTCAGCCCGATTTGAGACAGCTGTGTGTGGATAAATATCCACAAGCTGCAATGAAGTAAAGCAACATTGTGAAGAAGAGTGGGTCAAAATTCTTCCACTATAATGTGAGAGACTGATGAAGTCATGCAGAAAGTAAATACTTCAAGTCACTGCTGCTAAAGATGATTCCATAAGCTACTGAATCATGGGGTTTATTTAATTGTCCACACATAGCTTTTGCATTTTGGTTCAGTTTTTGTTAAATAAACCTATCCCCACTGACTGCATGTCTTTGGACTGTGGTAGAGAGCAGCAATACCTAAACCCACTGGGAGAACATGCAAACTCCACACAGAAAAGCCCTGTCCGGGTGGTCGAGTCAGACCCGGGACATTCTTGCTGCGAGGCATCAGTGCTAACCACTGCGCTAACACCTACTACGTGAATATTTTAGAATTAACAGATAGTGCATTTTTATTTTACCACGATTTTAGGTTAATAGTGGCATATTCTACAGTTAAAGCTATAAAAACAATTTTTATTTCATCATAATTTACCAAACTTAGAAGAAATAAAACCTCACATCCCAGCACTGACCGAGCATGACTGACTTGCCTGTAATTAATATACTGATTTGGAAAATTACTTTTAGCTAATAATTTTGGTCCCATGATACATTGTCATATGTGTTTATATATAAACACATATAAATAAGTGAGAGCAAAATTTACTTGAGAAATTTGAGCAATTTGTTAGGGTGGATAAACGGAGGCCACAAAATACTTAGCATAGCAAGAATTCAATGGGATTTCAGTTGCTCGGGATAATTAAAACTGAAGTCAGAGTCTCCCTGTCCCAGTAGGCTACATTTTATCCTGACATGCCCTTAATTATCCAGGACCTCTTGATGTCTAATCCTACTGAGGAAGTACACCAGTTTGACATCTCAGTCCTCTAAAGACGGCTCATTTTCAGTGTTAAGTTTAACTGGCTTCCACGACCCCTGTTACAGTTGATCACTTTAAGTAAAGTTTCACATTTTCTATGTATTTCTGATACTAAGCAATGCAAAGCACAGCATACACTCCCTAGTCCATGTTATATAATCAAAGTTGGCAAAAGCTTTCAGTACAGCCTCTGTGATCCCGGTGTCAGTTAGTGCTGAGGCCCAATGCCTGATCTCAGCACAACCAGCGGTCAGCAACGTTAACCCTATAACTGGACCTCAATGTGTGTGACTTAGTCACCCCAACTTATGGCCACAGATCTCATCCAAATTACAGATAAATACATGTTTCCTTTCAGTGTAGCTGCTGTTGTCAGTATGCCACTATTGTATTTGTAACTTCTGCTTTGCACACTCTGTGTGTCTTGTTAGGAGGCGATCTTTGTGATAGCTCTGAAGAATTATGTCAACCCACTAACCACCAGCAGTGCAACTGTTAACAGTTGCACAATATTGTTTATGAAACCTGTATTCCCAATTTCAAATGTTTTATACAAACAATAAAATACAACATTGGCTGATATTATCTTATAATGACTTTGTTACTTAGCCTAGTTATTTTGTATGTCAAGGCTGTACCTTCCTTTAACCCAATGACAGCTGCGATGGCTCCAGCCCCCAACTTTGAATTGCATATGGAAGAAGATGGATGGAAAAAATTTAAGGACCCCAACAAAATAAATCGCTTTAGATAATTCAGAGTTTTCCCTTTCAAATAGCAGCGAAAAACTTATTCAGTGTTGTTTGGGCTTTAATCAGCAGTGGAAGTCCTTAAACTTAAAAGAAAAACTTCAACGTATTTTAGAAAGAGAATGAGAGTTATTACTTATAGCACTATTCAGGCCACACTGTAAGTCATGACAACAAGTCAGCATGCACAAAACTAAGATGCTGAAACTATCATCCATCTTCTTATTAACATGTGTACTTTGTCTACTGTGTTATATCAATTTGTCTTCTGTGAAAAACCGTAAGGTTTCTTTTTACTCTCTTGTAGCAAAGTCATGTGTTGTTGCCATATTGATATGAAAAAGTCAGCTGCAGGCCTCCTGCTCAATTCCCCAGGGCCAAAAGGCCTCTGGCCCCAATAGTTGTTTGTGTGTCACAGTGGTTAATTGATGAGCCTTCTTGAATAATTGGCCCAAGCCCAGGAAGTTATCTGACTGTGGTGACACGAAGCTCGATCTCTCTTCTTCACACGCCCCTCGTGGTGATGTATTACCTCACGTGAGGGCATGCTTGAGGAAACTCTAGGTTTGAATTGGACTGTACATTTCAATACATCACAGACCACACTTGGTAGGGATGAAGAAACAAAAGAGATGAAAAAAAATTCACATTGTTTTTAATTGAATATTTTAATGACTTTGAATTAAAGCCCAGTAGACATTTTGCTGGACATAGGAAGACTTCTACAGAGGTCAAAGGTTTTTCCAATCATCCCTTTAAGAGAAATACTTGTTTAATCATTAACTTCTGTGCAGAAAGGAAACAACAGAAAGTGAAAATTTGAAAACTAAGACAAGAATTACATTTTAGCCTCTCAGTGTGATTTTTATCGTAGTGCTCTGGTAAAAACAGATAAATTTTGATTGTTGTATTCTGTGAAAAAAAAACCCAACCCAACAACTTTGTATAAAAATAAGCAGGTTGTTCATCCTGGCTGCTCCTTATTATCATTTTTATAATCATTTTTACACTATAAATATTTTATTTAGCTAAAACTTTAGTGTGTGCTTCTTTTTTAAGGGCTCAGGTGGGCAACATGAAAATGAAAAACAATCTTTGAAAAAAAATATTCAGTAGAAATTGAATTTAATGAATCTCTTTAATGCAGCGTGGAAGCTGTAGACCCTTCACCTGTTTTTTATCACTAAAGTTTCGTGAGTAGGTGCAGAGGCTTCACACATCAGTGTGCAAAACCTTCCCAGAAGGTAATGAACATATGAATGTTCAGGGTAGGTAAAGGATGCTTCATTTATAAGCCCCAAAAAATCTATTTATGTTTCACTACATCCTACAAAAAAAGCAACATATAGCCAAGAAGTATCTTAGACTCACACGTATGACAACTTAACTGAAAACATTAGTCATTGTGACCAGCATAATAACCATTTTATGGTTCCTTTTTTCTATTTCCTATTTCTTTAAATCGGTTAAGGCCTCAGCCAAACAGGCACAGACAGTAGCTGGTGACCCTTGGCAACCACTGGTTGCTAGAGAAACTGGTGTTTCCTAACCAGTTATTGAGGGGTTGCAGGAAGTTCCTAGCTATTGCCAGGTGAAATCGGTCATAAAGAGGGTGCTCTACCCGTCCGTATACGTCTTTGTGACCAATTTCACCCAACGACAGCCAACAGCCTCACCACCTACCAATAACTGGTTAGAAAATACAAATTTCTTCCTAGATACCAGTGGCTGCTCAGTGGCCACCGACTGGTCTCTAGGCCTGTGTGAATGAGACCTAAATCTCCTTCTTTGCACATATAGAATCTTTTGTTTGCCATAATTTTTTGTATAGGACCATGAAATACACATTTTACTGAGGTAATAATTAAGCTGAACTTTATGCTGAACATGTTGAGGTTTGGATGATAAATTGGCATGGTATAGAATAAGGGCTCTTTTTTAAATCTTATTGTCCATGCCATAGAGAAAAGCTATCATGCTTAATAATTCTATATAGTTACTTTAACCTACTCTCTATATAGCAAACTACAAATAAAAGATTACTTGATTTGGTTTTAGATTTTTATTTGACAGATATATACTGTATGTTTTGATGTAGTTTTAGAAATGATTTAAATATGCAAACTGGAGACTCAAACTCCTTCTTAGAGCCTATTTACCCATTCTGTCTGAACTGGTTTTGGAAGATTAAGATGGGAGCAATTACTTAACAAGTTAAGTCCAGGCTACACTCCACTACTTTGGTATCAATCATGAGAAATTATTTTTATTACAAGTTTTATTATAAGTAAAATACAAAAAACCTCCAAAAACAAACAAAAAAACCTCTATGGTCATTATCCTTGCACAAAACCTTTTACTTGTTATCTGTGAATGAACATGAATAAGCGCATTTTTAAAAAAGTGTGCTTCAGTGTTTATTGCTTCTATTCTGAACTCCCTCCAGTGTCTTAACTCATTTATTAGCATATTGCTAAACTGCATTTAGCTGTCTACAGTATGTACTGTTTTAAAAGCAAAAGTCAAGTATTAAAAAAGGGAACACTATCTTTTTTTGTGTGTGTTACTGTTGGACGTCTGACTTTTCAGCTAAATGAAGGATCTGTTTGTTGTATCATCAATAAAATGTTGTCATGTAAATCTTCAATCCAAGTATAGTTTGAAATAAGCTCTCTTAGTAACATTATAACAACAGTAGTCAAATATAACCACTGTTGATGTAAACTGAATAGAAATGTCAGAGCAGTTATAAAGTTGGTTTATACATTTTGAGTATTTTAAACTTAATCTAAAAGCATTAAAGTGTTGAACACACACTCATCTGCCTAATGGGGTCATTATGCTCGCTGTGTCGCTGGTGTCGCACGCTGATTTAGATGTCACATCATCTGTTATGTACCATGTGCTGGTTGTGTACCTCTCAATTTTTGTAACCTGACGTGTGACGCCGTGGCTGCTCGCAGCTTGGGTGAAGACACGAGTGTATGAGCGTGTCGGCTTTTACTGCCATCTTAATGATACTCCGCCACAGAAGCTCAGAGACATACAGATATACAGAGGGAGGAAAGGTTTGAGAGTCTGTGGAAAAACACTCAACAAAGTCTTGGCTTCTGGTTTTGACTTCTTCTCCTCCTATATCAGCACTTATGTGGTGATATAGTATCAGTGGCAGCAAATATCATTCAAGAGAATAATGCAGCAGCTTCCTGCGCCATACTAGCAGGTTTAAATACAAGAGACTGTGAGACGAGGTTGCAGCAGTGAGCGAAGCAACCATGCTGGAGACTTTATGGTGCTCGTTCATTTAGGATACAAACAACTAAATCTTAGATTTGTGATTTAACCTAATCATAGACCCACTCTCAGACAAAATAAATCTATCAAGCAGTCTTCCTTTATCAATTTTTGACAGTCAGTTTACTGTAAATTTAATTTAACTCTGGTGAAATAAACTTCATTAGCAGTTAGTAGCAGGAAATTGACACCATACCTTTTAATTTCAGTTTGTTTTTTTAAGCATTGGGCATTCGTTGAATTAATCCCTTTAGATAATTTTATCTCACACACTTAGCTCTATAGGATGCTTGTCCCCTGATAGGTTAATATGCATAGATCCATTTTTTTAAAAAAACATTAAGTGTAGTCAGTTTATACCAGTTTTGTCTTGATAGAATTCAGGATAAAGTAGTGAAGAGTGATAACATAAAGGTTTTAATTGATCTTTGCTTGTCACATAAGTGGAAAAAGTAAAAGAGCACTTCAGTGTGCATTTTTAAGGGTTGTTTATTTATTAATTTGATCAGTACAAACTTTGATATTGCCACCTGTAGCACGATTGTCTAAAATCAGTGATTAAGTTTTGTTTTACTTGACTTCTTAGTTGAACCGTATTTGCAAATGTCATCATATCTGTAGGCAGCCAAATCATGGTTTGTTAGCTTGTAAGAGGAATTAGGTCATTATAAATAGGGAGTAAATTCAGTTTCATTTCTGTTTAACACCTTCCTTTATATTCTTGTCTGGGTCCCTAGCTTGAGTTTCGAATGAAGTTGTAGACTTGTGTTGTTCTTAGCGGCTCATGGTCAGATGTTTGATCGTGGCTCATTGCATCTGAATGCTGCGGTGCACAAATTTTCAATGTGTCACTGAATGCAATTCCAGCAAATCGCAGCAATTCGAAGAGAGCTTAAGCGAAGCCTTCCAACATTATCTTTGATCTCAAGAACAATTTGAAATAGCAACTCTTAATTTTAAAAGTGTTTTTGGAAACTGATACTGCACACAAAACATAACTTATCTAATAAATGTATTTACACCTAAGGTTCGATTATAAGGTTTTGTCATAAAGGTTTTTTGATGCTCTATCAGTTAACACTCTAAACTCAAAATGACCGTGTGAAAAAAGATTCAAGTTTCCATAAAGGAAGAAGGTATCCCTCTAGCTTTTTCCTTGTTTGTAGACATTCTTTACCACAATTTGCCAAGCTGCATACACCCACTTTTACCCATTTCTTCCAATTAAGTCCCTTTTACTGTTGTCCTGTCACCTTTACACTCTTTCACAGTAGTCAGCTTTTCCTATGGCACTTTGCATTGTTCTGCATTTTTACCCTTAATAAAGTTATTGAAATTTGACCCTCAGGTCAAAGTGTAGAGGTCATATTTCCGATTCTCTACGATATGACCTTTGATCCAGGACCCTGGTGGTCTGTATGCGTTCAAATTCAGGTCGGCTATTTCGATCTGGACTGAGGTTCGCCAGTGCTCTGCTTCCACCACCTACATCCTCTTCCTCATCATCGCGATTAAGGAAGGCCAGCTCGTTTTCATAGCAGAAAGAATTAGAGCTGGGGACTAGGTACTTGTTTTCCACCATGTCCTTGGCACTGCAGCGGGGGGTGGACGGCACCTCATAAGTTTTGTGAAAGTGAGAGTAATCCACCTTGTACAGGTTCTTCTCCTCAAACAACACAGGCTCAAACCGGTGTCCCCAAAGGATCTCTGAGGCCAAGTAGGAGCTGCGAGCCTGGGTGGTCATGGCGGTTGCTTCAACCATTCCCTCCAAGATGACAACAATCTCAAAGTCTGCGGTCTCCAAGTCCTGTTTGCTGATCCCAAAAAGAGGGCTCTCCTCATCTATCTCATGTAGAATAGTGATAGGTGAAACCAAGAAAATCCTATCCAGGCCTTTGTCAAAGCCCACATTAATGTCTATCTGGTCTAGAGGGATGTATTCCCCCTCGTCAGTTATCCGAGGTTTGATGAGCTGTGCTCTGACGTGGGCCTCAACAATGTGGCTCTTGCGCAGATTCCCTACCCTCCACATTAGACACAGCTTTCCATCCCGCATGGCAATGACGGCATTGTGGCTAAACAAGAGCGTTTGTGCTCGCTTCTTAGGCCTTGCCATCTTGGCCATGATGGCGCCAATCATGAAGCAGTCAATGATGCAGCCAACTATAGACTGAAAGACCACCATAAAGACAGCTACTGGGCACTCTTCAGTCACACAGCGGTAGCCATAACCTATGGTAGACTGTGTTTCAATGGAGAATAGAAAGGCAGCCACAAATCCATTGACCTGTAGAACGCATGGAGTGAAGTTGTCATCTCCAGCTGGGTTGTCCAGATCTCCATGCAGCAAAGCTATAACCCAAAAAGCTAAGCCAAAGGCCAGCCAAGAGACAACAAACACAAGAGTAAAGACTATGAGCATCCATCGCCAGCGGATATCAACACACGTTGTGAAGATGTCGGCCATGTAGCGCTGCGACTTGTCGTCCATATTGGCAAACTGCACATTACACTGGCCATTCTTTTTCACAAAGCGGTTGCGGCACTTGCGGCGTGTGTGGATCTTGCCATTGCCAAATCCATTCATACCATGCATGGTAGTGAGGCGCAGACCCTCTTCTTCAGATGACACAATGCTGTAGCGGTTGATTCTTCCCACGCTCATGTTCCTGACGGCACCTCCAGCTGCAGGGTTAGAGTAGAAGGGCAGACCTGGAGTCCCAGTGTGGGATCAAGGCCCCTTCACAGCTTGATCACTGGCTCAGTTGCATGTCAGTGAGTCATTTAGGTGGATGGTTGGTAGCCTTGTGTCTTAATCCAATCCCTGCAGAAAAAAATCAGAAGAGGAGAATATGCCTGAAAATCTTTCTGTTTATTTGTTTGTGTATTTGAAATTAGATATTCATTATTAAAGCTTTTAAATGATACATGTATAACCACTTTTCTGTCCAGAAAATGACAGTGAAATGTGTATTTAAGCCTACAACGACTTGGTTCTTTGCATATATTTATCTGAATGACAATGTTTTTTCAGGACATCATATCATTACCTTTCACAGCATTATACATATTTTTTATTAAAAACACACACACACAAAAAAACACTGACCTTCTGTAAAATTTCAAGTTATCACTAGTTTCTATGTCCACACGTGTCTTAATCAGTGCAGTCAGTCTTGCTAGAGTCCATCTTCTTTTAAGTTTGTAGACTCCCAAATCTATGCTGAATAAATAAAAAACTAAGACTTTCAGTATTGTAGCAATATTGTTTCTGTTGTACTTACTAGTACAAGCTGTAGTAGTAGTATCCATCTTCCTTTCTCTAAACCTCACGACTCAAAATCCAATTGGTCCTCACTCAAGGGCCCTCGTGTCTTTTGATGTTGACTGGGTAAGTGAGGAGCTGGCCTCACAGCACAGCCACTTCTGTCAACTAGCATTTCCCCTGCTTTTCTCTTGCAAATTATAAAGAAGGTTCACAGTGGAGGCCTTACCCTGCCAGATGTTTATTATTACTTAATGAACAAATTAACTCTTGTATGAGTCACTGCTCCTAATTGTTCTTTTTAATATAATGAGGATGCCTGTTGAATGAGCAGTGTTCAAAAAGTTATGAGAACAGGTCCATTAAAATCAAAAGCCTCACCTGATTTAAATTTTGCGGATCGTAAGACCCTCAAGCCAATTTTGAGGTTGGCTGGGTTTTTTAAGCTCTCTCAGTGAAAGTGTCATTATGTTGCCATATTAACTGGTGCTTCTACAATCGGCACAAGTGTGTCAAAACTGCAATTTTTCAGGCTTGATGAAGGTGCAGCCACATCTAGTGACTGATCCAGGTTGTGAACTAACATTTCGCCAGTGTAGCCACGAGACTCCGGAAATGGGACGCTGGTACACACTACCAGCGTCATGAAAGACATTGACATGAAAGACAAGTTTAAGTTTGCTCTATACAATTTTGAGGTCTGTTGTCAAATCATAGAAACCTGTCTAAGTGATCCGAAAAGAACTTCCAGGAAGAGATCTAAAAATATAAGTAGCACAAGAAGATGCTTTAGATAAGAGATTGGCCAAAGTTTAATCAGGTTTTTGAATCACAGCTCATAAGAGAGGCCATTAAGTACTAAGGAATCCTACAAAGTCGTATAAACAGTCTATTATTATAATTCTTCCATTGTTTCTTTTGAGGCCATTGTCCTTTTAGCATTCTGCTTCTGCCAGGGGACTGGATGGGGTAGTACTTGTTTATTTAAACTCCTAAGGGTATGTGTGCCACTGATTCCATGGACATGCAATTCCAGATGCTATATAAAGAGATTAATAAAGACGGGCTCTATTTATTTGGCCCCATTCTGTAAAATTTCCAGGGTTATTAATCATGTTGTGAGGGTGCTGCAGGTTCATATTCTCTTCTCTTGCTGCAGCATACAAGTAGGTAGAGGATTTTCTCCTGGTACAGTGCCCGGTATTGCATAATAATTCTTAATTATATGCTAGAACTTGAGCTTACAACAATATGATGAGGTAGACACATGATAAGTTGATATTTTAAACCTTGCAAGTGTAGAAATGTCAGAGTGGGATAAGATGGATCACAATTAGTAGAGCTGTAAAATGACTGTTTGGCAGCAGATAACCTGGCCACTGAGCTGGATGTCGAGCCTGAGGGTTAAGAAGTTTGACCCATGGGAGTTTACTGAGGTCCCTCTGGGTGCAGACAGCTTTTATTGCCTGGACACATCCGTTGTGTGTCTGCCTTCATGATTTGGACCCTGAAGACTAGACAGTTCAGTCATGTGCAATGTAAAATCCCAGGTGTCCCGCCGTCTGCCTAACACTCGCACTACGCGCTGCTCTCATTCACACTCTTTTCAGGTGTAAGTTCTCTTGATCTCTAGCCCAATTACATCATGCACAGTCTTTAAATTGTCCAATTAGGTAAATTCTTCTGTGTCAGGAAAACAAATATGCTATTTTTACATGTTTGCTTTCGACAAATGTTGCATTACACTCCCAGAAGAGCACAGCTAAAAATAGCAACCTTACGTTTGTTATTTACACACAGACACACAGACACACACACACACACACACACACACACACACACACACACACACACACACACACACACATATATATATATTGCATTAGCTGAGGATCATGTCAGTCAGTCTGGAAGTTGCAACAGGTTCTACATATTGCTTGTTTAATTGGGATCATCTTTATTGCACCTTTATTATTATTTGTTAATTCCTATATCAAGTCAGCATTAAAATGTAAATCTTACGCAACATGCAGCGTGACGTTATCTCAGAGGAAGGCTATTAGCAGTGCATTTTTTTGCATATTGTTTTGTTCTGTATTTAAAGCACTTCAAGTCTGAAAAACATCTTTGACCAAAGAACACACATCTTTCCTTTAAAAGGCAGGGCACAGAAAGTGATTTGCACCAAATTCAATAAAATTCTTGTGTAACCTTTTTGTGACCTCGCCCATCGTGTCTGTTCTTAGGGAGTTGAGAGGAGCGACTGGGGGAGATAATAAGCTCGCCTGCTGATTAGGATGAATAGAATGAATAATTGGATGTGCAAAATAAAAGAAGGGATTGGGCGGTAACAATGAAGTGGACTTGGAGAGGGCACCTCATCTCAAGACAAGCTCGCAGAAAACTGAGCTGCTGAGGAACTATGATCCCAGCCCACCTCCCAAGGCCATTGTAAAGGAAGAGCCGAGGCTCAGGTGTCATTGTATTTTCCTATAGCTCACCATGTGGAACCGTCTCATCTCAAGTGACCCGCAAGTATTTTACTATAGAAAGTGACACCACCTCGACATGGAGAGATGCTGTCTGAAATATGTTATGCAAACAACTTTACATCTTATTTTTTGGGAGTTTTCAGGTGCACCAGTGACTAACTGCTAGACAGAAATAGTAAAACTATAAACAGTTACCAACACCGGAGGCTGGACTCTGTATGTAAGTCATCCTCCGTGCTGAAAAACCATCTTAGGTGCTCGGTGCATTGAATTGTACTATAAGACTGATAAACGTAACATAAATTACTGAGTCGCCTTCACACATTGTTAGAACAGCTGCTTTATTAAGTAGAACAATATTAGTGGGGTTTTTTACAGCTGCACCTGTAGCTATTCCACTGTTCAAACACCTGGTTCCCACTGATTGATCGTTCCCACATGTGAGCTCCACTCTGGGCTTTTTTGATCTTTACTTGTGCAATTTATTTTAATTGTTTGTGCCCACTTTCACAAGCTGAATCATCCATATTAAACCCAGACTCGTCACTTCATATTTGAAATTGCAGTCTACGGTAAAAAACTCTGACAACATTAGTTTTAATACAAAACTATTCGTACATTATGTCAAACTGAATTAAGCTGAGATAAAAAGCGAGATGAGGTCATTGAACTCTCGGGCAGGATTGCATAATGTTCATTCTCTTCATCCTGTGTCTCCTTTGTACCTGCACATCAGTGATTTCTTTATACACAGGCAGAAAAGTGCACCACCTGAAACAGCCCACTGGTCCCTTGATACTTGCTGTCCTCAACTCCCACAATATTGAGTTATTTAAATGTAAAGCAGGCAGATTATTTATTTACGTTGACTGGATTTATGCTTCGGTTGATTGACAACCTCTTGTGTTTTGAAACAACAAACAAATTCGTTTAATTTATGCCATTAATTATGCTACCAGATGCAAACCATATTTGAAAGTGAAAAGCGAAAATTGCCTGTTTAATTTGTCCCATTTTTATAAATATGCACAGCTATAATAAATAGCATATAAGCATGATTTATAATAACCTAGATCAGAAACTCGCAAAGTTAACACATTTACCAGTTTGGTGTGTAGACTAAACTGGTAAATCGGAGTTTCTGCTGTGCGTGATTAAACCATGTTTATTCCTCATTTTAATGCTTTCTCGCTCTGCATTCCTATTGTACTGAATAATAATAGGTGATTTGGATCAAAGAAAATGCCAGCTTATTTGTATCACTTTTGTTTTAACCCTGTGCGAATTGGAAGCTTGTCGATATCCTGCTGTGATATCAGCAGGGAAGGCCAGAATCTGATGCCATAATTAAATTAATTAACCCTGCATGCATGAAAGGTTTCTGGTGGAAAAATCCACACAAACTATAATACTATATTTATGTTAATTTGTGCTTAATTTAAGCTATACTGTATAACACAGTACCTGCTCTGTGGATTTTACACGACACAATTAAATTGCTAGTTCAATTTGTGGTGCTTACACTTATCAGGTCAGGTATCATTGCTTGGCATTGCGCATATTGAGAGTTCTGGGTTCGTGGGGACATGTCCTTGCTTGAAAAGATGCACATGACTTTGGTTTAGTCTAATTCAAGGATTTTTAACAGCTACTTCAGATTATTCTGATTGAATTTCAGCAGAATGACTGGTTGGTTCTGTTGGGAATTCTTAAAAGTAGAAATTGCCGTTTCCACTGCCACAGAGCAATGATATTTGACACAGAACGACAATAGATTCAGGCCCCAAGTTCAGGTTAAAGTTTTCTCTCCATATCTTACCTTTACGATTACTTGTCCTACACCAGGTTGCAGAACTAAAAGATGGTATCTTCTCTCCTAGTATCCCTGTTAACCAAACTGAAGCATTCTCTCCATCTGCCACTACAACTCCTCCTTCTTTGTTGCTAATCTAATACTGAAGAAAACCACTCCTTCGTCTTCAGCAAAAGGATAAGGCTTCTTTTGAATTTCTTCATCCTTCTTTGATTTCTCTCTCTCTTTCTCTCTCTGTCGTTTTCAGGTGCTTTTGCGAGCGCAGGTGAAGCGAGGCTGAATCGCACCAGAAACCTTGGCCCAAGCCGCCGTTAGTCAGCGCTGGACTTGCAGAACAGGTGCAAAACGAGAACTATCCAAGTGAAAATTCAGGTTTTTGTATCTCCATCTTCAGAGGCATTGTCTTCAACTGGTGTTCATCCCTAATTTTTATTTGTAATTAGTCTGCCTGTCATATTTTCCATAAAACTACTTATTAACAGAACAGCTCTCTCTATCAATCTTTTGCAATCTGATCTGGCTGGACTGCTGTTCCCTCTCTCGCGCACACACTCTCTCCCTCTGACTGTTTCTTTCTCACTCTCCCTCTCCCTCCCTCCTTCCTGTGGTGTCACAGAAGCTGCCATTTGCAGCCTCCCTCCCTCCCTCTCTCTCTCTCTCTCTCTCTTCTCCTTCCCTATTCTCTTTTTTTCTCTCTCTCTCTTGTTGTCTTCCTCCCTCCCTCTCACATCATGGTACTACCAGTTGACAGCAACTTAATGCACAGACGTATCATTCAGAAAACACACGCAGACCATCAGACATAGTTAATCAAAAGTAGATGAATAGCTCTTAATTCACCACCTTTCTGAGGGCCATTTGTTCAATTTTTACTCTGTAGATGAATGTGATCCTATATTTAAAAAGTAATTGAGGTTACTCTGTTATGTACTTCAGGTTCAGGTGAGAATATTGACGTGACCAGGGCAAAATGATAATGTGTCTTTTTGACCCTGTGGTAGCCAATTCCACGAATGAAAGGCTCCATGGGTTCAAAATATCATGCTGCTGGGTGCTGTGTCTCAGGGAAGGGAGCTGCCTTTCACACTTGTCACCAACAACTAATCAAACACATCTGACCACAGGATGTGTGTGTGTGTGTGTGTGTGTGTGTGTGTGTGTGTGTGTGTGTGTGTGTGTGTGTGTGAAGCTTTTAAATATTAGAGAGATGACAATCACTATTGCCCAGTTCCTCTCACCATGTACTGAAACAGCGTTTTACAAATAACCTCCTCCAGGAAAACACAGTTAACTCACAAGTCTATTTGTTTTGGTGCGTCACCGTGCCTGCAACACTCTCCAGTGTCCCTGGTTTTTGCCTTAAGTTGTTTTTTTGGAGAACAAGCTGTAGCTTTTTTCTCAGTCATCACCAATGTGGAGTACTTTACCGTTACCCTTGACAGCTTCAAAACTGTGACATTACCCTCAGAGCTGTGTGTCTGCTCCCCTTTTCGCACATCTTCTCAGAGAGCCTGTCATCAGTCAAATGCTAGAAGAGATGACAATTAGTAAGAGAGGGGGCTGAAAGAGTGAGAAGTTTCTAAATACAGCCATACTGGCTCAGCCCTAGCTTTATCACTAATGATTCATCAGTGCAGGAACCCTCCCTCTCTCTGTCTTTCTCTCTCTTTTTTTTCCCTTTCTCTCTCTACGCTCTTATTCTTTCTCCCTGGCAGCCTCTGATTTCAGACTTCTGAGGGTGATTTGCAATAGCCTGTGTGTGATCATCACCAGCCTATTGTGTTTTGCTGAGGACGTCAACTAATGGAGCTCAAAGAATCCTTTTAAGGGGCCTCTCAGTCTGTGTCAGCAACAGGTACTGTACTGGTTCCTGCATAATGTAAGGCCGTGGCGATGCAAGCTTTGAGAACAGTAGATCACACAGTTCACACATCTAGACTGTAAACCTCGTTATGTAACCGCACCATAATCACAGGTGGCTGCTCACATATCCATGTCTCTGTCTAAATGAGAGGGTTTTGCCTCCCAGGGAGATCGCTGAGTGGGATCACTCGTGCTTCCATGGCTACAGGTGTAATACACTTTCAATATTATCAGACCAAAAAGATCTGAAACGAAGCAAAAGAGAGATGAAGCGTGAGCAGAGTCAACAAAAGCTTCAGCTTTGGCTATGGAAAAATGAGTCTTCTTTTTTTCAAAGCCTGAAGGTTATTCCATCACCAGGGTGCAAAATGAGTGAGCCTGCTCCACCATGTTCATAAGAGAAACCATGTAGAACAGCAAAAATCATAGCAGTTAGCAGATAACAAAGGCATATGTCCAGTGTAAAAATATACTAATACTGTTGTGTCCTGACACTCATAAAGTACACACTCATGTGTACTGGACAATGATGATATAAAATGATACAATGATATAAAACATAAAGAACTGTGATACCCAGTGTCTAGAAAATGAAATGTGCAAGAGCCAGCATGTGCGTAAATAATGCCACCTTATACAAGAACATAAACAAATGTAGCCTATACAAGCGTTTCTCTGACTGCTAATTTAAAAAGGCCCTATTTTAATAATAAAAAATTCCAGTTTAGCTTAAAGGAAAATTTAATCCACCCACATACCAAAGTATTTGTAAGGTGATTTTTCTCATTTCTGTTATAGGATATGAATACCAGTAGAATATTGACTCGTCGACATAAAGGTGCACTTTAGCTGTAAACTTATTCTTACAATTATTGTCTATAAAAATAAGAAATAAAAGAGGACCTAAAATTAAACCTTGTGGGACTTCTTTTGAAATTCACCAGGAAATGTAATCTTAATTTTGGTGACCCCAGTAGTAGAAAATATAGTTGTAGTGTAACTGAAATGTGATTACGATAACCTGAGTAAATGAAAAATGCCATTTTTAAATGATGATTTCATTTATTACAAGGAAAAAAGCTACATAAACCCATCGGGCCCTATCTGAAAAGGTGATTGGCGACTACATTCAATAACTGATCATCCACCCCTTAAGTGAGTTAATCTAATGAGTCTTTAAAATGACTATGGAGGAATTTTAAACTCTTCTTTGCAGAGTTGTCATGTTGGAGGATTTTCCAGTATGAACAGCTTGTTTAAGGTCATGCCGATGCAGCTCAATAGGAAGTCCAGACTAGGCCACTCAAAAACCTTGTTTTATTTGTCTTTGCTGATCTGAAACATAGGTGTGAGAATCATTAAAAAAAAAACAGGAAAAAGGTAAACATTTTCATGACTTATATGACGTCATCTAATGCACTTCTACATGTAAGTCATGCCTGCATAAGCAAATAATAAGAGTGAGGATCCCCCTTATAAAAACAGTCTAACTCCACCGTGCCACTGATTTCCGGTAAAACCTGGAAGCGAGAGGTTGTTAATTATTAAAACAATGGCTAAGCACAGAAAGTGAAGACTTCGTGGTAATGTGGTAACGTGGTAACGTGGTCCCTCTAGTTTTTCCAGGCGTGTGCAGCACTGTGTAATTTGCATTAATCAGACAGGCCCTAAGAATAAACTTTTCACAATCATTCTGGTGATAGTGATTGTGGCATTTTCATTTTTTTTCCAATGACACTTGCCCAGGGCAGACACCGCACAGGAGCTCTGTTGAATTATTGCTGCTGACAGCTCAATCTCTCTCCATCATAATCAAGGAATATCATCAAAAGGGTTTTGACGCACAAAGATGAATATATAGTGTTATTGATGTAAAATGCATGGATTTAATGAAATCAATTCTATTTTTGTCTGATTTACTTTAAAAAAATAATTTAAGGCTTTATTTATGCATTTTTACAAAATATTAAAGTCCTGCATTCTGTCACACTTACTGCATGTTATTAAAAATCGTAAACAAATTCAACCTTGCTATGCCTCTTTACCCCTTATCTTAACAAATTTTTCCATCGTTAATGCTTCTTTATACAGCTCTGAACTCTCCCCTTCCTTCTCTTCCTTCTTCCACAGCTTTGTCACTAAGCAGCCCAATTACATTATTCTCTGAGACTCCTGTCTGTTGCAGCTATTTCAGGCTTTGGAGCCATTCCTGTTCATTTCATTTTTGCAACTTCGTTTCTTGTCAGCAGGGATTAAGAATGTGATATTACTGTACTCACACTGGCTGCAGTAGTTGTGAAAAGTCCTTCTTGTTCTTGGGCCCAGCTGGTTGGTGATGGTGCATACTTGTTGGGGGTTGATTCACTCTTGGACAGTGTGGAAATAACGTCTTACATTTACACGTACGCATTCTTTTTGCCGTTCTTTCATTTTTGGGGCGATTGTTGCAGAACATAATTGGTGCTTTTACGTAGATCATCATTTCTGGTGTCCACTTACAGGTAGGGATTGTTTTTCAAGAAGTAAAATGCTATTTATACATATAGACTCACATCTGCCACTTTACAACCTGCTATTACAACGGTGGACCCCATTTTGCCCTGAGAACTGCCCTAATTCTTCATGGTATAAATTTAAGGTGCTGGAAACATTTCTCAGAGTATCTGGTCTATATGTGCTTTATGGGATTGCGATTTAGTGACTCTGTAGAGCATGTGAGATAATTTGAGCTTTGTAACATGGTGTGTTATCCAGCAGGTAGCAGCCATCAGAAGATAGTACACTGTGGTTATTAAGGCATGGACATGATCAGCAACACTACTCAAATAGGATGTGGTGTTTAAATGATACTCAGCTCATACTAAGGGCCCCCCCCCAAAAAAATCCCCCACATCATTTCACCACTACAACCACCAACCTGATTGTTGATACAAGGCAGGATGAAACCAAGTGTTTATGATGTTTACACAAAATTCTGACCCTCACATCCAGATTCATCAGATCAGGAAACACTTTTTTTTGGATGGATTTTGGTGAGCACATGCAAGCTGTAGGCTTAACTTACTCATTTTCGCTGACAGGAGTGGTCCTTGGTGTGATCTTACTGCTGTAGCCTCTGCATCTGCTTCAGGGTTTGAATAAGTTGTACATTCAGAGATGCTCTTCTGCATACCTTGGTTGTAACCAATTATTATTTGAGTGACTGTTGCATTCCTAGCTGTGCATGATTCACAGTTAAGACTATATTTTATCGTCATTAATCACTAAGTAGAGTACTTTGCAGCCAGTCTCAAACTGAAGCAGAAGACGCTTAGGCCTTCGCTCAGACCTGCTACTAGATTAATATGTGTATCGTAAGCGTGCATGCAATTAACCTGCTATGTTCTCATCTCCCCTCAGCATGTATCATCTGGACACTCTCACCAGTGAAGCTTAAAACCTTCTAGAATGGAACATCAACTCTAACCAAGCACATTCATGCATTGTGTATAGAATGAACTCAACCTGATAAAAATAGAAAGGTCAATGTGATGACAGACATACTCAATGCAATTTTATAAACCCTGCAGGAAATATTACTGATAAATGATACTGTAAAACATGTTATTAATACATTCTTCATAAGGCAGATTATATGGTAGCAATAAAAGAATCTCTGAATCCCAACAATACCTTACACTGAGCTTTGGTGAAATCATCCTCCTGCTAAATCAAGTTGTTTTACCTCTTTTCCCTGTAAGGCGACCTTCTGATTGGCTGTATCTCATAATCAGAAGGGTTAAACAGCAGGTAGGTGGGGCTGCTGCACATGCTCACAGTCAGAGCTCTGTGCCTAAGACGCCCACATTAAGAATATCCTGCCTCACTGATGTCATAGAGTAGAAGGAACTATATAAAAGTGAGTATTTGGAGCATATAGAGCCTGAGATATAAAGATTAGTTGAGCATCAAAAATTAAAGTAAAACATGACATACATTAAAATCTCCACTGTTACATTCAATCTTGTTAGAAATTCCTGTCGTTTCTATTAAGCAAAGTTTTTCTCTTATGGCACACATATGTCCAAGACACAAAAACTCAACAATAGTGTCTTCCACAGTACCTCCACTGTCACAAGGGCTATGATTTAATGTGAGGACACACACTATTAATGCTTTTACATAATGATTTCTTCATCTGCACTTAACATTTCTCTCTCCATGCCATGTGGCAGGTGTTACATCAAGCTCAGGAAATGAACAATGATGGAGATTTAATCTGAAGTACACCTTCAATAATGTGCCTCTTATCCTACGCTAAGAATTGACCTCCACTTATACACTGTATCTGCTGCTTCGACTTAGTAATTAGGTAACAAAAGAACAACAGGCAACAGTTCTGAATGTCTAGGATGCGTTTATTAAAATTGTGCAGTTAGGACTGGAAATGTTTGTACACTCACTGAAGCTGTAGAATTTATTTCCACTTCACATGAACACTACAACTGATTTAAAAAGAAACCATCAAGATGTTATTAGAGATTTTCAGCTTTATTTCAAGGAGTTGAGTAAAAAAAAAAAATACACTGAATGTTGAGAACTTACACATATTGTTATGCAGGGTGTTGTGCGCAGTAGTGGTGTGTGTATATGCATGTGTAGCGTTACTCTCTCCGATGACTTGGGTCCCGCCCCTTTCCCCTATGGAGCCAGTGTACAGCTGGCTCCACTCAGCAATCAACACTGCAGTATAAAGGCTGTGGAGAAAGGTGTGCAGCCTCAGTGGGCTGGCTCTGGCAGTGCTGTAAGGTTCTCATGCTAGTGAGGAAGTGTGTTACACTGAGTGGTTGCTGTTTTTTTGGCTCCTTTGTTTACCCCTCTAGGTTTCAGAATGTGTGGCTTCTTTTGTTTTGTTTATCTAGATTTTCTTGGCTTAGCTTTCTGTTAAAGCTATGTAAAAAGAAAACAAAACAAAAAAAAATCCTGTTTCATTTGGGAGTTTTTTGGTTTGACCCTCTTTTCATTTGGATTCTTTGAATTTGAAAAAACACAACAAAACAACAAATCATCCTCATCATTTAAACATTAATCGTGTTTGGATGCCATGGGTTTGGAGCATTCTCCATAATGTTTTGGACAAAGAAACATCTCCTGTAGTTCTGCCTCTGTACACCACCACAGTTGATTGTAAATCAAACAATCAGTATGGGATTGAAGTGAAAACTTTCACCTTTAATTAATATTTCATCATGAACCATTTCAAGAATTCCCCATGCTTGTTCCTACCTGTTATTTTGGTACAGCTATGATCTTATTTTCATGTGTTAAAAGAATGACATTTCAGAACTGCTCTGTTAATCTGTCCTTCTTCCTTTTGCTGTTATGAGTAGTTTTTCACCTAGTCTTTAACCTTCTCTATGTTCTCATATAAATTCTTTTCTTTATGGCAGATGTCGATAAAGATATGGCTGCCTCTTCAATATTCTTCAGCGTTTATTTGGCTGGAGGTGAAAGAGTCCTGCCATCGTTCATCACTGAACAATTTTCTTCTGTTTTTCTTCTACAGAAGTCTATTTGACTTTCATTTAAATCTGTGACTTTATAATAACAATTTTTTTGTGACATGTAAGCATATTTAGATATATGATTGAGGAAAGTATGAATAAAGTAACCCATTAACAGCTGATTAGCACCTAATACTTTTAGTTAAGATTATTAAAAATCATAACTCTTTGTCTTTAAATGTCCCATGGGTAACTGCAACAAAAAGACCTCAAGCAAGATTAGTCAGTTTGATAGAAACACAGATTTTAAAAGTTGAAGTACAGATTTAACCTTGTTGCTCAAATAGAAATGAAAAAGGACAAATTCTGAAAAGTATTTAAAATATAAAAGTAAAAAGTATCCCTGTAGATAACTTTTTTTAAAAGAAGTTGTTCTGCAAAACTGCATCTTATAGTATGATAATATGAACCAAATTCCCTGTGAACAGTTTTACTTTTAGCTAGAAGACAGTTTCCTGTGTGACAAACTGTACGCGGTGTGTATTTGCTGATGTTTGTTGAGCTGTTTGAAATGTTGCATTAAAAATTAGAAATGCTATCATTAATAGCTGACAGCAGAGTCATTCTCCTGATAAATTACTTGTAGAAAAATGCTTTGATTGGCTGAAAGTCTTCGTGTACAGCCCTGGAACTTGTCTGCTTGCTTTTCACGAGACTTTCATTATCTAATGTGCAGTGCTGGGGGTGAAAGTCGGGTGTCTATGGTTCCCTGTGTCCTCACCTAAGAAAAGCACCTGTCTGATTTTCCACTGATACCCTGGGGGTGAGAAATTAATCAGCTCAGGATCCAGTGTCCCCACAGCCACCCCTCCCTTGGCTGACCCTGACCTCAGCTTTAGCCCAAGTGACACACCATCCCTGTGGTGATCGAAAGCTCTCAACTCCTTTCGCATTGGTGCGAGTATGTTTACTCAAACACTCTTAATATCGTTTTGAAGTACATGTGCTTTTCTACACTATTTCCTTCCTAACAGAAGAGACTTTAGTATGTCAACTTTAGTAAGAGACTCAATCAGATGGAAATATAGCACCGCAACACATTTAAAATCATACAAGCACAGTAGTCCCATATTTATAGCAACCAAGATTATCCAGGGTGGGTCACTGGAAGTGAGTTTGATTATATTAATGACAAGATCATAAGATAGTAGGTAGCCATAGCTAATTAGCTCCCACATTTTTAATCCAATCACATTTGAATTATAAATCCTCCCTATTTTGGTTCCAGGGAGCTAAGCCTTTATGGCATTTTTTAAAAGTGGTCTTCAGTAATAGTTGTCTTTTGAAGGCCTTTGAATGTTTTTCTTTGGCTGTTTATTACTCACTTTCAGCCCAGGCCTTGTAGCTGATCATTTTCAGAGGAATGCTTTTCATTTGTTAAGCCACTTAACACTGACCTATGAATCATTCAAGCATAGAAAGGTACCTAACTCAAGGGATTAAACAGTGTTGTGTCTATGCGTATTAGACAACTTAGAAAATAATCAGTTTTAAACATTTTAGACACTTTGTTACTAACATAATTTAACAAGCATAAAATATTTAAATTGGAAAAACTATCTACAGCAGATGAACTCTCTCAGAAAGTTATGTCAGTAAGAAACAGAAAAACTTCCCAACAAAGACCTGACACAGAACCTGAAAGATGTACCTAAGTCTCCAGTTGATCTTTCTGCTGTTCACTGAAGCCTCATCAGAAATGGTCTCAGTGGAAGGGCGGGGCTTCCCATGTCAAGATGTCCCATTCTTAGGGAAGGGAAACAAGGAGAAAAGGCTGAGGTATGCCACATTACACAAGAACTGGACTGAAAGTGGCAACAGGTCTGATGAAGTGATGAATCCAGTTTTTAAAAATGTTGGTGTATCCAGAGAAGGTCGGGTAATGTAGAATAAAAGTAGACTAATGAGTGCCTACATCATAAACTGTGTAAAACACAGTGGAGGCTCTGTCATGGTTTGGGGCTGTATTTCTGTACAGTTCTGTCGGAGCTTGACAAAAATAATGAATGCAGAAAAGTATTATCAAAGTTTGGTCCACTATGCAGTGCCAACACCTGATTTACAAGGATTTTTTTCAGCACAACAATGATCCTAATCCTTACAAACACACTAAAAATGCAATAAAAGCCATACCAAATACCAGCCATACCTGAATTTAATAACTTGCACTGGTACACTATCAGTCATGGATTGGTCTCCTCAGAGCCTGGACCTCAACATTATTGAAGCAGAGTGGGATCATCTTAACTTAACAGAGAACAGAGGCTGCCAACATCCAAAGAAGAGTATTGAGTGCCAGAGTTCAGGTTGTGTTGAAGAATAAAGGTGGTCAGAACAAATACTGAATTGAACTGGACAAATTCTGTATTTTATACTGTATTTACATTTATATTTACAAAATATAAAGAAATAAGGGGTGGTTCAAGATTTTTGCACAATACTGTACATACTTTCGTTTTTTACCATTTCATCCTTGCAGTTATGTAAAGGCAAGAATTCTCCACAAGAACATAATGAACATAGTGATTTGACACTGATATAGCATTGACAGACTTACACTGCAGTTACATTTTTACATGTTGTAGTGTTTTGGGATTTTTTTGAGGGGGGGCTCAAGGATTGGACTTGTCACATCACATGGCTGAAAATGAATTGTACTGTAGAACAATGTAAAAGATCTTCTATTGACATTTTGAGAAATCTTGTGTCCAGCATGCTGTCAGCTTATTGAATGCACTGCCATAGATTCTGGATTTTGCAATGAGGAAGGAGATGTGAAAATTTTGATTCTGAAAATTTTGAACACAAAACATGATTTTTATCAAATCTAAGTTGTCCCCTTTCCCTTCACCGATAACAAGAAATAGACTAATTCAGCATTTTTAGCTGTGACACATTCAACACCTGGCATCTCGGGTAAATAAGCATCTACAACGACAGCTGGGAATGTTTGTTGATTTGTGGAAAAATGCGATTCCCGTTAAACTAGATAAGTGCAGAGCAAGATTTTTCCTTGTTCATTCGTTTCAGGATTAAGGCCATTCGGGTACTCTTAATTTATCCACATAAAACACTTAATGACTGTTTTTTATGTAAGCCACCCTTAGCTTTAGTGCAGCTAAAGCAGTGTTCCCACTTAATGATGTAATGTTGGATAAGAGATGGCAAAATTCATTACGACACATGACACAAGTTCAGCCTCTCTCTTTTGCAGAACTGATTATGTCTTCAGGGGCTCTTGGTTCTGTCTTTGTGATGTTTATATATTAGAGATGCTTTCTTCACAGTAAAATCAAATAATCCCTTGCATTTTCTTGTGGGTTAGCTAATATTAAGAACAAGTAGTCAGCAGATAAATGTGAATGTTCACACAATTTTTTATTTTTTGCTTCTCCAATCTTGTTTTTGGAGCAGCGATGTGACTGGACAGTTAAGAGTTGGCCCAAAGAATTAGACATGGTTTCAGAACTGAATGAAACCAAGTGATACTAGACCAAAAACCAGATCTCATACTATCATGTAGTCCATGGAGATAGAGGAGAATGAAGGTAAGATCTTTATACCGCTGTCTTGTTCTGCGTGTGCAGCTTCTTTAATGGTTGCATTTATGCATTTACATGCATATAGAGACTGTGTGCACATGCCGCTATTTGTAGCAGGTCTAGCTCCTTGGGAGCCCACCCTCCATCTGTCGATGCTACACAGCGGAGCCCAGTGAGGCTCTAATTTTACCCTAAATTCACCAGCAGCTGACCTACCAGCGTCATAGATGCTCATCACTAAGCATCGCAGACTTTGTCTTTGCCTTCTCGCTCATACTGTCTACTTTACTTTCTCCCTCATTCCATCAACATACACTCAGGAGGACCATGCTCCTTAAGCACTTATGTGCTTTCACACCTACACACTCATCTGTAATGTCATCAGAATAGACATACCAGACAGTAGATTAATGCTAAATAACAAAGAGCTTTTGGAAGTTATAGATATAATTGGACAACTTAAATGTCATGCGGAACAGGAGGTTGAACAAATATACAAGTGTGTTGTTTGACTGGTATGTTGAGGTGATGCAATAGAGGCCTGTGGCCTTGGAAAAATGAATTAACCAGTGGGGCATATGGTAGATTTTTGCAGGCATATGGTGAGATGCCATTTGCCCCTCTAGCTCGGGGCCTTTTTGGAGAATACTGCAAGATACCATTCATAAGCTCAGCTTTACACGTTAGAGTTGAGAGTGAAGAGGATGTGCCAGGACCATGTACTATGCTATGCTAATTTTTAAAAACATTAACTTAGAGAGGCTTTTTTGGGGGGTATGTTGTTTGTCCAGCTGCACCTTGGGGATTTTGACTGATACTGGTGTGCAGACACCAAGAATTTCAGACTTGGATGACTTTCTGCCATCATAGTTTATTTATTAGGAAGTCATGGTGTCCTTAAATACACCAAACAGACTCAAAATGGTGAATGCAGTCAATTACCTGTTCGTGTTCTGATAGATGACAGAGCTGTTAATTTCATAGTCACTAACACAGCCACAGAGAAAGAAAGAAAGTGTACTTTATTGGTCCCCGTGGGGAAAATCCCTCTCTGCATTTAACCCATTCACTCAGTGAAGCAGTGGGCAGCCATTGGGCGCCCGGGGAGCAGTGTGTAGGGACGGTACCTTGCTCAGGGGTACCTCAGGGTAGCTGTTCAGGGGAATCGAACCCCCGACCTTCCGATCATGGGGCCACCACTCTACCTACTGAGCTATCCTGTGCCCTAGAGGTTTGAACTCTAAAGGAAACAGATGAGCCTTTCCTCTTTAGTCCCGGAGATGCAGTGTCCATGTTTTCCAAATAATCTT
Source organism: Copadichromis virginalis (assembly GCF_057382275.1). Lineage (NCBI taxonomy): Eukaryota > Metazoa > Chordata > Actinopteri > Cichliformes > Cichlidae > Copadichromis > Copadichromis virginalis. The sequence goes on from NC_140625.1 coordinate 13,077,824, forward strand.
AACATCTGGCTTCCTATTTGTGCGACAAATTTTTAACCTGCATTTGTGGATGGCATGGTGAACTGGTACGGTAAAAAAAATAGTAATTTCCGGATGTTTTCCTGACAACGTGGGGTGATTTTCATGTCTGTTTTTAGTGTAGTCCCTCACAGAAATTTCTCCGGATTCTCTGAATCTTCTGATGATATTATGTACCGTAGATGATGAGGTATTCAAAGTCTTTGCAATTTTATGTTGAGGAACATTATTCTGAGTTGGTTCACAATTAATAGATGCAGTTCTTGTGAACCTCTTTCCATCTTTGCTTCGGAGAAACTCTACCCGTCACCAAAACATTTTTATAGCCACTCTGTTACTGACCTGTTGCCAATTAAATGAATTAGTTGAAAAATGTTCCTTCTTTTTATTGCCGCTTTCTTCCCAGCCTCTTTTCCACCCAACTTTGCTGAGACGAGTTGCTGTGATCAAATTCAAAATGAGCCAATATTTTAATGAAATAATGAATGTTTCTGAGTTTGAACATTTGATATGAGATCATTGCAGATCATTGAATTTTACTTTTGTTTCTTTTATTTTCCCAAATTGTTTGGCAGTCAGGATTATGTGATAGCAAAGTTTCCTCCATTCATCTTTTACCCAATTCAGGTGACTCTGGAGCCTAAGCTCCTGAAGTAAAGATTAATTTAACAATAATCCTAAATGCTAGCATTGCTTATTGTTCCCACATGCCAGGGCAGCATGTTGGTAAAGTGGTTAGCAAGCCTGCCTCATAGCAATAGAGCTGTGTTTCAGTCAGCTGTTTTTTGCACAGGTGTGGAGAAGCAAAAGATGTCTTTTCAGTTAATTGAAAAGTCAACAGATTAACACCTTTCACTTTTTCACCAACTATTTAATTATCTCAGCTCTGTGAATTCAGATTGTTTTTGCAAATCAATGTTTGCTCTTTCTAATTGTCCGTTTTAGAGTAGATAAGGACAGGAGTACAGTTCAACAATATTCACACCCATATATCCCTTGGGGTTGGTGTGGTAATACCAATTGTTCTCAACTTTGGAGCTTTTCAGGTTAGGTTCAGCGTTGCATGGCAGTAGCTGATCGCTAGGCCACGGCAGTGTCGTTGCGTCAGCTTTATTCTCCACTGAGGCTTTACGCTAATTCACTGCATCCGATCCTCCAGCAAGGCGCTCAATGGCCCCGCTCACTGGCTCCAAAGGCCAAACATTTCTCCCTTTGTTCCCTCGAGAGAGGCTGGATTTAAAGGGTTGGCAAGGGAAGGGAATGATATTCAGCAATTTTCTTTTTTTTTTTTTTTGCTATTGCTATTGTTGAAGTGAATGAAGTTCACCACCACTTTTAAATCTTTAGCGACAATCTGGTAGAGTAGCGTACGTAACTAATAAGAATGTGTATTTGCGTATCACTGACCTGGGATAAGACACAGGGATTCACTTTGGCTTTGGTGAGAGATTAGTCTTTTTTAGTTGCTATCCCTCTTTAACAGCTCTCACTGTGGGCGTGTGGATCGAAGTGAGAAATAGACCGAGGCTGTGTGAAAGCCAGCCCTCATTTTAGTTATGGGAATCACGTAATGTTGAGATACAGATTTATCAGGTACACTGATTCATATCAATCACTCGTTTTGAACTACAAACACACACATTACTAGAGACTAGGTTTATGCTCATGAAATATTGATCCCATAAGAAAACATTCTCACTGTTTAGGAACTTTTGTTCCTGTGTTGAGTATATGTCATTTTTCTGACTCAGTATTCAATGTGGCACTTAAGCAAAAAAATCAAAACAAAACAAAACTGGCATTTTGAAATATTATTAATGTTGTTCAGCAAATCACAGCATGCTGAATAATATTTGGAGCTGAATAATACACATACACATATATACACATATATTGCAACCATGTGCAAGTGCAAGTTACTATCTTTGAAATGGTTCTTTCAAAAACGAGGCCCAGATCTGTGGAGCCAGTTGCCATCTTCATAATAATGGATTGGATTGATATAGCGCTTTTCTAGGCACCCAAAGCGCTTTACAATACCACTATTCATTCACTCTCACATTCATACACTGGTGGAGGCAGCTACAGTTGTAGCCACAGCTGCCCTGGGGCAGACTGACAGAAGCGAGGCTGCCATATTGCACCATCGGCCCCTCTGGCCAACACCAGTAGGCAAGTAGGGTAAAGTGTCTTGCCCAAGGACACAACGACCAGGACAGAGAGCCCGGGGATCGAACCGGCGACCTTCCGGTTACAGATGCGATTCCCAACCCCCTGAGCCACGGTCGCCCTACGCCCTTCATAGTGGCTTGAATGCATCAAGATGGCAATTAAATGGAGTCAATGCTATCATTGTGGTATCAGTTTGTGTTTGAATGTGTTTAAGTTGGCAATTACCTTCAATCTGCGATCTATACGGCCATCGACTGGAATAAATCGTCAAAAATCGTGAATCTGTTCTAAATCTTTTGCCACCTACATAAACAGAAATTTGTATTAACCAGTCAGTTTCAGAGTCCTGCCAGAATCTCATAGATCTGAAAAAGAAATTCAAAACATTTCTCCACAATAATGACAAAGTTGCTGCAAAGTAGTGATTTAACTGCAAAATTACATTGTTGCTCGACAGCCTTGGTTTTAAAAAGGAGTATTACCAGGATACAACAACCAGTCACCAGTGCAGACTGACCCAGCCGGACTGACCTGTAAAGTTAACTTGCAATCAAAAGTGGTGGTCCAGAGATTATTGTGTTGCTACTTGCAGTTGATCTGCAACAGCCACCGTTTATTTACAGTAGTGTAATTGAGCTATTAAATAGTTGCTACTTAAGACCTTTGCACAACAGAAAAATATAATTAGTTCAATTAAATCACTGCATTTGGCAACAAGTGCACTAGTGACTCAAATCGCCCGCTGGGACTGAATGCACAATGATATGAAAATAGTAAGATATTACTCTTTTACCTCAGGCACTGCTCAATTTGAGTAGTCTCAATCTGAAATTATTTTCCTGTCTGCTCAGATGTGGTCCCAACTCTCCTAACAAGAGCTCAAACTGTCCCACTGACAATTTGAAATATGTACGAAAGTGGCCGTGATACAGCTTCAACTCCTGGATCAAACCATGAAATGTTCCATGCTGCTCATGACAGTTGGATGGACCCAGAATCTCAGTTTCTTACTTTTCTTCTTAACAGTCAGGACCAGCTCATCATGGCTGAATATTGACTTCATCTTTTTTGACAGTGTGTTTTTAAAGGGCGAATTGTCTGTGAAAACGCAATAATTTAGCGTTACCTGATAAGTTTGGATGCAGAAAATTCAGGATTTCATGATGTTTTTTCGCAACACGTTTGGTGTGAAAAAAAAATTGCTACAAGAATTTTAATGACCAAAACCTGAGCACAGACCTCTTGGACAGGTTGTTAGTACAATGCATAACTGCACAGAGGGTCATGTTATTTGTGATGTAATCTTATTAAAATGCTCCAAAATATAAAAACACCACAATCACAGTTGAGGGTTTGAGTTCAGTGGCTTGATTAAACAAACGTGAAAGCTCGCAGACATCTACCAACTGCAGTCATTTGTGTCAGCATCCATTTTTCACTCAAAGCGGTGTAATCGAGCCCAATTTTTAGCCCTAATACAATCTAAACGACAGCGTCATTATTTAGCCCTGGAGGATGGCATTTCACACAGCCATAAACAATTCCTCAAATGGATTTAGGTGTAAAGTTGTACCTTTTGGGCTTTCTTTAGATCACTTGCAGTTTTAGTGCGTCTAATCTCGTGACTTTAAAAACCTAAAGCTGCCCACTCATAATATTATCCAATTCAGGAGACACTGGGAGGGGATGCTCTCATTACAGCAGTACGCCTCCTGAGTGAGCCCTCCTGTCACCATGAGGTTCAGACCCACAGCACTGTGAAAGAAAAGGTGCAAACTGCCACTCAGCACTCTTCTCTATTACACTGATGGGGAGAGCTTCTTATTAACCTGACAACACATATGTCAGTAAGATTAGGACTGAGAGTACCCCCTGAGGTTTGTCACACCTGTAACCCCATCTCATTCCTACTAAACATTTCACCAAAGTTAACACTTTGCTATAATTCAGTAAAAGCTGTTTCTATGACCTATTGGCCTGATACAAAAGTGTCACGCTGATCTTTACACTTGTTTTCACAAGATGTGTGTTTCAGAATTCAGTCCCAGTTAATGTAATAATCTTTATCCTTGTTCAGTGTCGAAATCACTGATCAGGCTGCCTTATTCCTGACAATAATTCAGGCTCACAGAGATTGTTTTGCCCAAACACTGCCTCCTACAAATAAATGTAATTTTGTGTTAGGGCGCTCACTCTGGCTGCAGCACAAGTGTCCTACACCTGCAGTGTTATTCACTGTGTTGCATCACATCTTTACCAGGCAACAGAAGTAGAGGACAGGAAGATCACAAGTGATGATGCTTCATGCTTTCATTTTTATGGACTTCTCTTATTTTTGGGCACACAAAATACCTCAAGTGGCTCTGTACAGTGACCTCAGTGTCTAGGCAATTAAGGCATGACAGATGGAGCTCACTCGTCTTGCCTGTGCTTCCTGAAATTATTGGTTCGTGTAAAGAATGACACATTAAATCAATAATAACCTATTTAAGTAATATCCTGGTCTATTTCGTAGCGACTGAGCTTTAGATGAAATATTTTCTTTAAAAATACCCAAAAGACAAAAATAGATTATTATTAGGATAGGATTGTCAAATGGAAGAACAATGCAACATGGACATAGGATAAACAAAACAATACAAATCAGAAATAAAAAACAAACACGATGCTATTAATTATGTGTTTTTAATATGTCATTTCCCCATTTGGTTTCCACAAAATGTCTATTTATTCTTTTAATATTTATTTATTTTGTTAATGTCATTTCTCCATATTAAATTTTGTATGAGCGTTTACGTTTTTGCATATTGGTGCTCTGTGCTCATACAGAAATAACTGTGATGGCAGCTGGAAAATTGACCATTTAACCTTTCAGTAACTGGAAACAGTCCTCTAATTACTTTAATTGGTTGGTGAGGAAAAGGGTGTGGTGGCACCCTGATCACTGGCCTCTCACTGTCCTCTGAGCATCATCACCTCAGCTGCCTCATCACCCAGGACCACTCTATCCGCTCGGATTGTGTTTCACCAGTCTGCATTTCATATCCACCCCTTAACCCCCAACAACCCCATAGCAAAGTGTTTCTGTATGAGCAGACCTGATTATTTTATGGACTGATAACTGATTTTGTTCATGTGTTGTGGCATTTGAAAGTGAAACCAAAAGTGTACCAAAATGCAACAACTGTCGCCTCCAGGCACTTTATATTATAAGGTAAAACCCCCTCAATAATACAGAGAAAACCCAACAATCAAGCACTTGGTAACAGTGTGAAGGAAAAACTCCCTTTTAACAGGAAGAAACCTCCAGCAGAACCAAGCTCATGAAGGGGCAGCCATCTGCTGTTGGGTTTTAGGGGAGAAAGAAAGGACTAAAGATAGACTGTGGAAGAGATCCAGAGATCAATAAATGCAGAAAGAAACTGTTATAGCTGCCTCCCCTTTTCTCCAACTATAACAGTACTCTCACTTCCATTTGATCTCAGCTGATTTGATATTCAGATGAACCGCTGACCCTTTCTGACACCAAAATGAAAGTGTAAAGAAAAACTCGAGGCCATTGTCTTTTACAACAAGACATTTCTCCAGACTCTTAGAGCTAACGGCGAGGCACTTTTTGAAGTAACAGAGGCAGGAGGGGTGCAAAGGAGAAGCAACAGTGTACGTTGCTGTCAGTCTAGCTTATTATCAGGGCCTCTACAGTGAGTCTCCGAGGCAGAGCACCAGCAGAGAGGTGACAATCCCAGGACATGCAACCTTTTCCCAACAGTCACCCTTGGACTGCTCTCTCCACTGGAGAAGTCGTTTACGTCTTATTGATCAACTTGTTTTTTACATCATCTTCACAGTGGGCATGGAGCAGTAGATTACAGTGTCATGCATGTTTTGACAAAGTGTATAAGGCCCTAGCGTTTATGACCCACTTTCACCCAGTGACTGGGTGTGAACTCGCCTCATTCAGCTGCAGTCAGCATGTGTACTGCAGGCAGAGAGAGCAATTAAATGTTCCAAAGTGAGAAATTTTGCAGTTGTTAAGAGCTGAGAGTAACACCCGTTTTCCAAACACAAAATGCCTTTTTGTTGCTTTGCATCATGGTGTCTTGAGGTTTTCTTTTTCTGGTGGATTTCCCTGTTCATGGGTGGTGCAAACTGCTCTTCATTCTGAAGCGCTTACCTTAAGTGTCACAGTTTGTGTGGATGAAGTGGTGTGTGACTGTAACGTTGGGGTGTTTTCACTTAAAAGAAATCTGAGTGATCCTCAGATATTTTCATTGAATGTATATAAAAAAAAATCTGTAAAATCTTTCATTAATTTGTGAATTTCCAGTTTGAAATCTTTTTTAATTCTTCATGGCATGCAAGAATTAAGGCCAAATTCTTCAGCGATTTTGGTCCATATTGAGATGATAGCATCCCCAGTGTTGGGAAGGTTACTTTTAAAATGTATTCCACTACAGATTACAGAATACATCGTGCCCAAAATGTAGTTTTTAACGTATTCCCTTAAGTTACTTAATGTGAGTACGTATTCTGAATACTTTGGATTACTCGATATATTCTCATGCTTTTTACAACTACATGAATGTACTATTGCTGTGTGATTTACTACTATTACTGAATAACTACTATTATCTATGCTCCTCCTGCCTCCCCTTTCCCTCATCCACCTACTGGCCTCCACCACTTGCTAATGTCACTGAATCTATAGCCACCACCAAACAACTGAGCTATTTTTACACACCGGCCAGCATCTGGCCAATCCACCACCTTTCATTATTTATACCGTTACAAAAAAAATAAATAAATCATCGGCCCATAAAAACGGAAAATCACCATCCGCCCACTGAGCAAATGCTCGGTATGCCCGATGGCCAGTCCAGCTATGGTCGTGCCATCAGTTAACCCTGGGTGGTACGCGGGCCTAGGGTTGCCGACCCCTGCCTTACACCATTAGCCTGGATGTTGATTCAAGGCAGGATAATTACATGTGTTTACATTAATTCTGACCCTACTGTCCAAATGTTGTAGGAGAAATCAAGACTTGTCAAGTCAGACAGCATTGTCCAGATTTAGTAAGCCTGTGTGAAATATTGATACAATTTCCTGTTCTTAGCTGAGAGGGGAGGCATTGGGTATGGTTTTATGGAGCGATCGCGGCTCAAGAGTTGGGAGTTCGCCTTGTAACCGGAAGGTTGCCGGTTTGAGCCCCGGCTCGGACAGTCTCGGTCGTTGTGTCCTTGGGCAAGACACTTCACCTACCGCCTACTGGTGTTGGCCAGAAGGGGCGCGATATGGCAGCCTCGCTTCTGTCAGTCTGCCCCAGGGCAGCTGTGGCTACAACTGTAGCTTGCCTCCACCAGTGTGTGAATGTGTGTGTGAATGGGTGGATGACTGGGTGTGTAAAGCGCTTTGGGGTCCCTAGGCGGGACTAGTAAAAGTCCTATACAAACACAGGCCATTTACCATTTTATGCTGCTGTAGCCAATATGCTTCAAGGTTGAATGTGTTGCATGTTCAAAGATGCTCTTCTGCAGCTCTTCTGTTACTGTTTCTTTCTTACCAACTTGGAGCATTCTGACCATTCTCCTCTGACCTCTGACCGTTTTCTCCAAGAAAACTGCTGCTTGCTGGATATTTTCTCTTTTCTGGATCATTCTTTGTAAATCCTACAGATGGTTGTGTGGAAAATCCCAGTACATCAGCAGTTTCAGAAAGACTTTGACTCTGGCACATCATCAACATCCATGACGGCACATTCAAAGTCAGTTAAATCACCTTCCAACTTTTAACTTGACCAGGTTGTGTTGACCATGTCTGCATGCCTAAATATACTGAGATGTTGCCATGTGATTGATTAGAGATTTGCCTTGTTGATGTGTAGTTAATAAAGTGGCTGGCAGGAGTATTTTTCTACTTTAGATGAGTTTTGCATTATAGTGCAGTACATTAATGTAACAAAGTCTGAATGTCAGTTATAAACAGCGTGTTGTGGCTGGCACCTGTCTGAGGATTTGAACAGAGACCTTTTAACACATTTGCTGTTATGATATTCAGACACAATTTTTTTTGTTTCTCTGGGTCTTCTGTATTCCCCACAGCCTTTGCTTCAGGGAAAATCTAATCGACTGCGGTGTAATTGGAGCTGTGCTAAGACGATCTGCAGGAGAGGAACGTCGGCACTAATCACACACACATGCACACAGGAACACACACGATGTGAACCGTGGCACTCTGGCAAGAGCAATTATTACTTCATCACTGGCACATTTGGCTACAATAGAGAGCGGCCTGTCCACAGGGAGATGGGAAGTCTAATAAGATGCTGTACATTTTCTCGCTTTTTCACCTTGTAACCTTTAAGAGAGCGTATAATTATCCAGACTTTTGTGGTCTTTTCATTTCAGCGTTATAAAGTTTTTATCAGTTCCCACAGTGAAAGCATGTGTTCTGTCCCGTCACATCTTCATATGCGTATTGTAAATGATTTCTGTCTTGACTGATTTGAAAAGTGCAAATGTGTGCAGTGTCATTACAGACTCAATCGTTTTACACTGTGTTTTTTCTCCTTTTTTTCATCACTCTGGCTTCATATTTGTGACTTTATGCTTGTGGTGCTGTATCCTCCTAAGACCCGAACTCTTCCACGGCATGCATTTTTAATTTCTCTTTGATATTTGGGCATATTGGGGCTCGATGAATGTAAAAACAAAGAATTACCAGATTTTTTTTTTTACCTTATTTTTGTTTTTATGAAAAATAAGAGCCACATATGAAGATATTAGCTTACATTTTTGATAGAACAGCAGCAGTATAATGTCCTCGTAAGTGGATATCAGGCCCTTGTAGAGCAGAATTGAGTATTTTGGTCTAAATAATCCAAAATGTGATGTCCACATATGTGGACGCCAGGTCCTAGGAGGGTATATGACCTTTTCTAAATGTATTCACACAGAGAAGGTAAATATGAAAGTTGCTAGAACATTAAAATGCATACGTTAGCTTACTGTTGTCAGGTGATAGATGCATTGTTGGTGAACTCTGATCTGCAAATTGTTTAAGACTTTTTAACCATCTGTTTTAATAAAATGTGGCCTCACTGGCGACTTCAGTGACACATTATCAGTCAGTCTGGACCTGACCTAAAGAAAACTTCAGTATATGTAATATTAATCGAGCTAGCAGTCAGTTTAGGTTAGTGATGCAGTGCTTTTCTCCTAATGAAACCAACACTGGCTGGATAAGAGCATATTGACAAAACAGGAGGACCTGTCCCTGAGATTAGAGCGCCACTACATGTAATTTACTTTATTCATATTTAAAGCTGATCGGCATGTTATTAATGTTTGGAGTAGTAAACACTAAATGCTATTTGTAATACTGTCTGGTTTGTCTGTGTTTCTTCATCTGCATCTCAGTGATGGAAACTGAAAACCTGTGAAAATGGACTGAACAGTTTGTCACCGTCAGCTGGCGCTGGATGAATGAAGTCTTTGAGGAGTTTTTTGGATTCATTTAGCAGCAATCGAGTATCACCGAGCTGTGCGTCTGCTGGGCTGTTGAATCATTCCGCTTTACTGACTCAGGCAGATGTAATTTCTTCCTGCTTTTCTCTCTCGCTCTCTCTTCTTTTCTTTTTTTTGAAATCCAAAATGGGGTGTCACTTTGTGTTTGTGCCTGTATCCTCCCTGAGGAATGACGAAGTGCTTCTATAAACCTCAGCACTGCTGAGTGTGCGGCTGTCCAGCAAAGTAACCACCGCGCTGTCAAATAAGTGCGAGTCCCCAAGTACGACAGGACTTTGAGTATGTTTCAGGGTCAGTGGCGTTCTTCTTCTTTAGCCATAACTGAAGCTGGGTCAAGCGCTCTAAGGATCTCACTTATTCTGTCAAAAGGTTTTAATTACAACCTGGAGTAAGTATTTATTTAAAGGTTCTAATAAATAAAAGTGTACAGACAGATCAGCGAGTTATAGCTTCAAGTGTTACGCAAGAAACACTAAAGCATACAAGCCAATGTTTAACAGCACAGGTAAGCCTTAGCAGGTTTTCCTTGTTCTTGTTTCTTTTTCTTAAAAATCGCAAATAGTTGCCATCTGCTTCTTGGACACCTGCTACGTTTTTATGAATGTTGGTTACTCCAGCCAGTGCCCAGGGGCGGTTTGTAAAAGAGAAATTATCAAAATGCTTGTGAAGCTGGGTAGCGCTGAGTTCATACTAATGATGTAATGATGTGTTCCCTCTGCAAGTTATTAGGAAGTGACACTTGAATGCAAATCTAAAATCTGACTTGAAATCATTGAACTTGTTCGTTGCTTTAGTCCATATATTTAAATGCCATTTTCATGTTGTAGTAGTTTATCAGATCACAACTTTTTCTGGTCAATGAATCAAAGCTTCATTGATGCTGTGTATAGATCTGTGATTAAGCTCACAGCTGCCAAGCAGGATTAGTCTTCCTGTGCTCCAGCTCCTGTCCATTTCTTTCTAATCAAGCTATCTGATCTTATTACTTCACTAATTAACTCCAGCCAATGGTATTTTTAGTATCTAGGTCAGCCTTGTGTCCATATGACCTGTTTGGACTGGCTGGACACACAGTAATAGTGTGTGATTAGTTTGATATGAATAAATGGCAGCTTTTTTGGATTAATAAAGACTATTAATGATTCAGCCTGTTATAAATTCACAAAACCTGTTAGAAAGAAACAACATTTTGATGGTGCTTTGGCCAAAAACACTACAATCGTGGATGAGAATGAATCCAAATATCCCCACAAATCACTTTCATTGTTTGATTTTTATGAGGTTGTATCTTTTTGTGCTAAACAATATTTTTATTGCCACTTAAATACTGCAGTGACCTTCCAGAGGACGCGTCTTTTCAAACAGCTGAGAGGCAGCCTTAAGAGTGATGTGAAATGACAGCAGGGATCACCACTGACCTGCCCACACAGGCAAACATCCAGCGCAACAACTTTCCTCTGAGAAATAGTACCAGTCTCGTAATGTCACAGTTAAAAAAAAAATAAAAAATTAAAAACGTTCTTTTACCTTTTTATCTACTAAGATTCTAGCTCAGCTGTGTGCTCACAAAACAAACCAAACTTTAAGACAACAAGTTAGTGACAGGAAGCCTTAATAATGTGGTACAATAAATCCCTGTGGTTGGAATAAATGTGGTCCGAAGACTGCATCACATGGCACCAAATATTTATTAGTGGACCTTCCTGCCATTTGTTTAAAGGTACAATGTGAAAAATCTCACCACTAGATGTCAGTAGATTGCAGATTTCTGAGCTCTTTTCAGACTCCATGTGTCAAAATGACAGTTTAACCTAATTTGTTCCTTCAAGTGACAAGGATAGCTTTAAAAAATATTTTTGTCATAATAAAATAAACCTTTCAAAGGCTACTAGTAGAACTAGCTGTAGCATTATATCCGTGACTGTGCTTCATTCAGCCAAGAGAGATCAAAAACATTACATTTGGACTGTTTGGTTGAATTACCTGTCGAGCAGAAAGCAGCTAACTTCAGTGTCACGTTTAAAATTCTTCTCTCTCTGCAAAAATAAAATGTGTCTCCATTTTAATTCTGAGTTCATGAGAATATATCAATTGGCTGAAAGTGTAATTACACACTAACAATGCATGTTTATGAGCGCAACATTGTTGTACTATTAAATAACCCCAAAATATAAGTGTCTGCACCTTTAAACTTATTAATCATATACTTATTAATTGTATGCAAATATTTGGGCAACCTTGTTTTTGATTAAAGGCAAGCTATTACTGCAGCTTTCTAGCTCAATAATTTTATTCTTTGACGCTCATAGAGTAGCTTCAAACATTTTACAGCTCAAAATAATTCTTGTTTATCTTATAGTGTCGCATCCTGTGTCTGAAACAGGCTATTTTTAGCTCCTCTCGAGAGACAAAAGTTATCTTTCGTCTGATTGGCTGCCCCGTGTAAACAGAAGTTTTGTGCAGCAGGTGGGCGGGGTTTGTGTGCTCTGAGCTATGGGGGCTATGGATGACCATAGTAGCCGTACAGAACCAAAAGTAGAAAAAAAACTGCCTCCTCTTTAGACTGTTATTAGTTGGTGGGGACTATATATACTGACCGTATTGTTTGAAACTTTGCCTTAACTTTGTTTTTTATGAAAATCCACCAGTAGAATATATGAGATTTGATAAAAAGAAATTGTGAGAAGTGCTCCAGAAAACCTTACATGATTTTAATTTTTTTCTAACCTCACATTGAAGATAATTTTCTCATGCATCTCTGGTCCATTTTCAGTGCAGCTGCTATTTTTAGATCTCTCACTGGAAGTCCCATTATAACTCCCTGTACTTTTAGCTCTGCATAGGGCACTGGATCTCCTCTAGTATGGCAGTGGCGATTCTTCAAAACGCACCTTTCTAGGTGAAATGGCAGAGAAGTAGATCTGTAGAGTGAAGGTTGTGTTTTCAGTGCATTGCTTCCTCCCAGCATAAGATGGCAGCGGTATACACCACATTTCTAGTCATTTCCTCTCAGCCTTCCCCTCAGACCTTCCCAGGATGTTTCAGTAACATTCCATGCCGACAGTTTCAGGATCTTTTCCCAGTGTACAGTCTGATGAATGCTGAAAAAAATTAGGAGCGTTCTCCTGCTCCCCACCTGACACCCTGCTTTCGGGCTGTGGACTCGTCAACATCGTGGTTGTCACCAAAGAGCCGTCTCTTCTCAAAAGCAATTATCCTGCACATGAAATTCAGACCTCTTTGATAAACAATATTATGTTTGTGCTCTGTACAGGTTTGAAATCTCAGAGGTGCAATGTAATTGGTTAGAATGGGACACCCTGGAAGCGATGCAAATTACTGCAGCAATACTGGAAGGCTTTTGATTTTTATGGTCTGGCTTTCAGAAGATTTCCATGACTTATCATAAAAATCTAATTGCTTAAAAGTAAGAGTGCATTACAAGTGAGTTGAAGAATTGTATACACCCACTGGACACTTGGGTACATCTTTCCATTACTAGATTCGAATCCCTTTTTTCTCTTCAGAGCGGCCAAATTCTGACCTAACCATCTGAATGTTTCAGCAGAAATTGAGACTCATCAGACCGGACATCTTTTCTCCTCAGTATTGTAGCCTCAGTTTCCTGTTTTTAGCTAACAGGAGTGGTCCCCGGTGTGGTCTTCTGCTGCTCGAGCTCATGTGCTTCAAGGTTTTTCTGTATCATACAATCAGAGATGCTCTTCTGCATACTTTATTTGTAGCAAGTTATTATTTAAGTTACTGCCTTCCACAACGACACAGTCTTGCCATTCTCTGACTTTTTTCACCCAGAGAACTTTTCTCATTTTATTTTCTGTGGGAAAATCTCTGCAGATCAGCAGTTTCTGAAATACTCAGACCAGCCCGTCTGCCACCAACAACCATGGCACATTCAGAGTTACTTAAGTTACTTTTCTTACTCATTCTGTTGCTGCTATTTGTGTTAATGAGCAGTTCACTTTATGCATTTAACAAAATGGCCAGTTAGTTTCAGTTTAGTCTATTTGATCTCCTCTCTATAATAAGTTTTGCACTGCACCTTGTGAAACGCTGACCTATTTCTCATCAAATTGTAGGTACTATGGAGGCTATGAAACATTGTTTTTTTTCCTGTTATTTGTGATACTGTAATTTTACAGCACTATATTGATAATATGCAACATATATATAAAATATTCAACTTGGAAGCATCAAAATACATTATTGCATGTCCACAATGTTAACCTACAAACAACAGCATAGTTGCAGCGAGCATGAATGTGATTCTGTTTCAAATGCATAGCTGTGAATTGTTAGTCTTCCTACTCATGGTGAGTGTTTTCTCAACCACGCTCTCTTTGTCTGCTTTACAATCGCACTCAGAGTGAATCATCTGCCACTCTGAGTGCATTGTTTCTGACCAGGTTACCAGCTGCCCCGGCACTGGTGCTGTACCAACACAAACACCAAGCTGAACCTCATATCTGCCGCCGTCATTCTGTGAGTTTGCACCCATTGCCCTTATTTTTGTTTAAAATGGATTCATCCACAGGTTATGAACAGCAAATGAGAATCCCATTTCATTCTGAATGCACAACCATAACAACACACTGACAAAATAAAAAGCGTTTTTTGTATTTAACATGTAAAAGGACCAATGAGATGAATAAAGGCTGGGAGAGAGCATAGTTCTGTCAAAATGACTAATGTTTCCTCCACACTTGTATCCAGTTAAAAGTATTGTTAATGAGGCTATTAGTAATCTTTAAGAATGTAAATCCAATTAATACTTGATACTGGAAATTTTCTACATTTCATTCCATTCCCCTAAACTAAATCTGTGTTTTGGGCCACAAATTAGTCATTTGTAAGCGTCCCTTGGAAGAGGAAGTATGACTGGTTAGGTGGAGCAGTAGCACTGAACATGGCTGCAGTTAGGAGTGCATGCATGCAAGCACTACTGTAAATTTTGATGCACCACGTTTTATGTCTGTAACAACTTTTGCATCCCCACTGGTGTCTTCCTCCTTTCATTCTCTATCTGGATCGCAAACGTGTGGACTCTTGTTTTTCAGAAGGAGATTCCATCTCCGGTTACCACACTGACCACGCATCACCATCACCTGAAACCCATGCCCTACAGCCACCAACCTACAAGCTTCTTTTGTCACTTTCACTGAGCTGTGCGGTGAGCTCCCCTATATATATTTCGTCTGGCAGAAGGTGTGAAGCACCACCTAAAGCCTCACTTATCAGTAAAGAGTGCAAACAGGTGATGGCAATTATTTCACAGTCAGACAGTTTTAAAATAGGAGCCAGAATAAAAAATGAATTCCGCGAATCATGAAAGACTGCATTAAAATACAGCATGTTATAAAAAGAAATGTGCATTAAACGTGTCCTAATCAAGCAGCCTATCATGTTGCGCTTAGCACTTCCCATTCATTTGTTTTTCCACCAGCTACATTGAGGAGGTTGAGTTTCCTGTCATGGCTCCCAGTGGTCATGGTTGCCTTGCATCCCTGCAGCGAGCTGTCTGGCTGGCAAACCTTTTTCCATTTTTGCCTGATGAAGCTGGTGCTGGCTGAGCCTTTCAATGAAACCGTCTCCTCACTTTCGCCGCACAGTGCTGAGACACTCTGGCACGCTGCCCCTCAAGCCTCTTCCTCCTCCTCCTTCTCTTGCCCCCATTGCTTTGTGTCTGACCACCACATCCAAAACACACACACCCACGCAACACCACCCCCTCCCGAGGAGCTACAACAGTGCTCCATCCAGCAAAGATGTAAACTAAGCTAGCACAACACCAACACACCCTCCTCCATTATTCATCCACCGCCTTTAATGAGTTTTCCATCCACCTTCATGCATTTCCCACAATTAAAATTATTGTGTTCAATCACTTTAATTGAACTTTATCAACGTGTTATGCTGCAGTAAGTGGTCTTTTGTGTAAAGCAGCATGAATGGAGCGTGGCAGAATGGCATAATGGGCCAAAGAATGCAAAATGAGCGTACATTTTTGGGCAGATAGGGTGCCCTAACAAAAACAGCGTCAGCAGCAACGTGCAGAAGTGAAGCAGATTTGTCTTTCATATTCTTATTTATCTCTCAGAACTAATTATGTTCAGTCAGGAGTTTGATCACTTAACAAAAACGTGCCCTTCCGAGTGTCCCCGTGACATTCCCAGTGGTCTGATCAAATCTTGTGAAAATTAATTTGAGAGTTAATCCTTCTCTGTGACCCTCTTTTGCTTTTGCACTAAAAGGGCCGATCTAGGTTTTCGTTATGGTTCCAGGCCAACAGATCGTGTGTCAATCACACAGATAATATGTTTGTTTACATACCCATGATCATGAAAAGGGTGCCAGCTAAATATTTGATGGCTTCTTCAAGTTACTCAGAGCCAGTCAGCCTGTGACCCAACACTAAAGTTGGATCCTGGCACATACAGTCATTGTTAAACACCTCTACAGGGCACTGGTTGACATTTGTGGGCACATGACTGGTTAGCAAATAATATAAAGCACTCTCAGGTTTGTGCTCTGCTCTCTGTTATTGTAGTCATGGACACAATCATGGCCCTCAGCAAGCAGTGGTCCTCAGTGCACTTAGCTCATCCATGATGAGATGTTCTGCCACAATATATGAGGTGTTTATATTCACCAATTTCTTCAATATCCAATCATCACCCACTCACCCCTATTTCCACCTTTACTTGCAGTCGCATTCCCCTCACACACCCTTCTCAAGGCGTGCTCATAGATGGTCTAAACGAGCATCGTCTGCACTCGCCGCGCTGCAGGCATTCAGCAATACTCACTACACTACTCGAGTCAACCCACACACACCTCATTCCGCCTCCTCTGATCGCAAAGTAGCTACCCAATGAGCAGAGACAATATGAAACGTATCGTCCAAACAAAAGCCAAGAGAAACACAAAGAGCGAGTGGGACGGGAGTGAGCAAGAGAGCTGGAAATGAGACAAAAGTCTGTGACAACATGAAAAGCCAATTAAGTGCTTCGTCATGACAGAACATCTCATCTCTTTATTGTACATATTGTGTCGCTCTGTAAGACGTTAAATGAAAATGCCAAGTCTGTACCAGACTGACACCTCTCACTGATAAATGGTCTTCATTGAAGGTTTACCTCGGGCTTTTTTCCCCCCACACTGTCTGTTAAATTCAAAGATGACTTTAATGATACATTTTAAAACACTTTGATATGCCGTGACAAAGCTAAGATCTCATTATCTGCAGAAAGTTCTCCATTGTTAATGTTTCAAATGGAAGCTAATAATGATTACATGCAAAAAAAAAAGCCATAAGACGTGGCGTGCATATGTAAAACTTTGAGGAAATTACTTTAATTTAGCCATAAACTACTGAACTCTCTGCACCATACATATGGGTATAAGTATGTAGATGTTGTCTTATCATTTCTAATATTTGATAAACAGAGTGTAGAATATTATTGAGGAAGAGAAACCCATGACATGAAAGCATCACACAGTCTCTGTAGGTTTATCAAGCTGCACATTTGTGATGCGCAGAATGACTTAAATCAAATCAAATGCACAACGACATCCGCAAATCTACTTTTTGATTCAGAGACCACCGCGACAAAAGCGACAAAAGCAGTTGCAGCTGAGCAGCAAATGCTGAAGCGTTATATAAAAGAAGTCAGTTAAATAGCGCTCAGTAAGTCAGCATGTTAAGCTCAGTAGTGTCTCTCCTTATAAACCTCAGAAGAGATGACCTGCCATTAAAGTGGCGCAGCTGAATTCACCTTAACTCGTGTGTTTTGACTACGTTTGTAAAGTGAAAACAAGCTTGATATTTATTTAATGACGGTTCAAGTGTTGTCGGGACGGCAGATAATGTGATCCGCACCAGAGCATCAAGACAGGTTAACAAAGTAAGACGAGGAGATAGATTTCCCCATTTACAAGCATCTAATTACCTTTATCGTAGGCCCTTAAATACAACATTAGATCTCCACCTCCTGCATTATTCTTTACCCTATCATTTCCCCTTTTCCTGCTCCCACTGTTTCTCGCACCATATTTCCCCCAGGGTCTCTCTGAAACCCCTAAATAATGCACGCCGACTGAAGGGCTGAAAGGGGTTCTGTGATAGATCACTTGCCTCTTTCTGGAGCTCATGTATTCTTCTGGTACTGAAGCAATGACACCGTTCTCAGGTGAATCTCTAAATATCTATATTTACACCAGACAACCTTTAATAAGAACCACTTTTTTTCTTTGTTCCACTTTTTAGTATCACTGCTAAAATGGGTCGTACAACAGGTTTGGGATTTTTAGGTTGAAGGTTTTCTTATGTTGGTTACAATGTTTATTTCTGAGTTAACATTTTTGCTGAAAACCAGTCTGTAGATACTCTACGGCATTATCACTTAATTTACTTGCTTATGGTTTACATTCAGTTCTATTCCTTCCCTGTTTTAGTGCCTGATAGTTAGCTGGTGTTGTTTTAGACCCTCATGAGAATGCTTATTGATTGTCTGTAGTAACTAGTGGGAAAGTGAAAAAATGCCCCTGAGAAAAAGTTCTCAGCACCCTGAAAGTAACTGTTTGTCTACATAAAGTCTACTCATTAGATAAAATGAAACTCTAAGGATCCCCATGGGGGGGGGGGAGTCTAAGTCAAAGGCAAAGTCTAAAAATAGCACATCGGCACAAAACACCTCCCACTAAATGTCCGCACGGTAGTGGAGAGCTAATTATTTGAGCTTGTTTTGCAGCAACAGCACCTTGCTGTCATCGAGTTGACCATGAAATCCTCTGTATACCAAAATATTCCAGAATCAAATGTGAGGCCATCTGTCCGGCAGCTAAAGCTTGGCCAAATCCGGGTCATACATCTGGGTCTGTGATGCAATCACAGCAGCAAACGTACAGCTGAATGGCTGAAAACGAAAAGAATCAAGGTGTTGTAATGGAGCAGCCAAAGTCCAGACCTCCAGTTAAGACAGCTGTGTATGAATTAAAGTTCCCAAACCTCAATGAACTGAAGCAATATTGTAAAGACGAGTGGGCCAAAATTACATCCCAATTATGTGAGAGACTGATAAAGCCATGCAGAAAAGGATTACAGGGACAGTACTTTGTCACTCAGGTAACACTGTTTGAAAAAAGAAGCAATAATGCCACAAATTAAACAAATGCATCAGTCTTATTTCAGTCTGAAGTGGTAATGAATTCCTCATCAGAGAGCATCTGTTTGCAGGTTCTTGTGAAATGTTTTATTTGTGATTTTTGTATAAAGATCACAGAGTTTGTGTTACCTGAACAATTCTGGCACTTGTACCTTGACTGTGGTCCACTAAATCAGGTAAAGCTAGGTCACATTTCTTATGAATGAACTCGCTGAGCTGCACAAGAATTAAGGATTAAGTGTGGCTGACCCCTGGTGGATAAAGAGATCAGTTTCAGTGCTTTCCTAGTTTGGAGTTTAATTTCACTT
The DNA here is from genome assembly GCF_057382275.1 of Copadichromis virginalis. Classification (NCBI taxonomy): domain Eukaryota; kingdom Metazoa; phylum Chordata; class Actinopteri; order Cichliformes; family Cichlidae; genus Copadichromis; species Copadichromis virginalis. The sequence goes on from NC_140625.1 coordinate 13,097,027, forward strand.
TGCACAGTGTCTCTTCTATTAAATTTGTTAAGGGGGGAGAGTCATCTCGGTGCGCCCTTTCTCGTGGTTTCAAAAAATATTGTATGTAATGAGCTTGAAATATTTACAATTTCTTCATTTGAATATGGTTCGCTTTAATTCACTTCTGTTGTTTCCTAAATCACCCATCAGTCATCCACACAATCATGATCACATTTTAACGCCCACACTTATTGGCAGGTTTGACTTTTTGTAGAGAGCCTTGTTTAGTTAATTGTGATGTTGTTACAGGCTCATCTTACCACTGTCTCCTTGTCTGACCCCCATTATTTAAGAGATTACTTTACAGGCGATCTCCCTTGAGGTTTCCTTTACAAACCTTATTTTCCGCGTGCGTCACAAACTGGGTCCATGTGACTGAAACCCACTCTTTTTCTTTCCCCAAGGGTTTGGGGACAGGGCTATGTACCTCTATGTTTGAACCAAAGCTATTTAAACCTACAAGGGCTCTGTTCACTTCTAAATACGCCAACGCCACAGCCTGAGGTTGTACCCTCATGTGTCAGCCGCTCAACTGACGTCACCCAAAAGCACTTGCACACTTCCCTTAATTTGGTGTTCACTGAGCTCCATCCTGTGGCTGCATGCGGGCTAATGTGACACTAGAGGATAAGCAGAATGACCTCTAACTGTCTTAAAAGAGAACAGGCATTTTATAGTCAAGGTGACCCAGTCCACAGGGTGACTGAAAAGGACCTGATAAAATATGATACAGCTCAAAGTCACACAGCACGGTATCACCAGAGAAAAATACTGAACTGTAAGTGCATGCCCCACTGAGATTACCAGAGGGCATGTTTGCTGATCTACATTTTTTGATTTTTTTTTCTTACACTTCCTTCAGGAAAGTGGGGCAAAACATAAAAATGTACTCTGGTCCCCACAGAATAGATCAGCTACAGAGGGCTTTTCAAGTACTTTTGGGCTCCAGCCAGCACACTGAAGTGTACCAAGTTACTGTAGAGGCTCATCAGTCATAGAACTTAATGACCCTATATTTACAGTGGTGTGAAAAAGTGTTTGCCTCCTTCCTGATTTCCTATTTTTATATGCTCGTTACACTTAAATGTTTTACATCATCAAAGAAATTTAAATATTAGACAAAAATAACACAACTAAACACAAAATGCAGTTTCTAAATAAATGTGTTCATTGTTAAGGAGGAGAAAAAATCAAAACTTCCATGGCCCTGTGTGAAAATGGGATTGACTCCACCTTGTAAAAACATTGGTTAACTGTGATTAACTACATATTTTGCAAAGTTGAGTTCGGTTTCACTGCCACCTGATTACTGCCAGACCTGCTGAATTAAGAAATCACCTAAATAAAACCTTTCTGACAAACTTAAGAGATCTCAAAAAAAGCAACACAAAAGCAGAACTTTTTGGAAGGTTTGAGTCCCGTTACATGTGGCATAAAACTAACACAGCATTTCAGAAAAGGAATGTCATACCAATAGTAAAGTGTGGTGGTAGTGTGAACGTCTGGGGCTGTTTTGCTGCCTCTGAACCTGGAATTCTTCTGTCTATCAAAACATCTTGAAGGTGAATGTCTGGTCATCTGTTTGTGACCTCAGGCTGAAGGGCATCTGGGTTCTGCAGCAGGATGATGATACAAAACACACCATCAAGCCCACCTCTGAATAGCTGAAGAAAAACAAAATGAAGCCTTTGGAGTGGCCTAGTCAAAGTCCTGACCTGAATCTGATTGCGATACTGTGGCATGACCTTAAAAAGGCGGTTCATGCTCGAAAACCCTCCAGTGTGTCTGAATTACAATTCTGCAAAGATGAATGGGCCAAAATTCCTCCACAGCGCTGTAAAAGACTCATTGTCAGTTATTGCAAATGCCTGATTGCAGTTGTTGCTGCTAAGGGGGGCCCAACCAGTTATTAGGTTAAGGGGGCAATCCCTTTTTCACACAGGGCCATGTGGGTATGGATATTTTTCCCTTTTAATAATAAACAACTTCATTTACAAACTGCATTTTGTTTACTTGTTATCTATGATGATCTAAAATCATTTACATGTGACAAGCATTCAAAAAATAGGAAATCAGGAAGGAGGCAAACACTTTTTCACACCACCATAACACAGAAATATTTTCCCTTTTAAAGATGAACAAGTTTCCTCTTATTGATAAAAACACTGATTGTTTGCTGTAAAGTTAATTGGCTTTCTTGGTTTATTAATTCAAATCACAATTTCATCCTTTATTGTGCATTTAGTGTATTTTATAAATTGCACATGGGTCACTATGCATAATACCTGCTGTCCGTGAATGAGAGGTGTTCAGTGATCAGAGCAAGTAAACTTTTAAAGAAAGCAGAATATTTGTGATCATTTTACAGGGAGAGCGAATGCTCTTTAGCCTGTGCTGAAAAATGACTCAGTATTCAGTCAACAATAACACGAGTCATATTAGACATGGATCACTGACCCCACCTGCAGGTCGTTGCCACTATAATCAATATGGTAAATGGTAAATGGCCTGTATTTATATAGCGCTTTTCTAGTCCCTAAGGACCCCAAAGCGCTTTACACAACCTGTCATCCACCCATTCACACACACATTCACACACTGGTGATGGTAAGCTACATTGTAGCCACAGCCACCCTGGGGCGCACTGACAGAGGCGAGGCTGCCGGACACTGGCGCCACCAGGCCCTCTGACCACCACCAGTAGGCAACGGGTGAAGTGTCTTGCCCAAGGACACAATGACCGAGACTGTCCAAGCTGGGGCTCAAACCGGCAACTCCCAACTCTTGAGCCACGATCGCCCATATGCGAGTTATCCCCAAATGGAACTGAAAGCGATGCACGCCCCGAGCTGTTCTTTCTCTGTATTCTCTGTGTCATTATTATGGGGGGCTCGAGGTAAATAAAACATATCAAAGCAAACTGCTCTCATAGCATTCTGGGTTTTTTACGAGATTTGAGATACAGCTGCACAAACTGGGTCAGAGGAAACCATACTGAACCACAACAAAGCTCTAAAATTCTAGAGAAATAGAGACCGATGTATCAATTGATCCTGTACTGCCATAAGGAAACAGAGATAGGGGATACAATGCTTGTGAAAGTACAATCTGACAAGTGCTTTAATCACCTTTTGTTTAATTTTTCATTAACTAAATTAAAAGCTAAAAAAATATATGGTCCTAACAAAATTGCTTATTAGAGAATATTTAGTGAATTTCATGATTTCTGACAGTGAGTTTAAAAGAGTCTGGAAATCCTCCACATTGAGACAATTTTATTAATCAAATGAACTCAACAATAAATAAAATATACAAACTTGTATGATATTAGAAAGTGGTACAGTGGGAGCTTCCCTGAGCTGAAAGGAATCTGACACTCTTCACCTACAGTTACAACTCGTGGTTGTGTTTTGAAAAAGAAAATACAATGAAAAGTGGCTTTATCCTGAATGACGTGCGTTCCTGCATCATTGAGTGCTTGCAGCATCTCGACTGCAACAGCTCTCTAGTTTTCTCTCCTTGGTAACTTGAACTCTTGACAAAGATCGGGGATGTCGAGCATCAGGTCTCATCATGCGACTGTAAGTAAATTGGTTTGGCCTGTTTCCTCAGGCGCTGTTGTGCTCGTAGCTTCCTGCCCTTCTGAGTTGCCAGTCCCATGGGTGGTAGATACGTCTGCAACACACACAGAGTATGCAAATAAAATCCCCCCAAAAATTTTCACCCATTATGGTCTAATAAAGTGTAATTACTTACAGCTCTTGGATATGGGTTTCTGTAATGAAGACCTTTAAAATTTTTTTAAAAATAACAACGTGTCAGTGACAACGTTACATCAAACTATAAACAAATTACAAAATAAAAGCCAAGAAAAATCATTGTTTGGGTAAGTATGTAAGAGCACAACATAGCACTTTTCTCATGCTGTTACCGCAGGCTTGTATTGTTATTTTTTCTCTGCAGTTTCAACCACGATTTTTTTTAATCCAAATCATTCAGGTCATCAGGTCAGCTTTGCTGCTTACTCACGCTTGACATGCTGAAAACCTTTCAACTGACAAAGACTCAGTGTGTGATGTGTAAGAGTTGTGTAAACGCGGCACTGGATTATTGTTAACCCTTTCAGAATGTCTGTGCACGTCAGATGTTTCAGTACATTCAGTCAACAACACCATTCTGCATGCTTTCAGGCTGAAGACATCCCAAAATCACTGATACAACTGAATTAGAAAGGTTACATATTATCAGTATATTTCCCTGAGACACATGAAAATCAAAAAATGGTGTTGCTACTATTGTGGCCTTTTGACATGCTCACTACATAAAAAACAACAACTTGCTGCTTTTCTCCATTCTTACCGATTTCTATCCTTGCTTCACATTCCTCTATACACTTTCTTATTGATTCTTGTTCTGTGAGCTGAAAAACAAAACAACACACAAAGTCTTAAAGATGCCATAAAGCCATTTTCTCTTTAAAAAAAAAAAGCATATTAGAGAGCAGAGTGTCGTTCACACCTTTTGGTTCCGTCTGAACAGATTGCGGGCCTCCTGCAGTATGTACTTCCTCTCTGTCTCCGTGTCACTTGCAACACCACTCTGTGCTTGCCAGGTTCGGGCAATGCGAAAAACACGCATGTACAGTGACAGCACAGTGGTACGGGTGGAGGCAGTCATCGGGGCTCCGAATCTGAGGAAAAAAACAAAAGATACCTGCAAAATAAAGTTTTTACTGCATTATCTGTTTGTGTTCCGTCCCCCACATCGTGCCCCTGAATTAGATAAGCTGAAGATGGATGGATGCTCTATACTTGCAGCCTTTATTACTCGATTATACCACTGGTGGTTAGTTAGCTAGATGTGACATTATTTATTGCTCTTTTCTTTAACTACTAGGACTTTAATTAAGAGCTTTACTGCACAATTAAGACATGAAGTGCGTTATAATGAGAAACATAACAATAATGTGCATGCTAAGCAAGCAATTAGTAAATGAATATATGAACATCTTTCCAGTACTGTGCAAAAGTCTTCAGTTTAATCCAATAATAATGTCAAAGATAACACAGCATCTTTGCATTAACAAGGTGATTCCCAAAAAGCGATTAGCTGAAAACTTGGCATAGTTCTCCATGGTGTCCAAAGGGTCCTTAAAAAAATATTGAGGAAACTAAATTGGCGTAGGATGAAAATATCCCTTACAAACTATCTAGAGCAGGTGAACAGTACCTGAATGTCACGTCCTTAAGAAATTGGGAAAAAAATCCAGGAAAGACCAGACAGAGGACCTGAGAGATGCATCTGGCCCATTAGTCGATCCATCAACTGTTCACTGAAGCCACATTAAAAATGGTCTCAAGAAGCCTGGGGTATGCCAAATTACACAAGAACTGGACTGAAAAATCAGTGGCAACAGAGCTTAATGGAGAGGAATCCAAATTTGCAAATTCATTTACAAATCATTGTTACTCTATGTATGTACAAAGGAGGTCAGTAGAGAACAATGACAGTGAGTGTCTACAGCTCTCTGTGAAATGCTATGGATTGGCCTCCGGAGCATGGACCTCAACATGACTGAAACAGTGTGGTGAACAGAAAATAAAAAACAAAACAAAAGAGATTTGAATGTCTTTCAAGACGCCTGGAGAACTATTCCTGGAGACTACTTAATAAAATGGCAAGAAAGCTGACTTCAGGATGTTGTTTTGTTGAAGAATAAAGGCGGTCATATCAAATATTGACCTTCAAGGCCTGCAAAACTCGGTTTAGCCTTATATACTATATTTCTATTATATAAATGATTTTCAATTTTCCTTGCAAAATATAAAGAAAAGACTTGCACAGTACTGTAGTTTTAGATTTTTAAATTATAGTTAAATATATTAGCCATATTCAACGCTAGATGCCACTAAAATCAACACTGAGATATTAAACAAACTGTTACATGACTGACGGAGAGGTATTAACTGTATGTTCTAGTATGCGCGCAGACTGAATTACGTTGTATATTAAATAAAACCATTCTCGTTATTTGTACTCACTGATGTTTTAGCATCAATTGCAACCTTGAAGCTAGCCCTTATTGTGACTGACCTAAACGTACAAAGACAGGGACATTAAATTAAAGGCAATGTTACTGCCTGTCACATTAACAACTTGAATTCGAATTGTCGCGAATCTTACTTTAATTAACACCACAAACGAAGAATTGACATACCCGTCTGTATCTGAAGAAGAGGCTAATTTACCAGCCGCTTGCTAGGACAGTCGCCTAATGATGACGCTTACTCATGACTAATCGGGAAGAAGCTAAATAATAAACACAAACATAAAAGAGTTCATATACTTTTAGTCAAAGTTGTATTTGTTTTCACTTGTTAGTGGATAAAAAGTAGAAATAAGGCAGAAATTAATATAAACACCTCTACAGTTCAATGTGTATGAGCGATTGTAATTAATTTACAGTGGGGTTTTTGAGTCATTTTTCATTTTGGATATTACTGTGATCTACAAAACATCGACTTTTTCCTTGTCATATGAATACTTCCATCAATTGGTTAAAATAAAAGGATGTACGTTAGCGTCGCAGACGCGAGGATCAGCTGTTGGGTGCTTGTAGGCAGGGAGGAAGTGATGCAGGAAAATGTCCATAATGTAGCTCCACTCAATGACTAAAAGGGGGAAGCACAAAGAAATTGGGTGATTTAGTCCGAGCTGGCGTTTTAACTCACACCTAACAGCGAACACAACTGAAGATGGACTCTAAAGCTAGTTGCTAGCTTGTTACTTGCTTATTTTCTAAGCGTGGAACAGAATTCAACATTGATGTGGAAGTTTTTTTTTGTGATCAGCTGCTAGCTAGTTAGCTAGCAATCTGAGTTAACGCGACGAGTTTGCTTCAGTTCGTATTTTTTGGCTAACTTCTTTAACTACTAAATTTCTTCAGCTATTCACAAAGTGATGTACATCCACACTCGACCGAATGTGTTTTCCCCTAAAGGTAAGTTTTTTACGGTGATAATTTTATTATTTCTTGATGTCTTAATCGAAAAATACCTAGCATAGCCGAGAGCTAACTTTTAGTTAATCGAGCTGATGCTAGCTAGCTATGACGACGTCGCCAGGGCCGGGCAGTTGGGATGGAGCTGTTAAATGGCCCGGTGCGGTGATCTAATGTGGCTCAATAGCAGCTTAACAACGACTGCCATCTGAATTTGTGTGTAATAGTTAAAAGTCCGAGGTGCGGGTGATTATTTAATGGCGGTTTACACTATATTTTTGAGTGTTGTACTTGTGTTGTTATACTCACCCTCCCAACAAACGTTAACTTGATTGAAATGATATTATTGTAGATGTTGGTAAAGGGCCGCTGAGGATATATCGATATAACAGTGTTGCATATGTAACACAGTCGTATTCCAGTTCACCTCGGGACGAGCTAATAATCTGGTTAAACTGTATAGACATGACAGCAGCTGTATAGGTCACTAGGCTGCTTAGTGTTTACTAACTCCAGTGCCAGCTTATTGCGGATTATATGTAGCCAAATAAACAAAATTTAATAAATATAAATTCAGACGGCCATCTGAGCTTAGTTAGGTGAACTTGGCCACAGCAGACGTGAGAGAGATTTTCCCCTACATGCCCCATGTATTGATCAGGACTGGCTTTTTGCCTTGATTTTGAATCCATGCATTAAATATGAAGTCAAGGGTCATATCACTGTTAGGTCAGTGATCACTGCGAAAGGTTGGTTTGAGAAGTTTCCTGAAGTTGTGGCTTTTACATCACAAACTGGAATATTGCGGCCCTTTTGAGATGTAGTTCCTTAAAGCCAACGGTGTCAAAGCTCAGCTTTTCACAGTTCACAGTATGCAACATAGCTAACTTATTTGCAGTTATAAACAAGTAAATGAAAAATCCTGAAATAAGGCAAACTCTTTGCAAGTTCTCAAATTACATATTAATAGCATGTTGACCAAAATAGACCTGCAGGTTTGGAAATGATGAGCTATCACTTTCTGCTTATGATGACAAGATAATGTGTCTTTTCAGCATTGTGGATGGCAAGGTCACAATGATGGAGCTCAGTAGAAAGACAATGCCATCTGAAGGATTGTAAGTCAGCTATTTTATTAGTTATCAGACACATGATCACCTCATGTTTTTCCGTCTGACTGATTAATTTCATTAACATGCATTCATCAAAGAAACATTTTTTAAGTTAAATGGGTAGGTAGAGAAAGCAGTTTACAAAGCAAGCTTTAGTTTGATTAATGTAAACTCCAGTTCAGTTGCAACTTGGTCAGTATCTCATAATCTTGTATGCCTTTTGTGTTTTTGCCACATTTTACTTATTAGTCCTTTAGAAAACCTAGAAAGTCCTGTATATGGAACGCCAGGACTGCCATAATGAATTAATTAAATACACCATTAAATAATTAATTAAATGTGGCAATAATTAATTAAAATTGGAATTAATTAATTAAATAAATAGTTATGATATATGTAATTAATTAATTATTGACACATTTAATTAATTATTTATGTATTTCACGTTTTAATTAATTATTGACACATTTAATTAATTAATTATTGACATATTTAATTAATTATTTATGTATTTCACATTTTAATTTATTATTGACACATTTAATTAATTATTGACACATTTAATTAATTATTTAATGATATATTTATTTATTTCATTTTGGCAGTCCTGACGCCTGGCTCTCATCATGAAATAATTTTATCTGTCAGCCTCACCCATCAAACTCAGGGGGCGGGGTTAACGCTGATCGAGTCAAAACCATTGCTTTGGCCTGGTGGCCATTGTTTCTAGCACACAACCGGCATGTGGAAGCTAACAGAACTGAGCTTTGAAAAACCCTGTTTGTGTGTTACCAAATACCGTTTTAATATTTTTTTAGCCGAGAATGTAGTGGTTTAATCTTCATGTGTCTGGTCGGTTTGTCAAGATACAGCCTCTTTAGAAAAGTGTTTCGATGATTTCGGAGATGTCGTCCCAGTCTCACGGCAAAGCGTGGGATAGACCCGCTCGCCTCGCAAGCAATCCCACCGACAAAGCGCAGGCCCCGGTACACAGCTGTAGTAACCCCCGCTGACTTCTTTTACTGAGGTTATATTTATCGGTGTTTTATTTCCTGATGTTCTTATGTGTCCTACGTGTTTCAGTCGCCAATTCTGAATTATAACTAACATGTTTAAGGAGGAGAGAGAGCAAATAAATCTGTTTAACATCTGATCTTTGGGTTTTTGTTCAGTAATCAGCGTGACCTGTGTATAAACACATAAAAGAGATAACGTTGGTGTTTCCGTCATGTAGTAACTGCTGGCTTTAACTGTACAAAGGTTGTTCGACACTATGAAACACATACAGACTTCATGATGTTCGGCTAATATTTTTATTGTGAATATTAATCATGCTGACCTCGCTCTGTACACCACGCAGCGAGGTCAGCATATCCACGATATCCTCAGCTCCATGAGTTAACACAAAGTTTCCCAGCTGACTATCTAACTGCCAACTATTCCAGAGACGTGAAAATATACAGCATAAAGAAAAGTGTAAGAGACTCAGCAGCAGATTAGAATAACAGTTTGTGGCGTGAATAAGACACGGCGGGACCACGGAGCAACGTTCAGAGTCATCTTTATTTACATCTCACCACACCACAACACCCCCAAACCCCTCAGTCCCCGTGTTTTTAACTAGGCGGGCGTGATTAAGGATGCCGTGCAGGTGCGTCCGCCCTCCCTGCACGGCACCGCAGACCACGCCCCACCACATACCCCCATCGCCCGATTGAGGCCGGGGAGCCATCCGGCCGAACCTACTCCCCCACCGCCAGTGGGAGAGGGAATCAGCCCGGACAGCTGGCACCCCCAGGCCCCGGCCAAGCGACGGGGAGGTGCGAGTTCAGGCGGCCGCCCGCGAATCCAGCGGCGCAGGCAAAGCTGGTTCGGAAGTCGGACACGTGACAGGTGCACCCGGCGCGGCCGGCACAAGCGTGAGCCCCAGCTCACAGGTGGCTGGGCAGAGGTGTGGCGTGTACAGGCCTCTGGTGGTGGTGAGGCCGTTCTGGCGAGCACGGCGATCTCAAGCGTGGCGCCCGCCTCGCTCGCCAGTTCCACTCGAGCAAGCTCCCCTGGCACTGGGACCTCCAGCTCCTTGCGCGGCCCCTCCGTCACCGCTGTCGCTCCCTGCTGGAGCAGCCCATAGCGCGACTCCTCCGTCACTACTGCTCCCTCCGCCGCCACTCCCGGCTCGAGCAGCCCCTCGTGCAGCTCCTCTTTCTCCAACCGGCGCAGACCCTCGCGCACCTCGTCTGCCGCCTCCGGTTGGAGCGGCTCATCCACCACTCCCGGCAGGAGCAGCCCTTCACCTGGCTGTTCCCCCTCCTCCGGCAGGCGCAGATCCCCGCGCGCCTCGTCTGCCACCTCCGGCTGCTGAGGTGCCTCACGCGGCTCCTCCACCGCTTCACTGTCCTCGGGACACACCTGTGGGGGTGGCGCCCAGGCCCAGAGCAGCGCCGCCAGCTCCCCAATCCTTTCCAGGTGCCGCTCGGACTGGTCCTGCAGCTCTTCCTGCTGGCGACGCACCTCCGCCGCCTGCTCCCGCTGGGCGGCCGCCATTTCGGCCACCCTCTGGGCCAGCTCCTCCATTCCCTGGCTCCGATATGGACCCGCCGTGCTGCCTCCTGGGTTTCGGCACCAATGTGGCGTGAATAAGACACGGCGGGACCACGGAGCAACGTTCAGAGTCATCTTTATTTACATCTCACCACACCACAACACCCCCAAACCCCTCAGTCCCCGTGTTTTTAACTAGGCGGGCGTGATTAAGGATGCCGTGCAGGTGCGTCCGCCCTCCCTGCACGGCACCGCAGACCACGCCCCACCACACAGTTATACATTTAATAAATCACCAAATGAATCCAAGAAACGAGCAAACCTGTTCCGACAATTTGAATTTGTATTCCCTCAGCTGCAGACTCGCTGCTGTTTAAATGTTTGAAAAGGAAGATTAGATATAAAAAACGTCAAACATAGACTCAGTCTGCCTTCACATTTGATATGAGGCCAGCACGTATAGTGGCCTCAGCAGGCTATTACTGAAATACACGTGCTATATCATAAACTATGATATAAACAGGGAGGTCCTATTAACATGTTTAGTTTTAAAGGACACCTTCCTGCCTTTAGTCTCATTCATGAGCAGTATTCGTTTTCTTCTAACATCCAGAAGTCTGCACGATGTGTTTCATAGTTTGTAACAAGCCTTTGACAGGTAAACATAACATGACCGAAAAAGCAAAAAAAAAAAAAAAAAAAAAAAAAAAAAAGAGAGAGAGAGAGTGTTGACATAAGAAGAGAAAATGCTCTCAATTATGGAGACAGGCAAATGGTTCATTTATGTTTGATGTGTGTTTATTCCTCCCTAAATATCGTCGCTGAAGTTTGCCATGCACGTCAGATTTTCCTGCGCATTTTTATACCTCTGCCAACAGAGAGAGAAAAAAAATCACATTTAACAGACAGCTGGTGCTTAGAATACAGTTGAATAACTATTAAAAAACAGATGATATTTAGATGATAGTTCAGTCTAACACATGTGCCAGTGAACCATTAAACGTCTGTGAAACTATGCAGTTATGAAACGTAACTTTAACCTCAGCCAAACCGATTTGCTCAGTTGTAAATAAAACAGCGAAGTAAACGTGACCCGACAGACAGAACCTGAGTGAATGAAGTCCAGCGTTTAACCACTGAGAGCTAAAACTCAGCTGAGGTTTGAAAGCTGTGTGCCGGTGATTGGACATCAGCCGCTGATGAAGCTGTTCGCCTATAAAGTGCTCTGTAAGGAAACGAGCTCCAGCAGCTCTGCGCTCGGGGAAAATACTATATTTACTTATCTTGTGCAGTTAAACTGTGACTATCACCAGGTAACTAGGCGTGTTTCTTGAATTAGCAGCAGGTGTTAAACAGCTGACAGATGAGGAGGAGGATGCATGCAGGTAAACTGAGGGTCTGCTGAGCTGATCGCTGGTTTCGTGAGAAAAATGTCAGCTCGTTCTTTATGTTACAGAAGCACAGAGACACAAGACCAGGCGGAAAGAGACGATCGTTCGGTGAAAATGAGAATCTGCGAATGCAACATGTGGAACACGGAGAGTGGAATATGTAAACAAACCGGTTAATGTACCCCCTCGGTGCGCTCTGCATGCTAACTGTTAGCAGAGCTAGTGAAATCTCTGAAAACATCTGAGCACTTTTGCAAACATGTTCTATGTTGACAACCTGACCAGACATACCGACATTCGCGGCTAAAACACTGTTAAAAGTGTAGCTGGTGACAGAAAAACGGCCTGTGATTTGATCTGCATTCTGGGATAACTGGCTGCCCCAAGTCTACACAAGCAATCGATTATCTAGGATCGACCTGTTTTGACTTACTTTGCACGGCAACCAATCAAATGTTAGAGAAGCTGCATGGGCAGCGTTAACCCCGCCCCCTGAGTTTGATGGGTGAGGCTGACAGATAAAATTATTTCATGACGAGAGCCAGGCGTCAGGACTGCCAAAATGAAATAAATAAATATATCATTAAATAATTAATTAAATGTGTCAATAATTAATTAAATGTGTCAATAATTAATTAAAATGTGAAATACATAAATAATTAAATGTGTCAATAATTAATTAATTAAATGTGTCAATAATTAATTAAAATGTGAAATACATAAATAATTAATTAAATGTGTCAATAATTAATTAATTACATGTGTCATAACTATTTATTTAATTAATTAATTCCAATTTTAATTAATTATTGCCACATTTAATTAATTATTTAATGGTGTATTTAATTAATTCATTATGGCAGTCCTGGCGTTCCATACTGTATGCTAACTTGCAAGATGCAAAATATTAGTATAAAAAAATCCTAACTACATAGAGCCAGTGTAATTAACATATGTTGCTGTAAAATCCTAAAAAAGACATGGATAACCATAGTAGCCCTGTATTCTTGGTCCATGTTTGGTGTTGTCAGTGTTTTTATTTTTCATCTGCTTTCATTATTGCTAGTAGAGAATGAAGAAGCAATATTGTGCAATAATCTACTGCTTAGTATAAAAGGAGGTAAAACTTCCTCTGTTCAAAGAGAACCCCCCCCACACACACACGTTTATGTGAACACGGCACAGAGGATGACCTATAAATGCAGTTATTTGTATCACAATATTTATACAATTGTATTCCTATTTTAATTACCTATAACTAACTCTATGGTAATACCAAGAAAAGCTCCTACAGCCGTCATATAAGAGTTATATAGGTCTTCTGACTTAACACACAACCCACCGGTAGGCTTCTGTGGTTAAGGGTGATACTCCTCTTGTACTACTTTTGACAAGGTTTCTATGGTAACCCGAACAATGTTTAAGCATTGAATTAATGCCTATAGATTATTTTTGTTTTGCTTTGTTTTTCAGGGTTTTTAAATCTTCCCATTGAAGACTTGGATCGTGGTAGATTTAGCAGAGGTAGCTTGACATTTTCTGTGTTCCTCTGTACTAATATCCACATTTTAACATTTTTTTTGAGAGTCGCTGGGTGTAACTTTTTATTCTTAATAAATGTTCTTCCCCCTCAGGCTTGAGGGTATGTTGAGACGTCTTGTGAGGCCAGAGAAGAGGCGTCTAGGTGGTTCAGACGGGGACTGAAGGCGAGGAGGAAAGACAGACGAGGGACCGGGAGGAAGACATGGGCCAGTGTGTCACCAAGTGTAAGAATCCGACATCCTCGCTCGGCAGCAAGAGTGGAGACAAGGAAAGCGGAGGAAAGTCTCACAAGAAAGGTGGCAGCGCTGGTGGTGTCGGGAGCCACAAAGAGGATCCTGGCACCCAGTGTAGCAAAGCCACCAATGAGCTGTCAAATGGCACCAAACCTTTAGAGGTCACAGTGGAGACGCCCATCATCACTGCAGGGGACACACGCAAGGATGAGCTTCTGGATGGAGATGGGCTGTCGGTCAAGCGCATTGAGGAGCTGTTCTGCTGTTACAAAGATGAACAGGAAGATACCATCTTGGAAGAGGGCATGGAGAGGTTTTGTAATGACCTGTGCGTTGACCCGGCTGAGTTTCGTGTCCTGGTTCTTGCCTGGAAGTTTCAAGCAGCAACCATGTGCAAGTTTACAAGGTAAGGTGGAGTTTTTGAGAACAGGGCGTGTTGTCATTATCCATGTTTGTCAATCAGGATAAACTAGCATGACCACTACACAGTTATTACTTCTGTGTGATTATAATGATACTGATAAGTATGTATCTTTGTCCGATGTACCACAGCACATAGCTGTTGCACTTATTTGTTTGTCTGACAGGTGTTAGATGATGAAAATGCTCATTAAAACAAGATTGCCCGAGTCCACATTTTTAAAAAGTCAGATTCATTTGTCACAGCTCATTCCTGTTAGTTAGTCTCACCATGTTTCACATCTTTCTTCATTGTAAGTCAAGCAAATAAAGGTCAAAAAGGGGGAAAAATAATTTTCCTTTTAAAGTCTCAAATGAAATTTCCCAAGAAATGTTCCTCCATGAAACCAGTCCTTTTCTTCTCTGTAGCACATTGTCAGAAACATGTGATTAAGTTAGGCGGGATCCCTCTGGAATGAGGACAATCGCTGTATTATTGATTGTCTATTATATACAGTTTGATTACTGTGGGATTTGTTTACAGTAACACATTCAGTCTGTGTGATTAATACTTCCAAACTTGTTATCCATTTAAAAAAACATTAAAACTGTTCTCAGACAGCCAGCAGTTTCCATCACTGCAGCAGGGTACAGTACAGTGTTGGCTGCTGGCTACTTCTAGTTGTAGCAGCAACTACGTCATCGTCGGCTGCTGTCAATATAATATAATATAATCTCATCATGTGGACATATAGAGTGGGTTGCGCTTCAGAGGGAATGATAAGGGAATGTGATAAAGTTTTTTTTCTTTTCTTAAAGTAGTATCTTAGAAGTTGTCATTGATTAGATCAGACAGCTGATGTTTCTCCAGTGTTCTTTCTTTTCATGGATTTTTCTGTTTGTTCTTGGTGAATAGATATGCCCTTCAGATAGCTGAATTGTTTCTTCTTGGGTTGATTCAGTGATTGCCAGTGAGCCACAGAGGCAGTTTTTTCTTTCTTTCTTTTTTTTAAAAGTTGTACCATTGTGAACTCCCAATAGCAGTAGCACAGAGCGCTGGCAACCTTCCCTCTCCTTGCTATGTTTACATTCAAAACAATGTAGGGATTGGTGCAATAACCACTCACAGCCTGGGCAAACGTTTAAACCCTCCTAACACAGATTTGCAAACAGCATGCGTGAGGCAGTCGTTATAGAAAAGATCACTTTGCTTCTTGAGTAGGTAGCTTTTTACAGATACTCTACTGCATTAGTGCTGTTGGTGCTATGCTTGATAGGAGATTAGATTTAGAGTCAAGAGTTAAAGGTGAAAACACAGATTATTTTTCTATTTCATGTAACTCTTCTCCTTAATTTAAAGCAGCCCATTTGTTCTCTCTTTTCTGTCTCGAAAGTTGACGAGTTCCTTGTGTATTCTGACAAATCTCCATTCTCCGTATGGCTCCTGCAACTACTGTGAGCCATGAAAGGCGTGAGGGCGAACCAAATTGTTGCAGG
Source organism: Copadichromis virginalis (assembly GCF_057382275.1). NCBI lineage: Eukaryota > Metazoa > Chordata > Actinopteri > Cichliformes > Cichlidae > Copadichromis > Copadichromis virginalis. Next base: position 13,112,763 of record NC_140625.1, read on the forward strand.
CAAACACATTGCGCATCACTGAGCTGTCCACTGAGCTTGGAGATTCGTTATACTGACGTCCAGTCATCGGCATGAGTGATGAGAAAGCTTGCTGCCACCCGCTGCTATTAGCTCACCATTTGGCAGTCGCCTTTAATGACAATATGATGGTATCAAAACACAGATGATTGCTCGTCCCTAATGCTGGCTAATAAGGGAGACAGTCCAAGTCTCCTGACACAGATTTCCACGTCTGTACTGTGTAACACTATTTGCTGGAGTTGCACGTTCTCCCTGTGCCTGTGTGGGTTTCCTCCCACAGACCCACACACACATTAGCTTAATTGGTGATTATAAAATAGCAGTGGATGTGCAGTATAAGATAAATCAGTGTATGGATGACAGGTTGAATGTGACTTGTGGTTTAAAGCACTTCAAGTGGTAAGTAAGACTAAAGCGCAATCTAAATGTGTGCCATCAAGCTGCTGGCAGACTAGTAAGTAGACTGACTCATCTCCAGGAAGCTGCATGTCATAAAGACAAACTGATGAACAGTCTTCACATGACCTACGATCAGGCTCTGTGTTCTTAAGGCTGGTGTGATAACCATTAAAGAATTAAATCTGGGGCATGATAAACATCTGGGTTAATAAAAATGGGAAGATAAAATGACTAGTTATGATCACACTTGGTTACTTTTTATGCATTTTCCTTGGGGAAGTCAAAAGGTTCTTAACTGCATGTGCTTATGTGTTGAGAATTTAATACTGTTCCCCTATTTAAGCTATTTAAATAACATGTTTTAGGCAAAGATTGTCACATGCTGTTAACCACTATATTTTGCACCCCTAATACCTAGCATATGTCCCTATTAACCCTTTTACATATATAAAAACAGCTTAGAAATACTATAACAAGTCAAAGAATACAGAATTACAGCTATAACAACATATGACAGAGTAGAATTTTACATATTTGATTAATAACGATCTCCTTATCTCAACTAAATGTGACAGACTAAGTCCCGTCTTCTCTCACTAAATCTCAATTTGACTTTCTCCCTTAACAAGTCAGCTCTTTAAAGGTGACGATCATTTATTCCTGTTATGTGCTCATTCTCAAAAGTATAAGTCTCAAGCTGGTCCTCAAGGGACACACGGGAAGTAGATCGTCTGCAGTTGAATAGAGCTGCCTATTGGCATGGTCGTTAGTCCGTCCAGATTTTGAACTCAGCACTTTTCTATTGAGAGGCTTTGGACAGTACCAGACTCTGGTACCCAACATGTTTCTTTGTGATCTGATGCTTACTGATGCTCTTTATATTACATTTGAGTTTTAAAAAAGCCTGCACTGTTGTAGAGGTCAAAGGAGGTATATCTGCCTGGGTCAGTGCTTTCAGCATGAAATGACTGTAATATTATTCAAAGCTGCAATGAAAGAATGAAGTTTTCTATAAATTTGATAATGTGTTCTTAAATAGTACAGGGATTTGTCACTGATGTTTGTAGTGTTAAAGATAAAGCCTGGTGATTGCCTGACATGTCTTCACAATGTTTTGTTGTACATTTTCTGCAGATTTAGGTCTTAATTCAGTCTACTTGTGCTCATATGGCTCTATGGAAAAGTAAATGGATTTTTTTCTGGTGCTTATCTTGACTGGAAATTGTGATTGTGATTCTGATGTCCACGCTTCTCGTGTTTGCATCACCAGGAAGGAGTTTGTCGAAGGATGCAAGGCTATCCAAGCAGACAGCCTCGAAGGCATCTGTTCACGGTTCCCCTGCATGTTGCTGGAGGCCCAGGGTGAGGAGAACTTCAAAGACCTGTACCGCTTCACCTTCCAGTTTGGCCTGGACGCCGAGGAGGGGCAGCGCTCGCTGCAGCGCGAAATTGCCATTGCCCTATGGCGGCTGGTTTTCACGCAGGACACACCTCCGATCCTAGAGCGCTGGCTGGACTTCCTTTCAGAGAACCCCTCGGGTATTCGGGGCATCTCAAGGGACACGTGGAACATGTTCCTCAACTTCACCCAGGCGATTGGGCCCGACCTGAGCAACTACAGCGAGGACGAGGCTTGGCCCAGCCTCTTTGATACGTTTGTAGAGTGGGAGCTGGAGCGCAGGAAAAAAGAGGAGGAGCAGGCACTAACAGCAAAGGAGGAAGAGGGGAGGTGTACTGAGACAGACTGCTCTCCCACCTCAGATAGACTTGAAACAGAGGGAAGCCGCGGCTCACAGACGTGGGGGGGCCACTGACCAGAAAACAAAAGAATATTTGTAAAGGAGGGAAGGATACAACCTATATGAGTGAACTATACATCTGTGAATCAATGGATGAATATTAGTATTACCATAACAGCTGTTCATTTTGCTCCCCTTTTTCTGTTGGGGTGGGGTTTCTGCTTTTCCAACCCTGTTTTTTGGTTTTTCAAAGGGCTCCAAGAACTGTTGTGTTTAATGCACTTCTATTTAAGTTATTGTTTTATTCTTCTGTCCTCCCATATTTGGGTTTTGTTTGGTTTTTAGTAATTGGACAAGAAGTCCATTTTAACATACAACTACCTACCACAATCCAGCAAAATTAGCTCTTTTTAAAGCTCTGTTTCAAAGGGCAACACACGAGGTTCCCCCCTACAATTACAGAAAGTGGATTTCGACCTGTTAGTACCACTCATCTTGTACAAGGAAATGGTTGTTATTATAATAATGATAATAATAATAACAATAATAATAATAAAGACGAAGGGAAAATCGGGCAGCATGTCCACAGATAATTTACTACCACACACAAGATTTACCATAAGGGTAGGAGTCAGTGAAATTGGATTAATATAGTTGCATTGTATGTTTTTATCTTGCAGTGCTGTGAAATTTGAATTGGTTCCACTTGAATTGCCTTCACAACTGTCTGCCTGCAATTACTCAACTAATAGTAATGGATTACAATTCTGTAACAAGGGCATTTCATTTTTTTAAAAAATGATACAAACTTAAGTTTCAATTAGTTTTAAATCCAAGTTGCTTTCCATGGTTACAGATACAACTTCTCATCTGTGTTGAGTGTTGTTGTTTTTTTTTTGAGTGCTTACAGTGCAGTGATCAGCTTAGCTTGTGTAAGCTGCTGCTGTACTCCGTTCTCTACCATTTTGTTGTCCACCTATTTTCAAGAAGCAGAAAATGTCATATACAACACAATGATGTTGCCTTTTTTTCCAATATAAGGAAACCTGTATCTCAACAAATCTATTAAAGCAAGGTCTTGGTCATTTCTGGTCAGAAGATGCCTAAGCCTGCGTTATATTCAGGATCATTACACTGGGCGCGACATGAAGCTTTATTGTATATTGTTTACTTTTGGGAGTTTGAAGCTTCACAGTCTTGAACTGCTAAACAAAAATAGAATATGTGCACACTTCACAAATAAAGTTGATTGCTGCTGGTGATGGTTGTAATAAATTGCACAAAAACCTATGGCATGCTAAGATGCTATACTTGGGAACGCTTTGCAGAGAGATTGATGTCAACCACATCGAAACCCTCTTCAAAAATGTTAATTAATTTTATCTATAGCTTAGAGGTTTCTTTTTTTTTTTTGCCATGAGTGAGTGTTAATTAGACTGGTTAATCAAGAGTCTCCGATGGAGGTTCAGTGTAAGAGGGTGACCATAACCTGATTTGTCTGGTTTACAGCTACAATGGTTTTATTTTAACTCCCCCACCCCACCCCTCCTCTTCCCTTTTCCTTTTTTATATAAAATGTATTGATTTATAATAAATAAAAGCAGTGTTGAATTTTTGACCTTGAAAATTTGTCTCATTTCTCTTCAGTGATTTTACCTTTATGTAGATTTCTGCTGTGTTGCTCTGTTGGTGTCATAGGCAGTGCTTTAACACCCTTTCAGTCAGATGGAGTGTGGCTGGGCAGTAGGAGGCTTTGTGGAGGCTTGTCGGAGCAGTAGGTAGAGAGCAGACCGGTTAGGGGCGTGGTTCTCTCTGATGCGGCTCTCGCCATTGGTGGACAGCTATCCTGGTTACCAACCAACACAACACTGGGCACATGAGAAACCACTAAAAAGCTCGTGAATTTCAAAGATAATGGTTATCAAAGTACTCTTTTTTTTTTTTTTTTTTTTTTTTTAAATGGACCGTGAGTATTTTTCTTGCATATATCAGAGTCGAAATAAAGTAAAGGCTTTCTGAGATTATGAAGACGGTACGCAGGTTTATATCTGTCTTTTAATAGTAGTTGGAGGCTAACTCGCTAGCTTTTTTAGTTTAGTTATGAACGTCAGCACTGCTTTTACTGAGCTATCGGCTGCTTGCTAACGTCGCCTGCGCCACTACACCTACTAGTTAATTCATGCGATACAACCGCATAGGAGGTTGATAACCCGTTATCTTTCGCTTAAAGTTGACATAGTCAACAATGGCTAGCTCGTTAGCTCTTAATAGCATAGAAATTATTGTAACAGCAACGCTACCCGACAAGCCAACTCCGTGCACGAGTGCTGATGAAAACAAAACCCTGGGGTGGTTTAAAACGAGTTTTGGTCAACCCCTGCTTAAAATAAGATGCTAACGTTAACACAATCGTGAATGTTTGGTATTTGGTCCCTTGAATCGGCCAGCGGGTGTGGCGACATTTTCCACGAGCTGTACTCAAGGTACTTTAGGTTTCATGTCACGGCTAACCTCAGGGTTATCATGTGTGTCCCGCTACAGTGATGGACAAATACGACACAGATTTGAGGGATACGTTTTGAGCAGGAGTGATCGCCTCTCTTCAGAAATATGGGATAGGGTCATGTGAGCAGCATCATCTGCAATCACACGATGGATAACGAGGTAATGATAGTTCAGATCATCTGCCATTTTACTTTACGTGATACACTTTTCATTAAACACTGCAATTTTCACGACCATGAAACTCTAAACTAAAGGCATGCCATTTTGTGCACCAGTATCTGAGCTGTCACCCTGTCTCTATACTCTGTCACTAACAAGAATTTTCTACCCTTGCTTCTCATTTCTCTGCCTCCCTTCTGCTCCTGACCTTGACAGATGCTGTAGCCTAGTTGACTTGTAGAAACTGAGTAAGGCTTTGTGATTTCTTTGTTCATCTTGCATGTTTCTTTAAAAATATATAACAAATGAAGCGGCATGAGCTTTAGGCGATTGTGTTATGCAGTCAACCAGTGCTCCCTCCGAGACCCACTTTTTATTTAATCTGCTTAATTTTACTGCAGCCAGCATTATTAAGCTTAAAGCAGGCAGACATCTGGTCTTTTAATAAGGGCCATTTCATTTCAGCTGAGTGCAGAAATGTCTGAACAAGATGTATGCTGTCAGGGTGGTAGAACCCGTAGGGGTCCTCACTTTGGGATTTTTGGTTTAACGTGACAGATATCGTTTTACAATCCATCACTTGAACTACAGCTAAAGAGCTACACTTCATGCACTGTGCACATATTATTGCAGGATGTGATCACCACTGAGGATATAGTAGGGCTGCCTTTGTGAAAAAGTGGCTGAATTTGACAAGCCATGCAAGTATTGGCCCATGCTGAGTCAGTAGTTTCAGCGTGAGAGCTCAGCTTGGGCTCATTTTTTTTTTTTTTTTTGGCAGTATCTTTTGCTATGATCAATTGTGTGGCTTCATATAAAAATTGAGAGTTTGCGGCTCTTTAGCAGCAGATATTGTAGAGACTAATACTGTGTTAAGGTTATCAGGTGCTGCTTTACAAATAATCAGTTTTTATTATGGTCCTAACCAATAAAACCTTTCTTAATTCATTTCTCCATCACCCATTTAACCTTAGGCTACATCCTGACTAAATGGTTTTTAAATCCAACTGTAACCCCTGTGTCATGACACATTACGCATCCTTCACTAAAGCTTTAGTTCCACACTCGGCGGAGGAGCAAGTTGCTTGCATAATTGTGGTGATGCACGCAATAAAGTGAATGTGCATACCTGTGCAAGAATGAGTTGTATTATGACAATTTGTTGCCCACAAACCGCTGATGTAGGCCTTTCCGACCTTTCATCGTGTGTGTCTGTTTACTGATGTGTGTGTTCTTGAAGGAGAGTAAGACGTGCCAAGGAGAGAAGCTCGCCTCTGCTGTAGATGACACTCTGGATGAATATTTAATCGCCCTCCAACACAAAAACAGGTGAAGTGTTAGTGCAGGCTGCCGGGGAAGAGACAGATTGGATTTCACAGGGGAAACGGACAACTCCTGCATGACTTTCAGTGCTGCCTAATTGGAGCTCTGATTGGTTTGCCTCCTTCCCTTGAGAAACAATACATATATTTTAAAAAGTAACATAGTCTGGAATTGGAATGTGTCATGTTGAATCCTTTGTTAGCCACGTCAAAACTGTGATAGGATTTGCTATATTTTCGAAAGCTATTTATTAGCTCTTTATTTGTTCTCCAGGCTCTTAAAGCGCCTTAAAGTCAAAGACCCCAAGGAGATTGAGTTGGAACGGCTTGAGCAAGGTTTTTCAATTTATCTTAATGGAGCCAATGCCGAAGCCAGTAGGAAGCAAGCCAAGGGCTCCAACCAAAGGTCTCCCTCCTCACAGCCACCTTTGAGGCCTACATGTACAGCAGGTATGCTTTTGCACTTAGACTCAAAACTAGATATTCTTATATAACACTTGATTTTTTTTCTTCTTGTTTATTAAATTTTTCTGAATCTGTCATGCAGGCAGATGTATTATTCTTGAGTGTTCAGTCATGTTTAGGAGAAATCAAAGGTACTATCTCATGCTCTTTTTTTTGTTGTTGCTACTGTCACCCATGAACCATATGGAAAACCAGCTAATAGCCACCACTCCTCAGCTTGTAGTTTGTGTGACAGGATCCCGTGTCCAGTCCCAGTGAATAAATGATAGTGACAGTTGTAGCTGGCAGGCAGTTTATTCGTCTTCCTCTCTGTGCTGTGGACCATCTGTGTATGTGACTGTGTGTTCCTTCTCCTCCGAGGCATTAGTCTGCTGCACGCTGCTCATGTTCGTTTCTGTGCTGTGACTCATCGGCAGATGTCTGTAGAAGCGCCCACCAGCTAACTGAAGACGGTAGTAAACTGGAGCAGACCCACAGGAAGAGAAGCCACACTGCCCCAGGAAAGGTCCAGAGGAAAGAATGGGTGCAGGTGCAGCCATCTGATATCCTTATCCTATCTGTATTAACACTTATTGTTCAGCAAAAATAGACATTTCCTATTTTTAAGGACACATGTTTGATATTTCCTCTTTTCTAATATGTGCAGGATCCTGTTAAAATTCGAACAGAGGATGGACCAAGTTTGCTAATCTCCCCAACAAAGCGCTACTCTGATGATTTTGAGCCCTATGAAAGCATAGACATGGAGGTAGAGTGAAGACATAACAATGCCTACTAAGCCTGTATGTGTGGGTGTTTTATTTTTAGGGGAGGGACTATGTGCCAGATGCAGCTGTCTGTAGTACTTAGCATCTCTCTATCTCTGCTATTTCCCCTTTATCCAATCATCACGTTTCATCCAGAGCTCCAGTCCACGCTCCCCTCGTAGTCCCTGCTGCCAGAGGAACACCTGCAAGGTGTCGCACTCTTTCAGCTCCAGGCCTGAGAGCCGAGGAGACCAGGAGCACAGTGAGAAGGTACTTCTCAACCTTGAGGAAGTGAAGGTGAGTGGATGAAAATGTATGCGTTTTTTTTTTTTTTGTGTCTTCTTGTCGAAGATGAATTAGATATAGAGAATCATCGTAATTTGGTTTATGCCTGTTGGTGGGAATTTATTTCACTTTTTAGTGGTAGTTTGTCAAATCACGAGGATGGTTAAACTGTCAGTATACAGGTCTGTGCCTGTGAGTGCGCAGGACGATGACTTGTGCATGGATGAATATATAAATGATGACCTTTGCAAACTAGGTTTTGCGTCGAAGCCTGGAGGTTAGCATGCGACGGAGCAGTCGTGGCTCAGCTGGGGAGGAGTCAGATGAAGAGTGGGTAGAGGAGCAGATTGAGAGGGATGAGAGCACAGAGAGTCTGGATGAACTGGGGCTGCCTCTCCCCTCCTCCAAGTCATCCTCCAACAGCTCTCGGCCCAGTGGCTCCCAAAGCCATTTTGACTCAGCGAACCTCATTGTGCTGGACTTTGGACCCTCACCTAAAGGTAGGCTAATATGGAAATTTGTTATTGATTTAGGGCGAAGCAAGAGAGGTAACATCCCCTGCTTTTCTGCGTCATCAGCACTGACCTAAGGATGTCTTTAGGCATGTTGTCAGCATATGAAAAGAAGCATCTATTCCTGATCTTAATCAATTTCCTTTATTTTTCCAGGTCGTAAGATCGAGCGTTCACTGTCTGCAAAAAGGAAAGAAAGTGTTGAGACTTTTATACCCACCAAACCTATGTTGGTGAAGAGCAAGACATTAGATAGGCCACCTTCAAAAGAGAGCTGGGAAGGTCAGAGTAAGTCATGTTTTACAAACTCATCTCCCGTTTTTGAATGAAAATGTGGCTGAGATATTCCATTCCACATGATTGTTGCTGGATAAAAAATGTGTATTTTCTGCTTAAGGTCCGAGGAGTCGGGTGGAGAGGCCGCTGTCGGCAAATAGAAAGTCTTCTGTCGAGGACCGGGACCCAGAGGAGGTTGCGATCAGGGTACGCCAGGCCATACAGAGAGAAAACAACCCAGTGCAGAGTGCAGAGCTCTTCAGTCGACACACGGTCTGCCTGAGCCACACTTCACTTCTTACATCTGTTATTACATCTCATTTTCATCTGTAACTGTATACTTTGCCTACTTTTGATTTTATTCAATTGAATTTTCCTGGATTTGACTCACATGTGAATCTTGTCCCATACATATATTTTTCACATCGGTTTGATTTGGTTTCTTTGTCCTCTAGGTCAAGGGACATCAGGTGATGAATGGTTTAGTGCACTACAACACTCACAACAAGGATGACAACAATGTCACTCTGGCCATGCAGAGAATCACACTCATGGGTCCCAGGTATGGTGACAGAAAAAGATACTTAAACACTCAGGAACAGAACGCTAACAGTTACAGTGTACTATGAAACAATTTTGATATAACTCAGGGGTGGCCAATTCCAGGCCTCGAGAGCCGGTGTCCTGCACCTTTTAGATGTGTCACAGCTGATTTAAATGGCTAAATTACCTCCTCGACATTTCTTGAAGTTCTCCAGTGGCCTGGTAATAAACTAATCATTTGATGATGGTGTGTTTTGACCCAGGGTGTTATCTAAGACTTGCAGGGCACCAGCTCTCGAAGCCTGGAGTTGGCCGCCCCTAACATAGCTGGACTTTCTTTGCAGTAGGTGGTTCAACAGAACCTATAAGCCCAGCAACAAAGAATAGGTATTATGATGGTGATTATTAACTTTCTTTGTTATCCCAGGCTTTTCAGTTAAGGCCATATGTGCACACTACGATAAAAGGCATGTGTAACATGTTATTGGACTGTTCTTCCACTAAACATTAATCGATCAAGTAATGCCTACTTCAGTCAGAGACATTACCAGAGATATTTGTAATTTAAAAAAAAACATGCATCTATCTGGGAGAATGACGTAAGACAGCAGTGGGCAGTTACTGCCTTATTTTCTGGGTGAGTGAGCGCTAATCAGTTAGCTGTCTCCCATTTCTCTCTGACACACTGATCAGGTTCATTTTGTGACATTTCTTGAGGCATTTCATCAGATTTAACTAACATCTTTGACTGCAGCTGGAGAGAGGAGTGCTTGCTCTGTGCTGTAGATTTGCTGCAAGCTGGAGGATCACTCTAACCAGAACCTGCTGCAGGTGCAAAACTAGTTCATGGGCTACCATTCAAAGTTCACAGAGCCTGTAGAGCAGAACAAGGACTGTTTCACCAGCTGCAGTTTAAGACAGTGGAAGTGGAGTCTGTTCACATGATGAAGAACTTACTGTAGAGGCAGATTATTGCACCATATGTATATGACATTATTTATCAGTTTCTTTAAAAAAATCATACATGCCTCGTTTTGCGTGCATATGGTGTGTAAATGCAATCTAATTCAATCAATTCTGTTGGAAACACTGGAATATTTGTTCAACCATGATCCAGTTAAACTTGATGCGTGACACAAATTCAATTCTAACCCAATACATAATCAAGGAGGCATTGAAATCAGTTTAATTTTTGGCCATAACAAAGTGAAACTAATCTTCTTGTGTGAATATTTTTTTGTAATAAACAACAAAGAGTCTTTACTCTGTGTTATGTTGGCTCTATTACCAGACCAAGCGGGCTGTGACTTCACAGCTTTGTTTGTTGGTGTTACAAATGTTCCCCTCAACAGGTTGTGTATCTGCAGAAAATCTGTATAACTCATAGAACACATCAGCAAGAAAAGAACAAGTGAAAATGTTGCATTTACACCCAGTTTTATTGGTGGTAATTGAACCTGTCCTCTGTGAGAGCGTATAAAGTCTCCAGCACAAGTTACTATGGTGATGTATCCAAAAAAGGAGCCACCTGACATCAAAATAGTCTGACTTTAGGCTCAGCATACCTTGCTGACTCATTAATCTCACTTCCTAGTACATCTCGTTATTGCCTGTGGCAATTCGGTAAATGCTTTGATGTTATAACACCTACTGGTTGAAATATAACAATGAGTGTATACCCAATGACCTCGAAATTATGTATGGCTTTAGCTACTGCAGTGCTTTGCGTTAATATGAAGATTGAGGATAAATAAATAAATGGAACGATAAACAGAGCAGGCAAGCTAAAGTGTTGTCATTCTTTTATTCAGTCAACAACAGAAACTGCTGAAAGCCTTGGAGAAACTTGAAGGTGGACCTGGTTGCAGCATCCCTCAAAGTGTGAAAACAGACTACACCAAGCAGCCGGTGAGCTAATGACACACTTTCCCAGATCAGAATGAATAATCCTGATGCTGTTGGGTGGGATACCTCTGAACTGCCCGCTTTCTGCTGTAACAAAACAAATTTCCCACATGTGGGACTAATAAAGGTTATCTTGTCTTGTCTTGCCTTGTCTTGTCTTAATGTTTTGTATCGCTGTTGCAGAGAAGGCAGTCGTCACCAGAGTACACACCTGCATTGTATGTTACCATGGAGATACTGTCAAACTGGGGGAACGCACTGCAGGTCGGGCTGACTGAGTTGCAGTTCTTCTGCCTCAGAAACAAGAAGCTTTATGTGTCGCCTCATGACTTAGACATCAGGAATGCTGACTTTCCTGGTAATTTGGGGGCGCTCGTCAATGGGAAAGTGAAGGTCAGTCTCTTCTGCTGTAGTGTGTGTGTTTGTGTGTGCGTGTGTTGTAATTTATTCCCCATCTTGTGGGAAATAAATAAGTTGCCATTATGAAAAAGTGGCTGTTTTGAGTTCTTTATGGTTTTTCATTGCACTACTTTTGAAAGTTTAACAAGCACAAAGTTTGTGTGACACAGCAACTAAACATCAGCTGCTCCCATCAATAAATGCCACAGCACTTGCCAAGAGACCATTGGCAGCCAACAAGGCCACAATCAGCTAGTACTGATGTTCAGACTATATATCTGTCCATCCTTCTTATGAATAAGTTGCTGTTTTTGTTTTTCATTTTGTTGTTCTTCTCTTGGTTTGACAGACCACCAAAGACCGTCATATGTGGACGTGTCCGTTCCACCCACCCATTCAGCTCTACTTCATCATCAGGAACACCGAGCGCTCTCCAGACTTTGGAATATCTTGTATTAAAATCTGGAACTACAACAGAAGCTTCAATGTATGTGTATTCAATAAATTTTATATCAATTCTTCAACACATTCAGTTACAAACTGTTTGATTTCTGCTGCAAGCTGATAGATGGTGCGTGATTGTGCGTTTCCATTATAACAGTGGATGACTGTGTTGGTTTGGTTACGTCACAGGTGCGTTGCTCTTTAAGCAGTGGCTGTCTGAGCTGCCACTCAGTCTGTCCAAATGTGGAACAGTAAGAGATTAGCCTCAGAGGATTAGTGTAACATGGGCTTCTGTCTGTCAGCGTCTCTGCTGTTAAGAAGGGGGCACAAAGACCCCAGGTTTTCCTAGTTTACACCGACCATTAGTACTTAGCAATATTTGTACCGGACTGTGAATAAGAGCCTGTAAGGTAAGGAGTTTGGAGTATTTTCTAGACTTCTCTGGGTTCATAGTGGTTTATTGTCTAGAGGATCAAAAGGTCGCAGTTGCACTAATTAGCAGCTAGCTAGAGCATGTTAGTCAATAGTGTGTTTTATGAAATTAGATTTTTTTTTAATACTCATCAGGTTGCAGCTTGTCATCCTTTTGCTTGAATTTTAATCAAACATTCATTATACAGAGAAATGAAATGCTAAATATTTCCCCACCATTTGGTTTTACAGCTTCACTCAAATGTTTGGTGTTAATTCTGTGAAGAATTGAAATGTGAAAATCATTATTTCTTCATTTTGTGGCATAACTTACTGCTTAAAATCAAATGCTTTTGAAATTGTTAAACATCCTAAATTAAAGAAACTGATGTGCTGTATCTTTGCCAGGAGCTTGACGTAGGTGCGCGACATATAAAGCTGTACCTGAACAGCACGTTGGTGTTTGAAGGTGAGCTGGAGAAGGGCTGTGGCAACCAAGTCTTTGACTACAGCACCACAATTGATCTTCAGGATTGCCAGGTCTCCGACTCTGTGTTTTCCAGCCCTGTGGCTTCAGGACACAGTCTAAGAGGGGCCACTCCCCTTTGCTATGAAGACAGTAAGGGTGGAGAGGGTAGCATCTCCCAGAGATACCAAAGTTTGAATGCATTGTCTGACACAGCAGGCCAGAATGTGGTAGACATGCAGGAGAAATCACATACACCACTACCACCTATCACTGCTTCTGTGGGAGTGTCATCCTCTACTCGTCACTCGATACAAAGGAGCTCTTTTGACCTGTCTGCCTCAGAGGAGACCCACTCTCTCAGGCAGCAGGTGGAGCAGTCTGCACCCATGGAGCAAACAGTCACCACCCAGCCATCCTCCTCACGGGTTGCCCCGCAGTGGCTGCAGCCTCTGAACAGAGGTGCTCCAGAGGGATGTGAGACCAGCAGGGAGAGGCCACGGTGGCTGGTACCCCAGCATTCTTCAGAGCTCAAACAGCCATCAGCATCATCCTCTTCCATGCTCCCAGAGTTGCCATGTAACCCAGGGCGTGTGTGCAGAGGGGCGGAGAGGACGGCGAATGGGGTTCAGTGGAAGGCTGACTCTTTGGACCTGAGCTGCGACCTGCTTGAGGAGGTCGGGGAGCAAAGGTCAGACAGGCCCATCAGCGGACGGAGGAGCTCATTCAGAAACTCCACAGCCAGTGTAAGGCAGACAGAGGAACAACACCACAGAGCTACAGCACTGACAAACGCTGGTATGCATTGTCAGAATTTTCATACTGAAACAGAGAGACAAATCTGTATATATGGCTACTCCAGCCTTTCTATAAATTTAGCTCTATTTCATCTTTAAAAATATCAGGGTATCATCGGTCAGGGTAGGAGTTTTCATTACCTTATCAGTCCTTTCAAAGGAAATCGTATCCACTGATTAAAAATACAAAGGAATATACTTTTGGAGACTTTAGGAGAATAACATTAATATGTATATAGTTTAGCTAACTAGAGTCTCTATTCTCACCTTACTGGCAGTCATTTGTTTGATCTAATCATTGTCATTCTTTTTGCTGTTGATCACTTTGGCAAATATATTACTGCTCTTTAATCTTACTGATTCATTTGCATTGGGTTCATTTATGTAAAATTTTAAGTGGATATTTAGTGAAATACACAGACTTGTAGATTTTAGTTATATTTGATGTCGGACAATTCTTACAGGCTAATTTCTTTCCTTTTGGTTTGTTAGTAATTTATAGTCTAATGTTTGTGTGTTCTCCAGATGAGCCCATGTCTTTGGTGAGTGCTAGCAGAAGGCAGAGTAGCTCTCGGGCCCGGCTGCACAGTCAGCAGGATGACACCCTCATGGAGTCCTGGGATTCACTCACTAAGTTCAACCAATGTCAGCGTGGACGCATCTCCAACATGGCGTTCGAAGGCGACATATTTGATGAGTTTCTTCAGCGCCAGGGCTGTGGTCCACCCACAGTCCCACCCATCTCTTCTTCATCACCCAGAAGCCCTCTGTCCTCCTTAACCACTCAGGGGACACTTTGCGAAGGCCCTGATGACGATCCATCCATGGAGCGGGAGGACGAGTTTGAGATTCCAGTGTTGCCGCAAGGCCAAAGGCTGGTAATCAACATTTTGTCCACCTGGGGTGATCGTCACTACGTGGGTCTCAACGGCCTGGAGGTTTTCAGCTCTAGTGGAGAGCCTCTCCGACCTGTTCATATCCACGCTGACCCGCCAGACATCAACATTCTCCCAGCATACGGCAAGGATCCACGCGTAGTCACCAACTTAATCGATGGCATCAATCGGACTCAGGATGACATGCATCTTTGGCTAGCCCCATTTACTCCTGGTTGTAGCCACACCATTTTCATGGACTTTGGAGTGCCCCACAAAGTGGCCATGATCCGTGTGTGGAACTACAACAAGTCGCGCATCCACTCATTCCGAGGCGTGAAAGAGGTAGAAATGCTTCTGGATGGAAGGTGCATCTTCAGGGGGGAGATTGCAAAAGCGTCTGGAACTCTTTCTGGAGGTATCTGATCAGAACAACTTCACAAGAGTTTATGCTCCATTGTGTGTTGTTTTTTTGACCAAATTATCCTTTATTCATGCGCTCAGGACTGGACCAGTTTGGCGACACTATCCTCTTCACCACTGATGATGAGATACTGGAGGCGATGTCTCGTTATGATGAGACCTTCCTTAGTGAAGGTGAAAGTCCTGAGAGCATGGTGTATGAGGAGGAGCTGCAGAGACCACGCACTGCTGATGGAGAGGGAGAGGAACGACCTTTTACCCAGGCTGGTTTCAGAGAGGAAGACCTCACTGTAAGTACTGGTCTCATTCGAGAATTTGAATCATAAATTCATAAAGCAACTTATTCCAAAGTGTGACAGAGTTGACTTTCATTATGTGGCCCCAAATGATCAGAGCAGACAGGCACAAAGGCCAAACTAGCCACAGCATCAACAGGACTGTGTGGTACAGTTATGCTTTAAATGCAATGTTGTTTTGTTTTAGCTGAAACTTCAACTCAACTCTACTATGAGCCAATCTGAAGAGAGCTTAGAGCTCATTCCTGGGATGCACACAGGAAAGTGTGAGTACATCAGTCATATCCTGTCATATTATGGTTGCCTCTCTGTTTTTGGCTTTGTGTTTTGGATGTTTCTGGATGCTTACAGTCTGTCTTAATCCCAGGCCTTAGACTGGAAATGACCTTGACATGGGGCGACCCCCATTACATGGGCCTGACAGGACTGGAGATAGTGGGGAAGGATGGAGAGACTTTACCTTTAGATCTTAGTATGATCGCTGCTTCACCCAGGGACCTCAACGACCTACCTGATTATGGACATGACCTGCGCACACTTGATAAGTATGCCTGACACTAAATGTAACATGCCCTTTGATATTACAGTTAAAGTCCAGGCAAAGATTACATCATTATTATGTAAGATACAGTGTATAATGTCTACTGTCATTATTTAGACTTATTGATGGCCACAACATTACCACCGATGACCAGCATATGTGGCTGATTCCTTTCTCCTATGGAGAGTCCCACACCTTGACCATTACCTTCAGCAAGGCCCAGACCATCGCTGGTCTCCGTTTCTGGAACTACAACAAGTCTCCTGAGGACTCTTACAGAGGGGTGAGACAGTTTCTGCCAGGCTGAACCCACATTTGTTATGATGCAGAATAAAGTTTACTTCAAATACTAATGTGTTTATGATATTTCGTACTTTACATGATCATTTGTAAATTAACAAAATATTGTGAACTGAATTAGTGCCACTTCCTTCAAGTGGAGTCAGATCAGCTGATAATTTGAACAAGTATAATTCACATATTACTTAAGGCCATATTCTGCTTTGCGGTTATAAAAGGTCTGTGGTTACAAAGCCCAAAGTCCAGTTTTAATACATGCAGTATCAGACCACATATTAGCTGACCAATCAATGTAGACTGGGCCCTTCTGGGGTTGGAGGGTTTAAAGAGACAAGAGATAAAATACTGTGTGAGAGAAATAACAACAATATTACAGTGTTTTATGAAAATTAATGTATGTAAACACACTGTATGACACCCTTAATATGGATTTATGAAGCTGTGAATCTGACTTCTCATTTGTACAAAGAACAGTACGTGCTGAAAAAGTGATGACTGTGTATAATGCTGCAAAGCATGGATTACTTATTGTGACAGATTTTTATTTTTAACCACAGAAGTTCTTTGCAGAACACTTTATGCATCTTAGAAAACATAAAAATGTCCACATGTTTGGTTCAGGTGAAACTGATTCATCTGTTCTTGGATGATGTTCCTGTCTCACCAACGGAGGGATTACTGATCAGGAAGGGACCGGGCAATTGTCACTTTGATTTTGCCCAGGAGATTCTCTTTGTTGACTTTCTCCAGACTCCAGCTGATAACGGGAGTAACGAAGACTACCACAGGTGAAGCCCAGAGTATGAGTTTGAGTAAAACTGCTGTTTCATCAGAAATTCTGAAAACTGCCTTTCCTTATTTATAACTTTATTTTTAATTCAGAGGACACTCTAAGAAACAAGAACAGCCCAGCATGGACTATGAGGCTCCCATCATGCCTTGTGGGTGTATCCTTTTTCTAAACAGATTTCACACATGCTTATGCATGCTGTGCTCCTGTCTGCCCTATTGGTCCAAAAATGTTCTGTGGATATTTTTTAAATGCACGGATCAGATTGAGTTCAGACCACGTTAAATAATCTGCATTGGTTGCTTTGGCAACACCACTGGCATGCACATGCTCATCAAGAGCTTACAGAAGGAAAATGTCTGGCTGGAGGAGAAATAGAAATGTGTCCAGTCATTTCAGTGTGTTGTGATATTGCGCAAAACCTTTCCACATATCAGAAAATAGCAGTGAAAACTGGCTGACAGGTTAGTATGTATTTAACACAGAAAAATCACTATATCGTTTGGTGTAGCGATAAGTGATAAGTTAAGCACTTTATCGAGCTCGTGTTTTCATCCACTGTTCTCACAGACATTACAATGTGCCCTCCTTTCACGTTCGGTCTAGGAGCCAGCCAGGGCTCACCTCTGTAACCTCTTACTATTTTACTCTTTCTGGAACTATTAACTTTGTGAAATAATGTGAACACAGGCAGAGCAAAAACCTTTGTTTCATATGAATGATTCGTTACTGGTGGTTAGTGACTGCTATTCTGAGGTTGCTGGTTATGCAATTAAGTGGTTAAAATCACAGGCCATGCCTCAGACTGGTGAATGTACACCAGCCAGAAGAACCACCTGGAATTTGGGTGGATCAGATTAAGACCAGGCCTTAAAAATGTAGTGGGAAGATTTAACCCATTGCATCCGAATAATAATTTGTCTGTAACTGTACACATTTTGAACTCTAAACAAAAGCTGAACATTATAGACTTGTTAAAGAAAATTTGTTTTTGTCCAGTAAAGTGGTAAAAATGTTCTTATCTTTCTTTTTTCCTTTTCTAAGCAGCTAGAAAAGGAAAAAGCTGGATCTAAAATGCTCGATGTTGTCTTTTCCTTGACTTTCACCTGTCAGTCATTTTTCAGCTCCAGCTGTTAACAACCTGGGGAGATCCATACTACATTGGTCTGAACGGCCTTGAGTTTTACAATCAGAACCATGAGAAGATCAGCCTCAGTGACAACAGTATCCTTTCTCATGATTCAGACTTGCATCTGACCTCACTGGCTCGAATTCACCTCACTTGCTGGAATATGTTAATGTTTACTGTTAATGTGGTCAGATGGGTGCCTGGTTAAGAATGCGTGGTGTACAGTTGTGGTCAGAAGTTTACATACTCTCATCGTGGGGAGAAATGTCACGGTAATTTTGGACTTTTAATGGTTTCTTTCGGCTGTTCTTTCCCCAGGGTGGAATGATTTTGCAGCATGCATCTTTAAAGACTTGGGTAGACAAAGATTTGGGTTCACAATTATTTACATACATCGCTTTTGTCTTTTAATTAAGGTTCTTCAATGTCTTTTAACTTGACAAGGCCAAGAACTGTTAACTTCTCATTAGTGATCATGATTAACTACAACTGGTAGTTTCTCTTTGCTAACAAAAAAACGATATGTTTGCCAACTCTCAGTGGACTGACCAATACTCAGAATAATGAGAAAATCCAAGGAACTCAGTGAAGATCCAACAAGGAGAAGTGTAGATTTACAAAAGCTGGGAAGGTCTCTTGGAGCCATTTCTAAACAACTGCAGATTCCAGGACCGTTGATTCAAACAATTGTACATATGTACAAATTATTCAGATGTCTCACCACTTTGACAAGTTTTGGAAGAAGACCCAAACTTTCACCCTCATATGGGAGTAAATTGGTTAGGATGTTCAGGAACCATGAAGGGCCAAGCCTGCCATGAGCTGGAACCTGCTGACACACCAGTGTCACTGTCAAGTGAAGTGAGCCTTACTGAGAGGGTGCCAACCAAGAAAGAAGGCCCTACTCGAAAATTGACACCTTCAAGCTTGAGTGAAATTAGCATTTTCCCACATGGACTACCCAAATGCATTCTAGAGAAAAGTTTTATGGCCAGGCAAGGCAAAGATTGAGCTATTAGGTAACAATGACAAGAGTGCAGGTATGTATGGAGAGGTAAAAGTGAGATTATCTAACCTAAGAACACTGTACCAGCTGTCAAGCATGGTGGTGGTAGCATCATACCTTGCGGCTGTTTTGCTGCCGGTGGTACTGATACACTGCACAAAGTGGATGGAATAATGAAGGAGTATCAATCACTAAATAGTTGAAACTGAGACATCGGTGGGTGTTCCAACAGGGCAATGATCCCAAAAGATCCAAAGACCTTTTCTAGCCCCAACCTTAGTGCTATTGAAAATCTGTGGACTTCACTTAAAATTCTTACAAGTCACGCTAATGAACTCTAACAAAGAAGGGTGATCAAATATCGAGGTAGAATTATACCTGCTTGTTTATGGCTACCAAAAGACGCTGTGTGAATTGAAGAAAATCCAAAACAAAATCAAATTTGTTCACCCAGTTCTTTTTAAAAGATTTATTAAATGCTGTATGATCATTCCACCCCGGAAAAGCAGCATGACATTCATGCCTATGTTGATTGGATGAAACTTCTGACAACAACTGTAAATCGGTCACTTTAGATTGATAGATATTAAGTCACTAGCTGTTAATGTTTTCCTCTTAAAAGATCGAGCATTACATCCTACTCTAAGAACATAAGGATTTCGAGCAGTAGTGCATGGTTGTTTACTCTTATAGGTAACTGTGACAATCAAATTGAAATAATATTTAGTGTGAATTATACTTGTGCATTTTATTAGTATATTCAAGGGGTTCAAATAAAAAAAGTAGTCTAGTTTATTTGATTTGGGTTTACATAATATATCTCTGAATGAGTTTGTGACTACTGTAAAACTCTGTTCTCATGAAACTCTGAGTAAAGTTGTGGGTAATTAGCAGCTGTGTTTATATTAATAAACATGATCAGACCTCAACATTACGTCCACCAGACATTGCTGCTTTTCCAGACAGTGTGAATGTGCTGGACAATGTGAGCGGTGATGTGAGGACTCCAGATAAATTAATAGATGGAGTCAACTGCACCCACGATGGAAGACACATGTGGTTAGCCCCAGTGCTTCCTGGCCTGGTGAGAAAGACAGTGTGTGTGTGAGTGTGTAAGAGAGAGACTGTTTGCAGCTGACACGAGTGTATGCTCTGTTTCCATGCAGGTGAACCGTGTGTATGTCATCTTTGATCATCCAGTGACTGTGTCCATGATCAAGCTGTGGAACTACTCAAAGACGCCTCAGAGAGGAGTGAAAGAATTTGGGGTAAGCCTACTTCTCTCTCTGCTGCGGGTTTAGCAATCGCTTCTGTTTGTTTACTAATGGTGCATGTTTCTCCGTGAGTCCAGCTGCTGGTGGATGACCTCCTGGTATATAATGGCATCTTGGACTGCGTAAGCCAAGTGACACGAGGCATCCTGCCTACTTGCGACCCTGTGGTGCCCTACCACACCATCCTGTTCACAGATGACGTCTACATTACTCACAGAGAGAGGAACACTGTCATCAGGTACTCAGGCTTTTTGTATTCATTTATCTTTTTTTTTTTTTTGGAAAGATGAATTCATGAACGGCTGCTTGCTTACAGGCTAAATGCTGATTGTTATTTAGGTTTGCCTTATTTAGAAAAGGGGTATCAGACATGCACTCGGCTGCCAGCCGACTGGACGCCTTGCAGAGTCTGAAATTTGCAGAGGAGGTTGTGTTGCAGGATGTTAAGAATGGGTAACATAAAAGTGTTTTTCCAGAATCTTACAAATTATCTTTGTCATCCCATACTACACTGAAGTGTGACGGTTAATCCAAGGAGCCATGCTCCTACTGAGATTTATAATTCCACAGTCTTCTTAAAGACATCTTACACTGCTCATCATCTTTTTTGTAAATGGATAAAATGTATGAGAGGACTTTTTAAATGTATTTTGAATGCTGCTTTGCTTTTGGTGTACGACCCTCTAGAAGTCAGATTGAGCTGCATGTGGCCCATGAACTGAAATGACACCCGTGATCTGTCATGTAAAATGCTTTTTGACAGGCCTGTTGCATTTCTGACAATCAAACAGATTTACAGACAAATTGTGTTAGATTAACTCAGTAGTTTTGAAAAGACTTGTACTCTTCTCCACTTCAGCCCCCGTGTCAGCAGACACCGTCAACAGTGAGTAACAGGATAGTAAAAACCCAGTGCTGCTGCCTCCTTGTGGTCACTCCCTGTACTGAAGATTCCTCCAGTGCCCTCAAACATCCCACATCCTCCTTACCACTTGCTTGACTTGTGATCCCCAGAGTCCCTCCTCTCCCTGACTTCGAGCTTTGTCAACCCTCCCTTTTGTGTTTTATTGCCCTTTTCCGCTTCTCGCTGGCACTACAGTTTTAAAGAAAAACATCCGCTGTGTCTTCCTTTTCTTGTGTTGCCTTGTAGTAATTATGTGGAGGATCAGGATGTGAAGATGACCAATGAAAACCAGATAGTTCATCACAATAAGAAGAAGCAGACGGCAGACCCAGGTGAATCAGAGAAGCGATTGGAGCACTTTAACATGGATGGATTCGTCTGTTTTAAAATGTCTTTGTTAACTCTTCTGTTCTGTTCTCACTCAATTCAGCTCTACGGCCTAAAACCTGCATGACTGATGGCGGGAAACATGGAAGGAGGAGGTACTGACTGACATGGAGTCAGTGTTTTTACAGTTTGAGGAGAGCTGAAGGGAAGAACCTGTGGCTGACTCTTTTATTCCACTTTTTTGGTGGGTGACTTTTGAAAACCTCCTTTACACCAAGTCCCAAAGCAGCCACCCAGCTGTCATTTGTAAAGGCGTCACCCCAGCATCTCACACGGTCCACAGTTAAAAGGACAGAGATTATACACACACAAGATTCCACTTTATGGTTGGATTTCTCTCCTTTTCTTTGCTGTGAAAACGAGTCCACAGATATCCTGAACATGTACTGTATAGTCGTCCCTCCCTCAGTGCCAGGAAAAAACTGTCGAGGCTGCATTTTATCAGCCATATTATTGTGCCTAGTACCAACACTATAATCTGTGGCTGCTACTTGTGACTTGTGACTTGTGCTGCATATCCCAATGCTGCTTCTGGCGTATACATAATCCAGGAAAAGAAAAAAAAAAGCTCAAAGGCCACATGAGTACACTGTCACATCAGGACGCTACGTTAATTAATTAACATGATTCACCAACGAGCCTAGTCATTTAGCTCTCGGCCTAATGGGTATGAAAACACTCCCACCAGTGCACAAACCAAGCCTAATGCTATGCAGCCACTAATTTATATCTATTAATATTTATATCTCTTGGATAATATATTTCAAAAGTGAGTGGTTTTACTTGTGGAAGTACTTTCAGAGAGGTTTTTACATTTGCAAGATTCACATTAACGACTAATGCGATAGACGAAGTCGAGGAACATTGAGAATTGAAGCCGCTCAAAGCTTCACATTAATACTAACAAATATCTATTTGGCTTCACACAATTAGGTCAGTTTGTTTTTTCTGCTTCGCATCAAGTAGAAAAAGCTCGTTTGCAATCCAAGTGACCTTTATTGAAGTTGCTATGCACATGCACTAGATTGTTTGACTTTTTTTTTCCAGCAAACATTTCCACAGCAGTCTTTTTAATTCGGTTAAAAAATAGAAGCAATTTTCCACTTTTAGCGTTTGAGTAGATAACAGACAACTTCTAATATGCAAATATTATAAACTTACCTCAAATTAAGAAGAGCAGTTGTTTAAAAGGGGATAAATAGGAATCTGTGTTCACTAAAATACTTGGTAGTCTGTGCTGTACTTTTTTTTCCGCTCAGTGTTCACTGTACTAACTTGTTGCATGGGAAAAACTCCTCAGCATTAATTTTTTTTTAGGTGTTTTTACTGCGTCATTGAGCCCCAGTATAAACTATTCTACACTCCTTATAGCTGGGAGTCATTGTATATGAAATGCAGTTTTATGTATTTAATTTCATTATGTCCCGCAGCAGTGATACTCATTACTCCAAATCTCCATTCTGCTCTGTGGAGTGGTGGCCATTATTGTAGCCGTGACATTTAGTGTTTTGAAATATTTATTTTTCTAATCTTGATTAAATATGTATATTTGAAGTAGGTTTATTGGAATGAATAAAATGTGAAAAAAGTAATAGTTTACCTTCAGTTTTCTGGAAATTCATCCTCTTGTTGTGCTTTTTTTGGGGGGGGGATGTCTGGAGTGATCTGCATCAAACTCTATAAGCGGGCCACTTGGGTTTTGCTGTTGATCTCTTATGTTCAGACTTCCTTGCCCTGACTCTTTCTCACACACATCTGAACTAAACCCCAAAAAAAGAGTCTATGAATAACCTCACAGGGGATCAGCAGCATGCTGTAAAGAGACAAAATAAGACAGGACAAGCCAGTTCCATAAATATATCCTGAGATATTTTTTATTAATGCAGAATCTGCTGTACATTTCATGATATCTTTAAGGAATGACCATTCAGTTTCGGTGTGATCTCAGGACAGAGCATTAGTGGAAAGGCACACCGCAGGTTTTATACCACTCGTACAAACATTCTACTGAAAAGATTACATCTCTGCAGACTATCGGCATTCGAAATGCTTAAGCCTCAGATTTTTCCAGCAAAGGTCCCATCTTCTCTCTGCTCGTCCCATTTCTGGATCTAAAGGGACAAAAATTTTAGAGGAAAAAAAGAAAACTTTTGAGACAAAAATATTTATTTTTAGTTGATTTAATAACTATGTAAGAGTGTTAATCCTCAAACTACATTTTTGTACAACTTGTGATGTTAAGCAAAGCTTAGAGAGTGGAATCGCTTTGGCTGATAAAGTAACTCAACATGTTGATGTATTTTTAGTCAGCTGTGTGATTAGGGGCAAATCTCCAAACTGTGTTTTCCATGTTTTCCTTATTTTTGACTGTTTGGGCTGAGCAGGAATGTGAGGAATCATAAAGTTGTTTGACCCCTGCTAAATAAACTCTTCCCACCAATTAAATTACCATGTACATGCTGCCAATACGCTTTCAGCAAAGTGGCTTTTCTGTTAGAAATGAGATGGTAACATTTCTTATATTTACCCAGGAGATGGGGCACAGCGATTTGTAGACCCTTTTGTACCACTCGCAGGGCTGGGTGTCTAATCCCTTGGCATCCAAAGCTTTCTGGCAGCGGTAGTAGTCTATAAATAGAGAAACAACAATGGTGAATATCAAAAATAACCTTCCAGTAGACCCTGTGAAGAAATCTGACTGGGCTATCTTCAGGCCAGAGGTCAGGGTCAGTAGGTGAGCTATGTAAGCCTTTCTCATGATTACTGTGACTGAATAATGTTGTAATAATCCAAAATTGTACTAGGTTGTTATTGCCTTTTTAAAGCACAGCATAGTCTTGATTTAATCGGCAGTTCCTCTAGTCGCTTTCACACATTTGGAGAAAACAACAGGCACCTCTTTGACCTTGAGGTGTAGTCTTACCCACGTAGTTGGACCAGCAGTTCCTGGTCTGGTTCTGGTTGGGGAATCTGGAGTCAAAGGGAGCCGTGCGGTATTTCTCAAGTTTGGCTTTAATGTCTTCGGCCATTTTCACCTCTGGAAGGAGAATCTAATGAATGGGTGCAAAAGGGGAAAGAAACAGCCACTCATTAGCCTGTGTGTGGTAGCCTCTTGTGAGGATAACATCTGCAGGTTGCCTTCTATGTGCGGAGATTGAACAGTGGCCGGCGGTGACGATCTGTGACGCCTTAAGATTTCATATTTGGGCAAGTGCAGCGGATTGCTGTCTGCAGCACCTGAAGGCTGCTACTAGAAATGCGGGACTTTCATCAGCTATTCTTCTCACCGTCCAATCTATAATATCAAACTACAGTCAAACATAAGCAGTGATTAAATATGTAGGACAAAGTGGGAAGGCCCTAAATGGTAAAATGCGCCTTATTAGCCGGTATTGGCAGTAATCAATAGCCTTAGTTACCAGGCCAAAAAGCGTTTCCTTCGCACGTAGCCCAGTTTCTTTCTTTTTCGCACAACCTGGTAACACATTCGCTATTTCTCTCTGCAGTGTAATTAGTTTCTTTAAGAATGCTACTGAAAACCGATTAAAACACTTCCTATCGATACCCAGAATTAGTGGTGCCATTTTTGACACGCCACTTCCCGAGCGGTTATTTTGATGACTACACACAGAAATGAATAGAATAAATAGAAATAATACCTAGCGGACGGTCTGCGCAAGACGAAAACGGTACTTTAGAGGGTTAGAGCATGCAGGTAAACGGTACCTTAGTCGCAGATGCTGGCTCGGCTCAAGTGACTTTACACCGGACGGTGAGTGTCGTTACTCTGAGAGACAGTGCGCGCTCCACGCGTGCGCTCCGGTCTGAAGATATTGGAGCCGTGCAGTTTTATCATAAGGGAATGGCGGATACAGGTCACATTGAAATGACAAGACTCTCACAGTCACACTTTGTCTACACGCAAATGTTTGCTTTATGTCGTGTTTTGGAGAATAAAAGCCCTGAGGGGTGAAAGCCCAGGGGCGCAGCGGGAGGTGTTTATTTTAGCTTTAATTTGTTGTTCGAGGTTTTACTCCTATGAAGCCGGAAGTTTTCGGCTCCTCTGTGTTTCTGTTAATCATTAATATGATGTTTTTAAGCATATGAGCTGGATGGGTTTGAGTTGGATGGCCATAAAAAGTAATTTTCCCTTCATGTGGGCTTCCTATATTTCGGATTTCAAGTGAAGTAAAGCTGGCCAAACCAGGAACTCTGTCAAGAAATGCCTGCAATCGTATGGAGGTGCTGCAGGCGCACTTTATAGGACCTACCAGCTGTGAGCTAAGACACGGAACAGATGAGCAGTCCGTTTTTTATGTGGCAGGTCTATTAGCCTGATAATAATAAGCAGAGTGACATGTTAACCGTGTAGTGCCTCAGGAGCACTAACTACACTTTCAGTGCATGAGCTGCATTTCCGCGCGTAACTCCTTTACAGGTAGTGCACTTGCACTATCCGCGCGCCTATCCGTCTCCGGTCGCTGTCCACGCGGGTCCACTCCCTTCCAGCCAAGTCTCGGCGCCTTCTCCTATTTTGCCTCAAGTGCGGCTTTCCATAAAAATTCCAAGCATTTCCCTACAAGGAGAGGCTCTCAATCCCCTCACATGTATTCAGGAGGAGCCCCACGGCAGTCTTGCGTCACGGTAAATAAATGACGCGGTGTACGTATTTAGGGAGTAAACTGCACGGTACTGCCCCGGAGATACGTGACTGCCTTGCATACATCCATGCCGACGGTCTGTCCGCGCTTTACTGCACTCTGTGTGTGCGTGCACAAGATGGCGACAAACGGCCTGTTTTTATTCATTTAGATTAAACAAAACCAATTTCTTTAAAAATATTTTAATATAGCTCAAATCCAAACATTTCATTACAAGTCAGAAAGTAAAGTCATCTCCAATAAAGGCCTCTTTCACAGGTTCAATATGTCCATGTTCAGCAAAAATAAGAACCTCGTCTTCAACCTTAATATAAGTTACCAAGGGAAAACAGCTTCACAAGGAGCTGTTCAACCACAGCAATAACTCTTATTTGATACAGCATTGACTAAATTGTCAGTGTGCGTTATATAGCATTACATCTTACAGCATGTTGGATTAAGTA
The DNA here is from genome assembly GCF_057382275.1 of Copadichromis virginalis. Taxonomy (NCBI): domain Eukaryota; kingdom Metazoa; phylum Chordata; class Actinopteri; order Cichliformes; family Cichlidae; genus Copadichromis; species Copadichromis virginalis. The sequence continues at coordinate 13,139,186 of NC_140625.1, forward strand.
AGTAACAGTAAAGGGTCATCGATGTCAACATCAGTACTGTTGACTGCCAGAGTGCCTTATTGATACTTTCACAGACAGGATCCCTTACAAATTTAACACATAACATTTAGTTTATACCATAAACCAGCCTTACAACTGAGTATCTATTTTATTTAGGCTATTTTTAATTTGACACACTAAGGAAAAGCCTCTGTAGTTGCATGCATCTGCTACCTTTAAAGCACAGCGTGACATACAGTTGCATAGATCTGAACAGTCCAGCTTCTACTGTTTTTAACGATCATTGCACCAATGCATGAAATTGCTAGAAACAATACATAAAGGCAGATCTGATGGGTTTATCAGCAGGAGAACAGCAGTCTGAGTAGAGTGATTGTCAGTGAACAGCAGCTTTTTTCTGATTCTATACAGGTTTAGAGTTTTGACAATATGAAGGATATGCAGTGAAGAAGAGTGAATATAGACAGTGTCCAGTTTGTCCACCGGAGAACATCCCTGTCAAAGCAAATCAACCTAAAGTCTTCTAAAGATAAAGGAGTTTCTTTGCTGGTCAGCAGTTGGAAACTCACAATTAGTGTACAACAACTTTGGTTTTGAAAATCAAGTTAAGTCAGCATAAAACCGATGATATACTGCACAGGTTACAGCCGGCCTTTTCACCAATCGCTAAAGCGGAGTCGGTTGAAGGCCTCTTTAATGTCCTCGTTGGATTTTGTAGTCCCGTCGCCAAAACGGAGTACTTTGCTGTCGGGAATGTCCTGCTTCAGCTTGCGCTTGCTGAGAACCACGGTGCCTTCGGCTCCCTCCTCCTTAGGACCTATCAGCAGGATGTAGGCAGCATGGCGCCCACGCTCCATCAGCGTGGCTACAATGAAAATATATAAGTTACCCAAAAATAAATTTAAAAAAACACTGCTCAATCTGATCTCCTTGTGTTGTTTCTTAAAAATAACTATTGTTGGTCCAGGTTCAACATCGCAAGTGACCAATCACGTTGCTTGGATTTTTTATTCCAAGGCGCAAAACTATGTCATCAACATGTGATTGGTCACTTGCAATGTTAAACCTGGACCAACATTAATTAAGATAATCCAGGTATAACACCAACACGGGGTGTTGTTATAAAGATACACCCTGGAAATACATCGTACCAGTAATACCTTTGCTAGAACAAGAGGTACCTTTAAATGCTATAATGTGGTCTACGACATTAGTGGACTCGAGGACAGCATTCGAATAGAGAGGATGCAGCATGTAAGAGCGTCGTTCACTTGTTACTGGTTCCTGAAAGGAAAACATTGCAGCTGTCAGGGAGCAGTTTTGTTTGTGAGAAACGTGTAAAATGATCATATTCATAAAGGTAGTGTACTTACAGATGAGTTTGACTCTGAGGGCATCAAGCCCCAAAACATGAAGACTGAGAAGTAGTTGGTGGTGTCGATGGAAACGGGTCTCGGGGAATTAGGACTGGCCAAGAGCTGGACTTCCCACAGCACACCGCCAGTCTTCCCATCCAGGATTATTATCTACATTTAAAACCAAAGTGGTCTAGTTTTTCTATGATTCACACTGATCACCTCATGCCAGCAGTCAGGCATCGAAATAAAGCTGTTTGTCACGTTTTCAATTTAACTTACCCTCTTTGTGTTGTTGCCAATATCCTCCTCAATGACAACATCTATTAAACCATCTTTGTTAAAATGACCAAAAGAGGGTTCACTGAAAAAAATAAAGAGAAAAGGCTGTTTTTCCACCCAGCGAGTCCTAGTTAATAACAACAAATGGTTTACTTTGATATTTATTTTGCTCTCCCACAAAAATGACCAGAATTTAATACTGAATGTAGGGCTGCTCAATTAATCGAATTTTAATCACGATTACGATCTGGGCTTTCAACGATCATTAAAAATGACTGAGCCGATTATTAGCCCCTCCCTCATTTATCCGCGACACCTTAAAGGCCGGTCCGTGAAAATATTGTCGGGCATAAACCGTCCGTGGCGCAAAAAAGGTTGGAGACCGCTGATTAAGAGGACCCGAGGGAAGCTCGGAAAGCTAAGCAGAAGTTATTTGGAGAGTGACTGCTGTTGGTTGAAAAGAGTTTAAAAAAAAAAACTTCAGTGGTGTTGCACACTATTTTATATTATTTTTTTAAAGTCATTGTTAACCCTTTAAAGCCGGTCAGAGCAGCACGCTCCGTTTTGCGTAACTATTTTTAAATCCCTGTAGAACCTGAACCGTGTAAGCTAGCGCAATAATTTGTTTTGCATATGAAACCGGAGGAGTTGTACTTACATCTGATGCCATCAGCTTGTCCTCGGTCACGGTTTCGTTCCACATATAGCTTTGCAAAAATTGCATAAAAAGCGCTTGCAGGAACAAAAACATAATATTCCAGAAACACGCTTTGCCGATCCATCAGCTGTTCGTAACACTTCCCACAGTGAAATGATGCACATGCTATTTTCTTTGCAAATTTGCATCATAGGATTGTTTTTTGTTTTTCCTGCAGTATATAAAAATTGCTGTATCTCCAAAATAAAACTATGAAGACACTCAAAATAAATTTCCTGTGGTGGGAAACTATTTTTTGCAACATTATTGTATTTAAAGTTTTGAGGGATAAACCTCTTAAACTTCTCCAAGTAGAAATATATGTAAACAAAACAAAAGCGATTTTCAATTTTTTTTTGTAGTTTATTGCACTTTTTTTGCAATTTATGTAATTACTATGCACTTAATGCATACATATTATTAAAATATGGGCTATAACAGTTGTATTGATGTATAGCAACTTGAAATGCTCCCACAAATGGCACTACAGCATGTAAAAAAAATAAATAAAAATAATATAAGCTCTGGTGGACTTGGTTCTATGGTAGGTCTTAAAGGGTTAAATAAATATCGTCAAATAATCGTGATCTCAATTTCAGTGAAAATAATCGTGATTATCATTTTTGCCATAATCGAGCAGCCCTAACTGAATGTTTGAGATTGTTGGTTTTTGTTGTGTTTTAACACAATCTGACTTCTGAGCAAATATATTATTTTAATGAGATGTATAAATTATTTAGTGGATATGGACATGTCTACAGTACATTTAGGGACTATTTTTCCAGGTCTATAAATGATATAGCTTTACCATCCATGCATCCACACTCACACGTTTATAATCACCAATGAGCCTAAGTCCACAAACTGCATGTCTTTGTACTGTAGGAGGAAGGCAGAGTACCCACACAAACATGGGGAGAACATGCAAACTTCACACAGATAGGCCTCGGCCAGATGTTGGATTTGAACCCAGGACCTTCTTGCTGTGAGGCAAGTGCTGCACAGCTATGACTGCAGCTCACCAGGGGAAAAATAAATAAATAAAATAAAGATGTTTTTTGTTTCTGTAATTACTTAATAGCCTAACTTTTTTTAGGTGAAGTATTAAATTTAGAATCACAAATGTTAGTGTATCTGTAAACACTGATTATGTTATTGCACTAATGCATGCCATGTATTCATTATGGTAGGAAAGATGTAGGTAAGTGCTCTTGTTGTTTTTCTTCCCTTTCTGTATCCATGGCATTATGGAATTTGTCCAGCAATCTCAACGGTATCGACCTTGTAAGCACTCTGTACTGAGGTATTAATTAAGCTGCTGTGCTGTGTAACTAAGCACTTTCCTCTTATTCTATGCACATGAAATCTAAAGCATACACAGTGGGTTTACCTGAGGACTGAGCTGGTGTTGAATCTCCACAGTAGCTCCAAATGTTTGCCATCAAGCAATGCCACCTCCTTCCCAGCCACAACCAGCAGGTTGGATGAATCATCCGTTTCATCGGTTTTCAGCATTCGACTCACTTCAGACCTATAAAGCAGAAACAAATAGCAAGTCTCAGGGTAAAAATCCCCATGACAACAGGCGGTTTTGTAGAAGTGATAATCAAAGTTCCTTCTTACTTGTAGATGGGTACAAGGCCGTCTGTGCCACTGGCATTTCTCTCCAGGTGTTGGTCCTTCTTCAGACCCATATCCATCCCTGCTTTAGCCTTGGCAGCGATCTTCCACAGTGCCCAGCCATACAGCCCAGTGTCTACGAGTAAATACACTCACTCACTCAATAATTCCCTTTCCTGTCCTAGAATCAACAACAGGAAGAAAACTAAAAGCTGACGAATCTTTTGAAAAGTGAGTAAAGATGAAATGTTACAGTAAATGAGCCTCACTGTAAGAACTGTTGTTAAAAAATGCAGCAAGGTTAATATCAGGTAATATCAATATTTAACAAACATCTCTATGATAACGTTTCTTTTACTGAAGCGTTTGATGCACACCTGAACCCTAACCAAATCTCTTTGACCCACCTCCTTTGTAGACATCTAATACCTGCGGGTAATTTTCTTTGGGTCCATAAGTTATTATTAATCAGAACATATGACTTTATTCAACTTTTAAATAAGTTGTTACAGGACAAAGATTCACATAATCTTTTAAGCCTAGACTAAAGGTGATCCTATAAAAGGTATAACAGTGCAGCTGTTATTATTCAGCTTTTGTTATGACTAAGCATTAAAAAAAAATCTGTAACAGTTTGAGTTTTGCAACTGTACTTGGATAAAATGCAACACTTATCATTGAGAACCTGCTCAACCGGTTTGCCTGCAGAGTAACTGTCACGGATGATTTCATACACAAACCTTTTTGCAGTAGTACGTAGTAAGAACCTTTCTCAGTGCGGTGCAGAAGATGACTGGCTGTCTCTGTGGAATCGAGAACCACCGTAGTGCCGATTTGGTCACCCGTCTTCCCTGAGAGCAATACCAGCTGAGTCTGCAGATATGACAGGAGACACTGAGACTGGGACGATTCCATTTTTGCTTTAATATTATCATTAATATCAACACTTTCAATGGGGAACATTTCCATATTTGAGTCTTGTTACAGCAAGAGAAAAACATAATAAAATATACCAAAAACCAAGAAACAGAATAATATAACTCTTAACTTCACCTTTACCTGTGTGTTATCAGATGCCACCAGAGCCACATCACCAACTTTGTCCCCATCCAGATCTGGGACACTGAGAACGGGCGCAGAGCTGCGCAGCCCAGTAGGCTGAGACTGTTGCCAGATTTTCGTACCTGAGACAACCACACCACACAGTAACAACGTAGGTTACAAAAGACATCTTTCTTGACCTAAAACGGATCTTTAGAAGTTAAAATTGCTTTACTTCCTTTCTTTAACTAGACTTCAGGAACACTACATTAAATGGTATGTCAGTAATTTGTTGCCGCTAACAAATTGGAAATGGGTACAATTTTTTTCTTAGCCAGTAAAATCCCCATTTCTCTTCCTCTTAATTAAATAAAGGATTTGATTTGCCACTACTTGCATTGAGTTTGTTTTTTCACTAACCTGTACGTTTGTCGATGGCTGTGAGTTTGTCAGAATGGGACAGCAGACAGTCCCAGGTTCTGCCCGTTTCTCTTTCGAGGCCACACTGGGCCCAGTGGAAGTCGGGTTCCAGCGGACAGTCCCACAGGTTCTCTCCATGTGTGCCATCCAGTGCCAACAGAAACACGCATGGTGAGGATAGACCTGGAAAACCCACAGTTTTTCTAAACAAACATAACACACAATGGGTGTATTGTATTTTCATAAACAGAGGATCAGTCTCCACCTTTATCAGCACATGATCTGTTCTGTGTCACTTCTGTGGTTTTGAGAATAAACAGGACATCCATCACCTTGTCTTCATTTGCATGTTCAAAAGCTAAGAAGTTGTAGGTTGCTGTGGTGAAGAAAAGAGAAAGTAGTGCCTAATTATCTCGCAACTATAACACTGTCAAGCAGTGAAATTGCACTCACCTGCTCCAGGGAATGAACTGTTCCAGGTAACGAGATATTGTGGCCTCACGGGACAGGGGATGATGAAGGAGAAGGCAAACACGATGGTGAGGCAAAGGAACAAGGACAAGAAAAAGACTGCAGTTCGCCAATGAGACAGTTTGGAAAAACCCAACTCCTTGCAGCTCTTTCTCTTCAGCTCTGTTGCTGATGGTACTGTTCCTGCCTCTGCACCATCTTCTCCTGTCTTCAGAGGGTCGCCCTCAGTGGCTTGGTCTGTGGTCTCCATCACTGCCTTAACGCATTACTGGCCCACTGACCTGCCTAAAAGGAGAAAAGAGATTATGGTAAACACTTACGTAAATACATACCACTGCAAATACAAATAGTCATATACAGTTCCAGTGTGGAGCGGATTATAAACCTGCATGTGTCAAAGTAACCATACAAAACTCGCTGGCATTCACAGATACACTCTGTGGGAAATAATACTGGAGGCAGCAGTGTCTAGCAGTCCAGCTATTTCTGCTGCATCAACCTTTGTGAATCTCTGCTTATTCAGATGTGCCAGCACAGATCCAGACGCTTCTCAGCACAAAAAGAGCAGACCCATAATAAACATCGCTCAGGATTGCACACCATATTATTTGTTCTGCAGCAACAGGCTTATTACTCACACGTAAAAAAAGAAAAAGAAAAAAGAAAGATAAGGGCGTGTGCTACAAACTTCCTTATGTATATTACAAACAGACTCGCACAAAATTATTTTACGCCCCGAGACCGTGCCGTGAAAGTCTTTTCTTCGCCTTAGTCAGTTCCGGATAGCTATCTATATTAACGAGATTAGGTATTAAAAAAAGTTTACCCTCAACACCTGGGTGGATTAGTTTGCTAACTTGTTGAACGAAGGCCAGCCCCGAAAAAAGGGACTGTGTGTAATATTACCACAGAAAGCGGCCCTCGATTTGAGGTTAATTCAATAGTTTAAGCAGATACAGATAAGGTTTTTCTTACTTTAACTCTGCACCGCCGACTCCTGCGTTCTTTGGTGCGGCTAACTTTAGATAGCAGGCCTGACACAGGCTAACAAAACTGCCTGTCAACCTCAATTGCGTAAACAAATCACAGGCAAGCCCACCGTCCTAAAAGGTTCGCGTACCCCGAATTTGTCTGACAGGTAGCGCTACACATTGAAAATGTACACATTCAAATAATATTGAAACCTCCGAAACAACATGAACCTTAACATTAAGATTCATTTACCTAAATTTGGGTATTGCTTGTAGCAAGAGGTGCTTCAACATGATGAATGCCTATGGCGAATAGCCGTTGCCTGAAAGTCATAGCTCAGGGTCTATCAGTAAACGTGTTGTGATTGGTTGTTGTACGCGTACTTGGCCGTTTCGATTGGCACATTTAGACGGAATCTGGGGACTTCCTGGTTTAGCGAGGCTACAGAATAGTTTCGTCATTTCCCGGATATTGGACGGAAACGGGCGAGTTGAAGAAATAGAGGGAGAAGCAGCAAAAGGAGATGCTTGGATAAATAAATTCTCAAATAAGCCGATAAAACAGAGGAACCGTTTTCAAGTTGATTGACTTTTATCTAACCCCGTCGACGGAAGAACCGCAGTAATGTCTGCCCAAGCTCAAATGAGAGCTTTGCTCGACCAGCTGATGGGAACAGCGAGGGACGGTGAGTTGCTGTAGCATGCTAGCCGAGCTAGCTAGCCAAGATGGAGCCACTGCTGAGGCTGGCTTGTGTTGGCGTGTGATGGACAGAGCTGCATGAATGGATGTACTGCAGAGGGCTGTGGGACAAAGTAACGTTATATTCAGGCAGCCTGTTAAGGATTAATGAGAGGATTTAATGTTTGCATCCAACGTGGCTCATTGCAGTTTAATAGGTTGTAGTTTCCCTTTTATTACTTCTAGGATTTACTAAATTCCTAGCTTGTAATGTGCGTTGGCTAAACGTAGCTACTTGTTGTGGACTGTGAGGCGCCAAGCTAGGATGCATTGGACAGTGTACAAGAATATATTCCTGGCGTTAATTAATGTTTAGTTAATGGTAAACCAGATATCTTCTGTATCCATTTATATAGTTTAATTGGCATAATTTTAACCCTTGTGCGGTGTTCAAGGTTTTCAGTGTTTAGAAAGAGAAAAAATATTCTTCCTTCCTTCTTTGCTTACAATAACGTAACAATGGAAGCTTGCCCCATGTATATCTTGGATAACATATTTTCGGATAAAAATGTTTTTCCACCCATATTTTCTGATAGATTTTTCTTCATTACATTCTGTCACTAAAACCAGTATCACGTTTCTTCATTACTGTGCTCTTACAGGTGTTTTCCATGTATGTCAGTACTGCTTGGATTTGAGATCAAGTATCTTTGCATTAGTCGTCATGGCTGTATTGATTAAATAAAGCGTAATCTCACACCAAACAAGGGTTAAACGATAAACGGACCGTACTTTGCAGTCGGTCTTGCAGGAGTTCTAAAAACAAAATGAAACACTTTTCTAAAGGAACAAAATAATTTAGCACATATACTCGATAATAAAACACTTTCGAGATTAACTCGAGATTAGATTTTATTTAAAAAGAAACGGAGTGCAATACTGCGCTCGTTAATTTTGATTATCGCAGTTATGAGTGGACAGACGTCCTAAATGAAGTGTTTTCTTTTTTAGTAGCTTCCAGCCGTTTGGATACAAACATTAATTGGCAAATAATATAACCCGATTTAGTCCCATAGTTGGGATTAATTGGAAGTGTAATACATTATTACAGCAGCAGATTAGAATAGAATAAATAGATGCAGCATAACCTGTAACATCGGTGCTGTGCAATGTTAGAAAAACATGTATAATACACGCTTGAAGAAGCATAATTTAAATGTATGTATGTGTGTGTAAATATATCAGCTGTCAGGTCTGACTGCAGTTTCTTGCAGCCCTGCCGTTTTATAAATATTTTATCCTGACAGCTGGTTGTGTAAAATTTGAAGCTCTGAGCCTTTTTTTTTTTTTTTTTTCATTTTTTTAACAAGTTGAGCTTTAGAGTAAGAGTGAATTTGTGTGGTGAGCTTGTGGGTGTATGTGTGATGAGATATGATATCAAATTCTTCCCATACTTTTGTTGCATACAGACTGAACAATTGTGGCCCCTTTATTTTATTCATTAAGGTTCAGTGTATCTTTGCCAGCCTACATCAATCTGCAAAGGAGTTGCAGAAAAGCCTCATGTTCATCGAGCCGTGAGTCACACATAATTTTTAAAGCTGTTATGGTGAATATCCAAACAATTTGTTTGCCTTCCGGAAGTTATTGTAGCCTTTTTCTTTTTTTTTTTCTTAAAAAAAAAAAATCACACAAATAGGTAAATCTTCAGTGGCACTAGTATTACTATTTGAAGTAGTATCACACAGCTTGAGCTAAGACGTCTGGTCGCGCTGAGTCCAAACGAGCAGTTTTCCATTACACGTCTGTTTTCAGAAGGCAATTTTAGCAGTCAGTCCACACACACACACAAAAAAAACTTTGCACACAGCATTTACAATCTGACTTGTGTATGACTCCCAACTTCTTACTACAGGTGTGCGCGAGAAAACTGTTCCCATTTATACTTTTCTACAGCGGGTTTAAAATTCTGCAGCTGAGGTCTTGAAGATGCAGAAGGGTACAGTATGTGGTGCAAGTCGCAGTGTGTATAACCTAAATTTTTTTCCTTGGATTTCTTTTGCATCCTTGTTTTGAATTTCCTTTGAATGTTCACAGTTATAAATAAAGGCTTGGCTGGAACATTTGATTTTAAAAATGTAAATCTATTTATAGTCGTAGTGGCCATCTTCCATTTTCTAATGAAAATGATACAGCATTAAGGTAGCAGCTGTACTTGACACGACTTAACTGAAACCTAAATTGTATTATTATAATGTTATGTTACACCGCTCCCAGCCCAATCCTTTGACCCTCATTATAGAGTGGGCGTTGAGCCTTATAAAAAGTTAACTGAGTTGAGGCTCTGATAATAACCCATTTGAGGCTTGGGTAAGGTAAGCACTAAGAATAAGAACAAAGTAACACACACATACAAAGCAACCTTTATTACTGCATTAATACATTAGTATAGTCCAGTAGAGGCACATTTACTCTACTAATGGATACCTGTAATGTTACATTAATAAAGTACAATGAAAACCCTGACAAGCAGCAATATACAAATAGCTTTTACTCATTTGGATAGGTACAAAGTATTTAAATGGAACTGTGGTATGTAGTACAATTACATTAATATGTATTGAAGCACTGGATACCTCGCCACTGTTATCGAGTATGTGAGGGCTGTCTCACTGGTTCTTCTTTTGGGCTGTTTCAGGGGATGAGACGCGGCAGAGGGTCAAGTTCACTGACGAACGAGTCTGCAAAAGTCACCTTCTCAACTGCTGCCCACATGACATCCTCTCTGGAACTGTAAGTGAGACAAACTTCAGTTCTGACCCATCCTGAAAGCTTTAAAAACTCAGTTCATTTCTAAGAGGTTGGAAAGAAATTTCAGAAAGGAAAAAAAAAGTGCTATAAGTGTCTTTAACTTTTGCAGTCTTTTTTTATTTTTTTACATTATCATTTGTTTATGTTTGAGTTTATGCAGCATAACTCATGTCTGTCTGGTTTTTTTTGTTGATAGCGCATGGACCTGGGGGAGTGCACTAAGATCCATGACCTGGCACTTCGGGCTGATTATGAAATTGCCTCCAAGGAGAGAGATCTTTTCTTTGAGCTTGATGTAAGTGAGGTTCCTTTTACTAATAATATATTAATAATATTATTAATGAATAATAATCTGGAGTGAGTGAGGGACAGGACGTGACTGAACAAACTGCTCTCCATCATGGCCCATTTCACACGCTCCACTCCACACTAACGAGGCAGCAGAACTCCTTCTCCCTTAAAATGATTTAACCCCGCTTTCAAAAAGAATGCTTCAGGAAGTCTTTTTTTTTTATTTTTATACCTTCTTGCAGCTGTTTCCCTGATTTATTGTGTGCATATTATTTATTAATGCAAGTTGCACAATCTTAGACTTTTCACTTTTCTTTAACTCATTTTTATGTTTTCTTTGTTTTTTATCAATGTTGTGCATATTTAAAAAAATTGCTTTTTCTCACGGTTTAAGGCCCTAGGTGTGCACTTGTGGCACTTTTGCTTTACAATAAACATAGTTAAAGAGTACTATTTGTATTCTTTATCGTACTGCTGTAACACAATAATTTCCCTTGTGAATGAATAAAATGTCTATCTGTCTTGCAAGTCAGCACCATTCATGCCAAAAGCGTTTTTGAAATGATGCAAGTGCAAATCAAAACATTTGTACTTGCCAAGTAGTGACTGCTGAGTGTGTTAATAAAAGGTGTTGCTCCTACAGGCAGTGGATCACCTAGAGTCTTTTATTGTGGACTGTGATCGGAGGACAGAACTGGCCAAGAAGCGCCTGGCTGAGACCCAAGAAGAGATCAGTGCAGAGGTGGCAGCAAAGGTGAATGATGCAACATTTTTATGCTTGATAAAGTCTGGCTTTCCTTATGCAACATCCAGTGAACCCTGTCAGTGTGTTTTTTCGCTCAACATAACCTGTTGTCTCTTGTGTTGGTGTGGCTGTTTTGTAGGCAGAGAAGGTGCATGAGCTAAATGAGGAAATAGGAAAGCTCCTGGCCAAGGCTGAACAGCTCGGAGCTGAGGGCAATGTGGATGAGGCTCAGAAAGTCCTGCAAGAGGTGGAGAAGGTCCGCACGAAGAAGAAGGATGCAGAGGTAAGGAGTGAGCTCTTAGAACTTCGAGCTTGTGGTGCTTTCCGTCTCTTAATTTTCTGAACTTCTGACACCTCGCTGCCTCTTTTATTCCCTCTTGAACCATTTCAGGAAGAATACAGAAACTCCATGCCAGCCTCAAGCTTTCAGCAGCAGAAGCTTCGGGTGTGTGAGGTGTGCTCTGCTTACCTTGGTCTCCATGACAACGACCGTCGTTTGGCTGACCATTTTGGCGGGAAGCTTCACCTCGGCTTCATTCAGATCAGAGAAAAACTGGACCAGCTAAAGGTGTGTATAACTTGTTTACAGCCAACTCATAAAAATATGAGTGACATGGTGCTGAATACTTGCTAGAAAGGGAGGATGATGTAAAGGCTTTAGATATGTTTGTTTTGACTTTATTTTATTTATTTATTTTTATCAGAAAACTGTGGTCGAGAAGCAAGAGAAGAGGAATCAGGAGCGCTTAAAGAGACGAGAAGAAAGGGAGAAGGAGGAAAGGATGAGGAGGAGGTGAGTGCCGATGTTAAAATCCAGATGACATTTACAGCAGTGCGTGTTTTACTGTTTAACTCTGGGGTTTTATTTTATAGGACAAGATCAAGGAGCAGAGAGCACAGAAGGTAAGGAAGCTCCCTCTTCTGTCTGTCAGTTCATTCGTTCCAGTCTTTTATGAGTCCGATTTGTTCTGTTCAAGTCAGCTAATGAAATATGCTGTCTTTGCCAGGTCCCGTTCTCGTGACCGCAGAAGGAGACGCTCACGCTCTTCGTCACGAGACAGGCGCCGTTCCCGCTCACGCTCCAGGGAGAGGAGGAGACGGCATCGCAGCCGATCCCGCTCACGCAGCCGAGGACACCGTCACAGCCACGAGCAGAGCTCCAGACACAAGTAAACACAGACGAAAACCCTTATTAATCTATACTCCCGTGAAAGAGAATTGAGCAAACACATGGAGATCCGTGGGATACTGATTGCATCGCCTAAGAACAGTCAGTGAAAATAAAAGGAAACAACAATTACATGGGCTTTTTTTGAGCCCTTTATCCAGCTTCAAGCTTGTGTTTTGGCATTTTACACATACAATCCTTCTCTTTTTTTTTTCAACTGCTCTGTTGTATTTGTGTTACTAACCTGAATATCTCATATCGTTTTGTCGCTCAGGTCGTCCAGAGATCGAGAGCGCTCGTCCAGGGACCGTGACCGCTCATCCAGAGACCGGTCACGGGAGCGAGACAGAAGGGATGGTATGAACGGCAGGTCGGACTCGCGCAGGGCAGACGACAGAGACGTGGGGGACCTCTGAAGACCAAACTCCATCCATGACCACAACACCACAGCCTCCTCCCGTCTGTCCATTTATAATATCCTAATGTTAAACACTTTGCCTCGACACCCCACCCCTCTGTTTTCCCGCCTGCCTCCTTTCTTTGCTTTAGTGCAGCTAGAGTGCACACATACTATCAAGTATAGAATTGAGTTTTTTTGTTTAGTTGTTGTTGTTTTTTTCCTTTCTTTTTTTTTTCTTTTTTTTTTTTTTTTTCTTTTTTTTTTTTTATAGCATCAGATACATCAGATTTTTGGGGATTTGGCAGGTTATTGGTCAGTAGTGGAGTGTACTCTTAATACCCACATCTGTAACTCGGTGACTTGTCTGTATCCAGTCCATCCCTCGTCTTGTTACTGCCCTGAAATGTGTCCACTAGAAAAGGCAAACTGATCTGCTGGACTGGAGCATAAAAATGTAACTGGTCCATGTTCTTTTTATTATTATCTGATGGTCTTTTGATAAAAAAAAAATCTGTCTGTAAATATATTCTAGGCTGACTAATTGTCTGAAAAAGCCTAGTCTTGTCAAGTAGTTTCTTGGTTTTTTTTTTCCCCTCCTCATCTCCCTCCTTGAAGATTTCGTTTCGCTGTCCCAGTGCAGTTCTCGAATGTCTGTCCACATAATGGTCCTCAGTACTTAGTTCTCTAAAACCCACTTAAAGTTTTACATTCAAAGGTTTTAAAGATGTTAGCATTAGTATCCGACTTGCCTCCCTTTTTTGTCTTTTTTTTATTATCATAAGTGATCAGGTTACAGGTGACTTTCTTCAGTATAAGTGAAATCTTCTGATCTATATTGGTGGCAAGTCTCTTTATCATTTCTTTCTATCTTGATTTCTTTTTAACATACTGCAAATAAACAATATCTTTAGAATTTGTGTCAGCATGTGAAGCAGTAGGTTCAGAAATGATCAAGTTCAGATCTACTTACCTTTAAGTGAAAAATTTAAACATTTTTTTTGGCCCAACTTGAACAGATTTCTTTTCCATTATGATTAAATGCAAACAGATTTTAATGGATGCACTGCTTTACCTAATGTGTGAAGTCATATCTGTTTGTTCTGCTGGAAACCTTTCTTTAAAGTCTCAATAAAAAAAAAAGAAAAAAGCACCATTTGGAATTTAATTGTGTGTTGAATTGTGTTGACAAGGTCCTGTCATTGTTAAGATGTGATAATAATGGCTGAATTTTTACAAATGTGTATTACAAAGATAAATACATTTCATTTAAGTTAATTAGGCAGAGAAGAAGACAGCTGTTACACTAAAATGAACATGCATTACAAACGGGGCACTGCAGTGGTAAAATATTTAAAGGGGATCTCTTACACTGATTTCCATTTTTAGATTTATTGCATTCTACTGGAGAACCACTGCAAGATTCACAGCTCAGATTAATTCTTATTTTTTTATACTGGGCCTAAGTCCATCACCTCAATTCATCCTGGAACAAACCACTCTAGTTCCATTTCCCCTCTCTTTAAGCCAGCCTTCTTCTGATTGGCTGGCCCTTGCAACCAAAGGGTTTAAACAGCCCGAGCTGTGTACCTGAGGTGTGTCATATTTGCACCACTGTACAAAGCCAAGAGTAGAAAAAACATTCCATAAAAATTGGTGGAGGCCTTTGAAATCTGACCTTTTGACTCCTGGTTTACTTGTACGTGCTCCGATCGCTGTTTGAAACTGTGTCCATGTTTAATATGAGCATCCACAAAAAACACTAACTGTACATATATGGCATAAAATAAGGAAAAGCAAAATCAGTCCCCTTTAGTTTGCACGGCACCTGGTTATATTAAATTCCTACGTCTCATATTGCTGACAGAAAGCTCGGTTTTAACATCAGGTAATAATACCGTAGTGACCCTCATGCCGTGATTTAATGTTAGATAGTCAAGTCACTGCCACATGTTCGGTCTCTGGGGACGGGAAAACAGTCCTTCATGTAACGCTCTTCACAATGTGGATGCTGTTCCTCACAATGTACTGCTCTCCAGCTTCAGATCAACCTTCATTTTCTGTTTCTCCATGACTGCCTCCAGCTCTGTGGCCCTTCTGGCATCCTGTAAAAAGTAGAAATCAATTTAGACTGTGTAGCAATGAGATGAAAAGCATCAGCTGTTTACAGTAATTTGAACCTCAAGCTACTGAGTTCAGGTCATTCCATCTCAAATTACTGTGAGCCTTCTGCTCAACGCTGAAGGTTTTTGTGAAATCCATATACGTAGAATACATTTCAAGATGTTTTTAAATGGCCTGTCAGCACGTTTCCAGCATGTTTCTTTCACACAAAATATGGGACGAAGTTTGGACGTCACAAAAACTAGAGATAAACGTCGATAAAAGCCTAAAAAATGATGCTGGCCTTTCTTACCAAAATAATCCAAATACCAATGTAAAATTTGTCACACATACAAATGCATTTTTAATGTCTCTTAATCTTTTCCTGAATTATAAGACTCTTCCAGGGTAATCTGGATGGCACGTGGGACTTGAAAATAAGAATTTTGTTCTGTTTGGATTAGACTGTCTGCTGATCCGAATGTATCATATGTCCTCAGTCCAGCATGAAAGGTAAAAGATGAATGAAAATATGTTAAAAGTAAGTCATTTTAAATCACTGATTACACTCATACTTGTGTTTTTGCATCCTGCCAAAAATGATCATGTTTAGTTTTCCTAAAACCAATAAAAATGTCAATATTGAAGGCTTTGATATGGCTTCCCTTTAAAAGATATAGCTGTTCTCTTTTCGCTTACCTCTAGCAGTGATTTTTGCACAGCGAGCTGACTGTACACTCTGGCACCCTCCTCTGGAATCACAGCTTTCAGCTCTTCTTTGTTGAGAGAGAACAGCTGGGCGCCTGTCAGCACACCCAAACATGACACTGTCCTGAGGGACACAAAACATAATGGATTTCAGAGGATACTCCGGTGGAGCCGCTGCGTTCATCCATGTAATGGCAAAACGCACGTGTAGAGCCAGCATTCCCTGCTTATACACAAAACGTGGTTTATCTGGTCTGCGGTCACTTACGGTTTGCTGAAGCCCTTCCCTCTGAGCCACTCAGCCACCTCCTCTGGAGGAGAGTGGTAGTCAAGGGGGAGGGAGGTGTCAGCAGAGCGAGGGATGACGAGGGGTTTGTTCATATTGGACTTTCCATTCGTCAGTCTCTGGAGCAGCTCATCATTTACCAGCGTGACTGAAAAGTTTGGAGTTTAAAGAGGTAACGGTCACTTTCATGCTCAAATAATAATATAAATGCAGGACTCAGTGGAGGAAAGACATAGCTCAAAAGTGCATCTTAAAACATGAGAACGTGGTTTAAATCCAAAATAATGAACCCATAATTAGGTGACTTATGAGAAGCCTATCACTGTGCTTTTTTGTATCTTTTTTTTGGTTATATACTTTTTAAATAAATCTTATATTCACCTGTTAGGCAAACGTGCAAACCGCTACACTACAGAGCCACAGTCTAGGACACATAAAGTTGTAGTCCGTTACCTTTGTCATTGTCCTCAACAGCTTGCACATGCTGGTTGTATGATGGTAAGCTGCGTGGGTGCTGTGGGGAGTGGGTGGGGGTGGTTTTGGGAAGAGCAGGGGGGGTGGGTGGGGCAAGAGTGACATTCTTGGAAAGTGGAGGCGCAGCTGGAACCTGAAGGAACGTGGAGTGAAGAAAAAAATGAGTTTGCTCTGATGGAATGATCAGATGAGAGCTTGTGTGTTTCACACGTGCATGCATGTGTGTGGGTGTCTTTTTTGCCGTCTTACACTGGGGGGGTTGTTGTGGACAGGGCTCTCTATGTGAGCCATGGGCTCCAGGATGTTGAAGGGGACGAAGCCGACCTGGTTAAACCGATTGCGACACTTCCACCAGCGCTTGGATGACTCGATCACCTGTCAGACAGAGAGGGTTGCGGTCAGGGAGAGGGCTGTAAAGTGTATCAACAACTGCAAATAGCTTTTGTCAAACAACGAATAACAGGACTTTTATGATGGTTCCTTGAGTGCGCCATAAAATGACTTGCTTCACTGTGTGTTACCTCCAGTGTCTCCCCCTGCTGCACTGAAAGCTCACTGCTGTTCCTGGCAATGAAGTCATAACTGCAGCAGTAGAGTCTGTCAGGCCCCGGTGGGAGTGAATTTCTGACCAAACGAGACAAAGTTTGTTCTTATTTAGTCAAGGTCAAAACAAACAACAACAACAAGAAAAACAGCAGTTCATTGATTTATGTCTTGTAGATGACTTACGTGTCATCGTTTGGTGGCTGAGGTGGTTGTTGCTGTTGTGGGAGCAAAAAAAAAAAATAGACAAGTGAAGACAACACAAGTTAGCACAAAATGCACAAAATATGTAGAGAAATATAATGTCAGTGTATATCTGGGTAAGGCTGACTGCATTAAAGTTTGAGAAACTAAGGTGTTATTAAAAAAACAAAGAACTAACTGTGAACCTTATACAGTTTTTAGCAGGGATGGACAGAAATGTGAGCTGACCTGTCAAAAAGCGGAAAGTGTATCTCCACTGTTTACTGTACGTAAGGTTTATTCATGCGTTAGTATCTTAAACCCCTGTGTTGTCCTTTTACACACTCATCCGTAGTTCTTGTTTCCACTGATCTACGATTAATGACTTCTAAATCACGTTATAGAAGTATTCCACACCTCTTGTTTTTCTCGAAGGGCTTCGAGTTTGTGCTGTGACTCGACCGGATCCTCCCAAACCTGCCCGTCAGGCTTCAAGGCTTCTGGCTTCCAGCCATCAAAGAACACTGGGGTGTATGGAGCTACAGGCCCACGCAGCTGAGACCTGAGAGAGCAGAACAAGTCACTGCCTTGGCCTTCAATGAGCTCAACAACCAAAACTATGATAGTTATTCAAGCAGTTTTCATTGATGGAAGTTATGACATTGGATTTTCCTCTTAAAGCTTGCTTACAATATTAAATATAATAGGTCTTATGTACATTTGACAGCTAATCCATCGGTTCCCTTTTCTTAACATGAGAAATCAATAAATCCCAAAATGCCTTAAGTGGATTTGTTATGCTTTTTATTATATAAATACTGTCACAATGGAACCTGATGGAGGGTCCTGTTAAACATCAGAAGAAAGTTTTGTCTTAAAGTAAGGGGACCCTCACCCCATGAGCTGAAACTGAGGTGCTGTGACAAAAGACCGAAGAAGACAGATAGGGATTGCTTTGTAGTCTTTCAGTCCAAGAATAAAAATATGGAACTGGATATGAGCAAAAAAACGTCCTTTTTAATCTCCTGTCTCAAAAAATCTGCTTATTTCAAAACGCAGGTAAAACAAAGGATTTCAAGAGAAACGAAGTACAAAAATATTGCTTGGTTGAAACAAAGATGTTGCTCTTCAGCAGATAAAATCTTCAGTGAACCCAAAAATGTAAAAAGGTGACACATAACTATCAACAGAGGCAAAATGCTCCCTTTCCACAGCCTCTGGCCAGAGTCGAGCTTGATACAACACCAAGACTGGAAGTTTTTAATGTGCTGCCTTTTTAGATTTCTGGAAAGTAAAACACCAGTTTCCCAACTAGTAAGAGACAGACAAGCATTGATACCGACCGAGGGTGTGTCCAGTTGGGTCCCAGCGACGTCCAGAGCTGCCTCTCCTCCTCAGTCAGGGTATCTTGTAGAAGGGACACAGCAGAGCTGGTCAGGGCAGGACTGGATATGGCGGCTCCAAAAGCTGGTCCTCCTGTTGTTTTTACCATCTGTGCAACATACAGATGAGAAAAAATCAGTGTGTCTTTTATCCTTTCTTCCTCCCCTCACCCACAAGTGTTCGCAGCAGATGGCTGCACCTCCCTGAGCCTGGTTCTTAAAAGGCAGTTTTTCCTTCTTACTGTTGCCAAAGTGCTTTTTCAAAGGGGCCAAGTTATTGTTGGGGTTATATCTATATTATTATAATTTCTTTTCCTTCAATATGAAATGCATTAAGGCAGTTATTGTTGGGATTGTTTGGCATTATATAAATTAAACTGAACTGATGTTCCCACGTCTGCTGTAATGGATCTGGCATTCAAAGTCTTAACAATCGCTGATGGTTCTAGCAAACCGCAACAACAATACCGTCCATCCTTCTGCCCGATAGCCGAACATCAAACCACAGATGTACCAACAAATGCAAAAAACTAATGGATACATCTGCACACAAAAGCCAAAGCACACAAGAAGAAGCACACACACGTCTTTGAGAGACAAGGCTGCGTGTTCCCATTCAGGTGTGTCAGTTTACACGAATCAAACACACCCTTTTCACCCTATTTGATTCATACTGGAGTGGAAAAATTAAAGCACATACTTTGAAATATTTCTTTCATTTCTGCTAACTCACAGTGTATCATCATGAGTGATGTTGATACTTTAATGAAGGGCATTGGACATTTCCATGAAATCAAAGTAAATAAATGATAATCTAAAGGCACTTGATTTCTAAAAAAGCAGCCACGAATGGCCCACCTTTTTTTTCCCAGATGGAACTTACCAACGTCCTAATTTAAAACAGGCGTCGAGGGACAACAAAGTGGCCTTTCTAGTGTCGAGACAAGCTCAAATCTAAACCAAATGTTTGAGAGGTATGCACCAGCAACCCCTGCCCGCATACAAATACAGCCAAGGAAACTGCGTAGATCAAACAAATGCTGCATTTTTTGGTGATTTTCAATCAGGCCGCTGTGCAGGGAACTGCCCTGTGTAAACACTGAATAGAAGCTGTAGCTTCTGACAACAACACTTAACTACTCTGAAGACTTTCCATTATTTTGACATGACACATGCTTACAGTTCTGCACTGATGTCCACTAACATCAGGAACAAAAACGCTGCCTGATTGGGCCGTCAAGCAGAGAATGTGTCTTTTGAATCTAGGCATTTACCCCCAGTTGACTTTTCCCCCGCATGGCATTACGTGTCACACGGATTTATTCGAAGAGGTTGGTCATGCTCCCCTGCAGTGAAAGACAACACCTCATATTTACAGCAATAGCAACAACAGTTGCTGAGGTAGAGTTTATAACCCTGACTCACCATATCCAGAGGCTTGAACACATGGTGAATGAGGTCCTCTGAAGAAGGATTGGTGATGGTTGATTTCAGGCGAGCCTGAGAAATAAACAGAGGCGATGAATATGCAGCTGCCACGAGTAAGCAAATAATGAGGCTGGACTTGATGGCATACATACCAAGAGGCTGAAGCAATATTTGAATTTCTGGAAGATATCAACGAATTCCCCATCTGGTGGAGGGCGAGCCTTTGTGGCAAGTAGCTCGTCTGTTGTTTGGGAACAAAATATAACAGCAGTTGATGGATATGTTGCTTCGAACTAGAGAAACTGGAGAAATCTATGCATCTCCCTCTTACCTTCAGCGCTTTGCTTTTTACTTTTCTTCTTCTTCTTCTTTCTTTGGTTCAGCACCGTCGCAGCTTCAGCAGTCTGCTGCAGCTTGCCCATGAAGGCCTCGATTTCGTCGAAACAGTGATTAAGGATCCCCTGAGGAAAGAAGAATTGCCTTCGTTACGTGAAAAGCAGCCAAAAGTGGCGACAAAAAACACAAAAGAGATGAGCTGGCTTACCACTTCTCTCTCTGCTCGCAGGAAAGAGATATCAGGTCCGCCATTTGCTGTCGTGAAATAGAGCAAGGGACTCAGTTTATCCATGTTCATTCATCTCTGCACTTCCCAAAGCCGCCCTCTCACAAACACAAGCTGACAAAGCCATCTCTGTGCTCTGGAGAGACCTTTGCCTCGAATACCTGACGCTTCTCTCCTTTCCTCCTGCTCACTTTCCCAACCCTTCGGAATAATTCTGAAGCACTACTGAACAGGCATGCATGTGGAAAAAGAAGTCTTCTATGTTTTTTCTTACCTCTGGGTCCAGGGTAAGGTGGAGGGTTGACAGGTGGGGGATTAGGAGCATGCAGCACGGGAGGACTTGGTATGTTATAGGGGTCGAACATATCTCCTCCACTCTGAGAAAGCCTGCGGGGCGAGAGGAGAGATTCAGTGCTTCTCCCACAACACGGCACTACGGGTTAAAAGGTGATAACAGTGTTTTTGTTGATGATGGTGCAGGTGTACACTCAGCGCCAGCAAATGAGACGCCCTTCAGCAAGGGCTCAAGAAGTCATATTAACAAGCTCACATTCAATGCCGTAACAGCAGCATCCTCTTGGTAAGAGCCCCAAACAGCTCTATGAGCGCAGTGCACAATGCGGCGCCTCTAAGATTTAGCCCTTTCCCTTATAAAGAAGACATCTGATGACCTCCCCAGCACTCTTAACGATGGGTTTTGACACCTCAGTATATATCAATAAAGATGTGGTTTTATGACCAGTAGAACAGTTTCCAGGTTTTTCCAAGGGTAGCTGCGTAAACAGGGACCACTCTCACTAACTTCTAATGCAAACCCAGTCATTTTTGTCCAATAAGCAGGTCTGAAATATGCTTAGTTCAAAAAGGAGCTTTAAAGGTTACTCCCAGTAGGCTTACAAGGGCTAAAGAGTTAATCCTCCAGCCCTTATCCAACCATGAAGAAAGAGTGAACATCCTAATTTTGCATACTCGTTTCCACGCTAAACACAAACACTTTACATTAGCAAGCAATAAAAACAGTGAGTCCGCTTTGACTTTTTTATCCCCAAAAAAATACAAGTAACCTAACAGTGATGACTTCACTTTTTTAGAAATTTTAATTAAATTCTGATGTAAATACAAAAGGCTCCTGCTGTGTCTCTTACCACATGTCTCTGCCCTTCACGTGTCCTTTAAAGAGAAATGTTCTCAAAGCCAGATTATGCCCAGAGCCTTCGCCTCTGTTCCCTTTGCCTTCTCTACTCGCCGTCACAATGGCCTTGCTATCTCTGTCACACCTTCTTAAGTTATGTAGAAACCGGTAGAACGAGTCTTTTGCTTGCTCTCGCTCAGCTGTTTATACTGTTTGTTCTCCCTCTCTCTGCCTCCACACAGGTGGATGGCAACACAAAGCTGCTTTGACTCAGTGGAAAAATGTGACATAATGACAACGACGGCGAAAATCAAACTGCTTTAAATGGGATGTGGGTCTGAGTTTCCTTTTTTGTGGCTGCCAATTAAACTCCGCCCATGTGATTGTGAACACAGAAGCGTGCTCTCCCATTAAAACCGTGCCGAGAAATGCACTTTCGTGGGTGCGTGATTATGACAGTCACTGTACCTGTGGTCATCAGGGAGCAGCTTACGCTTGCTGGCGGTGGAATTCGAAACTGCCAACGTGACTTCGTCGCAGATTTGCTCTGCCTGTTTAAAATGACAAAATGTAAGTGGCATCACTGGTAAAACCTGATGCAAATAGACCCTATGACTCATCCAGGACAACACTTGGGGAAACTCCTCGCGCCGTCAGCACTCACCTTCACCGTTTCACAGTTAAAGAAGTGAATGTCTGGCTTCTTCTGATCTTCACCTTGGCAGACTAACATAAGGAGGGATGGGAAGTGTTTTTCTGTGTTAACAGCTTCACAGCGGAAGATGGATCTGAAGGCGTAGCTCTCCAGCTCGTCCTGCAAGGGCAGATAGAACTGATGGTCATTGTGGATGCAAATATGTGTGGTATTTCACAGCTGAGCACATTTAAATCTCTTCATCATCCACTGAGATGCGCCTGCCCTCACCTGACTCTGTACGTCTCTGAGATAAATGCCCCCTGCTCCCACATCCAGGTACATCTGTTGACTCCATAGCTTTTTATTTTGAGCCAGGGAGGAAAGACGGTTCTGAGCTTCCTCAACGTTCCGCACTTCCCCATTCTGCAGCGAGAACGTCAGAAGGTGCTGCAAAGTAATGAGGAAGAATGAGCACATGAGGAAAAATGCATGATAAAAAACATCACTCAAGGGAAGGCACTCACTGTGACGATATGTCGAGTGATGTTTGTCATGTTTTTTCCACTCTGTCAGCTGGAGATGTGTAAGATAAAGCAGCTTTCCTAAAAAATCACAGACCTAGAAAAGGAAGCAGAATACCAGGACCACTCAGAAACACATTCTGGACAGAGTTACGAGTGACATTTGTAGATGGAGAGAGGAACGATGGTGTTGCTTTAACAAGTTATCAGCAGCTCCTACTTCCTAAAGCTAAACAGACTTACTCACAAAAGAAATATCCTCATTCAAATGTGCCCTGCCCCTCCCCTTTTCCAGCTTATGTTTGTCTATCCCCGCTCTGCTTCAGTAACACAGGATTCTGGTGAGTGAGTGACTGAGCGAGCGAGCCACCCGACCTGTCTGGTAACAGTTCAAAGTATGATACCAACCTCTCTGTTTCTCAGTGACCACTGAACAAGCGTCACCGGCATCAAAGACAGCAAACACTTGGTATAACTCACATGGTGTCACTTAAAAACTCTGCCCACAAAAAAAAATATCACTTAACCTCACATTTATGAGCACTCAGTGCCAGCCTGGTCTTGCACGAACATATAGTGTGGCATTTCAAAATGAACACTGGGACAGTGCGGTAAGCATGATGATTTGTGCACAAACTATAAGTTAAAGTACTGTTTTAAATCAAGGAAACATTTCTACATCTAAACAAAGCTTTACTTTGCATCCATCCAATATGTTTTTACAAAATATATTCTATGTGCGCAACTTAACTGTATAGATTTGACAGAAAGAGCTGTGGTCTTGTTGATGTTAGGTAAGAAGAGTAACACAATCATGCCAGGTTAAGTCAGAATTAAGTCAAGTGTCCATGGTGCTTTTGATTTTAGTACATTTTCATAAGCAAACCTTCAAAATCTGATCACAAATACTGAATTACTGGTAAATGTTTGGTTACACCTTCATAAATTACTATGAGTATCCAAGAAACCTATACAACATACAATAAAATGACTTACCATACTCATCTAAATGTATTTGAGAGTCAAATAATCAAAGACCTGAGATGTCAGAGACTGGAAATAGATGTCAAATCAGCTTACCGTAACTTAGTATACTTCCAGTGCCTGGATCTTGAGGTTAGCAGAAACCAAAACCTGTCTCGAGCCTTAGTGTGACTAGAGGTATCTTACTCACCCTGAGGTATGAAAGCCTTGACAAGCAGAGGTGTGTCACACTGTGGAGTCCCGCCCAGTATTTCACCCCACCTTAAAGATAAAAATATATATTTGTTTCTCTCTCCTGTACACCTACAAGTGCATTCCACACAGGGAAATGTAAAGGTTAAAATGTTGGAAGATAAAGTTGGTGAACGGTGACACAGAGTGAGTGGGTGAAAATAAATGCTCAGAGGCCTGAATTGAACCTAGTCGCTGTGCCACTGGAGTGGGCTGCCACGGAGAGTAACGGGGGGAAGGGAGGTCCATGCAAAGGTGCAGTGTGCAGGAAAATAAAACAAACCAGAGGTTGATTAGCTCAGATAATTTTTCATTGTCAGTACTTGAAGCAAATTGTGGGGTGGAAAGGTTTTTGGCTTCTGGGAGGAACATGCCAAAAGAGTTCGAGAAGGACAAATGAAACGTGTAGAGCTGCTGTTTCAGGACCCAAAGAAATCAGGCAATTGAGAAATCACTGACACAGTTCTGATGGGATCAAAGGGCCAAAAATCTTTATCTTTTGCTGTTATGGGAAATTTCTGATGAAGTCAGAATTTCTGCAAGTGAAGGAGATTTCGGGAGTTATTTAGTGTGCTTAGCAAAGGGAGGGGAAGTAGAGCTGTGTATTCTGTTGATAGGTTATGCAGCTGGCAACTGCACATGTACATATTACAGAAGTTGTCATAAGACTCTATTCAAGCCCATTAAAAGTAGACCCGATGATTCAACAGAACCACCTATAGCAGCAGTAACCTGAAGTAATCCTTTTCTGTGTGACTTTATCGTTGTGGAGGAAATTCAGCCCACTTCTCTTTACAATGTTGCTTCACTTCACTGGAGTATTGAAATGAATTCACGTACAGCTTTTTAAGTTGCTGCCACAGCATTGCAATCAGGTCTGTACTTTGACTGGGTCATTACAACACCATGATTCTTTTCTTTTTCAGCCATTCTGTTGTAGATTTGTTGGTGTGCTTGGGTTTCATCGGCCTTAAATTAAAGTTTCTTTGCCGAGCTTTAGCTGCAAACTCAAATCATCACCCGTCCACCACCATGCTTGACAGCTGGTATGAGGTATTTGTGATGATATGCTTAGTTTCCTCCAGAAGGTGGTGCTGTGCATCCTGGCCAAACATCACCACTTTCATCTGTCCAAAGGATGTTGTTCCAGAAGTCTTGTGGTTTGTTTAAATGCAACTTTAAAAAGAAGCCTTTCTCCACTGTGCAACTGTACTTTCATGAACTTCAACATTTAACATGCTAACCGAGACCTCTAGGGTTTGAGATGTAGCTCTTGGGTTTTTCTTTTCTTGGACAGTCTAACCTTGGGGTGAATTTGCTGTTATGTTCACTCCTGGGAAGGACTGGAGAAGCATTATTGTTCCACACCAGAAAACCGGAGAGGTCCTCCCACTTGCCGAGCGTCAAAAAATTGCATTTGATTAACAACACCTGCTGCTTTTTTACCATCTTATTTCCTGTGAAAAATGATAACACGATGGCCGATTTCAATATTTCACATTTTTGGAATTTAATTAGAACATAAAGATTATTATTTCACACAATCGAAAGAAGTGTGTGTGTGTGTGTGTGTGTGTGTGTGTGTGTGTGTGTGTGTGTGTGTGTGTGTGTGTGTGTGTGTGTGGTGGTTGGGTGATGCATGATTGCACAGTGTACATGTTTGATTTAAAGGGATGAGGTGGGAAACTCACAAGTGGGGTGTCATAATTCATAACAGTAATTGACAAGACAAGTCCCACTTTATCCTCCAATAGAGAGGTGGGGGCGGAGACAGTGAAGTTGGTGAGGTTGAAGCGCGACTTTGGTTTATGGACAATTGAAAAACTATTTCAAGAACCTCTTCCATTACACGGACTTTGTTTGTATCACAAGGTATTTATCAATTATTAATTAATACGCCTAACCATTTCTAAATGCGTAGATTTGTAGTTTATGAGTTTATGAGTGATACTAGACAGCTCTATTTAAAACTTCCAAGCCGGCATACGTGGCGTTGTGTGCGTCTGTACGCGTGAGAAAAATGTCGCACCTCGCTCGGAGTAGAATTTAAATCTATTAACTATATAATCTGAACAATAACAATGCTGCTACAACCACTCACGGGCACGAAGTTCTAATCCCAGTAGGCTGTAAAAGCAATGTTGCGACTACTGCATCAGCCTCCGCCTCCTTTGTTTTCTTTTATTTTCTTATTTTGATAAAAGTGCGAAAACTGAGCAGAGAAAAAAGATTTAGTGGTGGCAAACATAAAGGTAACAACTTAACCTGGATAAAGTGGTATTTCCCCACGTGTTCGGATTTTAACCATCTACCTGGCATCATACATGAACACGTGTCAGTGGTGAGTTAAGGCTCTGCCTGTTATGTGCGCAATCCAGGCTCAAATCGCTAAAATCTAGGTGAAAGCTTTACCCACTGTGGGTGAAGTGGGTAAACAGTGGTGCATTATAGTTAATTGAAGTTAGACTAAATTAAAAGCCCAGTTTTAACTTTTTAACACTCCATAGACCGCGTGTACCATAATAATAAAAAAGAAAACATCATCAAATGTATTTGTAATTTCTACACGTCTTTAAAAAACTTTAATTATAAAATTCTTATTAAGTTTGTCATAGTTTAATATTTCAGATTTATTCGTTTATTTATTCATATTAACCGTACTGTTGTGTATTTCATGATTTATTGCATTACAAGCGATGGTTTTGTCTCAATTTTACTTTGAAAGTTACACAAACACACAAATGGGAGTGGCTTCACGGCGTCGTGGCGCGAGACAGCGGAAGAACGCAGCTACGTCGTAGTAAACGGTTTAACAACGAAAATGCCGCGTTTATAACATAGTCAGCGGTTTTAGGTCTTACTTTAGTATTTAAGAATTTAATAATAGTGGTTTGAGAAATTTCTAGCATGTTACATTAAAGAAGAAATATAGAAACAGAACAATAACTGAGCTCGATCTTGTTTTAGTAATAATTCAGCAGCGACACGTGGCCGTTTCCTCTAACCAAAAGGAGGGATAAAGGATTATCGTCGCTGCTCTTCGTTACTTGTCGCTTTTTCTACCTCTTCGTTGACTGCACCCGCTGCTTGCCAGGTGAGTTTGGCTTCATGTTAATTGTCCGCTTTCTGTAAGCTCTCCAACAGCTGAGTCCAGTCAAATGGTCGAGGATGCTCTTAGCCATGATGCCATTGCATCTTTAAGAAGGGACTATTTTTGGGGTGCTTTAAGTGTTATTGAGAGTAACTGTAAGTGATATGGAGTATATAATTGGCGCTTGTGTCAAGAATGATTTTACACTTGGGTTACCAGGAAAATTCATTCATCGTCTGGCGGCATAGCGGGTAACAGACAGTACAGTGCCCCATGCAACTAAGCCTAGTCCTGCCATTGTTATGGCCTAAATATTAGTAACACCTCGAGTTGTAGCATGTTTCAGTCCAGTGTTCTTTGAGTACAGATCCCAAAATTATAATGAACAACTGCGTAAAAAATGTAAAATAAACCTGGAAATAGTAAAAATTAAGGAAGTTGGTTTTTTTTTTAAGGGTTTTTACTGATGTGGAAACCGAGAATCCACACAGACACTACCACATAGGCTAGATTCCTTTTTAGGCTTAAACGCCAAGGTGACAATCAAATGCTACCTAGGACTCTCCATTAGTTTGTAGAACTGAGGAAGCATCTTGAGTGAGGTGATGGTGATGAAACATCTTTATGAATCTACAACAATATCTTCAACTTGAGCTACTGTGACCTGGATGTCCAAGCACCTGTACAGACAGACTTCTTTGTGGTGTCTGTATGTGAGCAGAACCTTGGGAAAAAGTGTTGAAGAAGTTCTAATTCCAGTAGGCTGTAAAAGCCATGTTGATACAATTGCATCAGCCTCTGCCTCCCTTGTTTTCTTTTATTTTCTTATTTTATAATAGTGAGAAAAGCTTGCAAAAGCACACAAAACAGAACAGAAATAGAAAAAAAAACAGAAATAGCAATAAACAGGCCATGACACTCAGCTTAATATCACTTTTACGGTGTCGCACAAACGTCAGGATCGATTACTCTAATGTTAATGATAGTTCGGTTATTTTGCTGCGTAAGCTGGTTTTGTTTAGTGGTGTCGAGCCAAACAGACGTCTGTTTCATTGAGAAATGAGCAGACAGCTTGCTCGTTAAGTTAAAAGAACGGTAGCTTTTTCACAGGATCCAAACATTTGGCCAGTGTAGTAACTTAGCCACTTTGTGGTTAAATTTAGCTGTCGTCTTATTTATTACCCCTAATTACACAAATACTAAACAGGAACAGAAATAGACAAATACAAACAGGAAATACTCCTTATGCTATTTTTGTAACAGTGTATAACACCTGAGTCCAAAGCTTTTTATCTCTCCTGCACTTTTCCAAACGTTTTTTTTCTTTCTCTCTTATTGTAAAAGCATGTGGATTTATTGATAAGTTAAAAAAAATATTTAATCCTGCAACTTATTACACATGGCATTTCTGTGGTGGCCCTGAGATGCCAGACGGACTGCTACTGAAGAAAACAACAACCAAAAAATTAAAAAGCTGTGAAAGCATGCGGAATACAACAGAAGAAGAAAAAAAAATGGAAATAGAATGCTGAAAAGCTTAAAACAGGGCCACCGTCAGCTTTGTATTTTACATTGACTTTGTCCACCTCATTTAAATATATTTGTTAAAACAGTGGACAGTACAGCCTGCATGTCAATGATGTGACAGATGCAATGGAGTGACTGGGACACAGTGGGAGTGGAAAGCAACAATAATGGTGCAAAAACAGAGCTGGGTTGCAGCATATTTGCTGGTCATCAGGATCTTACTGACAGATGCGAATGGAGGTGAGTATACGGTCAATTTCTCAAACCACTTGTTAAATTATTTTTTAGGAAACTTTGTTGAACCTTTGAGCTGTATTTGTTTTTTTTATGCTTTTGCTCTGTCTTTAGTTGTAATCTAAGAAGCTTTAAAGAAGGCGACTGGACTTCTTTAGATTTTGTGAAGATTTTGTGAAGACAATGAAGAGCTTATTCAGTTCTCAATGTTGGGAAAACTGAAGAACTTTTTTTTATCAAAAAAAGAAAAAAAGAAACATAACCTTGACTTTAATGGCAACAGACCTAAAAATACTTTTAGCTGCTCCCTTGTGACAAGGCGTTTTTTTGAAACCAACAAACTTTGCTTAAAGACAACGTTAAAGACAATATATATATATATATAAATCAGTGCGACTAGAAATGAAACATCCGCTTTTGGAGTGACAGTACATCAGTGAATATGTAATGCGCTCGATACCTGATCGCTCGATACCGCCATTGCCCGTGTGGCCGCCGTTGCCTTCCGCACGGCCGGCCTCCTGACCCTTTTGCGCGCCGCCACGGCCTTCTTCGCAGCCGGCCTCCTGAACTGTCCCGTCCTGGCCTCCTGTGTTATCGGGCCCCAGGCCGGCCACCTGAACTGTGTTTCGGACTCTGCTACTCTGCTCCCCTGTGAGTTTTGTGTACCTTTTTTTTTTTTTTTTTTGGGACTCTGGGGCCTCCATCTTTGGTCATGGCCCGGTCCCTCCGTCCTGCGCCCCCTGCCGCCCGCCTGGATCTGGTGGTGTGTTTCTGTGGCTGTCGGGGGCCAGCCCTTGAGGGGGGGGGTGCTGTCATGGTCCTGCGACCATGACTCAGTGACTTTGTGTTTGTGTTCTTTATTGTTATTATTCTCTTTATTATTCATGGGCTGTTTTGGGATGGTTTGTGTTTGGGATTTTAGATACTGGGTTCTGGGTTTGTGCTCCCTCTATTGGTCCCTGGTGTTAGTGTTCCCCTGTCTCGTCAGGTTAATCAGGTCCAGCTGTTTCCCCCACCTGTGTGTGATTTCCCAGTGTCTCTCTGTGTACTTATAGTGTGTGTTTTCCCTCTGCTCCTCATCGCGTCGTCTGTGTTCATACCCGGTGAATCCCCTGCGTGCTCTCCCTGCTGTTCTCCCTTCATGTTCAGGTTTGCCACTCCCTTTGTGTAGTTTCTCCCAGTTTAGTTCGTCCTTAGTTCTGTTTGCCATCTCCACTTTATGTTCAGTATTGTCAATAAATCACCTTCACATCTAAGGAAGCGCTGCGTTTGAGTCCTCCTTTCCACGTGCCCCGGACCGTGACAAAAATAATTTTGATAACCACAGATGTTTTCAGCTGTGTTTGGGCACAGTCTGCTTCGCTTTTTGCTCACAGCTCTCAAAGTCTAGATTTGTTTTGTTGACTTTTAAGCTTTCTTTCAGTTTGTATCATCAGGTTTGTTCTACACACTGTCAAGAAATACTAGAAGCTGATATTGTGTTAGCTTTCAATTTTTGTGCAGTTATGGCTAGAAATGAGAAGGGTTCAAATAGATAAATGTGCTTGTCCTAATTTGGAGCAGGGTGATTTGGTGTATATAAGAAATCACTCAGTAAGAGGATGGCTGCCTTTTTTTTTTATCTAACACTGGCTTATTACTGCTGAGGCCCAAAATCTTGGGGGGGGGGGGGTGTCCAGTCCAGTCCAGTCCAGTCCATGACTGATAGTGTTCCTTCTGCTCCAGCTTCACAATAGGAATATAATATTTCTCAATTTGAACCTCCAAGTGTTTCTCTGTTCTTATGTTTCAGCTACTGAGGTATCCTGTGTTTTCATGGAGAGATGCATCTTACCATGCAGTTTCCAGATTGGCAATGAAACCATCATCTGGTGGTTTAAGACAGAAGGAGACAAACTTGTCCACTTATTCAACTATAACAAAGAGCAGCTTGAACACCAGGACCAGTGCTTCACAAACAGGACTAAACTCTTCACGGATCTGATCTGCAGAGGAAATGCATCACTTCAGCTGACAGGGGTGGAGATTCAGGATGAGGGCAAATATAACTGCATAACCCACACCACTAGAGAAAACCAGGAGTCATTTGTCAACCTAAACATTAACGGTATGAGAAACTTTCTAAATGTGCTGTCAGATTAGTAATTTTACACATATTATTAGTCACCTGATCACAGTTCTTTTATTGCAGCTCCAGTGAATGAGGTCAAAATTGATCAGGTTGACAACAGGATCACTTGCTGGTCAGAGGGGATCTACCCCAAGCCTCAGCTCACCTGGTCCACAAGCCCACCATCTAACATCACCTTCCTTAACACCACCACAGTCCAGCAAACTAAACAGCTGCTTTACAACATCAGCAGTTCTTTGATGTTTTCAGACGGTCTTTATAATGTGCTCTTTATCTGCACCATCAGCACTGGCAGAACCAGGAATAGAGCCACTCTGAGGAAAATTTGTGAGTAGTTCAACCAACTCAGGTGCTCAAACTTTGGTGCAACTGTAGGTTTAAAAATATATGAAGTAAACATAGTTTAACAAATGAGAGTTTTTGTACTGTGATTTTCACGTATCATATTAGACTGTAGTTTTAATTTTTGTGGTTAATTATATATATTAAATGCTTTCAGCTCTTATCAGTGATCCCAGCACTGGCGTGACAATCCCCTGCACCCTCTCAAGCACTTCACTTACCAATTTCACCCTCCTCTGGAGATTCAACCAGTGTCAGACCATCGTGAACCAAACCGGGATGAATGTCACCTACTCAGTGTCAGACGAATGGAGACAGAAGGTGGTAAATGTGTCTAAGTCAGGCAGCCTAATGCTAAAGGACTTATCTGCAAAACAGGAGGGAATGTACACATGTAAGCTCAGTAATGCTGAGGAGATGCACACTACTCACATCCACCTGAGACTAATCAAAGGTAAAATCAAGTTAAGATAAAACATCATAAAATTTGTATTCTAAGGGGACATACTGTAGGGAAAAACTTAAACTTAACATCAGCTTCAAACTTGCCCAGGCCACCTGATGACTCGATATAGCCAGCTTTCTGAAGAAATTAATTAATCATTGATATCATTATTCAATGAATTGTGTATTGTGCTGCAAAATGTGAAGTAATTTGTGTAAGTGTCAGCCAAAGCCAACCAAAGATTGTGACTTAGTCATTGTACACTTAATTTTTTTTATAATTCACCAGTAAAACACGGCTGTCACAATTAAAGTAATGTTTGGGTGGGGAAACAAGGAAATATTAAGTAAGCTGTGTTTATAGTTATAAAGATGATGTACGTTCTATGATAATCACCAACATTATGATTAGTAACTACTTTAATTACACATTTTTTCACAGGGGGTCACTCTAGCACTGTAGTCATTATTACAACTGTGTGTGTAAGTGTGTTGATCGCCTTCGCTGCCCTACCGGTAATCTGCAAAATCTACAGAAAATGGAGAGGTAAGGGGTCTGCGTTAAACTTTAATTACTTTGTTTGAGTTGTACCATTCAAACTGCAAAGGCAAATGTTTGTTTATTTTCCAGTGTTAAATTCTGTAGAGTCTACACCATAGTGTGTGATGATGTGTGCATTTATACTGTTGTACTGGCCTGTCTGCATCGTTCTGCCATCTTGAGGCATCAGTCACCAGACTGTGATACTACTAGGCAAACCTATCAGTTATCGTGTCTGCATCACTTGCGTAGTAAAGTATTTCTGTGACGGTACACAGCGTAAGTTGTGGTTTATGGTGGGTACTGTGGTGTAAATGTAACACAGTGCTGCTGTTTGAAGCATATGTGGATGCCAGGTCCTAGGAGGTTAAGGTGAGAAGAGGGAATAAAACATCATTGAAGGAGTACTGCTGTACAAATAAACAATAAAAATGTATAACAAATATAATTCAACAAAAACATTAATGACCAGAAAAATAACTAATACATTATGTATACTGATATAAGATAAATGAATGACCGGATGCTATAAATAGATTTTTTTAAAATCTATTTTTCCACTTGATGTGATGTCACAGCTTCTGTAGATTAGACATTAATTACTTTTTGACTCGCTGAAAAAACCCCCCACAAACTTCTTATTCTGAGGACAAAACAATAATGATTCAGTCTTAAGTACCAACTCTTATCAACTTCTTTTTGCAGATGACGTTGTAATCTGAAGGATTTAGATTTTGGACACTGAAGACTTTTTGAACTCATTCATCTCGCTTTCAAAGTCAAGCCTCAATCTTTGCATTTTTCTTGTCGACATTTTCTAGGAGGGTTTATGATTGTTGGTTTCACAGATTGTAAATTTATTTATTTATTTTTTTCTTACTGCAAGGTCAGCAGCTAAAACAAAGCACTCTTGTAAAATCCTGAACCCTGGTGGATTATACTTATTCAGAACACTTAGAAGTAGAAAGGACAAACTAAACATCTTCTGTCAGCATTAATGTAAGAATTTAAGTCCATCACAGCATTTAAACAAATAAGCACTCAAAGGAAAGTAGGTCATAGAAACCCTTGTAAATCAGCAGTCAATTCAAGTAAATTCAGTTGTATTTATGCGGCACCAAATCCCAACAACAGTCACTTCAAGACACTTTATATTGTTAGGTAGATCTTACAATAATACAACAGAGAAGAAACACATAACACAGACTGAACAAAGACACA
Organism: Copadichromis virginalis; assembly: GCF_057382275.1. Lineage (NCBI taxonomy): Eukaryota > Metazoa > Chordata > Actinopteri > Cichliformes > Cichlidae > Copadichromis > Copadichromis virginalis. Next base: position 13,172,842 of record NC_140625.1, read on the forward strand.
GACTCACCTGCAGGCACTACAACAGAGGGAACAGAGACGTGGGACCAGGGCAGACACAGACACTGACTGGACACGGGGATATAGCGGACAGGGGAGACAGCAACTAAGGATTACACACAGACAAACCATAAGACATGACTCTAACAAAAACCCAAAGACTAGAAATTATAAATAATATAATAAACTCAAAAACCCTGGGTCAACGACCCAGGCATCCTAACAGACTCTCAACAAATTGGAGTCTATTAGATAGATATTATTTAAACCCCTGCATGGTCTAAGCTCTCAATAATGGTTTTATTATTGACTGTAATAAAACATTACAGTCAACAGTATCGAACGCTGCACTGAGGTCTAGCAGGTCAAGCACAGAGATGAGTCCACTGTCAGAGGCCATAAGAAGATCATCTGTAACCTTCACTAAAGCTGTTTCTGTGCTGTGATGAGCTCTGAAACCTGACTGAAACTCTTCAAATAAGCCATTCCTCTGCAGATGATCTGTTAGCTGTTTTACAACTATTCTTTTGAGAACTTTTGAGATGGAAAAAAAAAAGGTTGGAGATTGGCATGTAATTAGCTAAGACTGCTCAGTTAAAGATGGCCTTGGTTAATGATGGTTTAATTACTGCCAGCTTGAAGACCTTTGGTACATAGCCGATTATTAGAGATAGTTTGAAACATTAATTAATGGTAAGACTTCTTTGAGCAGTCATCTAGAAATGGGGTCTAAAAGACAAGGTCGCCGATTTAGCAATGGGATGACCAAAAACCATATGCCTAATGACTGCGACCGGCTGGCCCAGGTTCTAATCCAACCCACGTCCTTTTGCCGCATGTTTTCCCCTTTTTCTCTCCCTCCACTTTCCTGTCACTCTGCTGTATCTATCTAATAAGGCCAAAAAAATAATGATGGTTTGAAGGAAGTAATACTGAAGTTAACTCAGAAAGATCAATTGGAGAAAAAGACTAAGTAAATATCAATGGTATTGAAAGTAGCTGTAGATAATGTTACTGTAAGATGATTATGTGTAATTTTTCCTGTAATAGTTAGAATAATAATAGATCTTCTAAATTTGTGATATGCCATTTCCTCTCCAGCTTACGAGTTTTCTCCTTAAGGTGCACTTTTGAAGTTTATATCAGGGAGTGAAAAAATTACTGTATGTTTTAATGCTTTAATTTAAGTCCAATGTACCTTTGAAAATGTGACCAAAGAGAATCATTTTATGCTCTGAGTTTTGAAAAAAGTTTCAAAACACCCACAGCTGCTAGTTAGCTGTTATTGCTAACTTCCAGCTGCTATTTTTACTTTATTTTGTATATTTTGGATTAATATAATGTTATATTTTTGTAGTTTTCTGGTATTTGTATTTTGGTATTTGCACAATTGTTTGTTTGTTTGTTTCATTTGAAACGCATTAACTAAAGATGAGAGTTTTAAATCCATCTAGTTTGGCCACTTTTTTAGTAAAAAGTGGCCAAATGATTTGGCAATAAAAATTTGTGATACTGTATGTAAATAAGGATTTTTTTAAACCCTGTAACACTGAGTGTTTTATATTTGATAAATGGGTTTTTGTGAGTTTTTGAAGCTTTACATCACCACTGCCATAAATGACAGAAAAGTGTCCTTTGTATTTGTCAGGAGGTTCAATAAACACTCCACTTTTAAAGCATTAAAGATTTCTGGCAATTATTTCATTGTTCAGGTCAGGGGTGTGGAAACTCCAGGCCTCGAGGCCCGGTGTCCTGCAGGTTTTAGATGTGTTCTTGATCCAACACAGCTGATTTAAATGGCTAAATTACCTCCTCAACATGTCTTGAGCTGTGTCCCAATCCAGCGACCGTACGCTTTGGCGGGTACAAGAAGTGTGGAAGTGAGAGGCTTGTGAAATGGGACGATCTGGCCTTCGTGGCACTGTTCAGGTAGCCTTGCAACCATGATACTAACTGCAAGAAACGTTTCATACAGCATTGTTTGACAGAAATGAAGGAGAAAAAATGTTTTTTTGTTTGTTCATTTTTTTATGACATCACTTTGATTTGATAAGTATCTGAGGCTGAGACCACAGGACTGTAAAAACATGATTGTTGGGCTCCATTTCTGTACTGAACAGTCATTTAAGATTAGTTAGTAAATAACAATTAGCTGATGTTGTTCATGAGACTAAAGTCATCTCACTTTGGCAATGTAAGTATAATATGGCCAATATTATAGTTATTGTCACATTATTATGATATATTACAGCAGTGAGCTTGAACTCTTACATTCACTGAGCTTCAGTAAAGGTTCAAGTTGCATTTATTTATATTTCCTATCACCTTAAATCTTCACTCAAAGACAAGTATCTTTGACAGTGTATATATAGATGTATTATATATGAGATAAATGTTGTTCTTTTAATATGTTGGCATTAGTAAATTTGGCTCAATACTTACATATATGTGTAAAAAGAAAATGTACGAGCTGTGATAACTGTGTCTGATAGAATGAAGAGTAGACTGATATATTAAATATTCCTTTATTGGGTGAGAAAATCAGACCATGTCATAACTGCTTTAAGTGACTTCTGCTAAATGGGACAAACTGGGCAGAAAGTATACAAACACATAACATCCTTATAGAATATGATGTAACACTATAGATCAACTTACCTCAGAATATATGAAGCATATAAACAATTACAGCAATATGATGCAACAAACACAGCAGTACTACTAATCCAAAATACTCAAAGCTTCATAGAAATGAAACAAACATTTATTTTTAGCTCCATTCTGCTGCTGATACATACTTTAGGTTTCTGAACATTAAACTTGTTGCTGCCTTTCATAGTGTGTAACCTGAAGGCCCTGAGTACTTTCTCCCACACTGCAAACACTGGAATGATAAAATTATTTGAACATTACCTAATAAGACTGATTCAGGACAGACAATTAGGTATTTGAAACTTTCCTAGCAGTCCTTCACAAACAGGGAACAGTCTGTCTATTCTCTGCATCTGTCAGCTGCTGCTGGCTCTTCCTCCTCCTCTTCCTCACACACTGCTGAGTTTGTCCTGGTGGATCATCAGGGGTGCAAAGCCTCACAGATGATGTAATGCAGTGGGTCCCTCAGTCTGTACTCACTCTGGACACTTGGAGTTGTCACACATGGAAATCAAATGTGTGATAAGCTGCAGGATTCAAACACAAGTGTAACTTATAAATACATGTTCATACTTTTATTACACAATCAGAGAGAAAGAAAAAGAGAGAGAGTGCAGGACAGACAGACAGGTGACAGTCTCAGGTAAATATGGTCTGTATTTGTATAGCGCTTTACTAGTCCCCAAGGACCCCAAAGTGCTTTACACATCCAGTCATCCACCCATTCACACACTGGTGATGGCAATGTAACCACAGCCACCCTGGGGCGCACTGACAGAGGCGAGGCTGTCAGCGCCACCGGGCGCCACCGGCGCCCTCTGACCACCACCAGTAGGCAACGGGTGAGGTGTCTTGTCGTTGTGCCCAAGGACACAACAACAAGCTGGGGCTTGGACTTGAACCGGCAACCTTCCGATTACAAGGCGAACTCCCAACTCTTGAGCTATGATCGCCCCAGGCAGTGTATACACTGCTACAAAACAGCACAAGAGAAGGAGGATTTAGTGTTTGTGTTATTACGAGTGCTAAACAAGAAGAGTTCCCAGATGGTGCAGTGGACACATGTGTGACTCCTGTGATTAAAGCATCTTTCTTTCAGCTTAAAGAGTGAGCCGTCAGCTCGTTCAAACACACGTTAAAGTCCGTTTGGCTCGACACCACCGAACAGAGGCAGCAATATGACATAGCTAACATTAACAGTGCAGTGAATCCTGCTTGTGCCGTGATATTCAGGACTGCAAACCGAGCAGCATCACTGACTTTCAGCTTGTTGTGTTTGTGGATATATGACTGACTTTAATTATCCATAAAATCATCACATTCTTTATAAGATTAAGGTTAACTATTGAACGGCGTATATTTTAAAGTAAAGGCTTTAAAACCAAGTTAGTGCAAACATCACTAATGTCACCTAACTTATGTGGCCGATATGTGGCCAACAGTAATGTTTTAATGTTCTTCATTGTTAAACACTTGCACATGAATACTGTAAGTGACATCATATTCAGTACTTACTTACTTTTAAAAGTTTACTCTTAGGCCGTTTTTTCCGAACAAAATATATATGGGACCAAGAAGTCTACACCGGACCACACTTCAAATTTGGCGAAACGAAGTGCGCATTTGTCTAGCGTATTTGTTGAGCGCATTTGGGACACCCTTCCTTGCGTCGCGGTCACGTAATCGGTCTCCAAATACGCAATACGAAGCGTGCAGTCGCTTCGTATTGCGAAGTCTGTCTGTCTGTTTGGTTTGGTATGAGATGGACCGCAGAGTGAAGGCAAAACGGCAAACAAGTGCTCAGCATCTCTGGGAACTTCTTCAAGACGGTTGGAAAACCATTTCAGGTGACGACCTCATGAAGCTCAGAGAATGCCAAGACTGTGGAAAGAGGTAATCAAAGCAAAGGATGGATATTTCAAAGAATTTAAAATCTAAAACAGGTTTTAAGTTATTTCGCAGTTTTTTGTTTACTACGTAATTCTACATGTGTTCATTCATACTTTTGATGCCTTCAATGAGAATCTACAATGTAAATAGTCACGAAATGAAGAAAAGCCATTAAATGAGAAGATGTGTTTGACTGATAGTGTGTATGTGGGGGGGTATGTGTGGTGGGGGATACGTGTTACACAGTGTTTGCACATATTTGATTTAAAGGGATCAGGTGGGTTTCTCAGAGAAATTGAAAAGTGGAGTGTCATATTTCATAACAGTACTTGAGAAGACAGGTCCCACTTTATCCTCCAATAGAGAGGTGGGGGCGGAGTCAGTGAAGTTGGCGAGGTTGAAGCTCGACTTTAGTTTAAGGACAATTGAGAAACTATTTCAAGAACCTCTTCCATTACACGGACTTTGTTTATATCGCAAGGTATTTATGATTTATTAATTAATACGCATAATTCTTTCCAAATGCGCAGATTATTTGTAGTTTATGAGTTTATGAGTGATACTAGACAGCTCTATTTAAAACTTCCAAGCCGGCATACGTGGCACATTGTGTGCGCCTGTTCGCGTGAGAAAAATGTCGCTCCTCGGTCGGAGTAGAATTTAAACCTAGTAACTATATAATCTGAACAATAACAATGCTGCTACAACCACTCACGGGCACGAAGTTCTAATCCCAGTAGGCTGTAAAAGCAATGTTGCGACTACTGCATCAGCCTCCGCCTCCTTTGTTTTCTTTTATTTTCTTATTTTGATAAAAGTGCGAAAACTGAGCAGAGAAAAAAGATTTAGTGGTGGCAAACATAAAGGTAACAACTTAACCTGGATAAAGTGGTATTTCCCCACGTGTTCGGATTTTAACCATCTACCTAGCATCATACATGAACACGTGTCAGTGGTGAGTTAAGGCTCTGCCTGTTATGTGCGCAATCCAGGCTCAAATCGCTAAAATCTAGGTGAAAGCTTTACCCACTGTGGGTGAAGTGGGTAAACAGTGGTGCATTATAGTTAATTGAAGTTAGACTAAATTAAAAGCCCAGTTTTAACTTTTTAACACTCCATAGACCGCGTGTACCATAATAATAAAAAAGAAAACATCATCAAATGTATTTGTAATTTCTACACGTCTTTAAAAAACTTTAATTATAAAATTCTTATTAAGTTTGTCATAGTTTAATATTTCAGATTTATTCGTTTATTTATTCATATTAACTTTCGTACTGTTGTGTATTTCATGATTTATTGCATTACAAGCGATGGTTTTGTCTCAATTTTACTTTGAAAGTTACACGAACACACAAATGGGAGTGGCTTCACGGCGTCGTGGCGCGAGACAGCGGAAGAACGCAGCTACGTCGTAGTAAACGGCTTAACAACGAAAATGCCGCGTTTATAACATAGTCAGCGGTTTTAGGTCTTACTTTAGTATTTAAGAATTTAATAATAGTGGTTTGAGAAATTTCTAGCATGTTACATTAAAGAAGAAATATAGAAACAGAACAATAACTGAGCTCGATGTTGTTTTAGTAATAGTTCAGCAGCGACACGTGGCCGTTTCCTCTAACCAAAAGGAGGGATAAAGGATTATCGTCGCTGCTCTTCGTTACTTGTCGCTTTTTCTACCTCCTCGTTGACTGCACCCGCTGCTTGCCAGGTGAGTTTGGCTTCATGTTAATTGTCCGCTTTCTGTAAGCTCCAGTCAAATGGTCGAGGATGCTCTTAGCCATGATGCCATTGCATCAGCCCATTTACCGCGCAAAGTCACCAGAAGGGACTATTTTTGGGGTGCTTTAAGTGTTATTGAGAGTAACTGTAAGTGATATGGTGTATATAATTGGCGCTTGCATCAAGAATGATTTTATACTTGGGTTACCAGGAAAATTCATTCATCGTCTGGCGGCATAGCGGGTAACAGACAGTACAGTGCCCCATGCAACTAAGCCTAGTCCTGCCATTGTTATGGCCTAAATATTAGTAACACCTCAAGTTGTAGCATGTTTCAGTCCAGTGTTCTTTGAGTACAGATCCCAAAATTATAACGAACAACTGCGTAAAAAATGTAAAATAAACCTGGAAATGGTAAAATTAAGGAAGTTGGGTTTTTTTTTAAGGGTTTTTACTGATGTGGAAACCGAGAATCCACACAGACACTACCACATAGGCTAGATTCCTTTTTAGGCTTAAACGCCAAGGTGACAATCAAATGCTACCTAGGACTCTCCATTAGTTTGTAGAACTGAGGAAGCATCTTGAGTGAGGTGATGGTGATGAAACATCTTTATGAATCTACAAAGATATCTAGTCGCCTTCAACTTAAGCTACTGTGACCTGGATGTCCAAGCACCTGTACAGACAGACTTCTTTGTGGTGTCTGTATGTGAGCAGAACCTTGGGAAAAAGTGTTGATTTGCATTATTAATCTGTTTGAAAAGTTAAAAATCTTTCATTTTGCTCCCTTCAATTTCAGATGGAGAAGCAGCCCTTGCCAGCTGATGATGACAGGACAGAAGCCACAGAAGTTGATGGGCTCACTGGAGAGAGCAGCCCGCAGGAGACGTCTGAGCCAGACGCCCGAGCCGGATGGAACAGTAAAATAGAGTACTTTTTGGCTCAAGTGGGATTCAGCGTTGGACTCGGCAATGTCTGGAGGTTTCCGTATTTGTGTCACCAGAACGGAGGAGGTAATCGTCTGCAACTCTTAACCACAGTAGATCGCTGCCACGCACTGACTTCGTTGAAGGTTCAAGAGATCAAACGTAGTCATTTTAGGGAGAGGATGTGCAGCTTCTACTCTGCTCAGTGAAGCAGGCAAACACATGTGAAGAACGTTCACTGTTAAATGCACTCTTTTTGTTCTTCACTGTCTTTATTAGATTGTGTTTCCGTGTCTTAAACGAACACAAAACACGTTAAAATCACACCACACTACTAAAGTACAGGTCATGTGACGTGTGGCATTTCACATCACTTTGCTCCTATTTGGAGAAGTTCACTTTAAGTTACCAACAATAAGGGAGTAAAGCTGTATCAGAAGTGGGTGGCTGTGTGGCAGAGGATATTGTTTTCAGCTCCTGGTATACGCCTCTCCATGTAGGAACTTTTAAAATATTATTTTGTAATGATATTCTTGCTTTCCCTCAGAAACTAATAAACAAAGTAACTGTCTTTGCATTACTGGACAAGCATGTGATTAGACCAACACCAGAAATGAAACAGTGGAGTTGTGTGTTTGCAGTCTAATCTGTATAAGCCAAATAGATCAAACTGGTGTTGGTGGAGGAAGCACTCAGAGCTGTCCTGCTGTCGTGCTAGTATAAACATCTGCTTCTCCTTTGCACACGTGGTGTTGCTTTTTTGCTAACTGAGAGTCATTCTCTTCCCAGGAGCCTTTCTCCTGCTGTACATCCTGCTGATGCTGATTGTGGGCATCCCCTTGTTCTTCCTGGAGTTGGCAGCCGGTCAAGCCATCCGACAGGGCAGCATCGGAGTATGGAAATATATCTCACCCAGGCTCTCTGGCATTGGTTACTCCAGCTGTGTGGTAAGATAACAACTGTTGAATAATTAACCCTCCTCGCTTCCTCTTCCTAACACTATCAGTTTGGGGCTGTGCGATATACAGATGTCTTTTTGTGCAGGAAGTTTTTATGAAGGAAAAAGTACTGTTTATGTATTAAAAGTTGTTTGGATAGAGTGGTATACCAAATTTGTTATTTGTTATCAAATAATTGTATTAGTCTGTCAGGGCCACATTCTCTTCTCCATCTTGAATGTCAGGAGAGTTGTAGTTTATGAGAACAGGACTTTCTCTTTCATTCTGTACGGCCTACAGCAATGCGCATACTTTCTTCTTCTCTGGTTTTAACGTATTATCTTGTTTTCAACTGTTCTCAGGTTTGTTTCTTTGTGGCTCTCTACTACAATGTGATCCTTGCATGGAGTCTTTTCTATCTCGGGAACTCATTCCAGCACCCATTACCTTGGGAGAAGTGCCCAGAACAGGGGAATGTAACAGGTAAACGCGGCGCATTAAGGTTCAAAACTCACAAAGTTGTGAGCATGAGTGGTGTCTAATGTAAGCGTTGTGTCGAGATGAAATATTATTTTACATCCATAATTCTTATTATTACTGTTGCATCATTTATGATTTATCATTGTTATCATTTTATTGACACATTTATTGAAACTGGTGAGGTTATAGTAAAGTCTGTATTTCAGGTGTTAGCATAAGCACATAATAATCTTTCATTGCAGGTGCAACTGTAATCATGTTATACACATATTGCATAATTAAAGGGTTGAAGCTCGGGGGTAAGGGGGGGGGGTAAGAGGGAGATGGAGCCTGATGTTTTGCAGAGCCTATCTTCACCACATATATGTGTTTTAATAAAATAATTTGTGTTGACCCACTATGGACTTTCAGTCGTATGTCTCTTCCTCAAAATTCGAACCGCGACAGTTCTAATTTGATGTGTACTTTTCCTTTTCTCACCAGTAAAGGAATGTATCAAGAGTTCTCCCACGTCGTATTTCTGGTACCGCAAAGCTCTGGATATCACAGATTCAATCGATGAGACGGGCTCTTTCAACACTTACATCGTCTGCTGTCTGCTGGCAGCCTGGACCATCGTGTGTCTGGGGATGTTCAAGGGTATCAAGACGTCTGTAAAGGTACCTGTCCGTTCTTATTGTGTCCATTTGTTATAGCGAAGCACCTTTATTATATCTTTATTATATATATAAGTCTCTTCTTCAAACGTCTCAGTGTTAAATGACTGATGAGTGTGTTTATCCACAATGTAATATACACACTGGTGTTGTGTGAATCACATTTAAAGGAAAAACTGGTGACTCCATTAGAAATAATGCTGGAACAGGTTTGTTTGGTAGCTTTAAAGAAAATAACTGTTTTGGAAATGAAATATTTATTCTAGTGTTTACTCAGGAATCAGCTGATTAGAAAATAACAAATATAACAAAAATAACAAAAGACAAGTCCTTCATTTGTCTTGCTGAGTAACAGTGACATGCAGCGCTGCGTGCTGTTTACGTCTCTCAGTTGGGTTAAATCCCTGTCATGTGTTGGATTTCAGGGTTACTGTGAGTGCCTGAATCTGTGGAATGCGTGGCTTACGTGTTGGCTGACCTCAAATGGCAAAAACTATATCACATATTTTAATATTTTTGTAAATTTTAATTCATGGTTCATACCGTGGTGTTTGTTTCCCTTAATGCATTAAACAGTCTTTTCTCTTTGGTGCTGTACACCACAATGGGGGACAAACATTAAAAAAAAAAGGATTATGTGGTTCAAGTCCAAGAATTTTGTCTTGCCTACAGTAAACACATGATGGGGATGATATATTTTGCTGTATACTGTGTTTTGATGCTAACGTCACTCGCTCACTCACTGAGCTCATATCAGATGATTCCTGCTGTTTCTATCACAAGAGCCATATGTTTTTGGTGTGATAAGCACAGGCAGGCAGCGAGGGAGGCCCAGTTAAAACTTGTGGTCTTAATAGGACAAATTTGTTGGCACATTCTCACACCATTGTCCTCTTTCTTTACTGCATTGGTATTTAAAATTCTGTTTTGCTTTTTTGTAGAGATGGCACAATACCACTTTTTTATGTCCGATACCGATATCATAAATTTGGATATCTGCCGATACCGATATGAATCCGATATAGTGTTTTTTAATCAACAAAACTGTTTTTTTTAAATATCTTGCTGCATTTTGTATAAGTTCATACTCAAGTTTAAAACAACAACTACACTAAAGCTATTCTGTTATACCTGTATGCAAAGAAAAATATTTCATAGTTCAGCAATACTGATCAATCTAATAAACTTAGACCTACACCATCCTCCCTATTCTGGTATTTTAAAGAGTACTTAGCATAAATATTAAGCAACCTAACTAATAGGGTTCCAACTCCCAGCAACAACAAAAATAAATAAATAAAAAATAGGGAACCACCCCTCACGCTCCACCTCATGATGCTTAATCGACGTAATCAACCTTAATTTGATGCAGTGTGAAAAAAAATGCACAGAAATCAATTCTTTTTCAAGAAATATTAAATAGATTCAACATCTTTCTTCAACAAAATTGCAGACTGCACAGATGGTACCTTCCCAAAGGAAAAAGTACTATAGCTTACTAGGGTATATTAGACTTAATAGTTACTATATACAGTAATTGACTTCTATTCATTTTACATCAAATTAAAACTTTGGGTGTCAGATAATTATTTATTAAAAGCTAGACATTTTAAATGAGAATAAGAAAGAAAAGTATGTCTTTGTGCCCCCTTTTCCCTGTTAATGCCCTATCGGCCCCCCTGGCTAAACTTTGCTAGATCCGCCCCTGCACAGTTACCAGCGTCAGCTACGTAGAAAAAGATCCTTGAGTAGAAAGTAATATTAAATACATTCTAACAACAGCTGATCAAGCTTAAACGTGCTGCTGTTGTTCAGCTGCTGGTTTCCTCTTTCTGGTGCAAAGTGGGCCAAAAGCAAACAAGAGAGACGGACTCGTGACAGAAAAGCCAATCAGCTGATCATTAAGCAGTTTCATGATTGAAGTAGCAGCAAGAAGAGGCAGTCGCTTGTTAAGCTTAACGCAGGAATGCTTTACAAACATTCAGGGATGGACTTACACACTTGCTTTACTTCTCTCGGGATAACCTTGTCGGAGATGAAATGCCGGGTTGCTAGCGAAGCTCCAAATGCTATCCAGACCACCGACAGGTCCCGCATGCCACAGCCGCTCTATCACGTGATGCATACTGCTCCGACGTGCTAACGTTCTGAGGCGAGTTCAAGTTTTGTGAGGTGCTTTCGTGATATTTAATGGATCGGATTACATTTTTAATTTTTCTCCGATATCCGATCCAGTAATTTAGGTCAGTATCGGACCGATACCGATACGTAATATCGGATCGGTCCATCTCTACTTTTTTGTTCATTTTAAAATATTGTATTCATTTATTTTAATCATTCAACGGCTATAACAAAAGAAATTGCTATATAAATGGGATAAATAAAGCTCAAGCTCCACACTGCTCTAAACGCTCAGTCTCAGACAGTTTTTTTCCTTCTCCTGGCATGTATGACATCAAATAAAGCCAGCAGTTAAAACCTTCTGTTTGCCAGGGGCAGCCAATCAGGAGACAGGTCACTTAAAGGGGCAGTAGCTAAAATGGCTTGTTTCAGTCACAGGATGAACTAAGGGGCTGAGCCCCAGTGCATGATGAATAGGGGTTATTTTGAACTGTAAGCATAATAAGTCTGTTTTAATTTCATATGCAGTTGTAATGATGCAGTAAACAAAGTTTACACGTCTGTAAATAGCTTTTAATATTTAAAACCATGCTGACCTCTATATTTAACATTATGTGTTTATTATGATGTGTTTTGCACACAGGTAATTATTCTTTCTGCTTCCCTAGGTGATGTATTTCTCTTCCATCTTCCCATACGTGGTGCTGTTCTGCTTTCTCATCCGAGGGCTCCTGCTGGATGGAGCATTTGAAGGAATCGGCTTCATGTTCTACCCCAAGGTATCGGCAGATAAAACGTCTGGTTCAGTGTAGAGAAGAGAAAGAGATATAAATAGTTCTTTGACACAGCTTTTGTTTCTGCAATGCAGTTGGAAATCTGGGCAGATGTGCAGGTGTGGCGGCAGGCAGCTACGCAGGTTTTCTTTGCGCTGGGCCTTGGCTTTGGGTCCATTATCGCCTACTCTTCCTACAACCCCAGGAACAACAACTGCCACCGTGATGCCTTCACCGTCTCCTTCATAAACTTCCTCACATCTGTGCTGGCTACTCTGGTGGTCTTTGCTGTCCTTGGTTTCCGAGCTAAAAACAAGGTCATGGAGTGTGTAGCCAGGTATGTTTAATTATAAGACTAAAATGTGTGTTTTGCATGTACCGTGTCATGAACACTGTTGATGTAGCTGAGGGAAATTGTGTTTGGATTTTCAAAATCAGAAATGTAATATTTTTCTGTATCCTGTTGTCTTTTTTATAGCAACTTGAATGACCTGTCAAAACACTTTCACGACGGTCTTGTGCCCAATAACGTGATGCCACCGTTTAACTACTCTGATCCCAAATCTGTGGCTCTGAAGGACTACAGTAACTGGTTTGAACAGTATGCATCTATGGTGCCTGGCAATTTAACAGACTGTGACCTGGAAAAAGAAATGCAGAAGGTAAACATTACGCTTCTTAGACTAGTTTCAGTTTGCTTACGTAGATGATGTTATAATTGGCTTGCAAATCATGATGACTAAAGCTGTGTTTATGTTCAGGGTGTGGAGGGAACAGGTCTAGCTTTCATCGCCTTCACAGAGGCCATGACCCTCCTACCTGGCAGCCCTTTCTGGTCCGCCCTCTTCTTTCTCATGCTACTCAATCTTGGACTCAGCACTATGTTTGGCACTATGGAGGGCATCCTCGCCCCCCTGAGTGAACGCTTCAAATGTCTGGCGAGGAACAAAACCAAGCTTACAAGTAAGAACCAGTTTTACCTCTTCTATTGTTTGAAAATTCATGCACGACTCAAGGCAATCGAAAAGATTGGTCGTTGACAGCTGTTAAACTGCACATCTGTCAATACTGTAAAGCTCCGTAGCCACTGTACGCAATTGAGACTGAAGAGACTATCCAATGAGAAGGAAGAACGACTGTCATATAACTTGGTATTAAATACATTAGATGGTTACCCAGGCAACCAGAGCCTGAAATGCCAGCAAGTGACCAGCCTTCACTTCAAAGTGACAAGTGAGGCGTTTCCAGTGTGTGCATAGCTTCAGACTTTGAATCTGAAACTGATGTCTTTTAATAACATTTTGACGTCATCCACTGAGTTCTGTTATAAAGGCTCTATGCTGACATTAAAGAAGATGTTTTTTTCTTTATAACAACATGTGTGTCTTGTTGCAGTTGCCAGCTGCATCATTGGCTTTCTGCTTGGCCTGCTCTTCACTCAGCGCTGTGGGAACTACTTTATGATGATGTTCGATGATTACTCTGCGACGCTGCCACTCATCATCGTGGTGGTTTTTGAGACTTTCAGTGTGTCTTGGTTGTATGGAGCTGATAGGTGAGGTTTCTGATTGTGGTTAAGTGAGGTGTGTTTTTAACCATAAATCTCACTAAAGTCTTGTGTACTTTTTTTCCCTTCTCACTAAAGATTCCTTAATGACATTGAAGGAATGCTGGGCTGGCGTCCCAGTGTTGTTTACAAATACCTGTGGAAATACATTTGCCTGTTTGCTATGCTTGGGCTGCTCGGAGCCACCACTATCCGCATGTTCCTGTCTCGCCCCACGTATATGTCATGGAACCAGGAAAAGGTATCAAGTTATTTATTAACTTTATAAAAGTCTTGAACTACACTTCATTTCCTTATGAGAAAGAAGTGCAAGAATTTATTGAAGCATCTGCAAACATACATGCAAACGCAGTATATAAGGCAAAGACAATGTTTACAATTCTAACAGGCTTGAAAGCAGATATTTAATATGTCCACTTTCATCACAGCTAAGTTAGGAAAGCTTTTTGTGCAATGTCTTTAAGTAGTCTTCAGGAATAGTTCTTCAGACTTCTTGAAGACTACTCCAAGCTCTTCTTTTGATGTTGCCTTCCTTTTGTTCTGTTCTCTGTCAAGATGATCCCACACTCTGCTACAAGAATGTGGAGGTCTGTTCTTTAGGGAATCCATGACTGACAGTGCTGCACTGTGTGTTTTTGTTTGGAATCCCTGTCATGCTGAAAATGTAAACCCTTCATAAGACTTGCTGAAATTGATTTTTTTAGCATTAGACAAGAACTGGACTTGGCTCAGCCTTTTCTCCCCGTTTCTCCTCCTTAAGACACATTTTCACTGAGACAATTTCTGATGAAACTTTGGAAAACACTAGATGGATTAGCTGAAAGGCCAGGCTCAGTTCCTGAATCAGATATTCCCCCCCCCCCCCCCCCCCCCCCCCCCCCCCCCAATTTGATTAGGACATTACTTTCAGATATTGCTCATCTGCTGTTGATAGTTTTTTTAGGCCTGTCGTTTCTTCTTTTGTCCGCCACTTGTCCGATTTCTTCATTTTTTAAAGAGCACACCGAGCTGAGAGTTATTAGCTCGTTGGGAATCATATTGTTGTCTTTTTTAAGCCTGTCGAACTGTTATGTTTGGCATTTTTCAAAGGATTAGATAAAGAAATGCAAAAAATGGTGTGTTTGCCACTGGTTGCTAGTAACAGAGTGCCTAGAATTTAAATTTGTTCTTTGCTAAATTGTCTCTTATGTGTCGACACAACACAGTGGAGTGACTTTTTTATGCTTGAACAGTTCATGGTCAGTGTTAAACGGCCAAAAAAGGACTTTTAGAAAGCCTGGAGAACTATTGCTCAAGACCACTTTAAAAAAGTATAAGAACGTGTGGCTCGTTGGAAGCAAAACATAAAGAAATGAGGGGTGGCTCCAGTCTACTGCAGATTAGTTTAGAAAGATATGCACTTTGTGATTGCAGGAAAGAAAACATCAGTTTGAGAAGAGATTTTTGGAGTTTATTTTTAATATCCTGAAGCTCAGTTTATTACTATCTTTCACAATACACTAAAGCTCTTAACTGTTTAACTTCCTGAATGATTCATTTGATTTGATTTTTCAGGCTTCTGAGGAGCATTTGGAATATCCTGACTGGGCTCTGGCTGTTTTGGCTTTATTAATAATATTTGCCACACTGCCCGTGCCAGTGGGCTTCATCCACGCGTTTCTACAGAAGAGAAACACACAAAGTAGGGATGCAGAGAATGGTCACTACAGGATGGTTAACACTGAGGAAACTGCTATGACTGACCTTTCAGCACTGGAACATAGGAATGGGGACGCTGCTCCGGTTTCCTAAACCCTCAACAAATGGGCTGTATTTAAGGAGAAGGAACTTATCAGTGATATATAAGCTGATGCATTATAAAGGGACAGTCATTTTGTTACTGAGCCTTGCAGTTACCTCACTTGTTCAAAATCAGAAACACATCTACATAATGCCAGCTGTTAAACTGCATATCCGTCATGGCCTCTGTGAAGGCGGTGAACTACATTAAAAGAGGAAGTTAAGCAAGAAAGATGAGCCACAGTGAGCTGCACAGCTTCTCTGCTGTTGCTCACAGAATGATGGAAGAAGCTTGATTGTAATCCAAGGTCTTCACTAAAAGGACATGAGTTCCCAGGAGTCTGACCTGTAGTATTAAACTACGTTTTCTGTTACTGCCACTAATTACAGATGCTGCCAAATTAGTCAGAAATATTCCAAACGGCCATTTTAATATTTTCCTTTCTTTTTAAACTTTTAAAGTCAAACTAGATCTAGATGCTAAAGATGCTCCAGCAGCTTTTAAAAAGTTTGTAGTATGGAACAGATAATTTATTGATTTGTGAAAACTATTGGGTAAAATTTCCATTAAGTTATTTTTTACCAAAGTTAGTGTCCAAAGAAGCAAAAATATGCTTTTAATATAAGCCGTAAATATTCTATGATCCCAAAGCCAGTGTTGGAAACCAGGGTTTGGACCATCAGAGCCTCTGCTCCTGACCACTGCCCAGTCCACAATGTATGGAACCCCACAGTACCTCCTGCTGGCCCCCTCACTGAGGACAATTTTGCTGTGGGGGAACGTACGAGGGGCTATATTCCTAATGGGTGTTCAACTCTACCGTGGCTAACAAAGGGAGTGAGACAAAGGAGGCCCTGGGTCAGATCTATGAGACAGAGGAAGTGTCTGGGGAGACGGACAGAGGTCTGACCATCTCTGCTATGCAGCAGCCCTGAAACGCAGATCCAGAAACGGCAGAGGATGATAAAGATCATGTTATAGTTGTTTTGTTAACGTTGTTACATAGTTAACATTCATTTACATCGTCCTTTCACTCTCGTAGTTTCTCTTCTTTCTGTTGGTCATTCATTATGATAACCTGAGAATTGTCATTGATCATGAGCCGGCTGAGCTACCGCGTCATTAACCTGTCACTGCTGTCTCTGTTGAAGTCAGACTTGTAGCGACTGCTAAGTATTTTCACTGTATGTTTATATTTTTCCTGAGCAACTTGGATTAATACCTACAGTACAACACTGTGCAGGTTTACTATCACGTTTACTCCAGAAATGAGTCGCTTTAGCTACGTATGCTGCTGTTCAGCACAGCATGTTTACAGTCAAAAAAACAACCGAGACCAGACTCTGTGTTTGAACTCGATAAGACATTTTACACTACGTAAGCAGGTGTAGCTGCCCAGGTTATAATAAACATGCAGGCTAGCATTATTTGTTCAAGGACACAGTTGATAAGTGTGTGGTGAGGTTTTTATGTCCTCTGTTTTTTAAACTCTTCGGTAACAAAGTCAGTGCAAAACAAAATCTGCACATCTGTGTATTTAGAGTACAAAGACTGACTGAAGCTGTTGTCAAGTGACATCATGCTAATGCAACAAAAAGATAAAAAGATATTTATATGATGTGTATGTATGTAAATGGTACATGTAAAATAGTTTTTATTGCTAAACATTTGAGTAGTTTTTTTGTAGTTGTAAATGGAAAATTGCCTAAAGGACCTTTTGTGTATGTTTTTTGTAAAGATTAATATATTTTTTAGACTTCATTGCTCTGTGATATCGTCTCACAGCTGCAGTGTGTTTTCTGGTGTAGTTTTTCCGTTTTATCAGGATATAGTTGAATGAATTGACTTGATGGATCATTATGCTGTTTAATCCCGGGGGCCTTTAGCTCTAATAGGGCAGAATGAACAAACCGTTAAAAGCATCCTAGCATTCTTGTAACTTGAAAAACATTTCTTTTGACATTGCAGTAGTGTTCAAAATGTATGTAAGATACTATTGTTGTATTATTTGTTGCTGTTCTTTTCTTAATAAACTTTAGCATCTCATTCGTGTTTTAAAGTTCATAAAGTTTTGATAGATAATGGAAAAAGTGTAGATTTCTGCTGTCCTGTTCTGCACTAAAACATGCTCTTTCCACTACCTGCTGGGTGTTGCTGCCCATCAGCACAGTTATTTTTCTGGGAAAGTTGAAGCATATCGAGACCCGCCGAGAGGTAAATGTCTGTGCAGCTACAACAAAAATGATACAACGACAATATGAACATTTGTTTTTCTTACAGCCTTTCTTTCTGTTACAGCTGGAAAGAGTAGAAGCTGTTTCTGACTCTTTCCAGCTGTAACAGAAAGAAAGAACATAATACTTTTCATTTTCTATAAATCCCCAGCAGCTCATTTACAGGAGTGCAGGTGAAATGAAACATGAGGGGGTGGGTCTATTGTAGCTTTTGCTTTCAAATCCGTGTTTTAATTGTCAGATAAAGAGAACAGTCAGTGCTTTTCTTTGTTTTGTTTCTCTTTCTTATCTCTCAGTCCTTAAATAGGGCCTGGGTCCTTACCCCGGGTCAACACACCTGAATCAAATGATTAGTTCATTACCAGGCCTCTGGAGAACGTCAAGACTTGTTGAAGAGGTAATTCAGCTGCGTTGGATCAAGGACACATCTAAAACCTGCTCGACACCGACCCATGAGGCCTGGAGTCCCCCACCCCTGGCTTAGATGATTAACTGTCAGAATATTAAGCTGAAAGGGCTGTACGTCTGCTCACTCCTAATATTCAGAGTGTAACTACACATTTAATACATTTAAATCCTGAAAAAGAAGTGCAATTTTCCCACATGATAAATACATGCTGCTGTAGTAAGTGAAAAAAGTCTGTCAGCATGCATCTTTAAACATTCATTGTAAGAAATAAATATAAAATGACAGGAAAATTTCTGTCAATTCATTGCCAAATTTGTCAGAAATTTTTATTATAGATAGTGAAAAAATGGGAACTTTCTATCATTTTATTGTTCATCTACATCTTATTCGTCTTGGTGTCGTATGAATGACAAGGGGGGAGGTCTTAATCGGTAGGCAACACACAAAAATTGACCTTTTTAAAATCAGTCCAGTGGGTCTGAGTGTTTGTCTTATGTTTGACACCTCTGCCATAAGTGCATTTACTAAAGGTAAGGTAAGGTAAAGGTTAAAGGTCAAGTTTTCTGAAAAATCTTGGGAACACAAGTTAATGAGTTTAAACAGATCTTTGACAAAAACAGGCAATGAAGTTCAGACACTGTGTGGTGATGTGTGCTGTCCTGACAATACATGTAAGAACAGACTGTGATTAAGATTAAGAGCATTCATACCTTAAGACTTAGTGAATTATGTTTGCCTGTGGTGACACAGGTAATTCAGAGGCGACCTGGCAGGCATGTGCTCTACAACTTCATGAAGACTTGCGCCCCCTGTCAGGAGGCTGAGGTGTAGCACCTGAGGCTACCAGTAGTTTTATTTCATTTCAACTTTTTCTATTGTAGCTCAGTTCAGATTCTGTTTCCAGAGTACATTTTCTTGTTAATATAAATATTATTATTTTAAGTTCACAAAATAATTTCGTTTAGCTATATTTTTTCCAAAAGCCTAGTTTTCATTTTTATTTTAGTTGACTACAGTGTTTAGTTTTTAGTTTAGCTTTAGTTTTTTATAATAACTTTGTTAATCATTGCAGTATATCACACAGTCAGTTAAACTTCGGAGATATCAGTCTGTGCAGTTAGGAAGCATCAACCATAGTGACTCCATTTCACCTGATGCACTTGAGCGACTACAACAAAACAGTCTTTAAAATGTTTTAGCAGGTGCTGGACACAGACGATCTTCCTGACTGACTTCTGCTGAGGACTCAACTCAGCAACAGGAGCAGCAGTATCTGGTCTTGCAGGAGGAGCAGTGCCAGTGTGCATACCTCTCTAGACAATGATTTACCCATTGCCAAACCGGTCATGCTGGATGATGTTTCAGGGAGTGCTCTGCCGTATTATTAATCATGAATTTGCTCTCATCTGTGAAGAGAACAGCATTCCTTGGCTGGACTGAAAGCTCTGGTGTTCTCTGGTGAAAGCCAGTGAAGCTACATGGTGGTGCTGGGCTGTGATCGCGTGTCCCACTAACGGACGTTAAGACCTCGTGACACAGTCATAGAGTCTGTTTCCCACAATATGGTCTGAAACTTGAGTAGCCTGCTGGAGGTCATTTTGTGCTCCTCCTTTTCTTCATCACACAAACGATTACATATCGGTTCTGCTGCCCGGTTGATGCCCTTCTGCTGCTCTGTCCAGCTACTCTAGTGTGCTGGCCCATCTCCTTATTTCCTCCACACTCTTGAGAGTGTGCTCAGAGACACAGCAAACCTTCTTGTGCCATGATAGAGGAGCTGCACTACCTGTGCTACCTGAGTGTGCTGCAAAAACCATTTCATCCAACCAGCAGCAAAAACAGAGACACAGCTCTGAGCTGTGACCAAACCAGGCTCACACAGCTGCTGCTTGGATCGCGAGGGGCAACCAATCAGGAGAAAGTTGGACTGAAGGGAATAAAAATTAGCAAATAAACTAAGGTGTAAAGGTGTATGAGAAAAATAAACATTATAATTAACTGTAAATCATGCAAAGCAACTCATGTATGAGTTAGAAAGACAATTTGGAGCTGGAAGCAGGCATAATAACTCCACCTTTATGATTGTACATGCTTTCTACTTTCTACATTATTTAGCATCTGTCTGAATCACTACAGATGATGAAAGAATACATGAATTTCACAGACACCTTTTTAATGTTCATATTTGTCCAGACTCTTCCAGACTTTGTGCATAGCAGTAGTTTCAACGCTGTTCTGTATGATTTATGCAGTTACTTTAAAAAATATCTATTAGAGAATAATACTAGCAAATAGGTTGATATTTTGAACTTTCACAAGTCATAGTAATGGAAAAAAGATATCTGTGTCTACCTGAACCTAGCACTTGCCACATGTATATGCTTGGGCGTGCTCACGTATGTCCCCTTGGAAATATTCAGTGTCTGGGGACTTCAGTTGTCTTGGATGCAGTCTCAGCTCAGTTGTTGAGAGAGGCAGGGGGGAAGGGACCAACGCCCAACTCTGAGAAAAACGGCAGCCTTGGTTTGACCTCAGGTAAGCACAGATAATTTATATTAATTATTATTATTTTGTCACAGTAAGTGAATATTTGATAGACAGTTAAATGGTTCCAGATATGTGTTTTTAAAGCAGGAATGGGTCTGGTTTACAACATGAAAATTATTACTGTAGAAGAAAGCATCTGCAGTTCTCTTTTGATCATTTGAGTTTGTCACCATAACTGTTGTACAATGCACAGTATTGCGCAAAAGTCTTGAATTATCCCTAATTTCTTTATATTTTGCTAGGAAAATTGGAAATAGTTGCAGTAATCTACTGAAAAACTTGCAAACGAGTATACAGAGCACAGTTTGTACAATTCAAATGTGCGTGAAAGCCAATATTTGTCTCGGACACCTTTATTCTTCAACACAGGCTGAAGTTTTCCTGCAATTTCTTTAAGTAGTCTTCAAGAATAGTTCTCCAGGGTTCTTGAAGAACATTCAAAGCTCTCCTTTGAATTTTGGCTACCTTTTGTTCCATTTCTGTCAAAAGGATCCCACACTACTTCAGTAATGTTGAGGTCCGAGCTCTGGGGAGGCCAATCCATGACTGATAGTGTTTCAATGTGTGTTTTTCTATCCAGTTATGCTTTGGCAGTATTTCTGGGAACACTGCCATGCTAAAAAATGAATGCTCCATAAAACCTGTTTCCTGATATTCAGACCAGTTCTTGTGTGGTTTGGCGTCCCTTAGAATTTATCTTGACTGCTAATCATCTGCTATGGGCATTCTTTTAGGTTTGGCACTTTGTCTGTTCTTCAATTTATCCTCAAAAGTCTCCTCCAAATTCTTAAGCACATACTGCAGATTATCTGCCAGGTTTTTAACCAATAGCACTGAGAATCCCCCGTTTGGTGCAAAAATACAATTTTATGCCTGTCAAACTGTTTTAGCCTTGGTATTAAAAAAAAGATTCAACCAAAGAAATGGGAACAAATTAAAAACTACTAGTAATAAAGTGTTAAAAGAATCAGTTTAAGTTGTGTGTTATTTGTAGACAAGACACTAGATCATTCACTGAGTCATGTGCCTTTTTATAGTTGAATGAGTCATAGGTCACTGTTAAAAGGCTTACCAAATGAACAAAAACTAAAAAAACACTCCATTGAAAATGGTCAGGTACAGGACTGGACTGAAAGTGAGTGAAAAACCAAAGAAAAACTTTGAAAGACCTTCAGAAAGCCTGAAGAACTATTGCTCAAGAAACGAAAACATAAACAAAAACAAGAGATGATTCAACACTTTTGCACAGTAATGTATATGTTTCACTTTTAACATGAGTGCAGACTAATGAAGCAAAGGTTTTGTGTTTTATTATTATTTTTATTATAAGCATTGTTTTTATTTGTAGGTGTACTCATAGATGACCAACATGGCGTGCCTGGCGGCTCTGTGTCTCCTGTTGATATTTCCGCTGAGCAGCTCCCAGAGCACGCTGGAGTCTGAGCAGAAAATCAGCGCCCATAAGGCCCCAGGAGCAGCTCCTCCTCCTCCACCCCCACACATAAGGGACCTACTCCAAAAGGAGGAAACCAATAATTTAAACGCAATGCGGACATGTAAGTGTGTAAACACTGGTGAAGAGAGCTTCATGTTCACTGCCATCCAGCAGTGAGACAAGATAATTAGTTAAAAATTATACCATGTAAATCCATGTAAATTCTTCCTTTAAAAAAAAAAAAAAAAACGTGAACAATTTTTTGTAGATTAAATAAGTACTACTCAAAGTTAGATATATACTTTTCAATAGGAGTGTATGGCCCTAATATCATCATGATATCACCTTTGGTTAGGGTTAATAGGAAAGCATCAATATGAGCCATGTCAGGCTGGGCAGAGCACAACGTGTGCAGGGTTACACCGTTGTAGGGATCACTGCATCTTTTCAAGACAGACAGGAAGAAAGGGGAGCAACAGCAATGACCAGCCGACGCTTATTTGTCAGCTTCAGTCTGCACTTTAATGCATTAACACTGCAGTGTTCTGTGTGAGTATATGGAAAGTTCAATGTTTTCAGTAAGAGCTTACAGACTGCAGATTGATCCATGCTATGATTAACTGAAGTGCTGTCAAGTGCATTTCAAGTTCACTCCACTGATGTTTTGTTATATAAAAATAATATGTTTTCTATTACAATGTGATGCTGCTTATAGTTCAATTTAAAAAGTACAGGCTGACTAGTTTGGACAACACAGAAGAGTTTACATTAACTTCAAGTAATTGGAGAGATGGAAGAAAGTTAAGTTATACCCACTGAAAATATCTGAGTGGCTCAGTTTGGACAGCTAAATGTAAAGTGTTTATAATCAAATGGCACATGTATTGTTTGAAAAATTAGACTTCTGGGAACTATTTAGGATTTTTATATTGCAGTTGCTTGAATTGGCAGTGCTAAATGCTGAATTCCTGTCCATCTCAATTTTAAAAGGATTTTTACGTGAAAGCTCTGATGAACACCGTCTTGTGTTTGTGCCTCTGCAGATGCCCTTGTAGACAAAGATAACGCCAAAGTGGGTCTGTTCATCGCAGCAGCCATGGGAACATTTGCTCTGATGGCTGCAGTGTACTGCATCTACAACAAGTTCTACACCAAACAGCAGTACATGCACACCCAGCTCAACAATGACCCAGGTAGCTTTGATTGTTTCTGAGGTAGAACCATGTTCAATTTGAGTGGGAAACAGAAATGATCAGAACCTGTGTGGCAGCATGTGAAACTATTCCTGAGAGACTGTCAACAGCAACACTTATAAGACACTTATAAATTATCATCAGCGGGAAAATTACTCTCTCATCTTTTCTGTCTGATTTGTTGATAGCAAAGCATTTCCTGTTTGCTGCTGTTTAGAGGCAAAGTGATGCTTTAGTGTGTGGAAATGCAAATCTGTAATTTATACGCCATAAACAAGACTGATTATGTTTGATTTTCTGTTGTTTTGGAGTCTTGTCCTTACATTATCTTAAGGCTAAAATCTAAAAAAGCTTTTCTATTTAAAGAAAACTTTTAAAAGTGCATTTTATTTTCTGTCTGCAGACACAGACTCCCTGGATCCCCCCCCTGTGTTCTTTCACGCCTCCGTCAGCTCCAGTGTAATGGACCTGCAGAAAGCCGGTTACGGCTCCCTCTCGGACACTCCATCCATAATTTCTGTCCCACCCAGTTTGTCCCCTCCTCCATCTGCCATGCCCCTGCCTGCCCTCTTCCTCTCCTCTCGCTCTCTTAGAACTATATCAGCAAAGGATCTGGAGAAGAGTTACATATGACATGCTTGTGTAGGTTACTGTTTTTGAATGATGGATAAGGGAGTAGTTACAGTTACTTGAATGTTTGTGTTGTTTTTTTGTACACATAGACTCATTTTTGATTTTACTCAACAGCAGTAAAATAAAGAGGAAACTAAGGCACAGCTTAGCGATATACGGCGCCTTCACATCCAGTTCTGTTAATGTTAATCATGACTTCCTTTAACCTCACTGCCCATTATTCTCATTCACAGTCATATGCATGAACTGTAGTCATTTTTGCCGTGTTTTTGTTTATTACACATAATAAACTAGATATTTCCAGCATCTTATCAAAGCTGCACCACCCTCTAATTAGAAAATAAACTCTCCAAATTAAAAAAAATATGTCTTTCGAGTTTTGTGATAAACAATTACAGCTCCATGAATTACTTCATGAGCTGCAGTGCAAGTTTAACTAATGACTTAAGCAAAATAAACCTAACACGCCTGATTTAATCTGTGCATGTTAAAGGAATACAGACTCTTGGACTGGGAAAGGTGTTTTGCCTCTTTAAAACTATCTTGACTACTGTTTCAGAATTGATATTTTATGTATAATACTTTATATTTGATGATTTTGAAAATATAAAGTTAGGTACATCTTTAATATTTAGATAGTAAGAAGATTTTCTATAGTGTCTCTGCACACCATCACAGTGGTTCCTACATCAAACAACCATGATGTGATTGAATTGCAGACTTTCAGCTTTAATTCAGGGGTTTAACAAACATAAATAACATTACATTTAGGAAATTCAAGCCAAACAAAGTTCAACATTTTCAGAGGCTGAAGATTAATGACAGACTTTTAAGCAGTTTTCACTGGAACTGTCAAAGAGATGCTGGTTAATATGAAGGAAGCCATTGTTGGGTTGGGAAAAAAAAGCCCAAATAAATCTATCAGAGAAGCAGCAACAACTTTATGAGTGGCCAAATCAACAATCAGGCACAGTTATAAAACAATGAACGCAATGGCGAGTTTCTCAAGGTAAAGAAATGCCACGAAACTGCTTCTCACTCAGTTGTCAAGTTACATCTGAGCCTCTAAAAATGAGGGACTGTTTATAAAAAGAGCTCCTATTGTCCAAATCCTCATGAACCTAGCTGTATATGCAGCACTTCCAGTGTAAAGAGACTGGAAGATAAAATCAATACTGACACTTTTGTTGATGGACAAACGAAAATGTGATTTTAAAAGACCGACCCACATACATAAAATACTTCAATGCAGTTTTTCTTTTTCCACTTTTTCTATCTACAGTATACAGTTACATTAAGCCTGTTTTACGCTAGTTTAGACATTTCTATATGTAACAAAAAATGTCTCGAAAAGAAAGCAGCTCGCCAATACGCACCAAATAAGTGACTCCATTAACTTATAATGACATATAGCAGCCGTGCCTCTGTCCCTGCTGGTAAGGTGCAGATCATGAAGAGATCAAGACTCGCCTCCTCCATTTGTGATGTTCTATTGATTTTCAATCCTTCTAAAATTTATTTCTGGTCATAAACGCGAAAAAACCTGCAATCTAATCCACAACCACTGTCCCGAGGTGAGTCTGCGTACCTTCTTACAAATACCCAGAAACTCTATTAATATTCTTGGTGGGACAGTGTTTACACTAACTCCCCATTCAAGGCTTGTGCAGTCCAAGAATAGCCGCGGCTTGGATAGTCGGTGCTTAAAACGAGGAAGGAAGTGCCGTATACCTTCCTCTCACTACACACTTGGAGAGATTAGCGGCAGCAGTAATCTGTTTCAGGACCATGGCCAGAGACAACGTTTGGATATGAATCTTATCGAAAGTTGCCTACGACTCTCTGTGAACCTTTACGGACACCAAACAGTGTGACGAAGTTTGTTTGGACAGGGTATCCGGAAAAGTGGGGCTGAACATGCATATTCGACTGGTTTTATATAAAGGGACTTGAAGGAGGCTCAGTCAAATCTCTGGACAGTCTGTCGCTAATTACGAGTCTCGTTTCACATGAAAGCGTGAGTTACGAAAGCTGGTGACCCAACCAAATCGGTTCTTTTAATGTGAGTAAGAAGCAAGAAGCCGGGAAGCAGAGGAGAAAGGCTGTGCGCTCAGTCGGGAGCGCGCAGAGACTGCACATTGGGCCGGTCCTGGAGACGTGAGGATGGAGGTCCGGCCGGACAGGTTTAAGGCCGTGGCAGCCAAAACTCTTGGGAAAATATACGGGTATGTAAAATCTCCTCCTCGGGGAACAGAAACAGAGCAGAAACATCTGCTGGATGACCTTTAATGTTAAAAAGGAGCTTTGTGTTTAGCGGTTAAGCTGCGGACCTGAGGGGAAGTTCATTCTTACTGATGCTGAAACATGGCCTGTTAGTCTATCAGTGTTTCTATTAAGAAGATTTAAAGAAATATAATGTCCAGAGGCCCGAATCAATAATATGGAAATATGTGTCCGCTTATAAATCTTTCATATAAGAAATGTGTACACAATAACTCGCTGTATGTGGCACTGGCGACTTAAAGTAGCTGATAAGAGATTAAAAAAGAAACCCAAATTGATTTTCAAACTCTCTTTTATAAGCAGTGTGTATCATTCTTTGTTCCCGAAGAACAAAAAAACAGAATGAAGTTACATTTCAGGCTCAAAATGTTCTCTCAGTGTAAGATGACGCGCTGGATCGATATTTGGATCCATTTCTCCTAAGCTTGCCGTGCTCTTACATTGTCACATTACAGAGACACTGTGACACCGTGTGTGTGTGTGTGTGTGTGTGTGTGTGTGTGTGTGTGTGTGTGTGTGTGTGTGTGTGTGTGTGAGTGAGGGGAGGGGGTGTCCATCTGGAATTTTCTGAAAGACTAATAAAACTCTGTGTTTCACTTTCTACCATTTTTAGAGATTAGACAATGTTGATAATCTGCTCGAATTATTCTTCAAAGAGGAACTGTGTGTTTAGCGTAAAGCAGGCCTAAGAAGCCGGTCATCTCACATCTCATTGGTAGACAGTAACCTCTTTCAAAAAAACAGCTATTTTGTCATAAGAACTTGTTATATATCGGTTAGAATAACAGAAAAACAGACATTTAAGAACTCGGTATCATTTTAATGACTTATTGGGACACTTTTATAGGTTTATAGCGACAGTGCAACCAATTCCGTTGACACTCGGTGGCAAAAAACAAAACAAAGCAAAAACCTTCATTGGGCACTCCTGAGAAATAGCGTGTAAGAACCTGGGCAGTTATCTGATAGCAAGAAACTCATAGGTGGACTCCCCTTTCTTTCTCTCGGGATTTGATGCAGCGTCTAAACACTTAAATCCCCTCCAGAAATAGCATCTCCCTGTCCAAGCTGTCGGCCCACGTAAATCCCTGCAGGGCGTACACCTTGGCCACGTCTCTCTTCCTCTCTAGTAGCCACATAGCTTGTCATCTTGTCCCTCGCCCGCGCACCCCCCCCCCTTCATAGCCGGGATTAGGACACCCGGCCTGCGGCAGAGAGCGCAGGTCATCTCACTGGAGCGCACTGCTCTCACGTGCTGTACCTGGCTGCTTTGCGTAAAAGGCTCACCGGCCTGCTTGACCGCTCCGACTCTCCGCACGCGAAATCCGCACCTTACATTCGAAAATGACTCTTTATTTACTTGTTGTAAATGACTAAACCTTTAGCCTGTTTTATTATACAACTCTCCGCCTGATGTTTACTTCTCAAGCGTCATCTTCTTCTTTTCAAAATTGATTAGCGCAAATTAGCAGTCACGCGATCGTCTGTGATTTCAGTCAGTGATCACAGTAGACAGCTGGTACTTGTCTTTATTTTCAGGTTAAGCAGGAATTTGACTCAAAGACACTCTGAATCTCTTATTTATCTCAGGTTTTATCCTCAAAACATTTACCTGGAAAACTCGTTCCTCGAGAGTATTTTATGATTAACTCTCTAATACTTTTTTCCTTCGTCCGTTATAACTGCCACATGAGCGGATAGAGGATATTTTAACATTTTATATTAGGAGACTTAGTTCACTAAGTTTGTATTAATGCCATGGAGCATTTTCAGACCATCAACTTTCTCTTATCTAATCAATTATTCCAAGGTGTCCGAGTTGACGGTCTGCCCTACATTTGTCCTTGATGTATGAATTAAGAGATTAACCCGCTGACGGAACTGTATCGATTTAGGAAATATAGAATTCAGCTCTGGTATACTCCAATATTCAGAACTTTTACTTTTTTGGGATTGAGTTCAATTGTTCCACAGGAATGATGCAATCTGGGCTTTTCTACAAGGTGTAACGGGAGAAAGGGAGAGAAGGTCAGGCAGCTTTTAGGGATTACGACGGATTTTCCTTAACCTGGGGTCAGTCATGAAAAGTCACTGCAACTGATACAGTATAAAATTAAAAATATAGTGGCCCTTTATAATAAAGTCCTTGACCTATAGTATAATTTGTCAACATGCTTTCACCACAATTAGTCTAGGCAAGGCAAGGCAAGGCAAGGCAAGTTTATTTGTATAGCACAATTCAACAACAAGGTGATTCAAAGTGCTTTACAGAGACATTAGAAACAAGAACAAATAAAAAGCATGATTTAAAATTGATTAAAACAAGCAAATAAACTAACTAACTAATTAACAAACAAACAAACAAACAAAACAGTATATAAAATCAAAACAGATAAAATCAGAACAGTAGATAAAATCAGTAGTTAAATGTAAGTTTTGAAATTTAAGCTTAAAGTGTGGATTTGGTGCTTTATTCAAATGCAGCTGAGAACAGGTGAGTCTTCAACCTGGATTTAAATAAACTGAGTGTTTCAGCTGATCTGAGGCTTTCTGGGAGTTTGTTCCAGATATAAGGAGCATAAAAGCTGAATGCAGCTTCTCCGTGTCTGGTTCTGACTCTGGGAACTGATAAAAGACCGGATCCAGATGACCTGAGGGATCTGGAAGGTTCATACTGGGTCAGGAGGTCATTGATGTATTTTGGTCCTAAACCATTCAGAGCTTTATAGGCCAGCATCAGAACTTTAAAGTCTATCCTCTGACGGACAGGCAGCCAGTGTAACGGACAGGCAGCCAGTGTAACGGACAGGCAGCCAGTGTAACGGACAGGCAGCCAGTGTAATATTCTAGGGTGTAATATTCAGTATCGAAAATACTAACTGATTCCAAATGAGTCTAAAATGTCAGTGCAGCAGAGCAAGGAGGTTTTAAAGGAAACGAGACCTGCATTTTGAAGTGTTGAACACCTTTAGATTAATTTAGAAGGAGGCACAATTTATAATGTGACTATTTCTAATATAATACAAAACTTTAAGGCAATACAGACACGTTTTCATTCTTTACACAGTGTTGTTAGCAGTTTTGGTTGTATGGTGTAATCTCCCCTTTTCAGATTGTCCACATTTTGTTGCATTATACTTCATTTATTGTGTTTTCTGGTGGACATACCTTCTAAATAAATGACTTGGAGTGCCCCCTTAATCAGATAGGACAACTCTGAAGCATATTACATCTTGCGCACCAAAACAATGTGTAATTAGAATGAAAGAAGGGGTGTTTATGATATTCTATTATGCACATTATGCCCTTAACAATAATGTGCAATTGCAATGTAAGAAGAAGAAACATCATTGGCTGTTTCTTCTAAAATACCCAAAATATGTTAATTGCATAGAAATGCTCAGTGTTAATAATAACTTTCCTTTTAAAATGTCAGTTGTGTTTTGAGATGCTTAAAAATGACAAAAATTACATGGCAAATGTTGAGAAATTACATCATAAGTAGAGAGAGCTTTACTGTAAAGTGAGACCGAAAGCACTACAAGTGTACAGCTAGTGGAAAAAAAACTACATATATGGACACTAGGAAAATAAACTGGTGTAAAATAAGGAAGGACTGCTGTGAATTATGTGTGAGAATATGTGTGAGTCAGAGGAGATGCCGGTAAGGAGCAGAGTTAAAGATGAAAAGGAGACAGGAAGAAAGACGAGAGAGGCCAGCCCAGACAGAAATAGTCCAAGAGAGCCAGCGATATTAATAATTTAACAACGAAAATCATTAATATTTGATCGGTGTTGAAGATTGTTGGAACCCCTGCTTACAGTTACCAACAGAGCATGTTTTATAACGGCATAGCTGTTTTCAATCGTGTTGGTATTTTGTATGAATGTTCTGGACAGATTTGTTGGCAGGAACACAAATGGCCTCACAGCAGTTCTCTGTGACGCTATTACATAGCGTGATATAAACAACTGCCTTAACTCCAGGGCCTACACAACAGATGTACTTATAAAAGCTTTTGCCACTAGATGAACAAGCTCTAAATGTTGTTGAATATCGCAAGTATGACACACAGATTTACTCACAACAAAAAAAGAGATCTGGGAAGTGTTTTGACCTGAGGTGTTTTGTCATATGTCCTAGTCACTTCTGCGATTTCCTTTGTTTGTCAACCTTCAGTGACCTTAGATAAAAATACACTTAAATCTAGGAAAAAAATATTACAGCATCAGAATCATAAGAATCACTTAAATGTGCCATCAGGACTGGGGTTTTTTTGTACAAAATTCAGCGTGTGAAAGGTTATTTTGTGTGCATATTTTGATTTGGATAATTTTATCAGCTTTGTTTGTGTTTGGTCTTGAATGTCTCACGCCATCCTCCAGTCTCCTTAATAATTACAATGATCACAATGTCTGTTTGGTTAGGAAGAGTATGGTGATGCATCAGAGGTTCACTGTGATCACATTTACCACAGTGACGTATACAACAGTGGAAGAGGTTTTCAAATTGCATGGCTGATCCAGGTCAATAGAAGCTGCTCACATGTATATATAAAACCTAAAGGGCAGTGATGTAGTAACTCATCCAGCTCAATGTTTCACAATTTATAAGATACTGCCTGTAAAATGGCAAATGTGACCTTGACCATGATTAGGTGATCAATGTTTTAAGTTTCACTAAAATCTATTCTTACATTTTCAATTCAATTTTATTTATATAGCACCAAATCACAACAACAGTCGCCTCAAGGCGCTTTATATTGTAAGGTAGATCCTACAATAAAACATTCAGAGAAAAAAACCCAACAATCATATGACCCCCTATGAGCAAGCACTTTGGCGACAATGGGAAGGAAAAACTCCATTTTAACAGGAAGGGGGGGGGGGGGGGCGACCATCTGCTGTGATTGGTTGGGGGCAGAGGAAGAAGACAGGATGAAGGACTTGCTGTAGAAGAGAGCCAGAGATTAATAACAAGTGTGATCTGACTAACGCTCTAACAGGCTAGACCAACGGCATCATGAACTCATTGGTCCTTTAGCTGGATGAGCTAAAAACTGATCTGTCACTTCCTACTTGTCCACCTCTGAAACATGAAACAATACATAGAAACTATTGTGGCTTTTAGATGCACTGACCCTAAGAAGATAAAACTGGAAATAGTTATACATCCAATATAAATTAGATTTTATTGATACTTTTATTGATTATTGCCTCCATGATTGCTTTTTTTTTTGTCACTGTTTCACTGAAGTGTTTGTTGCATTCCATGTAATCATACAATGAATGTGATTTACAGTATCATAACCTGCTCTAGTCTTTTCCTAACCTGTCAAAATTGTGGGTAATTAAAAATCAGGAAGAGTCGGTTATGAATGCTAATCTGGTTCATTTAATCTCCTTTTGTTCAGTACAAGTTGTCAAACAAAACATTCCCATGATCTCTGCTCTACATTTGCACAGTTGATTTTTGGCTAAAAGCTGCAGGTTTGAGTTTGTGGATGTGCTTTGGCGAAGTATAGCCATACTCTGTGCATCTCTGCGATCGGAGCTGGACCTGCAGTGGTCTTATCTTACAACTCAGCTTTTCACATGTCATGTTTAATAGATGACTGCTACATTTAGATGCATATTTGATGCTTGTCGGAGGCTGACAGTCCGTGTGGTTTCTAAGGGTTGCTTGCTTTAGGCTTTTCTTTTTTGCTGGCGGTTTCTGTGAGGGTGCAGCGCAGAAATCCTGATTGTATTAACTTAATGTGATAAGTTAAAGTGTTAACAGCAGGTCCCAGCAGTGGGATGCTAATGGACATTTGTGCTGACTGTGATTTTTTTTTTTAAGATGCTTGACTTAGCAGTCAAACAGACACCCAAGAGGACTGTCTGAACATCTAAACCCACTCACTTTCATCAGGCCAAGTTGTCAGTCAACAAGCTTTTCAGGATCTGTTTTCACTGTGCCAGCAGGAGATTGGAAAACCTCAGGCCCACTTACTGATTCCTCCGAAGTTAAATCAATGACATGCATTAGGCTTTCAGGACTTAGTAACTGTTGAACCTAGTTATTTCCTGTCACTTATGAATCATTGTTTAGCTTAAATAAATCAGTAAACAATACTATCTGCTAGGAGAAAGCTTTTTGAAATGACTCATTTGCATGCAAGAGTGTTTTGTTGTGTATTTTCAAGGTTATTTCTTTAGCAAGTTATGCTTAAGAGATAAGAAATACAAATATTTTTGTCTTTATTAAAGAATACAGTTTATCTACCCCCTCTTCAAAGATAACTTGTCAGATTTGTGATACAGGAACAATAAAGTGACCTAAATGTAGATGACACTTTTAATCTACCCACTTTTCCTCTCAGAGCCATCGAGAAGAAACAGGAAAATGGCGAGACCATCGAGCTGTCGGCAGAGGGCCGGCCAGAGCTGGTGGAGGAGAAGGAGATGCCTGTGGTGGACTGCACGTGCTTCGGTCTGCCCAGGCGCTACATCATCGCAATCCTCTCTGGCATTGGTTTCTGCATCTCCTTCGGTATCCGGTGTAACTTGGGCGTGGCTATCGTCAGCATGGTCAACAGCCACACCATCTTCAAAGACAACAAGGAGGTTATAGTGGTGAGTGACAGCAGATGAGTCTGAGTTAATGTTAAATTCTCCCCTGAAGTGACACAGCCAAATTACATATTGTGTAATATGACTGTTTATGTTTATGTTGTTTTAAGGTTGTTTTGGCCATGGGGGGTTGTGCTAGGTACCCTACATATGACTATATATGTCCAATGGACTCATAAAATGCTGAGTTAGGATTTAACAACATGAGAAAATGTTACACTGACTGGAATGATAAAACACGAGTAAGCGTAACAAAGTGTCAGATTATTAAAACTAACACAGCAGTACTTTCATGAAAATGATTTCTCTCTGTATTATCACCTGAAGGCAGCACCTCCTATGATCCCAAGCTAACTAGTCATAAAGAGAAGAGCAAATTTCCGCAACTAACCAGGACTGAACAATGCAGGCATCCTAAAAACCAACCCACCAAATCAAACAAAGTCAGAGTAAAAACAAAATACTGGCTATGAAAAAGGTTTATTCCAATTCCAGCTGTTTGATATAATTAGATATTAAGTATTGGACCACGCCTCCAAACACGCTGCTTCCGGTTCTCATCTATAGCTTCCCCCAGTTCTACAAGCTATTCCCTCTTGTTTACGTGTCTCACCCTCCCTCCCCTTTTCAGTTCTTTAACTTCTTCAATGCTATTTAGTACACGGGGATCTGCCAGGCCTGGGAGCCGCCGGCAGTTCCCTTTGAGGCCCCCCCCAAACCGCAGCTCAATTCGTGTCCAAGCATTCACCTTTACCTACTTAAACGTTGTCAAACCTAACATGAGGACGCGGGCCCAGCTAGTGAATGTTTGATATAGTTGAGAGATCTGGTGGAATACTTGTGGCTGGTCAGCAGATGTCAGTAGTGGTCAGCATCTGTTTTTTTATGGTTCTTATTTACTGTTAATTATCTAATGTCCACTTTTAGATGATGTTAAATACAGTCTTGCTTTTGAGAAGTGAAAGAATAACTCATCTGCACATATCCAGATATGATTTTAAATGATGTGTCTTACTGTGTGTCCCAACAGAAAGCACAGTTTGACTGGGATCCTGAAACGGTGGGAATGATCCACGGTTCATTCTTCTGGGGATACATTGTAACTCAAATCCCAGGAGGGTTCATTTGTCAAAAGTTTGCAGCAAACAGGTCTGTTAACCTCCTGCACCGTGCAAGGAATAATCACCTTTTGTCGCACAGCATATTCAATGGGGTAATTTCTTCTCCGTGTTTTGTTTCTTTTTCAGGGTGTTTGGCTTTGCTATAGTGGCAACATCTTTCCTGAACATGCTCATTCCTACAGCAGCTCGTATGCACTTTGGCTGCGTTATCATTGTCAGGATCTTTCAAGGACTTGTGGAGGTGCTTCTCTCTCCCCTGAAGTGCAATGTGCTTCTGTTTACATAATGCAGTTGAGATTATTTACAATCATGCAAATTCCTACATTCTACTCCTATTCCCACAGGGAGTTTCATACCCAGCATGTCATGGTATTTGGGCCAAATGGGCACCACCTCTTGAAAGAAGTCGCCTGGCAACAACAGCCTTTTGTGGTGAGTCCGTGATCAGTGGCCCTGCTCTGCCTGCAAACAATGTGTGATAGATTAAGACAATTAACAACAAATATATCTAAACAATATCAAAATAAAATCAAAATTTTCCTGTTTTAGGTTCTTATGCTGGTGCTGTGATTGCCATGCCATTAGCTGGAATCCTAGTCCAGTACTCAGGATGGTCATCTGTCTTCTATGTGTATGGTAAGACGCCTTTAACCTGGGCCTCATTTCAAACCCTTCAGTCTGGAATGAATATGCATTTTTCTAATAAGCTAACTGAAAATGCGGATGCTTGCGACGACACTGAACGCACACAGTAGAGCCTCACTCATAATGAAACTATGAGAAAAGGAAAACCACAACAGACCAGCGCCATAAATACCAGAAGGATGTAGTCTCATGGTAAAAAAGAAATTACACCACATGTCGTGTCAAAACTGTTATACGTTCGGACACAGTACCGTGGAACGAATCTTGAGCAATGCTTTAGTTCTTTTTATTTTTCGACAGCGCAGCAATTTATTGAAACAGCATATGTGACAAAAACAGTTTTAGTTCAATAGTTCAGTACAATTGTAACAAAGTTGAAAGTCAATATTTGACTACCTTGATTCTTTGGCACACAAAATCTGAACTCTTTGAAGGACATTCAAAGCTCTTCTTTGGATGTTGGTTGCCTTTTGTTTTGTTCTCTGGGGATCCTACATTCCTAATTAGTGCTGAGGTAAACTTGGGGAGGCCAATCCACAACTGTGTGTTTTCCCTGTTTCCCTTCTGTCTTCTTGACAGCCACCCTCCCACTGAGACAAACTCTGTTGAAGCTTCAGTGAACAATAGATTGATGTATTTCTTGGGAGCACTTAAAGTCACAGTGTTAGGCATTATTAAGGTATTAGCAAGTGCTTAATTCATTATTTTTGCAGCATTACTCCTCATTAGTTTGACATTCATAAAAACAGATCTATTATTATGAATGTTATTATGATTATTAGTAGTGATGTAATACCAGTGATAGTTGTACATGATGTAACAATAACAGACAGATAAACATATCTGTATTTATAAAGCACATACTAAGGAGGAGTAATGATATATAAATGTTTAATTAAGCACTTATTTTACCGTGTGACACTTTTATGAAGTGCTACCAACGTTTTTACTCTTTCTTAAGGACTTTCGGATCGCCTTCATTTGCTGATAGTTTTTTTTAGATGTGCCGCTTCCTCTTTTGACCTGCAATTGTCCAGTTTCGGCAAAACTTTTAAAGGAAGCACTGCACAGCATGCTGAGATATGCTCAGCACATCTCAAGTATTTTGAGTGCTTAAAGATTCAGCAGACAGGTCTTTGCGAATCACTTTGTTGGTGGAAAAAAAAATTTTTTTTGGATAGAAATGGAGCAAATTATTTGTACTAGCAATGTGTAGACACAACACTGGTTCATCCCTCGAGTCGGATCAGCTCAGTGTCACGTGGCTTAACAAATAAACACATTCTTCTGAACATAGTCAGGCACGGGTACAAAAACTGGCCTGAAAAGTAATCAACGTCTAAAGAAAAACTCATGAAGACTAAAGAAACATTGCTCAAGACCACTTTTAAAAGTTACAGCAAAGTCTGGCTACTTGGAAGAAGAATCTAAAGAAATGACTGGTCTTTGTTTGCACAGTATTGTAATAACAAATGAGTTAGTGTGTAAAAAAATAATCTTTTTTCTCCAATCTGCCTGTTCCTTCCCCAGGAAGTTTTGGTGTTATGTGGTATTGCTTTTGGATCCTGGTCTCGTATGAAAGTCCGGCAGCTCACCCCACCATCACCGAGGAGGAGAGGAAATACATTGAGGAAAGCATTGGCGAGTCAGCCCAATTTACAGTAACGGTCAGTACATGCAACAGATTTCTCAAGATCTCTCAATTAAAACACTGCACTTCATTCAAGGGCATTTCACTAGTTTACAGGATTGCTATGAAACCATGTTAAAAAAAACCCTCTTAAAAATAGATGAGTTTATATGCTGATTCAAAGTGAGATAACGGAGATGATAAACAAGCAAACACTGAGTCAAAAGCTCAATTGTTTATCTGTCACAGTGACAGATTTAGAAACTCTTTGTTAGCACTCATTTCTGTATCTGCAGTCAAGCAAAACTCAGTTCCACACACCCTGCTCTGTTGTCGTTTGTGATGCTCGTTTGTTTCAAAGGAAAACATTTAAGAAATTAATTAGTTACGTGTTCAAGCAAAGAGCTATACACGTTTGAGACAAAATCAGAGAACTTCTTTACAAAATCACTAAAATCATCATCACATTTTTCCCTTACAGAAATTCAACACACCGTGGAGGGCCTTCTTTACCTCCATGCCAGTGTATGCCATCATCGTAGCCAACTTCTGCCGAAGCTGGACTTTCTACTTGCTCCTCATCAGCCAGCCTGCTTACTTTGAGGAGGTCTTTGGGTTTGAAATTAGCAAGGTAACACGTGCAGCCGACAAGCAAAAACCTTTCAGCAGTTATATCAGAAAATAAAGGACATCACTGCAGCTTTGGTTGCGTGTCTTGCCACTGCAGTGGTAAATTTAAATGTCCTCATTTGTACCATTGCAGTTTGCACACCTTATATTGACAAATCATGAAGCACTGACAACAATTTTTCACCTTAATTTACTAAAATTTAATTTTTTAAATTGTGTTATTCTATGGAACATTTTTTTTAATATCAATTCATTTATAGGCTGTTACACTGAAGCATTTCTATTTTAGTGTTATTGGTCATTCAAAGCTTTGTCTCATATTAACACATACACCCAATTTAGAATCACTAATTAAATATCCTGTATGTTTGACTGAGGAAACCAGAGTACCAGAAGAACAACGGCTTTAGGGAGGATTTCTAGAGCCATTCTGGCACCATTACAATGGTCTGCACCACCCTGCTGGAAATAAGCAACAGGAGAATGCACAGAGTGCAACTGCCCATTGACAGGAAATGCTCTCTATGTTCCTTCCGCAGGAAGGATCCTGGACCTTGAATTTTTTATTACAAGATCCTGATGTCAGCCATCGTTCTGATGTCTCAGAGCATTATCTTGACAAAATAAAAAGTGTGTTGTACACCTCTCTCCATGCTTTTGCATATGCTATATCTACACTGCTGACATTTATGTTCAAGCTCAACTTTGACCTTTAATGAACTTAAATTTTTATTTAAAATCTTGGTGAAAAATAAGAGTTTTCTAAATTTGTTTTTGTATTTGAATGTAGTTTGTCTTTCAAAACTGCACCTTAAAGTCTGGAAGAAACTATATGAATATGTACTTTTCTGTGCCTCATAAGCACGTTAGCTTGAGCTCCAGTCCAGGCAGATTATAACTGTAGTGACAGAAGTTGCTGCGATAGAGTGGTGAACAGTCTTGGGTCCAAATGTAAAATATTTCCTTACCCAGGTTTCTGAGAATGTACGTACAATAACATGGCAGAGATCGCACTGTTTGTGCCAACTTCCATGGATGTTTTGCACCTGTTAAGGCTTTTTTCTTGTTCTCATCTAGGTGGGGATAGTGTCTGCTCTTCCTCATCTGGTTATGACCATCATTGTGCCCATTGGTGGCCAGATTGCTGACTATTTGCGATGCAACCACAT
This sequence comes from Copadichromis virginalis, assembly GCF_057382275.1. Lineage (NCBI taxonomy): Eukaryota > Metazoa > Chordata > Actinopteri > Cichliformes > Cichlidae > Copadichromis > Copadichromis virginalis. Next base: position 13,210,891 of record NC_140625.1, read on the forward strand.
CATGACCACCACGAATGTCAGGAAGCTAATGAACTGTGGAGGTAAGAAAGAACCAACTAAAGGGAAGGGAAAACGAAAACTTGCATAAATGAAACAATCACATTTGACAGGACAGAAACAGCCTGGGAAGTCAAGGGCAATGTGGACGTGCTCACATCTGTGAAGAATAACTGGCAAATGCCAGTCAATCGACACAGCACCTGTCTGTGAGCACAGGTCTCATTCAAGGACATCGAGCTCTCATGCCACGCTCATGGACTCTCATTATCTGTGCAGCCTGTAAGGGCTGCAGGTTATGCTTCCAAACTGGACAGACTGACAATGCAATAACTAAGTGCTCCCTTAATTGTTTATGGAGCAGGGTATATATGGTCCTTTAATTTTGAGAGGTTAAATTGGCACATACTCAAAATCTTACATAAAATTATTTGAATTTTATGTTGTTTTCTGCATGCGCTAACTTTGAAGTGAGTCAAGCGACACTGAAGAAACAAGCACAGTAACACGACTGTGGTGAGAAGTCATTTACCACATAAGGCAAATGATGACTCACCAATAACAGAAGCCCTGCCACTGTCCGCTATTTTTACATTGTACAGAGAAACCAAACAGCAAACACCAAAGTGAAATGCAGAAGCTTGCAAGGCACTTATCTCTAACCAATCGACAAGACTTCCAGGCCCATTCGGTTAGCGAAAAGTGTGAACACAAGGCAACAAAATAAGCACTCACACTGTTATATTTTAAAACTATTTATATGTCTGTTTTTTGCTTGCTTGCATCAGGGTTTGGGATGGAGGCTACCTTGCTGCTGGTAGTTGGTTTTTCACACACAAAAGGCATTGCCATTACATTCCTGGTCCTGGCTGTGGGTTTCTCTGGTTTTGCCATTTCAGGTGAAATATGAAGTGTTCCTTCAAAGATTTTAATCATAAATGATATGTGACTGAAAGTTAAGCAGCTACATAGTTCTGTTTTTATCACAAGATGGTAATAATATTAATGGTTCCTCACAAGGTTTCAATGTCAACCACCTGGACATTGCACCGCGGTATGCTAGTATCCTCATGGGTATCTCCAACGGCGTAGGCACCTTGTCTGGGATGGTCTGCCCACTTATAGTCGGTGCCATGACAAAGCATAAGGTGAGAACTGTTTCTGAATTTGTGACTCTAACTGATAATAATGTGTGCTTGTAAGTGTAATCAACTTTCTCATGGTTCTCTCTCATGTTTTCCTGGTAGACGCGAGAAGAGTGGCAGGGCGTGTTTCTTATTGCCTCACTCGTCCATTATGGAGGTGTTATGTTCTATGGTATGCATAGTCTCCTTTCTTGTGCTTAACCGGATCAACTACAAAAATTCTGAATGAGGAAAATTCAGCAAAACTCTGTATACTTGTCAGCTCTAACAGTCAGTGAGTTTGTGTGTCTGCTGCAGGTATTTTTGCATCTGGAGAGAAACAATCTTGGGCAGAGCCAGAGCAGCTGAGTGACGAGAAATGCGGGATCCTGGACGAGGACGAGCTTGCAAATGAGACGGAAGAACTGTATCGCACAAGCGGTGGAGCGGGCTACGGAGCCACGAACCAGGCATCGGATCCCAACGGAGGGGGCATGGCTGGGGGAGGAGGAGGAGGCTGGGTGTCAGACTGGGACAAAACTGAGGAGTATGTCCAACCAGCCGGAACCAATAATTATCTTTACGGAGGAGAGGGCGACCGAGAGTTATAACGTAAAGCCAGCAGACACAGTTTATCAGCAATGTGGAATTTCACTCAATGGCATTAAAAAACTGGTGGGAATGTGGGGATGGACAATTTTCAGCAGGTCTGACTATTTTATCATAAATTAAGAATTTCACAGAGACTGCACAGTAGAGATGAAGACAGTAGTAAACGTAAAATGTGTTTGTGCATGAGTGCAGTCGTTATACGCTGTGTGGCAGAATGGTGTCACCGGCCCACCTTCAGACATGTCGGAGGACGGCTTTAGGCCTGGTGTGGCGTTCTTTGATGCTTAGTCATTGTAACTGTAGAAACTGGACTGACATGACATGGATTTCATTTCTATGCCTCTTATTTGTATTTTAATCACTCGTGATTACACATCTTTAGGTGCACAATGATCACACTGACTTTTCTTTTTAGGAGAAATTGATATCTATTGTCAGATTAGTTTCAAAGACAAGATTTTTCATAGGGGTGGCCAAGAGAGAAACAACCTGCTGTAGGTTTATGTATTAGTCTTCCTAGTCACATGGTACATTTACTACATAGAATAATAACATATTTGTTTGATTTTTATTTTTCACCCTTATTTGATTTAAAAAACAAAACAAAAAAGATCTGCAACCACCTGTTGAGATACTCTCATTCATGGCAAAACAGGTTTGCTGAAGATATAGTAATTTCTGGATGTAATTTTTCCATTAATATATAGTTGAACATAGCCACCCATGGCCACCCCTTGCCTCTGCCCCTGGCCCCAACAGGTTTTTGTTTTTTTGGTTTTCTTTTTCATTATTGTCCTTAATGTGCACATTTTAGAAAAAAAAATCATGTGCCAATACAACACAATATATAATGTTCTGTAGTATTGGTTTATTCATCCACTGAAAAAGGAACTGAACATCTGCAAATAACACCACATCTGGCTTTCTGGGAAGTCTACATAGACATTTTAGATGCAGTTTTTAACCACTGTATGTAGTGGACTACTACCTTGCCTACTAGCTGTCATACTGTGAAAAAAAGCATATAGGATTAGTTTAAATCTCCAGAACATCAACATCCTCTTTTAAAATTAGACTCTTAGGTTAGAAACTGTTTTTCTTTCTGTTTCTTTCTGTTTCTATTCTTTCTGTTTCTATTTCTATTTCTAAATAGAAACAGAAAGAAATTTTGCAAAAACAGAATTTTGCTTTGTATGATTAACATCTAATACGTCCTCTATTGGTATTATTTTGTTCTGCTCCATCTGTGTTTGAGGCTGGCATCAGAGGAAGCAGTTTGCTGTCTCCAGTGAAGTGGCAAAGCACAAACAGCACCAAGCTGAGGCTGTGGGATCAGTTTTGTAGCGCTCTCATTTAAAGATGGACTTTAAATTGAATTCATGTGTGTTTAATAATCCATAAAATATCAATTAAAACCAAGACCAGTTAATAAAAATGCTGAAAATCCCAATGGCATTTCTCTGTACAATTTATCTTTGTTAGTACATGTGGTCATGTATCTAGTTAGTCATTAACTAGTAACGGGATGGTACTGTTTACTGATAGGATTGATATTAAATGTTAGGATTTTTACTATTTCTGTCATTTTTCATTCATTTATTGTTAAATGTTCTGTTCTTAATTATAAACTAAATCTATGTGTAAAGGAATGTGGAAAAATACTGAAGAATAAAGCTTAGAGGTGATAGCTTCCACAGTAGTCACAAATCTTTATATTTGGCAGTTTACCCTTATGCATTGCTGCCATTTTAATGTTTTAACCTTTCATATCAGACGGTACAGAGTACGTCTCGCTATAAGTTCATTATTACGCCTGATTTGTACTCCACTGTAAAACAAAACATCTGTTTTCTCCATGTCAGCTCTGTTTCATGCATGATTCAGACACTAAGTGTGCAGGTCTTAAACATTCCTGACCCTTGGTTTCATGTTACCCCTAATGCCCTGCTCCATCCCAGACAGAATATTGATCACTGAGCTTAACTGTGAGCATTTGGAAATGAAGCGGAAAAATAGATTTTGACGGCACAGCCGGTAAGAAGCACAAAGCCTTGGGGTCTCTAAAATCAGTGGTATCATCATGCATCCATTTGTGATTGAACATATAACATATTATACAGTATATGATACCTGATAAGCAGCACTGCATCCGGTGTAATTTACTTGCCCTATTGCATGCCAGTATGAATGTTGTGCAGAGGCAAAGGACACAGTAAAGAATGGACTTAAGAGAGCCTGAAGACCTAAAAAAAAAATTATGACAGTAAAGGGTCAGCATTAGCTTTCTATTGAAATCAAATATCTTGTGTGTGTGTGTGTGTGTGTATAAAACCATTACTGGAACTACTGTAGATTTCCTCTATGATCACAGCAATACATTCTAAGTTTTCAAACCACAAACAACGACAAAACATGACATAGCATATTACCATCGTTCACATTTTATTTAGCACAACCAGTAAGAAATGCAGAAGCAGTGTGTTAAATAACCAACACCCTATTTTTCAGTAGTTTGTAGAATCTCAAGCAGCAGTAACTTGAAGTGTCAACTCACTGGCTGCGAGTTGTCCGTTCTCTGCGGCTTCAAAACAAGCCTAAATCATTACCCCTCCACCTCCGTGCTTGACAATTGGTAAAGTTTTCACATGACTGCAAATTGGATCCTGGTTCAAATAACCTGTGTGGCTCAGACCCCACATTACATCACTTTACATTACAGGGGTTAGGGCTGTGTTCGATAGGGGACAAACATCTTCTCTCTGGTTGTCTGTCCAAAACACATCGTTACAGAAATTGTTTTGCCATCTTTAAACAAATGCATTTTTCATATTCCATGTGAAGACACAGATAAAAAGTAGTTTCGGTCCTGTGTTAAAACTGAAAACACTAACTGTTCAGCTGAGAAACTGTAACAGCTGTAATTTATCACAGATGGGTGTGTTCATCCTTATCACTTAAACACAATCACATAAACACCATGACTAAAGCTGAACATGTTAGATAATTACATAAGGCTATTTTACATATTGTGCTTTTATTTTAAAACCTCAAAGTTTTAAAGCTATGAATTATATTCCTCCCAGCCTTAGTGTCATGGTCTGTGTGCAGGTAGTCAGGAAAAGAAGCAAAGTGCAGAAGTCATGGAGGCAGAAGTTAACTTAACAGAACCTCAGCTTTATTGCTAGCAGAGTACTAAAACTGAAATAACACGGGAACAGAACACAGAGGCAGATACGGTGATATGACGCGACGCTGAACATATGAAAATACAGACAATAAATACAAGAAGAACACGAGGGAATGAGACCAGATGGGGGACACAGCTGATACAAATTAACTGATGGGACACAAAACTAGAAACATCAACATAAGACACAGACCTTCAAAGTAAAACAGGAAATCCATAGAAAAAACTCAGAGGCACTGAACTAAACTTATATTAAATACTAGAAACTAAAAATTACAATAAAAATACACAAAACACTGGGTCACAGACCCAGGACTGTGACACTTAGACTAGCAGCCTCACACTGTAGCACAGGAGACACTGTAGGACATAAATGAATAAAAAATGACACAAAACATCTTTGTAGTAATAATATTATCTCAAGCCTTTATTCCTGCTATTTGTTTTTTAGCTATTTGTACATATTAACCAGCATCTGCGTGTGGACAGCAGAGAAAGAATTTCATTGTACAGAGAAATGCTTTTTCTTTACACACATGACAATAAACGCTTTAAATCTTTGAATCTTGAATCGTGTACAGTCTTTCAGCACAGAATATTAAATAATCTACCGTATGTACAAAAACAACAACAAAAAACCCTGAAAGCAAATGCAAAACGTTTCCAAAACAAAAACAAAATCCCGTAAAGGCAAAACTTTTTTTCCTTTTAACACGACTCAAAATGAAAAAAAAAAAAAATCTTAATGTCTCATTCCAGCATTTCAGAAAAGAAAAAGAAATAAAACAATGTCAATAAAACCGGTCAAATAGCATCTCAATTTACTGGTTGCAACACATTTAGCCACAATACATCTGCGTTGTATGTGTGATTTTATTGAGAGAAAAATGTTATTGATATTAAATGGTTGAATATAGGACGCTAAGCAAGGGTTCGTTTACACTGAGCATAAATTTGTGATTAACTGATTTATACTAAATGGTGGAAACCGATAAAAGACGAGAAACACAGAGTACTTCAATCGTGTTGCCTTCAAAATAGAAATTCAGCAACATGACAACAAGCTGATCCGTTATAATCAGCATGACTTTAAAAAGACAAATAATGGTGTGAAGATGATTCATTTTTGTACGAGGAATAGTTTAAAAAAAGTTCAAAACTGACCGTGGAGCTTGACTCACTGTTGCCTGTACTCTCAGGCTGTAGCTTCCATACTCAAAAAATGATGATACCATTTTTGTAAAACAGTTTATCTGAAATTGACCTGTCAAAATATTACATAGTATCAATTAAGAAAGTGGCTTAAGTGCTAAAAGGAATCTCACAGTGCAAAATATTTATCCCATTCCTGATGAGCTAATTTATTTATATTTCTGTATATATCACAAAGAAAAACACAGCTTTCAGAAATGCTCATTATACAGTACATTAAAAATATGATGGAGAAATCTAAATCATGTGATAATGCCTAAACTAGATGAATTAATAATGTGCAATGATGTAAGCAGAAACGCTAGTGAGCACTGCAAATATTAGCTTGTAGCATCAAAGCTGAAGGACACGATCAGTTAATAAAGCAGATTATTTGTAGACATTAAACTGAATGTAAAGTGTGGATGTGTTGCTTGCTTGTTGACTTGGTGTCACAAAGTGTTTGCTGCTCTTTTGGATTTTGCTGAAATTTTACTCTGTATCATTTGATTTAATTAATATATTAGAAACATTTCTCCCTGCCATTGAAAAAATTGTTATTGTAAAAACCTCACTCTAGCTGTTCCCTACAGTCTCTCACAGATTTATTTTCATTACTTATTATTGATTGTCAATCTGTATTGACACTTTCACGCCTGAAAGACTCCTGGAGTTTGTCAGATTTCTTAAACATTCATTCAAATCAAGGAATCTTAACTTTGAGATCGAGATCAACACATCTGCATGGTTTAGGTTTGCAGCATTAAACCTGTTTCTCCTGCAGTGGCGCAGCGCCTTTTTTATTCATTCGCCCGCTGTTGCAGACTCACTGGGCTTATCCTTCTTCCCTACTGCTTCATATCCACCCTCTCCGCCTGCTGCACCCTCCACCCCTAAAGTGTGGTATACCTGCTCTTTCATTTCGCCTTTCTTCAGTGCTTCGTATCCACCCTCTCCACCTGCTGCTCCTTCCGCCCCTAACGTGTGGTATACCCCCTCTTTCATTTCGCCTTTCTTCAGTGCTTCGTATCCACCCTCTCCACCCGCCGCCCCTTCCGCCCCTAAAGTGTGGTATACCCCCTCTTTCATTTCGCCTTTCTTCAGTGGTTCATATTCGCCACCTTTCGGCTCTCCGCCTGATGCTCCTGCAAGGGTGTCGTACTCTCGCTCCCTCCCAGATGCCTTCTCCAGAGTTTCATACTTGTCATCACCTCGCTCTTTTGATCTCAGTGCCACATCCTCATAAATCCGCCCTGAGAAAAGTACGGCATGCAGTGTGGTATGAATACAGTGACTGTTACCATACCTAAAAAACAGTAAACAATCCAAAGAAACAAAAAAATGCTACTCACCTCCGTCACTTCTTCTCCTACGTCGTAAACCTACCACCACTATCACCACCAACATCCCCACCAATACCAACAATATTCCCAACACCATCCCCAACTTCCCCTCCGTCTTAGGTGGTTTTGGAAGCTTCCATGGATCTGTGGGAACAGAAAATATATAAATCTAATAGTCATGAGTCTCCTCGTTGTACTCCCATTAACTTCATTTCAATAAAACTGAAGACGTAATGAAAAATATGCTTACCAGAGGTGGTGAGAATTACTTGGTTACTTCTGTGAGTTCGACCCTTATCCGTACACCAGTAAATAGTCTCATCGACATTGAGGTCAGCAGTTTGAAACACCATACTGTTATTGACGCCCTCCAATTTCAGTGAAACCATTTTTAGACTTTCTCCACCCCTGCACACCCAGCACCTCCACCCTTTCAGACCATCCTTATTTTCAAGCTTCAGGATAACTGCACCTCCCTTCCACATGTTCTGATAGCCTGTCTCAATGGTGAGTGAAGCGCTGAGACCAGATTCTGCAGGACAAATAAAGAAAATCATCTCATTATTATGTGTGAATTGTGAATTTACCTTTAGATCTGTGGAAGTTTGAGCTCTAATATGTGTTGATTGTGAATTCACCCATGATATTGACTGAAACAGGGTCACTCTTTGTCCTACTGATCTCGCACCAATAAGGGCCTCCGTCGTTTGAGTTTTTAATTTCCACTTTCAAAGTGTCTTGTCCGTCGATTGTCTCAGCATTAGGTTTGTGCCATGTCACTGAGCTCGCACTTGGATTGCATTTTAAGTAAACTGTATCCCCAATGAAGGCCATTTTAAATGCAGGTACCATCAAAACTAAAAAACGAGAGAAAAAGAAGAAATGCAATCAAGTATTTGTGTAGCCCTTCTGAGAAAAACTACAAATACACTGTTGCGCATACTGAGCAAATAATAAAGGGCAATAAATGCAGTACAGCGTGTACAAGTGACATTTTTAGAAGTAAGTGAATATGGATTACCTTGTGGTTTTTGACATCTTACCATGAGTGGCAACACTGTAACAAAAGAGCAAAAAAGTGCTTTTTAATTTGAACAAATTTACCACCAAATGAGATTTTTATCTGTGTGACATTGAGCAGGTACTGGCACTGTTAAAACAAAGGAGAATACAAGAGCATGTTCAGTGGAATTATTTCAACAAATATGAAGTAACTTAGTGGTTCACGGACTATTTTTTAAATAAAAAAAATACATTTGTGACTCAGAGTAACCTAAAATTACTGCGGTTAGGATTAAGAATTTTTAAAATTAAGTATAAATTAGTATTTGTTCAATTCAGCTGTAATTATGAGACACTGGGTGTTGTAAATATAACATTTTAGTTGATAGACTGGTGACCTGTTTAGTGCCCCCCCCTCCTTTCTCCCATTTGACAGCTGAGTATGCAAAGGCCGCTGTAACCCTGAATTGGACAAGTGAATGGATGGAAATAATATTTGTCAAATATCTGCTTAACTGCCTGCATATGTATGAAAGATTAACTTTACATTTATCCAACACGTTAAGAAAAAATAATATTATTCATCATTTTGAGAAAAAGTCGAATCGTGGAGAAATGCCTTGTTTAGATGAGTGAAACAAATTAATGTGAGACAACATCTTTATTGTGTGACGGTGTAACCATCAGTCCTGTTTCCTTGCATCTGTCCATTACCAGTCATTTCATTTTGTACAAATTCACTCTTCTACGTTTGTGTGGTTTTCCGTCTGACCACACGCAGCTTTCTGCACCATGTTTTCGACGTCCTTAAACCGATCACCAGACTGTGTTTATGTGCGCAAAGAGAAATAAAATCTGTTCTTGTTACACATAAAACCCGATTCATTAAGAGGAGAATTCTCCTTGATAAAGCCGCTGGAATTTCCACAATGCAACTTTTGTCTCAAATTAGATTTTTGACTTTAATCATTTTTTTCTTAATGTGGTCCTAATACTCAGTCGTGGCACTTTGTCTAGAAACAACAACTCTTAACTATACATCTTGACTTTTTTCTCAAAATGATCAATAATATATCTTTTTTCTTAATGTGGTCCTAATACTCCTTCATAAACATCATACTGCTTCATAAAATCATTTGTCATAACTCACAAAGCTTTTTTCTTCAAATTAAATAACTCCAGCGAAACTGTCAAATATTTTTTATATAATGAATAATAGATAACTCCTGTTACTTAAATGCTAACTGCAGTACAGTTTTTAATTTTTTTCTCAAGTTTAAGAAATTACAATTGCAAAGTTATAAAAATATTTCCCAGCTATGTTCGCGTCATACAACAAAAACAAAAGTCCTGCATCATGTCTCAGCTGGCTTTCTTACCTGCAATGAGCAGCAAATGCTTTCCACTCGCCATGATCAAAGGTACGACGGGCAAGAGAAGCTTCACTTTAACTCAGTCACGGAGGAGTGACAAGTGACTAACTGGCTGCTTCCCTTAATGAGTCATGTTGAGGAAGTTGAGGGAGGGCCATGCATAATAGTACTGGAGGAAAACTAGTTTTTTTAAAAACTATCTAATCATCTTAGTATACTTCAGCTTTTGACTTAGATTTTTCCTCAGTTTTCCTCCTCCGCAGTATTTTGTCCTATAATGCTACGGACAGAGAAAAACGGGAATGATTGCGGCAGTTTTCTTCACACAAGTGATAAAACTGTTCCAGTAAGCTAAAAGAGAGGAGCTTGGGAACTTTGAAGGGTGGGAAAGTTTTAGCACTCCGAAAGCTTTCCTGTGATAATGCAGGAGAGGGCTCTGGGGACACTAAAGGTATTGAACATACATGCTTACCTCATATAACGGTGAAGAACACCTGAAACAAACCACTCAAGTGCGCCATTTTATTTATTTATTTAGTTGGTTAGTTCTTCTTTTCATAAAGGCCTTTCCATATTTCATATTTTGTTTGTACAGAATTAATTTTTTTTACAGATTTTGTTCACAGAAGAATCACATAAGTAACTGAGCTCACTTTCCTAGATAAGACAATTCTTAAAATGTAGTTTAAATTATAGTACAACACAAAAATAAGTGGGTTTATCACAAAAATTAGTTTTTTTTGTCATGTGAAAGGTACAGTGGCACGTTATTGTTCTTTGTAGAAAATATCAAATTTAAAAAAGTTCCTCCTGTTTTTGTTGCTGTCGTGTTTGTTTTGCAGCAGATGCACCCAAGTGTCAACTAAACATATAGGATGCTGTATTTGTCTAGTAGTTAGTACCATTAGTGACAAAGTGCGGTATAAAGGGTAAGAGACAAGCTGTAGAAAGCAAAAGCAAAAACAGTCAAAATACCAAAACCAGATTGAAAAAAAAGTCGATCAAGATTTCAAATCTGTGACTTGAGCACTGCTATAGAGAAGCTCTTCATTTCATTACGAGTCACAGATAAAGTTATAAAGCAAGGAAAGCTATAATGTCTCAGCAAGAGCTTTCAGGTCTAAATTCTGTGATTAATAATCATAACTGGACTGATGATGCGAGTCATTCTGAGGTAAAGTCCCCTTTTGGCAGAGATGAAAACTACTGGCTTCTGTTTGAAATTCCTGGAATAATAGCAAAGATGTGCAGACCGAAGAATAAACCCGAGGCTTTTGCTTTACATTTACAATTTACATCTTACAATTTATGGGGATTTTATTTATTTATTTATTTTGGAGTGAATTAAATTAAATCTACCACATAATGGGATCAGTCTGGTACAAGTCAACTGTATGAGTTGGTGAGCAACACTGAGCTGCAAGATTCTGGACTTCCAAACTAAATACAGGAATTCCTGGGCAGAGTGAGCAACAGACCTAAGAGAATGTGCGGCGCTTTTATTTTTCAACCAGCCGATATGTGAAACAACACAACTCAATCTCATCAACAACTAACAACCTGAGTGAATCTCTGTTTAAATATCATAATCAGACTCAAAGAGAGTTCTTTGTTTCTTCACAAAAAAAAATGGACTTCAAGAAATGAATGCACACTAAGCACTCTGCAGTAGTAGAGACCTTTACAATTCCTTGCTGTTCACATCTTGGCTGACCTCACATGGACCACAGGCATCTCATATTATTTGCACACTCCCCTCCCTCATCACTTACAGCCCATCTTCTATCAGTCCACATCAGAGAGCCTTCTGACCACTCACCACCATCTCGGGTGGCTGTAGCTCAGGAGCTTGGTGATTCAGTCTCTGGCTGCTCCAATTTTTCCATGTTAAAATTTGATATACTGATTGTTGCATAGATATAGAAAAAAAAGTGCTCGTGTGATTGAGGCAAGTTGTATAAAGTGCTTTGAGTCTGGTAGAGTAAAAGAAAAGCGCTATGGTGTGGTTTACCAGTGGCCTGAGTTATATGAGTAGTAGAGTGTGTATCGGTTAACTCTATCCTCCCTCAATTGTATTTAAATTTAGCTATCTTCAAAGGAGAGTCACACACTAAACATGTTACCCTTGTTTCTCTTATTTTTCTTTATTTGCTACCTCATTGTGTTTATCTTGAGCAACACTTTGGTAGCCTTGTCAGCCTATTAAGATATATGATGCATTCAGTGTTTTGCAATTTCTGAAGAGGTTGCCTCATGAAAGTTCTTAGAATAGGAGCTTTTCCTCTTAGTTTTTGTTTTGTTTCTTCCAGCATTGCAGTATAAGTGTTCAGAACTGACCTTCTGCTCAGTATTTGGTCTTCATGAAGCAGTTCTGAGAAATTCAGGGGAAGCTGTTGCAGTTTCTCACCAGTTCAAACTGTTGCAAACCCTTATAAAGACTGAGAACAGAAACAGGGTGAGATGAGCTGTACTGCTGTTGCTACCACAACATGATGCAAATCAAAAAGAAATAAAAAGGTCATGGTGACCACACTAAGTTAACGCAAACCTAGAGTTCCCCATTTCAGGTTTAAAAACTGCATTGTAGCACTAAAAACTTTAACTGGAAATAATCTTCAGGTCAAATAGTTACATGACAGTTGGTGACTTTATATGCGCAGGTCACATCAGGACACTGGGTGGGTTTTACGTGTTAGATCACCCATGGCCTAATGTAACAGCTAACTCAGGGCTAGTTTAAAAAAAAACAACCAAAACAACTTCCCCTTATGGAGGCAAAGCTGAAATAAAGAACTAACAAAATAAGAAGTGGATTTGTCTGCCTTAAAAACTGACAATGTGCAGTTTCTCCTCTTCTGTTTTTGTTTCCAAGAATTTAAACACAGGAAACGTTTTTTCTTTTTAAAAAAAATCTATTTAGAAATAGATTTAAAAAAGCGGAAGAGATAGAAAGCCTAATCCTTTTTTAAAAGACAACTTGTTTCTACTGCTTTCCTTTTCGCCTGTTTCTTTCACATTATTCTGATAACTTAAAGAAATGTATGCAGTATTTCAGTTACTTTAATTGGCCACCAGAGCCCAGCACTGCATCAGTTTTCCTTGAGAATAACACATGAATGGGGCCTTAAGCCAGATCTGAGCCTGTTTTTACTGAATGTCTTTATGCTAAGCACTTCTCCAATAAATATATAAAAAACTATTTAATTTTAAGAGTGAATAACTGCATTTAGGGCTGTGAATATGCAAATCAGTCTAAGTTTGTGAGTGCAGAACTCATAAAATGGGATTTTTATTCTTAGGCTAACATGAATGCAGTTGGGTTTGTAGCGTTTCAGTTCATTCACACAGAAACTGTGACTTGAATTTTTTTTTTTACACCAAACCAGCGTTTCAAAGTGCTTCACAGCTTAAGATTCATAGATCAATATTTTGTCTCTCATCCTTCCTCTTTTCTCTTTTTTTGCCTTTTTGATTCCACGTCTACAAAAAAAGCTGAATTCACTAAAACACACAGGAAAATAAATAAATAAAAATCTACCCAGCATGTTCTTACTACTGTACGCTCCATCTGCCCATGACCCACTTTTCTCTCCTTGCTTGAGAGGGTTAACACAGAAAGCAGGAAGAAAGCTAGTTTCTCATTAAAAAAGACCCAAAAAAGGACATTGGGTGGCAAAAGCAGTGTAAGCATCAAGGTAGGATGAAAAGTGTGGTGAATATGCACTATGGAGTGGCGCACCATTAAAGCAGAGCAACGACTAGAGCTCTTATCAGGGGTAACAATGCAGGTGTCATGTTGTCCTTAAGAGGCTGGATATGGCAGGATTCATCTCCATCTCCTCTTAGCAGAGGGTACTGTTGTGCACATTAATGTATTTCAGCCGAGCTTTGCTTCCTCCATCCGTCTCTTTGATGGGCTCTAAAAGCTGCCATAAAGCAAGCCTCAGGACAGTCTTTTCACTCAAACACTCCAAAAGCATAAACGCTATTCACTGAAAGATACTTGTTATATAAAGTTACTTATCTGACATTAGAGCATGGAATATATCATTTCCTAATTTATCTTTTTTTTATTACCTCGTGAAGACAGCAGTCTTGCAACTTTTGCTGTTTAGTGAGTGAAGAGTTCATGTCATCTTTTGCTTCAGTGGGTAGGTCATGCACAGGAAATGTGGGTGCAGGCTGGCTGTGGGTTAATGTCAGAAGCAACTGGAAGCCGCTGCTGCTCTGCTTCTGAGTGTTTACCTTTCCTCTGCTGGCAGCCTGCCCTTGCAGCAGGTGACATGTAGCTGTCATGGGAGATGCTGCGCCATGTAAGGATACTGACTCGATTCCCAGTGGGACGCAGAGTGACACAACCACACCTTGAGCGTGTCACAAACAAGCAGACGTCACCAGAAACTAGTGGCCTGGTGGGGTCTTTGGAAATTTACACGCAATGTCACCATCAACAGAACTGGGAGACTTTTAATTATCATCTCTGGAAAATTAGATTTCGCTTCAGTTTGTGAGCTTGTCCAAAAATGTCTGAAAAACCTACCCCGACAACCTTTTATGATGTCAGAAAAGGGAGGAATTCAACATTTCTGTAACTAATAAGCCAGGCCACACCTGACCTAACCTGCCTTAGCGCTGGGTGATTAATGTTAGTTATGACGATTATAAAACAATTATCAAAATTCTTTCTTTTACAGCAGTCCCTCCCTAAAAGCCCAGTGTCACCGCCGATGAGACTGCGGCATGTTTCGTTCACTTCAAAGAAACTTTGATCACTGACAGACTTGTAGATAATTAATGATCATTAACGGTTTCCTTTGTGTACCCACAGACCTCGGCTTGGACTGGCAGGCAGGGTCTCTCTCCTGACTGCAACATCCTTTTTTATATATATATTCAAGGAAATTTTAAATACTAACAAAGGTAAATAAATGCATGATGTTTTCAAAATTCAAATACTATATCCATAATACAGACACTCATGTTTTCCCCTTTATTTAAAGGGTTTAAAAGACAGTATGTGTCAGTAAACTCAGATTTTATTTGCCGACTTGTTTAAGAATTTGCCCATTTTTTGCAAACAAAGGTTTTAAGAGCGGGAGATACATTCATCAGGGCTGATTGCCATAATTCTTCCCAGACTTCTTTAGCTTTCATATCTAGGTTCCCAAATGGCATTTTTCTGTGTTTAAATTGTGCCCATTGTAATTGTAATTCACTTTATTTATATTATAGACATGATACCTGCTCTTAAAAGATGCCGTAAATGAAAAACATTATTGCTACAAACTGAAGCATATTGGATTTGTACGGCACACAAAGCCACAAAGACTTGAATGAAGAAGAACTGTTAAGCTGCTCTTTTCATTTAGTTACAGAATGAATTTTCCAGTGTCTGATAACTTTAGTGAAAACACGGGTTTTTGTTTATTTTTCCAATAATTTCCAAGACGTTCAGTCATTTTCTTTCCAATCTCCTACCATGAGCTGGATGACTGAGAATCGACACCGACATCTTCTTATTGTCTTGGAACGACTGTGACCACATAATTTCCTCTGGGATTAATAACGTATTCTGATTCTGATTCATCATATCCCAGTGGTTTTAATATTGTTGTGTACTGTTGTGTTGATAGTGTTTTTGTAGAAGTGTGTAATGATGCTGATTGTGGGCACATGTTTGCTACCTTTGGCATGTTTTTTTTTTGTTGTTTTCTTGCAGGTGTCATTATCTTATTTGTTTTCTTGTTAAAGGACACTGATAACAGTCCATCTTTTTACCTTTATAAAGTATTATTTCCGAGAGTGCTGGTCTTTTCAAAAGTCAAATATTAGCCATGTAGAAATTAAAACGATATCAGTAATGACAAAAACAACTGCTGTTATAATTTTTAGGGTTTTGGAGCATGGATGGTGAAAAGAGATGAAAAGTTTAGTAGGATTTAACCAACTCTTCCTTTTTGAGTAAATTTAAAGTAAAGATTGTTTGATAGTGGCAGCATTATTCCCAGGAGAAGCGTTACCATGTCTTCCCAATCTCTTATAATCAGGTAGGTGTTGATGCCATTTTCAAACATGTCATAAAAGATTTGTTTTTAAATTTCAGTCATGACAGCAAATAAGACATTTCCATCTCTGTATTTTAGTACATAAAAGCCTTTTCACTGTGAATGTGACGGACCAAGCAGTGAAGGAAAGTCAGGTAGAGGTTAAAGTTTTTTTATTTAACATTTAACTCCATAACAAACTTGGTTAAATTTCACAGAAAAATCAAAATCTTGTGCCCATAAAAGAGGGCAACGTAACAGCCCTCTACTCAAAAGCTGACACAGACCTACCTAATCAAGATAAAGGGGAAACTTAAATAGCGTTATGTGTAAGCCTCTACTGTAACACTGATATTACCACTGTGGGGCTGTAACTGCAGCCATCACAGTGAAGTACTGTGTGAACATAAACTAGCAGTTTCTTAACCTGTTAAAGTAATGAATTTCAGGTTTATTAGGTAATTCAAGGTAACCACTTTTAATTTTCTTTGAATATTCCGATTGTAGAAAAGGCTAACACGTCCACTGTACTGGGATCAGGGAAGTGCCAGCACCAAACGGCTCTAAAGGATAAACGGCAAGACAGCTGAGAAAACAACACAAAGATGCACCAGCCCTCACAGATTCTTCAAAGTCGAACACCAGTGGTTATCACAGCGCTTGACTGGTTGGTAAATGCTCCACATATAGTTGCAAACATGCTAAAACAAGGCAGCACGCCTGCTATATTTATCACTGGAAAGTTCCCAAACACAAACAGATTTTTTTGCTATTTTTTTATGACCTTTCAGCATCAAGGAGACAAAGGGAGCTGTGCAGTGTGCAAACCCATGGCCAGATTGTGTGTGGGACAGATAAAAGGTGGAAATCAGTGACGTGAGTGTATCTGATTGATAAATTGGCTGACATAATAGGAGAGGAGCTATGGAGCACCAGAGAGGTGGTTGGACCGTGAAAAACTGAAAGAATGAGGCAGAATAATGAAGAAAATTGGGGATAATTGAACAGAAGAGCACTTGGGTATGAAAAAAGAGAGGGAGAGGGAGAGTGAGAACAACTGACAGATGGTGAAGAGTGGGTACACAGAGAGGAAGGAGAATGGAGGCGAGACAGATCAATCTAGCAGCTGAAGTAAGACAGAAAGAGAGTATGCAATGCTGGAGAGGGAGTGCATGAATGTGTGTGCAACACGGAGAGAGGGAGGGGAAGAGAGAAGCTATACCAGGGCATAGAGTAGGTGAAAGAGTGTGTGTGTTTGTGTGTGTGTGAATGAAAAAGAGAAAGGGAAGCTGCACAATACAGGGGCTCGGGCTGGCTCATACCGATGCATATTTAAAGACTAGAAGGCTTGAAAATGTGATTTTGAAAGAGAAAAAGGCAAATCACTTTTTCATTTTTTCCCCTCATCTATGTTTTACTGACTGGATCTTTCTCTCATTTCTTTAATCCTGGTCCCTTTTTACTCTCTTTGTGGTTTATGAAGGAGGTCACTACGGATACAACAAGGAGCAACACAGCCTGAACTACAGACCGAGAGGTATTTAGTTTTTTGTGTTCCTCAATACTTACAGAATGTAACTGAAGGAGAACTGCTGTGCGTCTGTGTGTGTGTGTGTGTGTGTGTATCACACAACTAAACTAATATAAAGTGTTTGCAATACAAAGGAGCATTAACATCTTTATTGTGTGAACGTAAATTGAAAAGAAGGAAAGAAGGAAATGATCTTTAGCGGCGAGGTGAAAGTCACAGTGCTTATGAAGGAGAAGCTGCTGAAATTGTGACGGGGAGGGGGGGCATGCATGTCCTCTGAGGTCTAATTCACATGTTTTATGTAGGATGAGAAAAGTGGGACAGAAAACAAACAAAAAAAGTCACAGTGCCTCTAAAGAAAAGTCTGTAGCAACTGAGCAAATTACTCCCTCACAGCTGTAGGACGAATCAGTGAGCGCACACTGCTCTAATGTAATGCACACTTTAATAGATAAAGTAACAGCATTCAGCATGTGGAACGATCGTTATACATTTGTTTGCTCACAGGAGATGTAAACCTTGGAAGTTCAGTTACAACACTGCCTGCAGATGGTTTTTCTGTCCCGCAGAAAATTGTGATTCTTCTTTCTCCCCTTTGTCACCAAATACAGGCTTAAAGGTTAATGCCGAGTTCGCCGATGCTATTTTACTGTGACCTTGACCTTCCTTTTAGTACAGTGAGATAAATTGTGTTTTTACTGGACTCTGTGCAAAGAAAATTGAAAGTCAGTGGTTCTCAAGGTGGCTTCCTAGATCCCCCCGGGGGTTTGGGACCAGGAGCCAAAGAGTCCACAAAATACCTTCCTGTTAAACACTGTGCTGTTGGTCAGCCTCCATCAGCACAACCCTCTGCCACCCAGAGCATTTTATTTACGTTCTAAACATAATATATGCACTCTGGCTTTAACCTTCACTTCATCTAGAGGATGTTTTTAAGACACTGTCAATGTTAACAGGATGAAACAAAAAGCAGCACACAGAGGGGAGAATGAAGGGTTGGGGAATGTGTCGCTGCAGACCACGTGGCACCCCTAGAGCAGTCATCCTGTGGGAGTGCTCTGATTAAGAGAAGGTACATATTTACACATGTGGACTGTTTACAACAATGGGACAGGCGTATCTTTTAATACCTCGCCCTCAGTTCCTGCTTGGCTCATTGGAAAAACACAGAAACTCTTGACTCTGTCCACGTTCTTAGGTGAAGCCAAATTAGCTAAATAGGTCTTAACATTATGAAGAGCTACCTGGGCCCAGAGCTTAGCGAGAACCATTTGTTCTAGAGGAGCTGTTAATCTGACTCCACTTTGAGTTATAACCATACATTTTTGGACTGTGACTATCGCTCACTATTACCCCATTTACAAAGTCAGTTATGGCCTGTAATATGACAGTGATCCATGAATACAAGAAATGGTGGAATAGCTGATAGAGTATGTTAGAAGTGGACGTTTGGAGAAAAAAACGGTTAATACTTATGCTTATATAAAAGCTACCTACATGCCTGTATTACTACCACCCAGACACTTCTGCTGGGATGAGTTCAGAAAGAAAAAGGCGCTGAAATGGAAAGGTGAGCAGAATCAAACAGGAGCTCATCAACACCCACATTTCACACACTTGTTTAGCTGTGACTTGTCAAAATCGTTGCCTGCTCGCAGTATTTTTGGTGTCAGCTGGTGGAAAGGTGGAAACCCTCTAAGGACCCTAGAGAACCGATTGCCATGCGCATGCAGCCACACACACATACACCTAAACGCCTCATTTGGTTCAGGCTTGGGTGAAAAAAGTGCATCAGAGTATTAGCTAGAGCTATGCAACAGTGATGCATTCCAACTCTGTGCCCTTTCATCCTATAGATACCACTTAATTGACTTCGCACAACCTCCTAAGACTGGCCCGACTGTCTAATGCACAACAAGCAACGCTGGCTTTAAAAGCATACTTTTTTCTATTGCAGAATTACACTGAGGGGAATTCATTTGGGAGAAGGAGAAAATAAACAAAGAGGGCAATTTGGAGCGGAGTGGGCAATGGAAGATTAATGGCCTCCTCAAAACACAGAACAATTGATCATAATGGAACAAAAGGAAGCTGGGCGACACTATCAATGCCAGTAAGGGACTGAGCGATTATACATAATATGTGAGTAACGCCAAAAGAGAATGTGATTATGAAGCAATTGAGTGGAAGATGAAATACGCTGGACAAGCCAAACGGCTCGATGTGTCAGCGGAGATGAGCGTCTCAGAAATCAAGTTTTCCGATTCATCCTGTCTCGTCTCCTGGTGTTCTTTCCTGCCCTGTCCTCCTCAATCGGGAAGAGCGGGAGTCCATTAGCAGCCTGGTCAGTGTAGCAGATGTGACAATGCTATACAGCCCTGCAATTCCCCAGGGTTTGGTATGGAGCAAGTGTAGGACAAAAAAACAGACGTTCTGAGCGACTATTTCCAGTGACAGCTTACTGCTGTGGAAGAATACAGCTAGGCTCCATTAGCAACAAGCTTCTACTGTATATATATGAAGCAGAAATGCAAACCCTGAAACAAAATACCCTGTAAATCAGTCCCACAGGGGTATGGAGCTATGAAAAACCAATACATAAGCAAAATAAACTTGCGCATATTTTACACGTAAACACAAATATTAAGTGCCATGTATATCAGGGGAATCTGATCTGAAAATATGGTTGAAAAACAAACAAACAAACAAAAAAACTGGCCTGGCTCACTCTCTGCTTAACATTTAGTTGTCATCAAATAACCTTGAAAAGCAATTTTTTAATGCACTTCTAATTGTTATTTGTGGAGTCGATAGAGTCTCATTGCTGTGCTCATTAAGAAGAAACAGGAGAGACGAGTTGTTTCCCCTGACTCTGCAGGCTTTTCATTATTACATACAGGGAGATTTCCCCAAGGGGAAAGATCTGGAGAGTTGCCGTAAGCCATGAAAATAGATGCCAGCAAACTGCAACAGAAACTCAAACACCTTGAGCTTTACCGTTTCTGAACGCAACTTCAAATTAATGATTGAACCATTAAGTCGCAGTTGTTTAACGAAGACGTCTCAGAGAGTAGCAGCTGCATTTCAGATGCCCTGATTACAAGCATCTTAAAAAAAGGAGGAACACACTTCTGTGTTCTTGGCAGCTGTTGTTGCAGAAACCAAGTGAGAGTTCAATCTTCTTTATTACATAAAAACAGAAGTAATACATCATAAGGTGACAGAGCTCCAGCGCAAGTGGGTGATCGCACACCTTTAGGTCTTAGTATAATTGTTTCAGCTCATTAACCTCACTGTTTCCTTCAGTTGCTTTTTTTCCAGGCCCTTCTGGCTCACTTCAGAGCTGTAATGAGGTGGTGCACATCTTGTCACACTGAAGAACAGGTGCAAAAAGAAAAAAAAAACATGTATTTATTGTCCAACATCTAACCTTAGTTTGGAAAAGAAAATAAGAAGTGACGTTCCCATTTGCTACTATGCAGGGATAAATGTTAGAGATCGTGTTTCTCTTTTAGCTTAACTGTTCCTGGTTTCAGATTAAGATTTATTACAAAGTTCTTGACTCGGAGAACTCGGAGAATAAAGTGAAATTGCAAAGTTATTAATGAAGGCTTCTCCAGACTGTAGCATGAATTATGCTCTGTTACATGGAAGGTGGATAAACTTTAATGGGTCCTGACAGCCACTGACATGGTTCTCACTTTGTCAGCCATGTCTAACAGCATTTATTAGTACCTTGTTGATTTTTGTCTCTCAGCGTTATCTTTAAGTCGCTGGACGTGCAAGGTAAGTAAAACTCTCACTAGCGGACACTTAATTTGTGGCCATAAAATCCACCCCAAAGCCGCAAAACCTGCACTCATGTCCGTATGTCTGACTAGTTTGCTTGTGGCATGCTTTTCATTGCATTTAATGCTTTAAGGCAGGAGCTCTGCCATTAGTATAGAAAGAAAAGGGTTTCCTTGAAAAGCTTGCTGAACGCAAGGACGCCTATCCTGGTTGGAAATGTTTTGACTTCTTCGCTGTTGCTCTTCCTGCTCCTTCTTTTGTTGTTGAGAAACAGAAGGAAACCTGCTGTACAGTCGCCTCTGAAGTCTCTGCTTTCTTGACATTTTAATGAGCTTTTTGTAACTCCGTTTGCAGCGAGTGAAAGGGAAGCTCGTGTTTTAGCAGACAACAGAGGGTACTGTTGAAAAAACACGACTGCTGTATGATGTTTGGTACTGTACGTGTCAGCACTGCACCACAGTTTAATGCAGTTAGGTGAAGCAGTCAAGCTGGTGAAGACACTGGGTTCAATCCACTAGCACACACCGGTTGCACAAAACAAGCTTGGATTCAGCGCTGCTACAGGACACATGCACATGGACCTCGATTAGGGTGTTTAATATGCTGGTGTAATGTTACATGAAGCGTGAAAGTGCAGATTTTAAGTTAGGGAGGGTCCTCTGTCTTCAGATGGAGGAGCATTTTAATATTATATTCAGAGTCAAAAGATCTTAAAATATACAAAAACTCTGCTGTTATCACACAAACTTAACCATAACTTATGAAAACAAGGTCATGGGCCAAAAAAAGGAGAAGCTGAAGAACCCTGATTTAGATTTCCTTTTTTCTTGTTGCTTTGTTGCGTGGGCAACAACACAACATAAGCCGTGCTATCAGATTAATGTTTATAGTTAGAGAGAAGTCTCAGAAATAGCACGGGGGATGTTCACTCCTAAATCTGTGCTGCATTGAGGTCTCCCGGCCCAACCAACCAAGTTTAGCCCAAGCGAGGCCCTCAGTGCACGCTCCACCTGACCCAATTATATCCAGTCTGAGGGGAAAGATAGCCCACTTTGATCTACACAAGACCGCCAGCCAGGCTTGGGCTGACTGGTCTGGCGCTTAACGCTGCTTTCCTCTGGACACTTTTCCAGCACAGATGTGTTTGACTGCTCCTTAAAGAACTATCGACTGTGCTCGAAACATCAGGTGAGCTGCAAGTAACTTATGGGGGGCACAACTGTGGCCCCTTTCTGCGAAGAGAAACAAGAAGGGCAGTCCTTGGTGAGGTTTTTGGCCTGCAGATGAAAGAAGAAGGATGTTTTATGTGAAATGGAGAGCTGGGGGGTAATTATTTTAATCATCCATTTAATCACCCAATAGCAGTATTATCGTTTTTTTTTTTTGTTTGATCAGCATGAGATAAGCAGCTGATTTAAACACATCTGTTTGTGTTTGATAGGATCACCCCCCCACCACCACCATCCCCCACCTCCATCCTCGCTGCGGGAATTGCCAGTCTCTGGGTGCACAGAGGATGTATCTACTGCTGGCATTGTTACCCGTCTTTAAAATGAATCCAGTATGCTAGGATTGTCGATTAAACACTCGCATTTCGCCGGATTTTATGAGGCACGGATTTAATTACAGCCTGAAAATGCCAAGCCTCGTCACTGCAAGGGTAAATGAAGCGAATAAATTCCTCTGTGGATCTTTTTAAACTTTTGCTTTGGAGAATGTAAACACGAAAACTCACAGGATCTTTTAATTATGCTGTCCAGCCTTAATGAGAGCTGATGATGATGCAGGGTAGATCTCAGCTTAGCCCTTCCCCCGTAAACTCATACGTCAGACCATTCATATAAACCTAACTGCCCTCTCCTCTCCATGTTAGTGGCTCATTCTGTCCATTTTACACTGGAGGAGGCCCGGCGTGTTCTTGACGGTTCTTCGTCATTGGTCGTATGAAAAAGGCTGTAGGGTGGAGACCCAGTCAAAGAGAGGGATATAGAGGACAGAACTTGGCCGCTCCACTTTTTCAGGACGTAAAAGTGGGACAATCTGTTCCTTGGATGATCTCCAATTCTACTTTCCGGGGACCGATACACTGAAAATATATCTATACACATGCACTGTCCTACATAGGGAAAGACTGAGAGAAAAAGAGAGAGAAAGAGAGAGAGATTGACAAAAACGAAATATGAAAATGAGCTGAAACGACTGGCCATAAGGTCTTTCCAGTGTAGTGTGCTGGGGATGTGCATTCTGTGGCCAAAACAGGAGAAAAACTGCAACATGCACAGATAAGACATTTACAGGAAGATCTTTTAAAAAGTGATGTAGCATAATCTAATAAACTACAGTGGGGATGACAAATTTTGGGCAGATCAAACATGATTCCTGCAGCCTTTATAACTGGTGTTGCCAAAAACGTGACTCTGACTTATTCACCCAAACATGCATGGTGTTTTGGTATTAATAGGTTATTACTACAACTTTGCCAAATAGCAAAATGTACAAGAATATCATAGAAGAGACGGATATAAATAGGGATGACTGTTAGCCATTAACTTTTTCTGTAAACCTCTCCATCCATCCATTTTTGCCCTCTAGGGGTCTAAGGAGGGCATCCGTCTCTGTCATCATTATAATGATTAATCAGTTCCTGATTCTTCATTACTACCTTTCATTACTGTCTTTGGACCCACATCCGACCAGGATTATGGAAATACTCTTCTCATAGGGTCTAATCATCATGCTGCAGTGCTGATGTCCCAAGGGCAGAGAGACTCACCAACTTCTGAAATCTTAAGCTGTGTTTCGTTTCTGCTCTTACCTTGCATGCATGTTAAATGTTTGTCTGGAGATCATGATTTATAGCAATTGTAGGATTGCATGACACTGATAAAATATTTCTACGAAGACCTAGCTTAGCATTACATAATATTCTGTATGTTTAGATACTAATGGATAGGTTCACAGTTTTCACGTAGCTGTTTGCTCATCATAAGCACGTCTCAGCACAGTTTACTCTCACCGTCAGACTGAGACAACAGTTCTGGGCTGTTTAATGCGACTCTCTTTGGATGCTAACTTAGTACTGCAGCAGGGCAACTAGCACTTTCCCTTTAGCTTCCTGAAAGAGTAATCATTTAAAAATGTTGTTTTCAAATCAGACCAAAGGTAAATACGCCAACATCTAGGTGGGAATACTTACTGCCTAATTCGCCATACATGTTCATATTTGCAGTTAGATCCAGACTTTGCCCCTTTAAAGTGGTCTCGAGCACTAGCTCTTCAGGCTTTCTGAAGGTCATTCAAAGTTTGTCTTTGGGCATTGGCTGCTTTTTCACTCACTTTCTGTCCTCTCCTCGTACCTAAACCATTTTCCAAGGAATGTTTTTTTGTTTCTTAACACGTTCTCAGGACTTGTGAATCATTCAAGCATAAAAAAGGCACCTTAATCAAGGCAATAACCAGTGTTGTATCCACACATAACAGAGAACTTACCAAGAAAACTATTTTAAATTGAATCTTTAGACGCTTTGTTACCAGCAGCTTGTTGCAAAACACATCATTTGTTCCCATTTCTTTAGATGAATCTAAGAAAAATGCCAAAGATAATTAATTTCATTTCATTTATTTATTTATAAAGCACGTTTAATAACAACAGGGAGCTGACCAAAGTGCTGTACAAAGTAACAGTTAAACAATGACATTGACAACAACGACAGGTAAGAAAATTAAAAGAAAATTAGGATAAAAGAATTGGTAACTCTCACACAGTTTTACAGTTTTGAAAGCCAGAGTAAAAAAAATATATTTTAAGATGCGATTTAAAAAGAGTAACAGTTGGGGCCTTTCTAATGTGGAGAGGTAGATCATTCCACATTTTTGGTGCCACAGCCGCAAAAGCCCGATCTCCTCTATGAACCATCCTAGACTTATGTAAGGTAAGGAGCAGGTGATCACTTGATCGAAGGGCTCTAGAGGGCGTATAAAGCTGCAATAGGTCAGACAAATAGTCCGGTGCCTGGCCAATTAGCACTTAATAAGTCAAAAGTACGATTTTGAATTTAATTCTAAAACACACTGGAAGCCAATGAAGGGAAGCAAGCACTGGAGTAATATGTTGGTGTTTCTTCACACGAGTCAAAAGGCGAGCTGCAGCATTCTGTACAAGCTGGAGCCAGGCCAAGCTGGACTGACTGACACCCACATATTTGAATCTCTTTCAGGGGCTATTCCTGAAGACTACTTTAAGAAATTTTAAGAAAACTGCCTAAGAGAGTTCAGGCTATGTTGAAGAATAAAGATGATCCTACCAAATATTGACTTTCATGCTCATTAGAATTGTAGATACCTTTTTGTTTTGCTCAATGTCAATAAATCATTGCACCTATTTTCCATTTTCATGGCAAAATGATGAGAGTTGGCTCAAAGGCATTTGCACAGTTCTGCAGCTGTAATGCCAAGAAAAGCTTTGAGAAGTTTCTTATAAAAATGACTACAGCCTAGTTCATTGTTAAGGTTTCTCCTTTTATGAAAATGCATCAAGATGAAAAAGAAGAACTTAAACTAAATTAAGTGTCAAATGGAGAAAAAAGTATGTATGGCTGCTCGGATGATGGATCGGCTTCCTCACTGGCTCATCTTACCCCACAGTCCACCCAAATTAAATCTAAATTCCTTCCTGAAATTACAAGCAAAATAGGTAACGGAACAAATTATGGACGAAGAGAAAAAAACAGTCATATTGAAGAACAATTCAAGTAAGTGGCTGAAATGAGAACTGTGAGTTTTGCACAAAAAGACTGTTCTGTCAGAGGGGTGAAATTCATTTCCTTATTACACCGCTTTTCTCCCAAGAGGAAGAAAAGTCAAGACGAGATGTGAGATGATGGCCAGCAACAGAGACAGGAGAGCGAAACAGCCGGCAGAAGCAGACTGACTGAGCTATTGTTGTTGCAGGAGTGTAGGAGTTGAGTGACACGATGGAGAAGGCAAAGACGCAAAGATGAGACAAGTCTGACATCCATGACGGCTAAGAGGAGAGTTTTCGGACTTGTGATTAGTTTTCACAGTTATATTATTAATCCATTTTACATAATGCTCATCGTTTCCCATTTTTAGCCTAACAGTACTGTGTGTGTGTTTGGCTTTCGCACTCACGCCTTTTTCACCATCTTTTTTTCCCTCCCTCCCCATCCCGCCTCCCTTTTCTCTCCCAATCTGATTACTCTGCTTTATGCAAACTGCAGCTCTCTCTGTCTCTCCCCCTTGTGTATTCCCCTTTCGCTTTTACATCCCAGTTACAAACATGTAGTTGACTCCTGCCTGCTCTCAGCCTGTCCTCCTCCTTCCTTTATCTTGCATTGTGTTGTTCAATATTTGATGAGACTTTGTTCATAAATCAGCCTCCTCTATTCCCTCATTTATTTGGATGATAGTGTTAATCTTTAAAACCTTGCAAGTGTTAACACGCTGTTCTTTGTCAGCTTTTGATCAGAGACGCTTTCAGCCTAAAATGTGATGCCACATGTAAATCACACATATGACCAGAGGTGGTTAAATATGCCCTGAATGATTCAGGTAACTGATAATTCAGTAGCAGAGCTCTTTTGCTTCTTGATAGGCACTGAGCCACTTTCTCCAGAGCCCTTGTGTCAGGGTTCCTGGGTCGTTGACCCAGTGGTTTCAGTTTGTTCATGTTCAGTTTGGTTCGCCACATTAATGTTTTCACTTCCTGTCTTTTCCCGTGTCAGCTTGTCTCCCGTGTCATTAGTCAGATTATGTTCAGCCCTGTACTCACCTGTTTCCAATCATTGTCATCATCCACCTGTGTATTTAAGTTCCTCGGTTTCACCAGTTCTCTGTCGTGTCATTGATGTTCATGATGTATGTCCGATGTCGTCTGTATGTCCAGTCAGTCAGTCCTTAGTTCATTCATTCAGTCAGCCAGCCATTGCCTCCCTCTGTACTGTTTGCTCACTCCTTCGGCAATAAACATCCACCTTCACCTACCTGCCTGTGAGTCCAGCGTTTGGGTCCTCCTCCTCTCATCCACGACACTACCCTTGACAGAATGACACGACCGCGCGCTGTGGACCCAGCGGACCCTGAACTTTTCGAGCGGCAGGAGGCAGCGCTCCTTCGCTGGACGGAGGGGCTTCGGGGAAAACAGCGGCTCTTCGCGGAGAGAGAGCGCGTCTTCGAGGGGACTCGCCTGGCTCTGGGCGGGCCTCGAAGACGCCACGTTCCCCCACCTGCTGCCTCAGCTGCATCGGAGCATTCGCCGCGGAGAGTGGGCGTCACAGCCCAAGCTTCGGCCGCTCGCTCTCCCGCCGCTTCGCTCCTCGCTCGCCCGCCAGCCTTTTCACTCTCCAGCCTTTCCGCCTCGCCACGGCACAGCGGCTACACCTCCCATCTCGGCTCAGCGGAGGCTACCGCGCCAGAGGCTCAGCCGTTTACCCGGCCCGCTTCCTCTTCCCGGGGAGAGCGGCGCACACGCCGCCATAAAACGGACTCTGTTCAGCAACTCCCGGTGGTGAGTTCCAGTGACTGTTTTCCACACCTCTCATCTGATTATCCACTTAAAACACACAACAGACTCTCTTCCGCTTCATGGGGAGTTTCCCTCCTTGAGGATGATGTGGACTGGGAAGATTTTTTCAGCTCTGCTCCCTCTGAGCTGGGATTTATTAAGGACAATATCCGCACTCCAACACCCTCGACGACCGTTCAATTAAAGACTGTAAATAGTGGTGGCAGGAGGACCAGAATAATCCCAGAGAAACCTTCCAGTACCACACACCCAGTCACCGTTTCCACACCCATCATTCAGCCTTTTCCTACCAGCGCAGCGGCCCAGATTCGGCCTTCCTCTTCAGCCGTTTCACCTCCTCAGAGGACTAGGGCCCAGCCCACACCAGTGCCAGCTCCCAGGAGGAGGGCAGCTGTGACCCAGTCCACCTCCACACCCGCTCCTGTTTCACGGGTGGGGGTGACTGGTGTCCAGCCACCTTCCGTGCCTGTCCCAGCGCCCAGGCTGAGGGCAGCCGGAACCCAGCCTGACCTCCCTGGAGGCTTGGAAGAGCTAACCGGTCCACCCACTACTTCACCCTTTCATCCACCTCCTGATCCAGCTTTTCACGCCCTCGCAGTATCACTGGTTAGACTAGCTGAACTGTCCCCTGCTCAGGCCCCAGCTTTATTAGCCCAGGCTACACTGTTGTCCCCTTCACTAGCTCACTCTTTAGCTCAGCCATTAGCCTCACCGGCCTCTGTTTATCCATCAGTCTCCTTAGTCCAATCAGTTCCCTCACCTGCTGTTCAGCTTTCACTCCAGTCGGTTCACTCACCTGCTATCCAGTCTCCCGCTGCCCTCCAGTCAGTTCAGCCACCTGTAGCTCAGTCTCCACCTGTCCTCCAGTCACCTGTAGCTCAGTCTCCACCTGTCCTCCAGTGCTCTGTAGTCCAGTCGCCTCCTGTTTCCCAGTCACCTGTCCACCATCCCGTCCAGTTCCCGGACCTGCAGCCACAGCACCCAGAGCCAGCTGTGAGCCTTCCTGCTCCTCAGCCAGGGGTTTCCGTACCCGCTGGCCCGGCCGCTCCTCAGCCAGGGGTTTCCGTACCCGCTGGCCCGGCCGCTCCTCAGCCAGGGGCCTCCGGGCCTACTGGCCCTGCCTGTCTCCGGCCAGAGGCCTCCGCGCCTGCATCGCCTGGTCAGGCCTCTGCCTCAGCTGCACCCACGCCCGGCCCGGCCTCTGCCTCAGCTGCACCCACGCCCGGCCCGGCCTCTGCCTCGGCTGCACCCACGCCCGGCCCGGCCTCTGCCTCGGCTGCACCCACGCCCGGCCCGGCCTCTGCCTCGGCTGCACCCACGCCCGGCCCGGCCTCTGCCTCGGCTGCACCCACGCCCGGCCCGGCCTCTGCCTCGGCTGCACCCACGCCCGGCCCGGCCTCTGCCTCGGCTGCACCCACGCCCGGCCCGGCCTCTGCCTCGGCTGCACCCACGCCCGGCCCGGCCTCTGCCTCAGCTGCAGCCTCAGAGCCTTCGTCTGCTGCAGCCTCCTCAGAGCCTTCGTCTGCTGCAGCCTCCTCAGAGCCTTCGTCTGCTGCAGCCTCCTCAGAGCCTTCGTCTGCTGCAGCCTCCTCAGAGCCTTCGTCTGCTGCAGCCTCCTCAGAGCCTTCGTCTGCTGCAGCCTCCTCAGAGCCTTCGTCTGCTGCAGCCTCCTCAGAGCCTTCGTCTGCTGCAGCCTCCTCAGAGCCTTCGTCTGCTGCAGCCTCCTCAGAGCCTTCGTCTGCTGCAGCCTCCTCAGAGCCTTCGTCTGCTGCAGCCTCCTCAGAGCCTTCGTCTGCTGCAGCCTCCTCAGAGCCTTCGTCTGCTGCAGCCTCCTCAGAGCCTTCGTCTGCTGCAGCCTCCTCAGAGCCTTCGTCTGCTGCAGCCTCCTCAGAGCCTTCGTCTGCTGCAGCCTCCTCAGAGCCTTCGTCTGCTGCAGCCTCCTCAGCCTGTGCTTCGCCTGGTCCTGTGCCCTCCGGGCCTCGGCCGGTGCGCCTGACACTGGAGAGCCGCCGCCGCTGCCTTCCGCGCGGCCGGCCCCCTGAACTGCACCGCCATCGCCTGAGTGGCCGCCGTCGCCTTCCGCACGGCCGGCCCCCGGACCAGCGCTGTCATCGTCGCCGCCGCCTCCCGCGCGGTCGGCCTCCTGAACTGCTCCGTCGTCTCCTTCGCCGCCGCCGTTGCCTTGCGCACGGCCGGCCTCCTGAACTGTTTTCACGTCTCCGCCGTTGCCTTGCGCACGGCCGGCCTCCTGAACTGTTTTCACGTCCCCGCCACTGCCTTGCGCGCGGCCGGCCCCCTGAACTGCACCGCCGTCGCCTGAGTGGCCGCCGCTGCCTTCCGCACGGCCGGCCCCCGGACCGCCGTCGCCTGTGTGGCCGCCGCTGCCTTCCGCACGGCCGGCCCCCGGACCCTCTTCGCCTGAGTGGCCGCCGTCGCCGCCGTTGCCGTCCGCACGGTCGGCCCCCTGAACTGTGTCCTCGTCGCCGCCGTTGCCGTCCGCACGGTCGGCCCCCTGAACTGTGTCCACGTCGCCGCCGTTGCCGTCCGCACGGTCGGCCCCCTGAACTGTCTTGGTGTGGACTCCGTCCCTCCGTCCTGGGCCCCCTCCGCCCGCCCTGTTCTGGGTTTTTTTTTCTTTCTCTTTTTGCCGTCGGGTGCCGGCCTTTGGAGGGGGGGGTACTGTCAGGGTTCCTGGGTCGTTGACCCAGTGGTTTCAGTTTGTTCATGTTCAGTTTGGTTCGCCACATTAATGTTTTCACTTCCTGTCTTTTCCCGTGTCAGCTTGTCTCCCGTGTCATTAGTCAGATTATGTTCAGCCCTGTACTCACCTGTTTCCAATCATTGTCATCATCCACCTGTGTATTTAAGTTCCTCGGTTTCACCAGTTCTCTGTCGTGTCATTGATGTTCATGATGTATGTCCGATGTCGTCTGTATGTCCAGTCAGTCAGTCAGTCCTTAGTTCATTCATTCAGTCAGCCAGCCATTGCCTCCCTCTGTACTGTTTGCTCACTCCTTCGGCAATAAACATCCACCTTCACCTACCTGCCTGTGAGTCCAGCGTTTGGGTCCTCCTCCTCTCATCCACGACACTACCCTTGACACCTTGTTGTTATTGCTTTTGGTGCTTATTTGTTTTCCCAGATTCATCAAAGTTCCTACATTTTTTTTCTCTAAACCCATCCTTTGGTTTTGTCCTCCAGTCTTCCTTCATTTACTTGTTCTGACACACATTGGATTTGCACTTAAAGGACCCACCCTGTCACTCTCTGAGAGTCTGTGGGAATTGACCACGGTCACTCTGCTTCCCTCTGCGCTATGCTTTCGCTCAGAAATGCTCAACCAGCAGACTTTCTTTTGGCCAGTGAGATGACCATTTCTCATATATCCACTCCGTCTTTCAAACACTATAGACACTTAAAAACCGATTGTTTGCAAGCATCCATCAAATAATATCTGTATTCTTCCACAGAATGAAACAATCACACACACATAGTGCAACGGTGTAAAGTGTGGTCACTTTTCATTGTTATATGGAAAAAAAAAACCTGTTTCTGAGCCAATCTCTCTCCATAACTCACTCTTGTAATATTTTGAAAGGTCTTGGTATACACACTTGTTTTAGACAGCGATTTCTCTAATCCCAAACCAAACTTAATCTGTGTTCAGTCATCACCAATCCAGGGGTTAGGGTCCTCATACATGTGGAGGCGCTTCAAATAAAGGAGGTATAAAACTTTATTTTTATGACTTTTTTTCTGAACTGTGGAACGCCAACTTGTAAAGATAAACATATCAAAATTGGGAAAAAAATTTTAAGACAAAACGGTTGTCTCAAACCTATAGACTGTATATAAGAGATGGCCATGCATTCCGTTATATATATTTAGCAGGCAAACCATTTACCGTAAGGCTATTTTAGAAGCCTGAATGAGACACAAAACTCTTTGCTGTATGTTTTACTCTCAGCTTTTCTATCTGTCATCCTGTGTAAATGAAGGCTAAAAAGCCCAAAAATTATATTAAAAATTGAAACTAGCAACCCAGTAGTCTGCATGCCTCTCAAGGACCTTTAGCTTTGACACCATCTCAGTTTTTTTTTAACTAGACCTCATGATGTGCCAAACTGTGAAATAGAGAGACGCTGCATGCTCATTTGCAATTTGTCAGTCTAAAATATACTTTGTTTTTCTGAACACTAATGGGAGCAAACATGTACGGAATTAGCTTTATGTGTTGTAACTAGAGACTGAGAACATAAATGAGGAAAGTGATTATTGTGGTCATAGTAAAGGGAGCCCAGGGTCCTCTTCTCCATAGAATTCCAACCAGGAGCCATTCCCTGCACACTATTAGAAAGAAAGCAGACATCCCCACTGACTTTACTTTTTAGATTTGAAAGCTACATCTACCTTTTATATAGGGCCGATGGCGCGATATGGCAGCCTCGCTTCTGTCAGTCTGCCCCAGGGCAGCTGTGGCTACAACCGTAGCTTGCCTCCACCAGTGTATGAATGTGAGAGTGAATGAATAGTGGCATTGTAAAGCGCTTTGGGTGCCTTGAAAAGCGCTATATAAATCCAATCCATTATTATTATTATTATTATTATTATTATTATTATTATTATTATTATTATATATTTGCCTTTTTTTAAACAGAGAATAAAACCTGAATTCTTATCCAAAATGGTACATAACACCTGCCTATAACCAACCATCAACATGCAACACCTTAGGGATTTTTCTTCTGTCACCTGCCTGTGACTGGAGACATCTGTGGTTTTTTCAAAAATGTTCAAAACAGCGCAAAAACATAAACACTTCAAACTGTGTAACAATCAGGAATTACAAAAGCAGCATCCATGTTAGAGTGTTTTAAAAGTGAGTATGCTCTTCATCAATATTCCTGTTGGGTGTCCGGCTCTTGGCTGGCTTCTTCATCTCTGCATTATTGTTTATGTCCATTGCAGGCCACTGTAAGCTGTGCCAGACACCTGTCGATGTCCTTGGTCCCCAATAGAGGTTGATAAGTCAAAAGTCCTAGATCACTTAATGCCCCGTTAACCCTCATCAGCACGTTTTCTACATAATCTATTAATAACCGATTGAATTATCTGCATGTTGGTAATTTGTGATTGATTGACGTTAGCTCTGTGTCCTGATTCGCGTTGTGCTCCATCTGTCCATCTGTGCATTCTGATTCCCATCCATGTCAGACTCAGCTCATAAGATATTCAGAGCACCACTCTGCAAATGAAACAGTGGGAGATTCCCTGCATCACTCCCCATCATTAAGGCGGCTGTTGGCAATGGTCCAGATCTGCATGATGGCAAAGCCCTGTAGCCAGACTTCACCACAGAAAAACCAGAACAAAACATACGGAGGCACCAGTATGCCAAATCTGAAGCATGAAGATGCAATGGAACAAGCTTAAAGCAAAAATCCACCCTAAGTCACGTTTTTTTTTAAAACAGCTGTTAGTGATCAGAGAGAAAGGTACTCTTCCTAGACTTTATGTCTGCACTCATGAAGGAAGACGGTGGCTTCTCCCTCCTTTGTTCCTGTTGAAATTTTGCTTCTCCTCAAAGTGTCAAGAAGTGCTTTCTTAAGAAAGAATACAATTCTCCAACTCTTCTTTACCGTACTGTGTAAAGTTGTGAGGTGTAATGCCATATTGCAGTTTTTCCTTCCCACTGTCGCCAAAGTGCTTGCTCATAGGGGCACATATGATTGTTGGGTTTTTCTCTCTATGTATTATTGTAGGGTCTACCTTACAATATAAAGCACCTTGAGGTGACTGTGGTTGTAATTTGGCGCTGTATAAATAAAATTGAATTCAAATGAATTGAATATGTACAGTATACAAATAATTAAACTGAAAGTTCACTAGACCAGAAAACCCTTCCTCCACAACGCTTCCTTTATTTTAATGAAGGAGCATGACTTTTTCTTTCAGCTGGAAAAGTAAATATAATTTGGGCATTTTCTTAAAACTATGTCAACAACTGCAAATCCAGTCAGTACACTCAGATGTGACTTTCCAGAAGCTGCTGATTCACTGAGTTATTTACAAACCTTTGCTGTGTAAAACCCCAAGCCCCCTTCAATCTGGCGTAGACAGCTATTAAGAGAAAACAACCCAATTCCTGTAACAAGCCCTCACGGTCTGATAATGGCCTGATTAGCAAAGCTTAAAAGC
The DNA here is from genome assembly GCF_057382275.1 of Copadichromis virginalis. Taxonomy (NCBI): domain Eukaryota; kingdom Metazoa; phylum Chordata; class Actinopteri; order Cichliformes; family Cichlidae; genus Copadichromis; species Copadichromis virginalis. The sequence continues at coordinate 13,244,827 of NC_140625.1, forward strand.
TGTCCAATGAGAATATGTTGGATGTTGTGCAGATTCATGCATATTAAAAAAACACCATTTCTAATCTGGAGTATACTGCCAGCCATCCTATCCTTCATATCCTGTTGGTGAACCATGCAGACATGCTGGAGGTCAACACGTTTGCATCCAAGGGTGTCAAATCCTGCACTAAGGGTTACGATTAGGAAAAGTTAAGAAAATGATGTTTACCCCGTGATTTAGCACAGACACCAAGGGGCTCTTTATAAGCATCCAGATAAGACACCTGCCACCTTGTTTCCTAAACCTGTTACTTCATGGCGCAGGAGACCTCGTGTGAAATTTGGAAATGCCACCAGCTTGGGAATGAAAACAGGCTGTCAAGGATGAGGGATAGGGCAAGGTCAACGAGTTAAATTGTATTTAACAGTAACAGAGTGCAAGGGTGGAATTTTCCTTTAAGAAGCGCACATTTAGCTGTTAGCCCTGGGCTGTGCCTCAAACATAGGTCTCCTCCATTGTCACAAAATACCAATGATCTTGACCTCGTGTGATGCTAGATCGCATCTCCAACTCACTCCCTCCTGCAGAAAACCTGTGATGCAAATTCACAGAGTTTATATTTAGCCTGTCTTTCATAAGTCTGCTATTCCCAGATGCATTCCCAGTGGCTAAATGGAAAATGTGGACCAGCTCTGTGCTATTTCACACATGTGGACTTATTAGCATTGCCAGTGGCTAGATTTTCTATTACTGCACGTGTCTTTTATGTACTTGAATTACTCATATTCCAGCATTACTAAGTTCACTCTCTCAATCAAAGCAAAGATACGAGTCAAATGACCGACATTTACTCCCTTTTCTGCCTTTTTCCCCTACAGCATGTTTCTAAGGATGAAGCCAGTCTCATGGGATAGCCATGTTTTGTCTCCATGACAGCTAGATCACTCAGCCCTCTCTGCAGTGACCTCTGCACAGCAAAGGATGCTGGGAAATAATGAGCACTTTTATCCCAGTCAGGATGACAAAGATGGGGAGGATGAGGAGGAGGAAGAGGAGCAGGGAAGAGAAAACAGAAAAGAAGAAGGTGAACGTGACATGGAGAATGGACGACTAGAGTATCTGGAGGAAAAGGAGATGACAGGAGGACGACAATCCTGGGAAGGGAAAGGCGGTGAGGTGGTGAAACCAGCAGCCATTGTGGTCGGTCGACAGAGAGTAGATCGGCCGCTGAGGCCGGGCAATCACGGCAACAGGGGGATCCCTTACATGCCCAATATAGCCCTGCTACATCATCAAGCTGCCAATAAGCAGCAGTATTTCATGGCAGCAAAGAAACGAGCCTTCATGGAGCGCAGCATGACCACAGTGGCTCCACTGGAGGACACTTACTTGACCATGATGGTGTTCCGCATTGGAATCCCCGACATCAAACAAACAGTAGGTGCATCAAAGACACTGCTCGTAACGTGTGTGTGAAATTCATGAAAGGCTGAGGCCCGCACAGCCGTCCCTGGAGCTTCTTGACTGATCATTTAAAAGTGAATAAAGTAGCTGAAGCAGAATTTTTTGAAGAAAAAAAACTTGTCAAAACCAGTCCAAATCAAACAGTTTAAAAGTTTAGTTCTCCCTGTCAAAGAAAAAAGAAAAAGAAAGAAGTCTCCCTCACACTGCACTGAAGGTCTTTCCAAATGAGGAAGTAGTTCAAGCCAAGTCTCCCTGGTATTACTGCCTCAGAGACAGAGAGCTTTAATGTGACAAACAGAATTTCAAAAATAATATCTCAGGCTATTTAAACCATTAAGGCAGGTATACATTTAGTTAATGTTGCTGTTTCTGATTCTGATGTTATGACCAACTGCAGACAAAAAGCTCCAAAAATGTATTTTTTACATTTGTGACTATTAAAAAAAAGAAAAGGACAACAGCCATTTAATGAGAGCTGAACACTGGGCTTTGGTCACCTCCTTCGCTATTACCTCCCCTAAAACTCAGAAGCTTTTCAGTTTTCTTCCTGTCTTTTGATTTGCTTCCCTCCCTTCTCGCTTCTCTTCTAAAATCCAGCCGTTTTCCATCCTTTGAGTTAAAACACGTCAAATAATACTGATGCGTTGCTGATTCTATGTCTGTTTCAAATTATTCACAGAAAACACTGCATGGGTGGCTTGAAGCATACAATTTTTTTATATAAGTCAAACAGTGTGCACAACTGTAGAAGCACATTTCTAATTTCAAGGCTTTTCCATTCCAGTTATCCCGCGGGCTCAGAGATGAGTCCCAAAGGGAAGTAGGAACTCACACAGAGCACAGCTTGTGCTGAGCACCCTGCAAAGGAAAACATATTCAGTCAACAACACCATGCAAGCATCTGCCTTGGGTCAGGTGGTCATAATTAGCTTCCAAAACTGAAGTTAGTCTCATTTCACACTTTGAAGCAGCTCTCAGCCTTACGGTGGCAGCAGGCGAGAATTGGCCAGCCCACACGCACCATATCCAGGTGAGAATGGGTGCCCCACTGTAACCCCTCCCCCATCCTCCTTTCTCCATTTTCAACTCCCTGAACATGCCGACTGTTCTACATGTCAGCTAATCTGCCCTCAATACAACAGTAGTTGCTAATTATTTAATAGGTTTTTAATGAGTTTTGGGAGAGCTGAGGAAGTGAGTGACTGTCGAAGGGAAGAAATATGTGGAAGGTGTCTCTGTTCTCAGGTTTCCATCAGCCACAGGCAGCGTACCGAGATCCACACATCACTGACAAACACTCGGCACTGCAAACCCGGAAGCTGAAGTATTATTGAACAGAATTAAAAAGGGATAAAGAGAGGGGCTGAATATTAGGAGCTACTTAGACAGACTGAAGAAAGGGGGGGAAAGGATGAAAAGAGAGGAAAATATGTGCTGTAATAGTGCACACTGAAGATCTAAATAATAAAAACTGCCAGAAACATCTCAGGAAAACTGCATTAAAGAAGAAACGATGAGGAGAGAAGCAGCACTGTTATATACAGTATACATTACATTAGACCTCACTCAGAGGGATTAGCCACTCTATCTCTGTTACACACACACACACACACACACACACACACACACACACACAAGAAAAACCACTACACTGCACAAGTGCACTCCAATAAGAAGACACACACAGACAGTTTATAGCTCACTTATATGCATGCACATACACACAGTCATGCTCATCCCTATCATGTGGTTAACCTCCCAGGGACCACCAAGACATTGCTACGGCAACGGGTGCCTGCCTCCACTAATGAACTGGTTGCCATGCCAATAGAGTTTGCTACACTATCAAATAGTGCAACCGAGTGCGGGCTCGAGGGGGGCAGAAGGGACATGGAAGTGTGCTGAGCTGTGCAGTTTTACTCACAGCCCTCTGAAATGGAACAATAGTATGGATACATACATCTCTCACACGTCTCAGCTCTCCTGCTGTTCAAGCTTCCAATCAGCTCGAGCTCCAGGTCCAGAAAGATGTCTTTCCTGTGGAACTGCACAGAAATGGGAGAATATGAGGAAATGGACAATGCAACAATCACAGTGAAATCATGTTAGGAAATCCACACACACACACACACACACAATACATCCGAGGTGTTTTGTAATTGTAGCCTTTGGGTGTATCCACAAAGTTTGCTCCTACTCTTCTGGATAATGGAGTAAACTGGACAAGGAGGAAATAGCAAAATATTTATCTATGCATGTGAGTTTTACTTCTTTATTAGCAGAGAAAATCAAAAAATAGGGTATAAAATGAAAGTGAAATAGATCCAAATAACCTGATACCACAGACTAAAAGGACAGAATGAGTCATCTTATAATTCATGAATGTGGCAGGTGATTCATTAAAAGTAATGCATTCATATTTTGCACGTCACACTCATATACATTCATCATGCACAAACTCCTTTTAGCCTTCAGAACTGCCTTAATTCTTCCTGGCTCAGATTCAACAAAGTGGTTAAAACATTCATCAGAGATCTAGATCTCCATATTGACATGATAGCGCCACACAGCTGCTGCAGATTTGTCAGCTTCACACCCATGACTTTGGAGGCAATTTGAATACAGTGAGTGAACTCAGGGTCATGTTGAAGAAAGTAGTTCAAGATACGTGTTGTCCTGCTGGAAACAGCCATCGGAGACTAGGTAGATTGTGGTCATAAAAGGACTGCAGACAGGCTGCGGTGTTTAAATAATGCTCGGTTGTTACTAAGGGGGCCAAAGTGCTCTGAGAAAATATTCTCCACACCATTACCTTAACAGTTAATACAAGACAGGACTGATGGGACTCATTAAACAAGGAAATGCTTTTCCAGTCTTCTGTTGGAAAGTTTGATGGGGTGTGCATTCAGACATGCTCTTCTGCATATCTTGGCTGTAACGAGTGCTGACTGGAGATAAAACTTATGTATAAGTTCAATAAGGAAGATCAGCTTCTAGTCTGTTCTTTACATCGTTATGACTTTCCCACGCTCTCAGTACTTACATCATTACACTAGTCCAGCCATCTTTTTATTTACCTTCTTTGAGTCAATCAGCCACCGCTCTGCGTGGTTTAAATCTCAGTGCTCTGTCATTCTTCCTTTCAGACTCTCATTCATGCAACCTACCTCGTTTCCATCTCTACCTCACTCTCAGTCTTCATCACCATCCACATCTAGACTCAGGGGATCCTGTCCTAAATCCAAAAACAAAAACACTGCAGCACTATAGTGCAGTTAGCGATCCACAAGGGCATCCTGTAAAGTTATCTAACGTACAGACAGCTAACTGGGCTCATCAACATCTGATTTGAAACACTAGGTTGTTCTTGGTGCTCAAAGCACTGAAAATATCCATTAAAAATGTTTTGACAGAGGTACACTACAACAGCTGTAAAACCTGTATATTTTTAACCACTGTTTCAACCTTAGTACAGGTGTACTATCGCCCTCTAACCCCGCCCCTGTCCTGTCCATTGTCTGACAGAGATGTCTCCAGTTTGATCAGGACTGCACAGTGTGGAACGCTAAGCAGCAGATCATCTGCTCCCTCAGTGAGTCCCTATGGGACGTCTACAACTATGGCCTCTTCCAGCCAGCTGGAGAGGGACGGGACGCCAAGTTCCTGGAGGAGGAGAGACCCCTGAGAGACTACTCACAGTCCTTCGAGAAAGGGGTGCCGTACCTGGAGGTAGGAAAGGGAGCTGTGACCCAGTGTAAGCCCCCCTTAGAGCATCACTTGTTTCTCTCTTTCTTAAAATGATGTAAAATGATGTCAAATCTAATATTGATTGATTTTTGTATAAATATTGTTGTACTGCAAACAATTTCATTTCTCAGAACCGTGATGATGTATTTGTAGTTCTTCAGCTGGAAGTAATCAAATATCAGATTCCCCTAATTCCTGCTAAACTTACAGAAGTTGTGACCTAAGTGCACTTATTATTACTCTACAGTGGTGTTGTATAGATTCTTTTATGGGTTTTGAATAATCTTGCTAAAAATTAGTGATCAAAAAAGCAAACGTAAATACAGATATGTTTTTAATGATTTGTACTTTCTGTAGAGAAATGAAGTATCCTGTATGATACTCTGAAACTTTTTTTTCTCATAACTGAGTAAAGAAAGTCTCTAATTGCAGGCAACTCCAAATTGCATTGTGTTTATTAGAATCCCCCTGCATCACAGAGTGAGTGGACTGCGTAAATGAAATCCTTACAAAACTGGATGGATTTAAATGCATTACGTATATTATGTAACCTGCTAATTACATTGTATTGCCTGGCTTTTTGGTAAGTGGGTTGTGAGGCAGCATGAATCTGAGGTTTCCTGCTGTAATACAATTATCTCACAGTGCCCTCTGGTGGCTCAGCTCCTGTATGTGCTGCTGAGTTGGGCGGGGCTGGAAAGAGCATCTTCTTTAGCTCAAAAGTTTAGCTTCAAATTAGAATGTTTATATTTCTCGAAACGTTTGAGATGGGGTCCTGTCTGCATACTGATGAGGCCTTGTAACTGCACTCTCCACACACCCCACAGCAGACTGCATAGAGTTTAGGCGTTTTTGACACTAAAGTAAAGACAGAGTCAGTTAGAGTCATGGTAAGGGAAGTCATATTAAAGGAAGTAGAAACAAACAGAATGTATTATAAGTATCAGTTAAAAAAACGCATTTGTTCCACTAAGTACATCTACCTGTTAGCTCCTGTTGTACTGCTGCAGTTGTTTTACTGAGACTTTTAGGGCTGATTGCTTTTGTATTGTGGCTGCTAAACCCATCTTTACTTGGTTTTCTGGGGCATAGTGCTAGGTGCAGCTCAGCTCTGAGCTGCTAGACAGAAATTTCTTACCTCAAAGCTCCTCAGCTGTTAACTGATTTGGTGTGAGGACTACACACCCAGTCAGGTGGTTTCCAAGTAAAAACAGCAAAACCAGCCAAACACAGTACACTCATTAGTCTTATCTGTTCAAGAACAAATTTTAGGCTGATGTTTTTTCCCCTTCTGATCTTTATTCCTTCCAAAATAGAGACATTAAGAATACGACACATTAACACTCTGCTGCCTCAACACAAGAACATCAGTGGAAAACAATAGAAAAAATATTTTAAAATGAGCAGTTTGCAGTGCGTTCAGACCCTTTTACTCTGTGAGAAACCAGTCTTAGAATAACGCAGTGGGGCATATAATCAGTGTAATGAGGGACTAATGTGCAATCTGTCAGTTCCTGAGATGTAAATCACCTTATATGATAAATTAATCTTGTCAATGTGATTTAAAGAAAACTGCATTAATAGTATTATTATTTTAAATGTCATTAATCAAACCTTAACCAACGCATTGTGGAAAAAAAGCCCTCATTAATCATTAATCTAACTTAATAGAGCCCTTCCCTAGATCCTTTCTAAAGCTGTGCGCGCAAGCCGCTCATTTGCATCACTTTGCTTGCGCTTAAATTATCGTAATTGAAACATCAAATCCAACTTATTACATTGTGAGGCTGAAGAGTTAACCATTTTTAGCCTTTTCCCAAAACGTAAAAACAAATCTGACACAAATATTTTAAAGAAGCCAATTATGGAGTCATTCTAGCGACTCCGAGTGGGAGAACAGATCTCTGGAAACAGCGAGAGTTCAGCAACATCTGACAAGAATAATGGTGCTTTCTCTGAATTACGGTTTCACAGCACAAATTGTAATCATTTTGTTATATCCTCCAGTGTAGGCTGTCACCAAGAAACTGAACAGCTAAGTACCATCATCCTCATTTTCATGTGTGCTATGTTTTCCGGTCTTCAGTTTAGGTACAAAACCAGAGTCTATAAACAGACCAATCTGGATGAAAAGGCTCTCGCTAAACTCAGCACAAAGGTATTTCTTTTTTTTTGTGTGTTTTTTGAACTTTGTTGTGCTTAATTGCATTCAGCAACATCTTTCCCTACACTCAGGCCAGTCTGAAGAAATTTCTGGATTACATTCAGACCGGAGCAATAGACAAAATGGGAAAAGTCCTCGATAAAGGTCTTGATCCGAACTTTCACGACCCTGACACCGGAGGTGAGTTTTACCTTTATTCTTTGCCAGTAATATTTAGCAATATCAAGAGCATACGAGGGTGAACTTTCATTCTCACCTTCTCTGTGGGTCAGAAACCCCCCTCACTGTGGCCATGCAGTCTGGCCTGTCGGTGGAGGGCATCAGGGTCCTGGTTCAGGGCGGCGCTCACTTGGACTTCAGAAGCAGAGACGGCATGACGGCCCTGCACAAAGCTGTTAGGGCTCACAATCACGCTGGGCTGCTGGTAAGGGCTAAAAAAGTTAGAGTCACACGCATGCAGAGTACAAACACACTCAAGTAGAGCGGGCGGTGTGGACAAAATAAATTAAAACGGAATAATGATTCTAATTAAAGGATAAAAGCAAAATAGCATAAATGCCCCATGGAAACAGGCTGTTACCTTTGAAGATAATTACAGAGGTGGGTCATATGATAATAATTTCTAAGTGGTTTTCTCTTGGCTTTATGTCTCTCGCGTTCTTATTGGTTAGTGTACACTTGTGAGCGCTGTTCCTTTTCTTTGAATAAACTACGAGAATTTTCCTCTTTTGTAGTTCTGAGAATTGCCTCAGCTGCGGGTTTAGTCACACACCGAATGCTTTGTAATGTGTGTAATTGTGATAACATTTCTTTCTCTTCTCCTTTTTTAAAATTATTATTATATAGACAACACCACCTCCACCATACACACACGCACATACATATACACCCCACCCCCACTCATCACAATAACTTTGTACCACATGCACTTATGGTACATGTGATGTACTTATATAAGAACTATCTGTAACATTTCATATTCCTGTTGCATTGTTTTAGTATTTGATTTAATAATCGCTGTGAAGAAAATCTATTAAGCCTTTGTTATATTTTACTACTCTACACATTCACACACACTTGGTTAAAATAATCCTTGTTCTTTGCCCTCTGTGTGTCAACTTGCCAGGCTCTCTTGTCCCTCGGAGCATCTCCAGACTCCAAAGACCGCTGTGGCCTGACCCCGCTGTACCACACTGTGCTGACAGGGGGTGAAACTTCCTGCTGTGAGACCTTGCTCTATTACAGGGCAAAGCTGGGCACAAGGGACGAGAACGGCTGGGACGAATCCCATCAGGTAAGCTTAGATTTTTAATCAGCTACAAATGCAAATCAATCACCCTGTGCGCCTCTTTGCAGATTCCCACGATTCACAGTTTTCATCATGTCTGTTTCATCATAGTTAAATCCCGTCTGGTTTCTGTCTCCTTCATGTTAACTTAAGCAATGCACCAACATTTCCCTTTCTTATTTATGTGACTGATGAGATCTACCATCACCTTCAGTGTCTCTCAGCCTTTTCTCACACCTCTCTCCTCCTTGCCTTCCTCACTCGTCTCTCCATTCTCTCTCCTTCCTCCCCTCCTTCTCTCTCTCCATAGCACAGGGATGAAGAGGAGTTTGGAATGGAAGAAATACATAAGGTACCCTTCATCCCACCATCCCTTCATCCCTAACAGAAAGCCATGCTGTGACTATTACGTAAATAAACCAAAAGGGAATGAGGTGACCACACTGTTTCCTCGAACCCGTTCACGTCTCGCTCATCTTGAGATGAGTCCAGTGCAGAAAGAGCATTGTATCTTAGCTCTTTCTCTCAGCGTAGATATGTGTGCATTGCCTACATTATGTCTCTGTGACATTCTGGGAAATTTGTGTTTGCACTGCAAGCCGGTTGTCATGGTATTTTATTTTGGTTTTGCCGTGCTCTGTGTTTTCTTTACTTTGTACGTATCTTGTGATATTTTAATCCCTGCAGAAAAATATGAGGGAACCTCTCAGGCTGCTGAAGGCTCATTTCTGTCGTTTTAATGGCTTTTGTTCCCTTTCTTTTCCACTGTGGTGAATTGTAATTTGCTCTCACCTCTTTGTTTTCTGTTAGACTACTGTGTGACAGATTTCCCCTTCCCCTATTTTTCGTATCTCTTTTTTCAATGTCTTTCATTTTCTTCCCCATTCTCTTACACCATCTTCTCCTTATCCCGTTTGAAACCATTCTCTTTAGTCCAACTTGTGTCCTTCTATACTTTATAATATTGGGGATATTTCTATCATACTCTTGACATTAAAAGGCTTGCCAGAATGGCTTTGCACAACACTTGGAGCATCTGCTGTTTTATGGGGCAGACACCACTTCTCAAAATGCCTCAGGGAACACTGCGCTTCACATTTCTGCCCTGTACAACAAGGCAAGTATGGCAAAAAGATCCCTTATTAAACTATTATTACCATAATGTTTGCTGTTATATCTTCTACAGATGTTAACCGATTCCTTTTCCTCTCTGAATCACCAGGAAAGCTGCGTCCGTGTTCTTCTGTACAGGGGGGCGAATAAGGAGGCGAAGAACAAGCATGGTCAGACCCCGTTTCAGGTAAATGTTTTAAAAAATAATCCAGAGTTTTGAGGAACATGTTTTGCTTTTTTATTATTCTGTCTGCAGAGTGAAATTGCATTTGTAGAGTAGCTTTGACCTGCTGGAACAAATAATATTTCAGTTTGTCTTCGTTGTTTGCAGCTAGCTGTTTTGTCTGGTCATTTTGAACTCGGGGAAATCATCAAAAACCACAAAGACTCTGATATAGGTAAGATTCCCTGGCAACTGTTTCTTCTGCAGGGACTTTCAAACGTCACTTCCCAACACCTGTCTGCCTTGCTCTTTCCCAAATATATAATCCTAACAATGTACCTGTTTTCTCCCTCCCTTTCATCCTGTCACACCTCACATATTCACCTGTACCGTCACACCAAACCTCTGCATCATGTTATGTCTTTAGTGCCGTTTTTAGAGTCACCAAAGTTTGTTCCAAAGCGAAAAGAAAGTTCCCACACACTGCCCCTCCCTTTGCTTCATTCCCACCCCCTACTGCGTGCTAATAGTGATAACACCATGACCCAGTCTGACCCTCTGGCCCTGCCCAACAAGGCTGCGACCAATCCCAACCCAGGACAGGTACTGTCCAGCATTAGGTGGATGTCCATGTTTTGATCTTTTGTAATAGTAGCTCGCTTGATGATTTCTCATCATCTGAAATGATCAATACTGACGTTCTCTGCGGGGCTGTTTTTTGCAGGGTCATCGCAGGGCCTCAGTGGGTATGAGAAGCTCCAGCAGCCCCAGAACTCGTACCCGTTCGCCCTCCAGAGGGAGAGGAGGCCAAAGTGACACAGAGGAGAGGCACAGGCAGCCACGAGGCAGACAGGGGTAAAGAAGCCTGCTGGGATCTTAATCTGACTAGGTCCTTTCAGGCCATCCAACAGTAGGAAGTCAGTCATCTCCAATTATCTTTAGCTGCATGCAAAGAAATTACTATTTATGTCTCAGATGCATACCTTTTACTATTTGCAATTGCAAGAAGGTCACATTTGTTTATATGTGGTATAAATCGGCGTTTTTGTGTAAACAAAAGAAATTTAGGATACATTCACTTTACCTTAAAAAAGAAGGTTTAAAAATGTAAAAAAGACTTAGTTAAGCACACAAGTTCTTTAAGTTATGGTTAGCAACTATATAAGAAACTAACAATCTCACGATGTGCATATTTACTATTGTCTATATTTACCTCCACTAAAGAGGTTGTGGCTTTGGTAGCATTGCGTGCGTGTCATTTCTTTTTGTCTGTAAACACAATAAAGCGAAACATTTTGCATGACTTATGATAAAACTTTGTAGGGATGTAGAGTGGGGTCCCATTACAATTAATTATAATTTGGCTTACATCCACCAAAGTCTTCAAGGTAGAAAACAAAGCGGATAAAAAGGCTTAAAACTTAGAAACTATCATTCTAATATAATAAATGTGTATTGTCAACATACCAAAAGTAACATATAAAGATTTAAAATATCATGTTACATTTGACCTCCGACCTCTCTTTCAAGGTCAATAAATTGATCTGAAGATCAAAGTGATAATAATGCTATACAGAGCTATTATAAATTATGTGTCTTGCTTTCATTTGTATTGACAACATAGACAAATAGGGATTCTAAATATCACTTTGCTTCAAACTTCTGACCTCTTCCTTCAGGTCAAGTAAGGTCAAAGTTTCATAAAATGTTTTTTATCTTTAAAACTGTGCTTCAAATTCTACTGCCTTTGTTTCTACCAACAACATTTAGGAAAGGATCCTGTTATATGGAGATTCTAAATATCTATCTCTAATCTCTAAAAAAATATAATAAGTGTACATCCAAATTTCATGTTTCATTTGACCTCTGATTTCATATTTACACTTCACATTATTTCAAGTTGACCTCAAAATGTGTCATATCTTTAAAGAAGGTACTGTCAAGAGAAAGACAATGAGCTCCCAAGTTAGTTAGAATTATTTCTACTATGACCTGAATCACTGAGAACCTACACAGACATACTTTAGTATAATACAAAGTGTCCTTTTGATTTTTATTGCACTAAAAACTACTTAAAGTTTGTTTAAAAAATGAAATGAATAGATACAAAATATAATACCATTCCCTTAAAAGTGAATACTGCCCAGAGAGTGAGCTGTCTTGGCGGAGGTTTGTACTCTTGTTTGATTTGTGTGTTAGAACTAAAAATAAGTGCAGCAGCACCATTAGAACTGAATGTATTTTGCTGGTAACTGACTAGTACTGACCAATATCATAAACTGGTGTTATAATGAGCCCTGCCAGACTGGTGACCTATCCAGGCTGTACCCTGCCTCTCATCCTAAGGCATCTGAGATAGGCTCCAGCATGACCCTGAATTGGATAAGTGGAAGAGGATGGACGGATGGAAGGATGGATGGATAATTAGATGTGCTTAACCATTCATTCTATTCTACCCTTCCAACATCAGAAATGTTGATCGGGTCAAAGCAGTGACTCAACCACTGGACAAAAATGAAAGAATAAATCCCTGGTGATAAGAAAAAAATAATAGTATTTGATGCATGTGATGTGTCAAATTCTGAAATATAGTGACAGAAATTTATGAAGTTAAATGTTAGACAAACTATATATATAACTAATATCATTAGTTTTGTGCAAAATGAAGGGAAGGAGCTGGTTTTGTTGACTGAAATTGTCAGAAGTTTCTACAGTATGCACCTGTCATGCTAAATACTAGACGCTGTTGTGTAAATACACCAGCACAGAATAAAATCTTACTGTTGGTATGACAGATTAGCATGACTCAGCTGTCTCTGATGTGGCCTGACAGGCTGTATGTTGTCTCATTTGTTTTTCCACAGTGTGCCACTCAGTCTTATCTCTTGGTTTTCTAATGCACTCACTGCGCTTGTCTTTCTGCAGTGCGACCTCGGCGGGTGGCGGTGGGGGTCAGATGAAGCGCATGTACAGCGCAGTTCCAGGACGAGTGTACGTGGCCACTCGTGCCCACTCTGCCAGTGGAGACCGAGAGCTCTCGCTGAACAAGGGGGACAAAGTCAAAGGTGAGAAAAGCTCAGAATTTTCACATGCTGAACAATTTCTACTCTTCTGAGTAGAAGTAACCAGTGGAATCGTGTCATGTTATTGTTTAGCAGGGCAATATTTGAGTAATTCTTTGTTATATAAATTTCTAGTCATGCTGCTGCGATATAGTTTACTGAATAAAAATTTAGGCGGTTGTTTAGAGGAGATGTAGATGAGAAGGAAAGAGGTTTGCCGAAAAAAGTGAAATGAGAAGGATCAGCATCCCAGTTCATCACAACAAAAATGTAAAATATTTCTGTCCTTTTGTCTGTTTCAGTGTTAAGTGTAGGAGAGGGTGGATACTGGGAGGGAACAGTGAAAGGACGCACTGGCTGGTTTCCTTCGGACTGTGTGCAAGAGGTACCAGCTCCCAGCAAAGACAATCGACCAGGTGAGATAAGCACCAAATTGAATGTTCTGGAGACTGATTGTAAAGCTAACATACAGCAGTGCTGTGCCTGATGGGAGAAGACGATTACTCATTCATGTTAAGTATGTCAAAAGGAGGGTTAATAAATCACACACACGCACATATAGTACATGGATTAGTGAAGGGACAAGCTAGAAAACGGGTTGCATATTTCCTTAGGCTGGAATTATCTTTTAAACTGTTGTAACACCCACATGTCACACTCATGTTCAGTAGTTGGTGCTTTCGGTAACGACCAGTGCTACATGCATGTGCAGCAGAGTTATTCACTTGTCTTCTATTTTCACAGCTGCTCACACAAGAAGCAAACCATATGCCACGCTGAGGAGACAAAAACAGGGTGTAAATGCATTTGACTGCTGACGACACAACACTTCAGCACAAAGACAGAGAAGGTGTCATGGCGGTAGCTGAATGTTTGAATTGGACATATGTTTTGCCTGCATGTGCCTTCCTTGCAGAGACGCGCAGCGAGAAAGCCAAGAGGAAGCTCTTCCGTAACGTCACCGTTGGAGCCTACGATGGCACTGATGGCCCCAGGTACAAAGAAAATGCTGCTGTGACTTTCATATTCTGTGCAAAAAGGGTATTAGTCATTGAGTGAGATGGGGTGGAAAGTGTTTTAATCGATCAGGAAATCAAGTCTTAAAATCAAATTGTGGTGTTTAATCTGGATTGCACTATCCTTTTATTCTTGGACGCTACTAGAGTAGCTTTGTTTGATTCAAAGCTCAAAATAATCCATATTTATCCTATTCAGGGTCTTGTTCCAGCACCTCAATTCATCCATTATCTCATCAAACAAGCTCCTTTAAGGCCTTTTTGAGACTTCTATCATTGAGCCAACTTTCTTCTGATTTGCTGCAAAAGAAAGTGGGTGGGTGACACTTTTGTGCTCAGAGCCAGAGCTGTGTGCCTGAGATGACCATATTGGGGTTTTCTGATCTCAATGATCTAATCTAGATCCAAGAGTAGAGAAAAACTTTAGAACACAGAGGAGCAGAGCAGTCTGAAGTCAGAGCTTTTGGCTCATATGGATCACAGCACATATGTTATATGGAAAAAGCGACCTGCAGATTACACCTACAGGAGCTGCTTAGCCATGGAAACCCATGCTACGAAGCTCCGAGGGTAGACTGATGTGCCTATGTTAATGCAAGAGAAGGTTTGACACAGTTAAATGCAGTTACAGCATATGCGTGTCAGCACTCGGTGACCCCGGTCGACAGATTTACACTGCTGTGGTTCTGAAATGCACACTCAAATTCAGCAGACTGTGTGGCCTGGTGTGGCAACACCAATGAAATCACCTGAGTTCAAAGATTAACAGGTGTGGCCTGATGCTGTTGTCCATATTTTGTATGCTGACCTTATTTTTAGATCTTGGGTGATACTTAATGTGAGCATCAGTCATTGTAAGAGTTTATATATGGCAGAAAATAACAAAATGCATAATACGTCCACTTTAAAGTCTAAAGTGCTGTAAATTTCAAGTTGATAGTGTTTATTCTGAGCTGTCCCCAACCTCCCACAAAGTGCATGCTGGTTTTAGGAAATAGAAAAAAAAAATTAATAAAATAATATTAATCTAATCCTGATTGGCTACAGCCTCCGACGTGGCTCTAGTTGTGGACTGCCACTTCAGTGTGGGCAGCAAGCAAACTGTTGCAAGGCAAGACCGTGAGGCCGGTCTAGGTGATTGAAACAGTCATCACAATGCTGTTTTTTAGTTAAAGGGAGGTTCTTATGCGCGAAGCATGTGTGCACACTTGTTCCCCCTGCTGTGTTTAGTGTGTGTGCGTCTGTGTGTGTCAGTTCTCAGCAGTTTTCTGCCGATCCTGAACAGCACTTGTTCTCTATTGTGCTATGTGAACGCGTCCACGCTTAAAAAGAACAAAGAGCAGCGGTGTCATTTTTTAGCCCTGCCCCTTTTTAACTCCACGACACGAATGCGTTTGTCTCTTTCATTCTTCCATCCACATGCTCTTGTTGCTCACATTCACTGAGAGCAATAATGCTGTAATAAAGGAAGAGTTTCTTCTGAAGCAGCAACCTCATCCCTTGGCATCGAAGGTTGTGTGTTGTGAAGCTGCGTATGTTTGCTTAGAGTTGGTGTGCAAGTGAATGTGAAAATGCCTACGTCTCTGAGTGTACATACATCATTCTGCTGATGAGTCATGAGGAGGCTGAAGCACCAAGTGCTGGTTAGATCCCTGGGCTACAGCGAGAAGGACTCACTGGTCCCCCGTCTCGGGGTTTTATAGCTGCTAACGCATTACAGCTGACATTGCCCTTGTGCTGAGCAGATTTCAGTGTCATTCAAAAAAAAAAAGGAAAAAAAAGGAGGCATTCGCTTTAATTCAGATGCGCTTGTGTTCCAAATGGAAATAGCAGCCACTGGGGTTACATTACCTATGCTAAGTTGGTTAAGCGTAATTGCAGAGCTGTGGTGAAGTGGTGCTCAATTAAGAGCAAGGTGATCCGGAGCATGTTCTGTCACTGCAGCTGGGCATTTGGGAGAATGTCAATTACTATTTCAGAGAGAGATGGAGAGAGGGAGAGTGTTTGTTAGCCTGTGTGGTGATGACAGCTCGGTTTTAGAGGATAGGAGGGAGTGAGAGCAAAGTTGGCAAATGTGTGCAAGATCAAATCCAGGGTGGGAATCAGCTGTTAGCATATCTGTGATTTACCAGTTAGTGGATGTGAAAATGAAAGCGCTGTCTCTCCCCGGTGTTGCCTCACATTTGTACCCATCCCCCGCATCCCCTCCCCACAAACCCAGAAACCCAGCTCTCCGTCTCCCCCTATTTAAAAACCAAACCCTCTTCTTGCCATCCACCAGCACACACACACACACACACACACACACACACACACACACACACAGACAATACATCCTTTCCCTTTTGTGATAGTCACTGGTACTCTCTTCCTCTCTCCCCATCTTTCTTACACATTGTCTTTCTCTTGTCTGAAGTGCACAGGGTGCAGATCATCGCACTCTCTCTCCCTTCTCATCCCCCACCTCTCTCGCTCGCTCTCTCCTCGACTCTCGCGGCTCTCTCCGGCTGAGCTCTCGCTGGAAGACCGGGAGGAGGGAGGCAGGAGGAGGAGGAGGGAGGAGGAGGTGGTGGAGAGCGCGCGAGAGAGGAGGGGGGGACATGGCAATGGGGGGTTGCGGAGAGAGAGATTTCTCTCTCTCCCTCTCTTCTTCGTGGCCGTCACTGGGCCCCAGAAACAGGAGCGTGTGGTTCATTTACAGGTAGCGGCTGTTTCCTCATTCATTGGCTGGCTATGGATGTGAGGAGAGGACAATGGAGAGAGGGGAGAGGTAGATGATGCTATTGAGAGGCCGTGCCTTTTCAAAGACAGACTAATAAGCTGTGTATTCTGTGTGTGTGCCTCTTGGAGCGTGCGTGTGCGAATATGTGCGTGTGCGTCTTAAATCCGTGTTGTTCCTATGCATGTGTATATCTGTGGTACAGAAGTGGCTATTGAATGGAGACTATGCAGCATGTTTATTTCTGTGTCTTCCTCCCGTGCGTTTTTGAACACTGTGTGTGTGTGTCTGTGTGTGTTTGTGTGTGTGTGTTAGTGCATGAAAGAGAGCACATATTGATGCATTTCAGTCAGACAGTGTGGGTGTATTTCATTCTCTTTGAGTCATGATTTCTGTAAGCAGATATTTTTAATTCACCAGGACTTCCCATACATTTCTGTTGCTTTAAAAACGCCATTGTCACATCCCATATAATTTTTTCAATGTCTCTCACTGTATCATTAGAGACGTGTGGTATTTTTACTGTACTGGGAAAGTCAGTAAATTGAAAGAGTGTTTTTTTTTCCCTCTAATGTGGGAAAAGCGGTCATTTCTCTGCATGTTTGTGTGTGTGCGTGCTTTTTTCTTGATGTGAGAATGCATGTGACTATATACAATGAATCAAATATATGTGGCTTTCACATATAAGTGTGTATGTCATAGCGCTCGCTGTGGGAGTGTCTCTCCTGCACATTTATCTGTGCGCTTTTCATCTGTCTACCATGTCTCCATCCACGGTGTGCGTGTGTGTGTGTGTGTGTGACTAAACATCTGTCAAGTGCTTCACTTGTGATGTGTGTGTAATGTCTCCACATAAGCTATGTATTTGCATGTACATTCAGCAGGTGAATGGTTAAAAAAGCTCCCTTTTTTTCTCAGTGATTGTGGATAGAAGAGAGGATGACTCAGGAGGGTACATAATAACTCTAGTCTCTAGTAGGCTTACAGCTTTATTCCAGCCAGTTCACTGAGAGTGTGCCCTGCTAATTAACCAGGGACGTTTGTGCTTTTTATGGTCCTGCTTGGCTGGGCCGTGGTGGACTCTGTAGCAACAGACGAGTTACATAGCTTTGCATACGTAAAGGGAATCAGGTGTGTTACTGTAAGCCAGCAATGCAAATTAGAAACCCCCAAAAGACCAACTGTAGCCGTGCCCCCCCTTCCCCGTTATCCTTATACAAGTAGATGGATGAAGAGCCCGATGGATCTGTCCACCCACTCCGTGTTACTTTGATCCTCAGAGAGGGAAGGCATGATGGAGGACAGGGTGAGAGAAAAAGGAATGAGGTGTGAGGAGCAGATGGCTGGAAGGCGGCTGAGCGTTGGCGAAACAGTAACATTGATGGAGAACACACAAGGGATGGACCTCACTAGGGGAAACTAGCGATCGTCTGTTCAGTGCTAAAGTTACAGCTTCATGTCAAAGTCTGGATCCTCGGGCCCGTCAGCCAATGCTCATGAGTCCACTGAACCCGGGTTGCGCAGGCACAGGCAAAACATTGTTTGCGGGGTTATATGCATAAGAACCGAGTACTGAGAACTCGCCAGACATAAAAAAAAAACACACACACAAAAAACCCCCACCACATCTGCTGCCTAAAACCTAAAAAATATTTTACATTTTGTCCCTTTTTCATGGTAAATTATTTTTCATACGTCCCTTGTGAAGGCAGAGTTAGTGTGCAACCTTGTAGCCAAAAAAATCCTACCTCTACTCAGTACTTATCACGTACTTATCATGAAATAAATAGACAGTTTATTTTAACTTCCCATTTAAAAGAAGGATGAACGAAACAGCTTATTTCCAGGAAAAAACAAATTCTGTCCTTGAGCCTACCCGGAGCAGTTTTAGTGTATGTTTTGGCAGTCGAGCTATCACTATAAATAAGGACGATTCTTCAACCAGGCTACACTTCCTGTTCTCTCACTGTTCTGCCATTTTTTTTTCTTTGGGAAATCAAATCCTTTGATTTGATTTCCGTTGGAGTGTCAGTTTGAGTTAACTCAAGCAGCACAAACTAACACAAAAAATGAGCTGCCTGTGAAAGAAATATCTGGAATTCCTCTTTAATCATACAACTCTGCTCGAGCCCCGGGCTCTCTAGCAGGGGCAGGGTGAATTGACATTGTTAGAAAGTCAAGTCCAGAAATGACTCATGAGATGTGGCTGTGTGTGGCAGTGTGGAGTCCATTTAACTGGCCCTGTATTAGAGAAAGTGTTGTAAAGCAGCCTGGCCAAAACGTCCCAGACATGGTAATAGAATAATGAAGGAGCTTGCTGAGCCACTACTCAAGCCGTCTCATAATAAGATTGCATCGCCAAAGCCTGTGATCGATGTTTCTATGTTCTCGGACTGTAGTCTTTGAGCAAGAGGAGCTGTTTGTGATGGTGGGGGGTGGATTAGAGGCCCGTCTGACTTCTTGTACATAATTTGAAGTGTCATGTATGACCGGTAGTGGTTGCGCAGGAGTCGGTGAAGCAGTATCCTTGCAAAAGCTGCCAGAGGCGGTGAAAGCTAATGCAGCGATTTGGGTGCATTTGGAAGTTTCCATTATCAGTGGATGTGCACATTTTTCTAATGTGCTGTTCCCCCCGGCCCAGTGCTTGTCAGCTCTAGCTGGATTACTCCATAGTATGGAATGTCATCTCATATACAATTCCTCCCATTGTGACACTAACTGTATCCCCCCCATCAACCCTCTTTTGTGTACCAAAGCTTTTTGTATGACATCCACAAGCCCAAGTATCTTTTGCTGCAGTGTGATTTCAGAATGTGTTGCAGTATAGCTGTTTTCCACATTTAGAAGATGCATTAATTGCATGACCGTAACACTTTTCTTCTACTAGACAATCATATCTTCATCTCCAACTCTCTCTTTTTTATTCACCCCTTCCTTCATTTCATATACCCGTTCTCTACTTTTTCCAAGTGACTACATCATTAAGGAGAAGACTGTGCTCCTACAGAAGAAAGACAATGAGGGCTTTGGGTTTGTACTCAGGGGAGCCAAAGGTGAGCGTCTTCTCAAAGTTCATCACGTATTGCCAAAGATTTCTAAGTCTTGTTAGCTATTTACTGCATAATGATCAAATCCATGCTCCTGTTGTGGTGAACCTCTTGTCTTGTTATCATCTACAGCTCAGACTCCCATAGAGGAGTTCACCCCAACGCCAGCATTCCCCGCGCTACAGTACCTGGAGTCTGTTGATGAGGGGGGCGTGGCGTGGAGAGCGGGCCTGAGGATGGGGGACTTCCTCATCGAGGTAACCGGCATGCTAACTGAAGCTTTACTTTTACTTTCAATTCAAGACCTATGAAGAAGAAAGTAGTTTTGTAAAACAGAAACTGGGGTCATATGTTCATGTATTATGCAACAAACATAGGAAGCTGCAGGAAACACGTTACAACACGTTACACGTTACAACAAACACGTTACAGCATTAGCATTTTTTCTTTTAAAAATGCTAGTGCTTTCTTCACTTGCTGTTCAGTGATTGTATGTCCTTTAATAACAGCAAAAATAGACAATAAAGAAAACAGAGAATGGACAGGGTAAAGACATTTGGGTGCACTAAAAATATGTGCAGGATATGATGCATTGATGCGATTATTTCTATACTTCTCCTAAATATATAATTTGCATTTTAGTTATGGTCATTTGGAGGCTGCTGTGCTTGTAGTTGCTGCAACTCTCTGGCCTTTAAGAGTTCCTGTATGTTCCCTTAAAACCCTGGCACTAAAAATGGTGATTGTCAAACCTTTGTTACAGCTGACAGAAGCTGTTCATTACTATTCAACCTAATATGAGTCACTTATATAGCTGCCCAAGCTTTTGTAACTGTTATTAAGTTGCAGCTTGACTTGCTGGTGCACCTGCCCAGAAACCAGTAAGATTTATGTTTTAAACCACACAAGAAACCCAAATTGTTAAAGTGAACCACTGGGTAAGAGGAGACAATGCCTAAAGTGTGCACTCCAAACTGTCTCAGGTTTTTCATCCACTCTGTGCGACTAGAGTGGATTTTTCATTTTGTTCTGTGTTTTTCTGGCAGGTGAACGGTCAGAATGTGGTGAAGGTTGGTCATCGGCAGGTTGTCAACATGATCCGGCAGGGCGGCAACAGTCTCATGGTGAAAGTTGTCATGGTTGCTCGAAACCCTGAGCTGGAGGACACGGCTCGAAAGCGAGGTACTAGTCAGATTTTCGTCTTACGCCATTTGAATTCTGTGTTTATCATGTGATGATTAAGCTGATTGCATGTTTACGTCAACCTGAAAGCCTGTTGCAATGGGTTGTATACAAGAATTCTAAACATTAAATCTGCATTTGGCTGGCTTCCCTTGGCAGCCCCACAGCAGACAAAAAGACTGACTCCTCCTGCCATTGCCCTGCGCTCCAAGTCAATGACATCAGAGCTGGAAGATATGGGTAAGACGAAAGAAGGGACAAAGCGCAAAAGCATGAGTTCTGGGGGTCACATTGAAAAGGCTTCTTCTGGGGTGGGTTAGCAGTTTTTCTGCAGGAGGATGGTTTAGTACTGTGGTACTATTAAGGAAACACAGCATTAAATATTAACCAAGTTGATGCAGAAAGCCAAGAAAATTATCCAGAGTGGTGCATTTTTTTTCACTAGCAACAGCTTCATGGGAAGAAGTCTTTTGATTCATTTGCACTTATGATGTTAGCCATGAAGAGGAAAGGTGGCAATTAAACAGTGAGGTTAAGCGATACAAAAGCAGCGGCATGTTGTAAAAATGATGCATTTAAAATGTCATTTGTCACAAACAGCTCTGTTTTCTCTCTTCTTTTCAAACCAAATGTGCTGCATGCAGTGGACAAAGGTGGGAGAATCACAGATTTGTGTGCTCTCATGATCATTTCTGTCCCCATCAACATCCCTATCATCACATCAGCATTCACAGCATCACATGTGTCTGAGTATGTACTTCATCTCTTCATCTGCTTTATACACTTTGCAGAAGTTCTAGTCACACCTAATTTCTCTTTCCCCAATTACGCGTGCAACAGCTGCCTCTCCATGGAAAAAGAAAGCAGGTGAGTATCAGTGTTATCATCACCCCTATCAGCCTCTGAGCTTTAATTAAAAATCAGTCAGTTTGATGTCTTTTTTGCTTATTTTTCCAGAGTACGAGTCCTCTCAGGGTCCTGATAAGAAGAGGACCGTCTATCAGATGGCTTTAAGTAAGAAATCACTCTCACTGCTCTTGTGATACTGTAAGAAGGTGTTTAGATACGTTAAAGGTACAGTGCATAGTTTTTTGAGGTTATTTGGTATGTGATTATGACTTCCAGCAAACTGATATAGCTGCATCATAAACTGCTCATACAGGCAGAGTCCATCTTGTATTCAGTGGCTGAGAAATACAGTGGCTCTTTCAAACTATATATGACCATTTAACATCTGCTCATGTATACTTTTATCATCATTTTTCGTATTGTCTTTCTCCACCTCCTGCACCACAGGTCTCTCCTCCCTCATATCAAACCTAATCATCTGGATTGAAGTCACATGGAAATGTGCATAAACCTGCTTATCTATTCCCAGTAGTGTTGCAGTCACTTGTTGTCACCAGATTAGATATGTGAACCTCCCATCTCAGGGCTGCTGACAATGAGCCAGCTATACAACAGCAGCTCTGCTAACGTTAAGCCAGCTAATGTTGGGCTGGAGTGTCCTAAAAAATATTTAGTAAAAAAGTTTGATTACGTTACACAAAATGTATGATAGTTTATTTGATAAGTGTCCAACAGCATTAGATCCACTTCAAAGGAAGTTTCACTAACACTAGATAACAGCAGCTCGCTGTCACTGGTCAGAAGTGACCATCACTGACTCATCAGACTCATTTCATAAAGCTTTACAGCCTCATCCTGAGAAAATAGATATGGACACATATTAATGACTGAGGTAACCAGTGGACTGATAGCCTTCATTCACTAGAGAAGAGTTGTTGTCCCACAGTGCCATCGTAGCTGGGGTTGTGCTAGAGGTGAAATTTTACACACTGTACCTTTAAGGAGAGAGGAGTAGGATCACTGAAATCTTCCTTTAGCTTCTTTATTTACGGCTCTTCCACTACTCCTCTGTTTCCTTATGCCCTGACTTACGCCTTGTGTCTTATGCCCTCTGCTCTGTCTGTGTTTTAGATAAACTGGATGAAATCTTGGCTGCCGCTCAACACACCATGACATCAGACAACCAGGGCCAGAGAGGTCATGGAGGCAAGAGGGACCGAAGCAAGAGTATTGTTCCCAATGTGTCCAAGGAGGTACTGTTGGGAATTGTGAGGAAATTGTCCTAGTTGAGGTCATTCCTGTAGCACATACATGTCAACAAGTTATTAAAGGGGGCCTTTAATGCTCATTTTGACCTTTGTTTTTTTTATCCTTTTGGTTATTCCTGGATTATACTAACATTGCTCTGCATGCATCACAGTTCATAAAAGAAAATCCTTTTCTTATACCAAGCTATTCCTATTGCCTCAATTGGACCCCACCCCTTTTAATTCTTTCTGGCACAAAATCAAAGATTTAACAAGATGCTAGAAATATTCCTCAGACGTTCTTCTGATGACCTCTGTTGGGTTACGTTTGCGTTTGTATCGTTTCAAAGCACTTCTCATCTGACTTGTGACATCAACAAGGCATTTTTTGCCCAGAGAAGTGCCACTCACTGGTTATTTTCTCTCACTTAAATCTCCTTTCTTCTCCATTCTGATGCCCAGTTTGACCTTCAGCAGGTTGTCTGGATCATGTCCATGTGCTTAAATGCACTAAGTTGCTGCAATGTGAATGGCTTGAACTCACGTTAAGGAGCAATTTTGAATATAATCACCCGTCCTTTCTTTATATTTTGCTTCTAAGGAGATAGGCTTTTTTGTCATTTTTCATCATTTTTAATGAGAGGAACGGATTTTGAATCGTATCTTTGTGCATTTTGTTACTAATACACTTTGCTAAATTAACATATGCTCCCATTTGTTATGAATTAGCTATGAAAACTGTTTGGGGGTTTTTTTTGTTTGTTTTTTTTAAAAGAAGCGTGTCCTTAAAAAAATTAAAGAAACTGGACAAGTGGAGGACAAACAAAACTATCTACTGCACATGAGCAGTATCTAAAGCCCCTTTTCCGTTAGTACCTATTTGGATCAACTCGCCATAGCTCGCCATGACTCAGCTCAGATCAACTGGTTTTCCATTACAATTGAGTACTACCTAATGTGCATGGACGTTGTCATAGCAACGCATCTGAGCATCCCATGATGTAATTAATATGCGACACGAACACTACAACAAGGGTGGATGTCAAGGTAAAATATACCTGCTGAAAACTGTGGCGAGTCGATCCGAGGAGGTACTAATGGAAATGGGGCTTTAAAGTCACCTAGGAGATGCATCTGGACCTTTAATGGTTCCATCTACTGTTTGCTGATCATCAGAAATGGTCTCAAGTTTTGAGGAAGGCAAATACAGAGAAAAGTTTGTGTGTTATGAATCCAAAATTGAAAATTCTGATTCAGTATGTATGGAGGAGATCAGGGAGGGGTACAACAGTGAGTGTCTACAATGGAGCCTCTGTTAGGATTTGGGGCTTTAGTGTTGTCTTGTCAAAATCAATGAAATTATGAATGCAGAAAAGTACCATCAGATTTTTCAGAATACCATCTGGAAAGCATCTGATTGCCAATTGCTTCATTTTTCAACATGAAAATGGGCCCAAACATACTGTCAATGCATACCTGGATAGGAAAACAAACTATAGAACACACTCAGTCATGCATTGGATTCAGATGATCCCACAAGAAACCTTGAAAGAGATTGGAACAAAAAGTACCCAGCATCCAAAGAAGAGTTGTGAATGTCTTTTAAAAGCCTGGAGAACTATTCCTGAAGACTACTTAAAGAAATAACAAAAAAGCTGTTGAATACTGTGTTGGAGAACAAAGCTAATCATACTAAATGATCTTTCAAACTCATTAGAATTGTAGAAACTGTTTTCGCCTTCTTTACTGTATTTCCATCTATCGATTTATTGATCTTTAAATATATATAACTATACACACACACACACACACACACACAAACAATTACTCAACAGCTATTTCACCCTCTCAGATCTTCTCCACTGCTTTAGCACATACAGTATTTAGTCATGGAGGTGACTAATACCAACAAAAATAATTCAAATCTCTAAACCAACTTGGTCTTTAGCTCTGGGTGTTCTCCTGCCCTCGCTGCACTTTAGAGAAAATGATTGACTATTGACCACCCACTCCAAAACATTTGTTTAGTGTGAGTCAGATTATGTCCATTCATCTATACTCTGCTGCCTAATGTACTGTTACTCAGACTTATTGTTTTTTATGTATTGGATTATTCTGTATATATCTACTCAACAACAGCCAACATCAGTTTTATTTGATTATATCTAAATTACTGTTGCATTTCTTCTCTTTATAAACCTCCTTCATTTTAAATTCTCATTCATTCTCTTTTACTTACTTTTCTTTCTTTTTTTTTGGTACCTGAAGCAACCATATGATCAGCAGTCATCACTGGCAATGGTACAAGCTGGACCTGGTTTTGACTACAACCAAGCTCATTTTCAACCAGGCCACGGTCCCCAGCATGCAGTCATGATGCGTCAAAAATCTATTGGTAATGTCAGTTCTTCTTATGAGATATCTGCCAGCTCAGTACAGCTTCTTCTTGTAAATGTTTCTAAATGTGTGTGACCTTCTTCTTAGGTGTAACAGAGGAGGAAAGGCAGTACCTTCACCCACCTGCTATGAAGTTAGCTCGCAGCCTGTCTGTGCCTGGACCAGAAGAAATCCCCCCACCACCAAACACATCTGCTCCAGAGCCACCTTTGTCTGCAGGCCCTCATCCGGGTAGAGGACCTGCCATGCCAATCCCTCCTGTATCTCAACCTCACTACCAGCTCCACTCTCAGCCAGGGCATCCTTCCCAAGCTGGCTGGGAAAGGGCAGGACCAGGTGTAATGAACCAGCAGGTCATGGTTCCCACCCTTCGGAGGCAGTCAGAAGGACTGTGCATCAGAGAGCCAGAGGCGCCCAGGAGAGGTGGTGGCAAGATGGGAGGATTAAGGAGAGGCTACAGCAGTGCTACACCCCCAACAAGTGCTAAGCCTAAGGCCCAACAACAAGCACCCCAGCATCAACCACCTGTGTCCAACCGGGATCAGAGTGGAGGAGTTGGCAGAGGGGTGGCAAGGAGGGGAGGTCGGGGAGCTTTGATGAAACAGTCAAAAGTGGAAGATGGTCTGAGACAGCATCGAGGAAAAGGAGGTGCAACCAAAGAGAAGAGCTCTATCCCCATTCCCACCATCATTGTCAAAGCGCCCTCCACCAGTAGCAGTGGTCGAAGCAGCCAGGGTAGCAGCATGGAGGCTGAGCCCTCCCAAGATGTGGAAGACCAAACCTCTGGAGAGGCAACCCCAGACGGCCCTAATACTAGCCTGCCCTCACCACTCACCTCTGTGCCACCTCAACCTCCAACATCGACTTCTTTGCCTTCATCAACTGTTGCCCCTTTGGTTTCCTCACAGCAAAACCTAGAAAACTTGGATTATAGTTCAGCATTTGGTACAACATTTGCGGGTGGAGGAGCACGCAGGGAAAGGGAACGCTTTCGAGATATGAGGAGAAAGAGTGCTTCTTTCTTCCTCTCATCAGAGGAGGACATCCAAGTGGAAGCAGGATGTGGAGCTGGAGAGGGAGGAGGAATACAAGGGGTACGAATTCAGCCTTTACAGGGCTCACAAATGGAAGTGCCCACCCCTCGGCTTCGGCCTTCCAAGTCTATAGATGAAGGCATGTTTTCTGGAGACAACTACGTCAGCTATTCCAGCAGCATGCCCCCAGCTTTTGGCCTGCCTGAGTATTCTTCCCCTGTCCTCAATCAGGACGGCCAGCCTAAGTCAGCTCCCTCAATGTATGGAACCCAGCCTGCCACTACCTTCATTCACCCACTTACTGGGAAGGTTCTGGACCCCTCATCCCCTCTGGGATTGGCCCTGGCTGCAAGAGAGCGGGCTCTAAAAGATGATCGCAGGACACGACGAGAGGACAGACATTTTGGCCGGCAACTTTCCACAGTAGGAGCCTTCCCCACCCCTGTTCAGACTCCAACGCCTTCTCTTTTTGCAACGCCAACGCAGTCGGCCTACACTTCTCCAGTATCTCTCCACCTAAGTTCCCCAACCACTACCACCTCTCCTGCATCTCTGAGCCGGCCACAATCACCAAGGATATTACGTTTGGGGGGGGCAGGTGGGGAGCGTGTGGAAAGAGAAAAGGAGGGAGGACCCAGGGAAGGTCTTAGAGTTCGCTTCTCTGAAGACAGAAACAGCCAATATTCAACCCAGTACTACCCACAAAGTCCCAGGGAGCGAGAAAAGGAGGTGTATGACAGCAGGCCTGCTCCACCCATACAGCCTCCTCCCCCACCAACTCAACCTGCCCCCCGCAGACCTTCCTTCCTTCAGATGGAAAGCACTCCCAACACCAGCTACATTCCTCAGTATACTGTCCCCACAGCCCCTTCACAAGCACACGAAGCAATGGAAGAAGCTAGGGCGGGAGCAGGTGGAAATTTAGGACTCATGGTTTTGCCTCCACCAGCTCCATCAATAGACGTAGACGATGAGTTTGTCTTCGCAGATCCCTTGCCCCCTCCTTTGCAGTTTGCTAATGGTAAGAATGAGAGGGTCCGGGAATTTTCACAACATCGTCAACACCAGGGTCAGCATTCTGTTTCTGCTGCTCCACCCGCCCCACCTCCTCCCCCATCCCCCAAGACCTCAAATCCTCCCCAACCCACTTCACAGGGTGGCGACTCCGCTACCTCCAGCCTTACTTCCTATGACAGTGAAGTGGCCAACCTCACGCAGTCAGCTCTCTCTCCATCTTATCCATCCCCACAGATCTTTCCCTCTGCCTCCACCTCCATTACCACCACCACCACCACCTCTGCTGCTTCTCTGCCTCCTACATCGCTGCACAGACCCCAGCCCATGTCCCATTCCCACACCTATTACAGCAGCTCTAACGACCCCTCAATAGGTATTCATACCCCAGCACAGGACAGAGGCACTGCCACCCTCACCACTACCATGACCTATGCTACCACGACCATGACTGCAACTGCTGCTGCCACCACCACCACAACTTCTCCAGCATCCTCTGACTACAGTATGACTATGGCTGGGCCCAAGGCTGGCTTCACCACAGGGGGAAAAGCATCTGACCACACTCATCAGACTACTATTATACACAAGAGCGGAGACTGGCAAGAAGCTGTGGTGGATTCTGGAATTGAAGAGCTGGACAGTCACAGTAGCAGTGACCACCATTTAGAAATGCTGGGACTCTGTGGGCTAAGAGGAGAGAGAGGAGGGGTTGGAGGAGATGGGCGAGGAGGAGAGGGAGAGAAAATCAGTGAACATCAGGATCCTTGCACAACCTACTCAGGTGGGCAAACATTTGAGGTGCACAGCGCCAAATTGGCAAATCCCGTGTTTCCGAAGATGACTCATTACAAGGAGGGTGGAGGGAGGGGCCCATCTGTAGCACTACGTAGGCAGAACAGCACCAATCCCGCTCCTTTGCAGTTACACAGACAAAACAACCCAGAAGACACCGGTATAGATGGAGGATTTTCAGATGAAAGGAAGCACAAGCAGAGTCGATCCAAGATGGAAGACGGCTTCAGCTCTGCCCTGGCTGCCTGCTTAGAGAGGCCCATGGACACTCGATCAGTGGGCTGGAGTGACCTTGGAGAACACGAGCAAGCTGGAGTCCAGAGAGGCGTTTTGGTTTTGGATGGCCGCAGAATTCACTCACCTCTCTCAGGTGTGAAAGCCAGCATCATCAATGAACTAAGCTCCAAGCTACAGCAGATGAGCAGCATGAAGAGCATGGATGAGTGGAGCCACACTCCAAAGTCTCCCACCATGCATAGGTTTGCTGATCTTCTTGATATTATAACTAAATGAAAGATATTTGATAGTGTGAATTACATTTTACAGGATAATTCTATTTGTCTTTTAGGTATTCAGCGGATTACAGTGATGCTTTTCATAGCCCTCCCACTGGACGCTCGACCTCACCGCTGCCCACTTCCTCCCCACAGCATCGTCAGACCCTGACCCCAAACCTCTCGGCAACACCTTCTGTCTCGCCCTCCCCTCAAGTCCCAGTTCAGCGCAACTGGACCCGATCCCCTTCTCCACAAATGCCCTCGTCCCCAGTTCATTCACATCCTCCCCATTCTCCAACCTACTGCCCATACCCAACATCACCTAAGCACAGGTCCAAGATGCGTAGACAGACTTTTGATTTTCCATGCAGTCCTACTAAAGAGATGCGGTCTTCAGTTGCTCGACGTCGGGCTCCCAGTCCTCTTATCTATAACACTGAACAGCAAAGCCCCACCCCTCCCAGACCCTCCTCTCTCCCAATCCTTCCAAGCACACCCGTCTACAGCAACCCATTTGAGTTTCCCGGGCCCCTTACTCCTCCTTCTCCTGGCATCCCTCTAGGAGATGCCTACAAAGCTTCAACTCCTCCACTGTTTTCTCCATCTGGTGTGCCAAGTCCAAATCCCTTGCTTGTCTCCCGTTCACTCTCCCCCACTCATTTTCTCTCTGGAGCCTCTTCCCCCATGCATTTACCACCTAGCCCTTCCTGTCTCAACTATCCCCATCTCAATCCTCCTCCTCCAACCAAACCATTTGCCATCAAACCCCTACCCTACTGGACCAAGTATGACGTGGCCGACTGGCTGGCTTATCTGAATCTGGGTGAACACAGAGAGCGTTTTATAGACAATGAGATAGATGGATCACATCTGCCTTCACTCACCAAGGATGACTTCTTGGATCTAGGAGTGACACGTGTGGGGCATCGAATGAACATCGAGAGGGCACTGAAGAAACTCACTGACAGGTGAGGGAGGACTAATAGACTCTGGAAAACAGAGAGGCAACGAGGTCAAAAAGGAGCACTGGATGATGAAGGAAAGTCAAAGAGTCTCATTACTTCCATGCAAGTTAGCTCAACCATCCCCTTCCTTCATTAGAGGCATATAAATTGATAAGGTCATCGCATCTTCTCTCCATTCCCTTCTCTTTCACTTTAGTAACTTAGTCATATCAACCTTAGTCGTTCCATCTTTTTTAAGTTTCCACCCATTCTTATTCTTTGATTTGGCCTCCTTTTCTTCCCAGGCGGCTCTCTTCTCCTTTGCATGTCAGTACTCCTCCCCGAGACACAGACTGAGAGAATGAAGGTGTGATTCAAAGATGAAAAAGAGGGAAAGAAATGAAATGACAAAGATCATCAGTAACAGAAGATTTGCAAGAGAAGAACAGTGGACAACAACAGCTTGCGTTGAACTTGTTCGAATCCATGGATATGTGGAGAAACATGTTGTCTTGCACATTTGTTTTAGAGCACTGGATGGAAATTTGTAGAACTATTGGTCAAAAGAGGTGATGAAGAAAATAAGAATTTCTACAGATAATGCTTTTCATCTGAAAATATACTTTAAAACTTTTGATGGACAGGCATTTAATTAACACACCGTTTTGTGCTGTAAAAGAATAAACACACATACGTACTTGCACTCATATTCTCACACACACTGACAGATGGATTCTCACACCATCTGCTGCTTTGCAGCAATGAGAAAACTTGAGTCTGAGTTCAAAGAAAAAGTTGCAAAGTTGCTGCTTAAAGGGTGAAGCCCAATTAAATGTTACTGATTATGTCTGAGCCAGAAACTCTTGTAAAAGCAGAGGGCCATATCCTAACATCAGTTTTGTAGCTTTAAGCAGATCAGAGTATGGCTGCGAGTACTGGAGCCAAAGTCAGAATGTGGGAGAAAGGCTTTTTTTTGTAAATGATGATAGAAGAAAAGCTAAACAACCACAGTACTGTTTTATATATTTGCCATTTTCCCCCAAAGGTTGCCCCAGTATGCTTTGTATGTATGTACTTTGCAAGCGCTAAATATATCTTCCATGTTAAACTGAATTCACTATTAGTAGAAACCATTTGTTTTGTACTAAGTGCTGATTGCAATCATTCATTTCAAACTGGTCAGGGTATTTCTAAACGTTGGAATCAAAGTTGTGAAAAACGAGGACAGAAATTTGAAAAACTGTTGTTGTTAAATTAATCTTTTTATTGTTGTCTTGATTATTCTGCAGAAAGGAAATGGCATATTAGAAATGAAATGTTTAGCATGTCATTTCAAACCATTTTTCTTAGACTTTCTTGGTGTTTACTGGCCATAGCACAGGTCAAAGGGTGGCTCCATCCTCTACCATGCCATAATGTTGAACGCCCTCTCTCTCACACAGCAGGTGCAGTGATCAAAAAGGGCTTTTTACTGCTTTTGTCTGCCTGACTTCCTCAACCTTAAGCCTCTGTGAGTCTGTGTGTGTCTGATTTTGTGCGTGTGTGTCCATCTGCCTGCGTTGGTAGTCAAATGCTTTGCCCCCTGAGCCCCTTTCTTTCTCTAATGCCTTTTTCAAAATGTATTTATAATGCTCAGACAGCATTGTTTATCTTTTCTCACCAGATGACAATCCAAATGTTTCACTGTTCCACACACATTACCCCTCAGAAAGAAAAGCTCTGACTCACTTTTAAAAGGGATTTTTCTGCGATAAACTTAAAATACTATGAGTGTTGCATAGAGGTGAACATGAACATCCTGGATTTTGTTTTTAACGTGCCAGTTTAGCCATTTGCAGTAAAATCAACTGTAAGGCAAAAACACATCATTTATAGCTCTGTATGTAATGATGATGATGGCAACGACAAAGATAACATATAAAAATATAGTATAATGAAGATTATAATATTAAGTATGTAAACATTTTAAGAATCTCCGTCTTCCAAATAGTGTGGGCAAAATTCTTTGAAGCTTTGTTTTGTTTATGGTTCATTTTGGGTTTTCTGTAAATGCTTTCTATACTGCTCGCCCTGTGGTGACCCCTGTGAAGCTGACACGTTAGTATACTGCATATTTTCTACATGTGAGTTTAAAATTACGGCTCTGTATTCTTATGACGAGTTGCTATCACATTATGGTCGAAAAGGAGAAAGGATTGAGCAGTAGTGTAGAAAGCATTACATACTATGATTTAAAAGAGCATTTTAGGTCTAGTGAAATGCATAACGACTATGACTACATACAGTTTGAGCATAAGTATGCAGAGATAAAAGGTATATATAAATATATAAATATATATATATAATTTTTGTTTTAAATAAAATACAGTATACTGGTAAACAACATGATAGAGGTACAACTAAGGTGTTGAAATAAATGCTAAAATAAACTATTGCCCTGTTGTGATTCTCATTTCATGTTGGATTCCCTCTTCTGACAGATTCACATAATGATCCAATTTCAAGTGCAGTGTTTGAATTGAGTCATTTGGCAGCAGCTCGTCTCAGCCCTAGGGTGGTTGAACACAACATTGTTTTCAGGTCCAGGATTGTTTTCCCATCAGGCTCAGTGAGCTAATAGGACAAAAGTTTAGAGAGCAAGGATAAGAAGATGAGATGGCTTGATTCAAAGCAAACACTGGCTGCATTCATGCAGCAAAACGAATGATGCCCGTGAGGCATGAAGAACAATGCAAAACAACTTGAAAGAAATGACTGTTTTCTACCGTGGTGGTCAGTTTAAGGTTCATGGGAGAAAACTGTAAATGTAATCATGCTGATTTTTTCGTGCCAGTTTTCCCATTTATTTTCTTTTTTTGCATTTCTTTTTGTTGAGTTTTGCACACAATTAGGAAAACTACCAAGAATCGGTTTTCTTTGTGTCATAAAGCCACAACTGTTTTCTTCTCATGGGGATACTTTTAATCGAACTTATTCAATTTAATTTATTTTTTTATAGCACCAAAGACGCTCCAAAAATATAAAGCAAAGACCAATAATCAGACGACCCTCTTGAGCAAGAACATGGTGACAGTGGGAAAGAAAAACTCCCTTTTACAGGAAGAAATCTTCCATCAGAACCAGGCTCAGGGAGGCTCAGCAGGTCTTACCAACAGAAAAATTCAGGATATCCTCAACAACTCACCTCTGTTATCAGCTTCACTGATTCATCAACTCATACTGACTCCTTTTATAGCCTCCTCCAGAGTAAATTGCCATGGACACCCAGTATATTGACAGCTAAGGTAAACAGTGGACTGACACCGCATACTCACTACACATAAATGGTGGCCAGAGTCATTTATCCTGCAGTGGTCACCACAGTTGGATTTTGCACTTGAATTGAGAGAGTAAGTAAGAAGACAAAATTCAGTTGATTGCAATCTACTGACATCTAGTGGTGAGATGTTACACACTGTTAGCATCGCGAGATCTGGGACTGGAGGGAAAACAACGAAAATGGCTATGTCCATCTTTTATATGCAGTCTTTGGTTTTCAGGTGTTTTTCATGGGAGGTCTTGCGGCTTTACAAACAGAGGAAACCAATTTTTAAAGGACTATATAAGTTATACTAATAAAAACTATTTTTGTACCAGGCTGTAAATATGCTTTATTCTAATGTAGATTTTAACATGGATACTTATTAAAACTGATTCAGTTTTAGAGACAGCTTCAAATAGCCCATCCAGGAATTACAGTTTCTGACAGCTCCTTGTTGGCTTCATGTTTCGGTCCCAGAGGCTACCACTTACTCACAACATGTGTAGTTTTAATAAGGGTTTTTCAAAGTTACTTTTCTTTACTGATATCTTCAAGTTCATTTTGCATAAGGACTGCATATCTGGTACAAATTAAAAGAGTAGCCATCACATAACTGGGCAATCTGACTGGTGAAACAAGTCTTTAAACTTGTACTTAAAGCATGTAGAACACTGTTTCTGTTCTTCCTACAGATATTTTCTTCTTTACACTTGTTCTTTTTTTCACTTGAATAACAGGATTGTTTGTTGAATTTGTCACCAATCTCTATTTTAATTTAAACTCTGTTTCTCCAAGGTCTGAAAAGTAATAGTAAGTAGCATTCAGGTCTGTGATTTGGAAAATATATAATGGTCTTTAAATATTAAAATGTAATTTTCCATTGCTATGAGCACAATTACTATTCGCTTGGCTTGCATTGTCTCGAGGATGCAGCAGAAATCTTAGATGCTTACTCGGAAACCAGGACACACAAAGTCACAAACTCTATTACTAGAGACATCTACCAAGTGAGAAAACAAACGCTTTCACAGTTTGGACACATTGACCCCTAAATGTTACTTATATACCCTGGATTTTTTTCTCAAAAAGACTTTAATGGAAGTCTCGTTCTAACCATATACACGTGCATATCTGTGCTTTCACTATGGATTTCAAACCTGTCCAGAAAGTCGCCATCCAATTCTGTGTCAGACTGACTTGTATGTCATGGGTGATGCTGATAACAGATGGGTCTCTGACTACAACCCAGAGACCAGACAGCAGTTATCAGTGTAAAAAGAAAGCACATGTGCATGCCTGAAGGAGGCAGATCAGGTCAGGAGCATGACCAGGAGTGTGCTCATTGTTTTTGTTTGTTTGCTTGCTTGCTTTTTGTTTTTCAACTGTCAACACTGTGTTCTACTGTAATGTCTTGCGATCTTCCAAGAAAAACCTCTGATGCAAAATGTGATACCTGCCATTGTGCATCAACTCAATTTACATGGAGAAGGCAGGAGGCTTTCGGCCATGTCTACACAGCTATCCCCCCCCCCCCCCCCCCCCAATACAAACTTGAATTCATACAGTGTTATCCTCTTCCCCAAAACAAAACTGAAGTGATGCTGTTTTGTTTGTTTGAAAAAATAGGATGCATCCCAAATGTGGAAATGCAAATGATAAAAACTGGAATTCCACAGAGCGATCCAAGTGTAGCAGGAGGCTTAGATATTTTCATTATACCTCATTAATCTCTGTCAGGACATACTGTGACTTTACTTGCTAGTTTAGTGAAGTTGTCAGAATTGAATAATTTTAGCAAAGACCCTTAAAGTTAAAAGAATGCTGTTATTTTCTTTCATCCATCTTCTTATCCTTATGGTCGGAGGGGGGTTGGAGCCCAGCACGGCTGTCATGGGGTGAGAAATGTGGTACACTCTGGACCGGTCAAAAGTTCTATCACAGGGCAAACACAAAAACAGACAAACCTTCACTACTGTGGTCAATGTGGAATCATGATTTACCCTAACATGTCTTTCGACTGTGCAGAGAACCCACGCATCTACATGGAGAACATGCAAGCATATGCACACAGAAAGGCTTAGATTCAAACCCCTCTTTGCAGCGCGACAACAGTGGCTATTGTTACAGTGGTTATTTCCATCTGCAGCAATTTATATTTGATGTCATGGATCTGTTCTGAGACCTCCTCCTGCCTTCCAATATGCATCTCTTCTGCAGCAGCTTGAGAAAGACCCCAGCACAGAACAGAGCAGGCATCAGTGTACATAAGGCACAAAAGGCATCTTTTGTACAGTCCAATACCTGCTGTGCACCAAAAAGCATACAGGCAATATTAATGGCAAGGAGTTAAAGAGACAGAAATTTCCCAAACTGACCAAATAGAGCTAAAAAAAGAACAAAATGAGCACTGGAATAAGAATAACTGGACTACCATAGGCTCCAAATCAATCACAATATTGTTTTATAACTTATTTAAAACTGCCAAAACGTAGCTGTGTTTGAAAATGTAACATGCCAATGTTGTGTTCACAACAGTTTCCACTGTTTCCAGCAAGCCTCAGCAAATCAATGAGACCAGCTAGAGACAGCAGTGAATAGAGTGTAAGTCTGGATGACACTGGTGCTCTCCTTTCACTCCTGGCTCGCATCCAAAAGAGTGCAGGGCAGAATAAACAGTGAGTAGGTGAACATGCTGCATGCTGTACTCTCTTTCTAGGCCCGACCAGAGAGAAGGGCAGGTCACGGTGGAGCATAGGGCTAATGTGGCAGTTCACGGGAGCCCCCCTCTGCCTAGCCCCCCTCCTGCTGTCACACTCTCACTAATAGGCTCACATGACTGTGTGCCACACTGACATGATTCTGTGACCAGTGAACAGTCAAAATGAAGGTTCAGCATCTCATTAGCACCATATTGAGAGAGACAGAGGGAGGGCCAGGCAGGGCAGAAAGAAGGAGGGGAGTTTCTTCCAGCTGTTTTTCTAATAACAGAGTGGAAAGAAAGTGAGACGGGGATAGTCACAGAGGGGGAGAAGAGCTAAACAAGCTGAAAAAGGATGGGGCTAAAGTAAAGGATCAGAAGAAAAAGAGGAAGAATAGTTTGTCGTAGCATGACTGCAAACTAGAAGCACAGCTGACGGGTAGGAGAGCGAGAAAGGTAAGTTTCGTCCTCCTCATTTGTTTGCCCTGAAGCTGTTTAGCATAGAATCAGCTACCATGCAAATGTTCTGATTTGTTTAACATTATTTTTCTCTTCCTACTGGCTTCTCTGCGTTTCACACCCACTTTGCGATCAACAACGTGTATGTGTAACTTTAAATGCCAAGGGAAAATTGGGTCAGTGAGAGAGGGAGAGGAGCATGTGTTAGAGGAGGAGAGGCACACTGGGAGAGGGGGAGATAGTCATGGAGAGAAATCCTCAGCAGCCCTTGAACTACAGTAACAAGTGGTCACTTGAGTAATCACTGGTGATTCAGAGAGAAATGTAAGTGCTGGTTGCTCCCTGGCATGAGTGCTCTGCTGCCACTTTTAATGCTTTCTTGGCTTGCGAATGCGAGTTTTTAAGAGTTAAAATACTTGAATGCATATGTCTGACAAACTATTTAAAACTTGTTCACATTTGTTCGCTTGTTGCTTCTCTTCCTTTCCTCTGCATGAACAGTAGAGTCAAGATGAAGCAAGTCTAGGTTGCGCCTGGGGGGACTTTTTTTAACCTTGTAGGAGCTCATAGAAAGTGAGAAAAATTAAGTCTAAACAAGATAATACAAGTACGGATACCAGCTATCTATAGAAAAGAAGCTATGAGTCTGACTCTCAGTCATGCTGAGTCTTGTGATGAGGTGTGGTTAGTCACTTTCATATTACTCAGCCAGCCATGTGTCAACGCGCTACCCAGACAGACAGAAGCCAGATTGTGACAAATTTGTGGATACATCTGCCTTCTTCTGTTCAGTTTCTCTTCTTCTGTCTGCCCAATGGGTCATACATAACATGCGGTGCAAATATGGCTGCTATGTGGACACTTTATTTCATTAAAATCACACTTTTTGTTGCCAGATCAGAAATCTGCCTCTGCACTCTTGCAGACATGATCTCTGAACTGAATGGCAACAAGAGTCAGAGTGGGAGACTGTTGGTACTAACAGGGCCTGTATTAGTCAGAGCAAATGGGAAAGATGACCTTTCCGCACTGTTTATTTTGGGAAGGCAACAGGAAGAATGTTAGAGCAGCTGTTCTATTCCTGCTGGCAGATCCCCGCCCCTGTGAATTCCAGTCTGCCACTGGAACGGCACTCCCCTTAATAGTGCAGGAAGACTCCAAGTAGGGGTTATCTGGGCATTGTACAGTATAAATTACACAAAACTGTACAAGTTGTGATGACAATGACATAAGCAAACACACAACTACAAAGCTTTGTCAGTTTTTGTTTCTGTCAGATGCACTTCCCATACAGGGGGAGCGGTTTTGTTTACTAGGAAACTGTACACATCACACAGTGCAGACGTCCAACCTGTTGCAATGATAATCAACGTCTTCTGCCTGCCAATAAAAACTCTCTTTCTCTGCCTGCTATGTATCCAAACCAGTCTAGCAACTATCTTCTATAACAAATCTTTTGCTTTATGAGACAGACGTGCTCCCAATAATGGCAAGCCTTCCCAAAGAGCCTCCCGAGGATGCCAGGAAACAGAGTTTCTGGATGGTGAGGATTATATTTATGGTTAAGAGTAGGTGTGCCTACTCGAAAAAATTGTTATTCTCACATATCATCAACATCTTTCCTGCTTTCCTACCAGCCAGGGAATTATGTACGCACAGTGCATCGAACTGAACGGTCCTTCCAGGCATGCAACGACATAGTGGCCTGCTTCATGGAGAGAGCAAAGGTAGAAAAACAGTACGCCCAGCAGCTCAGCCAGTGGAGCAGCAAGTGGAAGTCCATAGTGGATTCTCGTAAGTATAAGAAGCTATGTCATGGGAAGACATGTTGGCTTAAAAACAGACACTCCCAGGCCTTTTCTCACCATCTCTGTTCTCACAAAGTCAAAATTAGTACTGATTTTTATTTTATGAGCACATCTGTGCTTGCCTGAAATTTCAGTGTAAAAATTAAGGTCATTATTTCTTTATTAGTACCATGACTCATCACTGCACCCTGTGTTGTTTCATTCCTCATCCCCTCTATTTTTTTCCTGCTTCCTCAGGGCCACTTTATGGCTCCCTCATGAGAGCATGGCAGTGTTTCTTCACCTCCACTGAGCGTTTGTCCGCGCTCCATTCTTCCATTTCGCAGTCGCTAACTTCAGAGGAGGGAGTCCGGGTGAAGACCTGGCAAAAGGAGACCTTTCCAAAGAAAATCTTCTGCGGGTTCAGGGAGAGCTACGACACCAATACGAGTTTTTCACGTGCGCAGAAACCCTGGTCCAAGAAGCTTATGAAGGTGCAGCACACATACATCCACCACTGTGAACTTATAATGATGGTCTAGCAATACCAAACAGGCTGAATGTCCTCTTAGCTTTTGGCAATGTCATTTTCTTAATCAGCAAATGAAAGATATATCTAAGAAATAAACATAAGATATATCAGACACGCAGATGAAGACTGCCCAAGAAGACCTGAAATGTTTCTTTTTCCTAGCAGCCTGTTAGCTTCACTTAGCAGAAAAATAGAAAAAAAGAGATTTGGCTTCATTTTCAAGGTAGTAACCCAGCAAACATGCCAGTGTACGCCCTGTCCAGCAAACCCACACTTGTCCCACACAGGCCCCAAGGGACAATGTTTGCTGGGAAAATATTACAGCAAGAGGTTCTAGGTCCAAATCTGCCAGCCGGCTGCATCTTTTATGTTCTTGCTGTGCTTGCATGGGTTCTCTGCAGGTACTTTGGGTTCCTCCAAAAGTCCAAAGACAGGTTTATTGGTGATCCTAAATTGGCTGTAACCATACATTTAAGTATAAATGGTTGGCTAGCTCTCAGCTCCATGTGATGGACTGGAAGCCCATCCAGGCTACCCAGTAATAGTGAGGATAGGCTCCATGGCCCTCCCTCCTTGATAAGAAATAAAAGAAACACATTATACCACATTTGTTGATGATGTGGTTTTATGAGGAACTCCATATCAGATGTTAGACCACAGCTGCTGACTAGCTGCATGTTTTATTTAAAGAAATGAGAGGGCCGGTCGTAGATCGGCTCAGCTAGAGGGTTGCTCTGCTATGATTGGTTATTATGCTAATAACCATTTGAATAAACACTATGACAAATCATTTTAATATGTATTTAGTAAGTTTGATTGAAATTAACATTATAAGTAGCAATATACCACTTTGACTAGTTACATGACGTGATATCAGGATATCTATGATGTCGTTCTGACCAGTCTAAATAACAACTGTGTGCTAGGTTAGCATCTCAGGCTGAGATGGTATGCTGCAAGTAAATTACAGAGTCCTGGGTTTGAATTCGCCCTGAGCCCTTTGTCTCTGTCATCACTCAACTACCCTGTTGTCCTGTACCCCCCTTGAAAAAACGGATTTTTACAGCTTTCTGATGATACTAGCTAAGTGTTGAAGAAATTATAACTGAAAAAGGCATGAAATAGATCGATCTTATCATCAGCTCATCAACAAATCTGTAGCTGTAGCTTTGTTGTAGTAGAATGTTAATATGTACTCGCTGACTCCCAGTCCTCAGAGGTTTTGGTCCACATTGACACGATAGCATCACACAGTGGCTGCAGATTTTTGGGCTACACATACATGATGCCCATTCAATCACATCACAAAGGTGCTCTATTGGATTGAAATTGGGTGACTGTGGAGGCCGTCTGAGTACAGTAAACACATTCTTATGTTCATGAAACCAGATGGCAATGTTGTGGTTATAAAGAGATGAACATAGTCACTAACAGTATATTCAGGTATGCTGCGGTGTTTGAACATCGCTCAAATGGCACGAGAGGCACAAAAAGAGATGAGAAAATATCCCCCTTCATCGTTACACCACCTGCAGCTTGAACGGTTGATAAGAGATGGATCCATGCTTTTATGTTATTGATGTTTTATGTTATTCAAATTCTGACCCTTGAATTTCACAGCAGAGAATTCAAATTTATAAGCAGCTCTGTCATATAAGGCAGGCAGGTACACAACAACAAAGCGCCTTGAGGCGACTTTTGTTGTGATTTGGCGCTATATAAATAAAATTGAATTGAATTGAATTGAAGAGTCACCGAAACCTTTTGGACACAGACTATTTCCTGGTGAAATCTGAGTATTGACTTATCTGACTTTCCTGTATATAAAAATGATGTAATGCAACTAACTAGCTATAGTGGATGGACCTTATTATTTACTTTTTAGCAGATCAACAGTAGTTAAGCTCAGTTTAGTTCCAGTACAAAGATAAACTAATCGTGGCAAAAGCTTTGTACTTAAATGATAGATGTAAGTGGCCTTAACCTTTTTAATCTAACTCTCAGCAAAAAATGAAGAAGAAAGAATCTGGCTAAAAACTGCATATTTACTAAATCTGTTTTCCATCAAATAAATAATATTTACATGCAAATGTATATTCAACAGCTGGAGAAGGTTCGAGTTGCATACCACAAGGTCTGTCAGAGGGAGCAAGCAGCTCTGGAGAAAGAAAAGCAAGCAAACGAAAACTCTGAGATGAGCCAAGAGAAAAAGCAGAAGATGACTGAGGCCAGAGAGAAGGCCACGGAGGAGAAGGAAATGGTGAGGAGAGATGTTTAATCATTGCAACATTTCACTCAGTCACGCATGTTTAATTAGGGATGCATTGATAGGACTTCTAATTTCACCATTTCTTATTCACAACTCATATCTGCTGATATTTACTCAGTTGAAAAATTCTAAACACGAGCCCCAGCCTTCAGTTTTTGTTCCAAGCAATTTCCTTCTATGGAGATGTGTTATTGTTACTCTGCTCAGTGTTTATGGAGCACAGCATGGGAACAGCAGAGAGCATCAGATGATTTATACGTATTAGATTCTCTGTTAAAGCCACACAGCGGAGGTTCTTCCTGGGGAGGATACTCAACTTTGCATCATGCAGCTGTTTCTGCCTGCAGGCTAGAGATAAATATGAGAAAATCCTGGAGGACGTGTCGACCTACACACCTCGATATATGGAGGAGATGGAAGCCATTTTTGAAGAGTCGCAGGAAGAGGAGAGGAAGAGGATCAGCTTTCTCAAGCAAGTCTTCCTGTCCATCCATAGACACTTGGATGTCACCAACAATGAAAGGTGAGCAACTTGAATCCTTGAATGCTTATGTGTACAAATTACTTATTAGCATAAGTGGTAGCGTTGACTGTCTTTTCATCTTTGTGCCAGTGTCAAGGCAGTTTACAGTGAGCTCCACCAAACTTTAATGGCCATTGATGAGCAAGATGATCTCAAATGGTGGAAGAACAATCACGGTCCAGGCATGCCCACCGACTGGCCAAAGATTGAGGTACACAGACATGTAAACAGCTGTATTATTCTATGTGCGACATAAACACTATATACTAATTGAGTCTATTGTGTTTATGTCGATATTTTGTATACATATACTATACATATAAACAAATTTCATAACCTTAAGTGTATCCACAATAAATATCCACTTATGAAACGTTTTGGCTGTTGCAGTTTTTTATATTAGAAAGGTCTTATATTTAATTTAATAGCAAGAGTGCTAAGCTATCAGCTAATGCTACCTAGTTTAGCTGAATCACAGACACGGTATGTTAGCGCTAAAATACAAATAAAATAACTTTTACTCACCAGAACTTGAGGGCAAACCTGTTGTAGATGGCAGAGCAATACTATTTGTCAGATAATTAAATTAACGTGAAAACCCCACGAAAATAGCAGAGCAGTCTAGTTCAGTGAGATGAAGCCTAGCAGACAGTTAGCTGCCTAGTTATCACCAACCGTCACTGCTAATAATGCGCAACTTTAAGCCTTCTTTTAAAAACATCATCTCGGCAATTATAATTAAAGGGGAAATTAGCTGATAAAAACAATAATACTAGGTGGTAAACATGTTAATTTCTACTGTAAATTTGGGAATTTTAATATGCAAGGTGTTTTGAATTCAGAGCCATGAATTGTGTTTTTGCAGCTCATTTTTGCAGTTTTTGTCAGGGAGCTACATGTTAACCTATATATTCTTTTTCATGTTACATCAGGAATGGGTCCCACCAGTAAAAAAGCTCAAGCGAAAGAAGAGAGCCCAAAAAGGAAAGGAAAGCCGACCGTAAGTTACCCCAAGTGGTGTGTGTGCTCTTATACAGTTCTGTAAAAAACTATCTACACCATCCATAGGAATTAAGAAGATAATTAGCAGCCAAAAACCATCAAGTAACCAAATGCATTTGCTTAATTTTTCATCAGTAAGTTTATCACCTGCAAAAATCAAAAAGCTACAGGACTTAACGTGTTAAATGTTAAAGTTTATGACTGAACAATTGGAAAAGTATGGCTTGTTTGGAAGGATTGCCATCTCATATCAACTGTCACCGCTGGTGGAGGTGTGCTTTTTTGGGTTTGTTTTCAGCCAAAGGACCTGAACAGTTTGCAGACATTGAGTTGACCATGAACTAGAATACCAAAGTATTCTAGAGTAAAATGTAAGGACATCTGTCTGATAGCTGGATCAAGCAACAGGACAACGATCCTACGCACAGCAGTGAATCTACAACAATGGCGGAAAAGGAAAAGAATCAAAGGTGTTGCGATGGTCCAGTCAAAGTCTGACTGAAACGTTGTGGCAGATCTTTACAGGAGCTGGATATAAATGAATACTCTCAAACCTCAATGAGATGAAGCAAGGTTGTAAAAAAGATTAAGTCAAAATTCCTCTGCAATAACGTGAGTCACACAGAAAATGATTACTTTGAGTTATTGCTGCTGAAGGTAATTCTACAAGTTGCTGAATCATAGGGTATAGTTAGTTATTC
The DNA here is from genome assembly GCF_057382275.1 of Copadichromis virginalis. NCBI lineage: Eukaryota > Metazoa > Chordata > Actinopteri > Cichliformes > Cichlidae > Copadichromis > Copadichromis virginalis. The sequence goes on from NC_140625.1 coordinate 13,287,823, forward strand.
ACGCTATGCAGTCCTGTGAAAACTTTCTTTTTCACGTCTGAATAAATAATAATGATCCAGAGGTGGACAATACATTTTTCCGCCTGATTCATATTCCTCGTTTTTACTTTTCCTCTCCTCCTAGTGTGATGATTGGGGGTGTGAAGGTGCGAGCTTTGTACGACTACGTGGGAGAGGAGGGTGATGAGCTGTCCTTTAAAGCAGGTGACACATACAGTGTGACGCAACAACGCCATTTTATTCTCGGTGTAAAGACAAGATGTTTATGCCAAATTACAACCGCCACATCAACATAAATACGCGTAGGAGGACAGAATTGTAATCAGTCCTTCTAAAATGATGATAGACGGGCTGGTGAACACAAGTGTGCTGTGTGGAATTACTAATGTGATATTTTATGGTTTATGCTGCTGTAGTTTCATTTTAATAACTTGTAAATGGCCACGGGAAAAGTATGGAGTAAAATTAAGCTGAATGAATATGATTTGTGCATAAAAATGTAAACAAACAAGAGCTTGTTAATGCTTTTATGCTGATCATTATTTCACTAAATTCAACTTGGATCTTTTTTTATTATCTCTTGAATGATACACCAAAAAAGCATGCAATGTGGATCATGAAATTAATAGACTGTGTGCATGTGGCTTACCAGAAAAAGGTTAGGACCCACTGCCCTAGGGTGCCGAAATCTTAACCGCAGAAAAACACAAGACAGCATTTGCAAGGTTGCCTGGAAACCCATATCTGAACCACAGGATGACACATGGAGCAAAAAACAACTGTTACTGTCAGTTAAGCCAACATGAAACCTAAACAGATGTGTGTTTTTATTCCCTGCACACTTCCACGCTTGTTTATTTTAGTGCTGTGTAACAGCAAGATGTCCAAACTCTAATATTCTTTTATATATATGACTCCAATCTCCTTTTGAAATATGTCTTTACAACATCAGTTGAATTTTTGCCTTAATTAACATTAATTTCACCGTGTTGTATGCCCATAACTGAACTGAGTTTTGTTCTGTTTGATGCCAGGTGAGGTATTCCTGAAGGTCGAGGAAGAGGACGATCAAGGCTGGTGCCGAGGAGCACTGAGCGGTGGGAAGGAGGGGTTCTACCCAGCTAATTATGTTGAAGTTGCAGAGTGATATTAACACTGTTCAACATATTATGCCCTGAACCTTTTTCTTACAAAGACTTGGTTTTTAAATTCTTTATAAATACCACTTATTTATCGTCTAAGATGTTGTCACACTGATGTTGAGCTTGTGTCATATAGTATCTGTTCTCAGACATTTTTTTAATGTTTAAGGCCTTAATATCGAAACCCACTTGATTAAAGTACATCTTCAATATGAATTAACTTATGAGAGAATAGAATGTACTGTTTCTGCTGGATGTGCATATGTGTGAGTGTGTTTGCATGTTAAGAGAAAACACAAGAAAATAAGAGAAGATATTTATTTACTGCCATCATGCCTCAGTCATTAGATCACTGTAATACAGATGAAGCTGATAGTGATTGTTGGGGTTTACACAAGTGCAAGTTTACAATGATGTGTGCATGCAATGTTAATGCCTATTTCAATATTAAGCGCAGAAAATTGCTTGATTGCAGGAGGAATTATCAAAATAAAAGTAATCTCTTCCTCTGTTCTATTTTGTTGCCGCCTACTTTTTGTTGCTTGTGGTTCTTACTTGACTGAGCAGAATAATCTCTGTGCAGATTTTGAAATACAGAAAATACAGTACCAGTATATATGGTAAAAACCAAGCCTATACCTCTAATTATCTTGAAAAAAAGCAATAATAATAAAGAAATAAATGTTTGTACAACTCTAACAAGCTCAAGGTCAATACTTGATGTGACTACCTTTATTCTTCAACATTGCCTAAACTCTCAGGAAAACCTTCGTGTTAAGTAGTCATCTGGAAGATTTCTCCAGGCTTCTTGAAGAACATTCAAATCTCTTCTTTGGATGTTTTTTCCTTTTGTTCCATTCTCTGTCAAGATGATCCCACACTGCTTCGATATTGTTGAGGGCTTAGTTCTAGGGAGATTCTGCTGTCTGTTTTCTACCCAGATATGCTTTCACCTGGGTGGCTGTAGCTAGGTAGGACAGGTCATCTACTAATCGTGAAGGCTGGTGGTTCAATCGCTGACTACTCTGCATGCCAAATATCCTAAACCCGAGTTGCTCTCTGATGCATCCATTGGAGCGTGAATTTTGGATAGAAAACACTTAAGTAGGAAAAAGTATAGAAAAAAAGTGCTTGAGTGAATGAGGCATGTTGTGTAAAGTACTTTGAGTGCACAGGTAGTGTTTTTTATTGCACTGGCAGTGGGTTTGGGATCATTGCCAGATGGTATTGCATGGTGAAATAAAATCTGACTATACTTTTCTGCATTCATGATTTCAACAGTTTGACAAAACGACACTGGGGAGGCCGATCCATAACTAGATAGTCTTCCATTGTGTGTTTTTACAGGCTCGTACATATATAGCAGAGCTTCTGAGACCTATTAGCTGTCATATCATAATTAAGAAGAACGCCGACTCAAATGCAGGACTCTATGCTGGCAGTGGTTTACAGATTTTATTTACTGGTAATGTGGGAATAGAAATAATTAACTCCAGTAAGTGTAGCTCAATGGGAACGAGACAGGAGTTCAACTGCAATTTTAATTTGGGTGGAATAGAATTTAATTCTTACTTTCACAGATTGGTGACTACATGTGAAGGTTTACAGCCAGAAGAATCCAGGAGGAGATGGAGAACATTTTCGGGGAAATCTTTTCCAAACCAAGAATACCAGTCAGAGAGAAACAGGTAAGCGTGATGAATCAGGACCAGAGACGTCTTTTTGAATAATCCAGCTTCAGTTATAAAACTACAAAAAGAAATAATGAAAGGGCAAAAAAGTTGATCAAATTACTAATAACCAGCCAGTCCTTAAATAATGCACTGCCTGATTATGTGAATTGACTGAAGGTGTGAACCCCAGGAATCCCAGCACCATCCAAAGGGTGGGTCAGACAGAAAATCAAGTCCATCCCTCCAACTGAGTTTATAGAAACACACTGAGAAAGACAAAAAAAGAAAAAGAAAAGAAGAGAAAAACCCTCCTGGCCAGTTGGGACCATGACAGTTAGCCTGTCAGATAATCTGATTATAATCTGACACCATTATTTTAAAACTAGAGATGGCACGATACCACTTTTTTATGTCCGATACCGATACCGATATCATAAATTTGGATATCTGCCGATACAGATATGAATCCGATATGGTATTTTTTAATCAACAAAACTGTTTTTTAAATATCTTGCTGCATTTTGTATAAGTTCATACTCAAGTTTAAAACAACAACTACACTAAAGCTATTCTGTTATACCTGTATGCAAAAAAAAATATTTCATAGTACAGCAATACTGATCAATCTAATAAACTTAAACCTACACCATCCTCCCTATTCTGGTATTTTAAAGAGTACTTAGCATAAATATTAAGCAACCTAACTAATAGGGTTCCAACTCCCAGCAACAACAAAAATAAATAAATAAAAAATAGGGAACCACCCCTCACGCTCCACCTCATGATGCTTAATCGACGTAATCAACCTTAATTTGATGCAGTGTGAAAAAAAAAATGCACAGAAATCAATTATTTTTCAAGAAATATTAAATAGATTCAACATCTTTCTTCAACAAAATTGCAGACTGCACAGATGGTACCTTCCCAAAGGAAAAAGTAGTATAGCTTACTAGGGTATATTAGACTTAATAGTTACTATATACAGTAATGGACTTCTATTCATTTTGCATCAAATTAAAACTTTGGCTGTCAGATAATTATTTATTAAAAGCTAGACATTTTAAATGAGAATAAGAAAGAAAAGTATGTCTTTGTTCCCCCTTTTCCCTGTTCATGCCCTATCGGCCCCCCTGGCTAAACTTTGCTAGATCCGCCCCTGCATAGTTACCAGCTGTCAGCTACGTAGAAAAAGATCCTGGAGTAGAAAGTAATATTAAATACATTCTAACAACAGCTGATCAAGGTTAAACGCGCTGGTTTCCTCTTTCTGGTGCAAAGTGGGCCAAAAGCAAACAAGAGAGACGGACTAGCGACAGAAAAGCCGATCAGCTGATCGTTAAGCAGTTTCATGATTGAAGTAGCAGCAAGAAGAGGCAGTCGCTCCATATATCGCTTGTTAAGCTTAACGCAGGAATGCTTTACAAAAATTCAGAGATGGACTTACACACTTGCTTTACTTCTCTCGGGATAACTTTGTCGGAGATGAAATGCCGGGTTGCTAGCGAAGCTCCAAATGCTATGCAGACCACCAACAGGTCCCGCATGCCACAGCCGCTCTATCACGTGATCCATACTGCTCCGACGTGCTAACCTGAGGTGAGTTACGGTGTGTTGCAAGTTTTGTGAGGTGCTTTCGTGATATTTAATGGATCGGATTACATTTTTTATTTTTCTCCGATATCCGATCCAGTAATTTAGGTCAGTATCGGACCGATACCGATACGTAATATCGGATCGGTCCATCTCTATTTAAAACCAGAGGTGATTATGCTTTTGAGGTTCTAGTACATAAACTCTGGAACACATTCAGGTACTTAAGGTCAGCTGAATCAGTGGTTTGTTTTAAATGGTCACTTTTTAGTTAACCATGTGATTGACCGTGTGTCTGTGTGCTGCAATATGTATTATTGTTTTGAATGTGTGGTTTTATTCAAACTGTGAAGCACTTTGTAACTGTTTGTCACTGTAAAACAAAAGTGCTATACAAATATAGTTATCATATCATTTCTTTTTCCAGATCTAGTGAATGCTTTTGTCATTGTCAAGCTGGAAAATGAAGCTGTTGCCAATCACTTACCAGATGGTATTGCATGGTGAATCAAAATCTGACAGCACTTTTCTGTGTTCGTAATTCTGTCAATTTTGACAAAATCTCCAACACCCATGGCTGAAATGCAATCCTAAACCATGACTGAGCCTCTACCATGTTTTACAGACACTCACTGCTGTACCTCTCGCCTGACCGCCTTTGTACAATCTGACAGTTTAAACCAAAAATGTAAATATTGGATTGTCACTTCATGAGATGAGTTGCCATTGATTTAAGTGCAGTTCTTCCGTAATTTGGTACATTTGAGCCTTTTCTCACAGTTTCCTTCCCTAAGAATGGCTTCTTTGCAGCCACCCTTCCACTGAGAGCATTTCTGATGAGGCTTCAGTGAACAGTAGATGGATCAACTGAAGACTCAGATGCCTCTGTCGGATCTTGTGTCAGATCTTTGCTGGATTTTTTCCCGTTTCTTAGCGCATGATGACAGAAAAAGATACTGTTCATCTGCTGTAGGTTTTTTAGTAGATCTGCCACTAGTTTTTTAGGGTTTTTTTAGAGCACATTGCACAACATGCTGATATAGTCCAGGTTTCTGGCCAGTAGCCAAATGGTTTGGCAATTGGCCATGATTTTGGAAACAAATCATCTGTTTTACAACAGGCTGCTAGTAACAAAGTGCCTAAAGATACAATTTACAACTGCTTTGTAAATTTCTTTTTCTGTAATTTTTTTGTTATTTATGTTTGTTATGTTTTAGTTATGTAGTTGGCACCTTTTTTATGTTTGAAAGATTCATAGGTCAGTGTTAGCTGGCTTAACAAACAAAACCCCTCCTGATCAGGTACAAGGACTGAACTGAAAATGGGTGTTTGTCCAGAGAGGATTGTGATATACTGAAGTAAGAAAAAAAGAAAATTTAAAAAACCCACAAAAAACTAAAAAATTCATAGTTGAATTTTGTGCCAACATTTTGGATGACAGCGTAAATGTTGTACCCCACTTCTCCACCTATGACAGCTGGAATAGGCTCCAGCCATCCCTCTGTGACCATGAATTAGATGGATGGATGGATGGATTGTTATGGTTGGAATAACCAGTAGGTGAAGTAGAAAATAAGTTTAAAACTGGAGGTTTAAAAAAGACACAAATGTTCCTGTTTCCCAGCACATTCATCCATTTTGCCAACACTCGGGATATTTTTTAAGCACAGTTGGGTAAACACCCTCACAGCAAACTACGAGTGAAGTCTCTTGAGGAAAGAAACCTGTTGGATGAGATGTCTGAGACATAACTCAATGAAAGACACGACGCAGAACAGCAACTGAAACATTTCTGAGACCAGACGGAGTTGAAAGTATATTTTTCGCTGTACTGTACGGATTGAATTCAAAGAACTTTCTATGTTGTAAGTACTTTTACTTACTTGTGTTTAAAGAATCCGTTCATGTCACCTAATTTTGTTTTCCTTTTTTTTTTTCTTTTTTTTTTACAGTAGTTGCAACTCAGGGACATCTGTGCTAACAGTTATTTAAATACTTTGGGTGGGACTGCGTCCTGATTTAAATGTCACTCATTGTCTTGTTTAATCGCGTCATTTCTGTCACTGGCAGGTAGAGTCACGATGGAATTTGCTTGTGGGTTTGTTTATGTGCCGCCATCATTGAGTCAGAAGGAGAGACGCTATCCAAACATCACTAAACGTTCAGGTATGATCTCAGTCAAACACCGGCATGCGTTACCACAGGGGAAATTTAAGTTATGGAAGTCATACTAATTTTTTAAAATTCAGATGTTACATTCCTGTGTCAACTTGTTTTTTGCTTCTGTCCCACTGGCTGCTAAATAGACACAGACACTTTACAGTTGGTCAACTCTGACAAAAGAAAGTATTTCAGCTATGCGTAACAAGAACAGGAAACATCAGATTCTGCAGTTGCAGGTTTAAATAGACACTGCTGATGGTGAAATCCTTCTAATAGACACAAAGCTGATACTTTCAGCTACATTTGTAACCTGTTTACTGTCTCTGCCAAAGGAAATGTTTGAAGTTGTTAGCTAGTATAAAACTATGAAAACAGATTAAAGAACATATAAGCACAAAATAACAACTTTCATATCAGTTCATTTTATTTTTTATTTCAAACATATACATTCACCATCATTACATAATATCATTGTTTGAAAAGGAGTAGGCAGAAGTATACACTTATTTGACCCTACCCCCTCAAATTTTACCTCTAATTCATTTAAATTTATTTTAGTCTTAAATTAAACAAACAAACAAATGAAACAAAAGCAAAGCAAAGCAAAACAAAAAAACATCATGATATAGTTTCTTTCATATAAATAAAAACAGACTATTTAAATTTGCAGACTTTAGATATTTGCTTTGAATATCACACGCTGATGATGCATAACTACGTAAAAGTATCTGTAGGTGGATTTTTCTTTCATCTGAGCTTTCTGGACGACTGTTTGGTCGTCCCATTATTCAAGCAGTTGCACACATCCTCTCCTGTGTGTATTAGAGTAGAGCTTACTTTTACGTAGTTTACTCAGTAAAAGCCACCTGAGTCACAGCACAAAGGTCAACACTGCACAGATTTTTCTTTTTATTCTATTCTATTAATTTGTATTTTGTTTGTTTTTTATTAGCTCTTCTTCCTCCTAATCCTCGGCTTCGTCCTCAGTCTCCTCCTCCTCCGCCGCCTGTCCCACCAAGAAAGCACCTTGAGACAGAGTCAGAAAATAGCAAGGATGTGAAGAAAGTCCTGGAGAACTCTGTTTTCTATGAAAATACTATACTGGCAGCAGCTTCTTTGAACAGTGTAAAACCTGAGCAGCCAACACCACCTAAAAAGACAGGTACAGTGAATGTAGCACTGATATTGTCATTTGAATGTATTATTTTAAACTGCTCACACTACATTTAGCATCCAACCACACAGAAACCACACATAAAGGTTGGATGCTATTTTATCAGTTACTTAGACTAATGCAGCCATTTTTAAGAGTTCTTTTTGTGGTCATTGCTGTTGTGGTTGTTTAAAAAAACAAACACACACACATATACACACACAACAGGGTTGCACTGTGGTGCAGTGGTTATTACTTGATCTCACAGCAAGAAGCTCCTGGGTTCAAACTCCTTGTAGGGTCGGAACTTTCTACATTTCCTGTTTTATTTTGTAGTTTTTTTTTCATCCTTTGTGTCTTGTGTTTAGTTTTACTTCCTCTCTGTTCCCTGATTATGTCCAGCTGTGTGCCATCACCCTCCTGTTTCCCATTCCCCTGATTACCCTCCTTGTGTATAAATAAGCATGTCTCCTTCCCGCTATGTTGGCTTTGTTGTAATAAACCTTCATCTTTTGCGCCTTCATGTCAGCCTTTGAGTCTTAGGTTTGGGTTCTTACTGTGCCTCATTAGCACAATCTGCAGTTTAGTAGATTTATGATCAACACTCTGTTTCTGCTTGTTTTTACCAGCTCTTCTTCCACCTCCCCTGAAAACCAGATCAGAGCCATGTTCTTACGACCAGCCGCTCATTTGCCCTCAATCAAGTATCATCAACCAAGAACTTGCCTATGATGTCCCAAAAACTGAGCCGGATTTAAATGCACAACCCCAGGACCCAAACTACTCTAACAGTGTACCAGAAGGCACTGGTGGCGAAGTGAACCTGCCGGCTGATTCTGGCATTGTGTCATCACAAGGTAAAAGGCAACATTCTTTATCTTATTAACACAGTTTAATTTGATTGGACATCCTCATCCAGATCATCCTCCTTTCTTCTCCTCTCATCTTAGCCCGAGTCATCCCTCCAAGACCTGAATTCATGAATTTAGTCCCCGAGTACATAATGCCGTTACCTTCGTCCCACTCACTTCCTTCAACCTCTCCGAACACTCCTCTATCCCCTAGTGCTAAAGGTGATTACAGCAGTCCCTGCTGAGCCATTACAAAACTGATGTAGTATGAAATGCATATTTTTAATGCTTAATTTATTCCAAACCCAGAATCAGCAGATCTGCCAGGAAATCCTAATGTTGTTCTTGTAAGTTTAGGAAAATTACTCTCAGAGGAAAAAGGTAAGTAAACCTTTATCACCACATCAACATCATACCAATAAAAATTAATCTGATTGGCTGTGATTCTGTTTTTGAAAAAATCTAGTTTGATTTCAGTTCATACTTCATGGTGGCAATGACCTTTTTGTTCTTTTCCAGTTGACCCCATACAGGGAGTACACAGCCTCTGCTCCCAATGTGGCTCCGTGGTGGACACTTGCTATGACAATACGGTAATTGCATCGTATTAAACCTGAAAACCGATAACTATTAATTCACATTTCAGAGGCGCTGATCTCAGAAATGGATAACCTGAAAGAAGCGTGCACATTGTTGATCACATCATAAGGAAACATGGACAACTTGTCTGGTTTAAATGATCCTGAGTTTGTGTTCTCTCCTTTTGCTGCATTTCAGGTTGATGAGTGTTATTTCTGTAAATCCTCCAGTTTTTCCAACACGCCCAGTTTACTGCAGAGTCCTCTAAATGGTTACCAGGACGAACTCTTTTTACTCAATCCTAATGAAAAGCCTTTGTGCGATACGGATCCTCTGCTGCTCTTCTGCATTGATGTATCAGGCTCAATGAAAATCACCTCCGAGGTACAACAACACTACAGACACTTGGCATCACGAGGCTGTTTGTGACAGCAGGTGTTCATGAATACAACCTGTGGCGTCTCTACTGTTTTTAGGTGTCAGAGGGAGAGCATACTGTGAATAAATCCCGTCTCCAGGTGAGTTGTCTTTCTTTTTTCTCCTTATTTTGAAGTTACCTTGAAGGATTTGCCAGTTGAAATCTGTGGCTGAGAATTTTTGTGTGATATTATTTTTGACAATTATGTGAAGAGACGCTACAAATCAAAGATTGTTCTATTCTAACCAGTTTGTCCAAGAAGCTGTGTCACTGTGCGTTGAGAGATTAAACGATCAACAACCTGGCACAAGAGTGGGGCTCATCTCCTTCAACCATGAGGTACATACGTGACGCTGTTTGCATCTCCACTGCCTGCTCCTGAGCAGAGTCATGCTGACCTTACATTTTGTGTTAGGAGGAAGAAGAACAAGCACAAACTAGGCTAGCTGTTGTCGCAAACTATGATCATAATACTATTTACTGCAAACTACCTGCTGTGACGAGGCTAATGGTCTCTGTCACTAGGCAGGTAACCTTCTGTACCTTGTTCTTCTCTCTGATAGGAGGAGGAGTGAGGTGAGGTGGAAGCTGTAAAATTATTATAAGTTTTCACTTCAGTGTACAAAACAGCTGCTTCACTGGAATTTTCCTTGTCTAAAATCATTAAATGCTGTTTTTTACGGTGGATTTTATTTGATTCTCCTCACTGTTTTCTTTATTATCTGGTATAAACTTATTTATTACTACTTTTTTTCATCTTTCGGTGTTTGCATCTTCAGGTGACAATGCACGGATATGAGAATTTCAAATCACGTTGTCTGAGTGGGGCTCAGTTGATTGAAAGCCTTTATTTGAAAGAGATTGCAGCCAGTTTTCCTAGTCCACCTCCACTTTCACAGACAAAGGAGTATTTAGAAAGACAAGTTGTGGGGTATGGAAAAAAAATTCTTTTTTTAAAAAATTTGATGTTTTGTTTTAATTAGATTATTGCATTATATGTATTGATCTTCCTATTGCTGATTTATTTGAAAGACTGTCTGCAAGTGGAGCCACCGCTCTGGGTCCAGCTGCTCTGCTTGCAATTGCAATTGCCTCCAGACAACCAGGCTCAAAGGTAAGTTTGGCCAACAAATCAGTTTTTATCCAGTTTATGCGTCCTGCTTACCTGCTTGAATCTTATGTCACAACACTAATGAGAATTTGGGCCTTTGGCTGATGGAGCTTCTTTAGGATTTTGTAATTTTACGGGTAAGTGAGCAGGATAAAGGCAGGCAGGAAACAAAGAGTGAGAGCAAGGTGGAAAATATGCAACAAATCTCTCCAGCTAGACTCAAACTGCTTTTTATTTTACCTACCAAAAGTGGATTGAACCATATAGTTAGCTGGGCTATATAAATATTTACTGCATGAAAATGTTTTAAGACCTCCTTGTGGTAATCAATTACAGTTCAGCTTTCTAAACAGTGCATTCCCGATTCTCTTTCCCTGTTGATCTTGAAGGTGATTATCTGTACAGACGGGAAAGCCAACACAGAGTTAGGAAATCTAGAAGTGGAAGACACCGATGCTCTTACTCCCGTCTCATCTACCATCTTCTACCAGGAGCTGGGAGAGTTTGCTGCTGATAACGGGTGAGCACATACCTCTAACTAAATTTTCCACGTCAGGCATGTCTAATTCACTTAAGTTTGAACTTGAGTGGGCCAGACATGATTGATTGATTGATTGGTAATTTATTTCAACATGTGAACAATATACAAGTACATTTAGAAAAGAAAATGATAAATGTGTAAAATTACAGAAAATATCTTTACTCTGGACCCACTGAAAAAACATGAATTTAAATAATAGATCATGTAAAAACAGGAAATTTTCTGTCATTTAACAGTTTATCACATACTGCTGTAAAACTTGAATACAGTGAAAAGTCCCCCTTCATCCAGTGGGCCAGAGTGGAGTCTTTGGTGGGCCTGTTCTGGCTCCGCGAGCCCTATGTTTGACACCGCTGCTCTACGCTAACGTAAAAAGAGACAGTGAATGAACTTGTTGAGGCAGTTATGTATTTAAGTCTCTATTAAAAGCACTAGTACTCATATTACCCAATGAAAGGTCTCGATGCACTGTGATGATCCTCAGATTTCTTCTTTTTTTTAGCGTCACAGTGTCTGTGCTGTCCATAGAGGGAACAGACTGTAGACTGGATGAGCTGGGGAAACTTGCTGATCGTACTAGAGGAAAGGTAAGGCGCACTGTAACCATGGCGAAGCATATGACTCATCAAATCATGCACAATCTCATGGTGTCAATCTGTGCTTTCCCTTTGAGTCTAGGTGGTAATAGCCAGTCCCAGCAGGCTGCATCCAGAGTTTGAGCAGATCATTCAAAACCGGACCATTGCCACACACTGTACTGTAATTATACTGCTGCCAAAATCAATGTGAGAGCTGCACTGCACATAATTACTTAAAATGAGCTCATTGAATTGGTCCTCTAGAGATTTAAATGACCCTAAGCACTGAGTCATGTTCTCCTTGGGTAAAGGTGCATGAAGGGAGAGAAGGAGGCAGGACACAAAGGGACCAGACAGGTGGGGAATGTGGACCCAGATACAGACATCACCTTCCAGTTTAGAGCAAATGAAAAGGTCTCAGAAGGTGAGGAAAATAAACACTCTTATAGACTGACGCCACTGGCTCGTTTATTTTCTCAGTTTCAGCTGCAGTTGTGCTGAATTTCTCAATAATATCGCAGCTGCCGCGTGTTGCCAGGTCTTTGAGGAAAGTGTGACATGTGGTGATTTCTGTTGTTGCCAACCATGAAAAACAGAAATTTCAGTTTGAGATCATTGCAACACTGCAAAGTGAGACGCAGCCAGAGTCACAGCATCTGAACATAAACTAACAAAGCAAACATAACAAAATGGACCCAGACATGTTACACTGATAACTGGGACTTGGAAAAACAAGACAATAACAACTAAGAAACAGGGAAAAAATACAGCAGAGGAAAAAGAAGATTTCAGTAAATTAAGTCATGGTTCCCTGACTTCTACTCTGATCCCACCATGGCTGTGCATTTTCTTTAGTGTGTCCAGCTGTATTTTATAGAGACGAAATCCCTGTGGCAAAACACATTGGTAAAAGGCTCTTCCATCTAGTGTTGGTAAATTACCATCTGAATTTATTCAACATAAACAGATTCACTTACAGGCCAAATTCAACTCGGGATCACTGAACACTTGCCTTGAGGGATTTAGCCTGAATTCTGAGATATGTGCATCAGATGGGCGAAAAATGCTTCATTTGATCCAAACTGACCAGGGACTGATCATGCAGGCCAGAGCAACATTTAACTCATTTACCCACCACAGATAGTCTCAGCCGGGAGGGCAGGGAGAGAGAGTCAGGGGAATGACACGCAGGAAACAGTGTGGCGCAGATTCACACGCAGGGGTAATTGCAGATTTTACTCATACCTCTTGAGTTAAAATATTCATACAGCTCGTTTTGTTTTGTTTTTAAACTGTCAAATCACTCCTTTTTTTTTTTTTTTTTTTTTTTTCTTTATAGTGCCGCCACCATCTCCTAATAGCCGTGTATCCATCCAGCTGCAGATCAAGTACAGGCAGAGGAATGGGCGGACCATGCTCAGACTGATAACTGCAGACCGGGAAGTTACTGATGACGGGTGATAATGCCAAATCTTTAATTACAATGCTTTATTTACTTTTTAGTTTTGAATTCTCCTCCACTTGCAGCTTTACTACACAGAGATATTTGCATGTCTATGGATGGCTTAAACAAGCCATTATCTTCTGACATCTTTAATCAGCGAGACGTTCTGCCCCTCAGGACAACAAGTGATTAGATGTATTATTTTATGGCAATTTCAGTGAACCTTTAGGCAAAGCAGGTTTCGATAATCCAAGGAGACTGACTGTTGCTGAGATACCAGAGCTTTCGTGCAGAAATAATGCCTCATCCATTCTAACATTTAGTTACACAGTAAATGAAGCGCTCAGCCCAGTCTTCACACGCTCAGTGAAGGTCATGCAATTCATCGTCTGAGCAGATCCAGAGAGGGGCCTGTGTGTTTTTCCACATTAACATAATGGCAATGCCGATGCAGTAAATGTTGAGAAGCACTCTTGTGAACACATTGTGCCCCCTCCCCAGCTCGGCAGTGCTGTCCTCACTGTGTCTGGCCATCATTCAGCTCAACTCGTCACAAGCCAGCGCCGCTCTGGCTGTCAGAGGTCGCTTGCTCTACGCCAGGAGGGAAGGAGACATGCAGAAGCAGCTTATTGAGAGAGCGATGTGAGTAGCAGCAGGGACCTCTGACTGAAGGCCATCGTTTTATGCTGAATTCTGACATTTAATAAGGCTGAATCGACAGACAAAATGACACAAGTATGAAAATAAGAAGGTGAAAAAATGAGTTTAAGCACATTTGGCATTATGTGGTATTTAGATGAGAAATATGACTGCGTTGAGAAGCAGAAGCTCAGGCGCTTCCTGTGCTTTTAAGACCATTATTATCCCAGACTTTCTGATTCAAAGGTTACCCTGCATCTTGGTTTTTCACTTTTTCCTTTTAAATTGTATTAAATGTTCTCATGTTGACTTTATTTACAGTGCTGTGCAAAAGTCTTGAGTCACCAAAAATGCTTTATTTGATGGAAATATAGTTTATCAAGCAAAAACAGTTTGTGCAATTTTAACAAGGTTGAATCACATATTTAATCATATCACATTAGTAATAGTAATATCACTTTCTCACTTAGTTGTATGCATGTGTGCTACAAATGGGCCTTATGGTCTCACACTGTAACAGATATTGAGGCTCCATCTGCTTAAATCACTTCAAAACGCTCACTGTGTGCGTTGCAGGTTATTGTTAAAGTTTCCACAACAAAGGTCGATATTTGGTGTGGAAACCTTTATTCTTAAACACAGCCTGAAGTCTCGTAGTTGAGCTTTCTTGTCATTTCTTTTAAGCAGTCCTCAGGAATAGTTCTCCAGGGTTCTTGAAGAACACTCAAAGTTCTTCTTTGGATGTTGGCTGTCTTTTGTTCTGTTTTCTGCCCACACTGGTTCAATAATGTTCATGTTGGGGCTCTGGGGAGGCCAATTCATGACTGATGGTGTTCCACTCTGTGCTTGGGATCATTGTCATACTGAAAAATAAAGCCACTGCCAATCAGATGCTTTCCAGATTGTAATGCATGGTGAAACAAAATCTCGCTGGTATATTTTGCATTCATATTTCCAGCAATTTTGACAAAATCTCCAACACCACTGCCTGAAATGCAACCCCAAACTTTGACAGAGCCGCCATCGTGTTTTACAGATGGCGTTAGACAATCACTGCTGTTCCTCTCGCCTGACCGCATCCATATATTTTGAGAATTCAACCTAAAAATGTAACATTTATGGGCTCATCGCTCCATAAAACCTGTTCAGTGCAGTTCTTGTGTAATTTGGCACACATCAGCCTTTTTCTCCTGTTTCTCTTCCTTAAGAATGGCTTCTTCATAGCCACCTTTCCACTGAGGCCATTTCTGATGAGGCTTCAGTGAACAGCAGATGCATCAACTGAAGGGTCAGATGCATCTCTCAGGTCCTGTGTCAGATCATTTCTAAAAATAAATGAATAAATAAATGAAAGAAGGAAAAGCAGCCAATGTCCAAAGGCATCAAGAAATCCAGAACCTATTGCTCAAGACCACTATGAAGAAATGAAGATTGGGTCAAGGCTTTTGCACAGAACTGTATGTTTTATATTCCTTATCTTGGTAATATCAAGATAATGATTTATGCATAATGTTTGTCTGTTTTCAGAAAGCATAACCACAGTGCAGAGGCAGAACAAACATACAACGAATGGGTTAAAACCATGGAGCCGATTTACACCAACTGCACACAGGTGAGCTTTTACTGTGTGTTTTTATTATTAGATTGAATGCATCACATTAGACTTCTTTTACACTTAATTCCTTTCCCCTCCCCAGAAAAACACCGTCAGCTCAGACTCACAGGTAATTCATTCTCTTATACTGCTTCTCATTAGAATACTTACTATGCTGTCCAGATTCCTTTTTCTATAAATCCTCCTTTCTTCTCTTCCCGCCAGTCTATCACAGACGCTGCTGCAGCGCTGTTCTACACCATGAAGCAGAGAAACAAGAAATCTATCTCAGAATAAACACAAGCCCAGCCAACTGTCCTCCTTCCCCTTTTACCTCGTTGGAAAGCAACTCGAGTCTGAATGCCGAGGCCAAATGCTGCACTTAGACTTTGATTATTTGGCTGGATGGATATCCCTCAAATATTTCACATTGTAAATAATGCATTACAGTATATCTCACACCTCATTTCTCATGCTTGATTTTTTTTTTTTATGTTACACAAGAAAACTACTGATGCAGTTTTACAGTTAGAACTGCTTTTGTGTTTGACAGTGTCGCTTGCGCCTGAGTTTGTGCACTGACCAAGTAAAGACATGATTCAGAAACACCACCATGAAGCCAACACCCAGATCCTTTATGTCAGCAAAATAGATCTCATAGCACTTTTTTTTTTAACAACTCTAAAACAAAAGTTAACATAACGAAATGCAACAAAGCAGTTTTTGAGATTTTTATTTCAGTAGTACTATACATGTATAATATTCCTAATTATAACCATAAAGCTCTGTTTATAGAAATATAAGACACAAAATTAACAGGATATGTATGTATGCACATTTCATACCCACGGAATATGTACATGGAGTCTGATATTTAAGCGTTGCAGAGGTAGTGGACAATAGAGTAAACGCAAAACAAAACTGAGCAAATAATGATTATGCCTGAGATAGAAGCTAAAGCATAAATAGACATGCGCTTCTCCGGGGCAGCCCTCAAAATGCAAACATATTTGCAGCCTTCTTTTGTACACGTGTGTTCATCACGGAGTGCGTGCAGGTTCCAATAAAGCAGCAAAAATAAAAAGCAGGCTTCAACCAGAATCCGCAGAGCTATGCTGAGCAGGTAGAAGCCTACGGTGCTCCTGTCTTTGTGGAGATCTATGATCATCTTGCCCCTGCCTACCACCGTCTGAGCTTCCTCTGCCCCCTGAGTCTCCGGCTTCTCATCCGCCTTCATCCTGAAGCTCCTCTTCTGCGCCATTGTGCGGAGGTGGGAGGTGAACAACTCCATGAGCAGGACAGAGATGACAACCACGACAAACATGAAGTTCCAAGCCACTATCATGGGCTTGTCGAATCGTTCATTAAAACAGAATTTCGTGCAGACATCGGGGGTGCTGCTATTGCAGGTGAAGTCAGCATCCAGTTTGCTGAAGGGCAGCTCAGCAAAGAAGAGGACCACAAGTCGGACACACAGCAGGCCGAACCACAGGGAGCGGCACTTGTAGGTGGCGGTGGTATCCACTGCTGTTCTCAGGATTGGGATGAGGCCCGTTACTATTGCTGCCATTGTCACTTTTCCTGGTAATATAAAAGAGGAAGCTGGTGAAACATATAAACAATTAGGTGACATATTAGGTCATGATGAGAGATCATTTTGCTTTTGTGCTAAATTATGGTAGTTAAGTTGTAGATCTCATCTCCAAAGTTGGGTTTTCCATCTTCAAATGTGCAAACACAGACAAAACCAACAAACTGCTACAACTGGACACAGATTATAGTGCATCAAACATTTTTTTTTTTTTTTAAAAACACTAATTTTATACACATTTACAAATGTCACAGCAAATGCATACAGCTCTGTTTGTGTCTGAGCATCTTAGTGTATAATAGGAGTCAAGTAAAGCAGACAAGAGATATTACCTTGCAGGGTCACAGCGCACTAATAGAACACAATCACTGTGGCTTTGCCTTCAATCTTTTATGGGTTCAAGAAACGTCACGGTCATCAATATATGTGTTAGTTTCTCACCAAACGATCTGCTGACACGGTCTCAGTTTTTTCTGTACATCTTCATCCTCAACAGTAACAGAAACACTACACGGACTCACAAACCCCCCCCCCCCCCCCCCCCCCCCAAAAAAAAACAGGACCACAACACAGTGAATCTCCGATTATTACTGATTGTTGCACACACGTTTTTATTGGCATAAAAATGTGATTCCTCTTGGCATTTCTGAATGCCAGCGACCTTTTGCAGCTTGACAAGTTGTTTTAGCGACACAGTGAAGCAGTTACAAATTGTTCAGACAAAAGAGATTCAAAAAAACATTTAAAAATGTTTTATAAAAACATGTCGGCCATAAAGCCAAGGATTTAATTGTTGGTTTCGTTTGTTTTCTTTATGGTGGATTTTTATGACGAGATTACAACAGATACGACAATTTTATAGTAAGGTACTTATAGTACAGTATACTGTATATTTTAATACATTAACATATAATACACATAACTGTTTTTAAAAATACTGCAGCAATACAAAACAAAGACCAAATGTCGACCGTTTACATAAGGATAATGCGTTTTTGATGTTTCTTAAGGAAGTTATTTTGAAAAGTCAGACCCATCTAAAAAACAGCTTTAAGGCCACGGGGTAAATATGTGTGGAATTAAAATGACAGAGAAGCTTAAATCCCCTCTTCTTTGACTAAGTACTCTCGAAGAGACTGGAAAGCGGTGACGGGGACAGTCACGGTCGGGACAGTCAGTGACATGGTGCCGGGCTCGACCGACGAGGGAGAAACCTCACTGGGGGTCGGAGGAGAAGGCAGGGGGTCTGTGTGAATGATGTTTATGTCGGCGAGCTGCGTGGCAACCGGTGCGGCGTCCGCGTGAGTCCGTAAGTGCTTGCGAAGGTACGCGGCGAACAGGAAGGCTTTGCCGCAGTGGGGACAGCTGTGGGGTTTGCTGTTGGAGTGGATCTTCTGGTGCTTGCGCAGTCCCGATTTGTTGAGGAAACCCTTGCCGCAGCTGTCGCAGACGTGCGGCCTCGGCTTGGGATGCTGCTTTTCGTGCTCCTGCAAGTCTGCAAGCTGTGCAAACTCCTCGTGGCAGGTTTTACAGATGTGCGAGCCCAGCGACACGATTTTGGCAACGGACTGGGTAGAGTCAATGGGGTGAAGGTTTTCATGGGTCTGAACTTCTTCCCAGGTACCAAATGTAGCATCACAGTGAGTACAAGAGAACTGAGGGAGAGTTGTGTGAGCAGTGAAGCCTGAGGGTGACCCAGCCTCTGTCTCCTGCTGCTGCTGCTGTTGCTCAGACTGCTCAGCGAGGTGAGTTCTTTCGTGTTTGCGCAGGCTTGAGGACACCACAAATGACTTCAAACACTCCTCGCATTTGAAAGGCCTCTCTCCAGAGTGCACACGCCGGTGCTTGTTGAGGCTGGAGCGCTCAGCAAATGACTTGTCGCACTCTGTGCACATAAATGGCTTCAGACCTGTGTGGACGAGCATGTGGCGCCGCAGATCCCAGGAAGCTACGAAGGCCTTGTCGCAGCTCTGGCATTTGTACGGGCGCTCTCCAGAGTGAACGCGCTCGTGTACGGCCAGGTCGGCCGGCTGCCGGAACCTCTTGGAGCATTTATCGCAGGGGTAGGGCTTGAATCCCATGTGGGCTCGCTGGTGCCGACGGAAGCTGGAGGGGTCTGAAAACATCTTGCCGCACTGTGGGCAGAGGAACGGCTTCTCACCAGAGTGAGTGCGGAGATGGGACTGATAGGAAGAAAGCTGGGTGAAGCCTTTAGTGCATTGCTCGCACTTATAGGGTTTATTCTGCGAGTGGATGCGCTGATGGCAGGCCAGGGAGGAGGAGCGGGAGAAGGCCTTGCCGCAGTCCGAACACAGGTAGGGTTTTTCCCCAGTGTGGGAACGCTCGTGGTTTTTGAGGTCCTTCAGCTCAGTGTATGTTTTGCCGCATTCGTCACAAGCATACGGTCGATGGCCCTGGTGGTTCCTTCTGTGCTTTCGGAACACTGAGGGGTCAGCAAAGCTCTTCCCACACTCGGCACACAAGTATGGCTTCTCTCCCGTGTGAGAGCGCATGTGCACCTTCAGTTTGGACAGGGTTGGGTAGCTCTTAGAGCACTGACGGCAGGAGTACGGGCGCTCTCCACTGTGCTGTGTCATATGGATCCTGAGGCATATCGCCTGCATGAAGGCCTTGCCACATTCTGTGCATACAAAAGGTTTCTCCCCAGTGTGAGAGCGGCTGTGGTTACGCAGCTCTGTGGGCGTCTTGTAAGCTTTGTGACAGCTGGGACACTGGAAGGGGCGCTGGGCTGAGTGAGTGCGCTCGTGCTTTGAGAGCTGAGCCTTGCTCGAGAATGTTTTGGCACACTCGGGACATGGGTGCTGCTGCCGTTCCTTCACATGTGCCGACTGCTTGTGGCTCTGCAGAGCTGACAGACTCTTAAAGGCCTCTGTGCATGCAGTGCATTTGAAAAGGGGTTTGGCTTTCGGAGGCCTGCCTCTGCCACGTTTTTTTGCAGGCTGATCCCTCTCCACCTCTTCCTCTTGGCCCTCTTCATCCTGCACAGGAGGGGTGTACTCCGCAGCAAGAGGTGGACTTGCAGGCTGAGCAGAGGCCATCTTTACATCTACAAAAAAAGATGATGGCAAAAAAATGTACCGTTTAATAACAATGTAAAAAATAAAAACACACCATTGGCAGCTTGGGATAAAAATTCTTCCACAGACATGAGGGTGTTAAGTCCTATGACTTTTATGGATTTGAAGAGTACAACTTTAATGAAAGTGGGTTTTGAGGGATAAGAAATAATCAGTCAGATAATAAAAGAAATATGTGGGTGTGCAGTTAATAACAAAATGGCTGGCATTAGGACCTCAGGGACAATAAGCTAGCCGCTTTAATGCCAAAGGAAGTTGGCGAGGTAATGTCAGAGATCATAGTGCATGAAGATGAACAAGTGGCATGTGCACGACCAGAGAAAAACACCAGAGATCGCAGCTTAGGGTGATGGTACTACGAGCAGCCCGGGCGTGTTATGTACGTATACCCCTCCGCTAGCTTTAGCTTGCTAGATATTTTCACTAACTCAAAATGGCTGGCTTTAGGACCGGCTGTACCGATTCATTCCACAGTGCCATCATCATCATTACTGTACATGTACAGCATGTATTTAGCTAAGTTAGTTGCTTGCGTGTATTAGAAAAACAAAAGTCGATCTTACCGGAATCAGGGCATTAATCGCCGTTCGGTAAAGGGCTTCGTTTACTGTGAGACACGGTGGCTGCCGTTGACTGGCTGTGCGAGAGCGGACGGCTCTAGGACCATGATGACGACAGCTCTTGGAAAGCCAAGCGTGTAATACGTTTAATTATAAAATTTTATTTTATAACACACATCATAAATGTACAATAAGCCCTCTAGTAAGATACTACAGTCCCAATAAAGTTCGACAATTGTGTGTTAAAATGGAAAGATGCTTGCCCAACTGCTCAACTTAAATGCAAATCTAGCTATTTTAGCTAACCAGTATGTTTTGGGGCGGATTATGTAAGATATTTTGAGAATGAACTAAAAATGAACATTCACCTCCTGCTTTTTATTTGCTTAAAAACAACGTATTATATATATATATATATATAATTTTTTTTTTACCGGTTTATCGATTAGCTGCTGCATCTTGAGCTAGTAGAGTTACTTTTGAGAGGGAATTATTTCTCTGTTGCACATTTCCTGTTTCCTAGCAACAAGCGCAATGTGGAAATGGGGATGGAAGAAAAAAGACAATTGGAAAAAGGGGGGCTGCCCTTTACACAAAAGTGATTTTTTTTTTTAAAAAGCGAGTGAATATAGGTCTTTGGGGCTCGCTTGGAATAACTACTCCCGCAGGTATTAAACTCCGTGCAGTCGCTGGTCTTTGGAGTTTCGCGTTTAAAAACGCTTTCTGCTGCAGTAGGTGCAATGTTTGTTTAGCTAGCCAAGATGATGCTAGCTCATACTCCGCTAATGTTAGCTCACTGCATTTTGAAACCATTCATATTTAAGTTTCTTCCTCTTCCTAAAAACTCAACGACAGCGTGCATAATCCGCTCCGCTTTTGATCACGATGTGGAGAGTGATGCGGATTTACAGTGTCAGTACATTTGCATTGACAGGCGTTGTTTTCCTGGTGTATTGACATAGCTAGTTCAGTTAGCCTGTTGGTGCAGAGGTATAGCAAAACCTGTCAGACTGTTTACACTCCGCTATTACGTCTTCCCTCATGCATGTTGACTACTGGTGGTAACACATTAACTCTGTAATATAGTTATCTAAAAGTTTGTACTTTTCATTTGTATGAGTTTAATAGTAATGAGTTATCTGCGGCGTCCTAAAGTGTCTAATTTGACGTGCTTTATAAAACTAATACTGTTTCTGTTCTCCACAGCTCCATTTCTCTGGATTCTTCAAATTCAACTCACTTCAGTGATCTGATGGGACCTGTTTTTGACGTATTTCTGTGGCTATATCCCATAGAGAGTCCTTGCATCATATTATAAAGAACTGCCTTCTTTTTATATGGATAAGAAAGGCATCTAATGCATTTCCGCCCTATTTTGTGTCTGGCGCACTTAATTCAGTCCATATCTTGTGATGGCTTTGCAAGACCATGGCAGGACAACAGGTTTTCCTTGCAAACAGTGTGGTATGGTGTGTCCCAGTATGCCCAGTCTAGTCGAACATATGGAGTGCCATCAGGAGCGAGATGAAGAACGCAAGTTTAAATGTGATGAATGTGGACGTGGTTATAGGCATGCTGGTAGCCTAACTAACCACAAAAAGACTCACGAAGTAGGTTCTTTTCAGTGTAATATATGTGGAAAAGAAAACTCTAATGCCTCGGCCCTGAAGAGTCATCTCCGGAGCCACACTTCCCTTAAAAAGTATTCCTGTGCGGAATGTGGAAAAGCTTTTCGCCTGGCAACGCAGCTGGCTACACATCAGAGGGTTCATTTTGCCAGACAAGCAAAAGAGCAGTCATATCGGAAGGTGGACACGGAATATTCCTCATATAAAAACAGACATGAACTTGAAAACGATCACCCACATCATCTTAGTGAGCACTTGGCCAGCGTTGGGATTTCCACAGTAAATGGCCCATCTGAGGACAAGGCTGAGATTGTTTATAATGTGCAATCGGAGACCTCAGAGGATGCAGTAAATCGACCATTCAGGTGTGATTTATGTGACAAGTCATACATACACCATCGAAGCCTGACCAACCATAAAAAGACTCACCAAGTGGGAACATTTGAGTGCACAGTATGTTTCAAACTGTTCAGTAACATGGCTGCCCTTTACAGCCATCAGCGAACACACAAGGCGAGAGGCGGGACTGACCTCACTTCGACAGGTGGGTCATACGCAGGCACACTTCTTGACCAGTTTTCACCTCAGAGCCAAGATGCTCCAGTAAACTTTTGTCATTTATGTCAGGTACTTTTCCCAAACAATGAGGAGTTCCAGGAACACATCCAAATGCATAACTCTTCATCTCTGTCATTTGGTCTTCAAGATCCATTGTCAGAGAGCCACAGTGTATCATATGAAAACAGTATTGCTTCACCCGAGTCCAACTTTTATGCTTCTCCTATAAACAATATTCCTCCGGTGTCATCAATGGATAGTCATGGAGACTTTGATACACAAGAGAAGATTAGAAGTAACGCTCACATGTACTCTGACTGCTCCAGTAATCAAACCCCATCGTCCAATAGCACTCAGGGAGATCCCCCAATCATGGACACAAACACTCTCAGTCCTACCCTGATGCCCACACAAAATAATTGCAATGCACCTGAAATTGAAGAGACTTCAACTGTAGATTCTGATGAGCGTCCCTTCAAGTGTCAGATCTGCGGTAAAAGCTACCGGCACTCTGGGAGCCTCATCAACCACAAAAGGTCACATCAGGTTGGGATTTACCAGTGTTCCATCTGCAGGAAGAATTACCCTCACCTGGCAGCCCTCAAAAGTCATCTTCGCCTCCACAAAGCTCAGCCGTCTTCTCTTAATCTCAGTGCTGAGGGAGACTGGCTCTCCTCAGAGCCTCTGACTTTGGATAACCAGCAGGGCTGCTTCTCCTCCCAGGATGAAGAAGAGAACAGTGCTCATCCTGTGCTTTGTATGGATCAGGAGAATGGAATTGATGGCAGGAATGGAGCACTGTACCACGAGCAGTTTAATCAGGACTTCTCCCAGGATATGACTGTGCATCTACCTCACAATGAACACCTGATGCAGAGGCACATGTGTGCAGACTGTGGTGAGACATTTGCAGATATTGCAGGGATTAAGTCTCACAGCTGCCCATTGCTGAATCAGCAACATAACACTACTAATGGTGACTATCACAACAGTTTAAACTTCCAGGTCAGTAATGGCCATTGTGAAGTTGGAAATCCAGGAATTAATGTTGAGTTCCAGGGTCTGAATGCTAGCCACAACCAAAGTCACTTTGAACAAAATTTCCAAGAAAATGTTGGAAGTGAACGGCTGAACAGTGGCCAAGAAGATGTTAACACAGATGAGGAAGATGATGGTGACCTTTATCAGTGCTCCATATGTGGCAACAGCTACACAACCATGAGGGCTCTCAGGAGCCATCTCCGAGGGCACACACAATCCCACGGCACTCCTACAAGCTCAGGTCCTTCTTCCACATCCTCTCATGAAGATTTGAAAGATGGGGAGTTAGGAGAAATGATGATCTGTAGTACATGTGGGGAAAGTTTTGCCAATCAGCAAGACTTGATTGCTCATCAGCTTGTGCACAATCAGGACCAGGTAGATAATGTTAAACCTTTCCACATTAATAATGATGTTTCTGAAAGCAAGGAGGAAGCGCAAAACATCATCTGTGGAAGCTGTGGCATCTTTTGCACCAGCTACCATCATCTTGAGAACCACAACTGCACAGCTGAGAGGAAACAGGAGTTAGTGGACAGCAAGGAGGAAGTGAAAGTAAACAAGGTTGCCCAGCACCAAGACACGGGTGCTGACAAAGACATGGTCAATACTGAGAAACGTCAATACAAGTGTGATCAGTGTGGCCGGTCATACAGGCACGCTGGCTCCCTCCTCAACCACAAAAAGTCACACAAAACGGGTGTCTTCAGATGTCTCGTCTGCCAGAAACGCTTCTACAACCTGCTGGCCCTTAAAAATCATCAGAGATCCCATTTTGATATTAAGAGGTTAGTTTGGCATGAATGCACACTATTAATACTATTAATTAATTTTATAGATGATCTGTGCTTGTTGGAAAGAAGGGATTAAAAACAAAGCTTTGCTTATAGGGTCGGATTTGTGTTTTTGTCTGTCACGGAGTCAAAGTGTTCTGTCATTGTGGCTTTACTTGTTGTGGAGATTGTGCCCAGTTTTTCAAACATAGAATTAACTATAACCCTTGTCTCCTTCCTTAGGCATACGTGTCACGAGTGTGGGAAAGCTTTCAAAATTCAGAAGCAGCTACTGAATCACCTGAGAAGGCACAAAGAGAACCAAGCCAAAATCCAGGAACTCAATAGCCAGATCCAGGCCCTTATGCAGATGAATGGGACCAGGTCAGATGGAGGAATGCAGCCCTTAGCTTCAGATGCCAATCAGGATTGTAATTCTGCTCTGCGCTGCAAGGAGCCAACTGAAGAAAGAGAAACGCAGACAAAGTCGGAGATGTCAGTGAAATCGGAGGATGCAGGTGACCGACGACCTTTTGCCTGTGACCAGTGTGGTCGCACGTATCGCCATGCAGGAAGTTTGGTTAACCATAGAAACTCTCATAAAACGGGTCAATATTCCTGCGCAGTTTGCAACAACACTTACACCAACCAGCTAGCAATGAAGAACCACTTACGCACCCACTTTGCATATAAAAGGCACTCTTGCCAAAACTGTGGAAAGGGCTTTAGAGGAAGGAAGCAGCTTTTAGCTCATGTCTGTGGAGACCTCAGAAAAGATAGGTCTGGAGTCAGAAGGGGTCTAAAATCTAAAGCCTTTAAGTGTAAGGAATGTAAACAGGCCTTTTTCTCTGCAGACCAGCTGGCAGCCCACACCTGTGATCAACCTTCGGGTAGCAGGGAAGCAGATTTAAATACGTTTCCAAATAAAGAGGAGCGACCTTTCAGGTGCAACATATGTAATCGCAGCTATCGCCATGCAGGCTCACTGTTGAATCACAAAAATACCCACAAGACGGGGCACTACTGTTGCAACTTCTGTTCTAAGCCCTTCACTAACCCCATGGCTTTGCGCAATCACACACGCATCCACACGCAAAAGAAGAAATACGTGTGTCTGACATGCGGAAAGGCCTTCCGTCTCGCCAGCATTCTGCACAATCACCAGAGGGTCCACAATCGGGCGGTGAATCACTTTAGCTGCTCTTCATGTGGGAAAAGCTTCCAGGGCAGGTCTGGCTTGAAGAGGCATCGCTGCCGCAGAGGTCAGGAGAACGCAGGATCTGGAGTCCAGCAGTCAGAGAGAGGAGACAAGTGTTTCATGTAAGTCTTTTCTATTAATTATTATTGGAGTGGTTTTCTAATTCTTTCACTTGTTGATTATTTTTTTGTGTGTGTGTGTCATTTTGATAAAGCCTGACTTTGGCCAGACTGATACGTTATCCCCTGCTAAACTGACGCAGACAAAGCTGGGATTTTTTTCATGCATATTAAGCAACTTGTGTTTGCATAAGAAACAATATCACTGCAACAAATTTTGCTAGAGAGTACTGACAGCTTCATTTTTAAGTATGAGTGCTAACAGCAGCCATGGTTTAAAGCATTTTGTTTTAAAGTTGTGCATAAATTTAATTGTAAAACCTTCTATCCCATTCTTGTTAACCTGATATCATTTGAGTTTGAATGTGAGGATGAAGTGGTAATAATTTGGAGGTCAGATGTCATTGTGACCTTGTTTAGCTACAACTAGAGAATTCTTTCAATAATTATGATCAGAAATATACAAAAATGTTTAAAATGATAAATGTTCATATCCAAAAGGTCAATGGACAATCTCTTTTTTTTGGTTTGTTTGTTTGTTTGTTTTTTGAAAGCATCAGTGACCTTATTGTCACAACACTCCTCTCAAACACTCTTTGACCTATGGCTGTGAGTATCATTCACAGAGTTGGGGAATGGCTGCAATCACAGCGTTGCGAAATGGTGAAAGATGTACCCTTATGCCTCCTTGATTTAGAGATGGTCTTTCCTTTTTCACATAACGCTCAAACCAGAGTTCCTCCCTGTCCAGGATGTGTACATCCCCATCATTGAAAGAGTGGCTACTGGCCTATAGGTGTTAATAGATGGCAGAGTGCTTGCCTGATGAGTTAGCTCTTCTGTGATGTGCCATCCAAGGTCAGAGGTTGTTTGGTTTCCCTGATGAGGAATGGATCACAGCAACCCTCCTGACACTTAACAGCATGCACTACATTATTCTGTGTGTGTCAGGGGACCCGATCCTTGAGATGGACCAGTTTTTGGCGCAGCGCGTTTTGGGGTTTAAAAGCCACAGAGACGCGGTGTTTTGAGAAAATGCATCTAAGCTGTTCAGATACTCCTGACACATAAGGGATCACTAAGGGTGTTTGTTTAGGCAGCAGCTGATCTCTCCTGGATCGCCTTGGAGAATACTTTAGGTGGCTTACCACATTTACTCAGGGCCTTCTTGATATGATGTTCTTCTGCTTCCCTGGCCGCTGTATCTGTGGGGGTGATTTCAGTCATTATGCAAATGTCTTGTTTAAAAAGGTTGGGGAAACCTGCAGTCAGCTGAGACTGAAGAAGCCACTTTGATGACTGACTAAAGATTTCTCACACTGAAAATGCTACGTCCAAATGAACAGAATCAACTTTTGGGGATTTCCTTACCTGGATGATTGAGTGTGCATCAAGGTTAAAGTTGATTTATGTGATGTTCGACAAGTTTTGGACTGAAAGTACGGTGAGACCAGTGGGAGAGGGGGGGAAAAGCTGAGCACTGAGAGCTTTTTTGCAACACTTTGCTTCATAGGATTTGTGTGAAAAATACAAAAACTGCTGCCTGTGGGCTTCGGCTATAACTTGTCTGGTTAATAAGGGTATGAGGTTATGAGACAGTAATTCTAGTTTGATTCTGCAATGTACCGAACATTAACTGTAATGTCACAAATAGTTTTATAAATCATTCACTGTTGGTTAACATATTTTGAGTTGCAGTGTCCTGTTGTTGTTTGTTAATTTTATTTATTTCTTGCCACAGGTGTGACTTGTGTGGGCGCTCCTATCGCCATGCGGGCTCCCTTCTCAATCATAAAAAGACACACTCCGAAAGCCTCCACCACTGCACCTTGTGTCTCCAAACATTTCCCGATCCCGTCACTCTGCAGATACATTCCCAGATGAGGCGTCAATGCTGCCCCGAGTGTGGCAAGACCTTCTGTCTGGTCACCCACCTACAGAGCCACATGGAGGTGCACTCAAAGGACCAGGTTGTGGTCTGCAGCTTGTGCCAGCAGAGCTTTCCCGACGCAGCCAGCTATCAGGAGCACCATAACATGCACCACGTGGCTCAGGACCACTACCAACAAGACCAGGATGACGCTATAGATAACAACCTCTGCTGGGACTCAGGAGTCAGTCAGTCCATGGGAATGGGAGGGATGCACAGTGAAGTTCCACCACCTTTGTCCCATATTCCAGGAAGCATTCCTAATTCAGAGAAGAACAACAACACTTCTGCGACAGAGGAGAAGAGCCACGTCTGCGAGCACTGTGGGCGTACTTACCGTCACGCCGGCTCCCTCCTCAACCACAAGAACAGCCACAAGACGGGCTCCTTCTTCTGCTCAGTGTGCCAGAAGGAGTTCACCAACCTGATGGCCCTGAAGAACCACCGACGGATTCACACAGAGCCCAAGCGCTACCAGTGCCTGGAGTGTGGGAAGGCGTTCCGGGTGTCCACTCAGCTCATATGTCACCGAAGGATACACACCAAAGAGAAGCCTTTTGCCTGCCTGCTGTGCGACAAGAGCTTTTCCAGCAAGTCCAACCTGCGGCACCATCAGAAGATGCACCAGAACACCCAGACCTTCGACTCCTCATTTAACATGGACGCTAATGCATTTATGGACCTTGACATGGGGTCTTTTCTTTAAAGAAGTACTAAATGGCATATAAAAGAAGAGGACATATGGTCCTCATATGCTTGTGTTATTTATCCCTCGATCAGTAATTGTAAAACAGTATTTATTTTTTTTCAGAAAGTGCTCCTTGGTTCTAACAGATGCTCCTTTGAAGATACGCACTTTTCATCACTGACTTCCAGTCTTACCTCCAAAAAAAAAAAAAAAAAAAACAGATGGTGACATCAATGGGACATCTCCAGAGGGATTGTTAGTCAGCTTTTAATAAGGCCTGAATGTTTCCCATGGATACACTGGATCCCTTAAAACCGGGCAGGTGATGAAAAGATTAGTATTCACTCATTCCTCAATGATGAACCAGCCAACCAAAGTGAACAGAGAAGGTTCATGTAAGAACATAAAGCCGATGACACATTTTTGTACAACAGTACTGTTATAACTCTCGCTATGTATAATTGTGTTCAGTGCCTCTGTGAGTTCCCTGGGAAACTAAATATACAAACTGTATATAACTCTGAATCTTTTTGTTAGCTCTGCCATCAGTGTTGAGGGACTGCTCGCCTTCCTCATATCAGGCAGGCCGGTTAATTTTAAGTCAAATACCTCTGGGTGTGTTGAAAGGTCAAAGTGATTAACTGAAACCATATTACGAAATAAATAGTCGTACTGCTAATAATATTCAATATTGACATTCACGTCGAGTGACATCGTATGCTAAATTGGATGTATTTATTAATTTATTCTTATTTTTATTCGCATATTTTATTAGGAAAAACTTTCTGAATGTTGTAAAAGCTGTCTTCTAAAACTCATGTAGCCTTTGAGGGATTTCTCATCAGTCGATTGGTTACTCATTAATTTTCAGAATAGGCAGGACCGAGCGAGCCAAGGATGGTGTGTTATTGTTAGCACTCAGGGTTAACCTTTAAAAGGAACGTACCTGATGTGTAATACATTCTAGAAAATCTGTTCTCAAACTGAGCATAGTTGTTTTTGGGTTGTGTTTTGTTTTTTTTTCTTTCATCTTTGAAAAGCATCAGTCACATTTCAGTGCCAGTGCCTAAAACGTACATTGATTGTAGCAGTTTGATGTTAACAAACCTCATTTCTCTCTGAGCGTTATACTCTAAATGTTTTTTTCTTTTTCTAATAGTAAATTTAATTGTAAATTTGTTTAATGTATCGTTGGACCTGGATCTCCTCAGTTCTAGTTACACTTTCATTAAAACAGTCAACACTAGCATTGCACCCATGCTTATGGAAACAGGCAACAAATTAAAGGAGAAACCAACATGATTGCTCAAGGCCCTAAAGTGAGAGCCCTGACACCATCGTTTTTATCCTCATCAAACCATTCAGTGACCCCCCCCCACCCACCCACCCACCCCTCTTGGGGCAGTATAACGCGTCACCTCTAAAGGAACAAGAAGACCTAAACATACCAGAAACATTGCCCACCACTTTATATGAATGAGACTGGATCCCTCTGCTGCAGGGATATTTTATTTTTCCTTTTTTTCGCCTGTCTGTCCACGGCCATAATGCCTCATTTCTACTAAGCACAATTATTAAAATACAAACTTACCAGAGCTTTATTTATAGTGAAAACCGGTTTCATATTTACTGTTCATAAACCTGTTATTGTTGCAAGATGTGCAATTATTTTATTTTTTTTATTATTTTTGGTCAAGTTGTGTAATGTGCCTGTTTTATTTTTGTTGTTTTGTTTTGTTTTTTTCTTACACTTTAGGCGTCTATCAAAAGTAGACACGCAGGAATTGTTTTTCTAACGTTTTTTTTTTTTTCTTTTTTGTTTGGCACTGGTCATAAAAGCATGAAATACCTCGAATGCCCTGCCTTCCTGACAGACTGCTACTTAAATGCCTCATACAGCTTATCAGTAGAGAATACACTGTAATCGCACGGATGAAGCATCAGACTTAGGGCTTTTAGTTTGTGCAGACAGTTTCCTCCTCACCGCGGTCGTCTGTTTGCAGTTTGTGGTTTTCAGATTTATATTTGCACATGTGTAGATGACACTTGTAGCCTAAGGAGGGCCGTGTTGACAAGCGACAAGTCGGCTGCTTGATGAATCACCTCAGCTAGTGTGCGGGTCGTAACGTTTTAAGCAATATGCTGAAAGTATTGTTTCAGTGCACGAGTCGAGTGCGTCTCATTTGTCTTAACCATTGTATGGAGTCGAGCGGGATCGGATTCAGTATACTGATTCTAATATCACAGCTTGCCTTGTGCCATGTTGTTACATTTTTTAAAGTCATTGTGTAACAATCGTAATAATTTAACTGACCTCACTGTCAGATTTAATTTTTTATTTTTTTATTTTTTGTATGCCACAGTAGCCTGTAAGATGTCAAACGATACATGCACACTTGAGTTAAACTGACTTGTTTTTGCACCGCATTCTCGGTCTCACCTCATTTGGCACTTAACCTTTCGCACTGATCTGTCATTGATCACTATCACAGTCTGCTGTTGTGGTTCGTGTTTAATTTCAGTGCGCTGTATATATTAGAACGAAGATGATGATTGGATCTCTGTAAATTTATTTAATGGTTTTTTGTTTTTTTGCATTTTCTTCAACAGAAGAAAACTGCTAGATTAGCTATTGTGTAATAAAAATACATATACCACATGTTCTCATTTATTGGATTTCAGTGTTAAAATATATATCTGCTTAGTATTTAATTAATATTTATATAACTATTTTGTCACTCTAAAGCGTAGATTTTTACTTCTTTGTTAGAACTTAGTTTAGAAAAAAATGAGAAAATTATTTAAATTTAGATGAAATAAATTAAAAGACTTGGGGGAAAAATGTGTTTGTTGTCCAAGTTTTTACACTGCTGAAGGTTGAAGTATTTTTCCGATGGCCGCCCCTCCCTGAGCCTGGTTCTGCCAGGTTTCTTCCTGTTAAAAGGGAGTTTTTCCTCCCCACTGTTGCCAAAGTGCTTGCTCATAGGGGTTCATGAGATATAAAGCTCCTTGAGGCGGCCATTGTTGTGATTTGGCGCTATATAAATAAAGTTGAATTGAATTCAAAGAAAAACACTTGCAGCAGTGATGGAAATTGTCAGTTTTATTGTGAAAATACATTTGCTACACAAAAAGCAGTTTATAAAGATTGCATTAAGTAAAAGCCAGTGCATTTACATTATATACAAGAAGAACTAGAAGGCAAGAGAAACAAGTAGAAAATGTTAAGATATTGTTCAGTAATAGCTGGCCTGGTGGACGTTTTGAAAAGATCTTCACTGGTGTCTCTTTAAAACTGTGCTTGTCTGTCACATTTGTTGCATTACAACAGCTCAACATACTAAAATAAATAATATAGACCTCTTTTAAAAAATAAGAAAAGAAATAAACAATAAAACAGACAATATAAATGGTTCCCCAATTTTGTTGCCAGAGGGTTCACCCACAAGCAGACAGATCCGTGACCTGAAACATTGTCGGTGTCGAATTATCGCAAGGAAAAAAAACTTTAAAAATAAAAGCTGAAGACAACAACCCTGTCCGCTGTGGTTCGTGTTGGCTTCAGCGGCAACAAAATTACAGACCACTGCAGTTGCAACCATCCTTTCTTTTTTCTTTTTTGCCTTGCTGCAGATCTGAAAAGCGCTGTGATTGCTGAAGCTCTGTTTAAAACACTGTAGGTGTAGTTAGTTTTCCTCTCTGCAGTACATTCCTCACAACATTCTCACATGTTAGCAGTTTGGGGCTGTACGTCTAGTGTTTCAAGCATCCTGGGTTACAAAGCGCTGCTGCAACAGTCATGTGAAGTCAGGGTTTGTTTTAGGCTAAAATGACATCTAAACTCTAAATGAAATAAAAGGAAAAAAACCAGACAAGACAATATTTTAGAGACCTGCAATAAATGGTCTGTGTTGGTCTCAGGAGACCCAGTAACAGTGCATGAGTACAGTTTGCTCCTTTACTCAACAGCGTTCTCACTGCGTCAGGCAACTACAAGAACAGGTACTGGCAGGAACAAAGGTTGGAGTACAATTCACCTAAAAAGATTTTTAAAAAGGTAGCTACATTCATATGGCCTTAATGTGCCAAACAGTATGTGTTACTCACATGTGATCTATCTTTCAGAGGCTGTTGTGGTAAATGACCAGCAGAGAGGCCCTGTGTTACCCCGCTGAACGGCAGGGGGGATCAAACTGTGGCCCAGCTG
The DNA here is from genome assembly GCF_057382275.1 of Copadichromis virginalis. Lineage (NCBI taxonomy): Eukaryota > Metazoa > Chordata > Actinopteri > Cichliformes > Cichlidae > Copadichromis > Copadichromis virginalis. The sequence continues at coordinate 13,320,690 of NC_140625.1, forward strand.
GCGGATGTAGCTGTGTTACATTCACTGGAGTCCTGCTGAAAACAGCACAACGCAATGCAGGCGTACAGACTCTAGTTTTACGGTTAATTCTCAGTCAAACCTGCCTAACCCCCCCCCCCCCAATGATCCAGATCAAAATCTCAACGGAGTGGAATATGAAGGCACACAAGTTCTAAAAGATGATACCACTAGTATAATGCTGTTAATATACCTACAGAGGTGTGAGATTTGCTCATGGCAAGTCCCGTCTTAACCACTGGACCTACACCAAGCATGAGAACTGAGCTTATCTCTTCACCAACCAGTCTAATAAATAAAAAAAAATAAAAAGGGTCCATTTCTGGTCGAGGTATACCCTGCAGTCAGAGTACACGGTTCGTCGTTCAGAGGTTTCCTCCTCCCGGCTGGTAACCAGTGGCTCCTTGGTTCTGTTACATCAGTTTTCAGAGGACGATGAGGCTGTGGGGGCAGTGACAGCAGTTTAGTCCACCTCGCTTTACAGTCACATTTTCAAAAGTGGACCCATTATTATGGTTTCCCACTCTGTGATTTTTATTTTTCACATTAGCATTGAAGGAGTCGCAGTTCTTTGTGTACGCCGTCTGAAATAACACTTGTGCCTCTTTCTACCTTTCTTATGATTGGCTGCACCACACAGCGAGAGAGTCATGTGATACTTACTGAGTGGTTTAAGCTTGATAAAGTGGCCCCGCAGTTTCTTCGATAGGTTCTGTAATAAGTGAAGATTAAAAAAAATGAATGAGCATTTTAAAACAATGTTTTTGACGCTCCTCCAAAACAGCTGTGACAACACAAAGGGCATCAAGAATTTAGTTATCCTTTTCCTGCTGTTAGAAAGGCCCCGGTGAATCTGAATACAATAAAATACATCCTGAGCCTTTTGTGACTCAGCTGCAGAGTCTTCACACCAAAAAACAAAAAAACAAAACAGGAGCAGCACACACTGTTCTCGCGTTTACCAAGAACTGCTTTACACCAGAGACGCCAAACAATTTTTAAGAGGATTACCTAACCCCGTCCAAGAAATCATAATTGCATGCGCAAATGCTGCTCTTACCACTGATACTCAGTAGCTGACGGAAACTACGAAACTACGTTTAATTCATAATTACAAGATAATGCACAGCAGACTATTGGCCTTCCCTAAGCATCCTCCAGTTTTTCAGATTTCTCCAGGATCAAAATACAGTTGTTTTCCCACACAGCGGGAAAACAACTGTAAGCAGTGAACTTCATTTCCCTTCATTTTACACTAAAATAATGCATCAAAGGAAACACCTTTCTCCTGCGTCTTACCACGTAAAGGCCGTTTGTGCGACTTGCGTCGATGCACCATGACCCCGATGATCAGTGCAGCGCTGACCAGCACCACAGCCAGTACTGAGAAGCTGGTGATTGCTGCCAGTTTCCACACGTCAGGTGTCTCATCCACTGATTTGCCTATTTAAAAAAAAAAAAAACACCATTAGAATTCCACTTTAACACCAACACTTTTGTGTTAAACACAGCTAAAAGAAGCCATTTGGGGTTTTTTATTGGCAATTAATGTCAAAACTCACCAATATAAATGACAAGAAACTGAAAATTTGGTTCACATCTTTTCTACGACAGATTGCTTTACTAACAGGCTGAAGAAGAGGGCATTCTTTGGGTAAGTGCAAACTAGTTTTTAATAATAATTTCACTTATTAAGGGGAAACCTCTCCAAACCTACATGGCTCCGTGTGAAAAGGTATTGACCTCCTAAACCTAATAACTGGTCCTGCCACCTTATCTGGCAATGAGTCTTCTCATCGCTGTGAAGGAATTTTGGCCCACTTTGTGGAATCATTTTAATTCACACTGGAGAGTTGTCCATTACCAACAGCCTGATTAAGGTCATGCCAAAGCATGTCGATCTAATTTAAGTCCTGACTTTGATGAGGCCACTCCAAAATGTTGCTGTCTCCGGGTCATTCAGAGGTGGACTTGAGCTTGAGTGTGCTTGAGCTTCAGGGTACAAGCTGATGGCTGCACATCCTCCTTCTGGATTTTCTGGCACAGAGCAGAATTCATGGTTCCATCAATTACAGCAGGTTGTCCTAAAGCAGCAAAGCAGCCCCAGACCACCATATAACCATCACCATGTTTGACTGTTGGTATGATGTTTTACACCAGCTGTAACGGGACTCAAACCTTCAGCTTTTGTGTCGTCAGTTCCACAGATTATTTTTCAAACGGCTTGAGGATCATCAAGATGTGCAGTCTCTTTCTTATTGTTGAATCGTGAACTCTGACCTTAACTGAGGCAAGTGAGCCCTGCAGTTCTTTAGATGTTGTTCTGGGGTCTCCTGGGTGAGTCATTGATGTGCTCTTGGGGTAATTTTGGTAGGTTCCATGTTTTCTCCATTTGTAGATAATAATGGCTCTCACTGTGGTGCACTGGAGTCCCAAAGCCTTAGAAAAGTCTTTGTAACTCTTTCAGTCTGATAGATGTCGGAGACTTTGTTTCTGAGCTGTTTCTTCAGATCCTGCAGGATGTGTTACTTTTTGAGATCTTTTAGCCTGCTTCACTTTGTCAGAAAGGTTCTGTTTAAGTAACTTCTTGATTCAGCAGGTCTGGCAGTAATCAGGTCTGTGTCTGGCTCATGAAATGGAGCAGAACCTTCCAAAAAATTGTTTAATCACAGTTAATTATTGATTTAACAAGACAGGGCAGTTAGTTTTTCACACAGGGGCAGGTTGGTTGCGATAGCTTTTTCCCCTTTAATAAATGAAACCTTCACCAAAATACTTCATTTTGTATTTTCTCAGCTCATCTTTGTCCAATATTAGAATGTGTTTGATGATCTGAAACATGTAAGTGTGACCAGAAATCAGGAAGGGGGCAAATAATTTTTCATGGTAGCTCTAACACTCGACAAGCAAGTTTTAACAGATGTTTTAACAGATGCGACTCAGTGGCTCACATGTGTTGCAGGACGGGGTTTTCGGGTACTGCTTGCATGATTCACAGGGCAAGCAACCATCATAGTCTGAGCTCCAAAACTCCGAGCTCCGACACGGACCTGCACACACAGAGAAGCAGGTTAGTCGTGACATTTCATTTCCGGTCATTATCTCAAACCTTACACTGTAATCCTAGAAGGTAACCAAATAAACCATAATCAGGTGGTTTGAAGGAGAAATTAGGTTTCCATCCACTTATTACAGTAAAAACATGTGACCTGAACAGGACATCAAATGATTTCTCTTCTCATAAAGTGAAACTGGGAAATTCCTTTGTGGAGAATCTGTCGGTGCATCTCATCTGCACGACAGACAAGTAGTCGGTTTGGCGTGCGTGAACATTCGGGCCATGTGTGTGAAGAGCAGGATGTGCTTTCACAGAGTGCTTCCGTCGAATTGTCTTATGCGCGTTTATGTGCGACTTCCAGAGAATAAATTTGCATCTGTGAGAAAAAGAAGTGGCAGTTTGGTTTAGCGAGACAGAAAACGTCTACCTCCGCAGCCACGATGGACAGCTTCGTTTCTTTTTCCTGGCAGCCAGCCAGGCGGACAATTAAAGCCATGCACTTCCTAGATGATAAGGAAAGGACAAGGCTAAAGATGTGAGACAGGCTGAGAGCAGAGGCCGTTTTATTGTTTTAAAAGTGTGCGGTTTTCTCTCCAGCTTTAACATCCTGCATTTGGTTAAGAAACACATATGCACTAATGCCCTGAAGACATGCATGAAGTACGATCTCTGCAAAAACAATATTACAACACAAAGTCAACCTAATGAGGTCAAACAATACCAGACATGACAGCATTACAGATAACAACAAGGAAACCACCCAGAGACACTTGATAAATGATGATAATCATTCCTCATCAAATGTGTAAGACACGCATTTGCATAGAATTAAAAAAAAACATATTTTATGCTCAACAATTTTAACAAGAAACTACCCGAGTCATGATTTGTGGTAACATTTCATAACTGCTGGCTTTAACCACCGCTGACAGCAATAGCAAAACTCACAGAGGTGAACCTGACGCATATCAAAGTAGGGAAATGAAGGCATAGGAAACTGCGGCAGTAACATGTAACAAATATATTGCTACACCGAGGTCAGGAGACGATGCACCGCCTCATCAGTGCTGGAGCAGACAAAGGGGAAAGTAGAAACTACAACAGATCAGGCAGGCTTGGAGAAAAACGAAACAAAGAAGTGATGAATACCAATATGAAGTAAATCTCTTTAGTACTGTGCTATGGCTGAAGTATTCAAATCCTTTACTCCTGATCACAAGACCTACTCTGTGGTTCAAAAGCCTGACTTAAAAAGTAACATAAAAGTATTATCAGCAAAGTGTGAAACAAAGTTGCAGCAAATGAAGTAAAATAGATCCCACATTTAATAATGTGTCAATTTAACGAGCATCAAACAGTTTACATAATAAAGACTCTTGAAGTGATAATTCACTCTAGTTGAGGAGGAGTAATTAATAGGCTTTGAAACAAAAGCGTAGTATCTATGGTTCAGCCCTAATAATGTCACCGTGACATTATTAGGCTTATCTCGGCTTTGCCTCAGAGGTGTGTTTTTTTTTTCTTTTTTCTTCATAAATATTTTACCAGAAGTCGTCATAGCAAACTGGAAGCGTGACATTAAAATATTCTTAGTATTTAGGATGCACTTCAGGTCAAACCAGAGCTTGCTACCTAAGAACTCGTCACATTACTGATGCTTGGTTTCAACATTTTTTCCAACATTCAGGGGTAGTGCTCCAGAGCAGCACCTTCTTGGCTGAAAAGATATTGAAAACAAAACAAAAAAAAAGTCTGCATGAAGAGGCTGAAGCCGGCTGGAGGACTTCCACCCAGGAGACAGATCTTGCCCTCCATTCTGGGAATGCTATTTTTTGATGGGTGTTGTTGTTTTTTACTTTTGTCAGTTGCCGTGTGGTTGGGTTTACGCATCAAACCTACTTTGTTAGGCTTATGAAAAGGTCATGGTTTCAGTTAAAATACATTGTTTCACAATTCTAACCACAGGTTGGAAGACAAACTAGCTATGGTGACGAATCACTCAACAATGACGACACCAGCAGGGAACATTCGGGTTCAGTCTCTGGACATCTGTTTTCAGATGATGAGTTAATTCAGTTCAGTTCAACTTTATTTATATAGCTGCAAATCACAGCAACAGTTGCCTCAAGCTGCTTTATGTTGTAAAGTAACAATAAACATTAATACAGAAGCCTGTATGAGCAAACACTTAGCAACAGTGGGAAGGAAAAACTCCCTTTTAACAGGAATAAACTTCCAGCAGAACCAGGCTCAGGGAGAGGCAGCCGTCTCCATCATGGAGACAGGACAAAAGACAGAGGGACATCTGTTGAAGGCTATCAGAGCTTGCACATTGAAAATCTGTGCTTAAGGGGTAAAATGCAAGGGGCCCTGACCATAGCCTGTAGATAAAAGATGGCCACAGCCACTGCGACATCACTGATGGGGATTTATCTCTTGAAGTCTCAAATTTAGTATTTCAGACTCAACATCTTAATTTTTTTTTAAATAAAGATGCCATCATATGAATATTCAGACCATAGCAGCTTAAATTCATAAGCGAGCCGCACAGTGACGCATCCACGGCTTTGGTGTCGGTTTTATTTTTAATGGCAACCATAGTTTACAAAATGAACATCAGGTTGTATTACACATAAGTTGAAACTAGCAAATCGGACAATGAACACATCAGAAACATGGTGTTGAGGTATTAAAGAAAGTAAGAGGTATGGTCATTTTTACTGTTTTTCTGACCACACGAGTTGCCCCCTACTGGCCATTAGAAAGAATGAAGGTTACAGAAAGTATAAGAAGCTACCAAATGAGAATGAAGGAGGAACTCTGGGCTAAAAAGCTGTCACATCTATGCTGCTGATTAATGAAAGCTAAATATTAAAGAAGACAAATGTTTCTGTGTTGCGGGATGTGGAGAGCACTGGGCCAAATCCACCAGTCCAAACTGAACCTTACTTGGGAAACATTTTACATTCACTTCATTTGTCTCATCAGTCACAGCTTGAAGAAATCCAGAGTTAACTCTGAGACCTGCATGAGTATGCCGCTGTATGGTTTTTGAGTACAGGTCATTGTTAGACCATCTGTAGTCAAAAGCCACCTGCTCACACACTCATGTTTGAAACATTTTGACCTCCTTTGACTTTGACTCTCTGGTTATATTACAGCCACATGCTCAGGCCCTCAGAGACTCTCCGTCCTCCACAGCCAGTCTCCCTCCAGGGTTTGACTGACTCATTTTATAGCTCTGGTCACAGTAAAAAAATGTGTCACAGTCCTTGTAAAGCATTTCTCCTCATGATTTCAGCACTACATCATGCAGCTGGACTTCACAAGAGTTCAAAAGGTAACTGGAAGGAACTGAAGCCTGACTGCTGGGTGACCTCTGCAACCCGAAACTTGATGGGACTGATAACATTTCAAGCATTAAGCTAAAAGGTTAAGGAGCTGAATCATTCATCTCTACATCTCTTTAATACCACAGGTGTTTCTTGTGGTTAAGTTTTTCAAATCAGTGTGGAGTGGGAGAGAAAAACCAAAATGTTAGGTTTTTTTGTTTGTTTTGTTTTTTGACTAAGAGACCTTGGCAAGTCTCAACACCTAGTCTGACAAAGGGTGTTTTGGGTGTGGGGGTGTTGTATTTTGTCATGAACTGGAAGGGGTGGGTGGATCAACAGCTGATGTCCAGATGTAGAGAAGATTTCCCACAGATAGAATCAAGATTAAAGCACAGGGTTTGCTGTTAGTTCTTTGGAAACGCATTTGGCACTTTAATGCCTGAGGAAATGGCCCTAACCCATTTAATTATTCAGAGTTTTATGTTCTTGGTGCACTCTGCGCCTGGTGTTCTCCGGTGGGATTAAGACTTAAAACTTCAGAGCGCTGTGGAAACAAAGTTAAAAAGCTGGGTTTTCTGTTTTTTCGGGTTTTGTTTTTTTCGAGGCCCTATAAACGTGTCTTTGTCCAAAATGGACACAGGCGGTAGAGCATTTCCATGTGGCTTGTCCTTCTCACCGAGAGGCTCGGATGGATGAGGTGAAATAAGGCGATCGGAATGCGGAACCGGTGAGAAATGCAGCTGGTAAAGGAAGCGGCTCTGTAAGCAGACCCCACTATCTGACTCCATTATAAGCAGAGCAAACCACCAGACTCTGACCAGTGTTCACGCAAAAACACGCCAGCACTTATGAATTAAAATTTAGGAATAAGAATAAAAAATGGGAACATTTAACGCACACGAGGTATTCCCCTGCTCTTTCTTTCTTTTAGTAAAGATTGTTTTCCCAAAAAAAAGGTGAGGGAGGGGAAAAAACGTATTTCACTTACTTTTCTGCGCGCTCACACCATGGAAAGTGGTCACCGCCGCAATAATAAGTCCGCAGAGCGCGCAAAGAGCGTTTAAAGCCATGATGTCTGCGGAGGGAAAGCTGCTCGCTGTCGGCCACACAATTCCCGAAAGTTCATCTGATTAACAGTCCGTGCTGGTTTTCAGCATGGAAAAGCGAGCATCAGAGTGAGTCATACGGAGGAGTCTGCGCCTTGTTTTAATAGCGCGCACACACCCACGCTAACAGCTCCACTCCTATGAGTCATTTCCTATGTACTGTACTGCTCGGATTCTCTGTGCGCACTCCCCGACTCACAGGAAACTCCAGTGCCATAAAGTGTGGTTGCATTTGTTTCAGTTCGAGTGAAAGTTTTTTACCACCTCAGGTATGAGTTTCAATACATAAATGTCATATTTTAAGGGCACACCCTACATTTTTTTTCTCCCCTTCTCTCTCTTTCTCCGAGACCCCGCGTAGTCTGGACTTAATAGTGTTCTCATTGTTATTACCACGCCTGTCGACGTCACCCCGTCCTCCCTGCCAAAAAACACAACTCTCTGGCATGAGTCTGGGTCCCATACACAGAAAAAGGGGGGAAACAGCAACCGAGGCAAAAACAGATGACACTCAGATGTTTTTCTTTCTTCTACTATGTTTTTTTAAAGACATTTGGAAATTCTGCTTAAAATTCAAGTAAGATGAGGTTTATCTGTGTCCACTCTTCAGCCCTCTGCTAAAACACAACAGCTCTGTGATGGTCTGGAGACTGCGTTTGAATAGGAAGAGTCCCTGTTATTAATGCCTGGAGCTGGGTGTAGCCTGCTGCTGCTGCTGGAGCACAAATATGCAATAACAAAGCCAGTGGACGCACGCTCGGAGAGCCATCAGGCTGGCCTCCGTCACAGCATTATCTCATCATACATTAATAAAAACCACATCGGTTGAAGCACACGGACATACAAGTCTGCTGATTTATTCATGGCATCCATATACTCACATGAATTCAAACAGCCAGTGCCCAGGTATTCAAGTATCTAATTATTTTGGCGCACTTGGAGCCAATTCTCAGGGAAGGCTGGGATAACACTTCCCAAATGCCCTATAAAGCCTCTTTTTCACATATTCACTCTTCTTCTATGCAGCCTGGAAGTTTTTTTTTATGTGTTTGTAACATGGTGCAAACTGCCTTTCCCACACAAGCTAACGTCAAACAGACGCTAACCAACCTCCCACTAAATAGCTCACATCATCAGATCAGAGAGAGAGGAAAAAAAGTCGTTTTCATTGGCTCAATTATGTTCGAAGCATGTTGTTGCACAGATGTTTTTCTACTTGACTGTCACGGCTAACCTTTAGGAAAGCGGTCTAAAGAGGACCTGGAGCAGCAGAGCCCACTAAGGACACCCATATGAGCCGACTTTCCACTGCAGTGATTTCATCGGTAATGAGGCACTATAAGCTGCAGATGTTGTGTCAAACTCTCAGGCAGGAACCATGGCAACAGGATGAACACACACAGAGGGCCTTGCCCAAGGTGATCCAAACACTCCTGCATGTGCTGAGTGGGAGCCAAACTAGCTGATGTCTCTCAGGCATTGTTAATACTATAGCATAACTAAAGACGTAAGGCAGCTCTGGCTGTTTTACTTTATATATTAGAAACATATTTAGTTGTAACCATGCGAGCCTGGGGGATGTAAAGAACGACTTCTTTTAATTTGTGAGTTTAAACTTCAGCTTCAATGACTTTATGGGACCTCCAAAAAACCAGCAGGACTTAAACAATTCAAAGCAATATTTCAAGATGATCGAACACAGTTCACTGCAGTTCCAAGTTTTTAAAACGATACATTAAAAGATAAAAGAGAGAGAGAGACTGCAAAAGTGGGTCCGGTATGTGAAAAAGAGACCATTTTAACACAGTAAAGAACAGCAAAGACAGGAGAACAGTGCCGAGCAGCTCAACTTGTAAGAGAAAAATCACTGTGCACGAAAAAAAACTGTTTATTAACTACAAAACAAACACTCAGTCCGATGTGTCACTAAAACCCTTTTCAGACATGCACTCATGAGCAGGCCTGCTTTCAGTCTGACTCAGCACCCTGATCACTTTTTCACAGCAGCAAACTCACTAATTTGGACCTAACAACCTTGATCACTCACTAAAGTCTTATGAATTTACATTGCAAGTTGCTCAGCTCACTGCAATGCTTTTGACACCAACAGCATGTGCTTAAGAACGTTTTTTTTCTTCCATTTAAAATAAGATTAAAAACACTCCTCCATGATGCTTTTTCCCCCCATTCCCAATTCAGAAGAGTGATTGCTCTCGGAGTGGGCGTGATAGGGGTGGGAGGATTTTGTTATCATTTGCTGCAGCGCGTGCTGACTCAGAAACCCTGCTCTGGGTGACAGCAGGTAAGACGACTAAACGTTAGGGAAGTGTGGAGCGTACAGTGGCTCTCTGCGTCACTGTAAAGCCGTTAGGAGCATTAACAATGACCCGTGTTTGACTGACAGGATGTCGTGCATTTAATGTCTGAAAAGGGCTTTTCTGTTTGGTCACCAACTTAATGAAAAAAAATAACCAAGATGGATTAAAACAAGTCCTTCCAAAGAGATTAAAAACAGGGGACACACTCATCTGTGATCCCAGAAATGTCTGCCTCTTTGAATAAATCTCCAGTTCCTTTATCACTTTTCTATTTATTTCTCTCCTTTGGTTCTGTCTACTATTTTCTGTAGTCACGCCTCGTTTTCTTCTTCTTCCAGAGTGACTTAAGTGATGTAGATGCGGTGGAAGTCGTTGGCTCCGAACGCACAGTTGCACTTGGGGCACTTCCTCTGTCGGGTGTCATAACGCATCTTCAGACATTCGTAGCAGAAAACGTGGAAACACTTGGTGAGCACCGTCTCCTTGTCTCGGGTGTTACAACAGGGGCAACGCAGCTTGGCCTGAAAACAGACAAACACACATGTGTATGGGCCATATGTGAGCTCAGTCATTACCTAATTTTCCTGAGTAATATAACTACTACTCAAGGGTATAACAAACAAGTTTCATGTCCCTGAAGCGCAGACAAATCACTGAATGGCCCGTGCTCACAACTGAAACACAGCCAGTAAAGCAAATTCCAAAGCCGGAGCATTTGCATTAATTTTACTAGACAGTTATGTTTTATGTAGCTATCCAACTTCAGACTGTGCCTGGGAGCTATTGGTGTGTTTGTGTTCTCTGCACACAGCCTCCTCTTTCTCACCTTGTACTGATTGATCTCCTCCTGCAGAATCTCGTCTGCATCCGAGTACATCTCCACCTTCTTCTGTTTCTCCAGCTTCCTTCTGAGCCTGGACAGATCCTCCTGTAAGGACAGAATCCCCAAGATGTTAGACCTGCATCCTCCAATCAGAGCTTTAGATTTGGAGTGACACTCGCAGTGCATGCATACCTGTGCTCGCTTCAGGTTGCTGCTCTCCCTCTCCCGGGCAGTGCGGTTCTCAGCCACAGAGACTTGGATCTCCTTCAGCTTGGCCTGCGTGTGCTCCAGCTGCACCTTCAGGTCCTCTGCCAGCTGTGCGGCCTCCACTGCCTGCAGCGAGGAAGGAAACAGGCGCACTCAATAAAAACACCTAACGATGACAACTTTTGTTTTGGGACTCATTTTAATGTTATTGGTGACTGTTCTTATTTGTGGGCAAAAAAATAAAAAAATAAAAAAATAAATAAAAATCCTTATATGTGACAAGATGACCTCAATAACTTTGTCTCAGTGTCTGCAGTGTTTCCCATCAATTACCAGAAACATCGAAACCAAAACTACTTGAGAAAAAAAAAAGGCAAATGTGGCCACAGGGACAAATTCTGGGTCTAATATTTGAACTTTTTACATGCTTAAATGCTTAAATGACAATGAGAGCCTGTACTTTTGGCCCGCAGCCCCAGTGTTAGTGTGGAGTGATTACACTGGCTTGTTTTGGGTCAACATAAACAGGGGTCTTCTAAAGTGGATTCTCTATATAAAACATCCTTCTGATTGATGGTCCTCCTCACCTTCCTCTTGTTCAGCTCTAGTGCTTGTGTTCTGACAGCCAGTTCCTTTTCCAGAGCTGCCAGGGTGCTCTGTAGGACTCCCTCTTTTTCTTCCAATTTCTGCACAACCAGCAGCTGGGCATCCACCTAAAAGAGGGAGCAAAAAGTAGCCAGCGAGTGCTTCACTGCCCTGACCCAATTTTTTATTTTTTATTTTTTAAACACACAAGTGCTGCCTTGTCAGGTTAAAGTTGTACCTCACCTGGGTTTTGAAAGCAAGAACTTGGTCAGCCAGCTCCTCCTTCTCCTCTTTCAGCAGCTTGTAGATCTGGTTAGATTTAATTCGCTCGCTCATTAGCTTAAAATTGGCATCGTCCTTCTCGCGCAACTGCTGCAACAGCCGGCTGTTCTGCTCCTGCATGTCTTCAAAGGCCTGGCCTGTTACATCCATCTCACTCAACAGGGCTTCCTCCTCCTGAAAAACACATGCGTCAGATATTAAAAACAGTGAAAAGAGTGACAGTCAGCTGTGCTGCTTCTGCCCTCCAGTTTATGAAACAGGCGGGGCTCGATTTCAACAGCAGTTTTCAGTCTTTAAGATAAGAATGTGACGAGGACACGCAGGTTTGACCTCCAAAAGTACCACTTCTAAATAACTGTAAAAGAATCACAAGGATTTAATTTTCCAAACTACTTTCTTACGACTCAAAGACATAAACAGAGACTCTTTTCTTTTTTCCCCCCAGTTCTGAAAACCTGTGCATCCTTGATCAATGTGCCATCAAGAATGAGCAACTTGCTGAGCTCTTTTCATTTGGGGATGCCATCCTATCTTACATTAAACTTATAGTCACCCATCACTAGTTCATGATATCAAACTAGCACAGAATTTGGACATCCAACTCATTTTACATGGCCTACCACACACAACCTGTTTTGATCTGAAGTCGAATGAATCAAACTCCACTTTCTGTCAGTGTAAAGACATTTACCTACACAGTTAACCCTTGAGATGTCTTAATATAAGAAAAAGTGCAATTTCTATAGATGGTGAAAAACAGAAAGCTTTCTGTCTTTTAGCTGTTTATCTGTTACTACATTGCTACTGTATGAATGGCTGAGGGTAGGTCTTGATTAATAGGAAAAGCTGTAAAAAATTAAGAAAACCGTTAAAATTCCAAAAATGTATTTTCCAATACTTTCCAGGGGCTGGACTGGAGTCGTTGCCGGGCCGATTCTGGCCCCCGGGCCTCGTTTTTGACAGCCCCTGGTCTACAGCTTGGAAATGCTTCCCTTGTCGCCTTATTAATTTTCACTAAAAGCAGTTGTTAGGCTGTATTTTGATTTTATGATTGTATAATATACTCTAGAGAACAACTCATTTCATAAAGCTTTTACTAACATTATGACAAGCTCCAGCACTAAAACAAAGTTGTTTTTGGGATAAAGATGGCTTTTCCCCAGCATTAGCAGTGCTGCTCAACAGCTGTTCAACACTACTGACAAAAGAGAAGCATTTAGTTAAATGCATAAGTTATGCATCAAAAAATAAAGGGGGGAAAAGCCTTATACTTGTACACAATTATCTGCTTCTTCTCTTGAGACTATGTTGCACATTAAGATCAATTAGCTGAATTTTCATGTAGGTGGTGTTTGCAGCTCAGTGGGCAAAAAGCAGAAGTTTGACACAGTACACTGGACTAAGAGCCACGATTTTGTGCCACTCTCCCTCTCTTTTTAATGAGTCAGTCAGTTCTGAATTGAATCAAGATACTGCCAAAGATTCCCACCCTACTATTCAAGACTGCGGACGTCTCAATACAGACACACCTGGTTTGTTTTTAGGTAAAAAATTAGCTTTGCTTTATTTGTAAATTTTGGTTCAAGCTGTTTTTTTTTTTTATGAACCAGCTAGGGCCTATAAACAAAAGTCAGATGAACTCATAAGTAGCCTTTTTATTGGATAGTTTTGGCAGTTAAATTCTGGCAGCCGAGGACTGAGGGGAACAAATCAAACACATCTGACACCACTGGAGTTTTAGTTGCTGCGCTTTAACTTTATACCAGATATTAAGGCAAAAGTGAAAAGCTGAATAAATATTTCACTGCAGGCTGTGTTTTACCTCCTGTTAATTATGTTCTGCAAGACCTCCCAAGCATGAGGACATACAGACCATCAGAGTTCAACATCTGTTTTCTTAATGTTCAGTTATTTGCACCAGAATTCACCATTTCTTGGCTGACATAGGTGAAGAGAGTGATTAACATTTATTCATAAACCTCTCCTACTCTCAGCAAAATTAATATCATGACAAGAAAAAGAAAAAAAGCATCCCATTATCTAATATGGGTGTAGCCACCATCTATGCAGAATAACAGTGACATGACTTGAACAGCGTTTAACCCAAGGCTGATAAAGATTTGAATGTCATGAGTATCTGCCCTCTTATTTTCTGCATTTTCTTACAAATGAAATTCCTTAAGTGTTTCAACATTTGCATGACAGCACAGCCAAGTGAGTGAGCTCAGAGTGCTTTGCATACTGAAGATATATCACATTGGATCAACCCAAAAAAAAAAATAATAATAATATGTCCCCACCCAAAATGAATTCTCACACTCTGGTCTAAAACTGTTCCCCTTAAACTGTCAGGATAATCGTGGCACAGTGTTGCTGCGAGACAAGAGGGTGAATATTTCTGCTAGATAGCATAAAGTTTAAGTTGCTTTTCAAAGTGACCAGAACATCAGTGGCATAGCAGCTCACCTGGCTCACAATTCACCGGTTAGTATAAAGTGTTGAGTACAAAAAGAAAGTGATAAGACTTTATTGCACAAACAGCCATATCCAGGACACAATAACCTTGCTCTATTAAAGCATTTAAGTTCAGGAGTCTGGTGACCACATGATCATTAGTAACCATAGCCACACAAAGCATGCACATGCACATGCCCAAGCGCTGACCATACTACTTATGTTAACACAATGGTGATAGGAAGGCACAAAACATCATGGGAGTCAGCCAGCAGGACCAAGGTCATGATCATCACCATACAACACAGTGATCTTTCAAGCTATTTCAGGAAATTCACTCTTTATCAATGTGTGCATGCAAAATGTATCAACATCGAGATTTTGTTCGGAAAACATTCGATTCAGTCAACATCCAGTGAGAATCTGATGAAGTTGTAAGCAGTGTGCCTGAAGGCTTTGCTAAAAACAACAATTATGACCCTGATCATTAGTAAAATTAGAGTGAAGAGCAACCAACACTCTAAGAATAACAATTCTTGTGAAATATGGACAGACTAATCATGACATAAGCTTATGTTATGCAAAATGAACAACAAATTTAGACTGTATTGTGCAAGAAAACCTTTGCACATTTACGACGAAGAGGAAGAAAGAGAGAAATGACGGTGCTAAAAAAAAGAAAATCTGTTTATCTTTGTTTCATTAGAAACTTTTACCATTTGGGAACTTTAACCCGCCAGCTTTCTAGTACAAAATCTGTAGTTTACATCCCAGTGAAAACACTTTGTCCTGTCTCCAGTGAACCAGGTCAAAACAGACAAATACAGACAATGTGCTGACATTTCAGCATTTCAGGTGTTAAGAGAGCTGTTGGTACTCCAGCAAAGACAAATGCTTTTAAGTGCCACTAGACACGTATCTCCTAACACTGAAATTGGGAGTGCCTACTAAAAAAGGGCAAAAAAATAAAAAAGTAAAAATTGCAAAAGAAATTCAAATTTGAGCGCATGGATTATCAAAGGGATGGTGCCAGTAACAATAATCGTGACAGCTCAAAACATTACCAGCAGGTTAGCATTAGCATACTCAGCTGATCAGAGCCAGGCCACAGCGTAAGCTTTCAGTTCCTCTTTGGTCGTCTAAGATTAGTAGAACTCCTTCCTTAGGCAAATGCAATACTCACTGCACTACTTTCAATCTTAACACCGCTGATTGTTTATATTCAACGCCGGTGGAAACCCCAAAAGCTTAAATATGGCATTTTTATAAGGTTTATGGTTCAAATATTTTATTAGGTACAAAACTCGTCACATGGAAGACAAAGAGCTTAGGACGAGCTTCTTAGGCATCACGTTTTGCCGACATTAACTTTTTATAAACTGGAAAGTAAAAGAGAAATAACGAGGAGGTAAAAACACAGGTTAAGGTGAAGTGCTCTGAGAAGATTTGCACTACACTACACTACACACACACACACACACACACACACACCTGTTTAGTGGCAGCGAGTTTCTTCTGCAGGTGCTCAATGGTCTCTTCTGCCACTCGTATTTTCCTGAGGGCGTCTTCATCAGCCAGTTTTTTGCTCTCCTTCCTCTCCCTCTCCTCGAGCTCTCGCACTCGCATCCTCAGCTCATCCACCTGGACCATAAGAGACAGAGAGCTTACTTTGTTTTGTTAAATATCTAACCTACCAGTTGCTCTAAAAAGCAAGTGAAAGAGTACAAACGGAAAGGAAAAACAAAACAAACCTCAGCTTTAGATTTGCGTTCGGCCGCCATCAGCTGCACTTTATCTCTTTGCTCCTTTGGCGCTGACTTATACATGTCCAGCAGAAGTTTCATCTCTTTCTGGGACTCTTGGGCTTTCCTGATTGATTAGAGATTACATTAAAATAAACAGTCATGGCATTTTAATTAGCAGAGTGCTTCTAATTATGAAAACAAAACACTGGCAGACTTTGCAGTTCTTAGAGTAACACTATGACTAGACTTCCTACAATCTGCAAGATTTCCTATTTGTTTTATAATAAAGATAATTTGAAAATATTCATCATGAGAGTAACAACATTTTAGGAAATGTGTGTTTATCGCATTTAGTTACTACATATGAATGTGGAGTTAAATAGAGGGCAGTGTACTTGAGTTCTACTCTGAGCATCTTCAGTGTGTCTGAGTCTTTCCTCTTCAGCTCGTCGCTGCGCTGCCTCTCCCTCTCCCGCTCCCTCTCTCGTTCTCGCTCGGCCTCCCTCTCCCTCTCCCGCTCCCTCTCTCGGGCTCGCTGTCTCTCCAGCTCCCTCCTCCTCTCCTCTTCTTCCTCCTGGTCTTCATCCTCCTCCTTTTTCACGTCAATGCTGTCGCTCGTCGTCTCCTCCAAAATCAGAACTCCAGTGTCGCCACTCTGACAGCGTAACTGTTGATGACACAACGGTTTTACTGAGAATCATCATCAGACAACTCAGAACAGACACCTCAATTAGATAATGTAAGCGCATGTTAGTAAATGACGTAACCTACCTTGTTGATCTCCAGCTGCGTTTCCCGCAATTTCCTCTTGTAGCGTTGCACGTCGCCTTTCAACTGCAGGTTGTGGTTCTGGAGGCTGCTGATCAAATGTCGCATCTCCCTGTTGATCGGTCCTGAGAAAAAGATGAAAGCCCGACAGTCAGTGGGTGTTTTTGAGTTTGACTCATTCAGCACTCTCAGCTAGCATCACGAAGCTGTAAATGATGAGTTTAATCACATAGTGCACAGAACTGACAGCTTGATACGGATGATATGCAATATTCTCTGCAGAGCTGAGAGAGGATTAGTTTGCTGACTGATATCTTCCTTAATATCCACTCGAGTACCACCCACAAAATATGGTACATTTCTTTCTTCTACTGAGCTTTGAAGCACATTAAAAAAATATAACAAATACAGTTTCATTCTCGACAGACGAATATACACGCAAAACAATGTCCCTGACTGAAGTGTGAGAGTGTTTTGAAAAGGTACCTGCTTGCTCGTTGGCTGCCAGGTTCTGCTCAAATTCAATACGCAGCATCTCATATTCTTTGCGCACCTGGGCCAGAGTATCTTCCAGCTGGATGACCTCAGTCCGCAGCTTCTTCTGAAGAGACAGCTCATCACTCTGAAAGGTTAAAAACAGTGAGACATTATTCTCCATGTTTCTGAGCGTTAACAACAACTAGTGCTGTCAGCGTTAATCTCGTCTAAGTGACGTTAACGCCATAACTGCATTAACGCAGCAAATGTCTGTTAACGAGTCACCGCGGATCGACCCGCGGTGAGTTGACCACGCATTAGCGTGGTCAACTCGTTAATGGAGATTTGCCGGATTAATGCGGTTATGGCGTTAACGTCATTTTAATGAGATTAACGCTGACAGCACTAATAACAACACATACAAGTTTAAACTGTAAAAAATATACTGCAATGCACTGCAAGCTTAGGCTGAAGGAGCTGCTCCGGAGTCTCATCTTTTCTCTGAATCATATTAATGTTGACACAAACACACAAAGAAATGCTCTGAGAGTCACCTCCATGTGCTCAATCTGTCGGAGATGGGCGTTCTTCGCCGTGAGCAGGAGAGCCCGTGCCTCATCCAGCTGGGTTTTCACTCCTAGAGACTCGTTGTACAGGAGGGAGAACTGAGACTGCAGACATTTGTACTCTAACGTTTCCTTCACAACCTCCTCTGGAATATTACGCAGGTCCATCTGAAAAGCCCAGATGTGGAGTGAGATGACATGCAGGGCTAAACCATGAAAATCATTCAAATAAAGAAGGAAAATGAAATTAGCCTCCCGTCTCACAGGTATGCAGATTCAAATACATTTACCTTGAGCTTCTCACTCTCCCTCACAGCCTCCTGGAGCTCCACCTGTAGTTTTTCTAATTCTGCCATGCGACTATTTGCCAGCTCCTGGTTGTGCTCCAGCTCTGCATTGAGACTCTCAAACTATTAAAAAAAGGGAAAAGAAGACCACATTGTAAAAGAAATGTGGACTTTTGGAGGCAAGTTGCATATAAAAACGTGTTACACAACACTAAGTAAAGATTTAAACATGTACTTTCGTCTAACCTTTTGAATGTTCAGTGTAATCTGGCCTCCAGCCAGCCCACCTGAGCTGCCAGTGCTGCTGTATCCTGACTTGAGCTGCAGACAGAAAACACAGAAAATGTGTCAGGAAGTAACAACATAAAGTAAATGATTGTTATTGTGTGCGTTTAAAAAAAAAAAAGAAGAAAAAAGTGTCACATCTGCACATGCAGTTATGGACAAACAAGCTATTTTAACTAAAAACACTTGTGTGCATATCCACATAGTTTGCATCAAAGTCTTACAGTGTACATTTAAAAGGAAAAAAGAAAAAGACAAACAAATCTTGCCGACCCGGGCTAGAGATCAAATCCATGAAGCAAGATTGGAAGTTTGGGGTTAGAGCTACTTTAACTCACAAAGGGAGAAATATTTAGTTTGTACTTCAGAAGAAACATCTGCTGAGGTGACTTCAGCAGGTCCCTGCACTTTCTAACTAAAACTGATGATTTGCATAGAGATGGAAATTCACAAATTAGACCTGCAATCAGCCTACAGAGAGAAAAAAAATCTGTGGTGTTAGATGATCCAGCAGGATACATTTGTCAAACTTCAAAAGCTTACTACAAAAAAGGGCAGTCTGCCTTTCAAAACAACCACTCTGAACTTAGATCTTAATCCAATCCACCTCAAGTGCACACCAGACTTTCTAAGAATATGCCAGACCTGAAGCAGCTCTGTAAGGAAGCATGGACTAACAACCAGCCAAAATAAACTAATTCCAATTTGCACTATGATGAAAATATGTAAGTAATGTGTTCAACAAAGACTCAAAAGAATACATTTGGCTTATTAGTTAAAGCAGATTGTGTTTGTCTGTACTTGTGAACAAAAGCATACAACTCTACTCTGTAATTCTTCTGACATCCAATTTTCATGATCAGAAAACTGCTGTGCTTCTACTGATGCACAGCCCACCTTTGAGCTGTGCACCAGTAGAAGCAGCTGTTTTGACATGCATTGATGCTTAGAGCCTTATCAATGTCAACTCATGTATTAGAGGGAAAACGACAGAGCCTACGCCTAGTGGAAAGATTTAAAAAATAAATATGCACACTATAAAAAGAAAAAGAAAAAAAAAAAGGGGGCTGATGCAAAAGTTGCAAAGGGACATTAAACAAACACACCTGCTCCATGGCCTCTGCTAGGTGTTTGTTAAGCTTTTGTTCCCTATTGCGCAGTTTCTCAATGTCCCACTGCAGGTCCTCCACCGTTGTCTCCATCTCAGTCACCTTGGTCTCTGAGCTGGTCACCTTGTCCACGAGCTCATTATACTGCAGGAGAGTGGGACATGTGAATAGTTGCTGCATCACTAGTTTTCCTCATTCATTCACCCTGAAACACTCGAAATAACTACACTTGCAAACAGTCAACGTGTATGGTGAGTCACTTAAACAATACTAAGGACTTTGTACCTCCATGGACATCTTATGGTGTCTTCCCTGCAGGAGAGTGGCTAAGTCTCGCAGTCGAGTGTTCTCGTCCAGCAGAGTGCAGTTCAGATTGATGATGTCAGACTGGCTGTCATCTTCAAATCCTGCCAAACCAAACCAAAAAAAACCAAAACCCCCAATACTGTCATTCTAATTTGGCCAAACTAACAAGTATCAAAGGAAGCACTCCAACAACTCAGTTATGATGCATTAAACTCAAAAATCTAGTAATTAGTTTAATGTAAATGATGTAAGATACAGTGCTCAGAGGTTTACTTACACTCATGCACATGAATGTCAGGGTAATTTGGACTTGATTTATTTGAACTGTTCTTTTTTTCAGGATAGAGGGATTTTGAATTTATTTTTGATTTTTTCAAAACCACACAGGGTCAAACGTATCCATATCCAAACACACACACGCCCACTAATATTTGATCAAACATCCCTTAGCAAATTGCTCCCCAATCAAATGTTTTTCATATCCATCAACATGCTTCTTGCTGAATATTTTACCACTCCTCTTAGCAGAATTGTTACGTTTAAATTGGTTGGTTTCCAGGCACAGATTGGGCTTTTTAACATGGTCCACAAATTCTCAACTGGGGTAAGAGCGATGCTTTGGAAAGGCCATTCCAGCAGCTTAACATTGGCCTGCTTTATCCTTTTCAAAACCATTTTGGATGTGTTTGGCATCAGTGTCCCAATGGAACACCTGTGTCACACTGTCAAACTTTGTGTGTGATTTGAGATGAAATTTGAAGAATTTGGAGGTAGTCCTCTTCCGCCGTCATTATTCCATCCACTTTGTGCAATGTACAAGCACCACAGGCAGCAAAACAGCCCCAAAGCATGACCATGTTTGACAACTCAACTCTTAGATTTGAAAGCCTCATCTCTACTACTCCAAACATACCTCCTTTCATTGTGTCCAAACGGCTCAAAGAGGTTTCAACTCTCATCCGAGAAGCTTCTTCACTTCTAAGAGCAACTGGTGGAGAGTCCCAGATTTTTAAGCCCCATTTGTCACGCCTTCAAGAAACTTAAAGTCCAGACACTTTTCTTTCCAAGCTCCTTAGACTACAATGACCTGGATGACTGAGAGCCTTCTACAACACACTTTTCTCCTGAAGGTATTTGGCTTGTGAAATTTGGGCTGATCCAAATTTCATTTGAGCCTGAAGGTGTCAACTTCGGTTCAGAGACTTCCTTCTTGGTCGGCGCCCTCTCAGTCCATGGCGATGTGAAACTCCCTTCACTCTGGCCATTGATCCTGGTGTTTCAGCAGCTTCCAGTTCCTGGGATGTTCCTGAACATCCTAACCAACATCCTCTCATCTGAGAGTGAAAATTTGGGTCTTCTTACAATATTTTGCAAATTTGTGACACATCTGAATAATTTGTATTTATGCACATTTGTTTAAGTTCTTCACAAATAACTGCAGGAGACATTCCCAGCTTTTGTAAATACAGTTCTCCTTCACAGATCTTCACTGAGTTCTTTGGACTTTCCTATTTTTCTGAGTATTGGTAGTCCACAGAGTGCTGTCAAACAAATATTTTTTATGCTGACAGAGAGAAACCACTAGTTGTAGTCCATCATGATCACAAAGAGAAGTTAACAAACCTGAACCTTGTCAAGTTAAAAGAAACTGTAGAACCTTCAACATATTTACAGATTTAAATGAGTTCATGTATATATTTGATTCTGTATAAATTAATTTAACCCTGTGTAAATTAGAAAAAATCCAAATGAAATTCAAACTTGTGCACCTAATTTTTGACTTTTAAATGTCACTGAAGATTAAAAAAAAATGGAAAAAGAACAGTTCAAAGAAATCACTATGATGAACGTATGTAAACTTCTGACTATAACTGTACATTTAAGTGTCAATAACAAACATTTCTCCACAGTTACCTGCAGCTTGGACCACCTTGCACATGTCACTGATGTGACTGTGCAGCCTATCAAAGACGCAGACCAAGCAGGCGATGGCTTCTTTGCTGAATTGCATGCGGTCCTGGAGGTGCAGAGTTAGTTCCTCCTCACTGCTCTGCTCCAGAGTCGACAAGAAACCCTTGGCATTTTCACTCAGGGGAGGAGGTGGTGGTGATGTATCTGCACATATGTAAAAATGATAAAGTCAGCAAGTAACAATTTGATAGAATTCTTAAATATCAATTTAAAAAAAAATTACAATTAAAACAGTAATCTATTGCTGGCACAGTCCAATGTGGTAAAGTCTGGTATAAACAAGTATTTTCCGAGTAATTTGTTATTTAAATACAAAGCAAAGAAAAAAGAAATCTGCCAAATACAGACTGTGTAGATTGGGACTAAAGTCTTGATAATACTCTAGATTTCTGCAGTTTGTAGCCAGCAGTACATGCTAACAGATGGAAGAAATACTGCAACAGTTGCCTTCTTTAGCCCACTATCATTCCCTTTTGCCTCACTATAATTCAGGGGTCAGCAACCCTGGGCATGCTTGCAACAGCTGGCACGCGAAGGGTTAACTGATGGCACGACCATAGCTGGACTGGCCATCGGCCGTTGGTGATTTTTCGTTTTTATGGGCCGAAGATTTTTTTTTTTATTTTCTTTTTTAGTAACGGTAATAAACAATGAGAGGTGGTGGACTGGTCAGGTGCTGGCCGATGTGTAAAAATAACTCCGTTGTTTGGTGGTGGCAATGGCGGAGATTCCACAGAGGCCAGCAGGTGGATGAGGGAAAGGGGAGGCAGGAGGAGAGACCCGAGGCGGGCGCCGAGTGTCAGGTGAACTGAACTTAAGGTAAGAAGTTATGACCTGCAGTCTATCTGGGTTAGATATAAACCAAGTTTAGGTGGAGTTTATTTTCGTTGTGCTGACTTTTTACAGTCAGTTACAATAACTCGTACGATGTTACTGATAGTGAACTTTATTTTTATTCATAAGGTACGTTAGTAGAGTTGCCAACCGTCCCGTAAAAAATGGAATCGTCCCACATTCAGAGAAAATATTACGCGTTTCGTATTGAGCCAAAAAGGAACACAGTTTGTCCCGTACTTCAGCTAGAATGAAACAAAGACACAAAGCTGGATTTATTCTGTCTTTATGCTGCACAGCTGCCTCTTCTCCTCTCATTCTCTCCCCCTCCCTCTCCTGTTGTTACTTCAATCATGAAACTGATCAATGATCAGCTGATCGGCTTTTCTCTCTTGTTTGTTTATCTCCTACTTTGCACCAGAAAGAAGAAACCAGCGGATGTCGCACTAAACAACAGCAGCACGTTTAAGCTTGATCAGCTGTTGTTTAAATTTATTTAATATTAATTTATTTGTAATTAATTTTTTGTCCCAGTCCAGCCCTGGGCAAGACACGTAGTGAATTAATCTGAGAAGGTGCATTAAAACATAAATAGCCAGGCCAGCAGTGCACATCGCAAATCAGCTCGCATAGACACATTAGTCGTGCCGCTTCTTAATGAGAGTATCTTAGCCAACAACCCCAACTACCAGATTCAACTTGTAATTGGCTAAAAATCACTTAGCCTACCGGTGAGAGGGATGTTGCTAGCTGGCAGTTTTTTCAAGCGATGTTGAAATTTCCACATTCCAACACTTCAAATGCTTCAGGAGCTTTCCGCTCAGCGCAGCATCAGCACCACGGAAATACACAGATACATCCGTAGGCTCGAGACAGAATTCACAATGTGCTTTTAGGACTTTCAGGTGTATGGACCAATGTTTTCTTTTCTGATCAAACCAGAAAGGTTTAATGTGCAGCTGGATTTGTCTCGCATTAACTGGCTGGACACAGAGGACATCAAAATGCAGCTGATTGAACTGAAAAGCTCGACTCTGTGGGGGGGTCAAAGTTTGCAGAACTACAAACGCAGTTGGAATCCATAGCTGTGCATGTTCATGGAGCTTGCATTTTCACCTGCTGGACATCACTACCTGACAATTTTAACTGTCTTCAGAACATTGCAGAGGCCTTATTGACAGTATTTGGCTCTACGTGTCTGTGTGAGCAGATTTTCTCTCACATGAAGAGTGTCCTCAGGTAGCCGTCTGAATTCTGGACACTCGGAGACCTGTGTCTCTGAGTGGGAGACCAGAGATCACATTAACATGCGTATCTCTGTATTAACAAACATGCCACATTGGCCCAGTTTATTATTTCTTATCATTGTTGTGAGGAGACCATAAATAGCACTTGCGTTTTCTGTTGTACAGTTCATTTGCTGTTATGGAGTTTTTGTTATGGATAAAAAGTGTCTTTTTTTGTTTCAAAATAGCTGATAACTATTTACTGATAGCTGCCAACATCTGCAAACAAATACAATTGTATAAAGTTGTTCTATGTAGTGTGTAACTGTTCATATAGAGCGTTATTAAATTTATTGCTAATGCAATTATATGGCACACTGACTTCTGAGGAAACTAGATGGCACTCATCAGAAAGGTTGCCTACCCCTGCTATAATTTAATACGCATCTTGAATAATGGTCAACACACAATAAACAAGAATATCCTTAAATTACAAGGCCTGAAGTTCAGTCTTGTTGCATAAAATTAGCTATCAATATAAATAGTAGTGACTCAGACTGATGTAACTTCATGAGTAATGAAAGTCATAAAGATGCACTAAGTTAAATTGAGAATGAATGAATAAAGCAGATTACAATAGTCTATGACAGACGATTTGTCATAAAAAAAAAATTGCTAACCTGTTTTTGTATCCGATTGCGGCTCTGTTGGTGTCAGTAAATCGTCTCCAGTGGGAGGAGGGGGCTGCTGCTGCTCCTCTTCCTGACACTCCTCTTGTTGCTGCTCTGGCCGCTCACCCTCGTTCTGGGCCTCTGGCACAGGAGGGGGAGGCACGCCAGAAGGCAAAGCCAGGTTGACACCATCTTCCTCCATTGGTGTTTGATCGGGGATGGTTGCTGAGGGTGGGGCGGGGGTAGAAACAACTGGAGGATCTGGCTCAATACGTTTGCGCAGAATGCGCACGTTTTCTTCCAACTGCAAGTCAGATAGACATAGAAAAAGGTGTTAATTCTCTTTACAAGTTATTACCATGAGTTTAAGCCTTAGTACAGCTAAGTATATGTATAGCGACACTGCTTTGTGATCCTTCGATGTAAGCTCTTCCTATCATTGTGATGCAGAATTCACCAAGCGTTGGATTGTTCACGTACCAATAGGGAACGTGAGCTGGGATTAGACCACCTGATGATGTGTTGTTGCAATAGTAATCCTGCTCAGTACAAGAGGAACCGCAGGTTCAGACATTTGGTGTCTAGTGCTTGGCTGAGGAGCCAAAGGTGCAAAGCTACCATCTGTGGGATTATGACTGAACAGCCCGCCGGTGTAGGAGAGCTGTTTGTGACTGAACTGGGGGACGGCCGAACAACAGTCGCCCCTCTCCAATTGTGCACCCATGTTTGTGGAGAACGTGTTGCTAAATAACTTCTAAACATCCTGATAACCAACCAATACCTGTCACTATGTGTACAATCAGGTTAAGGCAGACAGGTGGAAAACATGTACAGGATACATAGGACGTGGAGCCTGGACCTATGTATATAACAACTATCCTCCTAGACATGCTGATCAATCTGGATGAAACCTACTATATAACCTGCCTAAGGTACCATGATTATCTATAACACCTATATAGCTTTTGGGAGTTATTTTTATAACACTCAGATCCTTACAAATTACAAAAAGATGACAATCCATCAGATGGAAGAGCTGGGAAATGCTTTCTTAATTTATACATGCACATGTGCCTGCTATAATTGGTAACAGGAAAAAACATTAAGATCTGCAATTACCAGATATAAGCCAAATTGGTTTGCCTCACACAAATGCAAGCGTGCTAAAAAAACAGATTCATCTGACCGCTGCGTTTAAATGAGGTTTTTATAAAATGTGCCAGTTCTTAAATCAGGTTAGAGTGGAAACTAAAATTCAAGAATGGATTCTAACAATATAATGAAATGCACAGAATTACTTGTGACCAGTAGCGATTAACAATCAGCAAGGTAGTGTCATCAGTGGCTTGTCTCTTCTCCAGCTTCTCAATTTTCTCTCTCAGCTCATCCTCCATTGCCTGTCTCTGCTCCAAGCGTTCACATAGCTTCTTATTCTTGAACTGGAGAACCTTCATGTCCATTTCCTCCTGAATTAACAAACACATACAAACAGAGAAACAAAATAATGAGTGTTAGGGATTGTAGATGTTGTCTGGCAAAAATAGATGACAGATTGTGCCTTGAGAGTGTGAGGACCATATAACTCACCGTAGAGGAGACTCCAGCTATGCGTATTGGCTCAATTAGCGTAGTGGTGGTCTTCTCTTCTTTCTTGCTTTTCTTTTCAGGTGGGCCAGGGGGGCTGTCCCCGCCTGGGGGACGCTTTCCTCCCCCAGCACCTGACATCTTTCCTTCCCTGCATTACATCAAGCAAGGCATGAAGAATTATAATTCATTCATTTTGTGACAGCAAAGGGACGGCGTTAGCCTTAAATCAAAAATGCAATTTTAAATTTTAAAAGGTTCACTTTTCTGGTCCACTAGCATTTACATGCCGACTTATTACTGTATAAAAGGTATGCCTGCAGAATTACCAACCATCTTAATTCCATATTGCTACAAAGATTAAAGATCTTTTGCAAGCTTGCAGCTTGCTACTGCTAACCATGCTAATGCTACGCTAAGGCTAACGGACGGCGTTATTGGTTCAAGATTCCGAGGTGGTCGGGGTTTTTATTCATTATCCATCCCTACATACACAAAATGTTCTTAAACAGGCATATGTGTGTCTTTTCACAAGAGAAATGTTATCATTACAAACCTTAACAACCAGTAGCTGAAACGTAAGTCAGGACATCAGAGAAGCAACAGGAAATATGCAGCTAACGCTTCTTCTTCGTTGGTTTTAAATGTTCCTTACAATAACGGGAGAGCATTAGCGCCGCCTATTGCTTGCAATTCACATAATGTAAAGATTAAGTATTCCCGTTGGTAACAACAAGTAAAATTAAGAAAATCACTCAAAACACGGACTACTTCCTTGGGATACGGTGCTTTGAAGTGCAGCTACTCGAATTTATCTGGAGAGTGTATTCGAGACCTCAAAAATGCAAACCATGCTATCACGTCCCCTCCGGCCTCTCGGGGGCGCTCCTGCGGCACACTGTAATAATAACTTCCAGGACTGTGACCAGAATGTAAACAGTGCTCAGGTGATAGTTAACTGCTGTTAACATTAACGGTAGCTAATTTCGTTACTGTAGCCGCTTAATCGCACACGTTATGGCTTCACTATAGATTCCTCGACCTGAGAGGGCTTCCTGATTCCTCGTTTCCCTCTCTGTCTTGTCGTTTGATTGCATAAATGGTGAGTAGCTTCCTGTTCGGTCAGTGAACCTGCTGCTGTATCAAGGCCATAGCAAAGACAGTTACCTAACCGTTTTGATGGACTTCTAAATAACAATAGGTCGAGGAGATGTGTGTATACACGTTTGACCTGCTAACTAGATTTAAACTAAAGCTAAGGGCACAAGAGTTAGGTAACTAGTTCCTGTTTATTCAGAACCACTGGTACAAACTAAGACACGTGACTATTTTTTTTTAACAGCTCCATAAGCTGTAAACATGACCAAAGACATCGTTGTTGGGGACGAACTACCAGACTGGGTGGGGGCCAAGGAGTTTTATCAGAAGTATGATCCTAAAGAGGTGATTGGCAGGTAAGTCAACCAAAATAGATATACAATGCTGTTAAAAAGCATCCATCGTGATTTGTTTGTTGCTGTCGTTGCTTTTCATATTTGTTACACTGTATGTTTCATATCATCAATAAATTTTAAATATTAGACAAAGATAACCCAAATAAATTCGAAAGGAGGAGAGAGGGAGGGGAGAGGGAGGGGAAACAGGAGGACAAAGGAGGGAACAACTAAGCTGTAGTGCCTCTTCACCTCACTGTGCAATACCTTTTGTGCAATACTTTTGTAAATAGTCAACGGTGCAATAGACTCAATACTTGAAATGTGCAATTCACTTGTATTTTTATTTTTATTCCTATTTATTCTATTTATCCCCTTCGTATATTTTATTTATATTGTCTCTGTATTTATATATATGTGTGTGTGTATAACTCTGTAACTTCTGTCGGTGCTGTGCTTTTTTGGAAATCGAATTTCCCAGAGGAACCCACCCGAGGGATTAATAAAGTTCTATCTTATCTTATCTTATCTTATCTTAAATGCAGTTTTTGTTTATTAAAGGTGGAAAAAAAAGTTACTGACATCTATCAATCTTGAAAGAGTTACAAAAACAAGCCTTTGGAACTCCATGGAGAAATGAAGAAAACCTGAAAATGCGGTGAACCTTCCTAGGAGTGGCCGGCCTTAAAATGACTCCAAGATGCCACCGACAACATCCAGGACGTCACAAAAGAACCCAGAGCTACATCTAAAGAACTGTGGGCCTAACTTGCCCCAGGAGCTGCTTTACTGCCTCAGAACCTCAATAACTTGCTATAATTGATGAAACAATGAATTCTGCGCTCTACCAGAAGATCCAGAAGGAGAATGTACAGCAGTCTGTTAAGCCACTGACACTCAAGCCC
Organism: Copadichromis virginalis; assembly: GCF_057382275.1. Classification (NCBI taxonomy): domain Eukaryota; kingdom Metazoa; phylum Chordata; class Actinopteri; order Cichliformes; family Cichlidae; genus Copadichromis; species Copadichromis virginalis. Next base: position 13,349,040 of record NC_140625.1, read on the forward strand.
ACACGGGTTATGCAGCAGAACAATGATCCAAAACACACCAGCAAGTCCACATCTGAATTCTAAGAAGAGTGGAACAAAAGTGTGTTCAGGTTATCTTTGTCTAATATTAAAATGAGTATAATGATCTGAAACATGTAAGTGGAATGGGGCAAATACTGTGCACAAATACTGTACACAGAGCTACTGTGTACATTTTTAAAACCGTGTCATTTCTTTAATAATGTTGAAAATGCACTGTATTGTATGCTCATTGTCAGGGGTGTGAGCAGTGTGGTGCGCAGGTGTGTGCACAGACACACGGGCCAGGAGCTGGCGGTGAAGATTATCGAGATCACAGCTGAGAAGATGACAATCCAGCAGTTGGAGGAGGTGAAAATTTCCACGCTGAAAGAGATCCAAGTGCTCAACATGGTGAAGGGACACCCCTCCATCAGTACGTTGCTGTTCTCTCTCCTTTTGTTAAGGAATCATAAAATTTCTTTCCATAAAGTTTGGTAAGTGTTAAAGTTTTCTTCTGTTTCATTCCCTTTAGTCACCCTCATTGATTCCTATGAGTCTGCTACATTCATATTTTTGGTGTTTGATCTGTGAGTATGAGGACAAAAAACTATTAAACTAAATACTTTTTACACTCCCAACCTGAAATTCAATTTTTTTTCAACAACATTTGTCAATTTGCTGTCTTTTGTTGACAGCATGAGACGTGGAGAGCTGTTTGACTACCTCACAGAAAAAGTTACCTTAAGTGAGAAGGAAACCAGGTGAGCCGCAGCATGACTGCACTATATCTGTATTAATTAATACTAGCAGCATTTTGCATTGGGCACATCATAAAGTTCTGTTTCTGCAGACCATATTGCAAAATATGCCGCCTTTCAAGATTTTATTTAAAAGTTATCCAGCGAGCAGCTCTGCGTTAAAGAGCTGCTGAATATCTAAATATAATCACACGTTTGGTGTCGACTCCCACTTTTAATCTCGTGTCACGCAGCCCAACTTAATCTCACATCAAAAAAGCCGAAGCCTCAAAGCTGCAGCTTTAAAAAAGAAAAACACTCATGTTTTTGGGGTGGTTGTTGTAGTTTTGTAGTGTTTGTTATTAGCATTGTCCTGCTGAAAAATGCAAGGCCTTCCCAGAAAAAATGTCTGGATGGGAGCACATGTTGCTCTAAAACTTGTATATACATTTCATCACAGATGTTGCCTTTCCAGATGTGCAAGATCACAGTCGCAGTGCTGCTTTTTAGCTTTGTTGCTTGCGTACAGAGATTTCTCCAGATTCTCTGAGTTGAGGTTATGGGAGTTCATATTATGTATAGTAGATAATGAGGTATTCAAAGTCTTTGCAACTCATTGAGGAACATTATTCTAAAATTGCTTCACAATTTTTAGATGCAGGTTTTTGCAGATTGTTGACTCTCTACCCATCTTTATTTCTGAGAAGCTCTGATTCTCTAAGATTTTCATTTTATACCCAATCATTTTAATCACTTGGTGAAGCCAGCAATGTTGTGTATCCCATGAATAATCAAGCCAAAGATATGATTAAAATTACACAAACATATTACACAGTGTTTACTCTGAACCTTAGACACGCTCGGACGAAATCTATTTTACACGGATCAAATGTGTGTATTCGGTTCTTTACAGGAGCATGATGCGAGCTCTGCTGGAGGCCGTGCAATACCTTCATTCCCTCAACATCGTACACCGGGATCTGAAACCGGAGAACATTCTCCTGGACGATTATGGCCATATCAAACTCTCTGACTTTGGTTTTTCCGTGCAGCTACAACCTGGGGAGAAGCTTCGAGGTATGGCTGTGGATCATGAGCATATCCTGTGACAAGTGTTCATCCATTATTAGTTTAAAACAATCTTTTCTGTTATAATCAGAGCTCTGTGGGACACCTGGTTATTTGGCGCCCGAAATACTAAAGTGTTCCATGGATGAAATGCACCCAGGCTACGGCAAGGAGGTCGATCTGTGAGTCTGTCTTTGTTCGGCGGAGATTTACAAACGTGCTACTTCTCACTGCCGTTTCTAACATTTGCATGGTGTGTGTTTCTAAGCTGGGCCTGTGGAGTCATCCTCTTCACCTTACTAGCTGGCTCGCCTCCATTCTGGCACCGTAAGCAGATGCTGATGCTGAGGATGATAATGGAGGGTCGCTATCAGTTCAGCTCCCCAGAGTGGGACGACCGGTCTGACACTGTGAAGGATCTGGTAAGCTCATACAGTCAGCTTATTCTGTACTGCAGCAACCCTAATATTGACATTTTCAGTGCAAAGAATAAATCATATTGCAGTATTTGCATCTCTTAAATCATTCATGTGTACTTCTGTAATCTTTGTGCTTGTGATACTCAGATATCCAGGCTGCTGGTGGTGGACCCAGCTAACCGTCTCACTGCTGAGCAAGCCTTGGCCCATTCCTTCTTCAGGCAGTACCAGCGGGAGGATGTGAGGCTATTCAGCCCCAGAAAGACGTTTAGGGTGAGCCGCTGTGTTAGCCCAGCATTGTTATTGCCGCTGATTTAAACTGTCTGTGGAAAAAGGAAATAAATTCCACATGCTTCCATGCATCCAGGTTCTGATAGTGAGCGTGCTCGCCTGCATCAGGATGTACAGCCGCTACCGCAGGGTGCGGCCGCTAACCCGAGAGGTGCTGGCGAGGGATCCTTACTCCATCCGCGGCGTGCGCAAGCTCATCGACGGCTGCGCCTTCCGGATCTACGGGCACTGGGTCAAGAAAGGGGAGCAGCAGAACCGAGCAGCCCTCTTTCAGAACACTGCTAAGATCATGCTGCTAGAGCTGGAGGAGTTTGAAACATAAAAGGTCAACCTCGTCGCTCAAAAACGCTTTTATGTATCCGTTTGCATGTGCTGTCATTGCGGTGTTTGCTCCATCGAGTTACTGTTTCAAGATAAGGAATGCAGGGACGGGGGATCTTTGTGTGCCTTAATGCGCATCGTGGCTCTGAAAGTTCAAGATAAGCATGCACCACTTAATATTCCTTATCTGTTGTTGTCTGAAACTCCCTGTCAGGTCATCCGGTTTGCAGTGCAATTTGCCGTTGAGGACACCTTGCACGATCTCTTTAGTAAAACTCATCATAATATATATTTAGGATTTTATGTGTTAATCGTCCGTTATAACTGAGTAGGCCAGTGGCGTCAAACTCATTTTAATTCATGGGCCACATGCAGCCCAATTTGATCGCAAGTAAAAGTGTTTCATAATAAAAATCTATTTTAAAAAAATCTTAAAAATGTTCCTTTTCTTTTAGCGGCGAGTACAATTATGTATTTAATAAATCCTACATTTACTAAACAGATGATGGTGAAATTAAGTGTCGCTCTTAACGACTTACAAGACGAGTGGCCCACAGTGTGTGTGTTTGACCCCTCTGATGTAGAGAAAGCACTGTGTAGGTTAAGTGGAAATCAAAGCACTGAGATTAGTTATTAGTTATATACCTAGTATGCTCATATTGACTCTACTTGAGTAGCTTTGCATGATTCACGGTTCATAAAAACACTTGTATGTCTTTTACTGCGCATTAGTGCAGACCTTCAGGCCACACGACCATTAAGCCAACTTTCTTCCTTATTACCTGAAACTTTAATATAAACACGTAACATTGTAATACTACAAAAACAGCAGAAAATAAGGAAAAAGCATAATAAGTCTCCTTTATTAGACACATACAGGTACATAGAAGTGCTGCGTTAAAGCTCAGATTTACATATATGCCAGTATTACGAGTCAGCACTGGGGCACATGTGTGAAATATTCAAGTTAAATATTTGGAGTGTTTGTCGTGTTTCATGCATGCAAGCATTCCTCAACAGGAAACCCACTCAAGACTAACTGTGAACATCGTTTGCGACTGTAAAACTAACAAGCACCATTCCTAACTCAGTTCATTCTTTCATCTAGAGAGAATTACGTTCTTTTGATTTCCTGGAAGTGCCTGTTTGGGGAAAAAAACATGTAATTATATAAATGCAGGTATAAAGTATGTTGTGCTGTACATGGAGAAAAATGGTTTTATTGACAATAAAACAAATGTTTTAATCGTGCTGCTTTGTAGGAGTGCTTTATTTGAAATCTACCACCTATCTAGATGGGGTAAAAAAAAAGTGTGTTATTTTTTGGCTTTGTGGCTGTTCTGTGAGTAATCTAAAGCACTGTTTTGCTGAGATGCTTTTTCTTTAATCCGCTGATCTAGTTGCCCAGACACAAGCATCATCTGCTCTCTGACTTGTTGCTCTATCAGTGCCTTCAGCTCAGATGTGGCTCCTGAAAGAGAGGAAATGAAGCCGTTCCTTGCATGACTTTGCTTGGGCTGTGTTGGACTGTAAAAGTTATGCCTGCAGCATAACTGCTGCGCTGCCGTGATTTTTACCTGCTGGGGCCGCGATGGAGGCTTGCTGTGTTTCAGAAGACGTCCCATCTTCCGCCTCTGTCTCATTCTCAACACCTGGTCGGATAAAAGTAATAATAAATATAGCTCAGTACTTTTTTTTTTTACTTTTTTTTTCTAAATATCCCATTTTTAATGCAACACATAACAAGGCAGGTGCTGGATTAGAGGAGTTTTTTTTTTTTCTTTTAATATTCATTTCCACAGGAAGTGAAAAGGAGATTAAGAATGTTTTGCAAGAGTACATCTGATCCAATTTCACTCTAACCACAACTGTGCAAGATTGGATCACACATGTAGTCACTGCAAAGAGGTAGAAGACCATTTTTATACACTACATGAACTGAATTTCTGAGCCAGCTATACAAAGAAATCCATGCCATGAAGCACCCGGCATACTGTTTCTGTACTGGTGATAATTCCAGAGAAGGGTCGGAGCTCTGCAGTTAAGTGAGCCAGCAGAGCATTGGCTGGGTTTCTACAGTTCCTAAAAGCGTCTACTTTGCAATAATCTCACTTACAGGTGATGGTAGAATATGTATGAGAGAAAAACTTTTACAAAATGAGTTGTTGCAATGGCGACATCCTATTACAGCGCCACGCTCAAATTCAGTGAGCTCTTTAGAGCGACCCATTCTTTCACAAATGTTTGTAAAGGCAGACTGCGTAGCTTGTTGCTTCATTTTATGCATCTGTGGCAATGCGACTGAAAACATCTGAATTTACTTTCTTTCTTATCTTAACACTGTATGATTTCAGATTGCTTTTCCTTTTTTTGTCTTCATTGTCTGACAGCTTTGTTTGTGCCAAACATGTTTGCTTTTCCAAGATGAACTCTGTAAATTCTCTATAGGCTCTTCTTCGTGTGTTACTTTTATCTGTTTTTGTTTATTCATTTCTATTCGTGTTATTTCTGTTAATACAGTATATGTGTGATATGGCATTGTCTAAACTGACAGGCAGGAGGGTAAAAGAAAGAGGGAGAAAGAAAAAAGGGAACAGGGGAGAATAAAGGCGAGAATAAAATATAATTGCTCTCCCCCGCTATATGTAACTTTAATGCTACTAAAAACTTTGCTTTTTACCTGGCGCAGAAGAATCCTCCACGGTAGGGGATCCAATATCCGGCATCCCAGAGTATCTCAAAGACAGATCAAGATTCACCTGTTGGTGGAAAAAAAAACTTACTTAAAATGTATTTGGTACACAGGGGGCACTACTGAGAACAGGAAAGCTGCACAGAGGGTAACTAACATGGCCCAAAAAAATCATTGGCTGCCCACTGCCACCCCTGGAGGCCATCACCAGATCCTCCTGTCTCAGGAAAAACCAGGGCCATCACAGGTGACCCCTGGTAGGCACCTCCAGACTCACTAACAGCTTCTTGCCCTGGGCCATTCAGACTGTTAACACTATCCCCCCACAACACACCCACCCACCTCTAGCCACTCAGAATCTATTCAGACCAAGTCTTTTCTCCAAGCACTTTGCTCTCCATTGTGTGCCTTTCTATTGCTTTGTACATACATATATACATATTCCTCTAGTTTGTATATATCTCTTCTGTTCCTATATATTCCTGATGTCTTTACTATTTTATTTTTTTTACTCCTGCACAGCTGTCGTGGAGCACCCATAATTTCCTTGTATGACAATGACAATAAAGGGTTATTCTATTCTATTCTATTCTATTCTATTCTATTCTATATTTGTTTGTTTGTATATTTGTGATATAATTTATTATTTCACAAACAAGCATGTAGCACTAAATACAATCTATGTGCTTTAGAAATACATTTTACTTTACCTAATGACAAATACTGAAAACTCAAGTCAGTTAATTCATGACATTTACCTGTGTGGTAAAGATATATTTATATAGCTTGTAGTGTTTCATGTAGTTGTTGAGGATGTATGTTAAGACACGGTTAACCTCATCAGCATTGAAGAGGCTGATGCTGAACGGAGGCCGCTGTAGAGGGGAGACACACACGCACACACAAACACACTATGAATCAGCATTACAGTCGTGGATCTGTATGAGTTTGAAAATGAAACAGTGACTGCCAAATTTTGCACACACCCTGACTGAGTGGCATAACAGAAGCTCTCTGCAGTACTTGAAACACTGCTCCGAGTTATTGAGTGGAGTTTCTGCAAGAAAGGAGGTTCAGACACATGTCATGTAAAGTTAAAGGATACTTTGGCATTTAATGGTGGTGATGCAAGTCACGTGACACTAGGTCAACAATCTTACTAAGTTAATCACTGACTCATAAGATTGTACAGTATTTCCTTCAATTGCCTAAATACTGTATTTTTTTTACAGACTTAACAGAAGAGTTGAGTCTGCGCTAAACAAATGTTGTGAGGAGAAGAGATCATTTGTACTGTTTTGATTTTAAACACATCATTTTCAAAGCCACATAGACCCCCGCCTTGCTGACTACACATAGTTAAGATAAAGCTACTTTGCTTACCCACGTTGGCTTCATGAATTGACTTGATAATGGACAAGAGAGTAGACGTTTGTTCTTTGTTGAAGCTGTGCTCTCTGCAGAAAAGCACCGTCTGAACGTACAGCTCCAGAAGAACTCCCTTTCTGGGTTCAGGGAGGTCAACTCGAAGCACACTGCACAGAGCACTGTCACAGAGGAGAACAAGTAACCCCCCTAAATAACGTCTGTGCCCTATAATTGAGTGATTATTGTTTATAAATGAGTGACAGAAACCTCTCCAGATCGGGAATGGATTGCATTTTGTTGATCTCTTCCATATCATGGTAGCTTACATCTGTCCTGAGGGAAATAGATTCATGGATAAATATTACAATCAGGCAGGCAAAGTGTAAATAAAATGGAAGCTAACGAAAATGATCTGCACCGTGTGTGTGACCCAGCTCTCACCATAGCATCACTTTAGCTTTCAGGTCATGTGGTAGCTACAAAAGAAAACGATGCTTTTTATACATTGTAATCCATTACAAATAATAATAAAAGCTCTGTCAATTGTAAGATGTAACATGAATATTTATGCCAAAATTGTTTTTTTTTTTTAATTAACAGAGGCTAAATGAGTAGGAAGTAAAGAGAACCGAACACAGAAGCAGCGAATAAAACTTGAAGAGCATACCTTAATTGTCCCATCCATTTTTAAAAGTTATTATTTCTTTAGGTGAAATAACTAGCTATAGTTAAAATGGACAGACTTCAAAACATGTTTTACAGTTTAAAGAAAATATATCAGAAAATAAATCTGCCTGGAGTATGCTCCGTTTTGTTAGCCACCTGTATCCTAGCAACAGGCCACTTTTTTCTTTTTCCGGTTCAGTGTCCTACAAAATAAAACAACTAAATAAACATTTCTTTACTGTTTATCACATTATTATACATCATGTTATATAATTTAATAGATCTTATTTATGCAGCAATGCTCTTAAAGGTAACGGCATGAGCCGCACTGATTTGTTATTATCTTATAATTTAATGTAAAGTGAAGTGCCCCCCCCCCCACACACACACACACACACACGCACACACACACACGCACACAACGAAACAAAACAAAAAGAAAACCAAAACAATAATAATGAATTAATTAAAAACCTCATCACTTGGTACATTTGCAAGTCCTCGGTTAAACCCATGATGATGAGATCAGCGCTCTGTGGGAGTCATCCATCTGCTGTTGGATTTCTTGTTCTTGTGGCTGAAAATAGGAGGCTAACGACCTTTGTCTGTATGTTTTCGGATCGTTATGCCAAACGTAGTGCCAACATAATGCAGGATGAAGAGTCGAAAGTTAAATCTAAAAATAAACAGAGAGAAAAAAAATTGCAGGCGAAAGATGTAATGAGCCAGGCTGTTGTGTGATAAATAAAAGAAAATTAAAGATGCTGGGTTTGGAACTCTTTTTAAGCTCTCCATCGCTGCGTGAAGCTGTAACCATGGCAACGCCATAAACCTGCCTGAGTTTTCTGTCAACAGCTGTGTGCTTTTGTTTTTTTGTTTTTTGTTTATGTTTATGTTTTGGGGTTTTTTTTTTGGGGGGGGGGGGGGGGGTGTCATTAACTGAATCCAAAGCGATGCATAGCAAACCTAATAGCGAGAAGCTTTGGGGGCTATCTGTGCGACTGCTGTGGCTTCCGTGTTTGTTTACGGGGTACCACATTCCTGTTTCTCTTGCCTCACGTTTCTGCTGCAGGCCTTAACATCTTCATGAAGTAGTATGGAAAGCCTGTTCAACAGGCTGCTCGTCACCCTGACTGAGCTGCCGCTGCAGTTTAAGAACATTATCCCCATTTAATCTACTTTGCCTTCTGCTGCACGCAGGTGGACAGACTGGCAGATGGAGCTGGGCGGCACAATCAAACACCCGCTTTCCGTCCTTAATTGCACGTAGTGGGTTTTTCTCTGGACACAGTCGACATTTTTTAATTGTTCTCACCTTGAGCGTTGATGGTGGACTTCATCTTTTGTTTGCAGATACTCTGATTCATCTAGTGACTGCTTCATCAGTTAATAGGGAGGTTTTACCCGGACATGGAGGAGCCCGACATACGACAACAGAAGCTGGACAACCAGGTGAAGATACAATGATTATAATTTAAATATATCTTTTATATATTCTAGTTTCCACTGGTACAAGAATCGTAATTGCAAACATTACATAGGTTTTACCATTTTGTAAAAAGCATGCAAGACTGTCACAGTGAGACTGGAGCAAACACTAAAATTTTGTCAATTGTTGCTCACAAGTACTAACATTTAAGCATAGCTTTACAAAAATAGACACATTTAAAAAAAAAATCTTTCTCCAGTTGGAAAAGGTCAGAACCACCTGCTGTTTCCTGAGCTGCTAAACTTCAAGTCCCAGACACGTTTATGCTATACAGTATGCGGTTTTGATCTATTTAAGCTTTACATATATGCCCTATAGTAGTCACGTCAGCACGTAACCCATAGTAGTAAAGTACTAATCCTAAATTAAGAACTAGCAGTATTAGTGTAGTAAACTGTGAAAATGAAAATGCAGGTGCATGAGCAATCATTTAGGCTGTCCAGAATTAAAACCACTACAACTCACTATCTAACTTCCCAGAGCCCTTCCCTTAGCCTGGTTCTCCTGGAGCTTTCTTCCTGGTAAAGGGGAGTTTTTCCTTCCCACTGTTGCCAAGTGCTCGTCCTCTGACTGTTGGGTCTTTACCTTAAATATAAGCACTTTTAGGTGACTGTTGTTGTGATTTGGCAATACATAAATAAAATTGAATTCAACTGAATTCAGTTGCATGAGAGAGAAAGCAGAACATTGTTTTATTAATGACTCTCAAGAGCCCATTTGGACCATATCTATGTAAATATATTTCCATGTGTGAACACTGTGTAGAGACTGAGTTTGTCTGATGTGTGACCCACAGCGAACCCTTTTGATGAAGAAGCAGCAGAAGAAGAGAGCTGATTCTCAAATGGTGTTGACCAACCGGGACACTCGAGAGAAGAATCGAAAGCACAAAGCTGTCCACTCTGATGAGACGCCTCTGTTGATCAGCCAATCACTGAGTAGCACTTCTCTTAGTGGTTGGTGTTAGAATAATTAATTAGAATAAATCATTAAAAAAAAACTAAACATGTCTTTACAATGTGTGATTTAATTTTTTATTTTTTCATCATTTATAAATCTTTTTTGTTTGTTTGTTTTTTGCTTATTTTGAAGATCAAGTTGAGCATGCCCATGATAACCCACTGGATGTGATTACACTTGGTGAAGGTGACACAACAGCAAATGTGGAGTTAGATGAGATGCCTGCAGAGAAGCCAGTCGTTCCCAAGAAAATGAACTTGGAGATTGACAGAGAGCCTGAGGTGAAATACGAAGGGGCCAACGAAGCCCAAGCGGAAGGGAAAAAGACAAAGAAGAAAGATGTGAAAAAGGACAAAGCCAAACGTAAGCGGTCATGTAAGAAACTGTCCCGTGCTTTGATGAACGCTGTTCGTTACAGACGCCTATTGATCAGCAACTAACTGCTTTTTCAGAGGTGGAAGAGACAGAGGAAAAGAAGAAAGAAAAAGACACGGAGAAGAAGGAGAAAAAAACAAAGAAGAAGAGCAAAGACTCTGTCGACGCACCGAAGACAAATAAGACAACCAAACAAGAGCGCAAAAGTAATAAAACAAATTCACACTTCCACTCTAAGAGCTTTGCATCTAACAAGAAAAAACCCACTTCCATTAAATTAAAGGAGCTTCACATCAAGCTTTATGCAAATGTCTGCTCTTTTACAGAGAAGAACCTACAGGAGGCTTTAACGTCTGAAGCAGTGTCAGCAGAGGTAAGCCCAGAGAAGACTAAACAAGATCAAAGTGAAGCTGAACAAGAAGAAGAAGAAGAAGAAGAAGAAGATGGGCTTCAGAGGAATGCTTCTCAAACACCTAAAAGGAAAAAAGACCTGGACACATGTGAGAGAAAAATCTGTTCTGCATGATGTCTTGATGCATTCTCAATCATCCAGGAAAGTAAATCTCCAAAAGTTGATTCTGTTCATCTGGACGTAGCGTTTTGTGGGAGAAATGTTTCGTCACTCATCCAAGTGACTTCTTCAGTCTCGACTGACGAAACGTTTCTCCCACAAAACGCCACGTCCAGATGAACAGAATCAACATCTGGAGGTATTCTGTATGATCCCCGGTTCTTTAAAGTTTTATAAAAGAACATTGTCATTGTTTATCTCCATAGCCAGATGCCAAATAAGTGACGAGAGCAAAGACGAGGAGGTCCAAGAGAAAGAGAAAAAAGAGAAAAAGTCACACAAAGCAGAGAAAACTACACGAAGTCTAGCGTCCCTGAACTCCAACTACAGGGAGAGTTCATCTACAGCCAGTGAATCTAATGAAAGAGTAAGACGTTACAGGCGCAAGAAGCAAAAACAAACAAAAAAACAAATGGAAAAGATCTCAAAAAATCATTTACATCCTTTTTCTTTTCAGCCAACTTCTCCAATATCAGTGGAAGATCTTGAGAAGTTTGCCTTACGTCCTGCTCCTAGAGATGTGACGATCCAGTGCAGGGTCACGAGGGACAGGAGAGGCATGGAGAAGGGCATTTACCCAACTTACTACCTCCACATGGAGAAAGAGGATGGAAAGAGGGTTGGTGCACTGATTTTAGCTACAGTAATTTCATTTTGCTGTCGTATTTGTGTCAAAGCATCATTCTCTCCCTCTGTTTAACCACTGTGCCACCTCTAGGTGTTTCTAATGGCGGGCCGAAAGAGAAAGAAGTGCAAAACATCCAACTATCTCATCTCTACTGACCCCACAAATCTATCCAGAGATACAAACTCCTACATAGGAAAACTAAGGTGATTTCACCATTTAAAATGAAAAAATGTAGTATGATCTGGTCTTTTGGTCTTGTGCCACAGCTCTAATCGGTTGTAACCTCGGTCATTTTCATCCCAAAATTCCTTGGAGATCTTTGGACAGCTGAACTCACTTTTTAAACCTTTTTATTTACATAGAAAATTCAGGTTTTTCATAAAAATTAATTCAGCGAGTTATAGTAAAAGTAAAGCAAAGTAAAAGTTGTGATTTTTACTTTGCTTTCTTTAAAGAATTGTCTTATCTGCAGCATTCACAGCCATGCCGACCTTTGCCACTCTCGCTGTAAGTTTGTTAAGGTAATCTGGAGGCGTTTCACACCTCCAAAGCACCTCCAGTAAGATGGATTGGCACTTCTTACATGCCATATGGTCAAACTGTTCTCATGACAGCTGAACAGAGCAGGAAAGGGTCTGCTTTATTATACCAGCTGACTGCTTCTTTGAGAGGTATGAAATATCTGCGTGGTTTTAAAGTAAACTGGCTTCAGTCGAGCAGCGTCCGTCATATATCTTGCACAGATCTCCCACTTCACCACTACCAAAGTACACACTCCTTCACATTTCCTTTATGATACTCAGAGCTCGTGTCAGGCACGTGCCCAGTTGCCTTATGTCTAACAACTGTTCCTTAGAACTGTTGGTCGCCCCATGATCGGAAGGTCGGCGGTTCGAATCCACTTAACGGCTACCCTGAGGTACCCCTGAGCAAGGTACCGTCCCTACACACTGCTCCCCGGGCGCCTGCTTAGTGGGCTGCCCACTGCTTCACTGAGTGAATGGGTCAAATGCAGAGAAAAACAAGTAATTTCCCCATGGGGATCAATAAAGTATCCATTATTATTATTATTATTATTATTAACACTTCAAATGCACAGTAACCTGTCTGGCTTAGCCAGAAATCATTTGCCCTGCAATAGAATCTATGACACATGGGAGGCTCCAGCTACAGACATAAAGAACTCAAGAAAAAGCACCATAAGATTAGTGTGAGAGCACCACGAATGTGTAAAAAAAAAAAAGCCACTGCACTCCATCTGTGATTGCTGATGTTCCAATCTGGACCAAAGTGAACTGACAGCCATCTGAAGAGTGAGCCCGGCTAATAGTTGGGGTTTAAAAGCACTTGTCACCACTCTGGCCTTTTCCCTAACAAAGATCTGCAATGCTGACTTACCGGAAAAAATAAGTGAGCATCAAAGCATCTGTGGTGTGTGTGCTAGCTCAAATTGTTTTAGATCATGATTGTGATAGGACTCATTTGTTTCAGGTCAAATGTGCTAGGTACAAAGTTCACAGTCTATGATGGAGGTGAAAACCCGGAGAAAAAACCTTTCATAAAAGAGTGTGAATCAGCGAGGCAAGAGCTAGCAGCAATTTGCTACGTAGGTACCACACACACACACACACACACACACACACACACACACACACACACACACACACACACACACACACACACACACACACACACACACACACACACACATGCATGCTATTTGCAGAACAGACAAAGCTTTCCAACATGCATCACAACCATTTATCACATTCCAGGAGACAAATGTGCTGGGTTTCAAGGGTCCAAGGAAGATGACGGTGCTCATCCCTGGCATGCTGGAGAATGATGAAAGAGTGGTCATCCGGCCCAAAAATGTATAAGTAAAACATAAAACTCATTCACAGTGTTATTAAACCTGTGATAGGAGTGAATTATTTCAGATCAACTTATCTTATCCTCTTATTCCAGGACCTGGAGACTCTGTTGACCCGCCATGCAAATGGCAACACGGACAAACTGGTCACCTTGGTGAACAAATCCCCGAGCTGGAACGAACAGACTCAGTCGTACGTGCTCAACTTTCACGGACGTGTCACCCAGGCCTCTGTCAAAAACTTCCAGATCATCCACCCTGACAATGGTAGGGCGACTTATTGTCCGTCTCTGAATAACCACTGGAGAAACGATTTGGCTCATTAACTTCAATGCCCTCCTGTTTTTTCCAGAGGACTACATCGTGATGCAGTTTGGCCGCGTAGCTGAGGACGTCTTCTCGATGGACTACAGTTTCCCTATGTGTGCCCTGCAAGCTTTTGCCATCACCCTCTCATCCTTTGATGGCAAGCTGGCCTGCGAGTGAGCGATGCTGGTGTGCCTCAAGTGCTTAAAGAGATCCCCACACAGGATCAGTTTTCATGTTCTGTATCCTGCCGGACTGTAACACTAACATATACATTTAATATGCCACAGACATCAGAGGAGACTTATTTTATAGGGCTGTTTACTATTTTATCACCACTGTTAAAATAAGGGTTTACTTTTCATATTTCTCAGATGTGCAAAGAACTTTTCAAATGTGAAAGATTACCATGTGAAAACTACCCATTAAATATTGATTAACAGCATTAACAGTATTAAAAGTGTGCGAAGAGTCATATTTAAAATATTTAATCGTTCTCTATGTTTACTTAATGAATTTTATTATTTAAACATTACATTGCTGATATTTTCCGTGACAAAAAAAGCCCACAGTGTTATCAGCCTGTGGACTTTTCCATTAACTTGATTAGTACAACTTTTGCAGCTTCAATCAGCCTCTCAGATTTGTATCAGTGTGATTACATGTGACATCTCTAGCTGTTTGCTATCATCTCAGAGTGTTTATCACGAAAAGGAAACTTTTTTTTTTATCAAAGTACTAAAAACAGAGGAAAAAAACTGTATCAGATGTAGAAGAACTGCAGCACGTTGCAGATTTCTCTTCTTGCACAATATAAAGATTCGAACACTAGTTCCATCCCAGGACCATCACCATTGCTGATCTCAAGCAAGTTTTAATGCTGCTTAACAGGAAAAAGGGGGGGACAGAAGTCATTTGGGTTTCAGTTAGTAAAAATAAGCCTCAGTTTCGTTCTGTGGTAAAGTAAGACGATCGGAGGTAAACAGGTATTTTTGAAACCTAACCTCTGCAATCGCATTTATACATTGCCATTCTGTGTTTATTCATTTCCTGTTGAAATGGTATTATAGCGCAAAAAAATGTTTGCGGGTATTCCCATCACAATATCTACTAATACTTGCTGCAGCATACTTCACAAGTAAAGCAGGCGATGCATTATGTAACTGGGCCCTCAGGCCGTAAAAAAAAACACGAGTGCATGATGAACGAGACACATCCAGCTAAAGTGAGATTCAGTCTGCTAGAGTGTGTTTACACATTTGTAAATAAACAAAATCATGAACCCTAGAGGAAGCCGTGAAACTCACCATCAGCTCTTATCTTTTGTAACATCTTTCACCAAAGGCGTACACAACCCCAATTTCAGCTAATCTGCTCTCAGTGCATGTTGCACAACACCCTTGCAGGTTGCACAATAATTAGCATACTCTAATATCAGGTTACTTGTTAAATTGAAGTAATAATAATAATGATATAGAAAGTGCTGTGGTGGCTTAAAGGTAGATTAAGGCATGCAAACTTGGACTGCGTGGCTTTTTGCTGTCTAGATTCCACAGGAAGAGCACGTAAATGTACTGTTTTCTGTAAATATGAATAAAACAACTCAGGAATAAATAGCAAAGAAAACCTACTTTTAAAAAAATATTATATGAAAGTCAAAAGATGTTGATGTGCAGTATACAAAAGGTAAAAATCTTAATCCTGTTTAGACATTTACAGCCAATGTGCAGAAAATGTTAACACACAAATATGTGTTTAGAGGTGTGTTTTAAATCTGTGTCCCTAAAGCAGATGAATGTCTGACAGAAATGAGTGGATATCTTACGCTGTAGGTTTAGAGCTCAGTGAAAGGTGTTTATATAGTCATTTCTGTCACATGGCATCTCAGGCTTCATCGTTTTTGCAGCTTATCAGCTCATCAGTCATTCAAACTGAGTTTGGATGATAAGACGGCTGTGTCTTCCAGCTTTGTGCCCATTCAGAAAGTTACTACATGAAGTAACCTTAAAACTGTAGATGCACCTCAGCAGGTGGGCTGTGGAGCATCTCGGCCCAAAGCACTTCACCTTTTGCTTCCTCTAAACAAGCTAAACGGGCTCTGGTAAAGATTTCATGACAATTGCAAACAAGTGCACAGTCAGACAGACTGTAATATGAAACACTGCTAGGTTAAACTCTTTTCACACGCTTTCATAAACAGCTGCTCTCTTTAAAAAGCACATCCTCTCCCACCAGTGACAATGATAGTGGTGAGTGACAGCTATCTGTGTGAGAAGCCTGAGCGGTTACGCCTCTCAGTCTGCGTTTAAAACCCGCTTTACAAAAGAGTCAGGACAGTATGACTCAATCTTTGGGCTGAGCTGGCGTCTGGTGCGATGGATTGGCATCCACCCCTGAGGATGAAGGCGACGCTGCTGATTGTGTTCCTGCTCAAATCTACCAACATCGTCAGGCTACATGGAAGTCCATTAGCAGGTTATAATTCTTACTTTGTTTTTTTGTTTTTCCGTCAGATAAAAGACAATTGTACAGCTGTAAAATGTAAGTGTAAGAGCTTTAAAGCACTAGATGTAACAACACTAACGCAATAACGGCTAGATTAAATGGCTAAATGAGCTTAAGCTCTCAAATGAGGTTCTTCATTATACAATAAAGTGACAAACTATTTACTGTTTTTGTGCATTTCACCCTAGTTGCTAATCTACAACAACCATGATACATCAAAAGCAGCACTTAAATGATGTTTTGAGATGCCTGGATCTATGTCGTTGTACAGGTTGTCCATTATTTTGCTAAGTCCATCTCCTGGTGCTCATGCCGTCATGTCAAATTGCCCTTGAGAAAGACACTGAACCCCAAAACGTTGATCAGCCAGCAGCTCAAGTCATGAATTGTGTGCACTCAAAAAGATAGAAAAGTATTATCAAAGTGCAAATCATCATGATTCAGTTGCTTCAAGCAATAGGGACTGTGTAAAAATGCTTTCTGAATAATTCTGAAACTTCCTGTTGGTTCTTCGCTTCTAATTGTTTGCTTTCTTGGCAGAGGCAGAGAAGGTAGCGCAAAGGGGGAAAAAATAGCACTAGTATTAATGCACGTTTGTAAGAGCTGCACTTGACTTGTTGATCTGATACTGACACCTGATCTATGGTTTTAGCTCTCTTTAGATTAGAACATTAATCACACTGCAGATCTCATTGTCTCTCATATAAACACAATTTCAGTGTATATATAGGCCAGTCATGAGTGTTTTAAGCTATTACAATATAATTCTATTCTGGACTGGCTAGCACATGCTTATTCACTAACAGTCTTGAGTTAAACATGGACTTGAAATGTTTCTACTTCATTTTGTTTTGCTCTGTAATCATAACTATCTTTTCTATGGGGTTTCCTAGGAGCGGACTACAATCTTCACTGTGTCAATGATTACCTAACCACCGTCTACTGCTCCCTGAACATCACTCCATCAGAAAACACCTCAAACAGCAACAGCTCCTACTGGCTCATTTTTACAGACTTCGAGTGAGACTCTTTTTACTAACGCATTTAAGAATGATGGGTCACCTTTAACGCCATGCACCTTATTGCTGCTTCTCTTTTTCTCACAGAACGTACAAGTGCATGCTGACACACACCAAAGAGAACTATTTCTGCACATTTACAACATCGCCCGATAATGACGATACGTTTGCAGATTTAGAAGTATACAAAATCTCACTTTGCCACGACCCAAATGAGGAGTCTGAAACCTGTGACGTGCTAGATGAACAGTACCTACCTGTGCACAACAGTAAGCAGCGTAATGATCATCTGTGTTGGCAGGACTCATAAATGTATGAATTATTGTTTTTTAACAGTCACACATCTTCTTATCAGTTAAACCAAACGCACCGTGCTGCCTCTCAGTCAGCCACAGCTCAAGTCACCACCACTTTGGTTGGAAAAGCACTTACGAGAATTATACCAGCTTCACTGCTCTGCCCAACAACCTGGAGTATCAGCTCCATTACTACAAGAGGGGAGAACATAAGGTATGCTTCAGCTAATCAGCAGGAATGACAAAGGGTAAAACTGAATGGTAAAAATCTACAAATGAAAACCTGTTTTTTATGTTGTGAGGTAAAAAAAACCCCCACAGTTTTCCAAATGTAATAATATAAATAAGAATAAAAAATTGAAATCTTCTATACTTTCTGGTAAATATCTAGTTCTAAACTGAGATGTCAAACAGCTGCAGTGTTTTTATCTGCTAGTGCTGTGGGTGTTAGCTCAGTGTGGCGACAGTTTGCGGCAGAAACTGTGAATTTATTCAAGCTGAAGGCATTTTACACCGCTTGTTGATCTGATTCTGTCTCTGTGAGCACAAAGATTCAGGTTATACCTGTTGGCAAGTTGAGGTTTGTATTAAATAGAGCATTGCACGAGTTTTCACACTTCCACAGTTCCTCTACATGCTGGGACTTGCTCGAGTAAAAACTCTAAAAGTGAATTAAAACAGGGCATTTAACCATCTGACACAATCAAACAGAGGTTTTACACATTTTATATGCAAACAGCTCCATCGAGTAGTGCAGTCATGTCAAACACATCTTACAACATTAGGCAGAGTAGTGAAATTCCCCTTTCTGTTGGTGTAAAGTTTAACTGTACGTTTCATCTCGGCGATATCTCAATGTAAGATAAAGAAGTGCAGTTTCAAGTGTTTGTCTCGGTTTTTCTACATGATAAAGAAATGCTGCTGGAGTAAGTGAAAAATCTGTCAGCACGACTACAGAAAAAGTTCTGGTAGTTCATTGCCCAAACTGTCCTGTAATTTTAATAGAACAATTTTGTTATTTCAAATGAAATAAGAAATAATTTAAAGAGAAAAAGAAATGAGAAAAGAAACAGTCGTCTTTATAGTAGTTAGCAGAAAAAACAGGAAAGTGAAGGAAAGTTTCTCTTATTTAATTGCTTATCTGTTACTAACAGCTATAATAATACAATTAAAAGTTCAAAAATTATCCCCTCCTTTACAAGTTCCAAAACCATCTACTGGGCCAGATTTGAGTTTTTGCCAACCGGACTCCAGCACGCAGGGTCTTTTTTTTTTACACCCTATTTTTCACCCTCTCTTGCATATAAAAGATCTCTGGTTCAAATCTACATTCAGGGTGTTGCATGCTGATGTGCTCCAAATGATGGTCCCTAGGCCTGGATAAATGTGTGTCAGAGATAAATCTGGGAGACAGAAAGCAGCCAAAAATTTTGTCTTCAGTTTTTTTTTTCTTCTATTAAAGTAAAATGTGTCAAAATCTGCTATTAAAAAACTTACACCATTCAAGGCAGACCATAAGTACTGGGACACTTAAGTTTAGTAAATGAACGGGTAAACAGGTCCCTGAATGGGAGCATGTGTTACCAATTTTCGGCCTTTTTCTCTAAATTCTCGGAGTCTTCTTGTATTATGTTCTGTAGATGATCACATATTTAAAGGTTTTACGACTTCTTTTTATTAGGCCGAAATTGTTCCAAAATTTGGGGCATGAAATAATATAAAGGCTAATTTACACCATTGAGGCCTGCTCTCAAAAACTAAACTAGTGTTTAAAGTTAGTTTTGAGAACGTGCAGGGCCAGTAAGGAGCGTGACGTCATGTGGTTGGTAGGTTGCGGCTCGTAGACTTACATTAGTTTATCTAACTAGTGACAGAATCGATACTCTTGTGGAAAATGATGACACTAAACCTGCAAATAAGTTTATAAAGAAGAACAGAACAGGGCATTTCTGTCTTCTGAAAATTAATGGGATGCTTTTATGTTTTATTTCTTTCAGGTAAAAATTCGTGAAATTAGCACACAAAGTACGGGTATTTCTTTGGAAGATCAGAACTTTGAACCAGACACCGAGTATAGTGCTAGAGTACGGTCCATTCCCAATAAGGCTACGTACCAAGGCGAGTGGAGTCACTGGTCTGATGAGGCTCACTGGAGGACTAACCCTGCTGCGGATGGTGAGTCTCAATAAAAAAGAAAGCAGCTAGATTTAGATAAAACAATCATAAGCAGAAATTGATTTCTTGGATTTCTTCTGCTTCAGTATTTTCTATTGTGTTCCCCACACAGGTTTGTCAACGCGCATGTTCATTTCTGAAATGTGTAAGAAGGTGCTCATTCCCATCTGTGGGCTGGTGCTATTCGTCATACTGATCTGCTACGCTCCTGTTAAAAAGTAACGTTATATCATGTAAAGCCTCACTTCACAAAACATTAAGTTTCATATAAAGTCATTTTTGTACTATATTGCACTTTCTATGCTCACAGGTGGAAGCAAAATGTATTTATCCCAACTCCGGCTCCCTATTTCCACACCCTGTACAGTGACTGCCAGGGAGATTTCAAGGTAAGTTCAGCTTTTCATGTAAAAAACAGAAAAAAAAGTCCCAAACTTAATGTCATTAGGATGTAACTGACCTTGTGATTGCAGAGCTGGGTGGTTACGCAAGAAAACACAGCAGACACGCTAGAAAAAGAGGAAACGCTTCAGATCGACACCTTGACAAAGTGTGCAGAAGTCCAGGAGGATGACTGTCGTCCACCCCACTTTGACCAGCACGTGATGGAGGGCAGCTCCTACAGCAACATAACTCCTTCGGTCTGTGATACCACTCTCCTGGGCGTCCCGTACGCTGTGAGCACCATGATTCCACTCTCAGCTCAGGGGAGCCCAATGAACAGCCTGGTTCTAGACTCCCAATTAGGGAGTCCTTCTGGAGACTCGGGCTGCTGGCTCTGCAGTGACACGTCCCTAGAAAGGGAGCCTCCCTGGTACTGCAATGAGTACTGCACCCTGAGTGCTTTCCAGCAGTCCAGTTCTATCCTGGCAGAGCACTATGGGAGCTTGTAAAAACAAGTCTTGCCCAACAGGGATCAACTCAAGAAAGCTTGAAAGTTGTCATGAAAAGGAACATTTTTCCACTGGACGGAGTAGTCCACGTTACGATTCAGTAGCTAATAGAACCTGTAGCAGAAATAACTCATTTTATCAGTCCTTCTCGTTGTGGGGTAATTTTGACATGCTCTTCTTTATAATGTTACTTCAGTTTATTGTTAATTCTGCGCATTAAGCTATAAATAGTCCTCTTGAGGGCCCACCACAGGATTTCAATCAGGCTGTGGTCTAAACTTCTGGGCCATTGCGGCACCTTGAATTTTTTTTCCCTTTTTTTACAGATTTTATGTAGCATTTAGTTACATGTTGTCCATGTACTACTTCACTGATGTTTTTATCTTTTATGCACAGTCCAAACCTGTCTGGAAACAGGGTGAAAGTCTTATTTTGTGACTCATCCGTTTTGTTTCTGCATCACTGAAATGCAAGATGAACTTCTGTGTATATTCTGCTCTTAATAAAGAAAATACATTATGTAGAAAGGTTTATTAAGCCAACACATACATGAACAAAGCACCATATAACCTTAAAGTCTGATACAGAAGTAAGCCTACCTGCCTCAGTCACTGTGGCCATTTTTATTTATAGCAAACACTCTGAATAACAAAAAGACAGCCAAGGCAGCAGAATCTATTGTATATTACAGCATGCTGAATAGAAAACCTGGGAAAGAGAATTAGACAGAGCCATCTAGAGACACTAGTGAGATACAACAGTATAAAAGTGCCATTCATTATACAGCAGTTGAAATACTGACAATGAAGTAAGCTAAATTTTACATTAAATTTATGGAAAATAAAGGAGGAAACAAAAAGAAAAAGACCCTGTGAAAGAGCAAAATAAAACAAAACGACATTTTCTTCCTTGAAATATTGATGACAGTCAGCTTGCATGGGAGTTGATGAAACCGGTACCAAGCTGTGTCCCTTGCACGACATAAGACAATTATTGTTTAAAAAGAAATTACCAGGGTGCTGACGCACCCATTCCCTCCCAGCATTATGCGCCAACCGGCAATTAAGAACAAAAAAAACTGATAGGTCAGAGGAGAACGGATGGCACAGAATGTGGAGTTTAAATAGAAGTCTTTAAGCAAGTCCCGATGTGAGAGGAGCACATTCATAGAGAGACTGAGCCGGGAGGTGATTCTTGTTAAACCCATTCCTTCCGTCTTCGCCCTTACGAGGGGGAGAATTTTTTGGCTTGTGCTCGAACTCTTTTTTCATATTCTACTCTGTTTTGGCTGAAAAGACATTAAAAACAAAACAAACAGAAACAACAGTTATTACGACTGCTTACTCAAAACAGGCACAGCATGCTGCTCAAAAAGTAAACATCTTTAATCAGTCAGTGGAAAACCCTAGAAGTTCATGTGTGATACAGGAGTTTTTGAGACCTCTACATCAATGAGATTTCTTTTTAAACCCTTAAACTCCTCTTATGTGTTTTAAATCGTCAGAAGGTTCAATAAAAACTCCTGCTTCAAAAACATTGAATTTTTAGGGTTCAGGTTTTACAGGGTTAAGATCTCATGTATACTTTAAAATAGGTAGACGCTTCACAAGCTTAGTCCCCAGAGACACACCCAATAAATAAATGAATAAATAAATAGTTTCCTGTGCTAGTTATAAACTTAAAATAATATGAGGTGCAATCTGAAAATTCTTATTTAAATTTGGCCTTTGTCCACTCTGCATTCCTGTGTTGCTCTATACTGCTCAGACCGCTTTGACCCCACTGTGGAATTCCCCATTTTGACCACCTGCAGGTGCAAATCTATGACGTGTGCTGGATCATCTCCAGGACAACCTTTAAAAGTTCATTCTCATGAGAAAGTTGTTACAGTGCCAAATCTGGCAAGTGGTGCAGGTGGCTATGATTGTGTTGGCGTAGTTAAAAAACACAACTGACACACATATCAGACCGTGTGCACTAAATGTTCTCCCTCAGATGCCTCGAGACATTAAAGTAGAACTCCGTATTAAGAGTCTGACCCAAGGGGGCAAATTCACTGTGGATGTTGGGTGAAAAACGAGGGGAATGATGAAGCCAGAGAAAAAGTTGTCATCAAGTCTGAGGTTCACTGAGTGGATTTAAAAAAAAAAAAAAAAAGAAGTGAAACACCATATTATAAAAAGCCCTCCAGTGCACACAGAAAAAGTCTGATCCCTCTATATTTCTGCATGAAGATGTACATATTTAAAGATTTGTATGAATGCTATTTTTTTTTTTTAAGAACCCCGTCTTAGTTATCACTAATAATAATTCTGCTCTTGTGGGCATATAAATTAGTAAATAAACAGCCATGGTCTACATTGCTTTCCTTTCTAAAACCATGTTGGTTTCAAATTCAAGTAAATCTAATCAACAGTTATTTGGTTTAAATAATTATTCATTTATTGTAAAACAAGACCTCCAACTCCCACTTAATTAATAATTTGCCCTAAGATGTCAGTGGCCTTACATTTGTGAATAAATTGCTGGTTTCATGTGAATTAATCGTCACTCACCAGTAGATCGTGTAAGCCTCTGCTTGGGCTGGATCCTGGATATTTGGCTCATTTAGCAGTTCCTGGATACCTAATAAGATCTACAAGATAAAAATGAAACATTTCAGAAATTCACCAGGTTGGGATGCTTCTCTGAAGGCTCCTTAATATCAGTCAACTTAATACTGAGTGCACACACTTTATGCAACACTGCTCGCTCCACATAATAGTCATGATTGACTATTGCTAAACACTGAATACAAATTGTGATGCAAATATTTTAAGCTTATGGTTTGACTCTCGATTTAGCGTTGTGCTTCTCTGCCTCTCAGGCACAATAGAAACAGGCGTACATCACACTTCACTGCCCATCGAGACTCGTCTGCTTTATAAGTGTGTTTGTTAATCTGGAGGACTGTCATGTCGCCAATTTACAGCTGAGCTTTTCTTCCCTTAAAAAAAAAACAAAAAAAAAACAATTTGGTGACAAATGTAGCCACTTTGTGTACAATCCTTGGTTAGGAGATAGGCATTCAGTAGACAGGTGTGAGGAGTTACAAAACAAACTTACTGTGTGATTATTTTACATGTAAACGTGGCTTAAAATGACAGCACGGCCACCGTCTGTGCTTCATGACCAACATTATTAAAATATCACCCAGCCTGAAAGCTAAGCGAGGGATTCAAAAGCCTACGCGTCTCGTTTTCCTATCAGCATCAAAAAATTTGACTGATTACCTGATAAACTTAGATAAGGTTCCAGTTTAGAAATGTCATCTTAAAATCAGAAAACATCTGGAACTTTAAGAGACCATGTGAACACACTCACGCTCTTAGGCTTTAAGGTCATTACTGTAGATGAAATTCACTTTACAACACAAACCTGCTTTATTGTGATGGCTGGTCTCCAGTCCTTGTCCTCCTCTAGTATCGATAGGCAAACTGTGCCTGATGGATACACGTTTGGATGGAAGAGTGGAGGCTCAAATTTACCTGAAATATGGCAAAATGTTAAGTGGGCTTTATGTTTCAGGTATATTATACATACCAAACAAAAGGGGTTAGACTACTAAAGTCACTGCGTGCCCAGACTGAACTGTTCCACTGAAGACAGCAGCGTCTGTTGTTTACACAAACAGTGCCTTTAGGTCATTTTAATTTGACATTCAGACAACGTGGAGCTCGTGCTGCAGGATTAGAGCCGGTGTAAGCCACGGTGCTCTGGCCTTGTGTGGCAGGTAAGTACGGTAGTGTTTTGAGACACACAACAGGAATCTGCTACTTGTTTGTAAGCAGTTTTTTACCATCAATTTACAACAATATCAGGTCTAAAAATCAATCAACTGGCAAAAATCTTGCACAACCCGTTTAAAAGGAACAGCAAATGACGCATGCATGAAAGCATCTATTGGCCGTGACCCTGAATTAACACCAAAATTGCAGCAACATTGTTATATCGCCAAGCTTCCTCAGCTCCAACATGCTTGCTGCACTACTTAAATGGCTTTAATAGCGCTGCCAAATTAAAATAATTAGAAGAGAAAGTCTGTATTTGCTCTGCTGCGTAAAGGTCAAGCAAAGGTTATTCTGGAGTTTTTCCTAAAGAGCAGAATTTTTCATGTAACCCAAAGAGATTAATCACAGCCACTGGAATAAAGACACTTTAACCAGTTTCCACTGCTGTTTATATAATAACAACAAAAACATGAAGCTGCTTAGATTTCTATCATTAAAGTTGAAAACTCGACATTTGTAATTATCCCACAAAGACCAGAAAACAGTCATGTATTCAACCAATCACAGCCGAGGTGTCGAACATCCCCAGCACTGCTAAGCTTCAGTTTGACAGCTTAAACACAGGTTTCCAAAGGATTACTGCACTAACCTTAAATTAAAACCTT
This sequence comes from Copadichromis virginalis, assembly GCF_057382275.1. Classification (NCBI taxonomy): domain Eukaryota; kingdom Metazoa; phylum Chordata; class Actinopteri; order Cichliformes; family Cichlidae; genus Copadichromis; species Copadichromis virginalis. Next base: position 13,374,127 of record NC_140625.1, read on the forward strand.
TGGCTTTAAATCAGCCTCTTTCTCATTACCATAATAAACTAACATGTCTGAAGAGATTCATCATTCAGTGCTGCCAAATGTTGATGAGAGGAAGCCTTAATTAGCTTTTAAAGACAGTTTACAGATGTGCCGAGTAGGCTGGAGGATGCCCATGAGCCTGCACTTTTCTGTTCCATTTCAAACCATCAAAACTTAAAAAAATAAATAATTAACTTGATCTGACTGTAGATAAACATAACCAAGTTTGTACTGGCATACAAATTGTATCTGATAATGCTAAAGGCTCTTGAAAATATGGGAACTCTACTATGCTCCAGGTTTTACTTCCAAATAGATTTCCCAAAGCATCTGCAGGCCAAAATGATAGCTAGTGTATTTGTCATATTTACAGGCTGAATGCACAGCAACTCACATTTTGGAGGTGAAGACGGATAGTCGTCCTTGAACAACATGCGCAGCTTGAACAGGCCTCCTTCCCACGGAGTCTGAGGAGAGACGATCATTAGATCAATTTAGAAACAGAAGGCTACATCACTGACTCTTAAAAGTTACTACTACTACTACTACTACTGCCAGTCAAACTGTAAAATTATTTTTAAAACTTATCATGGTTCAATTTGTTTTGGGTTGTTTTTGCAGAGCAATTACTCATACAGTATGCTTTACATCCACTACAGTATTCTCATTGTCCTAGAAAGACCATTGAGTCTTTTTTAATTATGTAAAACAAATCTACTCGGCATGCAAACAAATCTATGAAACACATTACCCCCTTTTTGCCAGGAATAGCACATTCCCAATTCATGAGATTCATGGTTCCATCCGGGTTTTTTGTCGGTACCGCAACAAATCCCTGGGAAGAGTAAGAGTTGAAATTTGAAAGTTTGTTAGAAAGCAAACACTTTCTAACCAACACTCAGGCAGGCTTTCATCGCACGGATCTCGTGAGCCAATACTTACAAAAGGATGGTCCTTCCGCCATGCCTTGCGCTCCTGGGCAAGCCGGCTCAATGCAATGCCTGACATGATTTGTGGACTCCTGCAAAGAAAGAGGGTCAGGTTGATTAGAAACCCAAACATCTGGCTGTCCTGTCTTCTGAAACGAATAGCTCTTTAGCTTTCCTTTGTTTTAAAGATAATAACAATAATAAAAAAGAAACAATTTCCTTAGTATTCTAATTCGACATGTTTAAAGTTTTAGGCAGCTAGTCGAAACAATTTAACCTAAATCATACTCTAGAATGACCATTAGCTGCAGCCAAATTTTGAAAAACTGAAAGTTTCCATACTGTAAAGAAACCAAGAGGGCATCCAGTGTTATTACAGAGCAGCATCAGTTCAGGTCCTTTTCCAACTGGTTTAAGTTATGAGCCCCCTCCCTACCCTACTCCAAAAAAACAAAGTATTGTGATATTAACATTTCTCGTGTGTGAAATCACACGGACACGACGTACAACATTCAACCTGTTTATGGCGCATATTAATTTTGGTACTTTTCTGACTTGCATCGAGTCACATACCCAACCGTGTTGCCAACTAGCGTCGGTGGCAATTAGGATGCTGCATAGGAATGTCTATAAACGCTAAACACTGAAGCTAATGACAACGAGGTAAAGCAACAAAACAATGCTAGTGATTAAAGACCACCGCAATTTATCAGTACGAGACAAACGGACTTCATCATAAACTGATGTTCTAGTATGCAAGCTAAACTGTTTTTATTGGCCTCGGGGCGTGTGTGTGTGTAAAAGTACAGCTTATTTCGACAAGTCTGCGACGCTAAAAGGCTAGCCAAGTTAGCCGGTGGAGATAACCGCTCCAGAGGAAGAAAAAAAAAATTCTACCATTTTCTACCGTTTCCGCGACCAGGGTTTTAAAGCTAAAAAGGGGATCCATGAAGATCTTACTCATTATATGTTTGCTGAACTTCGGCGTGACGTTGCCGTCAACAGACACTTTGACAAACTGACAATCAAAGCTATTTGATTAGCACGCTAGCCGGTTAGCTTCACAAGCTAACTCATGTGCGCCAGAATGGAGCTACATCCCAACAGGCGCTGGCGCTGTTAGCGTCTGACACGGCCTGATGCAGCACAAAACTGCGCAATTGCACTTGATTTCGAAGACAATTTTTGGATGGGAGAAGAACGATCACTTGCTCTCTTCTAACGCATAATAATAGCAACTGCCTTGTAGAAACAGGGGTGTGAGATTTTCCACCGGGATGAACCACATCATTATCTTTTAAAGAATAGGGACAAAGAACGCCAGAGCTAAAATGCGCACATTTATGCATTACCAAACTAGCGAAAATGGCGCAAACTGAAGCGGGTAAAATGTAATAATACACGACAAAAATGAACGTTTCCGCGTTCAGGGTGTACTCCTACCTTTCAGTATGGCTGCACTGGCTCTAGTAATTAAGCGAAATGAATTAATCGTGCTCAAATCCCGTTAAACCTTGTAAAGTTTCCCTCCTGAAAAACCACCCGCTCCGTCTCGAGCCAGAGACAGCGATGCGAAACACTCATCCGTCCTTTACTTCCGTCTTTGCTTAAATACCTCTTGGAAAATCGGACTGCGCATTTCTCTTTCGGGGGTTTAATATTTTTAATGTATTTCTTCACCTGCCCTGGGTTTAGCCGAAAGAGTTTCCCGAACTAGTCGTTTATTAGCTTTCATTTAATTCGAGCAGCCTAGCTGCCGTTGTTAGAGCGCAGTGCGTTAGAAAAACTGTTATTTAAGTTTATGTCGATGGGGAAATTCTACCTTTGCGGTTCGTACTCTTCGTTCAAGCGCCGTTTATGTTATCAAAAAAAATGACAAAGGTTCAAGTGAAAATATGATACATTATTGCAAAGTATAGAAGATTACCTGGGATTTTTTTTAAACACTTTATAGAAAATACAAATCAAAAATCTTTTCTAATTTCATACCCAAGTAAGCCGCGTGGTCTTAAACCCAGACGGATTTCTCTCTTCTGTAATATATAATCTTTGGGTGCCTTAGACTAAAGCCCATTAAACCTACGACTGTCAACGAGATTAAAATATTTTATGCGCAGTTACCAAAGAGTTAAGATGAGCGATACGTCTAAAAGACCAATTTCGGATAATTTAATTTTAGGTATAAACGAAAACTTTTCCCCCCCGTCGTCTATATTTATACAGGCATATTTTTCGACTACTCAACGACAACTATTCCTTTCGTGACTCGACTCAAGAGGTCGCCATTATCACATATTACGATTTGTTGTCGCCACTTTATCCATTCATTGCTATAGTTTGCAAAAGTTTAAGAGCACGGTGCTAGCTATATATATATTTTTTCTACTTCTTTTTATTTTTTCCTTTAAATTATAGTAACTTCGAAGAGCCAGAAGATAAATAATAAAAAAAGACAGATATGAATGACAACATTTTATTGGGTTTACCCTATGCAAGACCATATAGATCTATCCCCTTAACCGTCATACTCAGTTTGTATATTTTTAACATTGCATAAGATCATATAGAAGTGATCTATGTAGTGATATGAGAACCTTATTAATGTAACTGTTAAGATCGAGGAAAAATGACACATTCATTCCCTCTGATTACAAGTGTGATCATCATCATCAGTCATGCATTACAGTGATTTGTGGTTTATGACTTGAATGCAAAACAAACTGGGCACTTAAAAGGATCAGGCTACACATTTGATAAGTTTGTCCATCACATAAAAGATTATCCCAGATTCTAAACCAGACAACCTGTCTGAAGGGCATTCAATGTAATGTAGCTGCTCAAGTAGAGGGGGCGTTGAACACTTCTGAACAGAGCATTTTAAATGAGATTACAACCAAACCAAGCAAATCAAACACAAAAACACTTAAAAAAAAGGTCTCAAAAGAGACTTGTATAAACCTTAGCTCTTAGCCTACGCAGATACATTTCATCAAATTTAAGAAGAAAGGGGGCGAAAGCAAGATTGTCTGCAACGCTCAAGCACTGGCTGTTAAAAATGGATGGAGTATCTCAACATTTGTCAGCATGTCAGAGTGAATATTAGCTTATGGGGAGTGCTAGTTGCCATTGGTGCGGTCACACAAGTAGGTGTGTGAGGGAGTGCAAGACGGTAAATAATCGGAAGGCTTCAGAATACTATAGCAAATGTAAACATAGCCTAGCTCTGGCAGGAAATCCAGTCTACTCTGATTGAACCTCTTTGCAGATCTCAAATTTTGCACTTTAAAAGCCCTTGTGTGTGTGTGTGTATATATTTCTATATTTAAAAACATGCATCCATACTCGTTTCCTCCCGACAATATAAAAACGGTCTTAAGTCGAGTGTATACGTGTGAGTAAATGGAGGTTTGTGTGTCGTTAACAAGTCTATATGTACAAAGTGTGCCAGCATTAAGAAAAGTTACTCATCCCTGACACTAAGATCGATGTGTTCAATACACATAAGACATTGGATTTTGGTCACCGGGAGAAGAGGGGAAAAAAAGGCAACACTAAATGATAACATGTGAATGAAATATCCAACCTATCAAAACCACACATCAAAACCTGAAAACAACTTTCTATTTAAAAAAAAAAAAAAAAAAAGTGTTCTAAAAGGCAGTATTTACATTACCAGCATTACAGGCTGTAAGCAGTGTGCACAGTGTTTCCCACTGTAGTGCTTGTAATGCTGTGTATGAAAATCTACACAATTAAAAATAAAAATAACAGCTAAGAAATCTTATCACACGGCAAGAAAAAAAAAATACATTTTTGTTTTTGTTTTTCTGAAACGTAACAGTCAACTTCATAGCCAGCCAAGTATAGCTTTGTTATTGGTTATCAAAACATGTTCCAGGCATGTTGTCAGTGAAAGACGCCTTACAGAGTATCTTTTTTTTCCTTGCTTAGTTTTTTTTAAACCCCAACTCCGAAATCTCTAGTCCTGTACAAACGATGCAAAAAACAGAAGCCAAGGTTTTCTCGTTTTTTTTGTTTTGTTTTTTTAAAGATCCAGTATAAACAACTTCCACCTGAAGCTGTGTTTTCTATACAGTGTACAAAACGTGCAGTTTTCCTAAGAGTTAAATATTAATATTGAATTTGGATTATTTACATGAAAACAAAATCTTGATATGAACAAAGTCCTTCACCGCTGCCTTCGAACAGTTCCAGTCCCCAAACGCCGCAAATACTTCCCCTCAAAAAAACAAACAAACCCAAAACAAAAAATGAAACAAAACCCAAAACCAAAAAAAAAAAAAAAAAAAAAAAACAACCCTTAAAAAACGATCTCAAACGATGTTCCCTCAAACATATGAAATAAACGATCTAAGGATAACTCAGACAACAGCGGGGAAGGGGGAGTCACCATTGTCCTGAGGACTTTACCAGTTAACTTTAGATTTATGAACATGAGGTCTCAAATAGTTTAAAACTTCAGACATTTCTAAGAAAATTCTAATTAATGCAAACTTACGCTTAAGAGCCTTTCAAAGTCTTTATATTACTACAGGTCCACATTAACAGAAAACAGAGCAACTGTAATCACTCTTAATCTTTAAAAAGGCAAGAGGACTTCCTGAATGTATAATAACTTAAATAAAAAATAAATAAATAAAAACAAAAAAAGGGGGACAGTTCAGCTTAAAAATCAAATGATACATCCAAAACTGTTCCACAGTCTGAGATACATCAAGTCTGCAACCTCTTGAATATAATTATAACTAAATGGAACTCATGACGTGGTACTCAGAAATAGAAGTCAGCGTTAATGCGACTCGGGTATTAAAAAATTTAAAACTTTTTTTTTTTTAAAAATTACACAAACCATGTTTTTTGCAGGAACTATTTTCTTTGACTGAACTACATCCGCCAGCTGGAGGAAGTGTGTGCCTATCCATCATGTAAGGCTGTGACAGGACGTAAACAACTGTGTTTGCCTCTGCTCACCCATAATGTCAACTAGCCACATGATTTCTAAACCTTTCTAAACCTGCTCACAATTTCAGTGGATTTTTTGGAGCAATGATTAAAAAAAAAAAAAAAAAAAAAAAAGTTTTTGGGCACTGTGAGAACCAGAAGGCGACTAGCATCTAGAGCCCGACCAATAGTTAAAAAAACTAAATCAAAAAAATATATCAACATTTCAATTAATCAGACAATTTGTTTCCCCTTTCAGATCCATGAAACTTATGCAATCACTCTTACGCTCAAATCAGCTGGTTGCAGCTATGTTGCCTCCAGCGAAGTTGCAGTGCCCTCTGGTGGACAAAGTATGCAACATCAAAACTGCTAACATGGCTGAAGGGTGCTTCTCTGGTCTCTTCTTTAATTTTCAGGTATTAGTTGTCATAAATGCAGATATATCTGTCAGACTCAAGCTACATATAGTTCTATTAAATTCATGGGAATATTTGGATTATTTTAAACTCCCTAGAAAAGCAAACTATATAAACTAAAAGCAGTAGAGGGTCAGAGTTCAAATATGAATAGTTGACTTTCAAGCAAAGAGTCAATTTGACCTAACAGCACAAAAAAAAAAAAAAAAAAAAAAAAAAAAAGCACCTCAATCTAACTGGGTTACTAAAGATGGAAGCTACAGTACACTAGTAGTATACTTTTACCTGAAGTATATATTTTTATAAAGTATATTGCTTTGCAACATGTTTATTATAGGTCATTTCCTACCTCTGATTACCTAATGCCCCTTTATCTACAGTCAAGATTTCTTGTACTCTAAGGTGATCATTCCTTTTTTTTTTTTTAATTACTACTGGGAAATTTAAAAGAAAAAAAAAAGTGCATTTGAGGTCCTCATGATCACAAATCTCAGTGAAACTGAAGTCTTTGGGTAAACATTTTTAACCAGTTTGCTTTTGGGCTCAATTTTATGTTATTAGCCTGACTCACAGCCGTTGAGCAAATACAACAATTCCCTTCTTTAAAATCTCTGAAACAATGATTTTTGTGTTTGATACTCGGAGTTATAAAGACCATACTGATCCCTTACCAGACCCTTGAGTTGGAGGATATAAGAATTAACTCAACAGATGACCCTGAGTGAATCGTTGGCCTTATATGATGGCGGCCATTTGTTATAGCATAAAACATTTGTAGATTACAATTCTTTACTTTCAGTTAGAAACAAAAAAAACTTGCCGCTAATTTAATAAAAAGGTCCAGTTTAAATGTACAGGCACAAATTGTCAGTAAACAGACTTATTTACATCAAAAAACTTAAAAAAAAGAAAAAAAAAAGAAAGAAATTGGAGGGAAAACAAAATAAATGCACACCCCACTTTAAATCTCCATTGTGCCACACGTTCTTCCACATAGATGATATGTTTGCATCATAACACCTGGAGCTCATAATACTGAGTCCTTCTCACATCCGGGAACCCCTTTCCTGAAGAATCTGCAAAGACAGAAACATTAGATAATCAGCAAAAATGCTCAACACTACACAATCTGCAGCAGTTCAGTCACTTTTAGTGTCCCCCAGCACCGATCTACCTCTTTATTAATGTCACAGTGTCTGTCACACTTAAAGCACAAGATGGTTGAAACAAACACACCGATTAGGGTGCAAAGAAAAAGGAAACGCTTGCACGAGTAAAAGTAGTAAAGAGTCTTTATCTTCTACTTTCAAGTCTTCTCACTCATTCTGGTTTTAAATTTTTTTGACATTAACCACTTCCATCCCCCTATTTCCCCCCTTTTTCTGTTAATGTAACAACCCCACAACACTAGAAAAGCAGCAGTTGCTCAAAATGTTAATTGTAAATGATAGGGTCGGCCTCAGAAAGACTTTGGGCTTCTGTAGAATAATGTCACTGTATCGAATGAAGCCACAGTTTTCCTTTCATACTGTGAGACTTTTCAGAGACCCTAAGAGATTTGTGATCTGTGACACATGCTCATACTTTGAGGATTTTAAGGATTTCTTCAAGACCTAAAGAACACATGTAAACACCCGTGTTTTTAAAACGAAGAATCTCTGACATTTCCTTCAGTGAATTTTGAGAAAATGGACTAAACATCGAGGGTACCTCATTTACTGTTGATGCAGTAATATCCTGTGATATTGATGCCCAAAGTTGGTCAGAGAAAAACTAATGCTGAGCAAAAATGAGATTTTGGCTTGAAACTGTGACACCATGAGTGGGAGTGAAGTTGATTTTTCAAGTTTTTTAAGAGCTTAAATGTGTTTCAGCTCTGATTTCACGCGGCTATCGACTGAGCTGTATTAGAAAGGTTACGAGGGCTCAAAAATACTGTGAAAATACAGGAAATTAAAAAGTGTAAAACGTCAACCTTCTTTTACATATTTTGAACTGTATTTTTTTAACATTTTACAAAATTTTAAAAAAGGTTAAAAAAAATGTACATCCTTTTTAAAATATATTAAAGTTTTAAAAAAGTGCTGATTTTGACAGGCAGGTGGGAACTTTTTCCCTCCTAATTTCAGAGGACAGATCAAACCTTTGAGTCATTTCTCCTGAGTTAAAATTTATATAATTCAATGTGAGGCACATTAAGAAGAAAATACCTGCTGTTTAACTGGTTTCATTTCTTAAGTATTTTGGGAAGAAAATATATTTTGCAAGGACAAATCATTACTGGAATTATTTCCTTGTGAAATGTGATTTTTACTTTTCTTTTGATGCATAAAAATGTGCCAGTAATATCGAAATTCCCACCTTTAATTATTAAAAACCAGCATAGCACAGACACACGAGTGGTCTGACTTAAAAACAAATAAAACCATTGTAACCTACAGCTATTTATGACAAAGAAAGGGCAGAGGGTGCACACCAGCCCACCCATCTCTTTCAATGTGTCAAAATGCAGCAGTTGATGATTCAGCATTAACCAATGCTGTGAGCATGTCAATAATTACAGGGGTCTGAAACCAGATGGGAAGAGCTCCATTTGTTTCAAAGAGAGCTTCACCTGCAATAAAGTCTCCTGCCTCAGCAGGAGCAGTGAGGCTTTTGATCCAGCTTTGGCCTGCAGACTCCAATGTCCAAAGCTGATTTGTAACCTTGATTCTATCATTGGACTTTTGTCTCTTATAAGAGCTCAGCTCTCGCCGTCTTTGAAAACAAATGTGAAACATTTTGAGGAGCGTTAAAAAGGCATCTTGGAAAAAGGGAGGAAGGAAAAACTAAGGAGGTGTGCTGGGAAGGACTACGAGCAGTTGAGCGCTCACCAGTGAGTCATAAGTGCTCAACCCTAATCAGAGTCATTCATTTCATAATCCGTCTCTTCGTCCTCGCTCTGAGCAACATGCAGCATGCAGACAGCACAGAAGAAGACAAGAAAGGCATGTTGTAAAAGAAATGAAAATGAATGAAGGTGAAAAAGGAGAACAAGGTGAAAAGTAAAACTAACAACGGATCAAAGGGGATTATCATTAAATCAACAATGTGAAGTGCGTCAGAGTGACACAAAAACATAATCCAAGGACACCTTCCCAACCAAGGTCAGTTCCCTTGTTTTGGATGTTAAATCTAGATATTATGTCCCAAACAAAAAAATAGCTACATAACAAAATGGACTGAGAAATAATGAACAGAATATAAAACCAGTAATAAGATCTTGATTTGGATAGGATGCCCCTGGAGAGACTAAATGAATAGAGCACAGTAAAATCTCTACAGTCTACATTTGCTTCAAATATGCTCTGACAGCCTCTAATCTCTTTAATAATCAGGAAAATAAAACCATAAATACAGGCGTAACAATATTAGTCTTCATGTGCTGCTTCCTCTAAGGAGTGGGCCACTATTACCCCAATTAATAATAATAATAATAATAAAAAAAGAAAATTTAAAAGACACTTTGCCAGTAGCAGCACAAACCTGTGCCATCTTAATGCCCAGAGCTGGATTACACAGTTTAGACTTCAGGTCAAATTTAACAGAAATTTCAACAGCAGGTTAAATTTAGTTTGTCTACGTGATGTGAAGACAAAGTTCTGCTTATGCCTCAACTGAAATAATTACTCTCTGTAATATTTTTCCATTATTAGTTCTTTTTCTACGGTTGCTTGTGGTTTTTCTGTTCGTCAATTTTCTGGTTAGTCAACAAAATAAAAAAAAAAGCAGCACAATGCATTCCTTTACAGGGAGTTTTCATCAAGAAAGTAGTAGATGTGCTCTCAGCTCCCTGGAGGAATGTACATGCATCCAGCACAGGCCATCTTTCACCGATGTTTGCTATGGACTCATAACAAGTCCTTTCACGCACTTACCTTAGCCTTCTCACTGGGCTCACTGTTTGTCCCGTATGATTGATTGTGCAACTCCTTGGAGACTACACACAGGAACTCAGCTTGGTCTTCGTTTCCGTAGTTGTAGGAGGAGCCGATGCTGACGAGCTAGAGAGATGAGAGCAGAGCAAAGACGAAGAATTAGAATTAGACTGATAAAAGGCAAAAATCTGGGTTACTCGTGGTGGGAAAACACAAGGAGGGATACCTTATACTAATGTAAAACAGGTGGAAAACCAAACAGGGAGCACAGAGAGTCCTTAAATTTAAGCTGCCTCAGTTCTTAGTAAAACCCTAAAGCCTAACCCGGAGTTAGTTACATCACATTTAGCGCCTTTACTAGGTAGACAGCAATGTAGGACAGGCTTGGGAGTGACACAACAGATCCGTGGTCAGATTTAATCTCAATATGGCAAAGCTGCACAATTATATGGTGCACTGAGGGCAACAGGGTGTGCCATTTCAAATGTTAAAGCTAGCCATTTTGAAAAAGGCTACACTGAAAATCTGAGAGTTGTTATAAAAAAATATTTAAAAAGAATTCGTGATCTCAGGACCTGCAGACATGCCAGCACTGATTTCAACATAAAACATGGGAAAGCTCAAAGGAAACTAAAGAAAATATAATCTGTGGTTCACAAATTAAGACTGTAGAAATTAAAAAAAAAAACAAAGAAAAGGATGAACAGCAGATAGTTACTGACAGAATACGAGTGCAAGGGACGGATCACAGGAAGCAACATGCTGATTGAGGGTGAAAAAATGAATAAATAAATTTAAAATAAAAATCACTGGGGAATGGTGGACTGACAGGACCAGGCTTAGCATCTCCTACAAAGAGAAAACCGCAGACTCACTTCCATCCAACAATTCAGATCCATTTTAAAGCTCTTTGACACAAGATTTGACCCTTGCCCCATTGAGCGTTTCTATAATGCGAATGGCAAATGTTTGGAGTTTTCACTAATGCTGCAATCGTCACACTGTTGCTGTTGTTGGGCTGTACTCTCATTAAAGCAGACCTATTATGCTTTTCTTTTACTTCCATCTTAATAAACATATCAAGCTTCAACTACAAAGGCTCAAGCAAAGGCAACATTGTTAAAAGGGTCATATCAGGCTTAACCGAGCCCCATCAAAACCTTCAGTTTGTGAGAGGCAGCCAATCAGAAGAAAGCTGGCTTAAAGGGAGGGTATAAGCAAACATAATGGGTCCACTTTAATGGTTTGTTTTTTGGTCTTGTTTTGTCTCAAGGGCTTACTCAACACTTGATAGTTGAAGTAGGCCAGTACAATTTGAACCAAATGAAAACCTCAACGAAACCACAGCACCTTGGTTTAAGCAAAAGAGCCTACAAATAAAACCTTTCTACAGCAGTCTTAAAAAACATGGCAATAATTTCTGCTCTTTCCCAGTCACATCAGTCTAAACAAAAACCAAAAGGACACAAGGGGACAAATAAAGGAATGACCAAGTGAGATTTAAAAAAAACCAAATACATAAAAAATAAAATAAACAACAAAAAGAAGAAACGGCTACTTCTGGATTTGATTTCATGTTCATCCGCTTTTGCTGTTGAACATTAAGAGTGTGTACTGCAGGCTGCATGTATACAGTCTGTACCCAGGTGTGCATGTTCAGACATGCATCGCCTCATTAGCCCTGCTGCCACAGACTTGTTGTTGTTAGCGAGCTCTCCAACATTAACACAGCAAAAAAAACAAAGCACCCCTCAAATAATCTCAACTAGTTATCTTGGATTCCACTTGGCACACAGCTCAGTGAACCATCAGTTAAACAACAAATTAGATTTATATAATTGGAGCGTGTCCTAGAAGACTCTCCTCGTCTGATGGTGGAGCTTTAAGCTTTGCATTGGGAGTGTTTGTTTTTTTGGAGTTTCCCCATCTGACGGGTATAAGGAGATTAGTGGGTTTTCAGCTCTGATGGGAGAGCCAATGATCCCACATTGCAGAGAGATTCAGTCACACATTACACGGACTCCAAACACCCAAACATGCGGTTTCTCTTTGAAGAAAAAAATAAAAAATTAACCTTTGTCATAATTTCAATATTCCATCTGGATTCCCTTGTAATGCTCGACAAAATCAGTTACAAAGAAGATTACCTAAACGGCAGATAAAAGCAACACTGCACTTCTAAACAACCAGTACTAGATTCCAGCGCCCACCTCCCTCAGTTCCTCCAAAAGTGACTACATCAAAGCAAAACAGATAAAGCTGCTGACATACTGAATACAGAACGACAAAAACTAAAGTAAAGCAAAACTAAACAAAACAAGACAAGACAAAAAAGGACAAAAAACAAAAAGGTGTCAGGGTCTCTTAGCCTCACTGGTGAGCAAGCAGTATACATGAAAACGGAAAATTATCAACTGAAAAATTAACCGATGGCTACGTGTCTACTTGGGACAAACAATGGCCAACGGGGTGTGTACGGACAACATGGGGATCATGCAGTGACCAGCCCGTGGACAGAGATTCGTGGGACACACCTCTCCGCTGTTGTTTGGCAAAGCAGACTCCTCTCCCTTCACCTCCCTTGACACAATCAGCAGAAACTCTGACTGGTGGGCCCGCCCGTAACCTATACTGACAAGCTGCAACAACCAATCAGAGCACAGAAGGGATGCCCGGATCATGTATGCGGACATTGAGAAAGATGTGATTTGCTGTTTGGCTTTTTTCTTTTCTTTTTTTTTTAATCATTTATTTATTTATATATTTTTAAACCATTTCCAATGTGGACAATTGCCCTTTCTGGGTCAACGTGAGCATAGCGGGGTGGGTGAAGCACATGGAAGGACGATTGTCGCTGGGACACTGTGGGAGATTTACCTGTTCAAACTTCCAGCCGTCAGACATGGTGGACACCATTTGAGTGAGCTCCTCCTCCTGGCACTGCAGCACCCGGTAAACATGCTTTACTGGAACCTGAGAGCAAGGATGAGCACATAATGTATTCATTTTTTTAAAAAGGCGGGCATTACAATTATTGAGAAATCCATTGAAACGTCACATAAATCCATGTACCTGTGATGTTTTGCAATCGCGTTCCCTGATCTTGTCCTTGATGAGCTTTATTAATGATGTGATGTTGTAGAATTCGGCTTCTTCTAAAACTCCTAAAACAAGAAATAAGGCAAAGGATCTCAGACAGACATTCTACTGGACAACAAACACTCCAAAGCATCCTTTGAAGCAAACCAGCAAAGGAAAATGTTTGTGCCTTAGCTCTACAACCAGCACATCTCAAAAAGTGCAACTTTTACTTTGACAGCAAATATTCAGTTTCCACTTTACTTTTTCCAAGCTTCACAACTGCTTGGCGACAAGTTTGCCAGTGTTTGCAGACAAGTCAGCATCTTCCAAACTAGGAGCAGTCGAGGCAGTGTGCCATTATCTAAAGCAATCACAAGGTTTTCAGCATAGCACAAAATATTTATTTGCGATCAGCTACACCTAGTGAGTGCTGCAATGCAAAAACAAATATTTGGGAGACAAACAGGCAACGACTAATGAAGCTTTTGCAAGTTTACTAATTGAAACCTTATAAATCTTGTTATCCAAATGCTCTCTTTGGGTCATCTTCATGTGCTGAACATTGAGTGAGTTTGGGTTTTTACAAGAGGGGCAAAAGTGCACCACTGTAATCACTTTCTAAGGGAATTATTATCCCAAAATTAGCCTTACATATAGTAATTCCCATGGGGTGCTTAGCGTAATGATCATCACTATTGTTTAAAATATTTGGCACGAGTTTGATTAAATTGAAGCATTCCTTCATGTTCCACAGAGACATTACCTTCCTCTGCCAAGTCCCTGTTGAGCACCAGTTTGCCATGCCTTAAGTAGTTAAGCACTGGCCCGAAGTACGTGGGGTCTCTGTCTATGAGATAGGCACCAGTTTCATCCTGCAAAAAAACCAAAGAGACAAAAAGGTACAGTTATTAGAAAAAACAGAAACTGCAATCATTGTTTTGTATTTTTTTAAAAATCCAAACAAGCATTTTAGGTAAATTTAGGATTGTTTTAATATATTTAAAAACTCTCCCATAGATATGACACAACTTCATTAAATGACATTTGTCCATTGAAAGGATTTTTTGTTTTTCATGAGCCAGTGTGTACTTTCAAGTGAAACATAATCTGAGCACAAACAACACCCACTGCACATCAGTGAACAAAACTCATGGGATGAGATTGTAAACGCAGGAGTGTTTACAATCGCCACATTGGTTGAGAAGACATGCACACACAGAGCCACACATACAAGCACTCTGGGATATCACTGCTATTCCCACAGGCCTTGGGTTTGATCCCGATTCCTTCACAACTACTGGGTATTCCCCTATTTCTGTGATTAGACTGTCTTCGTCTCATGAGGGAAGAAGCGGCTAAAACAATTAGAGCAGAACAGAAAAAGATTTGGAACAGCAGGGCTAACCCACCACAGGGACCAGGAGAAAGCACCTTGGCTTAAAACCAGAAATTAGCCTAGTCTGGGCCGTTACACAGTTGGCCTCACACATAATATAAAAGACAGTCTGTACAGCTGTCCAATAGCCAGACTGAATCTACAAGCTGTTCAATACAATGCCATATTTAGTGAGTAAAATGTGCTGTAACATTCAATGAAATACTCAGCACAGAGGAAAGGCCTTGAGCATATTTTGAGCTCGTCTTCAAACGCTTCTGAGACACAGTTGCTCATGTGTCTTCAGGGGACAATCCGAGCAAATTACTGGTTTATGCTGCTTCTGACATTATTTGCCCAAGAACACACCGGCAATAAGTCATAAATTTCAGGACACTACATGAATCAGAGATAGTTCATCGTGCAGAGAGGAATTCATTTTGTAACCCATTAATATTTTCAATAATGAGAAAATGTCCCAGTGCAGTTTCTTTTGTAATGAATCTTTAAGCCCTCTTGGCTGGATGACCCCTTTTCCATGGCAAAAAATACTCCACCACAGCCCAGTGGAGCTCTATTCTGGTCTTAGTGCTCCGTGTCAGATTCTTACAAGTCCACAGTCACTGATTAAGCACGTATAGAGGTACGCCTTTATGGAGGACGCAACTCATCACAGCCATCCACATAACTCTGTACGCGATGGTTTGGCTTTCATAGTGAAGCTTAAGCTCCATCTATCTATTCAGTTGCACAAATGTCCCACTGCAGATCTTCATTGGAGTTTCATAGAAATAACAATGACAACAAAAAAAACATATGTTTTTCCACTTTCTCCTTCAGATTATCATTGCTATTCTGCAAAAGGAAAAAAAGTGATAAAAACACCTTCAACCTGTTCTTTTAAGTTGTGCATCACTCAAGCTTGAAACGCAGTTTAAGATCAGTCAGAAATGACAGGAAAGTATAATGTCAGTCTTTGTCTAAACTACATGCAAACACCCCCAATTTGCCAAGAAAACCTTTTACTACAATGGTTCACTGTTAAATTTAAAAGGGGAAACTATGGTTCAGCGTGTGGGTGCGTGGGTAGCTACAGACGACCGCCTACCAGAGGCAGCGAGTTGGTTGTCAGATGGGGACAGTGACAAAAATATGTAGTACAACCGGTTTGTGAGCCAAACCGTGGAGAAGAGCAAAGTTATAGACATACACAAAGCTCCAGTGAAACCAAGTGTTTAAAAAAACAAAACAAAAAACACACAACAACAACAACAACAAAACCCAGCAGCCACTCTTTGTAACTTTCATACTTAAAATTTTTTTTATCTTTTCATTAAAATTATCTTTTGATTTCCCCACCGTTTTCTTCTCACTTCTTTCATTTCTGGTGAACTCCTTTCCTGTTGTGACCCACTCACCAATTAGCACTCAATGAAAGCACAGTATCTCGAGGTCTTGTTCGCGAGTGATGGGAGAAGGGAGCTGGAGATTGACAGACGGATTGGTGCTGCGGCCGCAGTGATGCAGACGCTGCACCGGTCCGTCGTGGTGAAGAGGGAGCTGAGTGTAAAAGCGAAGCTCTCAATTTACGGGTCGATCTACGTCCCTACCCTCACATATGGCCACGAGCTGTGGGTAGTGACCGAAAGAACGAGATCGCGGATACAAGCGGCGGAAATGAGCTGGCCTCTCCCTTAGAGATAGGGTGAGAAGCTAATCCATCCGGGAGGGGCTCAGAGTAGAGCCGCTGCTCCTCCACATATAAAGGAGCCAGCTGAGGTGGTTCGGGCATCTGACAAGGATGCCTCCTGGGCGCGGTGTTCCAGGCATGTCCCACGGTTAGGAGGCGGCCCCGGGGCAGGCCCAGGACACGCTGGAGAGATTATATCTCTCGGCTGGCCTGGGAACGCCTTGGTGTTCCCCCGGATAAGCTGGAGGTGGTGGCTGGGGAGAGGGAGGTCTGGGCTTCTCTGCTTAGGCTGCTGCCCCCGCGACCTGGCCCTGGATGAAGTGGAAGAAGATGGATGGATGGATGAAAGCACAGTATAACCCACATTGACCAACGTTCGGATTTTGCAGGAATGCAAAGGAGCATGTTTTCATTGGTTGAAAACCTCTCTCTGTAGGCTCTTCATAGGAAAATTAGCCCAGTTTCATATCACATTGTTCCCAATAATACTGGTATAAAGTTTTAGGGGATATAAAAACATCACTATGTCATTGTTATAGCAATGCCATGTATTTATGCTCACCAGTGCACGCAACAACAAGAAAAGCCTGGGTATGTCAGAGAACCGCAAGAGCTGCCATGTCAGCCTTCAAGCATGATTTAGTATATCATCCTATAAAGCAGAACACTCTGCAAAACGTGCAAGAAAACTGTTCATGCTGAAGGCAGAAAAAACAAACTTGAGGCAAAAGACACACCGTTTAGTATAAATCAGGCTATGATAGAGGAGATGCTAGCAGGTGGTGATGCACAAACCCATGATACAAATTCCCAGGTAGAAAACATTGTTCAGTTTTATTGTGCAGCTCCCGAAGAGTTAAAATACTTTAGTTACTACTAAACGAAAAAATAAACTTGTTTGTTTGTTTGTACGGACATACTGCAACTCAATTTCCCATTAGGGACAATAAAGTTACCATTGACATTGACCATTAAACGATATTTTAGGCAATTCTTTTATGCTTGTAGTTAAAATTTAGAGGCTCATTTTGTGCTTATATTTGATGTATGCTGCCACTGGATATAATGTGTCCAACAATGTTACATGATAATGCTGCTGCCACCTTAATTTAAATTAGGAAGCTGTCATCAATGACAGCAGCTGACTGGAGATGAAGGATGGAAAATACCCTACATTTACTTACACTTCTAAATGTTGCCGTCTGCAAATGTCTTCAGTTCCCCCCCCCTTCTATTGTGACATAATATTGAGGCTATATCACCTGCATTCGAATGTGACACATTCGCAATACCATAAATAAAGTATAAGCTGCATCTATACAGGAAGTGTTTTACAGAAATGCAGTGACCAGAGACCAAAGAACATCAAAGATATTTAGCGACTTCAAGTGGCTATAGCAGTGACTAAAAGAAAAACAAGAAAAAAAATTATTGGTGACATGAAGCTGGCAGGTCCTAAAAAAAGACCGGAATGTCCGTTAGCGACTCATCGTTAGCTTTCAAGCAGTGAACGATGAGTGAACTGTTTCCTGTGTGGACGCACCTTTGTTAGAGCCACAAAAGTGTTTCAACATTTATGATTTAACTGAGCTGTTTTTTCCTTTTTCTTTCCCATCCACAATCATGCAATTTTTCATGTCAGATCTTTGCAAGCAACAAAACAACTATTCTTGCTTTTTGAACCACACCTGTGGGGTCATTATGTCACAGTAACTACTTTGACTTTTTGTAGTTGGAAAAACTACTGGTTTAACACAGTGACCGGTGCTTTGACCAGCTGCGTACCAGCAGAAAGTGTGCTACCGCTTGCTGAAGACAGAGGAGGAGGAGAGGGGGGGATGCACGTTTGAAGGGATTAAGAGTGAAGGTAGGAGTGCACAGAACACAGTGGAGACTTTAAATGATGGTTGGTGTGACAGAGAAGGGTTAGATGGAGGTAGATGATCCGCTGTGACAACCGCTAAAGGGAGGAGCTGAAAGAAGACAACTGCAACACTTACGGTCAACTACCATTTCAGTGATTACACCTGTGTTTGACTGGTCAACATGTCGGCACTGAGATGAGGTATATTCAACATTAGTTTCACTTTGACTGCAGTGACTCTATGACAACACATCTCAACAAGAATTTTGGAGAACTGTGTAGAAAATGGGTGAAGAGGGAGATTCACTGCTGCCTACCACAGCCAGGACACTTGCAAAAAAGGGTTATATAAAAAAAACAAAACAAAAAAAATAGTCCAAAAGTTACGGTGTGTGTCATACCACCACCAACACCCACAGCAGGTTGTTTTTGTGAACGTTCACGTGTATGGTACAACTGAACTGAAGAGAGCTGAAAAGCATTATGAAACTACATGTGTGCAGCATCCCCCAGCCCACCCCCCATTCCTCAGATCATCATCACATTACCCAATAAACAAAAAGATGGCTTGGTTCCATTTAGCTGATTTGGTTTCAGGGTTCCTGGTATTGTGTAAATTGGCTCATTGAGTGACTTGAAAAACATGGCTATTGTTTGTGTTATTAGTAACACCTGTGCTCACCTACTATGAAAGTCAACATTATGTTGTATGCACTATACAAATAAGCCTGGTGTTGACACACATACCAAAAGTTATCAGCAGCTTTAACTGAAAAATTGCATACTCCTGAAACACGAGGGCACGAGCATACACTTCTGTAAACTTGCTGCATATTTGTAAGCTCCACTATGAGGCCGCATGAAACCCCTGAGCTCGGTGGGGTTGGCCCTGTGGGTATGCATACATTTATGGGGAGATTGGAGGTGGTCACAGTGACCCGCTTCGTATGGTTAAGGGGGTTCTGATATGAGCCTGTGTGCACAAAGAGGAGCGTGTTTTTAATTAAAAACAAAAGACTGTCTCCGGGGGCCCAGGCTGGGGAGCACTGGGCAACAAACAAAGGGGTGTGGACAGTGAGTGAAACAGAGGACGGCTGCTGCTAGGATGCACAGCAGACGGGCAGAAATGAGAAATCAAGAAGAAAGTTGAAAAAGACGCTGAAATTGCAGAATGAAAAAGTCAAACCTCAATTATACATTCTTGATGTTTCTTCAATTAAATGAAAATGCAAGACCAATAAGGAACCAATTAAACCACATTTAAGAAATATTGAAACCGCATACTTTTTTTTTCATTATTATTTTTGGTCTGACAATGACCTCAGACAAGTAAACATTTAGGTAAACAAAAGTCAATTAGAAGGGCGGGCTTCACAGAAGAGGGAAGTGTATTGTATGAACCTTATCATTCTTTCTACACACAGTACATATCCTTCAACAGGAAATACCACAGTGACCCAACCCTTCGTACACATGATGCCAAATAAGGTTTTCTGCAGACACATTAACACTGAAAATCAATCCTTCATTCAACTGAAAAAAAATAAATAAAAATTGCAAGTCGCTGCACGTTTGCTTCTGAGAAAAAAAATTAGGTGTGCGTGAAAACACTGCATCATCACTTCAGGAACAGCAGCGCATATTATACATAGCGGTAAATTTCATACAGACTTATGCTAGTGAACAGGAACGAACAAACACATACGGGGGGGGGAAGCAATTTCCACCTTCACCTGAGCCACTTTATATTGCAGACATAAAAATAAATAAATAGAGCTGCAAACAGTGTGCAGGCGCCACATCCATTGATCTGATCACCTTAAAAAGCACAAATGTAAACACTCATAGTAATAATGTGTTCATGTGTATTGCAGGGCCCCCACTGGCCAGACGACAATTTTTTCCTAATGAACTGTTGCAAAGTTAAAAACAAAAGAGTCATGAATAAAAGGACCAAGTCTGATTTTGTTAGACAGGGTCGTTACTATGATGCTGCCTTATTTTGCCACCAGTGTTAATTTGCTCTGATGGATTTAAAAAATTAAAAATGACATTTAGGCTGTTTTTATGTTTTGTTTTTTTGAATAGACCCTGGAGCTTGGGGTAAAAAAAGCAAGACTCCCCCCCCCTCCATATAAATCACCATAGGTTGCTTCAGCTCTGTGTGATTTAATTTTTTTTTTCCAAATAATGAGTGGATAAATTTTACTATACTGTTCTATGGGCTGTCACAGATTCCAAGAATACATGTTGGACAGGTAGAAGCAGCGCAGGTGGTCAGGCAATTCTGAGGGAATGTAAAGACATCTCTGCCTGAATTAGAGTACAAACGCCTGGCAGAAACAGAGCTCAAATATGTTGCAGCAGATACCCAAGTCACATGACCATAGCTACTTAGCCAAGTGGAAGTCTGATCCTTGTAAAGTAAGAGTCAGGAATCCCTCTGGAGTACAAGCAGTAATGGCATAGTCAAATAGGCCTTCGTCTTTTAAATAATACACGCTTCGCATCACGGCTATATTATGCGAAACCATCTCATATTTCACATTATTTGATGCTGATAATCTGAACACGAGTAATAACCCTTTGCTAAGCATAGGAGAAATTTCACACCTTTTTACCATCTTCAAATCTGAAAGGCAGAACCAACTTATGACTGAGGAGTGCTTCTGGCATTAAATGAAAAGCTCCTTTTAGGCCACTAAAAGCTTTGCTGGTCCAGGGCACGCTAGGAAAACTAGGAAATCACTGCGACGTGGACTTTTTCCCCCCCCTCCCGAATAGACAACCATGAAAGGTGCATCATAACTGAAGAAGAAGTGAAAAACTGACCATGCTGACCGATTTTGTTACAGAATCTTTAAACCCTCTGCAGTACAATGCAAAAAGTAATGGCGAGTTCCCGGATTACGTGCATTACTTCAGTGAAGGCGATGAAATCCGACTGGAGTCACACCTGAAATTGTCAATAGCACTCTGCAGCTTCCTGCTGAGCACTTACTGCAAGAAGACAGTGCGGGAGCAGACGATATCTCGCCGTTAAATATTTACATCGTCTCCCACAGTGTGCTCATGCATGATACACAACCTGAATCCAGCCATATTTTTCTCTCTCACATGCTGCAGGGAGAATTTCTTAAGGCTGCAAATGGATATGAATATGAAAAGAATAAGACACTGAAAGAACAAGAATCCTTTGTGATGGGTGGC
This sequence comes from Copadichromis virginalis, assembly GCF_057382275.1. Taxonomy (NCBI): domain Eukaryota; kingdom Metazoa; phylum Chordata; class Actinopteri; order Cichliformes; family Cichlidae; genus Copadichromis; species Copadichromis virginalis. The sequence continues at coordinate 13,395,592 of NC_140625.1, forward strand.
TTGAAAAATTGATGTGGTACTCAAAGCTGGGCCCTTACTCAAGAGGTTCAGAGCAGATTAAAAGAAGTTTGCCAGTGAGACAGTTGCCCACTAAAGTGCATCACTCAGCTTGTTGACTGGACAATTTTTACATGCCCGCTCATGACTGAGCAGCAAATCAAACAACCTAATATCTACATCACTCCAGCATGACAGCTAGGACTAAAATTACATAAAACAAGATTTAGAAATGCGTGATTGTCAGCTGTTGTGGCTGTACACATGACAGTACTTCCTTCACTTTCTCCCTGGTCCACCCCGCTGTGCAAAACAAGCTACAGTCAACAACATGAATAATGCAGTTCTCCTCAAGAGTCCTGCTGAAGCACGTCAGCCTGCGTGACTGAGAACTGAACCACTCATTTCCTTGGCTGGGAGAAACAACACTGCATTCGTCCAAAAACAGAGCTCTTCACTGCTCTGTCGCTTTGCCGAGCTATCTATATATATATATATATAGATATATATAGATATATATAGATAGATATATAGATAGATATATAGATAGATAGATAGATAGATAGATAGATAGATAGATAGATAGATAGATAGATAGATAGATAGATATAGCCACACACCCCTTTTCTGGGTCACTTGTAAATTAGTTGGCGGTGCCAAGTGAAGTAATACCTAGGTATAATCTGCCCTGCAGTGGGAGTTACCTTAAACTAGATAGTCTGCAAGGAGTGAGGTCCAGAGATGGCTCAAGAGTGCGATACACACTTAAGACAAGGGCTTGAGACAGACTGATTTGTTGCTCATGAAGGATAGAGACCAAAAAAGCAAGCTGATTATTCAGAGATTAAGATATTTGCATGAAAATACGAGATGAGCCATTGTCTCGTCTTAGCATAAAGGGGGGCAGGGGCAAAGCTAAAAGTGTTCCAGTGGATGAAAACAGTGAACAATGGAGCTGTAAAATAGAGCACAATACACTATGTATGTGGACAGTAATACATTGTGGTTGACAGTGCTGGGGAGCCTTTAATTAAACACACATGCACTACTGTTATAAGTGGGCAGATGGACCAACAGCCGCCTTCTGGAGCACTGGGGTCATTCAGGGAGATAAGTGACTTCATCCCAGTTGTCAGCAGCACTGCACCCCACCTGACAATGACTTATGTATTAATTAGGGGAGCTTCACCAAGTGTACAGAAGCAGACTACTGCAGAGCAAACAAAGCTGTGAAGCAGATAAACCTCAAGAGACGGAGAGGAAAAAGAAAAGAAAAAAATACAACAGTAGTTTTACAATCACTGAAAGGCTAGAAATGGGACACAGACAGAAATGGGACATTCAAAGCACGTCAATATATCATTAAAATAAATTTCGAATATTATATGAACATTAGACTACAGCCAATCAAACTTAAAACTTACTCCTGTAGTTACACTAATTTATATACAACCACAATAAAAGCATTTGTTTTCAGTACTGAAAACTGACTAGGAAATAAGAAGCTTGCTGTAAACTGTTACTGTTTGACATCTGACACCTCGCTGAGTGCAGCGCAATGCAACGGCCTCATATGGGGAAAAGTTTCCAACTACTGTGCCGACTTATTAGATTCACTGCGAAGCCTATGTATTTAAAAAAGAAAAAAACCCACTGCAGTGTCCCACACCTTCAACAGCATAGCGGTGTAACCGCTTTATCTGATAACTTATTGTGCTAAATGACACAACAAAGAGATACACGCAAGCTAGCAGCAAGATCGTATGTCATGGGTTGACTGTCGGAATCTAGCTAGCTTAGCTGGCTAATGCTAGCGAGCCACAAAAATTTGAGTTAACACCAAGAACCTAGATAAACACTGATTTTCACAATGCCGCAGATCCGAATAAACAAGATGATATATGCTGTAATTAATCATCCTAATGACGCTAGTAAATATAAGCATATTCAGTAGAAAATAACTTAAAGTTTGGAAACTGCTCTTAACTAGAGTGCTAGCTCGGCTAGCTTAGCATTTACCTTGTCAGAGTCGAGCTCGGGGTCAGCTTGGCTCAGTCTGTACAGAAATGATTTTGGGTCTCGACAGAGCGTCTGTCTCGTAGTTAAAAAATAGGTTCCCCCGACATTTAGTCGAATCCATTTTGAAGCCCCGACCCCAGCTGAAACGTTTCGCTCCGCCGAAGAATGGCCCAAACATCTCCGGTGAACGGAGCCGCTTGTCTCGGAGCTGTTCTCTGCCATTCCTCTCCTCGCCTCCTCCGCCCTCGGCTCGGCACGGCTCTGTCTGTGCGGCTCACAGGAAATATCGGAGGTGCAGCCACAAACTTCGAGTCCGCGATTCATGCAAAGCAAACTGCCAGCTCCTCAGTTCAGCCACTCCTACTAACCCACTCCACCAGCACTAACAGACACTTGCATAAATTATTCCAGAGAAAAGAGGCCCTCCCCGGCTTGATCTCTGACGCGTCAGCATGGAGAACAAAATCTCTTGATACGGAGAGCCTGTAAATATCATTGTGAGTGAAAATGCACATCTTTGGAACTGAGGTGGAAAAAATAAATCTTAGATTTCGTGTACTCCTATGGTTGTCACTGAATACTTAAAGTATTTACACAAGCTTGTCAAGTTAGCACTAAAGCGCGTTAAAGTAATTTTCAGGACACAAAAACAGTGATAATGAGCCGGTACTTTATTTACATGCTGCAAAATGTGAGATGCCATTGCCACTGAATGATGCGGTTTCTTGACTGTCATGACCCAGGCTGTTGACAGAAGACAGGACACATGGCTTTATTGGTATGCCTAAATCCCTACATGCTTTAATTACTGGACTACCAAGCATTAAGTGGAAAATTCATCATTCAACATCTACTGACCTAGCGCACAAATAATCAGAGAGAATGAACAGATTCATTAAATTATCAGAATATGATTAAATCACTGAGCAAATAGAAAATGTATGATATAGTAAGAAAAAAGCTGTAAAATATTATAGTTTACAATAATTATTCACATTCAAAGGCTTTACATCTCAATACATACACAACATGGCCCCTGAACATGACTTCAATCCAAATATGATTCATATATTAGAATTTAAATAACACAGAATGAACTATAGGCTAAACAATAGCCATCAAATAACCTTATACAAGAATAAAAATACAAAAACTGTATCCTAATATCATTGCATTACTTGCTTCAGATTTTAATAATACATCATCTGTACATCACAGTTCTAGTCAGTTACAAGCCAGGTAGAGCTTCTACATACAATGTAACCGACTGCCATCGACTTGATTCAAACAATTTTTCTAACTAGAAGGGAAAACACTTCTCGTGCTTCCTCAACTTTATAGACAGATACAGCAATTTCATCGGTTATTTGGATGAGATAGATATTCTTTGACTGACATCCAACCACATCTGGCCCTGGGCCAGAGGGTCCCCAGTCACACACTGCACATACAGACTCAGCTGAAGGAAGAGGACCTTTGGAAAGACCGTAAGGTACTATGACAAAAAAAATTAAAAGCATTATGATAATACATATTTCTAAAACAAGAGCACAAGTTAAATCAATCGGTTTAATTTCTATTGGGCCAAACATCAGAATGAAAAAAAAAATTAAAAAAAAAAAAATTAAAAATAGGCCAATGAGCCCAATGAGGCAGTTTTGCCATATTGTCCAGGGACAACAGCTTTACTGTGATTGCTTCTGAAAATGATAGTATGTGTATGCATCTCTGTTGATGATGGTGGTTTTCTGTTCAGCATGGGGTGGTCAGCACATAAGATTTTGTTTTGAATAGGGCATACTGAAGATGAGTGAACTATTCCACCAAATAAAAAAACCCAAAGAAAAATAAAAAAAATTAAGAACTCACACCACAAAAGAAATAGCCAGTGAATGGTACAGAACAACCAAATCATTCAACAATAGTCTCTATGGTTTCCAATGCAGTCAAAAATACCCACCTTTACTTGAATAAACTTTATCTCCAGTGCCCTAGGAGAGAAGCGGACAAGGCTGAGCTACAAAAACTGGCCATGCAGGAAAGATAAGCAAGTTATGATTAGGAAGTACAAGCTAGTGGCATGTTTACCCACCCCCCTGTTAGCAAAACATCCTCGGCTATGGAAGGCTCATACTTATACAGAGACTGGTTCAGACCCACGTCTCACTGCAGACCGGCACTCTGCATTATTATATAGAGACCTTAACTGCAATAAGCAAAGTACCGAGAGACTAAAAAAAAACAACTCAAATACCGAGGGAAATATTTGGGTTCTGACAAAAATAGAGAGGATCTGAGTTTGGTAAACGTGTGAGACTGAACCATTTTACAGTATCTATAGAGTATATGCACTAAAAGTGGGGCTTGACTACAGCTTGCACATACAATGTAGGATTAGGATATGGTTTAATAAAGATATCATGAGAGGCGCTGGTCCACAAAAGCAAGATTTTGTGTCATCATCGAAGCAGGAAACCAGTCCTTGCGTTTGAGATAGTCGCAGCGGTACCCAACTTGTCACTCTACAAGACAAAGCTTGTCCTCCTCCCCCCCTTGCCCACCCCCGCAGAATGTACAAAAAGCAGATGTGCATGGTGGAAGTCTTATCATCCATACATGGAAAAATGCAATAGAAGCCTCACAGAGAGCACAAAGAACAAGCAAAGCAACCCTAAATCCAAAGTTGTATTTTTCCCATGGTTCTACTCAGGAAAACAAACAAGGTCTAGATGCCAGCGTCTCTAAGAGTTTGTTTACATTGCGGTGATGAAGGGCACTAAAGAGGGTGTTACTCTGCTCAGTGATTGGCCTCAGAGCTAAAGAGGAGTGGGCACAGGGTGAACCTGTGCTCCTATAGGCCAGGGTTTTGGTGCCTTTGATAGATCTTTCTCCACACTTCCTGGATCTTCTTACACCATCTGTCTGCATTCCCGCTGGGGTCCATCAAATAGTATGTCCGGTTAGGCTGCAAACATCATAGGAAAAACATTTACATATTTTTTTAAATTTATTTTATATAAAACTGAAGGAAAATATTAAGATCTGTCAAAAAGGCATCACAAATCAATAATTGTGTACCGTGTGAACAAAGAAGGTTTTGAAGTTCTTGGCCTCGGGGCGTAACTCTAAGGACCAAGGAATCTCCCCCTTCAGGACCCTGTTGACAGGATCCACGTAGTACAGGTGTGGTCCTTCAGTGAGAAGCAGCTGTCTCCGTCGGGCGAACAGACCCTGCAAAGGAATGCAAACATCTCATTGCTTCACCAACAGAGGGGGCTACGAGGCCAGTGACACTTTTGCACAGTACAACAGGGAATTCCCCTTTACTTCCCATTTGACAGCAGTGAAAAGCAAAGGGAAGTGACTTCACTGATCTGTAGCCAACTCAAACTGGAAAACTCCACAGAGTCTAGCTGGCAGAATAGTGTAAAGTACTAAAATATGTCTTTTTTTAAATACTGAAACAATGCAATAAAGTAATATTAAGGATTCAAATATATGCTGTAGAATTCACACACACACACCTTTCGTTTATCCACTGGGCCCATTTTCAGGATTAGGTTATTCTCCACAAACTGGTGCCTGTGTTGATACACAAAAACGCAAATGGTAACTACACAATTTTTTAAAAACAAAGTAACATAACTAACTGTTAATCCACATTTCTAAATCATTCACCAAAAATCTCTTACGGTTTCCAGTGCAGTGAAAAATATTTCCAGGATACAAGAAAGACATTGATTCAAAATTGGTTTTGATATACATCCAACAAAGAACAGCACATGACACAGACATTTTAACAGGGATGGAGAGATGGAAGGGGTTACCAGGGGTTTCCAGTGGTCTGTTTATCCAGCAATAACTGCTTCTCTTCTTCAGTGAACTGCAGGTCCAGCTCAAAGGAGTTGTTGTCCAGGTCGTGGATATACTGCTCAATGTTGCTGCTGGACCTCTGCGGCGGCGTCGAGTCATGTGGCGACAGGGAGTGTGATGAGCTGGACGGGGCCACCTGCATGTTGCTGAACTGGCTCAGGAGGTCATCGTACTGAGAGTCATAAAGAGACAGTGTCTCGTTATGAAAGGTGCATTGATGTTATGCTGATAATTTATGACTTGTTTACAGTTTGGATGAATCTCTAAGCTTCAACAAGGTCTCAAACCTGATGCTCTCTTTGAATGAGCAAACAACAGACCAAAACAAACAAAAAAACATACCAAGACTGTTACCATAGTAAAGTAAAATATCTTACATTTCCATAGCAGTCCTCATCATCTTCAGACATTGCTGGCAGGTAGGGTGTGAGCTTGGGAGGTGTCTGTAGGTGAAGGTCACTCCAGGAGATGGTGTCAAAGAAGGGGTGCTGCTTCAGTGGTTCGTACCCTCCCATCTCTTCACAGCCAAGCCGCTTGGTTGGGTCCAATGACTGAAATTTAAATAAAACGTAAATAGCCAACTTCTAAACAGGTAACTGATTAACTTATTTCCAAATTATTACCAAAGGAGGTTGAAATGTGTTATTGTGATATGCAATGACATACCAAAAGCCGTTCAACAAGATCCTTAGCTTTGGGGAAGAATTTCTCTGGGAATTCATACTCCAGCTTTATTATTTTCTGGAATATCAGGTACTCATTTCTACAGCAATTAAAGAGAAAAGAAAAAGTGTAACTAGTGAACATTGGTGTGTTTGGTTCAGATTTTTTGCACTTGAAAAAAACAATTAAGAAAAATTGAGTTTTGTAAACACAGTAGTTCTTACCCAGCTCTGAATGGTGGTAAACCAGCCACCAGCTGATAGATAATACATCCCAAGGCCCACAGGTCAGAGCTAAAAATTAAAAAGTAAACAGTTATAAAATTGCAGGAATGATGCCCACCCTGAGCTGAAAAACCTAATAAAAATCTCATTACCTCTTGCAGGCTGATTTCTCTGTTAGTAGCTCTGGAGACACATACTGCGCTGTTCCAACAAACGAGTTTGCTCTCGCTGCCAAAAAAAACCCCCAAACAAACAAACAAACAAAAGGGTAAAAAGACAAGTTCTCCTTTCTTAAACATGTTCTATGCAGCATGTATTAAATGCTTTTCTACTGTGCAAAAAGATTGTAATCTAACATAGGTGACAAGCTTGCAAGTTACTTCACCAGCTACAAAGATTGCATTGCTTTCAGCCATAATCAAACCACAGAACAAAGCTGATGTGTAACCGTCAACTGCTTTCTACAGTCAAAGCAAAAGCAGGGGCAGTTACCCAAGTTAGCTATAAGTCTGTTAGTAGCATGAACAAGTGAACTTTGTCAATATATTGGATTCACTCAGTGATATTAATAACAGCAGATTTCTGAAACTTATGCTCAGTCCCTTGAGGTCAGTTAAGACTATATTTATGCTGGTCATACTTTGCCACAAGGAGCATAAAGAAAATCAGCACTGTGATTATACCTTGTTTACTGTCTGATGGTAACTGTTTTGCTGTTCCAAAATCTGTTATCTGAATGTGCATCTCTTCACTCAGAAGAATATTTTCTGGTTTCAGATCTCTGAAATTAAAACAATAAAAATTGTGAGCAAAAACAAACGCTTAACAGCAAGTGAAATTTTTATAGCAAAACTTGCAAAAAGGACAAAACAAAGGGTGTTGTCTTACCTGTGTATTATCCCCTTATTGTGTAGGTATTCTAGAGAACAAACTATTTCAGCTGAGTAGAATCTAGTGCAGGTCTCATCAAATGAACCAATTTTGCGAATGTATTTCAGGAGCTCGCCGTTCTTAGCATAACTAAGACCAAAATCTAAGACAGACTGGTTAAGGAAAACTTCTTAAACAAAACAGTAAAACACGTGTTAGGAAATAGGCCTTGATAGACTGAATTTGTTAAAAGGATACACAGCTTCTCATCATCTTGAAATGTGAAGTAGAGTTTGACAAAGAACGGGTGATCAAGACTTGACATCAAATCCCTCTCTCGTTTCACATACTGGGTTTTGTTCTCCTTCACAATATGGCGTTTCTCTAAAATCTTAACTAAAGGAGAGAAAAGAGAATATTAGTAGACGTAAACCCAGCAACTTTTTCATTTTAGTCCAACTCATTATACGTTATTACTTACTTGCATATTCTTTCCCTGTTGCCTGCTCTCTTGCCAGGACAACCTAAGCATAAGAAACAACAGTGAGATGATATGGCATGTAACCAACCAGTCAGATGTTGAGGGAAAATAATAATATTTCCTTGGGCTTACTTGTCACTTCACCTAAAATTAACTCAGCATGACTCATCCAAGTACATTAATCAAAATAACGCTAGCATGTAGCAACATCTTCCTCGGCACATTTCAAAAGCTAAGTGGAATGTAAGTTACATACCGTTGAGAAGGAGCCCTCTCCCAGTATCTTGCCAAATTTAAAGTCCTCTGGCCTCTTTTTGCGTGGCTGAGAAGCCTGGACGGCTGGCTGTGTGCAGAGCTGTGGGGCCTGGCTGCTAGCAGATGCTCCTACAGCACAAGCCTGTGAGGCTGCGCCCTCCATGCTGGGGCCGTGGCTGCTGCTTGCGCCTGGGATTGCAATTGGCGAGCAGGAGTCAGGGTGGTTTCTTACCATTGATGGATGCGAGCAGGAACAGATGACAACGCTGGGCTGAATGGGCACAACATCATACTGTAAGAAAAAGAGAGACCATAAAGAATTTGTTATTAAGCAGGGTGACACAGGTAAATAACAATTCACATGTGGAAAGGCTCTTTACTTGAGAAAGCTAAGGGACTGTATATCCATCTGAACTATTACTGGATTGAACATAACAGTGACGACAAAAATATAAGGATAAAATAGTAACAATTTAACTTTTCAATAACGTTTTCAATAAAAATGAATGCATAAAGAAAATGTGTTTTGTTATTCAGCACTTTAAACTATCACTTAAATGACAAATTTCAGGTTTTTCCATCAGTCTGCGATGGATTTAGTAATTGATGCGGTTATTAGTTGTCAAAATACAGATTAGATGGCCCAAAGAACACACGACAAAAGCAGCTAAACTTAATTACTGAAAAACATGAGCTTCCTAGAACATCACCGGCACCAGTGACAAAGGTGAGTTGAGATGTTTACATAGATGAAACTAAAAGAAGTTACCCACCACAACCACAGTCTTCTCACTCTACTGACACCTGAAAGTTCCCACTGGTGTAAACAACACTTTGAAGAATTTTCTTTCATATGCTTTGAAATCTCTGAACTTTCTCATTGCACTCCATCATGAAAATTAACTAAATTAATTAATTATTTTTTTAATGATAGCTATATCTACATTGCTATGCAGTTCTTTATTAGCATGAAGGAACTCCATGTAGAATTTTGTTGTGCAACCTTGCGTTGTGTTATGATAATAATTAATCCTGAATCTTAAATCTCTTTCACAAAGTATACATATGACACATGAAGAGAAAGCAATGTACTCACATATTACACGAAGCACTTTACAGGCTGCTGGCTTAAAATTATTGTTGCTTATAGTTCTGTAAATTACAATAACCTAAACATACTACTACAAGTGAGACCACTTGTAGACCAAAGTCTAACAGTGATAAGAAGGAACTGCTTAAGGAGCCACTTCTGAGCCTGGTGGTCCCACCCACCTGTGTTCAGGCTGTAAAAACTATGTCAAAGTTAATTTTTCATATGACAGTGATACTTGAGACAAACTGCGCTGAACTCACACCATCTATGTGTACATAATCAAACTGACATGGCAGATGAGGCACACAAACTGCCTGTTTAAAACTTAAAGATAGTGCTTCCTAAAAATTCCCGGTACCGGTGTCATTTATATAGAAACACATTGAATTACCCGAACAATGAGTGTGTAGTTTATCTGGCAGTTCAGTTTACGTTTAATTAGTTCAGTTGGCCTAGCTTTTTCTCATTCAAAACCAAGGTGTGGCCATTATTTTAGCTGCCTATTCCGGCCTATTTCAGCTAGCCATATAACTACCTACTGAGTCACTGCTATTGGTCAGGCATGTAATGGTTGGAGGAAAACGCCGAATAACGTTTTCCTAACTCTGGGAAGTCGTGAAACAACCGCCCTGTGCGAACTTACCTTGCTAACAAGCTAATGTTAGCTCCTGCTGGCTTGTCAAATAATGCCGGCCATCGCTGACAGTGAGTTACAAACTTAACGCCAACAGTCAATTAGCTAACGTTAGCAAATCAGGCAACACAAGCAACTTCAAAACCGTGTGGCATTTTCAAGAAACGTCACTTAATCGTGTTCAAAGTTAGTTTCCTGCCGTTTATATGAAGATTTGAAAGTTGACACTCGAATAGCACAACGCTTTCCTTCAAAATATATGCTAACCAATGGAAGAACGCAATAATGCTAATGCTAGCCTGCTAGCAAACGGGGATATCGAAAGCGCGAACCTGTTAAGCTATCAATAGCCAATAGTTACTGGTAGAGGAAAACGCTCATGTGTCCCGTGTAACTATTATCGTGTACTGGTAAGCGTTTCAAAAGGCCCAAATAAGTCGAGAAAGTGTGACTCATGAATACTGTGTGAGATTTGACGATCCAAATTAACAAGGCAAACACTGCGTGTTGCGATAGCCAACATTAGCAAACTAGCAAGCTGCTAGTGAGTCGTAAGGCTAAGCGATCTCCTGCAGCTAGCACTGCTCTTCAAATGAAGGCCCGACGTAACTATTTATCCCCACAAAGCCTCTACACTGACCATTTTGAGCACCGGCTTCGAGCTGGTATTCACGGCAAAGTTGTAACACTTACCACCTGACTTGTAGCTCTTGCCATGAGAGTTTTCAGCGAGTATTTATTTGGAATAAAATAATTAGAGAAGCTCCAGTAATGGCTGCCTCTGCGCCTTCATTTTCGAGCTGTGACGTCGTTCCACAACAATGTTACCGCAGGACAGCAGAGGAGAGTCCCGCTGTGTCCGCCCCCTCGCCACATTAACAACCTACTGAACTTCATCTTACTGATAGGGCCGGAGTCAGGCGGTAGCAGTTGTGGATATTCAAATACCGCAGTAGACGTGGCCTACAAACTCCCGTTTTAGACTAACTTTGAATATATGGCAGTAAGAAGGATCTACAGGTCTTTTTTTATTCAAGTGTAACTAAACTTAAGTGAAGAAGCACTCCTAAATACCCAAACTGACAAAAATGACCAATATCCATAAAACGCTTTGTGTGAAACTGAAACTGTGGCAACCAAGTATATTTCAACAAACAAGTTTAATCCAATAAATGTTTTGTCAATAAACCAAGAATATAATGTGTAAATGTCAGTAATAATAATAATAATAATAATAAACACCCTTATTTTATTTCTATTTAGTTGACATGCATCAAAGTTCATTAATTTACGTAGACATATAAGCAAACAAAACAAAACATAACCATTCATATGTGCCAAAATATTTTTTGAGCATTTTAAAACAGTCGTGTATTAAAAAGAACCCAAGGTTGAAATATAATTTAGTGTAAAGTCTTTGATTCAATCCTCCTCTTCATCATGGTCATGTGAGCTTGTTTTTGTCTCCTCATTGCTTTCCGTTTCTTCATCTTCTGCCTCATCTTCGTCATCTTCCTCTGTGGAGTCTGTGTCCTCACTGGAGTCATCTTCTACAGGTGCACTAAACACAAAAATGAACCCAGTAAACATAGGAAACAAATCGTTAAAGCCTATTTTAAGAGAATTCTTGCCATTTTTAAAATTATGCTGGTAATTTTTATGCCATATAAACATCACCACTAAGAGAACTAACTTATATAAAGTCAAATATAACCAAAGTTTTCTTGGTACATTTATTCAATTATTGTAATAGATACGTGAATGCTAGATGAATACTTACCACTGACGTCTGTTGAGATTCATGCATTCTACTCCAGAGTTAACATCAAATGGATCTATGAACAAAACAGATGTGTAGCTTTCATTACGAGGGCAGTTAATTCAGCACTACAGGTCACTCAGCAACAAAAATACACATCCAGATTCTAGACATTTCCAGACAATCAGCCTGGATACTGACTTCCTAATCACAGCCAGATGTGTTCAGAGATGCAAGCAAAATTAAATGAGTCAAAATCCAATAAGGAAAGGAAAAAGAAACAACAAGGCAGCCTGATTACAAGGCAAGGAAACAATGCAAGGAACAGTTATATCAATGTCCACAGAATAATCAATCAGATAAAACAGTTCGTAATGACATTTATTTCCCCTTGGAATATTCATTACTAAGTGTCTTTAAAGTCTTAAGAATAATACGAGTTTTATATCTTATAAACAAATATGAGAACACTGGTTTCCCCGTGACAATTTAGCAAATGTGAGTCACAACAAGAAACTATAAAAATTATTCTAATTATTCATTAGCAATTACTCAGATTAAGCCATTTCTAAAGTGAACCTTTCCAAAATAAAAATACATTTGAATCAAACAGTTGATTATGACCAACAATACTGTGCAAAAATCCCTAATTTCTTAATATTTGCTTCCAAAGTGGTTTCAAGCAATAGTTCTCCAGGCTCTCTGAACCTCTTTCAAAGTTTGTCTTTGGATAGTGGCTGCTTTTTCACTCATTTTCAATCCAGTCCAATACCTGACCACCAAGCCACTTAACACAGACTCGTGAATTAATCAAGCACACAAAGGGACCCAACTCAAGAGATGACCTTTGTTGTTTCTACACTGCAGAAAATTAAGCCAAGAACCAACTTTAATTTGTATCTTTAGGCACTTTCTTGTTACAAAAACACATCATTTGTTCTCATTTATTTTGTTGAATTTATGAAAATCCCAAAGATAACAGCTTAACAAGCATGAAATAGTATTTTTACACCAACAAGGTGATTCCCAAAGAGCTTTTAGCTAAAACCTTGGCACATCTCGAAATGGTCTTCATATGTCCTTAAAGAATTTGAAGAAACTAGACAAATGGAAGACAAGAGAAAGTGGCAGGCCTAAAGATACTACCTACAGTAAACGGAAACATCTGGAAGTCATGTTTTAAAGAAAGATCCTTCTACTGCTTCATCAGCAATGCTGTCAGATGAATGGAATCCATGTCAAGAATCCATTTTTAAAGAAGGAAAACAAGAAGTACTGGACTGAAAAAAATGGAGTATTAAAATATTTTACATTTTTGATTCAAATCATCATCATTATATACAGAGAAGTTCAGGAGGTGCTGGGAAAATGTATCTCGCCAAAATTTACACACTTAAGAATGTACATTCAAATTTTCATCCACTATCTGGTGATACCACCATGTGGAAAGCATCTAACTGGCAACGCCTTCAATTTTTCAGCAAACACACTGCCAATGCAGTAATAGCATAACTGGATAGAAAAACAGACAGTTGAACACTATCAGTCATGGATCGGCCTCCCCAGAGCCTGGGCCTCAACATTACTGAAGCAGTATGGGATCTTCTTGACAGAGAACAGAACTAAAGGCAGCCAACATCCAAGAATGAATGTCCTTCAAGAAGCCTGGAGAACCATTTATGAAGACTACTTAAAGAAAAGGACCAGAAATCTAGTCAGAAATAGTTCAGGCTGTGTTGATGAATAAATGTGGTCACATCAAATATTCAATTTCAACCTCATTAGAATAGTATTAGCCTTATACGCTATATTTCCATATTTGTTTGCATGTGTCTGAATAAATCACTGCACCTACGTTGCATTTTCTATGCAAAATATGAAACACTCATGAGTGGCTCAAGATTTTTGCACTCAGGAGGTCCTTCAAGAACTAATTACCTTCGAAGTCATTTTTTTTCTAGTTTGTATTTGTTATTAGGAAATCTAAAGTGATGCAACAGCTAGCCACTTCAACACAACTTCCTGCTTTAGTCTTATTTTCTTGTTTCAGCCTCTTTGTTTTCTTTCTTTTCTGCTTTGCTGCTGTGTGATTTCTGCGTTCTGTTTTAGTGTTTTAGGGTTAACACTAGGGGTGCAACGATACACAAAATTCACGGTTCGGTTCGATACTTTGGTGTCACGGTTCGATATTTTTTCGATACAAAAAAATGTTCATGCATTTTTAATTTGTCATTTATTAAAATTATAAATATATATTTTAACTCAAAAGTACAGTTTTTAAATTTAACCCTAACCCTTGTGCGTGTTTTTTATTTTGACAGCGAATGCGCACCTGCGGACCACTTATGTGCAGCCCTGGTTATTTAGCTCATCATATCGCAGCCACAGAAATTATTTTGTCCATGAAACCATAAAGCTGCACTTTCTTTTTGCCTTATAGTCTGATTTGTCATAACTTCTCCGTTTTGTGGTAAGCTTTTCTTTGGCTGTCACTTCTTCACCCTGACCTGTCTTATTTGGCTCAGCAGAACTGAAATGCTTTTACACGCTCACTCACATAAGCTCAGCGATTCTCTGTGCGATCAACCTCTCACATGTTTAAGCTGCGGGAGATTTCACTTGTCATGTTTGCATAGTAAGCTAACGATTAATAAGACGATGTCAGAGGAATTGGTGCACAAATTATCATCACTCACAGATCAGTGCTGTCGCTCTCTATACACAGTTCGCACGATTGCAAAGTGAAAGCAAAAAAACAAGCGCAAATTCAAACGCGACTTCAATATGTCACATATTGACAGTGGCTCACCGATGCCAATGACATAATTACCCAGCTACATTTCTGAAAGAATGCAAAAGCATTGACATATATTTTTCCTACAATAGCCCGACGGGCAGGGAAGAGAAAGATTTTGGTAGCCCGACTGAAAAAAATCGCTAGCTCCGGGACGTCGGGCTAGCGATATTGCGAGCCCTGTATCTGATTGAGGAATCACTCATCTTTGGAAAAGAGAGTTTATTACAGAGAAATGTCTCTTTCCAAAATAAAAGCTATACTATCCGCTTCTTCTGGGCTATATTCTCAGCAGCATAAGGAGAATCATGTGCTAACAGCTGTCTAAATGACTCGGCTAAAGTTAGTAGCATGCTTGTTGTTTTTGTCTTTGCACTAGGATGATGTCGGCGTAAATGTGCAGTCATATTCGTTGTGTTCCCACTAGTGCTTTCAGGTTAATATCGTTGAAATGACCTTAACGCCACAACACGGCAAATCTCCGTTAACGAGCTACCGCCGATCACTCCGTGCATGGGGCTAGACGGCCAACACGTTAACGAGCTAACTGCGCTAACACACTAGTTCACACCAATGTAATTGAGCATTGCATGGCACATCCAACATACTGTTTTACTTTAGTCCATGACTCGCTTACCTTCAGGGTCATACGTCACATGAAAACCAAAATAATTCCAAACGCCAGATCTGAATGAGGTTCAATTTGCCTGTTGCAAGTAGAGCTTAACTTCTGTCTCGCTAGCTTGCCCTGCGCTCTTCCTTCTGACTATGCTGTCTGTGTTGAGCGCTCAGTGGATCTGCGCTCGACAGTGCAGCCTAGGCGGAGTAGTCGAACACAGATTCACTGAGCGCTCAACACAGACAGCATCGTCAGAAGGAAAATTTATAAAAGAAATTACAAATGTTGTATTGTTCGATACATATGCGTACCGAACCGAAAGCACTGTATCGAACGGTTCAATATCGATACGAATATCGTTGCACCCCTAGTTAACACAGCTAATGTTTTACCAGTAACCCCAAAAGACAATCAAAAGTTTCTTTGCCAGAAAAAAATCACTACTTTGTAGTAGGAGCTAATGCAAACACTGATGATCCATGCCCACTTTTAACTGCACTACAGCAGGTCTCATTTTGCACTAAATCATTTACATATTTTTTCCAAATTGTTATATTGTTATATTGTTGCTATCGCAACACCCAGTGTTTGCCTTGTTATTGTATGTTTCATATGCTATATGTTTTTTTTTTTATTGTTCTTGCAACAGTTACAAAGATACAAAAATGCGACTAAAACTTAACAGTTACTAAAACTGGAAACTGTCATCTGAAAGCTCTTAAAGTCCAATAAATGTGATTTATTTAAGAGCCACTACTTGTACGTGAAGCCAAACTACAGCTAAAATAAGAAAGAGGTTGAACCAAAACACAGTGACCCTCTACCTCCACTGCTACACAAACCCAGACACTGCGTAGAACCCCAGGTTATTTACCAAACTCCTCCTCTTCCTCTGGTTTAGAAGTGAGAAACTCTTTCTCTACACCAAGGAGCTCTTCTTCCGACTGACAAGCAGCGTAGCGGCCAAGCAGGACTTTATTGAGCTCCAGAAACGTTGTCCCCCATTTAAATTTCTTCAATAAGAGCAATGCCAGTTCCTCAAAACCTGCAATATCAGAAACAATATGTCACAGTTTAACTGCCATAACCAAAACAAGACACAAAAAGCAGTTGCTGCGGTATTCCTGAATAACTAAACCTAAACCCTTACCTACGATGCAGAACGTGGCAGCAAAAGCTTCAACGCAGGACAACTTGCAAGGCTTGCCATAATTTACAGGGTTCGCAGCTACGAGGTACGGCAGTAACCTGGGATGACTTCCAACCATCTTATTGAAGGGTGTCTCCTCCAGTTTGGCCCAGGAGCAATCAATCACTGCGAGCCCATTGTTGGCCACAATCTCTCTGTGCAGACAAAACATGGAGAGAAAAAAATCGCTTTGGATTGCATCACAACAGTGACACAAATTATAGAATTTATTTAATTTTCATAACCAACAAAACACTTTGATATAGCAACATTTGTTTTAATATAACAATGCATTGGAATGTCTCAAGTTTTTAATATGCCTGATCTTTAAGATCAAGCTCTACATGGAGTAAATAATCAAGTAATAAACCTAAAAGGAGGGCCTTTACACTCAGGGGACACTTTATTAAGTACACTTTGCTAGTCCTGGGTTGTACCCCTTTTGCCTTCCCAACTAGCTTAATTCTTCATGGAATAGATTCAACAAGGAGTTTGAAACCTTGTTCCTCAGAGATTTTGGTCCATATCGACATGATAGAATATAACAGTTGTTGTAGATATACATCCATGATTCAAAACTTCTGGATTGAGATCTGGCAATTGAAGCTGTCATTTTACTACAGTCAAGAAACCAGGCTTAGATGATGGAAGCAGCTACCATGAGATGGGTACACTGTGGCCATAAAGGGATGGAAATCATCAGAAACAAAACTCAAGTAGTCTGTGGTGCTAAAACACTACTCTGTTGGTACTCTAGGGTCCAAAGTGTGCCGACAAAATATTTCCACACATTTACACCAGCAGCAGCAGCTGGACTTGCTGATACAAGGCAGGATGGATCCATGTTTTTGTGTTGTTTACCATCCAAATGTGTCAGCAGAAATCGAGACTCATCAGAGCAGGCAACATTTTTCCAAAAACTTTTGTTCAGTTTTGATGAACTTGTGTGAATTGTTGCCTCAGTTTCCTGTTCTTAGCTGACCCAGTGTGGTCTTCTGCTGCCGTATCTAATTTACTTCAAGAGTCCACATTGTATTTTAATAGATGTTCTTTTGTATTTCATGGTCCTAACGCGTGTTTATTTCACCTACTGTTGTTACTCTGAACACTGGCATCAAAAAAACATTTTCACCCTGAGAACACTTGTTAATGAGTAACTAAACAGGTGTGCATCAAAATGTGTATATAAATAGTTATATGAGGTGGTCTATGGCTACAGATTCTTTGATTTCATTGGCTGAAGTACAGAGGAAACAGCTGAACAAACCTGTCTGCTGGCGTCACATACTTCGTGCCCATTGGACTCAGTATGAGCCCGTTGAATCTCTGATTGAGTCTCAGGTTGCGTACAAAGCCCTTCCTCACCAACTTTCTGCCAGTACAACGTTTGGGATCGCAGTGACCCAACTCCCACATGGCAAGTGGGCAAGGAAGCTTCACCTGAGGGGCCTCTGCTCCTTCCTCCCTGTGAAGACTTGCTGAGGAGAGAAAGTTCACAATCTCAGATCTCTCAAGAGTTTACACCATATCGAGTGTTATCAGTCCTGAGCAATGGGCACTTTTTCCTAGTGTAAACAGCATTTCATGATGCTGACGCTAATGTAAATAGCATGCCTTACAGCCAACATGTTAAACATTTTTGCATTAGAAATAATCAATACACTACCTTCCAAAGCAGTGTGCATTTCTTCTGTAAAGGCCTCTAAAGATTTCCCTTTCATTTTGTGACGTTTGTCTTTGCCCTTGTTGTCAGGACGGACAAACTTTCCCTGCTTTTTTCGTCCCATGCTGCTAGTTAGTTAACTGTCACTGTCAGACTGTCACTGCAATGAACTGACCAAGAAGTATGACTTAAGCTATCTGGCTATCCTGCTGACAACAGTTTCGTCTAACAAAGAGAACTGCCCAAAAAAAGAGCCGCAAAAACTTCTTATTTTCAATAGGAATTAGACATAAGCAACTTTCAAGACTTTATCACAAACTAGTAGTAGTCTCCTTTCATCCGGAAACACTTTCATATGAAGTATAACCTAGCTTGATTGGCTTCGTATCGTGGTAAGCACGTCGCAGTCCCATATGAAAAACACGCATGCTCACGGCTTATTTCGATCACGTGGCGTGTCACCTGACCGGAACGAGCAAAAGAGGAAATGTAGACAGAAAAGTAACACTTTAACGCCTTCATAACGTAAATAATAATGCGTTGTTTCAGTTACCGAGTAGCTCATTTAATAAGTTTGTGTTTTGTCTGCGTGTATCTGTTCAGTAAGTACAGCTTTACTGCGCAGCTTCATTCAGAGATTTTAATCTAAACAGAGCTCGTGTGTCTGATCTCGGCTTGTTTTTAATGCAGTTAACTATGGATCCGCCGGTAAAATGAAGATAGTCGAAGAGCCAAACACATTTGGGTACGTGAAGCAAAATAAGTTCACATTGTGCAGTTTTGTTGACTTTGGCCTGCTGCTAATGGATCTACTTTGTGTCCAGGCTGAACAACCCTTTTGTGGCTCAGGGCAGCAGACTGCAACCTAAAGTGACCCCAGCTCCAGTGTCTGGTAAAACAAACTCATCATTTAAATATTTAAACATAAAGAGGAAAGGAGGCGTAGATTTCTGACTTATAAGTGTATTTCATGAGTTTTCCTCCATTCATACCATAGCAAAACCTTTGTCTTATAGTTGTAGTACACTCAAGGCGATGAACTACCAGAACTTTTTTCTGGCATTTCTGACATTTATTTCTCACAATTTAAGCCCAAAGAGTCACGCTGACAGATTTCTTTTGTTTGCTACAGCAGCATTTCTTTATCTTTGCACTTCTTTTTTCTTATATTGTGACATTTCAGGGATTAAATGTTTTATTAGATTTCTTTACACTGACAAAAGAGGGAGTTTCACTGCTTCAGCCCACTTAATCCTGATTTAAAGCCTCAATTCATTAAATTATATGTAAAATGTTCTAAATGTTGACTAAAGGGTCCTTTAGATTTTCTGTCTCATCATATGAGCAATGATTTCCTCCTTAAGGCCCAGTGCACCTTCATCAGCTTGCTGGAAAGTGCTTCAGTCTCACGGAGTCGACGTATGTATTTAACCTGTCACACAGTAGTATATTCCACCATATCTCCACAGTGCAGACCATTAGCTTATTACATGTTGGATCTGAGCGTCTGGAAAATACAAAACAAACAATAGCATGTTGTCCTCACTTTGCAGGTATAAATATGAATTCTGTCCATTTCACAACGTCACTCAGCATGAGCAAACATTTAGGTGGAATGCCTACAGTGGGATCTTGGGGTAAGAAGCTCCAGAAACAAAACACAAACTAGATGTAAATGTGTGAGGCAAGCTGTTGGCTTCTTGTGGGAGTCAGGTTTGTGTTTGGTCCTTGCAGGATCTGGCAAGAGTGGGAAATGGCAAACAACACTTTCACCAGCATGTGGATGAGAGACGGCGACACTTGTGGAAACAGAAACAGAGAAACAAAGGTATCTAAACCTTTAAAATCCTCCTGGTAATCCACTGACAAGATTTTGGGCCCCGTCTTGAATATGAGGCCAACACTTTGCAATGCTAATTACTGCTTGAATGTATTGTGCATGTAAACATAACAACTAGTGCCAAACCGAGTCAAAGACAACTAGCAAATCATCCCATCAGCCCTTAAAGTTATGCTTTTCCTTGTTTTCTGCCATATATTAACTTGCTGTTCAGACCTGCCTTTTACGGGGGTCAATCAATTGGAACAAAAGTGGCTTAGAGTGAGTGGGGGAAGGGAGCTGTTTCAGTCAGTGGAGATCTCGACTAGAGTCTAAGAATAAATATGTGGAACTGGGAATTACTTTCTTACTCAGCAACATGAATAAGAAATTGTGTTTTCTTTCTTTCTTGTCGTGGATCTGCAGGTGATTCTGGTCTGCAGCACAAGAAGCAAGCTCGCTCAAGTCTCAGAGCCCAGTACCTGTGTGTACTCACTAACCTTTGAGACCCCCCTTGTTTGCCATCCACATTCTCTTTTAGGTAAGTTAAGCAGGACTTACTTTCATGCCAATGGGGATAGGGTTACTTATAAATTCTGTGCTCTTTTAAAGTGTATCCAACTCTGAAAGAGGAGCTACAGAAGGAATGGGATGAAGCGGAGCAGGCTCGCTATGAAGGACTTATAACTGAACAGGTGAGGGCCAGTTTGGTAGGTAAACAAATACTGCAGAATGACTTGCTTCCTCTATGCTTTTCATCTATGTCAGTTTATGCCACCTGTGAGATGATGAAATGTAGATGCAGAAAATATAGTGGATATAAACAATAGACTTAGTGAAGCTAAAATTCAAGCGCTTTAAAGCTGCATTCTTTTTAATGGCCACCAGGGGGCGAGTCACCTGTTTGCAAAAAGACGTCCAGTTGTACAGACGTCTAGGAGAAAATAAGTCTACTGCTCACTTGATTTACATTATCAGTAAACACCTTCCAGATTAGTTCATCTTCTCAGCTGCTTAACACATACTGTACTCAAATTTTGTTGAGTACAGTATGTGTTAGCATGTCTATTAGAGTGAAAATGAACATAAAACAGCATACTTGTGATTCACAAGTGCACCCATATTATCATGCAGCATCCTTCAGTTTCCTCATTCATCACATGAGTTTTCAAAACGTCAAAAATATGACAACACCGAAAACGGTCTGTTTACAGCTTTGTGTCCATCTTTTATGTACAGTTATTGTAGCTGAAAATCAGACACCTCTGATTGAGCTCTGTTATGGTACACACATTTCAAGGTGTCCTTTGTTATGTACATTTTAATTATTCGTGGAATGGTTATGTTTACACTTTGTACATGTGCTCCAGGGATACAACAATCTCTTAAAGGATATTTTTGAGGACGCCGGACTGCTGAAGAGTCGGAAAGTAAAAGTCAAGGTTCAAGAGGCAGCAGCTGATTCAGCAAGGCAAAACTCTTTAGAGAAATGTAAAGCGGTATGTAACCTTTCAAAGTAGTATCTCTTCTAACATTACAACAAAATCACAATACAAGCTCAATAGTGTTTTTTTTGGTATATTTTTTCTACAGGACTACCAAAAACTGAGAGAAGAGACTGAGAGATTGCGAGCTCTTCTTACTCAACATAACATTCCTTTTACTTCTGAGACAAGTGAGTGAAGTCAGTCTTCACTCATTTAAGTCTCGTACAGTTTATATGAATGATTTTTTCCCCCTATATGTGACAGATGACGCAAAAGGTACAGTGAGCGTGACGGTTAAGGATCAACACTTAAGAGGAGACAACGGACTCATTGATGTTCAGTGAAGATTACCTGGAGCAAAAACGAGCCAAAGCACCTGAGCGGAGTTTGTTGATCAGCATCAGAGAGACGCATAAAGTAACCGGACAACACTGGTAGAGCTCAGGCTGTTGGTACTGCAGAATAAAATTTTGCAAGCGTAGCTGAGAGTGGGTAATTTCTTTTTTTTGTCGAGGATTCATCACTGAGCTCTCCAAGACTATGAAAAGGCACCATCGTGCATGAGAAATAAAATGAGCTTTGAAAATGTTTACAGTCCAGTTTTGTTTGTCTGTTAAGCCTAAAACAATAAATCGACAGCAGAACGTCATGCCCGTAAGACATGAGGGGAAAATATCCAGCCAACCTGACATAGAATCTAAGAAGCACCTACTGTTCACTGAAGCCTCAACAGAAATGGACAAAGGTAGAAGGGTGGCTGTCAGACAGCTACTCTTCAAAAAGGCAGTCTGGAGAACTATTCCTGAACACTACTTAACACACAGACTTAAGGAGTTCAGATTGTGTTGAAGAGTAAAGGTAGTCACACAAAATATTGATTTTCAAGCTCAGACTGTTTTTGCCTTTTACTCTGCATTTCCATGTTTGCATATTTCAATATCCTGACAAGATATAATAAAATGAGGAGTAAATTTTTTTGTTCATGCATATGCAAGTAACCAAACACATCGTCCATATATATATAAAGTGGCTGAAAAGCATTTATGTCTTTGTGTTGTATTTGGGTGCATTTGTATAGGAAATGAAGTCATCACAGCTAGGCTAGATATTGACTTTGTTTCCTTCCTCTGTGTTTGTGTCCTATATTAAGACTCAAACACATGTTCCTGTCATACTGCACTCAAAGAAGTAATAGCCGGTCATTTCCGACTTCACTTTTGCCCGATTGAGATACGCACAACACAGCTATATTAATAGTCTGTGAAAGATGCGGATAAAATTAATCACCCGCACACTTACTGAGTTAGTCACAAAAACCAGATGATAAGCAAATATAAAATGTATGTAGAGAACATAACCCAGCGGTCTGGTATGTGTTTGCTACTGTGATTACAAGGAGAGTGCAAAAGAAAAGTTATTCAGTTCAGTGGCTTCACTGATTATGGGCCTTGACGTGCACAAACATGTCTTAGCTACAAACATTCCTGAGATGTTACTCAAAAGGTCTTCCAGCTATCTGTTTGACTTTGAGGGATTCACATCTCTCCGAAGTGATCTGCCCATACTGGCAAAGTTGAACAGTAACCTCTGAGTTACTTGCTGGAGTTGAAAAAAAGATTTACAAACAGCTTCTGTACATTTGAATAAAACATTAATCTGCCTTCATATTGTATGACATGGCTTTCCTGACTGATAACTACCAACCAACATAACACACAAGTAATGTAAAGAAACAGAGGTGATAAAGTAACACTTTTAATTATTAAAACAGGTGAATAATACTGGCAACACAAACAGGGACCGTTTATTTAAAACCTCTTTAGCCCAAGCCTTAGATCAGGCCGATCCTTCAGTCCTGTGAACAGAGTTTAGTCTTTTTGCGAGTCTCTCTGTAATATTTGTGGCTCAGGATAATAGCTGGATAACTTCTCTGGCTCTGTGTGCCCTCTGCTGGATGACTGTGTCTTCTGGTGCTTTTCCAGATTCCTCCACCAGGGATAAGGCCTTCTGCACGGTTGTGTCCTTCCCACTTCCACGAAGCCCCTCCAGGTACTGAAGCAGCACCGAAAACGTGTCGTCTGGAATCTGAGAAGAACCTACTTTAATCTTGTTGATTCTCTGTATACATATTATAGAGACTCTTGGCTACAGGGTGACAAATCATTACGATACTAGTGACGCTAATGCGGAGCATCTCCTGTCAGTGTTCTCTTCAGACAGATTCAAAAATGAGGATAACATGAATTACATGAAAATGTTTGTAAACATTTCAACTTCTTATAGCTTTACCATTTTTACTTATTCTCTTCTGCTTAAAAATGACAAATAGTTTTGGATTGAGAATAGAGAGTGTTATTTAATAACAGAAAGAGGAAGAAAGAGCGTAGCGGTTGACCAGTCTAAAACAAAGCTGAGAAAACCCCCTGTCACCCCCATCGTTCAGGAGGAATGTTGGGTAATTTTACCTTTTCAGAATCAAAGACGTGCTGCAGTAACCACGTCTGCCTCGTCTTCTGGAACTTCCACCGTGAACGGTTTTCAGCCCAGCTGCAAAGGCAAAAACCACTGTGGGCTGCAGTGTAACTATTGCAGAAAGTACATACTTCCACCCCCATGATTCACTACAACAACAACTTATCAAATGCTAGAATTATGAATCATTTCTGAGAAAGTCTTCCCGTGTATGTTATGTTAAGAGAATCCAGTGATCGAACTATTTATCTGCTGTGCTGGAAAGATTTGGGTTCGGTTCAAATTTCATCTCATGGATCAAGTACATATATTTGACTCCTGTTGCTTCAGTTTGTACTAATAGCCAGAAATCGAAACCATTCCAACTTAAACGAGGCACACGACAGGGTTGCACCCTTAGCCCGTTGATATTCAATCTAGCTATTGTCATGTCTCTGGTTATAAATTAAATATGTCCAATAGTGAACTTTGTCTGTTCAATGAAGAAGTGTTTCAAATAGATTTGTCTGGTTTCCCTTTTAAAGTGGTCAAAGAGCAGTTTACCTGTTTGGGTATTACAATTACAAGAAAGTATAAACAACTTCTCAAAGCCAACTTTTTTACGCTATTGAAGAATGTCAAACAAAGCCTTCAACAGTGGTCACCCCTGAACAAAACTCTAGTCGGTCGAATTAATTCGATTATAAAATGAATATTCCTCCTAAGTTTTTATATTTATTTCAATCTTTACCAGTCTTTATCCCTAAGTCCTTCTTTACAGACCTCAATTCTATAATTTCCTCCAACCTTTGGAAGGGTAAACGACCTCAAGTAGCTAAGGTGCATTTACAGAAGCCTAACCTTGAAGGGGGTCTGGCACTCCCCAACTTTCGCTTTCACTATTGGACTGCCAATATTTGCTCCCTGACCTACTAGTTAAAATCATGGCCAGCCAAGCGGGCCCTACCACTTGGCTGGCCATGGAGTTAGAATCAACTCAGGGTATTTCTCTTGCCTCCTTTCTCGGTTCTTCTCTCCCTTTATCCATTGACAACTTCAATGGCCAATGGACTTCACATATAATCCGATAATTCAGCACTCCCTCAGGGTGTGGGCTCAGTTCAGGTGACATTTAAATCTTAAAAATGTCTCACTTCAAAGCCCCATCTTATCAAATCACCTATTCCTCCCTCCCACTTTGGACAATTTGTTTCAGGTCTGGTTTCGAGCAGGTATTATTTACTTTAAAGGTCTCTTTATACACAATAGCTGTCAGCAAAATACACTCTTCCCAAAACTCACTTTTTTTTTTAGATATTTACAACTCAGGCATTTTTTGCAATCCCACCTCTCAAATTTTCCAGAAGCTCCAGCTGCTAACTTACTGGACGAGCTCCTTAGTTTGCAACTCTCAGGCAAAGGTATAATCTCTCACATCTATAACAAACTGTGCAGTGTAACTTCAGCTCCCTTTGAACGCCTCAAACACACATGGGAGAAGGAGTTAGGTATATCTATGTCAGATGACGTTTGGGATTCAGTCCTCTGGTAAATTCCACATCACTCTGTGCACGCCCCTCCCTATTACAATTCAAAGTAGTTCATAGGGCCCACTTATCTAAATGATGAGTTGAGTTTTCTGCACCGTGAACAAGGCTGCCGGCCTGAAACTGGCTCTCAACCCCCTACTTGCTCTCTTTGGTACAGTGGGTAAGGATGATAAGTATATCACCGGGGCAAAACATCGGGTGCTGTCTTTTGGTTCCCTCCTGGCTAGACGTGCCATTTTGACGAGGTGGAAGGCTGCTGCCCCGCCCACCCATGTTCAGCGGCTTGCTCATCTCATGACGTGTCTCAGTCTTGAAAAGGTCCAGTGCTCCAGCCAGAATAAAAACTTCTCTAACCTTCAATTTAAGGATCTTCCTGCTGACTATCACATTTGCTTATTCCATAGAGGTCAGACGACCTACCATTCTGTATGTTTTACTGTGTTAATGGGAATGTGAAGCTCAGTTGTGTTGCAGCTAACTTCTGTGTGGTTTGCAAGGAAAGGTTTTGTTGGTATCAATCGCCCCTCTTTTTTGTTAACAGTATTCATAATTGTTCAATAAAAATATTTTGAGTAAAAAAGAGGATCCAGTAATCTAGTGGTGAGCTTTTACAACATAAAAAAAAGAATAATTATACGATATCCTGGGTTTTAATTCATAAATCAGCTGCTACACATCCCATAATGCATTTTGATTGCATCCTGGTAATCCTCTGGACCCTATTCTTACCACGTGAGGTAGTCTAAGGCCTGCTGTTGTGCACTGGGTCCAGATGGTTTTGTTTGCTCCAAAGTCACTCCCTCCGCTTTGAGCCTTTTCTTCTCCTCCTTTTTCCGAATCTTCTTCAGCTTCCTCTCCAGGACCCTCTTCTCATCGGGACTCAAGTCCTCGAGCCCCTCTGCCTCAGCTGTCCCCTCAGGACAGCTGGGTGGATCAAGAACCTGTCACAACAAAGCAAAGCAAACACACAAATAAGTCGCAGCGAAAATGAAATCATTTGATCGCAAACTGCTCCTTATGCACATGCCAATTTTAACTCCGCTAAATGCAAACTAAATGTGACATTTTACTGTGTTTTTGCAGACAGATGAGTCAAAAGTCAAAAGCAGTTTTCAGGTTTAGATCACTTCCTCTTGCTCTGCAGCTCTGGGCAACGTTTCCTGTGCATACAGTATTACGAGTTCACCATAGCACGCTTTTTTTGTGCAGTACCCAGACAGTTTCAGCAGTGCGTTCGCAGAGCACACACCACTGTACATGCACTTGGATGGTTTATAAATAGCCAACAAAAAAAAAAAAAGACAATGAAACAATTCAGCTTCACAGAACTGCTGAAGAAGTTTTTAAATAATAATAATTTGAAAAACATTTCCTTGTTATAGGATGTAAACACAGCACAACTTAAAGACTTTTATGCCAGAGGAAGTTGAACAAGGGACACACTATGCTCTCCGATTTAGCCGACCTCTGGTGGTGATGAAAAGAAGAAAAAAAAAAGGGAGGGGAAGAAGAGATTTTGGTCACATGGCCAAAAAGTCATTCTGAAAGTATGCTGCCTGGGCATTGCCCACAGAAATAGAAAAGCCTTTTGTATGATGAGCACTTGTGTCCATGCGAACAGCATCGTTTTCGGAGCTTTGACTCAGGCGGTAGCAGCGTCGGGCCGGTGGATACAAAACAGACGAGCGGGTGACGGAAGCAAAAATGGTAAGTGGAAACATGTGTTTCTACTGAACGGGCAGGTCCTCAAAGGGAAGCAAACAAAGACTCAGAGAAAATCCTCACAGAAAACAAAACTACAACTTTTTACTTGATACGTCTTCATACACGGTGTATTTTTAAAGTTCTTTGCATACAGTTAAGATTTTAGCTCAACTTTGAGTTCATTTAGGAAGGAACTGTGTGTTGTAATTTCTGTGTTCCTGTGGAAAGTCTTCATAGTGATTCATGCACGTATATTCAAGTGTTTTCAAATCACTGGACTTCTGTTTTTGAGGAAATCTTCTGATTCTCATCAGTGGCTGTTTTTTGCTTTGATTTTCAGTCTGATTACAGCACAGGCTCGCCTACCACGCCGACGAGCCCCACATCTCAATTTTCCATCTCTTCTGCCATCACACAGAGCAGCGTCAACATCACAGAGAGCAGCGTCAAGACCACGGACAACTCTGTTTTAGTCAAGATTGCAGCCAATGACTTAATCAGCAATGCAAACTACGTCTACAGTTTGCTTGCTACCTTCGGTCTCTTAGCAGGCTGCTTCCTGCTTTACAGTTTCATTCAGACTTATCGCGCCCACAAGAGGCTGGCTTGGCTCGGCTGCCTCCTCTGGGTGTTTTGTGGCTTCCAGCTGCTGCTCCTGCTCCTCTCTTTGCACACGGTGGCCCACAGACCTGCCTACCTAAACACCACAGCTTTAGGCTGTGCCGCACTCTCCTTTACCATCAACATAGCCTCTCTGTGTGGCCTGCTGGTCTTAGTGCTCATGGCATCCGTCGTCACCTTTGATCCTCCATCCAATCACCTGCTGAGAAAGTCTCGTGTCTGTGCGGCACTAGTGGGCATCACTTCTGTACTCATTTCTCTGGTGCTGGCTGGCATTCGTGGACCCAGAGGAGATTTGCAGAAAGAGGGCAACTGTTTGATGGATCCCACCACAGATGGTGTTTCATACGCAGTTGCTAGGCTGTGTTTGGTCTTCCTGATTCCCTACATCCTCCAACTGGGACTTCTGATAGGTGGCTGTATCCGCCAGAGGGAGTCGAATGGACGTTTCCTCTCCGGCTCTGAGGAAGGCCCTGTGTTCCTGGCGGTCACCGGTTTTACGCTCATCTGCCAGCTCTTCTACAGCGTGGCACTGCTTAGAGGGGCTCTGATTAATAGTGAAAGACAGCTGACGTTCCACCAGCAAGCATTTTTGAGTGTGTCTGAGTTTGTGCTGTTCTCAGGGAGCAGCGTGAGCCTGCTGCTCGTCCTGTTCATGCACAGGCCATGTCGGGAAAGCCTCTATGGAGTGATCAGGCGGCTGCGGGACTGCTGCCGACGTCCAGGGCCACAGCCCAACAGGAACATCATAGCTCCGCACATTGAGATCACAGACACTCTGGAGGACATCGAGTCTTAAGAAATGTGTCTGTTTGCTAGGACAGAGCTCTTCCCATGCATCATATTTAATGTCTTACCTGTTATGGACCACCTCACTATCTATCCAGTCACTGAAAGCTTGCAGAACTCTCATCAAATGTATTTTTTTTAACATTTCATTTACAAAATGTACAAAAAGAGGAGAAAAAAAATGCTTTATATCTTGGTACTGTGCATCATCTTCCCATGTTATGTCAATTCAAATGATTTATTCCTTTAATCAGGGAATTAAAAAGGAGCTATTATTACATGAGATTCTGTATGAATTTTTAACCTGTTCCCGGGAAAATGTCTTTTCTTGGAAACTCTGTTTGCATAAGCCTGATTTACACAAAAGTCCATTAAGACAAATGCTTGGAAAAACCTCTGCAGCTCCCTGAAAGCCACATAGGAAAAATTAAGTCTAGGAAAACCAAAGTCAGAGTCTATATTTATGCCAACAGTGTCAACGAGCCCTCATGTAATTATGCTTGAATAAAAAAAAAGAAAAAAAAGTTACTGAATCAGATGAACACTTTTCAAGAAATTCATGGGCACCAGTTCTAGGAATAAGCGATCCGCGTGGATAACGTTTTGCATCGGTGGCAACACGGAGCGACACAAACCCAGGAACCAGGAAAGTGAATGCAGGAGCAGAGTTCATTAAGAAGCTGGTCTTAACTTAACTGTCACAATAGTGATTGCTGAAATCGGGGCTCTTATGAATGCTACTTACAGTTTTAAAATCATCACATATAAAGTGATAAAAGATTCAGACACCACCCTACAAACCAGAACAAAGCGCACAGTTTGTGTTCCTGCACAAACCGTCTTTCTGGGGTTTTCAAGTAATGTGAAACAAGGAGACACTAAGTGAAATTATGCATGTCTGCATGTCCACCTTGTTTAGTGTAAATGTGCTGTCCAGAGACAGATCGACTCCCATGTTTACATATTTTAACATTACACAATCATGACCGCGTTTGCGTGCTTTCGTGCCAGTGTTGACAAGACGACCTCATGTCTCAAATTGATATAATCATAAGCAATAAAATTATACCCACACACTGATAAAAATAGGGGATGATCAAACTGCCAAGTGACAGTACTGCCAATAAAAAGTAGTAAAGGTTTAATTTTAAAAACACTTTTACACATTTGGCTCAAAAGCTGCGATATGAAGAAGCGCCTGCATTGTGTGTTTGTGTTTCTTGTTGCAAGTGGTGGGTGGCTGTAAACATTTCTCCGCATTCATACTGAAACCACTTTTTACTGCCAGCGTTAACGGAGAGGGAGGACAATACACGCAGACCGAGAAATCACAGGTGAGTCCAAGCTCTTTTATATGACGCCTTAATTTGTTTATCACCAGTTTAGCTTTCCTTATAGTTTCCAAGTATCTCCTCAGCATGTTATGGCTTACCTGTTTGATATTAAACGCTTTGAACTAACATACAACGAATCCTACAGCCTGGAGGTGCTTCTGGTTGGGAGTTTAAATTTCTAAACGCTCGTAAGCATCTTTAAGATCTGATAAGTTAGATGAAGGATCTCGGAAAGTATTCTTTTTGACTGTATGAATATATTCAAAGCGGCTGCACTTCAAACAGATACACATCCACTTAAAAGTCGCATCAATAATGAATTTTTATGGGATATCTCTTCAAGGGTACGGTCAACTAGACAGTATGAGTGCTCGTTTCAGCTCTGCTAACATGACAAGTTAGCTTTGCTCATCTTACATGAGGCAACATAATGTGTCACTGCAGTACCTCTGCTTCTGTTTCCATTAAAAACGAATCAGTGATTAATGGTTTAATTAATCATTCTTTGTCATTTGTTAAAGGCGAGAAAATTCTGTGATGCTCCCAATGTTTGGGCAATAACTAGAGCTGAAGTAAAACACAGTGAACTATCACATAGTTTTGTAATTTGTCACATTAAAATGATGATTCAGACGGCTGCTATCTAGACAGCACGACCTGCCCGCCACAGCGAGCAAAACAATCTGTGTCACCTCTTAGAAGCAAGCCAGTGACAGCCAGTCACATTTCACTCAGTTTTATTTGGTTCAGTTCAATACAGCAATGCTCTCAGTGCACGTAACTTTCTTTTGAGCAAGCCCTTGGCAACAGTGGAGAGAAAAAACTGCATTGGAAAAAAACGGGGAATTAATGTATTTATTGATGTTGTGTACAGAATTATTACCTCCTGGACGTCTACTTTTCGGCGCCCAGTCCCCAACCGGTTGTGGCAGATGGCTGCCCCTCCTTTAGTCTTAAGGCTGCTTCCTGTTAAAAGGAAGTTTTTCCTTCTCCCTGTTCCCAAGGGCTTGCTCACACGGGTCGTCTGATTGTTGGGGTTTGCTCTCTAACATTGTAGAGTCTGTACCTTACAATATAAAGCCCTTTGAGCTGACTGTTCTTTGATTTTTTGCTATATAAATGCAACTGTATTGATGTGAATTGAAATTAATTGATGTTTTAAGAAAGTGAAACAGGCTGTTGACTTCATTTCGCTTCTTCTTTCTGTCTAGGGGAAACAGTGGCATCAGCACCTCACTCTATCCAAAAGCTACCGCTCACACAAAGAGGGAACTGATGGTACCGCAGGCTCCTCAGCAACTACTTAGTCTTCAAAAGTCTAGGAACTATGGCAACTTAGTGTTTGGATGCTGCTAACAACAGCTAAAGACAAAAGGGGAACATGAACATGACCATAAATGTGGACTACAAAGTCATTGCTGACAATAACTTCAGTGCACATCCAAATGACACACAGGCAGTCGCCTCCGATTGTCCGGAGGCAGCTTCGGATAATTATTATTTTATCAGCCTCATCCTCTCCAGCCTCTACACCATATTCCTGTTTCCTGTCGGTCTTGTTGGGAATATCCTTATTATAGTGGTAAACCTTAACCACAGGGGCCGCATGACACCTCCAGATTGCTACTTCGTGAATTTGGCCATGGCTGACCTCTTACTGGTAGCTGACTCTCTGATTGAGGTGTTCAATCTTAAGAAGGGCTACTACGACAAGGCCGGCCTCTGCACTTTCATGAACCTCTTCCAACAGGCCAACATGTACAGCAGCGTCTTCTTTTTGACCTGGATGAGCCTCGACCGCTTCGTCGCGCTGACCAACTCCATGGGTCGCAGCATACCACACGCACGGCTCACCTGCTGCCTCATCTGGACGTCTTCGTCCCTGCTCACCTTGCTGCCTTTCGCTGTAGCTCAAGTGCAACACGCCGGAGAGCTTCATTTCTGCTTCGCCAACGTGACTCAGATTCAGTGGCTGGAGGTGATGCTGGGATTCTTGCTGCCCTTCTGCATCCTGGGGGTGTGCTACTGGAGAATAGCACGGGTGCTCAAATGCAGCCTCTGGGAACTAAACAGCCCCCTGCGGAGGCCTCGCAGGCAGAAAGCCCTGCGACTCATCTCAGCCGCTGTGGTCGTCTTCTTCCTCTGCTGGCTGCCAGAGAACGTGTTTATAAGTGTGCACCTCGTGAGGGGCGACACGAACGGGGGCACGCTGTGGCAGGATTACCCCTTGACAGGTCACGCCGTCAGGCTGGCGGCTTTCTCCAACAGCTGCCTGAATCCTCTCATCTACGGCTTCCTCGGGGAGGCCTTTAGGGAAAAGTTGAGGCTTTTTTTCCAGGATAAAAGCCGATGGTCCAAGCTGAACAGGACCCCCTCGAGAAAACCCATCAACGAACCAGCAGCAAAGGACGACAGTATGAGCAACTCATCACATCCAAACTGTGACATCCTCCTGCCAACTGAGTACCCTCCTTGAATAAACTGTATATACATGGTTTCACCAAAACACATGAAAATCATCTGTGCTGTGGGGTAAAAGCGCCATTCAGTGCTAAATATCAAAACATGGATCCTAATTTTTGTACAGATCTGACTGTTTTTAATGTAAAATTGAGACACATCAGTGTTATTTAAATGAATCATGCAAGCATAAAAGTCTCTCTGAACTGAATGACAGCATGTCTCAGTGCCAAAAATTTAAATTTATTACCTGTCAGTTCATTATCTGTGTTATTACATGTTTGCCACGCTGCTCTATGCTTTACCATGATTATGTCACAAAAAAGATTTTTTCACGGTAAAACACTGTAAACTAGCTGACTACCTACAAAGAGCCAAATAAAGTCTTTAAGTCACATTTTCAGCAGTGAACATTCTCACCTCTGCTTGCTCTACGGTTTGGTTCACTTGTTCCTTTTTGCTCTTCTTGTTCTTTTTCCGTTTTTTATCATCTGCTGTGTTTGTTAGCTGAGACATGTGAGCAGGAGCCTCCTGCTTTAAAAACAAAGTGTTAATGATACTGTGACTGATTTCAGGTAGTGCTGTAAAATACCATTCTCTGTGCTACTCACATCTGCATCCATCTTTTTCCTCTTCGTATTTACTTCAGTGTCCATTATTTCTGTACGGTCATCAGATGGACCCAGATCCTTCCTCTTAAGAGGTTTTGATTTCAACGATTTGTCCTTGGCCATGAGATAAATTACTCCTGCAAACCAACACAAGCGTGTATATTACTGAAGACCAGCACACACGTTTACTGAATGAAGTACACGGACAGACAAGGTTTAAGGTCAAAAGAAACACATTATCCACTTTATGACATAACAACAAGCAGCAGGTATATGGGCTAAACACTACTTTGACCACGTTGTTTTTACTAAAAACCTTAAACCAACCTGAGCTGCGTTGCGTGCCAAACTCTGGAAAGCACACAGGCGCGTGGAAAGTCAACCAGGAAGCGGTGCTGCTCAAGTGAAGCCTGATTGGACGATTGGCTACCCGTGTTTTGTGATTGGTCGGTGGGTGTAACATGTTTAAAAACTCGAAGAACAAACTACTGAAAGAAATCTCAAAATATTAAATGAAGTGGGAACCTGGAGACTATTTAAAATCAATAAATAATAAATAAATACATAAACACAAACCATAATAAAACAAACAAAAAACAATTCACTAATAAAAAAGAAAGAATATTATAAATAAGACAATACGCTGTAGCTCAAAAGTACTTAAAATGCTCAAAAATAAAATAAAATGCAGACTGGTGGTACGGTGTAAAATCGAAGTAATTATACTTTCAAGCCTAAATGTGCCATTATCTTTAGATATAGTCATACTACTGCTAATAATAATAATAGAATAATAAATTATTCTATGGGTTAGAGACAGCCGGTCATAACCAGCGTCTCTCGCTGTTTCTGGCCGGAGAGAATTGAAGGTTGCACAATGGTGTGTTACATGACCTGACTGAAAAGGTTTTGCTGGGCAAACCTTCAGTTTCGTAGTGTTGAGTAAGATGACCGGTTGTCCATCATGTCTATAGCAGCAGTCTTTGCCCGTCTGACACGAGTGGCTTTGAGTCGAGGAACATTTATTCATAGCGGTGCAGCGACCGTGAGGTGAGTGTCAGTATGTGTTTCCCCGGCTCATGGAAAGCATGTATTCAATGTGTAATGGTGGTTCAATGACAGTGTAGTATCTTTAATTGTTGGTCAGCTTTTCTTAATTTTTCCTAGAAGACACACCTTGGTCCTTTGACGTTAATCTAGTTACTAGGCTTTGGATGGATAGCAGGAGTTTTCCTTTCATGAGGACGTATGACTAACTAAAGTACAGTCACCGTCCGTGTGTTGCCGTTGTGTCAGAGGTTAGATTTATCATTTTCAATAGAGCAGCTTCAGGAATTGTCTCTAGGTGGCATCATCACTGTGTTTTGAGCAACAATTTACAGATGGACACACTCCTCAAGTTTTTTAAAGGCTAATTCAAAGGTAAAATGTTATACATAAACTCATTTTTTGCATTGGAATAATTCAGAAATGTTTTTTTCTACTGCTTTATTTATTTATTATGTAAGGAGCTATCTACCTCCTGAACCTATGATCATCTGTATGGTTGATCTTGAACATCAGTTTCTATAAAACATCTATTGCATATTATGTGCGTCTATGGATATTTGACCTCTGGAAATGTATCATAAATCCAGTGTATAAATGAAAATGATGATCGGATTAATATTTTTAGTGCCCATTAAGGACTATAATCTCCAGCTGTGGATGTTTCAGCTTCTTAAAAACAAAACAGCAGTTTTAAAAAAGTGTTTTCAGTTTCATAAATATATTTCACTTCTAATCTTAAGCAGAAGTCCACAAGTATTAATATCTAAGTAAATATTGTAGTATACTATCTAAGGTGAAGTAGCGTTTAAGTGCACCAAGTGTACTTTCAAACCACTAAGTCTTTCAACCTAAACTAATTTCTTATCTTCTCTGTTTTTCTTGCTGGAAGACTCCACAGTGTGCGGTCTCTAGCTCTGAGCTCTGAGCTGTCGTGCAAGTCCAAACAATCTGCTGATGATGAGGAGGTGAAGAGCGAGCCCATTAAGTTCTCAACCAGCAAAGCCAGCCACAGGACCTGGAGAGTCGACCGCTCAATGGGGAGCCAGTACGAGCGTCCTATGTGGAAAGTTGTGCCCATCAGCCTGCTTGCCACCGCCTTCCTGTTGTGGTGCGCTTTCAGGGATGAGACAGACATTGACGCAGCTTTGGAGAAGCAGCTGCATGAGCATGTACCCAGCGTGCTTTCAAATGAAGAGGATACAACTAAAAAATAAAGGCGCTTATTGGAATATGTGGACATATGTTGTATCAGGTTGTATTTATTGTGAATTGTACTGTGTGGACCTGGAACACAAAGTCAATGCTTTGTGTGGAAATAAGGCTGTCCATTGATACATGAATGTCATAAATATTCCAATAACTACAGGTTATTAGTTCAAACCTGGACTAAGAGGCCTCAGTTAAACTCATTCATCCTGGAGTCTAGTTTAACTGTTTTCATCAGGGTCTGGTTTACTCTACAGCTGTTGCAGGCTTTTCTATTTCACATTTGCAGATTGTATCGTTTCAAAATACTGTTCACATTTGGCTTTATTTACTTGTGATGCAGGTTATTACATGATGCTGTACGTCTTAAGTTTAAGAGCTAACATTAATTGGGAAATACTCCTTTTAGCCAGTCATGGCTTACAATGTCAATAAACTTGAACAACAGGCATTTGCCAGTCTGTTCTGAATCACTGTTTCAGAGTGCACATGATCACTTGATGAACATCCAACTTGTTAGATCGAAGTTATAGTACAAAGAAGCCCTGGCATTGAGCCAATGGGTCTCTTAAATTTGTACTTGTACCCAAGGTTGTCTGCAGTAAACTTGAGTCAGGGTGAGGTAGCAGAAAGTTTATTTACAGCACAATGAGAAATCCTATGACATGCACACACAGGATTAAAAAGATACAGACCCTAAAATACATTTGCAGACCTGAGGAAGGAAGTGAGATATTCTGCTTTAGGAGTTACAGATATCAAGCACTACTCTACAGCAAACAGGACAGCTGAAGGAAGAGTGTGTGAAATGGAAATACAAAAAAACATGCCTCAAACTACAAATCACTTAAGGTGGCACACATGCTGGTAAATAGTTCAAGATTTACAAAACAAACCCCAGTCAGTCCCCCACCCACCCCCAACCCAATAAAAAGATAAAAATCCAAAAGCATTTATGCTCTCTCCCCTCTAATTCGCCTGGCCAGCTGAATGTCCTTGGGCATGATGGTGACCCTCTTTGCGTGAATGGCACACAGGTTGGTGTCCTCAAACAGGCCGACCAAGTAGGCCTCGCTGGCTTCCTATAAGAAAGAGAAAAGAAAACATTAAATACTAGAACAAATTAGAACTTGAACTTGTTCATATTTTAAAACAGATGCATTTTCTGACCTGGAGAGCACCAATGGCTGCACTCTGGAAACGAAGATCCGTCTTGAAGTCTTGAGCGATTTCCCTGACCAGACGCTGGAAAGGCAGCTTCCTGATGAGCAGCTCAGTGGACTTCTGGTACCGACGGATCTCACGCAGAGCAACAGTACCGGGCCTATGAAACAAGCCATATTCTGAATTAGTGCCCAGAAACAAAAACATTGTAGCAACTACACAGTTTTAGAAAACAAAAGTAAAGTTAGTTTCCACAGCCAGTGTAACCACTTATGCCTATAACAGCAATACAGAGGTATGATTGTTGTACCTGTATCTGTGGGGTTTCTTCACTCCACCAGTAGATGGCGCGCTTTTCCTGGCTGCTTTAGTGGCCAGCTGCTTCCTAGGAGCCTTTCCTCCTGTGGATTTACGAGCGGTCTGCTTTGTACGAGCCATTTCTCACCTGCAAGTCTGAAAAACAAATAAACGTGGATATTTAAACAAAGTGAATTAAAAAAAACAAAAACCCGTTATTTACGTTATAAATCACCGAACGAGAGTCTGTTCCCTTTATGCGGCTCTACCTATGACACATGACTCACGTCGTTTAAAAAAAAAAAAAAAAAAGGTGGCGAAACAACCGTCCTACCTTTTACTTCTGTTTACAGTGAAAATAAACTACCATAAAGGGTGCCAACGCCTCATTCATCGGTGGTGTTACCATTATCAGTGACGACAAGTTACAGTTACCACTTTCATGGTTTTATTCAAATATCGTACACAAACCTCTAAGCACCGCCACCATTAAGCTAAAGGAGACACACACGTTTCTTTGCTTGCCTGTCGAGCATTTTTAAAGCTAGCATGGACGGTTGCAAAATGGCGCCAGCTAGTTACCGCGAACATTTACAATACAATTAACCATTTAATGTCACCAAAAACAACTTGGCACTCAGTCGTATAAGTGAACATTAAGATTAGTTTCTAATTATGTAGTCATACCTTAAGAGCAGTCAAATCGGCTAAATTTAAGCCATCAGCTAGCTCTTAGCTACAAAGCGCGCCGTTTTGTTGTCAGTTTTTCGATTAACGATAGTCCCACCGCTTTTCAAAGCTTCTCATCAACACCAAAATTCAAATAGATAATATATGTAATTCACATACTGATGATTTTAAATAAAACCAATAAACAAACATAACAGCCATACCTCGGATTACTTTCGTTGTTCAGGGAAATTCAATGCCTCCTCCTTGTTAGTCACTTCTCTATGTTGCCCCGAGGGCTGAGGAGGTGGTATTTATAGATTAAGCGGAGCAGCGCTCAAAGCCCTCCCCTGAACGTATCCAATTGGTCCAAACGGAAATCCCTAACGGAATATGATTAGTTCAGGAAAAAGGAGGCTGTCTGCCTCTGCGTGTGAAGTTAGAGCGGATCGTCAGATGTACCTTATTTTAAAAAGAAGCATGTCGTTAGGTTGATTTTAATTATTCACCCACAGCTTTTCTCTCTTACTCCACACAGTTATACATATAATTTTGTCTGTGTAATCATAGAACCTGGGAATTCCTTTCTGGAAATATGGTGGTCACTGAACGCCCCCGTCTTTTAACTAATTAAGACAAGCGGGAACAATGCTGCCATACTTTTGTTATAGCCTGCACTATGTGAAAAGGCAAATGAAGTACACAGAAGACGTGCTGAAAAAGCACATGTGTACCTCACAAATCGACATACACGCTCCATACATAAACCTCTTTATATATAAATGGGAAGCTTTAGTGTGATACATAATTCTGGAGCTGACAGAAACTCGTCCAACAGACCATTTCCTCCAACTCTTTGTGCCTGCTGTGAAAAAAAAACGGAGAAGCGGGAGCGGACCAAGTTATCCTCATCACCATCATAAACGAAAAAGGCTCGGTTATTTGTATTTGAAATAATCTAATAATGACGCACTCGAATAAAGCCCTATCAGCACAGTGATATGATTGTACACTATTTATTTACTTATTTAATTATATATATATAAAATAAGCCTTTTTGTTATCTCAGGTAAAAGTGGTTTTAAAAGCTTACATAAATAGACAGTGGTCTTATTTTAAGGATTTTTCCATGAAAATGTAAAATAAAATAAAATAAAATAAAATAAAATAAATAGACAAATAAGCGCGAGAGCACAGAACATGCGCGGAACGAAGCGGGCGTTGAGGAAGTGTAAGTACACGGACCTCTTCTCGAGTAACACCGGTGGTAAGTGTCTGGTTTGGGGACTGGACATGTTTTTAAAGAGACCGAAGAGCTAAAGAAATTTAAAAAATGTTTACAAACGTATGCGGGG
The DNA here is from genome assembly GCF_057382275.1 of Copadichromis virginalis. Classification (NCBI taxonomy): domain Eukaryota; kingdom Metazoa; phylum Chordata; class Actinopteri; order Cichliformes; family Cichlidae; genus Copadichromis; species Copadichromis virginalis. The sequence goes on from NC_140625.1 coordinate 13,434,292, forward strand.
TTCACTGAATATGTTTGCATCGAGTTTAAAAAAAAACGGAAAATCGCGTTTCGACCTAAAAACTACAGCTCTGAAGACTCAGCATGGCCGACCAGAGGCTGTTGTACTTCGGTATATTATAACGATATAACACACATGCATGTGTTCGACCTGTTATTACTGGACTGAACGTGGGTTTTAAATCTTTTAAGTGAACTCATAAAAGCAACTGAAACGCACATGAGGGTTTTATGTCGGTGTTATCATTTCTCACAGTTAAAGTGTTGCTCTCAAAAGTGAGATAAACTAATGTTTTTGTGTCCTTTGTTTTCATTCAACAGATATCAAAGCTGAATCGAACAGCTCCACACCTGCTGCAGCCGAGGAGCCCCTCTGGTCTCGCAGCAATAACGTCTTCAGGTTTAACTTCTTCCCTGACAGTTCTCCAGCAGCTTCAGAGAAAGCACCTGCATCGGACAGGACTGAGCCAACAAGCCAGATTTCCTTCACTGAACAGGGCTCTGCTTTTGCCTTCAACTTTCAAATCCCTCCTGCAGAAGACATGGACACAACAGACACTCCAAATACTTCTCAAGGTGACCGACAGTGCGTCCCAGAGGAGAAGCCTCCCCTTTCGCAGGAGGTTGAGTCTCCACCTGAACAATCTGAGCAATCAAAAACAAAGAAGAAGAAAAAGAAGTCAGGGAAGAAAAACTCCTCGAGTATTGAGCCACTGCAGAAGCCAGCTGAGGAGAGTGAAGGTGCTGCAGAGGAGCTGGTCAGTGTGCAGTGCTTTAAAGTAATTACAGTGTGTTTGAGGTGAGCAGTTTGATTGGTTGATTTTATGTCTGAATGTGTTTTAGGGTCAAGAAGAGCAGCTGAAAAGGGAGCTGGACTGGTGCATCGAGCAGCTGGAGCTGGGCCTGAAGTGTCAGAAGGGCACACCGAAGCAGAGTTAGTGAGATTTGTACCTCAGTAGTACTATGATGTGGTTGGAAGGGACATACAGTGAATCCAAGTGTGAACGTAGCCTAGATTAAACTGATATTCAGGATTCTTTAATGTTTAATCTATGATCTAAACAAGGTCATACAAAAAAGTAAACTTCTAAGCATGGTGTCACCTATTGAATATGTTCTCCCTTCAGAGGACGAGGCCTCGCGTGCCCTAAAGACTCTGCGCAGCTCCAAAGCTCCTCTGCCCAAGAAGAGGCAGGTGATGAGAGCTGTAACTGGAGATTACAGAAAGAAGATGGAAGAGGAGAAGACCAAGCAATTCAAACTAATTCAGAGCGGTGAGTGAATTTTGTACCAGCGAATTCATTAAAATGGTTAAAAACTGCCACCGGCTAATGGGTTTCTCCGTGCCCCGACAGAAATCGCATCAGCCCAGGTCAAACTTGTGTCAGAGTCCCCAAAGCAGTCTGTTTTCCACCGGAGAGCTGAAGACAAAACTCAGACATCACTCGCTGAGGAGAAGCTGCAGCGCACTGAAGCTCACTGTGCAGAGCTGACGCCGCAGACTCAAGAGGCGACGCCGGTTTTTGTTCTTATCCCATCGAAGGAGGAGTTTCACTTCAATTTTCTCTGACTTGTCTGTCCTGATGCCAAATCCTTCACAATGCAGCATGCTGGAGATAAAGTGCTACGTAGGCTGGCAGAACGGCACCGTCAGAGATCTGTGGACAACCTTCTGGTGAACGCTGAAGATATGAGGAGAGAAGACGTCAAAATCTCTGTGTTTACAGACAAAACCTTTAACTAATACATTTTTACAAAGCGTGATGCATTCACTGAATTAATGTGATTGCTCAAATCTCAAGGGAAACGTATTCAAGTCCATTCAGGCTGACAGCATGGCGCCTCGAACCATGTTACCATAAATACTGGATTGCTGTCGATTACACCTGAGGTGCCAAAATATCTTGTATATTTAGAAAAACAGACAAATATGTTTTTGTTGGACTTCTAAGATAATAATCATGTTAATTCAGAAAAAATGGTTCAAAGCATTTGAGGTTTTTTGTTTTATATTGCTATATTGCTAAATAAATAAAAAAATTGGTATTTTTGCTTGTAGTGGCTTCATTAAATGCAATGATAAAATGAAATAAACATTTCTAAGTAAAATTGTACAGTTTACAGTTAATAATCCAAATCGATAAATAGATTTTTTTTTCTTCACTAAGGCTAACATATATCTAACATATATTCCACAAAGACTTTATACATTCATGTGAAAAACAAAATGCACCTCATGATTCAGTAACTTGTAGAACCACTTTTAGGTGCAACAACTTGAGCATTAATTGTTTCTTGGGATTAATGTCCTCTCCTGGGGAAGATTATAGCATTATTGCTACAGCAAACTGAAAACCTTCCTTTTCATGTGACTGTATGTACCGCTTTTTATTAAAATGGAAACTAGTTGAGTTAGCTCTGATTTAATCAAGGATATTGTGAAAGTTTAGTCACTAATCTCACTTTATGTTCAATCTTCACTTTATACAAATATTAAAATGTCATTGTTAATGACTGAGTTAAGGTTGATTCTTAAATTGTCCCTTTTTGTGACGTTTTTACAAAGCTACACTCACAAACACAGTTGAACTGTCTCTAAAATACAATACAATTTAAAAAAAAAACAAAAAAAATTACGATGAATGAAAATGTACACACAAATAAAACAGACAATAACACTGGATGTGTTGTAAGTGGTTCATAGACTTTTAAATTCAGCCTGTGTGTGTATAACAGAGAAGTTGACCTTGAGAGCAAACATGAATCAAGAGTTTGTGTAAAGAACATACATTCCTGTGTTTATTTCCCGTTTAAGGAAGCGTGATTCCTCATATTTTCCCTTTAAAGTGTCTCTCAGACAGGATAGGGTGGTGCAAGGCTCAGCGCGGACACATTAGAGTGTGACACACATTTAGAAAAGTTTCGGCTGCTGAGAGAACAAACTACCTGCTGACTGTAAGTTTGAACTCGTTATGTTTTTCTGCACTCTGAAATACTCTTTTGCTTCTGTTTTCTTCTGTGCATTTAATTAGTTTAGCTCACTGTGTTGGTTTTATTATTGAGACCAAAAGTTTAGACGCTCACCTCGCTAAGCTAAATTAGCCAGAGGAGTGAGCCCTGTGAAATTACCGTTAGCTTTAAAGTAGCCGCTATTCGTGAGCTTGTATAAGTCAGCATTGTTTATATTTTCCATCATCTGAAGCTACAGCATTTAGGGCTGCTTGCAGGCTCGTAAGCCCCTGGTTTTAAAGTGTGAAACCAGGGCGTTGCGGTTTGTTTAGAGCAGTTTATGGTGTCTCTGTTTCCCAGGAGAAAAGAGTGAAGATGTCCGAGTTAAGCGATGACGCCAGTGAGTCAGAACAGCTGGGTGCCAGCCTCTCCCTGTGGCTGGGTGACTCCCTGCTGCGAGCTGAGGAGCTGGATGTCCCTCTGGACCTTCACACCGCCTGCTCCATCGGCCAGTACGACGTGGTGGCTGAGTGCATTAAAAAGTGAGGGCCTCTTAATACCAATATTTCCACACGGGCTAATATATTCCACAGCTTATTCACATAACTGTGTGTGCTTTCAGGCGTGAAGTGGACCTGGATGGCAAGAACATTGGAGGATGGACCCCACTTATGTATGCGTCCTACATTGGTCACGACAACATTGCAAATTTGCTGCTGGAGGCCCGTGTGAATGTAAATTCCACCACCGCCAAAGGACTCACACCCCTCATGTTGGCCGCAAGCTGTGGGAACGAAAGTATCGCATACTTTCTGCTTCAGGTACAGAATCACCCTGAATGGGGGGTGGGGGGGTGGTAAGGAGACAAAACAATGGCACAGAGATTTGTGATGATGAAACATCAGAATGACAAAAAGAGTTTGAAAAGAGACAGAGGGCCACAGGGGGTTATGTGTTCTCACAGCCTACCCACGTGTAACCTTTGTCTTAGAGGTTAAACTAACATACAGCAGCTTCTTTTTGCCACTGTGGATTTCCAGTGCATTTGATCCAAAGGCTTAAGACCTCTACAAATCAAGCACGTTGCAAAAAAACGACATGAAATTAAGAATTCAAATTCCGAATGTTGCCAAGTGAGGTGGTCTGATTGGTCAGATGTGTTAATTTGCAAATTTGCCCAGTGAAACTACAGTCTGTGTGAACGACTGCATTACGAAAAGATGAAAATATTTTTAAAGGACTAATTTTACACTGCCAGTGTGTAAAAGCTCTTTATTTTTACCCCTCAGCCATAAAAGGATGACAGGGCGTTGTCTTGGATGAGTTTGAATCTCAGTGACCTCAACCTCAAGGTCAAGGGTTAGAGGTCGAATTTTCTTGTGAATGCAATAACTCAAGGATGTCACTTGAAGCAGGAGGCTGAGGGGTAGCAATGTCAATGTTTTTTCTGTATGATATTGAAAATAACTGCCTGTGTTTTGAAGACGTGTTTTAAAAATCGGCTCTAAAACGAACCACACCTATCATCAATACTGCTCGTGTGTAATTTTGCCCGGTTTAGTAAATCTGGCCTTGGGTTTAGATTCAGCACTCTTTTTGAGCTTTAAATTTTATTGTGAACATTCAGCTTTTTTTTTTTTCTTTTCTTCTTCTTTTTTTTTTCCATTTTAAAACCCAAAAAGCAAGGGGCCGATTTGGAGTTGAAGGACTCTGTAGGCTGGACCGCTCTGTTCCACTGCACAAGCACAGGCCACCAACAGATGGTCAAGTTCCTGCTAGATAACAATGCTGACGCCAATGTCAAGTGAGTGTCTTTATTTGCTCTAAAAAGACCATCAAAAAAAAAAATAACGATCTGTTCACACTTTTGAGATTTTCATGACTCTTCCCTCATACACAGGGAGCCAGGTTCTGGCTTCACGCCACTGATGGAGGCTGCTGCTTCTGGGCATGAAATCATTGTTCAGTACTTACTTGATCATGTGAGTAGGTTACTGTGCTGGAACATACTCGTGTGTGAGTGCAAGTGGTTATGAGCCAGACCATGTCATTCTCCTTTTTTTTTTTGCCACATCTACATCTCCTGTACCTCTTCAACATCTAAAAAGATGGAGCCACATCACTGGAAAATGTAACTGACATGACTCGCACACTCACAATTTGGTAATCCTTTGAATTTTCAGAAAGTTAAAGTGGATGAACGCAACGCCAAAGGTGAGACAGCGCGTGCTCTGGCTATGATGTACGGCTATACCAAAATTGTCAGCCTCATTGACTCACGTTCTCCAAGAATGAAACCAGGTACTTGTTTAAATCTAAAATTTCTGTCTTTACTACGTCTTTCATTGTCTTTTAATTTCTAATGTTTTTTGGGGATATTTTTTTTTGGGTGGGGGGGGGGTTGGTACGTGTGTTCTGATTTGTCAGGACACTTTGAAGATCTGAGCTCCTCCGAGGACTCGGACAGCGCACCACCGAGGATACGGTCCAGCCGAAACCGAGCTAAAGGCATCAGCATCCACGATGGGCCTCAGGCCATCGCCAAGTTTCGAGTAGGAGGCACCAGCAAACTGTGTGGTACAGTGTCATGTAAAACATCCGGTCTTCAACCCGTATCTGTGCTGAGCCACACTTTAAACACCACATTTGTTCTAGTTATGAAGTTAAATTGCATTTAAAAAAAAAAAAGCTGTTTCTAAGGGTTCCCACAGGTCCTTAGAAAGTCTAAAATTAAAGTATAAGAAATAAAGGTCTTAAAGTGCCTTACATTTCAGGTAAATCTGCTCTAGGTGGTTATTTTTAAGATTGGTAGAAAAAAATTAGATTCATTTTTATTACGTTTTTAAAAATTGCTGTGCTTTAATGTGATTTGTTTTGAGTTACAATCTCTTTATTATCACAGGTATTTACGCATACACATTTAAAATTGTAGCTACATGAATTCACCACTAGGGGTCACTTGCACTTACAGCAGATACAATGTAGATGTTTTACATTCAACTTTTCAAAATTGGTCTTTTAGGTCATTATATTTCATCTGACTCTTATTATGTTTATTACATTGGTAAACAAAAAAAACAGTGACAGCAGGTGTGACATCCTTCCAAAGTAATGAGGGCAAGCTTTAAGTGATCATGTGTTCCTGCATTACTGTGCTCAGCAAAATGCTTGCTGAAACCAAAAAGGTTAAAAATTAAAATTATAAATGTGAGGGTGGAAAGCATTTTTTCCCTGTAAAGTAGAGCACATTATTCATGCTTCCGTTTATAATAATAGCTGTGTGTCGTTAATGTCACATTTGGCCTCACAGATCCTCCTGCCGCCCTGCCAGGGTACATGATGTTTCGTGGCATTGGGGAACAGAGCGAGGGTCTCTGCTACCGTGATGTGACTTCGCCTATCAATGAACTGGATGGCCAGAGCAACAGCAGCAGAGGTGTGTCTGTGTGGGTGATTTAAAAAAACAAACAAACAAACAAACCCAAAAATAACCTCTGAGACTCTGATTTTTTACAAACCTGATGGGAGTTAGTTAAATCAACTCTGGATGCATGTGTGTGGGGGTCTGAGTCACCATGGCAACCGGTAAATACGGAGAAGAGCGTCTAGTTGACTGTGAAATATGAATGTGTGTCAAAGCAAACTTTCTTTAAAAAAACAAAACCAAAAAAAAAACCAGAAGAAGAAAAAGTAATTTCAGCAGCGTCCACACAGTCATTATGTATCCAACTTAATTTCAAATAATACAGGAATTCTACCAGAAATGTGAACTTGTGTTTTAGGTCTTATTTTTTTTTTTCAGCTGTCACCTGAAAAAATACAACAAAAACTGTGTGGTTTGATACATCTGTATGAATAAGGAATATAATTGGAGCGTCAGACAGCTGTTTCAGATGCAGCAGGAGGGGGGAGGTCTGAGAGAACTTCTGTGTTTGTTGGAGAAAACTTACCAGTTTTCTCCCAAAAAATACGAAACTTGAGTGCAAACTTTGTTTGTGTTTTTCTCAACATGACTGAAGATGACAGTCCATTCTTTGACCATGACATGCCCACCATGAGGAGCAGCAGCAGCAGCAGCGAAGGCCTGCCTCATGTGATCGGCCTCAACTGGGAAGGCTCTGTTGAGAGTAACGAGGTGAACAGAAGAGCCTGCAGTTTGGACGCAAACTGTGTTCGTCAGTGTCTCGTGATAAATAGTTGCATCTTTCTCCATCAGGACTCTGACCAGTGTAAAAAGAGCAGCATTCGCAGAGTAAATAAGGGTCATCACTCAAAAGGCAAGACTCGCCACGGGAACAGCGATGGAGCTCACTCCAGCAGGACATCAAACTGTGGCGCTGGTCTTCCGCCTTCCTACACTGGCCCAAAGGCATGTTTGTGTTTGTTCAGGTTTCAGTACGTTTATTCAGATTTCCTTGAGTTCCTGGCAAGGACTAAAATCTCATCTTCATGTAGGATCTGGCAGAGTTCTTGGAGCAAATCGGCTTCTCGAAGTATCTTCCGTTACTTGAAGAGCAAGACATAGACCTGCGGATCTTTCTCACCCTGACAGAAAATGATCTCAAAGAAATAGGGATTACGTAAGATGCCGCTTCTTCCTCTTTGTGCTGTTCCCTATAGGGGTTGCCATAGCGGACCATCTGCCTCTGTCTCACCCTATCCCTAACATCATCTTCTGCCTTCTGTTTATTTTTTCCTCCTGCCTGGCAGCTTCGTCGTTTGCATCCTTTGTCAGTATATCCACTCAGGCTCCTCTGCTCATGTCCAAACCATATCAGCCTTTGTGTCCAAAACTCTCACTCTGACCTTTTCCTTTGATGTACTCTCTAATCCTGACCCTCACTCCCAATCATAATCTTAGCATCTTCAGCTCGGCCTCTTGTCTTATTGTCACCGTCTCCAAACCATACATCATAACACGTCTCAGTACCATCTTGTAAACCTTCCCTCATTTCAGATGATCCATGTTTGTGGTCTCATGTTTTGAAACTCTGTTCTGTCCTCCAGTCTGTTTGGACCCAAACGCAAAATGACTTCAGCCATTGCGAGGTGGCACAGCAACGCTCGACCACCCAGCGATGCTCTGGAACAGGCTTACGCCGACCAGCTTGAGGCTGAGATGCAAGAGATGGCCATTCAGCTACACAAGGTAAACATGAAACACTGCAAGTGTGAGATTTGTGACTTGGGTTGTTCTCACCTTGCTGAAAAGCTTTTGCATATGTTTTTCTCACCTTCGCAGCGCTGTGAGGAGGTTGAGAGCCTGCAGAGCCAGGTGTCTCAGGAGAAGGAGCTGCGCACAGTAATGGAGGGATGTCTAATGGAGGACAAAATGGCATGGAAGAAGGTCCATGCTGAGTTGGTGGAGAACCACAGGCTGGCTCAAAACATGAGTGCCATGCTGGGGAAGGAAAGGGCATGCCGCGGTGAACTGATCTCCTGTTTGACCACAGATGGGATCAGCAGCTCTGCCACTGCTGGGGAAGGAACAGGTGTTAAAGGTGAGTTGAGGTGGACTGTGCTAATTTTTGGGTTTACAAACGGTGACTTTTTTAATTTCTTTTTTGTAGCTGGGGAGGGAGCGACGTGTTCCAGTATTCAAGAGCTGATGAAGAAGATGGATTTGTATGAAGAAGAACTGGGTAAGAAGGTTTAATACTCAGTGATTTTAAGAGGTTTAGTGCAGTGACTCAAGTATAATGGCGTTGCCCGCGTGTTACATCATTACAGCTGGAAGTCTGCAAACGCTGCTTCAGAATCTGAGGCGACTGAGTGCCCCAGAAAAAGTCTCAGATAGCTGGGAACGACCCTAAGCTTTTCAGGTGACACAAGCTCGCATGCACAGAAGATTTGAGGAGCTTTTTAGCATCTGAAATAGCTGAACATAATTTGCTATTGTCATATTTTTAAAGGACCTTTTTGGAGCACTTGACGGAGGGTGATTCGCCACCCTGAACAATGTCACTGAAATGGGAGAAGGCCAAATACGAGGCCAGCCACGCCAGGGCCAGAGCGGCTCGGGGGAGCGAAGCCTCTCTGCGGATCATCTGGGATTGGCTGATGGGCCAGAGCTCGCCAGATGTGGACGAGGCTAACAAGGGTGGCGCAGCTGCTGCAGGAAAATGACAAGCAGGCACAAGGGTACCTGACCCTGACTTGCCTGTGCTGGTGTTTGTGGACTGCTGTAGATGGGCTGTGAAAATGCGGTGATGGAGGGGACAGAGGTGATGGAGGAAATCGTGGATCAGGGGTTGTAATACTGTGATATTTCTACGCAACTGTACTCAAAAGTATGAAATGTGGTTGAAGTGATGTTTATACCACCAGATGGAGAGTTAGATTATAAAAGCAGGTTAGTAGTCAAACTTAAAATGAGCTCTGCAGTTTATTTGAATGAAATCTTGTCATTTGTTATGTTTTTGAAAATAATGTCCTGCCGAATGCCTTTTAAAGAACAGAGAAGATATTAAAGTGGGTCTATTATGCACATTTCAAACTGCATATTTTGGTTATGCAGGAGTTGGAATAATTTTTGTATATACTGGACCGCTTTAGCCTATACTTTTGAGGACACCATCCAAGGTTTAAACATGAGGCGTGAGGCTGCTGTACTCACACGCAGGTCTTTGTATCAACAGAAAGACCCAAGACTGAAAGATGTGAGCACCCCCTGTGGTAATAGTATGATAGCACACACAAGGAAAAGCATTATAGGTCCTTCAGTGTTACAGCGACGCATTATTACTTTGCATATGTAGACACTGAGCTACGGAGACTGATAAATCCCCAAAACTAAAAAGAATTTCTGTATTTGAATATCAGTTAAAACCTGCCTACCTGTACAGATATTTTAGGATGTAATCATAAACCAAACTTGAAGGACTTTGTCCACAGCAGTTTTAATTATGTGATAAATTATTTGGCAAAAAAAAAAAGTAAATTTGGAGTAAAGGTGCCCAAATTTAATTTTTATTTCATTCTAACACTCTTATTGGGATTTGCGGTGCTCGTTGGGAGTTTGTGTTCTGGGATGTATGCAAAGGTCTTCAGAGTCTTCCTCTTAAACCCTGAATCACTCTCGTCACTTCTGTATTTGATGTATGACTCACACACTCCAGGCTTTCTTACACTATAAAGTGCCTTGAGATGATTTATAAGTATAAGATTTGGTGCTAAAATGACATTTATGTGGTGGTTAAAACGAGTCTATTTGTGTGGTCAATATTTAATCTGTCAACACTACAGGGCGCTTCTGCACAGGCTGCGCCTCGGGGTCAGGGAATACCCGTCTGATTATCAAATGTCTCATCTGAAAATCCACTACTGTGCCTGAGGCCTTGGCGCTAGTTCAGGAATAGTGACACTTACTGCTTAGCTGCAATTCTGGCACATTGTGGATGTTGGCCGATTTTTAGCCTGCAGGTTTTTCAATAAGCACAGCCTTCACACATCACTGCTCTCCTCTCACAGCAGGACAGCTCCTGTTACTTCAGATGGAAAAATGTGACATAAGCAAACTTTAAACACCTGGCTAAAGTCCCAGTCTTAATTTTTTTTTTTTTTTTTTTGGCAGAACTGCCAGTCGAGTATCTACGTCACTATTAAAATGTGCATCTTAGCTGAGGTAAAACTATACTTTAAGTGTAGAAAAAGATGACGTTCAGGTATGTCTGATCTGAAATTATGTAGTATTCCCTGTTTAAACACTAATGTGTGAGGCTCCCTACATCACTAGTTTGTTTATTAAATGTACAGTAGACAAGATCAGTGAGCGGAGGACTATCATCTATAACACCTGAAGTCACAGGGGTGTCCAAAATGATGTACAGTTACTTAGGACTGGGCTGATAAAAATCTCTGAGATGTACATGAGCAAACAGCTGCCTTCGGGCTAAACCTTTAAAACTGACCCAAGAAAAAGCAGTTTTGTTGAGGTTCATCAGTGCAGAAGCAGTCTCTCTGCTGGCTCCAACTCTGATCCGTTTTCAATCTCACCAAATGTGAGGCACAAACGACATCATGCACTCCAGCGCACTGTGTGTTTAGCTGCTGGACTAGCGACTAGACATGCTGGCAGGCAGCCAGTTGGGATTTCTGGCCCCATGGGAGTAATGTGTGGTCAGGTTACCTCGAATGTGAGCTTATTCAGGCCGACTCGTTGAGATTGGATGTTCTATATAATGAGCACTTCAGAATCAACGTGTCAATTTAGTATTTATTGCTTTAACATACTGCTAGAACAGAGAGGTTTCCTCTCCAGTATAAATTAATGCACCAATATCTACAGTACTTCAAAATAAACATTATGTACAAAGAGGAAGAAGAGCAAACAATTCTTCCTGTGCAGTATTTGGGGTTAAAAACTGTAAAAAGCAGCATCCATGTATATAAACTTCTGCTCATACAAACAGAATCAAACGTCATTTGCGAACACGTGATTGTATTTGTTCTTGCGTAGCCGTCCAGGAGACACATGTAAACCTCTGATTCTTTCTGGTCTAAGCTCACTTCAAAGCCGTCCTCCTTTTTCCTGGTGAGCAAACACTCCAGGTCCACGTAGAAGGATAAAGACATCTTGTCTGGCTGTTTGTGTGTGTGTTTTCCCGCACTCCCACAGAGGACCAGCTGTGTTAACAGTAGTTGTGAGCAGCTCAGGTGTACTCGCACAGGTGACCGCAGCCGGCAGGGCAGTGAGCGCTGCTTTTGAGCCAGTTCATCATGTGCTCCAGATGTCCACCGTGGCTGCAGCCCTGACACCACACGAACAGTCCCTTCACCACATGGTGACACACGGCGCATACACTGGCACACTGGTGGCACCTGAAGGAGAGACACACGGCAGCTGTCAGAGCTCATTCCTGTCAGTCCGTGAGAAACCAACACTCACGCAGCACATACAAGCTGCAACTCTGGAACCCACCCAGTATACTCACTGGTCCATACTGCCCTATCACTTATAGGTGTTTGGGTTTTTTAGTGGTCTTTATTAAATCAGAATGATGATGATAATAACAGACTTAGGCCAAGCAGGTATTCTTCCTAACCAAAGGAGAAAAAAGAAGCAGTTTTGTTGCTTTAAGACAAGTTTGTAAAACCTTTATTTATACAGATAATATCACTGAAACTCAATGTCTCATTTAAAAGAAAGCCCTGTTCCAGACAAGCATAAGAAAATTACAATTTAAAATAATGAAAATGGTGTTCTTGTTTTTAATATAAATAATAACTTCCAAATTCAGAGGAGCTTGTAGACAAAGGCTTGATATTTACTCCCATTTCCACCTTAACCATTTGATCCCCCAAATATCATACAGGCTGCCTGGACTTATTTTGTAATCTGTAAAATTACAAAATAATTCATCTTTCATGAACCATTCAAATTTTCTCACAATTTGCTCTGCACACAGGGCAAAATCTAGGTGGATTTTTCTGTCTGTGTTCAGACAGCGATACATGGTGAATGTTTTATGTTACCACGATGCACCGAATACCCTGTAAATATCGTCTTTCTAAAACCATTTTCATTTTAATAAACGGTAAGGGAATTATGGTCACTTTAAGACTTCTCCAGGTTGGACACCCCCCGAACACTTATCTGGAAGCGTCCAGGAAGCATCCTTATTAGGTGCTCGAACTTTAAGTCACTCCTTTCAGTGTGGAGGAGTATCAGCTCAACATCCCCTTCTGACCCCACCTTTAAGGATCAAGCTCAGCCACCCTTTGGAGAAAACTGATTTACATCGCTTCTGTCCCCAATGTCATTCTTTCAGTCACCACGCTGAGCTTGTAGCCACAGGTTAAAGTAGCAACAGAGATCTAAAGCTTCACTCTTCACCACAACTGATGCAGCAGATGCGGCACTACACTTGGAAGTCGCTGCACCACTCTCCCCTCACTCATGAACAAGACACTGAGGTATTTAAACCGAGGCCTTAGACTTTGAAGCGCTAATTCTTATTCACACTAGGGCTGCCACGATTAGTCGACTAGTCACGATTACGTCGACTATCAAAATCGTCGACGACTAATTTAATAGTCGACGCGTCGTTTGAAGCTTTGTAAGATCCCAAAAGACGCAGGAATAAGTAGCAGGATTTAAGAGTGTAATAACGGACTGAAACAGAAGATGGCAGCACTGCATGTACAAGGATGCCAGCTGCCGTTAAACCCCGAAGAAGAAGCAGCTGTGTCCCAGAATTCATAGCGCAGCCCAGCTCAGTTTCCAACAATGGCGGCAGCTAGTTAGTTTTAATGTTACTCTTATTATTCTTTCTGGGTCACAAAATAAACGGTTAACATATTTTCAGGCGAGAATGTAGCTGTGTAAACCTCAAATATCGGCTCAGTTTATCAGGACACCACATATTTTCAAAAGCGCTCCGACGTTTTCAGAGACGTTTGTTACCCACTAGCTCGTTAGCGAGCCGGGGGCTAGGCTCACTAGCGCCGTAAGAACACCGGACTCCTGGCAAATCGTTTTCAAACCCACCGCTGTCTTTCGCTACTCAGGTTAAACATGATATATAAGTCACTTAGATAACTTAACAATGTTATTGTTTGGCTTTTTTTTTGTATTTTATTTGTTCCTGAGTAAATCGGTTTGGCTGAGATTAAAGTTATAGTTTTTACACAGCTGAATAAACGTCAAGCAGACAGCTGATTATCAGAAGTGTGAGATGCTCCAGAATTTACTCCGGTGTCCTGTTATATTTTAGATAGCAAGGAGTTTATTAAACTTCACCGAAACAATCTGCAAATTTCATTAAAATTTAATAAACTATCATCTTGTCTTTATTTTTAGTTAGCACAGACCTTAAACACTTAAAGCTGTAAGCTAATGATAGTTATATTAGAGCAGATGCTGCTGGTGCAATAAGCTGTACTTTTACATCCAATGGATGATGATCTGATTAGTCGACTAATCGCAAAAATAATCGGTGACTAGTCGACTATCCAAATAATCGTTTGTGGCAGCCCTAATTCACACCGTTTCACATTTTTCTGCAAAGAGAGCTGGAGGTCATCGTCTGATAAAACCAGAAGAACCACATCATCTGCAAAAAGCAGAGATGGAGGCACCAAAGTGGACAGCAACTAAAAATTCTATTGATGAACTGAATCGGTAACCAGCCAGAGTCCAGTGCTCACTGGGAACAGGTCCAATTAATCCTGACCATACGAACCCAAAACACCATCCCAGAACTATTTCAGCACATACACCTTAATGAAACGGTGCCACAGTGTTCATACCTGTCACAAATCCAGCCCTTGTTGCTCATTGGTCGCTTGCAGTTGCTGCAGTTGATGTGAAGTGTAGTTGATGTCTGGTTCAGGCAAGTGATGGCGCTGCACGTGCTCAGTTTGATGACCTCATTGGACACGTTCCACAACTCGAATCGCTGCAGCAGGTCTATGTAGGACATGTACCAGTGCTCCTGAAACGGAAAAATAAAAGTAACTGCTCAGACTGAAATCCGTGCTGTCACTGTATCGCTAACCTTGGATGTTTTTTAAGCTACAAATACAATTTAAAGTCATATAAAAGGCCTAAATTTCACTTGTTTCTAACATTTAACAAAACAGAGTTGTTGTTTTTTGTTTCACTAACTGACCTGGGTGAGGTCATCGATCTCTTTGCGAATCCGATCCCCCAGAACAATAAGCACCGACACGGCCATCTGCACATCGCCCTGCTCAGCGTAGTAACTCAGCATCTCCCGCACAATGGGGCAGAAGAAGCTGGCGGGCAGATGTGGACTGAAGAGCGGCTGGGAGATGGAGATGAGAGAGAAAGATTCGATGGGTGTCAAACAGGTGACTTCGGCCTCGTTGCCGCTGACGTGCGGGGAGTCGGCCTTGTCCTGCTGAAGGTGCTCCGGAGCGGATAGGTTATCCACGATCTCGTGGCGCAGCTGGAAGGCCTCCTGGGGCAGCGTGTACTCCTGCTCCTCTGTTGAAACGATAGAGGCGCAGATAAGAGACAAAAGGACGCCGAGCAGGAAGACTGTTATAAATAGCAGGCGCTGACATCGGCAACCCCTTACTGAGCAGGCGACGCTGTGACTGACCTGTTTGGTTGTCGTGCTCCATGGAATAGAGGTCATCGTCATCCAACTCGGCATCGCCGAACATATACTCAGGATGGCCCTCGCTGCCTTCCGTCTCCTCGTTTTCTGGAAGAAAATGGAATTGAATGTGATGAGTGTTGGTGTTTATAAGAACTACTAAGAAACCACTTGCCTACATCCTTTGGGTTTGGACCGTACTTCAGACGTGACAAGAATGCTTTGACAGATCATATAATGATGGTCAAAGTCAAACAATACAGATTAATCCTCACTAATAACCTTATTTTTTAATATTCTGTAAATACTGCACCATCATCGCTACAGTGATTTCTTTTGCGTGCCATCGCCACAGACGGCTGTTCAGTGACAAGTCCGGTTGACACAGACACATGCGAACATAACTTTGGTGCCAATTAAACCCACACAGATCTGCCTCTCAAGCGTTCTTAAAGCTCACCTTCATTATTGCTGATGTATGAGTTCCCAGGCTCCAGGTGGATGTTGTCCTGCCTGCTCTCACCTTTACTGCGTTCCAGTCTGCTCTCCGCACCCATCCCTGAACCCAGCTCCTTCAAACTGAAACTAAAAAAAACAAAAAAGCAACAGACACAAACTTTACCTTTCAGTCTATAATCGTACGCATGAATGGAGCACAAAAAACTCTGTTTACCTGTTCATTAAAGGCAAGGTGCCGAGTTTACCGAGGTTGTGGTTGGGACCGGGTGTAGCGAGGTTTGCAGGGTCAGAGAACATTATTCTCAGCATTGTCCATGTAGTGGAAACCTTTGGTTTAAATACAAAAAAAAAGTGATTATTCACGGCAAATATACTACAAATGAGAGTTACTGCAGTAGTATTTCCTAAAGGGGAACACAGCAACAATTTCAGCGTTATGTTACAGATCCAACAGGTTCATTTGTGTTACTTACAGTGTGCTAATATGGCCTAACTTTAAATAATGCAGACAATATGTTCATAAAAGAATGAATGAAACACGACTCAATTACTCTAAGCCAGGAATCGCAAACTCATTTACAAGGCCAGTGAAACTCGCCTTTCCATCAGCATGAAGTTTAACTACATAGTTAAACTCTAAGATAGCTGAATATAAGAAAAGAGGAGAAATTTGTACAATATTTTTACATGACAAAAAAATTCTGCTGTGGTAAATGAAGGAAATGTTAGGATGATTTATAATTGGAAGATATAAATGTGTAAAATTACAGAAAAAGAAAAAAATTAGTTTCTTTTAAGAGAGAAAATATCCAGTTTTTTTGTTTTACTTTTTTTTTTTTTTTTTTTTTTTTTTAACTGCAGAAATTTTGCAGTAGATCATTAAAAAAAACAAAAAATCATCTATTACTTAATTACTTTGGTAAAGCTGAGCTGAAAAGCGTATTAAAAGACAAGTCCAAAATTTATGCCTTCCTCCTTATTTTCCAAAGCTGTCCAGTGTACCGGATTGGAATCTTTGGCGGGTTGATTCTGGCCTCTGAGCCTTATGTTTGACACTCCTGCTCTAACCCCCTTTCTTAAATTATAATCTACTCTGTATTTAATGATGCAGTGAGTGACTGGAACAGTCAGTCTGATCTGAGCTCAAAGGATTAATCTTTAAAAGTCTCAGTGATTAACAACCTTTGGTTCCAGTTTTTTAGATGTAAAAATACAAACGTTTTCTGAATATTCTATGATATTATGAATATTTTTAACAGGAGACTGCTAATCCAATTGTTCAAAATTTAGCATAATCCGCTCTCTTCCAGAGTCATAGTGGGACTGGAGTGAGAGGTGGGGTTACCAGTCCATTGCAGGGTTAACACATGCACACCTATGGCCAACTGGGAACCTTGATGTAACCTCACCTGCATGTTTTCAGTCTGAAAGGGGAGAATATGCAAACTCCACACAGCCAGCTACTCTATCGCCCAATTTACTATGATCTAAAATATTATTTAAAAGGACCAAAGTCTTTTTCACAATGTCGTCCAATACAAGCCGAAGAAAAAAAATCTGTTTTTTCAACACTGATGTTGTTACTGAACAGAAAATATTCAATAGCTTAATATATAAATCTCTTGCATTACACGTCTCATATCACTAACAAACAGCAGTACATAACAGATTTGTTCCTGTGCCGATCGGTCTGACCTGAGGTCTTTTAAGCTCCTGGGCCACCTTGGCGTTGTGATCACATAACTCAGCAAACGGCTTCCCGCTCAGGAGGTAGAGTTGTGCCGTCTTGACAAACCAGTCCATGCGGTGACTGTCCAAGTCCGTCTCAAAGACGCTGAGAGCACTGGACACATGTGCAAACTGTTCTGTCGGGTCGGGTTTCTTGAAGAAAAACATGGGGTAGCGGCGGTCGCCTCCGGGGTACGGCTTTCTGTTGGCATCACTGGTGATTAGACTCTCCTTGGCTGCAAAAGCCAAGTCACCCAGCAGTCCAAAGCACAGGCCCTCTGGGTTAGCCTTGTCCACAGGACGTGTGGCATCCTTGAACATATGCTGGTAGAGCGTACTGTCTTTAGAGCCAGAGAGCAGAAAATGAGGGTCATGCTGGTGTCGCCACACAATTCCAGTAGTCACATCCTTGTGTTCCTCAAAGGTAGCAAAGGGAATAAAAGGTCTGCGGATGTCCCACACATAGATGTTATGGTCCACCATCATGGAACAGGTGGCCAAATGAAACTTTCTCTCAGGTCGCCATTTAACTCGTGCCACTGAAGCAATCGTCTGGACGCAGTAGATCTCCTTGGCTCTGTTAGTGGTCATGTCCCAAACCTTCACCATCTTGTCCCTGCCCCCCGTTGCCAGCCAACCCCTAAAATGAAATGAGGTGAACGGCGACAACTGTGTTAATTCAGGCTTCAAAAAATGGGTCTACTGCTCTACAAGGTTACAAGAAACATGTTAGCAAGGAAAAGCTGAAAATTTTTATTTTGTGTCTCATATTTCTTTTCTTACCTGTCATCAGGATGCCAGTCACAGCAAAACACCGGACCGGTGTGAGCAGTGAACATTCTTTCATAGCGGTCCGGTCGTCTAATGTCCCACAGCTGCACGTTGCCATTTTCAAAGGATGCGGCAAATGTGAAATAATCCTTCATGCTGAACTGGACGTCCCTTACACTCTCTGACTGACCTAGAAGAAACAGGGGAAGTTAAGGGATGACATCATTACTTCTGATAAGTGAGAAAGACTTCATTACATTAGGTGAACCATAAAAGTGTTATTAGTTCAGTGTCATTAGTCTAAAACTGGAGTTAACTCCTTCTTCATTAAATCACTCTTTTCCTGTAAAGAAAAATAAAAGTATTTCTTTAATTACATGATTTTATTTTCACCGTTTAGTGAGAAATTCTACATTTTGTATCTCTCTACCACAACTACAGCAATCCAACCCTTTACAGCTCTGAACCACAGACATCAAAGGTGTCAGTATAGAGGGAGTTCTGTAGTGTACGCATTGTAAAGTTCTCACTTCACATATTCTTAACATATTAAGAAGAAACAGCGCTACTGTTTCATGCAAAGACTTACGTTACATTACACATGAAAGAGTTGTTGCAAACTAAATTACCTGAGAAAGTGCTCACAGACTCCTTCTTGCGCAAGTCGAAGCACTTCATGAAGCCGTCCTGTGAACCACTTAGCAGCATGTAAACCTCTGTTGGGTGGAAGCACACTTTGTTGACGGTGCGCTTGTGCTCAGTAAATAGCTGGTCCTGCTTGTTGCGAGAGGGTTTCCCCAGATTCCACGTCACCACCGCCCCGTTGGTGGCCGCCGTGGCCAGCAGGTTCTCCTCCATCTGATGCCACATGACATCGGCGCAGCTGAAGTTCAGCGACGGTTTGCGGCCGACGCGGAGATTCAGTTTTTCCACGAACTGCTCCTCCTCGAGTGCATAGATCTTAAAAATGTTCCGTCCTGCTACAACCACCTGCGTGGCATCACGGCACACGCTGATTGCGTTAGCCGGTGCGTCCAAGTGGCAGAACATGGTTCTGCCACTGATCGCATTGCTGCCAAGAGCTGTGGTGACCCTTGACATTTTTTCCATGTTTCTGTTGCAAAAAATAATAACAATAATAGTAAAGACAATATACTTTGTCCCCGCTATCAGGTCAAACCCAGTTAATGTGACATGAGGCATTAGGTATAGAGCTACAAATACAAACTTACAATAAGGCTGTTAGACTCCACCAGCAGGTGGCACTCAAGCAAAATAATAAGTTAGAGTCATTCAGCACTTTCTAGACTGGGTGGCAGCATGTCACAAATCAATAATAACCTGTGTCATATGTATGTCATCTGTTAGTTAAACATGTGTAACAGCTTATTAATGCAAATATCTAATCAGCCAATGGCAGCAACTCAGTGAACTGAGGCATGTTGTTTTCTTGGAGATGACCAGCTGCAGTTCAAACGGAGCATGAGAATAGGACAGAAAGTGGATTTAAATGACTTTAAATGTGGCATTGTTGGTGGTGCCAGACAGGCTGGTCTGAGCATTTCTGAAACTGCTGACTAGCTGGGATTTTCTAGGGTTTAAAGAGAATGGTCTGAAAAAGAAAAACTACCAAGTGAGTGACTCTCTGGGTGAAAATTACTTGTTGATGTCAGAGGATAATAATCAGAGTGGTCTGAGCTCATAGGAAGGAAACAGTATATGAAATAACAGCCCAACACAACTAGACCATGCGGAAGAGCATCTCTGAATGTACAACACATCGAACCTTGAAGCAGCAGAAGACCACTAACTGTGAGTACCACTGCTGTCATAAAAGAACAGGAAACTGAGGATACAATTCAAATTCAACCAGGTTCACAAAATCAGTCTCAATTTCTGCTTTTACATTTAGATGGTAGGGTCAGAATTTGGCATGGATACACCCTGCCTTGTATCAAAGCTTTAGCCTGGTGATGGAGGTCTAATCGGCGTGGGGGATTTTTTTTGGCACACTTTGTCTCCACAGTCACCAAATCTCAGTGTACTAGAGCACCTGTTCAATCCGCAGTGACTCTGTGATGCTATCATGTCAATATGGACCAACATCTCTGAGAAATGTTTTCAGCACCTTCTGACTCTATGCCACTTTTAATTAAAGCACCTCTGAAGTAGAAACGGGTTCCAACCCGATAATAACAAGGTGCACCTAATAAAGTGGCCGGTGAATGTTTATAGAATGCAATGACATTCTGAAATGTTGCAGTGTAGTTACACTACCCGACACGTTATTGCTTTAAGTGCATGCAGTTTCTAAATACTCTTACGTATCCTGCTTTTAGTACAAGCTCACCCTGTGAGTTTGTTTGATCTACTCATCCTCTTACGACTTGTAGCCGCTTGGTGCTCACGTGATTTACTTCACCAAGTAACATAAACACACACTAGCTGGCAATGTGGCTAGTGTTTATGCATACTAACACTTTAACCGTTCACCTTCTTAATGCCACGTGTTGTTGGTGTTTATAGTTACTTCTAAACTTGTCTTTACACATCTATTTGTGACTAGTAATTGGCTTATAGTTTACGCGTCTCCTGCTAAGTTGGCCACAAGCTGCAGAACTCTCTGTACTTTGACCATAAACATGACTGGAATGACATGCTAGTGCTAGCTGGCTAGCACCAGTCGCCGAGCAGGTCTGTAAAGACAAAGCGCAAACGCTACAAGTATTTAAACAGTCTGACAGATAATTTAAAAAGCTATCAGATTAAGAAAATTCACGCGCATAAAGTAAAATACAACAACTTCTAAGAACAAACCTTGTGCTGTGAAGCTCGCCTTCTTGCAGCACCGGAAGTAGTATTTTGTTATCATCTCGCGGGATTTCCGTCTGAAATAACAGAAGCGACCATCACGCGGCAAAAACTTACTACTGAGCAGACGTTAGAAACGATCTGGGTGGGTTTGTTTTTGTGTCATGTGTACTTCAAAATAAAGGTGATATTTTCTGAATCACCGCAATACATTAGGGCGAAAGCAACACTTGTTAAGCTCAATGTTATTTATTTATTTGGCTGTGTGAAATAAATGCTTCTGTGTTTGCAGGTGATGGTGTGAGCTTTCTGCTGTCATGAGCGCTCTGTTTGCGTGTGAGGAGCCAGGCGCATGGAGGAAAGTGTATGAGAAATACTGGGATGTAGTGGAGGCCAAGGCCAAAGTCAAGAAACCTGGGAAGCTGCTGGACCTTGAGCGGTGGTAATCCCCTATTCCACCTTTTTATCCATGTCAGTTGCGATTTAAAGGTCTCCAGAAAGTTGCGAGCGGACCTGAAGTTGGGGTTGTATAGTGGATACCTTCTGACCTGGTTTTACCACCATTTCCTCTTGATGACTGTTAATTTAAAATTGAATGTGCTTTTTTAATTGAATTGAACTTGGATGAGTTGGCTTTGCTTTGACTGTAGGATGAAAGGTACACAGATCCTAATCAGTGTCTGTGTGATCAGGTACCAACAGGAGCTGCCCTCACTGATTTCAAGTCGGCCTGACAAACACGTCTCTCTATCAGAGCTAAAGAAACTGATGGAGTGGAAGCTCACTGTGAGTTATTATTTCTGGACTCCAAATCAAAAATGAAAACTTGACATTCAGGTGTGATTAGAGGTTTACGTCCCTTTATTGTGGGCTTGAATGTCATGGTGATTTGGGGCTTTTAATGATTTCTTTGGACTGTTCTTTTTTCCAGGGTGGAATGATTGCACATAGTACATCATTGTTTATTGACTTAAAAAAAAAAAAAGAACATTGTGTACAAGTTTGAAATTATTTTGGATTTTCACTTGCCCACACAGGGTCAGGGTTATACACACACCCCCACTAATATTTGGTTAAATGTCAACCTCAACAAGATGCTTCTGGCATAATTCTGGCTGAATATGTAATCACTCTTCGTGGCAGAATTGGTAGAGTTCATTTAAATTAGTTGGCTTCCTGGCACAGTCCCTGCTTTTTAATTCAGTTTTATTTATAGAGCGCCAAATCACAACAACATTCGCCTTAATGCACTTTATATTGTAAACTAAAGACTCTACAATAATACAAAGAAAACAGAGAGAGCCCCAACCATCATATGATGGTTGGGGCTCTCTCTCTCATCTCCCACTGTTGCATTTTGGCAACAGTGGGAAACAAAAAATTCCTTTTAACAGGAAGAAATCTCTAGCATAAGATAACCTCACCTTTACATACCTCTTGTGCTCTTGTCATTGTCATCAAATAGCTCAATCTTTGCCTTGACTGACCGTAAAACTTTTCTTTAAAAGGCATTTGGCTGGTCCATGTGGGTGGCTACAAATTTCAGTTGAGTTTGAAAGTGCTGACTTTGAGGCAGATCTTGTTTTTTAAAATCATTAAAGATGTATGCTGTACAATCATTATATCCTGGGAAAACAACAGTTCAAAGTAATCATTAAAAATCCAAAATCACCATGACATTTATGCCCATAGTGAGTGTGTGTAAAAGTCTGAGTACTTCTGTATGTTTCCTTAGCACTTGCTTCCTTAACAAGTGCATCTGTTTCACACATTTCACCACATGCACCAGTAATTACTCCTTCAAACACGTAGTATAGCTTTGAAATAGCATGAAGAGTGTTAAAGCACTCTCTTCATCAGATGTGTCCTTGAGTGGCCCTGTGGGCTTGTCTGCAGAGAGGGAAGTTCAGGCCGAGGCTGCAGCAGCTGGTGGCTTCCAACAGCGAGGACGAAGTGGAGAAATGTTCCAGAAAGGCCTTCACCCTTCTGCCTGACGTGCAGGCCGCCATCGCAGAGCTCAGCTCCCTGAAAGGAGTCGGTCCAGCCACTGCTTCAGGTCGGCACACTATCTTTTCTGGGATATGAAGACAAACGTATGAAAATTTCTCTGTGATCCTCTCCAAGTTTACAGAACAGTGCTTGGATTGAGTAGGCTGTAACTCTCTGTACTCTGTGTAGAAAAGTATATGCACTCGATGGGTGCGTTCATCGTAGCTTGAGGCTGACTGTCCATCTTGTTCCAGCTGTGTTAGCAGCGGGAGCTCCAGAACAGGCTGCGTTCATGTCTGATGAAGCCATGGAGAGCGTACCGGGACTGAAGCCCATCCAGTACACCGCCAAGCACTACACAGTGTACCTGGAAAAGATGACTGAGAGGACCGAAAAACTAAACAGAGGTAATGACACCAAGCTGGTTACGTCGTCATCTGCAGTATAGACACTACTCATTAAAATACCACATTGGCCTGTGTTTAATGTGCCGTTTTAATGCCTTTATTATATATTTGAATGGTCGTGTTATGTAAAAGTGCTTTACCAAAAAGCTTTTGTATTGCCTCTCGCCCCTCAGTGGATCCGCTGCAGGACTGGACGCCCCACAGGCTGGAGCTGTGTTTGTGGGCGATGAGCATTGCCACACAGCTGCAGCTCCAACTTCTAAAGGACATCGATGTGAGGGGGAGCGCAGTGGGGAAGAAGTGCTCCGACAGTGAAGCTGACCAGAGACCAACAAAGAAACTCAAATCTGCATAAAACCGGACATTTTACATGAATGCCGATTTAAAATTTGTAGTTTTTTCCTTTTTCCAAAATGATAATAAAACCTTTTTGTGGTAAAGTGTTGCGGATCGACTAATCCATCACGTGTCTCGGTTAAATAACGTCAAAAGCAGTAGGATGTTGCCACAGTATTGTTCTTTATTTATATTGTTTCTAAATTAAAGCAAAGTACAATGAACAGTACAAAATAAAACAAAATATATTCATATATATACACAATAGAAAATGGTTCCGTTCAGAACATTTAAAAAGTACAATAGATTGTGAAATCATTAATGAGGACTTTGATATAAATTATCCATAGGTAAATTTAGCTGTCCTTCAATTTCCTCTTGACAGAGAGGAAAAAAAATAGCTTCTTCTTGCTTGTTCTTTTTGTAAACGCTGTGTTGGTACAACCTCTTGTCTGGGTCTGAGAGGCTGAACCTCGTAAGCTTGGCACCATTTTATAGATACGAGTAAGCAGCTCATGAGAAACTACCAGAGCAGCACAGGTACGACTTTTGTCATCCTAAACTGTGGGAGGGGTTCAACTCTTGCTTTATGAAATGACATGTTTGCATGATATCGTGTGGCTCAGCATTTGCGATCATACTAAAGCTAGAAAATGAGGTTTCAGCAGTGTTCCCTCCTCTCCACCTTTTGTTCCATCTGTACTCTAAGACAGACTTCACTAATGACTGTGTGGTTTGCAAGTGTATCTTAAATTTTAGCAGCTAGGTGGGCGCTGACTATCATTTTCTTTTGTATCAATATTGAGATTAATGTGAGAAATCCAAACTAAATATCTTCTGGGGCCCTTTAAGAACCTTTACTAAGTCTCCTAAAGGTTTAAATATAAATGTCCACTCACTCTTGTTTGTAGATCAGCTACAGTGCTATATCTAAGCAGAACTAAACACACAGAAAAGGCGACCTGGCCGGCCTGTTGTGGCACACAGCAGTTCAGAGGAGCTACTGGACACACGGATATTTGCACTGTGGTTTCCGTCTCTTATGGATTCTCTGCATCGTCGTGTAGATGGCTGTCGGCGAAGCAGCCTTTCTGCCTGGTGCTTTGCTTTGAGCTCATATATGTAACAAGGCATTGGGCGTACAGCACGATGGATTGGCATAAGAAGGTTAAAGGAAAAAAGCTTCAGAAGAATGATTATGTCAAATGAGACTATGGCACACAGCAACGTGTCAGTTAAGTACATTATAAGAAGTGCAAAAACAAGAAACAAAACACATGTGACAAAAACCAAGAAGTCAGAAACAGCCAGTGTCGAGTATGAAGCTATAAAGTTGCATTTTGAATGAGGCGAGTAGAAACTTTTAGCCTGATCTCATAACGCAGTCATCGTGACCATTTTGAGACAATTCGGGGGAGGACGTGGATCATCTGTAGTGATGGATTATTGGCTGCTCGCGCCATCCCTCACAGAGACTTCCTGTCGACTGTCAAAAACAACTACGTCACCTAACGACAGCAATTAAATTAACATCATGCCGCCTTGTCAGATCCACTTATTAAAGGAAGACATCCTGTTTAGGGTCTGGCTTCGGGCTCTCGTCGTCGTAGCAACCATGTATCAGCCCTACTCTGCACAGGGAGGGGGGTCAGGATGGGGGAAGCTTCAGGTGTCTCTCACAAACTGTCACATGCTGTCAGAGCTAGAGTGTCCTCTCCTTTAAGATGAGCTGGAGGATGTAAAGCAGGGGCATCTAAGGAGGCGAATCCAGGTGTGTTGTTGCTGCGGTTGGCTCAGGCTCAGGGGCCAGGAGAGTTGGCTTACAGGAAACTGGTAAATTAATCCTAAAAACTTCTCTCCTACTTGGTTTTTTCTTTTCCTGCCAATGCTATCGAACGCTTTGCTCTTAAAATAAATAAATTCAAACACTAGCCGTTTCACTTTGTACAGCCTTTCACTTTGTTCCTGCATCTAGTTCTGGGAGTGGTTATATTCACAGTTGACGTGTTCTACAAAAACATAGCCATTGACTAGCCCTTTTTACAACCCTTTCGGGTTCCTATGAATCTTAAGTTAAAGAGGCACATTAACCTCCTCTCAGGCATCCGCTTTATCTTCATTATAGGCTAACAGGGTATGTATGCATTATTCATCAACACATCTTTGCTATCTCAAGCAGTAATATTTCCTAGTCAACACAAGAGTTTCCATCAGGGATACATCGCTATCAACTACTGGCTGACCTTGTCTTGTTTAAATGTATCTGAAAATGGCTTATTATGGCTATTTAACACCCATTCCCTCATTTAACATGGAGTCCTCTGTCACTACTGACAGTTTCATGTGGAAGCAAACGCTGAGGACGGCAAGACTGGCAAATGCTAAAAAAAATTTTTTCCTCCCTCAGGCAGCCAGTGGACATCCAAATGAATTATTGATTGAAAGACTGAAAAATGGAACGTAGCATTGAGTAAATATAATTGCCATCCTCGCCTCCACTTTCCAAAAAGCCAGAATCACTCAGAAGATAAAATATATGACAGGAGCCCTGTCCATAATTTGTTATTTGCAGAAGAGGAACTACGGAGAAGCGTCCGCACGCCGCAGGGGGAAGAGAGTCTGGGAGATGTGGGCACTTGCAGAATTAAGCTGCATTGGCTGCAAACGAATTGGCGAACAAGTCATAAATAAAAAGGAAAAAGAAAATGAGTCTAGCTACATGAAAATATCTCAAACAGTCCAAGGTATCACAGGAGTGTCTTCTTTTCATTTCACCTGCTGAATATTCACAAAGAGGATATCATTTTTCATCACTCTCCCTCTCTCTCACACACACACACACACACACACACACACACACACACACACACACACACACACACACACACACACACAACCATGAAGTCTAAACAGAAGCTACCAGTCAGCGCATTTCAAACCAACAAATGTGTTTTTTTTCTCTCGTTTTTTTTCTTCCTCTACTTCTGCCGTCTCCTTTTAGTTCTTTCTATGGCTTATTTTGTAAAGCACTGAAGATTTATAAAACCAGGTGAGCTCGACTTGTTGGTGGTCGCCTAACAAACCCGGGGGATTCTGCCTCTCTGTGTTTCAGAGGATCAAAGCCATACAGGAGTCATCAGAAGGACAACAATCATAGCATTAGTTTTGTTTGCACCATTTTTCTCTTTTCCCCTTTAAAGAGGGGGGAAAATACAAATAAATATACTCTTGGTTATGAACATACAATATACACATCCACGATCAAATGAAAAACGGGGACAACTTATAACACTTTTTTTTCTTTATAGGTACATTCCTTTACAAATGTATACAGTCCCTAAGAATGAGAAACTGAGGTATCGACCGGGCCTGACATAGAGACCCCAATGCCCTCTGGGAAACAAAGGTCAGAGGTCAGGTGATGACACATTCGTGCCCTCCCCAGTTCAGTTTGTCAGCGAGAACAGGCCAGTGTGTGTGTTTGTGTTGTTTTTCTCCTCAGTTTGCCCACAATGACCTGCAGAATCAGGCCGCGGCTACTCTCAAAGACAAAGAGGAGAAGATTGTGTGTTTGTGTGTGTGTGTGTCTTTGTCTCGCTGAGCGCCACAGAGCATGACATGGCATATTTTACATGGTGCGTTTAGCAAGTTGGTGGCTGAAGTCCGAGTTCGCTCGCCGAAGTGATGACCATCCAGGAAACTTCAGCTCTCGTTTTCTCATCTTTTTCTTTCCCTTCCTGTCACGCGGTCACTTTAATCTCCCACCTCCACGTGTTGATGTCATTGTGTGTTTTTGTATCCACAGTGTAGGTATATTAGCAAGGAAATAATACAGAAATAGTGACGTCCGTCTTTGTTTTTAGGATTCCGTGAAGCGAAAAATGACAGAAATTTTACTAACCTTGAAAATGACAGACGTTAGGTAAGAAATCATGAATCTAAAACCTCCTCCTTCCTTTTTTCTTTCTTCCTGTAACAAATTTCTTTCATCACTTTTAACTGGTTTCTTTTTGTCCTACATGGCAGCTCAGTTCGAGGGAAAAGCTCTGCTAGTTGTAACATTTCTCAGCTGAAAATGAAACAAAAACATTATCTTGACGCTTAGATTTAACTGCTTTTGTGGGCTTTTATTGCTGCCTTTAAAAAACAAAAGAAAAAACAAAACAAGCATTTCCTGAAATTTCTCCTAAAATCCTCTCTGGCGGGTCTGATTTGTGGCACAGATTGAGGCGTTTCTAAGCGAAAAACACCGACACCTTATTAGCTTAAAGCGTCACTGCTGCGGCTGATCCCGATCTCTCACCTCTCATCCTTTTTTAATTCATCTTCCTTTCCGCCCCAGGCACATGTCATGAGCTCAGATTCTTCTAATTTGGTTTTTACATGAATGAGAGATGCACTCAAAGAAATAAGTGACGAAAACTGCTTTTCAAAAAAAAAGCTTCTGATAGTAAAAGAGCACAATGGTTAAATGCTCATTGAAAGGTTAGTGCTGGTAATGTGGATGAGCTTTTTTTGTATATATATTTATATATATATATATATATATAAAAATGATATTAGGCTCCTCAAAATGGATCTGAGGACCTTTCACCTGTACGTCTTGCTACTGTAATCCCTCTTTAATAAAAGAGACATATTTCTTTGATTTGCAAAGTATTTGTAAAAAGGATTCTTGGTCGATTTTTAGTTTAGATGATTTCATTTGGGTCGAACTTGAGAGGAAATGTAAAGTTAACTATGGTCGAAGGGGAACCTCTGAAGTCACCGTGTATATGACCGCAGGGGGGAGGGTGGGGCCCATCATCAGGGGGGAGGTGGTATCTGTACCCCCAGGAGCTCATACGCAAAGATGTTCCAAAAGATGGCGAAGAGAAGGAAGGTGATGAAGGAGAAGACGATGACCCACCAGGAGCACTGTTTCTGCAGACTCTCCTCGTAGCTGCGCAGGATCAGCAGGCCCATGCTGATGCCGACCACAGCCCCCGACAGGTGTGCCATAAAGCTGGGCTGCGGTCCGGAGGAGGGCAACGGCGGCGAGAAACGGAGCCAGACTGCACGACCCACCTCTGAACTCACTGCAGAGGGAAGAGGGGAGAAGACATATTTGTCACATCGGTGTCTGCTCATTACTGCAGCTGTGAGGAAATCATCTCCACATCAAAGTCCACATTTTGGGAAACATACTTGTGAAGGAGAGCGAGTTAGATGGGAAGACTGATACCAGTCTCTGATTGATCTGTTGATAAATATGCAAGGTGCAGGCAGCAGCTGATGAGCTTATCTAAGCAAAAAGACTGGAAACATGAGGGAAACAGCTGGCCTGGCTCTTTTCAAAGGTCACAAACTCCAGCTATCAGCAACACTGAATAACACATTATATCTAATTTATTCAATTCATAAAAGATGTTTAAAAAACAACAACAATTCAAAGTCAAAAAAGGAAGTCATTTAATGAGCATTTCTTAGGTGGGACCAGTAACATCCTGAGTTTGACATGATAGCATTTATATGACCGGGCATTCTACTAGTCTGCTAGGACTGGGTTGTACTTTCAGATCTGCTACAACACTTCATGGCATAGATTCAACAAGAGGTTGCAAACATTCCTCAGAAATTTTGGTCCACATTGATGTGACAGCATCACGGAGTCACTGCACATTTGCCAGCTGCACATCCATGATACCAGTCTCCTGCTGAAGTTGGCTGTGGCGTTAAAACAATACTCAGCAGGTACTAAGGGGGTCAAAGTCTACCATCCAAATGGTGCAGTAGAAATCAAGACTTGTCACACCACAATGTTTTTTTCAAATCATACAATTTTTTAGCTGACAGAAGCTCCACCTGCACTCCTTAGACGTTGGAGGCTGTTATTTGAGTTACTGTTATCTTACTATCAGTTTGAAGTTGTCCAACTAATGTGGCATCAACAAAGCATTGTGACCCAGAGCAGTGAGAGAAATGTCTAGTTTCTCTTTTTCAGACCTTTCTTGTAAATACTAGAGATGGCTGTGTGGGGAAAATCCCTGCAGATCAGCAGTTTCTGAAATACTCAGACCAGCCCGTCTGGCACCAACAACCACAGTCAAAGTCGCTTAAATCACCTTTTTATCCTCATTCTGATGCTCAGTTTGAACTGTGGCAGGTAGTGTTCACAAAGTGGTTGGTAAATATATGAAACTCTGAAAATTATTCATTATGTTTGAGTGTTTTAATGCCAAATCTTTCAGGGATCTGTAACTTTAAGTCTATTCAGATTTCCACACACAGATTCTGAAAGAAGAACTTTTTATTGTCCTTAAGCACAAGACGCCACGTGCATCACTCACTTTGCATCATATAAAGATCAGACGCTAGGTCTGAGCTGAGCTAATGTGACTGCTTAAAGATGATCTGTGTGGGGGATTGTGCTAAAGTGTTTTATCAAAGTCTGCTTCTGCAGCCAAAGGTCTCGGGAGGATTTAAATGGAACTTTATTCGAAAAAATTGCTTTCAAAATATTATTCGCCTGTGGTCGTTGGGGCTATTCCAAAGTCTCTTTAGCTGAACAAACACTCAGCACTGATCCTATAAACACAGAGCAAATTATAATTTGGTTTTCACAGCTGCACACACAAATAACTTGTCGCGTTTTATTTTGAAATATCCGTCCCCTGTTTGGAAAACACTGAGGAGAAATATGAAATTCCAGCAGAGACTCGCCGCTCTCTCGGTTCGGGGGCGGCAGGCTTTGGACAGATGGAGGGAACATATTGCTCACTAATGAAAGTCAGAGTGTATCGGCCCTCGTGTGGAGAAAAGGGACAAGTAGTATGACTCAAATGCTACGAAAACAAAGCAGCATGTTCAACCAGGGAGCCTCTCGCTCTGAGCCACTATGGATGATAGCTTAAGCGGCACATATGTTGATCGGCCTTACGTGTTTTTAACC
Organism: Copadichromis virginalis; assembly: GCF_057382275.1. Taxonomy (NCBI): domain Eukaryota; kingdom Metazoa; phylum Chordata; class Actinopteri; order Cichliformes; family Cichlidae; genus Copadichromis; species Copadichromis virginalis. The sequence goes on from NC_140625.1 coordinate 13,464,737, forward strand.
CCACTCAGAACATGTATGAGCTATACTGAAGTGTCAGCATGTCTGCTTACGTTAAACATATGCTGAAAAAGAGCAGAAATAGAAACGAGAGTAAAATCTAGAAAACTTACTGCAAACTAGCGCCAGGATCATGCGGAGCAGCTTGTATGGACAGCGCATCCCGGCCCAGTTCTGCAACACAGAAGTGTCCTGTCAGCACAAACAACCACGGAATATCTGACCATGTTATAACAGCCCGTCAGGGAACACCTCGCTTTCTCTCCTCAGGCCATATTTAGCCTATGAAGAAAGACAATCCACATCCACGATAGAGAGAAGCGGCGGCGCTTACATGAGACAGAGGCGCGATTATGCACCTGGCTGCTCTCCACTTACTGGTTCCAATCCAGTTGCACTCTATTAATTAGGACGAAGATAATTTAAGGGAATGGCAGAATGGACCAATAAGTAGCCTTTGTAAATCCCTGCGGGGGGAAAGAACAATGGCATCCTGTCTTAGAATAACACATTTACTTTCCAGGATGAATAATTGCACCAGTCCCATCCTTCCTCAGGTCCCCAGCTGTTGGGAATATGACCCAGCGCTTCTCTTTTTCTCTCACGGCACAAAAAGAAATGGAGAATACCATGTAAAATTCAGGAGGGGTGTATAAATAAAACCTGCTGTGACCGTAGGTTTAAAACAAGCCAAGAGCAGGAATGCAGGTAAAGTTAAAGCAGGTTTTTTTTAAAAATATAAATGATTAATGTCGAGGAGGGGAGAGGTCAGCACAGCAGAGCGGGAGAGGAGGTCTGAGCTGGGAGTGCTTCTGTCTGATGGGACACATTTCGCTTTGATGCTTCCACTCTTGTAGGAGGTGAAGAGCAATCTGTAGCCGGAGCACGGCCACTGCATTTTGTCTGTTACAGGTCGTGTTATAATACTCAGGGGGCTGAAATGGAGAGAGACAAAACTTAAGAGTTGCTCACTAACTATAAGAAGAAAGTTTAATGTGGCTCCAAGACGGATTGTAAAGATTTTATCCAGAGCTGTACGTCTTCTAGGCAGTGAGGTACAGAGCCTGAAACCTTACTGAACCTGAAAATGTCTTGGTTTCTTGAAATTTAAGAAGTCAAGATCGGAAAAGGTTTCAGAATTTCTTAACCCCTCCCCACCAAACTAGACAAAAACTCATCAGTGCAGAACTAAGAGGCGCCTTAAAGGATTTCCCAACAACAAACCGGCATGAAGCGTAACAGACCAAACAAACTGTAAGCTGCTGTGAGCACACAGTTACAGTTACAGAGGCTTTGCTTTGGGCCCGTCAGCACGTTTTAATTTCCATTTCTGCTGGCGTCCTCGCTGCCCACAGTCAACAGCGATTAGTTAAAGCCAGTCGTCAGATGTAACACCGCCTTGAGTTTAGAGGAGCATGAAGAAGCCGCCTTGTGCCAAATACACATCATTGAATGCTGGGGAAAAGAAAGAAGGCTCTCAAAGCAGCATTGTGGGAATTCACTTCCTGTTTCTTCAGCGGACACAAATAAAAACAGTAAAATACTTGCTCACTTGAGAGTTAATAATACAGATGACAAAAAAGAAAAAAGGAAGGGTCTAGTGTCTGAAGTACACCAGCCTTATACAACCTAAAGAATTAACCTTATTTTGTTAATAAGATGATAACAGATAACGAATATTGTGTGCTCGTGTGTACACGTGGATCACGTGCAGCAGAAAAACTACTGGGTACACTTTACAACCAGTAGTTTTTCCTGATTAATGTCGTAATTTCCTTGTAAATACACGGGATTTCATCTTTTTTTTATTTAAAATGTAGATATGTTTACCTACAAATACTTAAAGGTGGGTACACTAGCAGGTAACAGGTCAGGTTTTACAGGAAACAACAAAGTAATTATACTGTAAGTAAATTTAACTAGTGTCTAATTAATTTTACATAGTCCATGAGTAATTTTAAGTATTGGATAATTTAGTGGAAAAACAAAGGATATTTCCTCATCTTAAGTTGTAACACTGTACATTTCGAGGCACAGGACATAATATAGAGTGGCTTAACTTTGCCTAACTTTCAAGGAATTTTACAGTATAGTTACTTACAATATCATTTATTTCTCTCTTCTTTCCAGTCTAAATGTGGTTTGCTAAATTCTTTACACACAACTTAAAATAAATAAAACTACATTTACCTACAAATACTTAGACACTACTTCAAATTACCTTTATACTTATTATTACTACTTATTTCCTTGTTTTCACTAAAACACAACTTGTTACTCACTTATTCTAGTGTACCTCTAACTTCTGGGTATTTTACAAGAAAGAAGAGAAATAATACTGTAAATAATTTTAAAAGCTGCACAAGTTTGTGATTTTAAGCATTTCTTAATGTTTCCACTTACAGGTATTTTACAGGAATGCAAACACAAATTATACTGTAAATAATTTGAAGCACATTGTGTCTCCTTTCCTGTAAAATATCTGGAAGTTAGGCAAGGTTGAGCCACTATATTAGAGAGCCCACTCCCTGAAAAGTACAACGTAAGTTTGGGAAATATTGTTTGTCTTTCCAGTAAATTACCAGGAAATGATGCAGTACTGCAAATCACTTACAGAACAATTTGTGTCTCCATTCCTTAATTACGCACTACTTAAAATTCCTTACACGCGACTTAACTTTACAGTATAATTATTCCTTTGTTTCCTGTAAAAAACAGACTTGTTACCTCCTTATTCTAGTGTACCTACCTTTAAGTAAGTCAAGATAAATATGATTAGAATGTAATTTCAAGTAAAATACGTTGAAATTCCATTTAATTAGAGAAGAATCATACCCTTGTTCACGGGCTAGTAAAGTAAAAACAAACAAACAAAACAGTGAAGTCCACGCTGTTGGTCTGTTCTGACATTTTGTCCCTACCAAAAAACGTTTTCAGACATAACAATGGAAGCGACGATGATGATGATGATTGCAGTTACCATGACGACATTGGCCAGATGCGCTGAGCACAGAGCGTAGACCCCCCCGGAGCCCCCCACCACTGGAGCACGCATGTCGGTGATGGACACTGTCAGCGAGCCTGCACAGACAGAAAGAGAGAAGTATATTAGGAGTGTAGGTGTGAGAGAGCGCACACGATGCAGACAGAGAGTGCGTTTTGTGTGTTTTAGTGAAAGAGAAACAGACAGCATTTTAGAGCAGAGGGGAAAAAAAAAACAAAGGCAGCGTCAGTTTGCTCAACACGCAGCAGCACAAGTCACCTTCCTCACAGCATTTTTCCAACAGTCTCAGTGTTAAAATCACAACGCTCACAGGGGCTGTGCTACATCAGCCGACCTTCACGTGCCCGTTTATATTAAATCCATGGCCCACTCCTAAATATGTACACACACACACTCAGGCAGGTTTGCGTGGAGTCTGCTAAAACTGATTACATAAAAACGTAGAGGGCTGAAAAGTAATGTTTCCTAATTGGACTTTCCTTCGGAGGCTGATGTCTGATCAAAGCAGGGCCTGAAGAACATAGCGAAACCTTGCCGAGGAGGATAATGTCCAGTTTGTGTGCTCTAAATGCTTTGTGTTAAATTCATGAGCGACGTCTAATCTGGGACGTGCAGATATGGAAAGAAGCCAAATGGGTCTAAAATGATAGTTTAAACATAAAAAAGAGTGGCAGTGACAGAGGGAAGAGCATAATGGCCCAACACCGAGTGACTGCACTCTTACGTAACGGTCACAGAATACGTTTTGACTTGTAACAGCAGGTGTAAATGATAAAATTAACAATGGCTGAGTGCCATTTGCTGGCTCACGGTCACGCTGCTGTGGCTTAGTGGGACAAAAACGGGATTATTTACACCTGCGCTTTTCCTACTATGACACGTCTAAACGCCTGCTATGAAGAGGCTCATTTACCAACAAGCAGTTATTTGATGCCTTGTGATTTACTCCTTTGGAGTGGCGTGCTTAAAGCCACTGTGTGCACAGGTGTCTTCAATTACTGTGACCCTCGGGTCAGGTTTGGCAGAGCAGTGTTTAAAAAGATGTGATGTCGTCTGAGTGTATGGCCTTATAACAATTACGGTGATGTAACCTGTCCCATCCTTACAGGTGCATTTCAAGGAGCTGTCACTCATGCCCACCCCGGATCCATGTTTAGAAGAGGTCTGATCAGGCAACAGTGGGTGAGCTAGAGCTGTGTGGAAGCTTTAACCTTCACCCTGCCTCATGATCTGTTCAAGCGAGAGCATTTTTCTACAGTAATTAAATGGAAAAAAAGCGGCACTTACATAAAACACGACATGTTAAATTAAATTACATAATTCTCTTGGCCTCTCACTTGCCCTATGAAATAAGGATTTGCACCTACTGAGGCTTTATTTTGGTGCGCAACATGCAACAGTTAAAAAAAATGTAAAGAAATTTATAACGAGACCAAAGGGTCACTGAAATTACAAACATTTACATCAAGTGCGTGTCAGTCAATCAAGCAATTCTGAGATCAATCAACGTTTCTGTACATGAAAGATGAAGATATAGTCTGTAGCGAATTAGCAGACATATTCTGCACTAATAGAGGTTGTTCTGGCTCGCACCACAACTAGGGAACCTTGCAGCTGCTATTATTGTTACTTTTCAAGTATATGAGAAACTTTGAGTGTTTATGACGTACAATCACAGGCTAACTTATTAGAAACACCTGTTTAACTGCGCATTAACACACAGATATATACAATCAACCAATCACGTAGTAGCAGCTTGTTTAGGCATGTATTAAGGCATGTAGAAATGATACTGAACATGGCGCAGGATGGTCTGAGTATTTTGGAAACTCCTGATCTACTGGAACTTTCCCAGACAACCGTCTCCATAGTTTTCAGAGAATGGGTTGAAAAAGAGAAAATATCCATCGAGCAGCTGTACTCTGTGTTGTTATGCAGCCGAGCATCTTTGAGACTTGAAGCAGATGAGCTACAGCAGCAGGAGACCACAAAGGCTTGCTATTCCTGTCAGGAAACTGTGGCTGCCATTCAGATGCTAGAAGACTGGAAACATCATTGCTTGGTCTGATGATTCTGGACTTTTGCTGAAAGATCTTGTTTTCTGGGGTCAGAATTTGGAGCAAACAACATGGTCTGAAACACCCTGCCTTGCTTTGCATTGTAATGGTGTTTGGGAAGTAATTTCTTACCAATCTGAAGCAATTGTGTGATGCTTTAATGTCAATATGGAACAAAATCTGAGCAATGTTTCCAGCACCTTGTTGAATCTGTGCAAAGAAGAATTATGGCAGTTTTGAAGGCAAAAAGGGGGTCCAACATCATGCTAGCGAGTTGTACCTAACAAAAGGTCCAGTTAGTGTAAGTTAACAGTTATTCTATTAAATGTAGCACTGGCAGCTGGCATTTAAAAAACAAAGAAACAAACAATAATCTGTAAATACTGGCAAGGCATTAGTCATGTAAACACAGCTCCTAAAATTAGCCTTACAACAAGCAAAACCCAGAGAATCAAGTGACAGGAAATACGATGAAATAAATCCCACGGTTTGTGTTTAGTCCTGTTCCTTTGTCATCTGTCTCTTTCCTCCTCTCTTCTGTCATCTCTTTCCCCTCACCAGCCGGTGTTGGAAAATGGCTGCCCCTCACTGAGCCTGGCTCTAACAAAGGTCTGAAAACGGGATTCTTCCTACCCAAACATCGCCAAGTGTTTGATCAAAGGGGACCATCTTTTCATTGCTTTTCATCTGCTTCTAATATTGTAGGAGCTTCCCCTTAGAACATAAAATGCCTTGCTGACTGTTGCTCTGACAAGTGAGACACATTTCTCGACACCAGAAAAAGTTGAGCTCATTCTGCATCGCTATCCGAGCTCAAATGCTTGTGGGCTGCGTCGCATGTTCACACTGTCCCTAAGGATGCCGATTGAGAGCCGTGCCTTCAAACAATGTGACAGCGAACTTGACAGCGCAACATTTTGCTATACGAGTTGAATGTCGAGGCGAATAAATGTTTGTTCACAAAAAAAGTAAGAACAAAAGCAGCCAAAACACAACACAAAATCACATTTACAGTGTTACGGTGTTTAAAAGGTATAACCATGTAATTGTTGTGAGAAAAAAGGATTGCTGTGACGCTATGAAGTAGGACAGAATTCCAGGCTGGAGAAATCACTGTGGCGGTTTGCTCGCGAGGACGACGTTAGCCCCTGTTAATTATGCAAATGAGCTGATAAGGGAAGCGGAGAGGGCTGATAAAACAACACAGCTTCTTTTTAATCACAGCTGGGATTTGCTGGAGTTGTGATCTCAGATCTATAATGCATGTTGGAAGATTCACATTCTGTATGTGTGTGTATGCACGCACACTGGGACCGCACAGAGTAAACACGGTCTTAAAGAACGACTTGTCAGCCCGCGGTGCTGGTGATGATCGTGGAAAGACAGATGGTAATCAGAATGTGTTCCTGAGCCATTCATCTCTCTTCGCTCTGACACCTATGGGCTATTTCATGTGGATTTATGGTGCATATGAAGGTTGGTGCTTCAGAAAAAGATTTGAGAAGATTCACAGTGGCCCATTTTTTGTAGCTCCACCAAATTGCAATTACACAGTGTAGCATACAGTATGTGGTCTCTGATCTCTTCAAAGTAAAGAAAAAAAATTGATTTGGAGCAACTTCAGCAGCATCAACTTCTGAGTTCCCCTTTTCCGCTTCTTCTGGGACTTTCCTGCAGTTAATTTATTACTTCCATGCATTAGAGCCGGGTGATATATTGATATGAGAGATATCATCTGGGATTTTAGTTATGCTAATGCAATTGTTGTTAAATATAGTCTTTTATTGGCCTTTGAATTTCAGTTTAGTTAACAGTTTCTAATCCATTTCCATGCCTGCCTGCAATTATAGCTGGAAGCATTATATTTTCCAGTTGCTCCATTATCCATCCCATTTTTTAAGGAATTCTGAGGAAATGTTTTTTTTTGTTTGTTTTTTGTTTATAAAACACATTTGTACCCAATGTCGACTATAGAGTGGGTTAAAATCGTTAACTAAAACTAACACAGAGGAAAAGTCAGAAAACCAACTCAAACTAAACTGAATTAAAAAGAAAACTTCAAAATTAAACAAAAATAAAATAGTGCTGGTCAGATCTTGTGCACCTGTCAAGCTTACTGCTCATCCTCAGCTAATTCTTTGCTAGCAATCTGTTCAACCGACTTTAATACAGGAAAAATCAAATATGCAGCGGCCAGAATTAGTATTCAGATTGTTGGTATCAGTGCACCTTACTCAAAGACCTTTTCCTCCACATAGTTGTCATTTATAAACTGCTTGCTACAAACCTTAGCATTGCAGCTAGCTAGTGGAATCTTCCTTTCAGTGCAGCTAGTTAGCGATGAAGAACCACTTGCTACTTAAGAGGGAGATTACGTGGATAGTGCACATGCCCTTTAGACTGTTCTTTAGTTTCAGTTTGGCTATTTTCCAACTACTGATATACTGTTACTAGTTAGCTAAATTGAACTAACGTATGATTATTGGGCAACCAAACAAACCATCATGTACTTGCACAAGATGGCACTACATATGCTCCAAAAAGTTGAAGTCTAAACACTCTTTTCTTAAATCCAGCTTCACAGACAGTGTTAAATCTGTGACAGTGTTATATAATGTATTTTCTAATGTCTTAAAGTGGTTGCTCAACTTTAAGTTGCATTGCTTTTGAGAAATCACTTTACCTTATAGAAAATATTGTTTACATATCCAACAGAAAATATGAATTTGGGTCATATTTCTGTCACCTAACAGATGTAAAGTACAATGTTCACTCTCTCTTACAGGGAACTATTGGCCCTTTAACATCTAAGTGCTTAGTTACTTTAGCCAAATATGACTGGTTGCAGTTTACTGCTAGGCTGATATCAGGCCGGTTAGCGTCAGCGCTTTTATGATTTGCATGCAGTAAAACCCAAAAGTTAAAAGTAATAAGTTACATCTCCTCATAGTTGTAGGGACTGCAGAGAGGGTATTCTCAGTGGGTTCATTACTATCAGTAAAGCCTAATATATGTGACCTCAAAGGATCCAAAATGAATGTCAAAATACAGCTGGGAACAGCTTTATGAGCAGAGAGGTTTGCTGACTTGCTGACTCCAGTACAGATCACCTCATTTGAGGAGACATTCAGGGATGTGACACCACCATCTGCAGGTGAGGAAGAGGAAACAACCCGGGACCTCCGGCTCGGAGGAAGAGCGGAGCCCCACAGGGAGGATACGAATTGCTATCTCCTCCTGCTCACCTGACTTTGGTGAGAGGCTTCTGAATACAGTATGAATACTGAACAAGCGCATCATGTGGGCTCTTCTGCCTCAGGGGATTTAAGATTTAGGATTCTCGCACTCAGCAGGAGCTGAGACGTGAGGAGTGCGATTACTTCAGCAGTGAGCCGACACTTTCCATCTCAAGCACATGATATTTATTGGCGCCGTCATCATCATCAACATCCTCAAATCTTTTTGTGAGCTTGCAACATCCTCAAGTCAACTGCAATGTAGACAGTAAAAATGATGCATTTTATAGAGTGTATAGGTCAACTACACACTCGGGGCTATACTCTGTCTGCTGCAGTAAAGTCAATGCTGCTCACAGAACTGAGCCTCTCTGTCAAACCACACATGGATACTCCAGGCTGCCCTTAAGCAATGGGTCAAATTGGGATTTCCAGTCTCTATGGGACAAGTGGTGGTAAGGTGATCGCAGGCCAGAGTTTGACAGTGCCTGAGGCTGCGCTGCTGTGTAGCCAGTAAAATACAGGCTGTGCCCGAGTACAGTAAATGTTCTAACCTTGAAAAATACGGAGAAACATGACACGAGGCTCTTCAGTGTCTGCAGCTATGTGGCCAACTATCAACCGTAGCTACTTCAACGATTTATTTCATAGCTAATGCACTTAAGGAGAACATTTTATTAAATGGATGTTTAAAAGGCAGGTTAATGGTTGTAGATAGTTTGGATTAAAACTATGATAGTGAGGGTTCAAGAGGGAACAGCACGATAAATTTAGCAAACGCTTTCTGAAAAAACAAAAAACGAGTTTCTGACTGTTTTTTTTTCAGATAGTCTGTTTTAACTGATTTTTTTTCATCACCTATGAAGTGGAACAAGATGATTAGCATATACACCCTATGCTCGCCTGGGCAGCTGATAGTGGAAGCATTTTACAGTCCTGTGAAAAAGAACGGACTTTATACACTCCTGTTAATACCCAAATGCACCCTTACTGTTTCAACAGAAATTAAGAGGGTAATTCAGAGGGTTGTACCCAGGCAATCCTAATCATAAACATTTGAATAACTGATCATCAGTAAGTATGAGCACCTCTATAAATCAAACGCTTTGGCAGTTTGCTGGTCTGCAGCTTTAATACTACAATTTTGCCAGGAGTGGACGTCCCAGTAAACTCAGTGCAATGCTCAGAGAAACTGCAAAAATCTTTCGAGACTCTATGTTATTTAGCATGTGAAATGTTAAAGTTTGTAAAAGTACAATTCAAAAAAGAAGTCAGGCGTGTTTAGAAAGGGTTTTGCAAAGTTGCATCTGAACAAACCACAAGACTCCCGGAAGAACATCCATCATAGCATATCAGCACAAACACAGCATATAATCTGACAAGCACAGTGGTGGAGGGGTGATGATTTGGGTTCGTTTTTCCTTGGATTCATTGACTTGAGCATGAACTCCTCTGTATGCCAAAGTATTCCAGAGTCAAATGCGATCCTGAGATTGGAGATGCAACAGGACAATGATCTCAAGCATAGCAGCAAAACTACAACAGAATGACTGAAAAAGAAAGAAATCAGAGGGTTGCAATGATCCAGTCAAAGTCTAGATCTTAACCTGACTGAAATGATGTGGTGGAACTTCGATGAACTCAAAATAACTGATATGTTGTGTTTAGTTTCAGCACAACTAGTGAAAAGCAAACACAGCACATCAGCACATTGTAAAGAAGAGTGGGTCAAAATTCCTCCACAACAATGTGAGAGACTGACAAAGTGATGCAGAAAACAGTTTCCTCAAGTTGTTGCTAAAGGTGGTTCTACAAACTCCTGAATTATGAGGTGCACTCTCTTTTTCACATAACTGTAACTATTCATCCAGCAAATACTAAAGACTCGATGTTCCAAAAACCCAACAAATGTCCAGTATTGTATTTTCTTTTCATCTTTGTTTGGATTTCATCAACTCTTGAGGGAAATATCTGGTTTTTCAACTGCTTTAAGCTCCATGTTTACCGGATAATCACTCTGGGTGTTATAGCTGTTGGGTCAGGTACATTACAGTCAGGCCTTAGCAATTTTTCCACTGGAAACTGTATCGATGAGAGTGGACCAGACCAGCAAAGCTTCAGGCCATGGGACCAAAATAATGAGCTAAAAGACTCTAAAGCACCGAGGAGAAGCGCAGAGTTTGGCGATTTATCTGTGGGTGTTTCAGTATGTGTCACAACTGTCACTTTAAGGTTGGTCATCTGAGTCATTGGTAATACAAAAATATTGACTACTGCAGATTAAAAAAATAAAACAAAACGAAAAGAAAAAAAAAGAAAAACAGATGCCGCATTAAAGATTCCATTCAGGAATGTAAAGTACGGCTGAAAACATTACCGTAATATGGATTGAGATGCATTTCTAGGTTGGTCAGCCAATAAATTACTCAGGAGAGGACAATTAAAGGATAATGAGTGTTTATTTATTCAGGTGGTTGAGTCAGTAAAGAGCACAGAGAAATCTGTTTCTATTCGCTGTTCCAATCTGCCGGTTTAAGTTCAAAAGAAAGACGACCTGAAATATATTTTCAATACATTTCACTGTGAGACATTAAAGAATTTGAGAGAAACGGTTAACTTGATAAAAAGGTTCAATTCCTTAAAATGGAAAGAAGCTTCCACTTAAACTATCGGGCAGGAAAACACCTCCTCACTGATACTGTTAGACTGTTAGCTTTTAGGTTTGCTGTATGTGTACACAGTCACCTCAGACATCCTGTATGCATTAAATCTTGTGGCTCTGCACAGAGATGTGCTGTAGTCAGCATCTCTGCATCACAGGGCTGCCTGTGTTGGCTAATAAACTGAAGAAATGCCAGATCAGATTTATTTACTAAGCACAAATAAGAAGAGGGGTAGATTGATGGAAAGAATGAGTGCATGAGGAATGGTGACACAGTCAGGCTGCAATCATGCAATCAGATCTGCAGGTTTTACTTCAGTGTGCTGCCATTTAAATTTTCTGCTGTCCATTTAGAAGAGTTCCTGTTAAACAAGCTAATCACGATGCCGCTGCTTGTACCTGCTGTTTTAATAGGAATCAGATTAAGTAACAAATACATAGGAGCGCACTGTGAAATTTGCGTGGATTCTTTTGTTTCTTTGGGTTTAAAAAAATTTATCGTGTAAATATGAATGCAATTGTAAACAAAAAACACCAACATACATAGACAAAGCTGCACATATGGTGATGGTGTTAGATCTTTTAGGATGACATTATTTCACACCATACTGAATGAACTCATGTGAAAGAATAAAACTGCCAAAAATGTCATGTCTGTAATTAATAGGCCTCAAATAATAATGTTCAAAATCTGCTCAAGTTACTGGTATAGTAAAAAGAAAGTACATAAATTCTAATCTCTGCAGGTCTTAAAATGGGTTTAATATAACATCACATGACCAACAACATGTGACATATTATAACATCATTATTTATTAAACAACAGTTAAGCATCAGCTTAACTGATAATCAGCAAGTGTGAGCACTTCTATAAAAGCAGCATGTTTGGCAGTTTGCTGCTTTGGAGCATTCAGGTTTGTGTTAACACAATGCCAAGGATGAAAGACAGTGATTTCAGAGAAGTAACTGTTGCTGCCCAGTAGTCTTGGAAGGGTTATAAGGCCATTGGCGAACAATTTGAAGCCCATCATTCTAGAGTGAGACAGATTATTTACAAGTGGAAACCATTCAAGACAGTTGCCAGTCTTCCCAGGAGTGGAAATCTTAGCAAATTCATTCAAAGGTCAGACGTTGCAATGTTCAGCTTTTGTCTAAAAAGAACATGGCAGCATTGCTCAGGTTTGCAAAGCTGCATCTAAACAAATTCCAGAACTGTTTCCTTTGGGCAGATGAGACCAGAAACAGCACATTGGCCCAAACGCCTCATTCCAAATGTCAGGCACGGTGGTAGAGGAGTTATGATTTGGGCTTCTTTTCAGCCATAGGCACCTTATATTCATTGAGTCAATCATGAACTTCTCTGTATACCAAAGTATTCTAGTGTCAAATGTGAGGCTAAAACTGGGCTCAATGATCAATGAATCAATGGCCAAATGGATATGGCGCAGTCAAAATTCTCTGGCAGGACTTTAAGAGAGCTGTGCATAAACAAATGCCTGCAAACATCAATGAACTGAAGCAATGATGCAAAGAACAGCGGGCCAAAATGCCTTCAAAATGATGCGAGAGACTGATAAGAAATCATGCAGAAAATAAATAGTGCTCAAGTTAGTGCTGCTAAAGGTGCTTCTACAGGCTACTGAATCATGATACAGTAGTGTCAAAAAATGTTTGTCCCCTTGCTGTTTCCCTACTGTTTTGGATATTTGTCACACTTATGTTTCAGATCATCAAACAGATGTTAATATTGGACAAAGATAACCTGAGTAAATACAAAATGCAGTTTTTTAAATGATGATTTCATTGATTAAGGGAGAACAGTTATCCAAACCTACCTGGTCCTGTGTGAAAAAGTAATTGCCCCTTTTGTTAAATCATGAACTGTGCTCAACCACAATTACTGTAATCACTAAACACACCCAGGTCTGATTACTGGCAGACCTGTTGAAATCACTTAAATATAAGCTGTCTGTTCTGTCACCATGTAACCGTATTCTGTTTAAATAGATTTTCCCTGAGAAAGTTACTCTTTAGTGCCCCCTTTTGGCATGACCTGGTGTAACGTGCTCAAATCCGTCTCTGTTCTATGATGTCATCAGAAAGCGCATGTTATTGTTTGGGGAAAGGACTTCTCCCGTTCTCCCGTCCGCTGCTGTAGTGGCATTTGTCTCCCTTAAGACGGTCTTTAAGGGCATTGTCGGTATGTAATTCTGTTCCATCTTTACTAATGAACAATCTACTTGAAGAAATGTGATTGCAGTGTTTGCTTAATAGAAACGTTTGTAAAGAGGGAATTAGCTAACGCTTTCGGCTAAACAAGTCATTGTACTGTTATTGTGTATTTCTCCTCATCTATGGTTTCTAAGAGCATTTCATGTCATGTTGTTTCTCAGTTTTACCTTACTTCAACTGGCCTAAGTAAAGGGAGTGAAGTCAAACCCTCTTGTCTGCGTGGTCATTTTGAAGAGGAGTTTAGTCTGAATGTCGACTCTAGCAAGGCGTTAGAGGCAGAGGACATGACAGTAAAACGACAGCCTCTCAAAGACCAGTCTCGTGGGGAACTGGACAGCAATTAGAGCTATCCTCCGGAAACAGCTCAGATGTAGGAAGAAATCCAATCGACAGCAACATGTCGCAGAGAACCAGCGCATCAATGAAAACCAGATCTAATATATCTGGCTCCTCCAGGCATACCAGGAGCTCAGCTGCAAGTAAGGCAGCCGCTGCACAAGCACGTGCAGAAGCTGAGGCGGCTAAGGCTGAAGCAGCATTTGTGGATAAAGAGAACGATCTGAAGCTGCAGCAAGCGGAACTGGAAGCTTCTATGCAGCTTCGAAAAATACGTCTTGAAGCGTCATTAGATAAAGTACGCATGGAAAAAAGGGCTGCAGCTGCAGAAGCAAAAGCAGAAGTTTTGGAGGCTGCAGCGATCCAAGATGATGGCGAGGGTCTTAGTGAGATAGATGTTCCTGCTGACGACCCAGTAACGCGCACAAGAGAATATGTGAAGGGTGCCTCACACGGCAGCCAAACCACGCCCATTCTAGAAACCTCCAATGATAACACGGAGACGAAACTCCTTCAGCATTCACCGACCATAGACTCCTACTCCAAGATCTTTACGCCAGGATCTGATGTACATTTTCGACCAAGCCTCAAGCCAGTTGCGACACCACACATCCAAACCCAAACCACACCCATAATAGCAAATCTAAAGGATCATTTCCCAGGCAAAGCTGATCAAAGTGAGACCTACACCCCTAAACAAGAACCAACGGTCAATTATGCACGACAGCCTCTGGACAGTGGCTACACCGGCGCGGCGTATATCACAACCCCAGACAACTCCGGTCACCCACATGAGACCACATGCCGGGAAAGGGGCCCACTGTACACTCCACTAGAAATGGAGCAGAACATGTCAGACCTTGTTAGATTTATGGCTCGACGTGAACTGGTGACTACAGGGCTCCTTCACTTCAACGACCGTCCCGAATGCTACAGAGCCTGGAAAGCATCGTTTATGAATGCCATCAGAGGTCTCAACCTCTCACCAAGTGAACAGCTTGACCTCCTCGTGAAATGGCTAGGTAAGGACTCAGCTGAACATGCCAGACGAATACGATCAGTGTATGCGAACCAACCAGCTAACGGACTCAGAGCTATGTGGGACAGGCTTAATGAGTGCTACGGTGCACCAGAGGTCATCGAGGGTGCCTTTTTGAAAAGATTAGACAACTTTCCCAAGATTCCAAACAGAGATGGTCGTAAACTAAGAGAGCTGGGAGACTTGCTGTCGGAGATACAGGCTGCCAAAGAAGATGGTGACTTGCTTGGGCTTAGTTATCTGGATACCCCTCGTGGTGTTACCCCTGTCGTCCAGAAGCTGCCATTTTATCTCCAGGAAAAATGGCTTTCTTTAGGCTTTAAGTACAAAGAAGATCGCGGGGCTCCCTATCCCCCATTCGGTTTCTTTGTAGACTTTGTGTGTCGGGAAGCACGGATGCGCAACGACCCTGGCCTCACACAGACAGCATACAGTAGTGAGTTATTAGGCAGTAAGCAATCGTCTAAAGCCGAAGGTCACAAAGCTGTGGCAGTTTTTAAAACGAGGGTCTCGCCGGATCCTCGGCCCCTTTTCAACGGTACAAGGACTGCATCGTTTCGCACCCAATCTGGAAGCGAGTCATCCACTAGAGATGATCCAGCAGAGCGCTGCCCGCTACACAACAAACCCCACCCCTTACCCAGGTGTCGCGGGTTTAGAGAGAAGCCAATGGAAGAAAGGAAAGCACTCTTAAAAAGGTACGGAATATGTTACAGGTGCTGCAGAGCCACACATTTGGCAAGGAATTGTGAAGACGACATCTCCTGCTCAGAGTGTGGAAGCAAGAGCCACATTGCAGCCCTCCACCCTGGATCTGCCCCATGGTCCACCAACACAGCACATTCCGCACCAGATCAGGGCGGGGAGGGAAATTCCAACCTGAATGAAGGTGATGTTTCCACAGCATGTACTGAGGTCTGCGGAAATTATTCCGCAGGGCGTTCCTGCTCAAAAATATGTCTGACCAGGGTGTACCCAACCGACTGCCCTGAAGCTGCAGTTACGGTATACACAATATTAGATGATCAGAGCAACAGATCACTTGCACGTACCGAGTTTTTCGACCTATTCAACATTGCAGGGCCTCCTTCACCATACACTTTGAAGACATGTGCCGGAACACAAGAGACAGAAGGCAGACAAGCACGTGGCTTTGTGATCGAACCCATTAACGGGAGTGTCACACTCTCTTTGCCGTCACTGATTGAATGCAACGAGATCCCAAATAACCGCGCAGAAATACCAACACCAGAGGTAGCATTAAACCACAGTCATTTGAAGGCCCTTGCAAAACACATTCCAAAGCTGGACTCCCAAGCTTCCATCCTGCTCTTGTTAGGCAGAGATATCATCAGAGTTCATAAGGTCAGAAGACAAGTGAATGGCCCACAAAACGCACCCTATGCCCAGAAGTTGGATCTGGGTTGGGTTATTGTAGGAGATGTGTGCATTGGAGATGTCCACAGACCTACGGTTATCAGCTCTTGCTACACTAACGTACTGAAAAATGGACGTCCTTCTCTCTTTCAGCCATGCCCAAACGATTACTATGTAAAAGAGAAGTATAGTAGTGGTAGCTCCCCTTCATTTCCCCTAACATGCAAACATCTCCCTGCTAGTGAGAAATGGGCCACCTTAGACTGTAATGTGTTCCAGACAACAAAGGACGACGACAAAGAAGCTCCTTCAATCGAGGACGGACAGTTCATCCACATCATGGAGCAAGAGGTCTATAAGGACCAAGAAAACAGGTGGGTGGCTCCCCTGCCTTTCAGATCTCTACGACCAAAGCTCCCTCATAACCACGAGCAAGCACTTGAACGTCTCAAATCTCTACAGCGGTCCTTCAGAAGGAAGCCTAAAATGAAGGAAGAGTTTGTCTCGTTCATGGCAAAGATCTTTCAGAATGGGCACGCTGAAGAAGCCCCACCTCTGAAGCCTAATGAGGAGCATTGGTACCTACCTTGTTTTGGGGTTTACCATCCCAAGAAGCCCTCCCAAATAAGAGTCGTCTTCGACTCCAGTGCCCAGCACAAAGGTTTGTCTCTGAACCAAGTACTCCTAACGGGACCAGACCTCAACAACACCCTGGTAGGAGTCCTCCTTCGGTTTCGGAAAGAACAGATCGCCTTCACTGTGGACGTGCAACAGATGTTTCATTGTTTCAAGGTGCGTCCTGAAGACCGGAACTTCCTCAGGTTCCTCTGGTTTAAAGAGAACAACCCAGAGAAAGAGATTATGGAGTTCCGTATGAACGTGCACGTCTTTGGAAATAGTCCTTCGCCGGCTGTGGCTATCTACTGTCTTAGACGTGCAGCACAGGAAGGCCGGAAGGAGTATGGTGACGACGTAGAACAGTTTGTCACTCGTGACTTTTACGTAGATGACGGGTTAAAGTCCTTGCCCACAACAGACGCAGCTATCGACCTGCTCAAAAGAACTCAAAAAATGCTGGCTCGCTCTAACCTTAGGCTGCATAAGCTGGCTTCGAACAGCAAGGAGGTCATGAAGGCCTTTCCCAGTGAAGATCATGCCACAGACCTGAAAGATTTGGACCTTACTGCTGACACTCTACCAATGCAGCGTAGCCTTGGGCTGTACTGGGACTTGGATTCAGACTGTTTTACTTACCGCGTCCAGGACGAGAGAAACGCATTCACTCAACGAGGAGTTCTCTCAACGGTGAACAGCCTGTACGATCCTCTAGGATTCGTCTCCCCCGTGACAATTCAAGGGAAACTGCTGCTTCGAGAACTGGCCTCACAATCTTCAGATTGGGACACCCCACTACCAGCAGAAAAGGAAAAGGTGTGGGAAAGTTGGAGAGATTTTCTGCAGGAGTTAAGGCATCTGAGGATCCCCCGACCGTACTCAAACATGTCACCATCCACTGTCAAGTTAACAGAACTCTGTGTCTTTTCAGACGCTTCAGAGAAAGCAGTAGCTGCTGTCGCCTACTTGAAGACTGTGGACGCAGATGGGGGATGCTGCACTAGATTGGTTGCAAGTAAAGCCAAACTGGCCCCACGTCCAGAGCATACTATACCTCGGTTGGAGCTTTGTGCAGCAGTCATGGCAGTAACTCTGTCCGAGGCCATCACCTCCGAAATAGACATTGTATTCGACGCAGTCACCTACTACACAGACAGCAAGGTGGTGCTCGGATATATCTACAATGAGAAAAGAAGGTTTTATGTATACGTGAGCAATCGAGTTCAGAGGATCAGACGAAGCACCATGCCACAGCAGTGGCGATATGTCTGCACAGAAGACAATCCCGCAGACATTGCCACACGGTCTATCACAGCAGACCGTCTTGAGAACACAATATGGTTCTCTGGACCGGCATTCTTGTCTCGACCTGAAGGGGTGTCACCTGTGGTACAGAGGTTTGACCTTTTGGAACCAGATCAAGACAGCGAAATTAGGCCTCAAGTCACAACACTGTCGGTCACAGTCTTCAAACATCTTGGCTCTGGGCGGTTCAATCGCTTCTCATGCTGGAGTTCTCTCATAAGGGCTCTTGGTACCCTTATTCACATTGTTCAGAGCTTCAAAAGGGGAAAGAAGTGTGTCGCTCAAAAATGTAAGGGCTGGCATCAGTGCAGCACACCCCCTACCGGGGATATTCTTGAACAGAGTAAGCTAGTCATTATCAAAACAGTTCAACAAGAGGTCTACAGGAAAGAACTGGAGTGTCTTGCATCAAACGCCAACATCCCCAAGAGCAGCTCACTCGTTGCCCTGGATCCCTTCATTGACTCAGAGGGGCTATTAAGGATTGGGGGTCGTCTCATTGAGGCAAAAATAGGGTTCCACGAGAAACGGCCATTGATTCTGCCCGGACGGCATCACGTGACCACTCTCATAGTGCGTCACTTTCACGAGCAGGTACGTCACCAAGGACGTCTCTTCACTGAAGGAGCTGTCCGATCTGCAGGTTATTGGATTGTAGGTGGCAGGAGATGCATTAATAGACTCGTTTTCGAGTGTGTCACTTGTCGAAGGCTGAGAGGGAGGTGTGAAGTTCAGAAGATGGCAGACTTGCCACCAGATAGGCTCAGCATGGAACCACCTTTTAGCAACGTCGGCATTGATGTGTTTGGGCCCTGGTCTGTAGCAGCCCGTCGTACGAGAGGAGGCCACGCTGACAGTAAGAGGTGGGCTGTCCTCTTTACCTGTCTGTGTGTCAGAGCTATACACATCGAGGTAATCGAGTCATTGGACTCCTCCAGTTTCATAAACGCATTCAGAAGGTTTATGGCGATTCGAGGACCCTTGAAAAACGTACGCTCCGACCAGGGCACTAATTTCACCAGAGCTTGCAAAGATATGGGGATTCCCTCAAATCTTGATGGGAAAGCTATGAAGAGGTTTCTGTCAGAACACGGATGTACGTGGACCTTCAACACACCACATTCCTCTCATATGGGAGGAGCGTGGGAAAGGATGATCGGCATCACACGTCGTATCCTGGACTCGATGCTTCTTCAGATGGGCTCCTCCAAACTCACACATGAGGTACTCACAACATTCATGGCTGAGGTCTCAGCCATAGTGAACAGTCGACCACTGGTGCCTGTGTCGAACGATCCTACAGATCCTGTCATTCTCACACCGGCTTCATTGCTTACTCAGAAGGTAGATCCATGCCCAGTACCAGAAGGAGACTTTGGACATAATGACCTATTGAAACAACAGTGGCGCAGGGTCCAAAGCTTGTCTAACACATTTTGGGACAGGTGGCGGAAACAGTATCTGTCAACACTTCAGTGTCGAACAAAGTGGACTTCTGACCGGCCAAACCTTAAGCAAGGAAGTGTGGTGCTTCTTAAGGACAGTCAGTGCAGTAGGAACGACTGGCCCTTAGGTATCATCGACGATGTGTATCCCAGTAAAGACGGAAGGGTGCGCAAAGTGCAAGTGAAGGTCATTAAGAAAGAGGGACCAAAGCTTTACGTCCGACCCGTGAATGAGATGATCTTGCTTATTCCTCCAGATGACTGAAATGTGTTTGACCTTGTCATATTAGTAGGTGAAACCCTGCTGAGTTTCAGACGGGGAGTGTTCTGTCACCATGTAACCGTATTCTGTTTAAATAGATTTTCCCTGAGAAAGTTACTCTTTAGTGCCCCCTTTTGGCATGACCTGGTGTAACGTGCTCAAATCCGTCTCTGTTCTATGATGTCATCAGAAAGCGCATGTTATTGTTTGGGGAAAGGACTTCTCCCGTTCTCCCGTCCGCTGCTGTAGTGGCATTTGTCTCCCTTAAGACGGTCTTTAAGGGCATTGTCGGTATGTAATTCTGTTCCATCTTTACTAATGAACAATCTACTTGAAGAAATGTGATTGCAGTGTTTGCTTAATTGTTACACCTGGTAGAGCAGAACGCTGATCATTTTATTAAAGATGAAAGACTTTAGACAGTTTTTCAACTCTCAGTAATGCCATAGTGATCGTTTGATATATGGACCTGCAGCGGAGTTTAGACCCAGACACAGCTAGTGACGTCAGACTGAACAATCGGATAACGACGGCCGCTTGCATGTTCTGCAAAAAAATGTGCTTTGTCGTGTATCTGACGGACAAACACCAAACCAGTTCCACATCACTGAAGTTGCACCATTTTTACAAACCAATTCTGGTTCATCTGTTTCACTCAACAATCGGCCATGTGCGTATGAAAACAAAGGCACTGCGCATGCGCGTTTTACTCATATTCTATCGCGATAATTCATTTTCCTATCGTTGCCTAACATTATACCGGTATTACCGTGAACGGTATAATATGGCCCAGCCCTACTTGAAAACCCTCCAATGTAGTTGAATTACAACATTTCTGCAAAGATGAATGGGCCAAAATTCCTCCACAGCGCTGTAAAAGACTCCTTGCCGCAAACATTATCGCAAACACTTGAGTGAAGTTGTTGCTACTAAGGGTGGCCCAGCCAGTTATTAGGTTTAGGGGGCAATCACTTTTTCACCGAGGGCGCGATTTTTCTCCCCTTAATAATAAACACTTTCATTTAGAAACTGTTTTTGTTTTCACTAGTGATATCTTTGTCTAATTTTTACATTTACTTGATAATCTAAAACATTTAAGTCTGAAAACATAAAAAATAAATAAATCAGGAAGTAGGCAAACACTTTTTCACATCACTCTATACCTAGTGTCCCACGCTGCTTCTGCATTTAGGCTTTTTTAAAGTAAAATGTATTACATCAGGAGTTGTTGCTTATCTGAGGTTTTATTTACCTGCCTTTAAAAACAAGTAAGGAACAGATGATATGTAATGTGCTGATATATAAAAACTGTAAAACCTGAGAGAGGTTGTAACTTCATAGTCATACTGATCTGTGTAAGGGCCGAAAAAGAAATTTCTTTGTAATCATTTTAGAATGAACTGATCACTTCATCTATTACTGGTGAGAAAATATTGACCAGTACATCAGCATATACATCAATGCTCAATTCTATAGCCAACAGCCCAATATACACTTTAAAAATATATAAAAATACTAATTAAGCATGAACTCTATAAAGGCATTTGATAAGTAAAAATGCTTTCAGCATAAAAAACAAAAGCAAACATCCTCATTAATGAAAAGACTTTAACAGAGATTACAACAAAGTATAAATTATATAAATAGTTGTGAAATGGATCTGTAGTAACAGCTCAACTGATTAACTATGCATTAGCTTTATCCATAATGCACAGGACATAATATCTGATTCAGTTTGATTGTAAGACGTCTTTCTATAGGTCTGATACATGAGCACAGAGTTTGATAGTGGCTGGACAAAAAATAAGTAAATGTCTGGGTGACTAAGCTAGAGGCAGGCTGTATGTCACACGGCCTTTTGTCTACTTTACAGTCTGAAAAGCTCATAGCTTCAAATGCCATCTGCCATAGTTGCGACCATTTCTGAGCCTCATTTCAACTATAATAGTGCTGTCAGGCTGGTGGAGCTCCATTAAAGATATTTTCCACCTGGGGAAGGAGATGGACACTTCTGTGTCATCCACACAAAAAAGAGATAAGGGAAATATCACCTATGCCGCCGATACGCTCCTTGAAGTCGAGCAGCGTGGCTTGCAATCAGTCCTCATCCAATCTAACATCTTCATCCATCTTTGCGTGCCCTGGTGAAACGTGGGCGTGAAAGGATGAAAACCCTAAGATGATGTGCACGTAGAGACGGAGTCTGCAAAGTTTTTTTTTTTTTTTTTTACTTATCTGCAGTGTCAAGCTGTGGCGGAGCAGCCACGCTGTCAGTTTCCTCAAAGTGACAAAACACTACACACCTGCGCTCCTGCACGCTAGTCAAAGCAGATCTTTAGAGGAACAACTTCAGTAACAGAAACACAGATCCAAAGTTAAAACAGAACATAAATCGGGATGGCTCCTGTCAAAATGTACAAAAGCCAGAATCCAGCGCTGCTGACGCCACGCTCAGGCCTGCAGGAACAGAAACGATTCATCAGCCTCACCGTGAGATAACAGGGTCAGTGTGAAAGCACTCACACCATGGTTTCCTCAGAGAATTTGCATTTCTCTACCCTGTCCAAAATTTACACATGGGGAAAAAAATATACACGATAATATATGAGACCAGGGGGCATCGAGAAAAATCAATAGCATCCACTCGAAACGTCCTCAGAGCTGCTGAGAGGAAACAGCTCAGCACAGCAGTGCACCAATAGTCAGGGTAAAGTACAATTAAATCTGATCTGGGAGAGTGTGTGGGCATATGAGAATGCCTGAAATGGAAGAAACAGATGCACAATGTTCAGAAATGAACAGAGTGAACAAAAAAATGCTCTGACTATAAGAATAGCTGGAAAAAAAACTCGCTGCTTGCTCAATTATAAATCAAATCTACTTTTCAAATAAAGATCACAATAGCTGACCTTGGTGGGAAATTACTTAAATTCTTCCAACATCCCAGAGCAAAAAAAAAAAAACAGAAAAGAGAAAAAAAAAAGCATAAAATGACTTCCAGTGCTCAAGGATATTACACCACAGTGATGGCTACAGGGAGCGTGATGTGCTGCTTCATCGGAAAAACCTTGAAACTAACCACTGAAGTAAAGGGAATACAGAGCGAGCGGAGAAACGGCGTCCTCTGTGCCTCCATCACAGTGCCTGACAAATGCTGCTTTCACACAGGAGATGCACACGGACAGCTATGAACACAGGCAGCTCGCTCCATACAAATGGGCTAAACTAATTGAGGCTGCGTTACAGTAAAAATATTCACCACCCTTCACGTTTTTATCAGTGGGGCTGGAGGAAGTGAGCTTGGTGTCACCTAGGAAGAGTTCACTATGGGGTGGAATTCAGGGACTGGGAATTACCATAATCACACTGGCGGTCTCTGCACAGCTCCAAGGTCACCCTGCTTCCTCAGTCTCAGCAGCAGCGGGGGGAGTATATCAGAAACGTAGGACCAGGCTCTTCATTCGCACCACTGTACACACACACACACACTGCAGCTCTGCCAAGGTTGACTATAAAGACAGAAATCTCACCTTGCAAACTACACACACTGCAACAATGCATTGTCACAGTAACACAACTTCTCAGAGAGGCAAATCAGTGATGCTGTTAAATATCTCTACACCAGTGAGTCAGAGCCAGAGCCAGAGTCAGACAACGAGTCACATCCCTCCGGCAATAAGGGTGATTAATTCGGCCCTTTGCTCTGTAATGCTTCCTCTCTCCTGTCCCGGCCCATCTTGTCTTTTTATCTGCTCCCCCTGCTCATTAAACGTGCTCGGCTGCAGATGCTGCTGATGCAGTGTGACGTCGGCATGGCAGCTATTTACTATTTTAACCCTGAATCCCACAGTCGGTTTGTCTGTACTGAAGTCCATCGACTGAGTGAATCCATCTTTTACATACATTTGAGTGCTGGATTCGATGTGTAACCCTGCATGTCAAACCCCAAAGGAAGTAGGATCCATAATCTGTTTAAAATAACATTTCATGTCATTGCTTCTTGGACATCTGCGCTGGAATATACAAACAGTGAGTTTCATTTGCAGTTTAACTAAAAGCCATCTGAAAAAAGATAAACTAAACACTCAGGAAACGCTAGCAAATAAGCTTAAATTACACTTACACTCTCCAATCATATTATTTTTAAATAGTAAAGTAAAATACAGTCAAATTGCTTGTGGCGTAGTACCGCATATTTATCAGAGATGAAGAACGAGCTGAAACAAATACACTGGAAATGTTGACGTAATAAAGCTCTAGTTTTGACTGTAAGAATATTTTCAATGACAAAATTAAATATCCTTATTTAATTTTAACCCCGAAATACAATATTAGGCCTTGGGAGGCATCCATAACTCTTAGCTTGTGTGCCTGAGCTAAACATCAAACATCAGCAAAGTAGATGATAGACAAAGCCACTCTTGGCCATGCACCAAGGCCCTGTATTCACTGGCAGCAGATATAATCAATTTACCCTGCCTTAATATGTGCAGCATGCTTTCATAAAGCATCAATCAGATTGTGAATGTGAACACAGTACTATAACAGGTGGGAAAAAAAAGTCAGAAGACCTTCAGTCATTTGGAGACGGAACGGGCTTTTATTACCTTGAGCGAACGCAGAAACAATCATTAGACTAAATTAGGGCCGACAATAGAGCGCGTCTCATGGCTGCGGAAGAAATCTGACACTCCTGCAGTCCTGCCCAATTTCAGAGCTACATTAATCAACTGCTGAAGGATTAAACATTACATGTAACCTGGTGAGATGCTTTTTAAGTAATGACAACATTAACTAGCTTGCAACAATGAGGTTATACTAACATGCAGCCATTTATCACATTTCCATTACCATTTCCCATCAGGCCACACGTCTCTCAATAAGTGGGGTGAGCATGGACCTTTTTCTCATGGTCTGGCCAGCAAATTCAAAGGTTCCTGTTCTCTCTCATATACTGCTGATAAATATGGAGCTACTATTTTGCAAACACTCAAGCATTTTACATTCAAATATTTACTTAAACTTTCTAAAATCATATAAATCAAAAATATAGATGTACAAATGTTAAATGGTCATATTCAGTTTGAATGATCTTTAAATGAAAAGTAGCTTATAAAGAAAGACCACATGGTCAATCTCAAGAGGCAATTATGGAATTGCAATGTCCATCTCGACCAGTGTACTCACGGGGCAACGTGGCGCCCACTCCTATGTATTTTTAACGGGTTAATTCTAAGTTTATGAGAAGACATCGCTGTATATATATGAGTGCAACATTTTTTTTCCTATTACATAACCTAAAGAAATTACTTACTAGTACCTTTACGTCAAAAGATGACCAATATCTCTAAACGTTCAACAGAAATGTACTGTGAAAATAACGATCTCTCATTGTCTTTACCATCTAATTGAATAGGTTTAGGTGTGGGACTTTTAGTTGGCCAAAATATAATAAAAAAGTAGTGTTTAGTGTCTAAAGTAGTGTGAAGACGTCTTCTTGGGATTTGCAAAGTAAAGTGTGACCAAAACAGCAGCTCTGTCTGGTAGCTCAGGAACAAACCTCCAAAGTCCAGTCGGTGCTCTGCATGAGATAATAATGAGGAGGGAGAGTCGAGCACCCGTTTGTCAGACCTCGTTTGGAAAGACAAATTGCATCAGTTTTGTGTATGATGGATGTGTGCGTCTTCTGATTTTGTCGTAGTAAATAATGGCGTGCGGCCTGTCACCTTTACCGTTTAATTCATTTGTTTATAAATTGTGTTATAAATATTCGGTGAGTCAGGAGTCGGCTGTCAGACCGGGCAAATTCTACTCTAAGCAGATTATATATGTATCATCTTCTCCCCCAGTGGAAGCAACTTAGCAGCAACCTCCTATCTGAAGCTTTTTGAATTATATTACATTCAATAAAACCAAAAATTACTTGCCGTCTCATGGATGTAGCCTCACTGGACTGCTGCCTCCAATCAGATGGTATAATGCTAACTATCAATATGTTGATTCTAACAATTACTTTGGTAGTAGGATTACAGCAGGTCCTCGTGATGCTAGCTCAGATGTGTCAGACTCACTTATCATACAACAAGGCTTCTGTAGAACTTCAGAAAATGCTTGATCCCAGATTTCTTGGGGTCCATTATGCAATAAGGTAAATGGTCTGCTCCTATGCAGTGCTGTTCCAACTTGGCAGTACCCATAGGCGTATTTCAGCACACCAGTGGGGATGCCATACAAGGTGCTCACCTCCTGCTTTGGGATCAGTATCTTTACAAAGGGGTCTCTGGCAATGGGGGGACCAGATCGAACTGCCAACCCTGATATTAATCCACAACACCTGAGCCTCAGCTGCCCGTGTGTGTTATTCATGTGTGCACAGAGCAGCATATCACTGAAGTCTTTGTGCATAAAATTGCACCTTCTGCAAGTCACTTTAAGTATCGTTGTATTGCCTTTGTTTGATTTCCAGATCAATTTTCTTTCAGTTTTATTGTGTTTATACAGCATTCGTTATCAAAGCCCATCTGAGAATAAACATAGCAAACCAATTATACGTGGTATTTTTTTCTGCTCAATACTTCAGCGCACACGAAAATAAAACTGGAACAAAGCTGAGTGAAACATCTTTCTTAAAAAACAAGCAAAATGTATTTCTTGCAACAGCAAACAGAAAAGAGAATGCATTTTACAGGATGTGCACTAACGCCTTGGCTTTCTCTGAATAAGTGGTTTAATCTTGTTCCTCTCATAACCTTTTCTTTACGACATAATGTGAAGTTTCGAGTCTGTATTGCTATTACAACAAATTCGCTTTACTTTCCAAAGTAAATCTTGTACCCCAGCTATTTGCAGAATAAACTGTAGCAAAAGGCAAGGAGGTAAAAAAAAACAGCACAGAATGTCAACACTACAACCTCATCATCACACTGATATGTAGGTTGAGCGGGACATACCTCCAGCAGCCGTCTCGCTCGTATGAGAGGCTGCTGGAAGATTTGGACCGTCTCGAACGGTAGGTGTTACAGGCGGCAGACACCCTGAGGCTCACACCGCGCTACGAGGAAAAACATGGTGTTCTGGCACCTGTTGATGTCCTGATCACCACAAGTGAGCTATCAGCCCGAGGGAAGGAGAAGCAAAAGAGAGAGTGGAGAAAAAAAAGAAAGTAGATGGAAAAAAAAGGACTCCCTGCTGCTTCTCTTTAATGTGGAGACAGACTGAAAAGTTGGAACACGGCATGAGATTCTACATTCATCTCGCCAACATAGTCTGAAATTCTGACTGACATTATTCAAATTTCTCCACATGAAACCCAAGTGGAGCTCTTCATCCAGTCTTTGTGCAGCAGAGCCATAAAGAATTACTGAGAGGATGCAAAATGAGCAAGGACAGGTACCGGGGTCTGAACAGCACTGTGGAAACACCATTAGAGAATCGATACTTTTGTAAGCACATATCTAACGACAGTGCCTAATTTTTTACTGTAATTTAGTACCAACACAACATAGTCGCGAACGGGCCCACATCAAAGATTTATATACTGTCTGCATATGCGCATCAGCAGCCCAAACCAAAATCTTTGTGACCTCATTTTTAAGATAACTGGAGAGAAGAAGCATCGGTATTTTTTCCCAACATTTAAAGGCATCCAAGAAAAAATCCCAACAGGAAGCAGACATTTCTTTTTGGCTTTGAGAGCGAGCCCTGCAGTGCAGAAATTCATGTAGTGTATTAAGGCGAACATAAAGGCACAATACCTGCAGCACTTTGCTCCATAAATGCATCCATTCAGTGTAACTATAAACTCAAATTTCTGCTGCCTTACAAAAAACAACAAGCAACATGATTGAACTCATAAGCTAGAATACGACTGCATGAATATAAACATGAGATAGCCATGGGCAAGAAATATGCAAAGGAAGAAAGAAAAAATCAAGAGTTTCACAGTGCAATCTAGCACAGGGTAACTTCTAACAAGTTCAGGTAATAAAGAACTGTGGGAGGGAGACAGCATTTAAACTAAAGTTTGCACACATCAAGGCCCATGCATATTTTGCATATCTGCGAAATGAACATGAACATGTGTGTGGCTCCTCACCACGTTTAGTTAAAAAAAATATCTGAGTTATGATATGACCTGCTGAGTGGTACAAACCAGATCCAAGACGTTTGTGCTCTAGTTTTACTGAGCAAAGTTCTGCTTTATTGCTGTGTTACCTCTGTTACTTAGAACTAAGTAGCAGCTATTTGTGGATGGACCCAACTTTTACGGAATTGGGGTTGTGCAGCTCCCAATTTCTAACTTTGCTTTTACTCTTTAGTCCAAAACGCTGATCCCAAATTAACCCATTAGCTAAATGATTAATGGCAAATCCTCTCCTTATAGAAACAGTCAAAATGATTTGACAGTTCACCCACAGACACACCCTCACACACAAAACTGGCTGGGTAGCTGACATAGTGTGACATCTCGCTCTGTCACCTGAGCAGCACTGATGATGATCATGATTACATGTCTTTGGGTAAAAGCAATAAAATTTAAGATAAATGTGTGTAAGATTTACTGGCATCTACAGATGACCTCACCTTCTCCCGTCCTTACAAACAGGTAGGTGAATCAGTGGTATAGAGCAATGTTAGGCTAGTCTGTTTTGGACATAGCGAACTCTTCTTCATGGTGGAAAAGGAGCCACTCCTTCTGCAGATATAAAGATACAAACATATTTATAGATTCCTGATCGTAAACTGTTGACCTTTAGAGTTAATTCAACAGAGGCACATCTCTGATTTCAATATGTTATACACAAATTCAAAGCATTTCTCACTCCGTGCTCTGGAGGTACGGATGTCACCTCGCCTGCTGCTTTATCCTCCCTTTGGATTCAGGCTGCAGCTTAAATCTCCAAACAGCATTTCAAACTGCACTTAGGCTAATTCTCCAGAGAGAGACCCTGCATTACCCATATTTCCTCCTCTAAGTCCCACGCTTGCTTGCTCTCTCTCTCTGTCATCATTGCTAAAATAAATCAAAGCTACAATAATTCATGAGTGTTAAGAGTGTGCGTGCATGCAAGCGCATGGAGGAATGGGGTTGTTTTTTTTGGACTTTTTTCTGCAGAGTACCGGGATTTTTTTGAGAAGCTTTAACTCCATCTTACTGTGTGCAGAGAGCTGCCAGGAAAGGCAAGAAATGGAGCGTTTTAATTTGTAGTCACGCAGAAAGAGGAGCTTAGGAAAAAAAAACAGGTTACTGAAAATAATAGATGATTAACTCAGTATGAATTAGACTTCTCCTCTCAACAGTAATTAAATAATTGTTAGCAAGTCTTATGAAACCCAATGATAAAAACTGTTGAAGTGAAGCTGAGTGAAACAGGAATTTAATGCAGCAGTGTTGATATGAGGTCTCGCAAATGCAATGCTGTTAATGCAAATGCTTTACTCAGAAAGTGAATCCACTTTTCACAATCAGTGTGGATTTAAAATTTCCAATCTCCGAACCGGCTCGATGAAAGTTAATGAGGTTCCCCGTCAACAAAGACTTGAGCGCTGCAGCTCGACCTCTGGGCGATGTGAGTCACTCTGCTGCGTTCACTTTGGCATATTTTGTATTTACATTCTGCACTTTTTTTTCTTCCCCAGAAGGGCCAGGCCGGGTCAAATTTATCAGAAGTATCAAATCGGGCAGCCGCACATGTTAGCTCGAGGACAAGAAGCTAAAAAAATTCAGTCTGACTCGCTGGGAGTAGATGGGAGCGGATAGTTGTGGGTATTTTATACAGCAAACATGAAGAGAAATATAACATATTTAACTTGATAAATGATAAACCACCAACAAAACCACACAAAAAACCAAAAAACCCAAAGCTTTTCTGAGGCGTCGACTGTACAAACAGTAATAAAAGAATAAACAAAGTAGGTCAGTACGATGTGCTGCAGACTGGCAGAAACACATGAATAAAGAGCAGAGCGGAGAAGAAACAGCCTTCTTCTGTTTATGTTATTGTTTTAAGGGAAGCACGGTCCGTATCGCTCTCCAAATCATCTCCACTCGTCTCGCCATTTGCTTAGAAATCCTAAACCACACACACTCACACATACTCACACACACGGAGTGTATAAACCAGCCTAAACACACAATTTGATGTGTCTCTAAACATAAGAAGGCATTTATGACCATTTGGAGATAAACATTAAACATGAAAAATTAGATGTGCCATTTCATCATTAATTTTAAAAAAGCCATTATGTCACCACATTTAGCAGTAGTCTTGTTATTTTTTTTGTTTTGTTTTATTTTTAATGCTTGCAATTGTTAAGCAAAAATGTTTTTCTGTGGATGTCAAAAATGTACGTAACAAAAATATAATCAAAGTTTATTTTTACGTGGTGATTTTCAAGAACAAAAGTCACAAAATGCTTTACAACTGAAATGTTATAAAGGGATAAAACAAAATAAAGGCAAACCTGCACAGGTGGGTCTTAAATCCACAGATCTAAGGTGCAGTGGAAGTGAGTTTAACTTGGATTTAGGTGCAGACAACAAGCGTTGATCAGCTCAAAGATTCAGATGTTTTGCGTGATTGTAGTAGCTCACTGATAAATGGAGGCACATTGACCACGAAGGGCTCTGCAAGTGATTGTACCGTGAACTTTATATGAAGCCAGTGAAAGAAAGACAGAATCTGTGTCACATGGCACGTTTTAGAGGACCCGGTGACCTTCGAACCACATTCTGAAGTGATCCAGGGAAGATTTGCTGAGGCAGAGGAATAATGAATTACAATAATCAAGGGATGTTTAATCATCGGGATGTGAGCAAGTGATAAACCTCCTAAACATTAAGAATAAATGATATAAATCATGAGAACTGAGTGAAAGGCAAGAACGCAGACCTTCGATAGTGAATAGTTCATCCAATATGGTTTCTCAAGCAATTTGTGTATGACACCATGTAAGAAACCTGAATAATGCTCCTTGCTTTACTTACAATAAAACACTTAATGAAAAACTCACCGGCCAGCACTCCTGCCATGTAAAGCAGACTTATTCGTAGGATGCCATGGACCATCTCTAAGGGAACGCCGATCATCAGCTGTAATAAAGCGTTGAAGCCCAGCTGCTCCAAACTGAGGACAGAGCACACAATGAAAGTAAGATTAAAACTGCCAGCATTGGCCTTCGTGTGCCATCAGCAGCAGCTAACCTGAATTTTCTCTAAACCAGTACCGCAGGAGTCAAGAGCTTACCCGACGTGCATGAACATGTAGCTGAAGAAACGCCACACTTGTGCACGGTGGCCGGGGTGGTAGACCAGGGGGCTCTTCATGAAGTCAGGCTGATAGGTCTGCAGGACCCACTTGTTTAGCATGATGCCGTAGCACATGAAGACAATAATCTGCAACAAAGACACAAAGATGACACCAAACTGTCAATCTGTGCCGAGTACACGCACTCTCTGCAGAGTGCTTGTACAGAAGGTGAAAAGTGCCCCGCAAAACAAAACCCATTGTGCTTTATGAACGCCGCATGAGGTTCTCTTCTTCTTTGTATTCTTCAGCTGATGCTCATTAGAGTCTTGCAGACAATTACTGCCCACAGAAGAAAAAAAATGGCACATCTGGTTCAATTCCATTAATTTCTTTTCATAAAATAATGACTCATTGTTTCTGTGAATTAAAATGAATGCAAACTGTTATTATCACATTCTCATTGTCATTACAGACCATTCAGTGCCATTTGGAGGCATTATAAGAGCACTTAGCTTTCTTTCCCAAAGAATTAAGATGATTTCAGGGAAAATGATGAAGTTTTGTTAAGAAGCTGTAGGTTATTTCCGCCGCTTAATCTGCAACCATTCAGCTGTAGTCTCGGAGGGCGTTTGTGCTGGTGCTTTTCTTTTTTCAAAATTAACATAATAGGTCAATTAAAGCCACTGTGGTGGTGGCCAGGGTGCTTACTGACCTGGTTTCCAAGTTCCAAGACCAGTGTTTGAAAGAAAAAAAGAAAAAAATCCTACACGCAGGCTGGCTCAAGGACTCTGCTTGGAGGAATGACATTAAATGCACCCACTAAGCCTCCGACTCCCAAATGGGTTACCAGCTCATATCAAGCTCACAGTAAAAGTGTGTGATCAAAGGCAGAAAATCTTTTCAGGCCGTCTAAGGCGAACAACTGAGCTAACAGAACAGTGTGAAGTCATATTTAGGGGATTGGATGCTGACTTTGTGGATCTTAAATAAAATGCTGGGGGCCAAAAGCTCTAGGAATGCCCAGATCACTGTGGATGAATCAGGAGAATAACCTCCATCACTTTATAACACTCTGAAACCAGCTGATAATGTTTCCCACTAACCTGGACGATGGTGACGATGGCGATGAAGACGGGCGGGGGACACAGGCGGTTTTGGTGGAAATACCAGCGCCGGTCAGTTTCGCAGGGCAGGATCTCGTAGGCCACATAACGGACGAAACGTTTATAAAGACCCAACCCCGTCTCGTCCAGAAGGATCTCCCGTTGCAGTGTGCGGCGGCCATTGGCGATGGCTCGTCGGAAACTGCTGGAGCGTTTGCTGCTCATCTGAGGAAAAGAATAAAAAGAAAACAAAAAGATGCATAAACTCAGTGTGTGCAACATCTTGTTGGTAAATGTTTGAATGTTAATTTAGGCTAATGGCATATAAAAACATCTGTTTACTGTTTATTGTGAAGTTTTAATGATCACGTGAAGGTTTTTCTTCAGTTTATTTTGTTTGATTTCAGGGGGAAAACACCAGATAAGAAGCTCAATAACATTCTCTCGCCTGTATGCGAAATACAAAGACTGTACATAAATGATGGACATAGCCACAGCTGATTAGTAAAGTGCTGTTGAACTGAATGTGCCTGTTGCTGTCCTCCAGCTGTCTTGAAACCAGAGTGGACTGCATGCTCATAGCAAACTCTGCTTTATCCCACATTGTGACTCAAAATTGTGCTGTAACTTTCAATAAGCATTATGTTGTATTGAATAAGACTTTAAACTCATATAGTATTTACATAGAGGACAGATCCAATTCAGCAGGTTTTCATTATACTTCTATAGACCGATTTCTTTGTGCAAGTGTAAAATTCAAGCAACTGCTGGCAGTTCGACAGAATAAGAGAACATGCTTCACTTTTCAGGCTACATCCATCTTTCATATACAGTCTATGGTTAAATATAAACGATATCCACAGGAAAATGGAGGAAAGACTAAGCCTGGGTTTGTCCAAAGAGAGCAAGTTTGTGTACCAGCACCTTTAGAGCTTACTATACAACACTCCACATCTCATGCAACTTCCTGAAATCTTGACATAAACATGTGGTTGTCAGGCCGCCAGTGTCTTTTCTCCACCAAGTAGTATTGGTAAAGTTTAAACACAGGACAGCAGAAAAGCCAAGTTGTCTTTTTTAAAGCTAAGTTTTAGTACGGTTCCAACAAGATGATTCATAACATGTTGGGAGTTTGTTATTTTTGGATGTAGCTAGGCTATTTTTTTCAGTCATTATGCTAAGTAAGCTAAATGAGCTGCAAGGCTGGCATGAGAGCGGTATCAGCCTTTCAACAAGAGAACACAAAAGCTTATTATCCAAAATTCCGCCTAATTATTGTATTCAGAAAGGATTAAAGACTTTAAGGAATCAGCACCTTGCATCCTTTATTCATTTGCTGCTTTTGATTTATTTATTTATTTTTAGCTATATGATGATATCATGGTTTTTTTTTTTTTGAGGGGTTTTTTTTGCAAACAAGAGAACCTTAGAAGCATTACTGTCAACAGCTGGAAAACACCTTGCCAGAATAAACAGATCTCATCTCGCCTGCTGGTCTCATTTCAGCAATTAAATCCATAACTTTCCTCACACTAAGTGGATCAAACAAAAACAAAGGAGGGTTTGTTCTCACATAATCTGAGAGAAGCTCATCAGTGTGACTAATCACCCTGGATCAGAACAAACTAACAGTCATAAACTTCTGCTTTCACAAAGGCAAGACTAGGGACACTGTAGTTTTCTTAACTTCTTACCTGTTATTACATTATTCTTCATTTATGGATGATTTCTTTATGTTTAGTTAATGTTTTTGCAAACTTAGACTAAGTGGAATGGCTTACGCAGGACAAAGTCAAGTTATAAATATTGAGTTTATTAGTTTGTCACTTTGACAGCCAGTCTGTATGTCAGGAATGATAGACAAACGCTGGTACAGAAGGGATTTGGTAAAACAAATACACTGCAGTTTAAAAAGACTGGATATTTTTAAAGGAATGCATTATTATTTGTGAATATTGTCAATTCTGTCCAATGACAGCAATACTGAGGTGAGTTGCTGATGATATTATGAACTTTTCTATTAGTGAGCACTGCTGTTAGCCCATGTTAGCTTCTGTTAGCTTCTGTTAGCCCATATTAGCTGCCGTTAGCCCATGTTAGCTGCTGTTAACCCATGTTAGCTGCTGTTAGTTGATGCTACTAAAATGTTCTTTGAAGTGGATCTAACACTGTTGGACTTGGAAATTGGCAAACAAAACCCCCAAAGCTCTAACACAATGTGAGAATGCAATCAAACCGTTTATCAGAGGGAAGGTGCGATTTTTAGGACACTAGCATAACATTAGCTGGCATAATGTTAGCCCATCACCAGCTGCTCTTATTGTTTAGCCCACTTCTTATCAGTTGTCTGGAAATCTGCTGACAATAAGCGATTGCGACAATATCATGCCTAAATATGAGCATGTTTAGGCATGTTTTTCTGTTTTAGAGCACTGACTTCAGTTAGGGAGATGAAGCTTGTGAGGAAGACGAAATGAGGAGGATATTTTATTCAGATGCTTACTTACTGTTCCTTTGATAGTGAATTACTATATACATTTACTGATTGAATACAAATATCTTGCTTATCGTTTTTATTTTGTGTTTCAACCTTTATTGTTCGTGCGCCCAAGAACATTGTTACAGTTTTGTTCATAAGGCCGGCATGACTGAGTATAATGTCAGTGTAATGGCAACCAGCAATATTCTGTTGTGAAGCTTTTATTCCATACAGCACAAGGCAGTAATATTTTTACAATGCAGAATGTTGCAGATTACATTAGGTACACTGTAAAACAACAGTTTAATGATGGCAAATCTATCTGCCAGCACTTAATTTAACTACAACGCTTCTTTCAGAAACTACACAGTATATGTTCATGACGAGCTTTAGATGTTATTCTAACTAAAGCAGAAGTTGAGAGGTATTTAGTGCTTAATGAATTTGTGAGAGCATGTGAATTTTTATTTTTCCTCCTACAAAAGCTATGTTACATGTTTAAAAACATGTGATTGGTTTTTAGCACACAACAGATTTTTAAAAAAGAGATAAGAAAGTTATTCAATGAGTAGGGTCTTTTTTTTTTAATTTAGACAAATGTAAGCCTGACTGCTGGCTAGATCAATTACTCCTCAGGCATTGTAATAATATGTTGTTGAAGTGTGTCCGCTCTTGAAAAGCAAATCTTAGTTGAAAGGAACTATTGCATGGAAAGAAAGAGGGCATTTGTACATGTGTGTTTGTATGTCTTCATTTTAATCATGGGCTCCAGGTTTGCTTAGTGAGCAGGGCCTGTGCAGAAGCTTGCAGGCTGACAGCACCAGCTCTTGATAAGTTATTTAATAGAGGCTTAGGATGAAAACTATCCTAATGCCACGATTTTGACAGCCGAGCCAGAGAACTGCTAGGATAACAACACAGATTTCTTTTCCACCAGAGTTACCACTGAAAATACTGCCTGACCGGCTATCCACAGCAGGGGCACTTTAGATTCAATATCTGTATTTCCTAATAGAAAATGAGCACGCATAAGTCACAGCTATGATGATGGTGGAAATCTCTGGTGTAGCTAAAACATATGAGGCGAGCTGGCAGACTCGCCTCATAATGTATGACGAAACGAGACTCTAGAGAGAGTAAGAAGGCAGCAGCTACAACAGAAAACCTTACTGTACGTACAGGTTTCACGTAACAGTAACTTTAGACAAACATGGCAGCTTCATGTGAAGTGTAACAGAACCTCTTCAGGGGACCTGCAGGAAGTACAACCCACCATTAAAGGTACAACATCAGTAATTCATTAGCCAGGCCCTGCTGCTTGTACACTCATTATACATAGACACAGCAGGAGCCACAGTGGAAGAAATTGTGGGTCAATATCTATAAAAGCTAATGAGCTAAACATGCTAGAAGACAAAATCTGTAAATGTAGATGAACAAATAATGAAGAAATGCAAATAGCGGCGACTGTTTCTTCCCTCCTCTTCAAGAAATTGCTCAGGCAAAAATCGGGGGGTAAAAAAAGTGCTAATCCCTTTTGGAAGCTAACAGAGCAGGATGTGGTAACTATCCTAACTGTGGGTAATTATGATACTGGTGGTTGTACAGCGAGGGTGTAAGGGCCTGTTGCAAAGCGATAACCAGAACGATGTCGAGCTGGGCTGCTGGCTCTCCCACAGACGGAGGGTTGCATATTTAGTATGGAAATCAGGCCTGGAAAATGCAATTATACAATACTTGAGGCAGGAAGTGGAAGCGGAGCAAAAGGAGCATGGGGACATTAGAAGGCAGAGATGGGAAACATAAGATGGGGAGATCAGATGCCTGTCTGCATGAGTTTGATTAACAGATTTTTCTGAGGCCACCAGTGGACAGCGAAAGGTGAGATGTCTTAATATAACTGAATGTACAGTTTAAACAAAGAAAATGGGACTGGCTTCTTTTCCAAATAAGATCACAGCTTATTTAATCTGGCTCAGTGACAGCACCTACTGCCTCTTTCTGCATTGCTACTGTATTCTCTCCCATTCATATTGCCTGAGTGAAAAGTTGTTCCCTGAAGGCACGGTTAAGCACGGCTGTCACTCTGCCTCACCTTCTCTGACATGCAGGACTGCCAACACTAAAGTGAGCATTAGCAGTCTTTTGATGTGACGACAGGAGAGAGACGGCAACCAGACAATAACACACACACACATAAACGTCAAAAGTCAAAACTTGAGGAGTGAAAAAGCAAAGTGCACAGGGAGGAAAAAATTAATTCACATGACATCAGTATGGCGCTGTAAGGGAAAATCTCTGAGGTGTGCATCAGTTCCCTGATGGGGCACAGTCTGCTAGGAAATAAGTGATGGAGAGGCAAAGAGCACAAACACATATAAAGGCAGTATTCTCCTTTAGGGATGGCTGATTGGAGCAGACTGACAGCAGTGTGTGCCTCATGGTGGCTGCAGGTTGTACGTGCTGCTCTCAGCTCGAGTCAATCGTTCTTGATGGATTAATTAGCCACACCACATGGTCAATACCATGCAGCTCAATACTAATTAGCAATAACAATTTGGGGGGGAAAAAGCATCTTAATGGCCATCCAGATGTCTGCATTGCAGCTGCAAAACAATCCATAAATGATTCTGATTATGCCCACTTTCCTTCCTCCTGCGATAAATCAGTTATCGATGCCGAAAGAATCGAAGGCTGTGCCAGTTAACAGTGCTACAGATTCACCATCACCAGGCTAACAGCGTCACTGTTTGCATTTACCATCTAATTTGCGAGTCATCCAAAGGGCCAAAAGCACCCTTCTCCTTTACCCTCTCTCACTCTGTCGTGCTCTCTCGCAGCAGCCTCTAAATCACTGCGGATCTCAGCCTCGCTGATTCTACCCTGACCCAGATACTCAGGTTCTTTCTTACTCAAATCCTTTAAAAAAAATCAGAGTCCACCTTTTTTCTTTTTCCCCCCTTTCCCTCTCAGCAGTTTGCGGCCACAACCCTCCTTCATGGCTTAATAGTTGCAGCGCTAAAACTCCAAAAAGAAAAAAAGCCTTTACTCCAGGACACTTAGGCAAAGTGCATTACTTTTAGTTGGGAACCCATCTCCAACACAAAGCTTCAACTGGAGTTCAGCGTGCAGTGGGATGCTGATAGGTAGCATCTGTGTCCCAGGAGAGAGATGCCCCGTGAGCACTGTGACTTGGGAGACCTTGGAAACTTTAAAAATGCTGTAATCGCCTACTTCCAGAATGAAACTTTAACTAGACTTTTGACTCTCAAACGCTCAGTTTAAGACATTTAATATTTATTCAAATTCAAAAGTGTTTCCCCAACATCACCTCCTGAGGGACCGGAGAATATTAGCGCAACATCTGGGCAAAAGGATAAAAATGAAAACAGGAAAAGACGAAGTCCTAAAAATCCTTCAACCTGAACACAGAGAAACCCCTGCTATAATCTCTGAAGCACACACTTCACCCATGTAATTAACCATGGCTGCCATTTTGTATCTCTTTCGAACATTAGCCAAATTACCACCCGAAGGAGAGCGGTGACACACTTCTTCAGCTACATAGCTGGAACATGATAGCATCAGAGGGCTCAATAGGTGAAATTAAACATAGGATAGGAATACATCAGACTTCCCGGTGAAATCCTTTTTCCCCGAGTTCTTA
This sequence comes from Copadichromis virginalis, assembly GCF_057382275.1. Lineage (NCBI taxonomy): Eukaryota > Metazoa > Chordata > Actinopteri > Cichliformes > Cichlidae > Copadichromis > Copadichromis virginalis. Next base: position 13,502,802 of record NC_140625.1, read on the forward strand.
AACCCATGCTCATCTTTCACACTTTCATCCCCTCCAAACCCCTAATGTATGACCTTTGAAACCTCAGGTGTCTTTTAGCCTTCTGAATTGATCAAATGTCTGCGTTTTACTGTGGAGCTGCTTGAAAATATCTATTGGTTTCCTTGTGCAGAAGTCTGCACTGATTAGCAGTCAGACACAGACCACTAGTCTTTCGTGTATGTACAAGTGTGTGTGTGCAGGCGTGCGTGAGTGTATGCACAGTTCCCCAAGAGAGGCTTTAGCAGAGCGTTACTTATTCACCCCTCTGGCTGAACTGATGGAGTTCTCTGGCTCGGATCGCCCTGCATGAAAGATGACTCGAACGTGAACGACGCGCGAGGCTTGTCTTGTACTAGTGCGAGCGCGCACGGTCTCGCGCAGACACCAGAGAAGCTGTTGCCTAACGGTGTGATTCAAAACACATTTACACCCACTGAGGTCGAGCGAGGCAGTGTGAATTCACGGCTGCAAAACTCACGGAGCGAATGTAGAACAACAAATCAGGAAAAAAAAGAAAAATGTTGAACACAGCCGCTAAGAGACACAACAGAGAGAAATCTCACCAGCTTGTGAGCTGAAAAGGCACAGATTGAGAATACACACACACACACACACACACACACACACACACACACAGACACACAATGCATCTTGCTATGTCCATTTTAATAATGTGCAGGGGTGTTACATTTTCCACAGAGGCCAGACCACAAAATCAATACAGACACCAGACTTCAGGCAGCAGCTATAACACTGTAGCAGCACTGAACCTTCCAAATGACAACACGACTGTCATCTGTTATACACTGTGGAGTATCACTTACAAATCTGCTTCAGATACAGTTATGTGAAAAGAAGCAAGCAAAATAAATAAATAAGCTAAGGGAGAACTGGACTAAATCCAATCTTCAGAGAGCGAAGAAGCCAATGAGGTGAGAGCCACGCAGAGCGAGGAGGGGAAAGAAGGCCCAAGGTATTCGCCCATGATCCGGATGAAAATGTCATATTACGCTCTGCACTCTGTCTGCAGAGCTCACGCGTCACGTGCTGCACGATGAGAGGCCAGATTCGCATCAACATTCAAATATCCTCTAAATTACTCAGCAAAGCTGCACACACAGGGCTCATGTGTATGAATGAGAGTCTGCCTGCAGTGTGTCTGTGTGTGTCTGTGCACATCAGGGAGAGGGGAGGCGGTGAGACAGACAGCAAGGAAGTGGGAGGCTGCATCAATTAATAATAAACTTCTTGAAAATGTTTGCATATATGCAAATTGCACGCATGTGCACAACAGCGTGGGTATTGTTCGCGTTCACATGTGCGAATCAGACGAATCTTTAAAAAACAGACCTGGGGGTCGATATCTGTGTGAGACATGGGCGCTCTCAAATTACCTTTGATTGCTGCCGACTACTACCAATGCCGGCTACTAATCGAATGCAATTTGCATTTGGCTGATGGGCAATTTTAAAAGTGTCTCCCTGATGATGTTGGAGGCGAGGCTGTGTGTGTGTTTTTTTTTTTTAACCTCTTTCCTTTGCAGAACATATGTTCACAAGAAAAAGAGAAGGAAATGAGATCCGAGTGCTCAAGGAGACAGGTTCATAATGAAGGGGAGGCAATATTGCATGGACTCAGAAGGGGAGGATTCAGATGAGATGCAACAAGATGAGAAGGATACGGAAAAAAAACAACCCACACTTCAACAATGGTTGCGAAAGAGAGGCTGTTCTGTGGGAGCAGCACCTCTACAGTCTGTAGTGGCACAGACCTCAGAAATGGGACCAGCTCCAAATTGAATGGCCTCATGTGGCCTTTGCTACAAATCATAGGGAGCACAACATGCAAACACAGAAGCATGCATAGAGGCACACACACACAGAAAAAGAGATAAACAGAAAAAGAAAGCAGGAGCGGGGGAAAATGAGCTTAAGGAAGAGAAAACATCCCAGGAATTGCACTGCCTTGAATTAATCACTATGCTTACACCCTACAGCACCAGGAGCCAAAAGCAGGTGCTCATCTGTGGGCTTGGAGAGACTCAGGCTTTCAGATATAAAGCTCTACATGAATTTGTAACTGCAAAAAGAAGAGCAGGGAATGAATTAAAAGGAATGCATGCTTCACATTAAGTCATCTGTGGCTGTGGTTAAGAGATGACTGCACACAGACTGTCCTCACATCAGCTTATAGAACACTTTCTGGCACATAATCACTCATCAGGGAGTCAAACATTAGAAAACGGTTCAAATTAAACCATGAGATGTATCTGGAATATTGGAAAAACAACACTATTCAGCCATATTGCGTTTAATATGTTACTCCTTACAGTATTAGTGTGTTTCAGTATATATGTGTTATAATAAACAGAATCTATTGCTTCGACACGGTGCTCTGCCAGCTCGGTGTGGGTGTTTCCCGCACTTGCTGTTGCCGGCTTGTGAGGTTAAGTGTCTGGATTTACCGACACATTAACTGGAAAGATTGATCCTTCTTTTGGAGGACAACGACCTAAATGGTCGAGTCAATTTTCGCCACTGCAGAGCTCGCCGGCTCTGTCTGAATCAATTCTGTAACCTTTCTGAAATCCAACAAAAAGAGGAAAAAAAAGGTGGGATGTTTGTGTGCGTGTTGTTGTGCGCAGCGGGATACAAAGCAACTCCCAACTCGCATCGCTATTTGCGCCCGTGCACGTGCGCTCGCGGTTTCCACTCACCAACTCGATGAGCTCCTGGTAGCACACCTGCCCGTCTTCATTGCTCTGGACGAGGGCTAACAGCATGTCCAGCTTGGATGGGTCCAGCTGCAGCTCATGGTGCTCCACCAAACTGGTAAAGTTCTCCACTGCAATGAAACCGGTGTTCTCTGGGTCCAGCTGAAAATAAATAAAAAGACAAAAACAAAGCCCTTGGAGTAAAAACCGCAAGGCAGCCGCTACAATGCACTATTATGCATCTTTATTTTTTAATAAGCAGGTGTCAGTCTGCCCTCTGGGAGAACACATCAAGTAATAGACAGCTGGGGTGTACCAGTATTTACAGACACAACAGAGTCTATTCGGGGCTTGACACCAGATTTCATTAAGCTGATGCTTATATGATGTCTTTAAAAGACACTTTAAACCTCATAAAAGGAGCAAATCCATTGAAACCCAACATGTTAGGCTGTTGAAAGCAGCAACAAGAGAAGGGCGAGTTTGTCATTCTAGGTTTCCTAAAAACACGAAAAACAAATCAAAACCAAAAAAAATCCTGACCAACTTTTCAGTCTTTATTCCTGTGTGGGTGCCTCCACACGAGTCTGTTTTTGGCCACATTTGCGACTCACAGTCCGTGTGTTTTTTTTATAATCGCCACTCACAAAGACCCACAGCCCCGTGGGTTATTACTGCTGATGTCTGTATGCCCGAGCTGCTCCTTGTAATTGATTTAAGCAGGAGAATCTCATAAAATCATCTGAGTGTTTTTGTTTGAAATAGCACCAGGTTAAAAATGGCTTGTAAAGTATAGGGTGTGTGTCTATGCTTGGTTTATGTAATGTGGGGTCTCCCCCCCCCGCCCCCTTTTTTTCTCCAGCATAACATACAGCACTACTTCATTTTCTTCTCTTTTTAGTGATGGAGCGTTAATTTCTCATGCCCGCTCTCCTTAGTGCATCTGTGTTTGTGAGACTGTGCCCGAGGACAAACCGAAGCAGCACAAAGAGACCGCATGGGAAGAGTCCTTGCTGCTTCTCTTTTGACTGTTTCCTGAATGCTAACAGTGCCTCATTAGGTTCTGGAGAGCATACCGACGGCCTTTTGTCGCCCCAGGAAGGGAGGGGGGGGTGAGGTGAGCATTTCAGATGTTGCGTCAGGATGTAGTCAGTCATGCTGGATCATTGTTGGTCGTATCACAAGTCCATGAGAAGGATCTGATCTAAAAGCTGCCTTAGTCTGGACGTGATCTGAACCGACACTGTGTCGGTCTCTACTGCAGGAAGTTCAAAGCTAAAGGCTTTACTGCTCAACGAAGGAGCAAAGAACATGAATCAGGGAATGCATTGGTGTGAGAGTGTGCATTTCAGATTTTCACTCCCTGGACACTTTTTAGTCATCTGGGAGAGCGTTAGTGAAAGCAGGAAGTTCATAGTAAGTTTTAATGATTTAATTAGGATGAGTGTTTTCTACTGCTACGTGATGTAGTGAAGGGATATTGTTAATACTCTACAACCACTAAATAACTCATCACCAGGAAAAAATTAATCTTATACCCTCAACAAAGTGTTTGTACTCACATAAACTTACTAAATTTACATTTATGTTTGACTGATGACTGTTTACACATCACATATTGACTGTGAATGTGATAGCCAGCACTCCCATGGCAGACTGGAATGAACATATTACCAAATTTGTGGACACAAATGAACCAAAATAGGAACAACACAGCCCCCCTGTTTATTTTTAGGTAATCTCCTTAACTCTGCGTTCCACGGATGTTTGTTAAAACAGAAGAACCGAGCGCAGCAGCACAGTTCTCTTCAGTGTTGATGTGTAGTGTACCGAGATATAGAGGGGGGAGGGGGTGACAGCAAGGAGGCAAGAGGTGAAAAATGGAAGAGGTAGGTGGGTGGTTGGCGGGTTGATGAAATGAAAGAAAATGGAAAATGGCGAGATTAAAGTTGAAGGACGAGAAGGTATGAAACAAGAGGGGGGAGAGCGCCAGAAAGGAGACGGGACTGAAAGTAAAAATGCCTCACTGCCGTCTGTGCACGTCTGGCTAACCCAGCGGTCTGGCAGTGAGTCCTCTACTTCTCTTTCCTATAAGAAGGCTGTGACACACTCCAGTGCTCTGCATCCTTTTGCCACAGAGGAGAGATAGATCAGATTCTAATGTGCTCCCGGCTCAGCCCGGGCTGACAGGGGGAACAGAGAGCCACACTGGGGACGTCTGATTACTGTCAGCCTCCATATGTCAGCACATCACTACCCTACACATACAGCAGAAGTGCACAGGCACGCTGTATATGGCTGTGCACATTTACACAAACCACAAGTGTTGACACTGAGCTGTCATACTGCACAGGTACTTCTCCCTCCATGGTATGACCTTATTCAGGAAGAACGTCACATAGGGGAGACTGTCTGCAGAGGATACACGAAGGTGGAGGACTGGTTCTTGTAGCCAATTAGGGTTATCAATTACCAAGATGAGGCACAGTGAGATAAATGAGTGTTGGCAAGAGGGAGGGCCTGATTTTTTTCTTTTTCCCCCCTCCCTTGGACAGGCTGTTGACGTGCATGAACAAGGGAGCGGGGCAGAGAAACAGAGGGAAGAAAGGGTTTGGAAGAAGGAGGGAAAAGCACTGAGAGGGAAGCAGTTATTGAAGCGATCCAACACTGGTGAGGGCGACACTGGTGAGGGCGACACTTTGACAAGCTGCATGCGTTGCCATGGTTACGTGGTTTGCCTGCGTGTCATCCCTTTCTTGCATTTACCCCTACAAACATATTGGCATTCGAGAGGCAAAGGAAAGACACAACAGGGAGGGGGCGAGAGAGAAAAAGGCTGTAAAAAAGGGAAAAGACGGCAGGAAGTGAAAATAAAAATGAAGATGGATAAGAAAGAGACCAACGAGATAAGAATGAGGCGGTGCTACGATGAACTCTGGGTGTAGATGTAAAGGGAGGCGGAGCGGGAAATTATGATGGTGTCGAGGCAGACGGATCAACCGAATCGAGCTGCCTCAAGAGCAAGTGTGAGGAGGTGGACAAGACACAGGATGAAAATGTATACATGCGGAGGGTAGAGAGGAGAAGAGTGCTGACTGCAGGGAAATGATCTCAGTGTTAACCCCTGGGACCTCCATTACCTTCAGCACAGCGACTGACTGACCCCAGCCAAAGACTGATTTATCTGTCTGTTCCACAGGAACTCGAGGGCAAACCCTCGAGAACAGGGACAAACCACAAACCCCCAGCTGTGACACGGATACAGACGGCAGTGCTGAAACATGGTTCGGCCATAACATTAAAACCACTGACAGATGACGTGAATTAACATTGATCATTTTGTTGTGAAAACCTCGAGACCTGGCATTCACGTGGACGTTACTTTGTCACGTTCAGAGCCTGATTCATGGATGCTCATCTTCACAACCCAGAGGATCTTCTATTAACGTCCCAGTGTCAGACACTGAAGGACACCCTCCAGAGGGTCTGCATCCAGAGCTGTTTAGGGGTTACAAGAGGGACGAATACAATAGGGCAGCCGGTTTAAATGCTGTGTAAAACTGGTGTATAATCTTACATGCGGAACTGACACTGACAGTTGCTCTGTAGCACTAATGGAGCTGTAGCTAACACTGCAGTGACATTATCAAGGGCAGAAAGCAGAGATGATTAAACTGTCTACAGCTTGTATCCATCCACTTTAATCTTTACTGCTTTTTGGGCTCTTTGATCTAAAGAAAATTATTCAACAACAATACTGATGACTGATTGATTAAAGTACACAAAAGCTCTTAATTTTGGACTGTGGATCTGACAATGAAAAGCACAACAAGGATTCTATTTCCTGATGAATACCGCTTTTAGTTTTCAAAATGTGTTCAGTAGTATAAACTTTAAGAGAAAACAACCCCTTGCTCCCCTGGTCTGTGACCTAAGAAGACACTTTCCTGATGAGTTTGTTGTCTCAAGTTTTACAAAATACTGCATGATCTTCATTTTATAAATTATTGTCAAAAAGCAGGATAAAGAAAAACACTTTCAAGAGTGGATTTACAAGTCTCTATCGAGCAGATTTGAACAAATTAGTTTCTAAGTCTAATTAGCCCCACACTAGTCATATTTGTAGTTTCATAATGTGACTTAAGTAACCAGTGTCTTTATGGACGTGTCCATCTTTTACATACAGGCTATGCACAGTAGCTACAAGTACTAAATGAATGGTTGCTTGATAAATAGCATTTAGTCATTGGAAGGATAGTGGTTTCAGTAACGCCTAACTAACAGGAACGTAGCAGCACTGCTGGCGTGGCTCCCTGGTACACACTCAGTGACACAATGCTAACCCTGTGGCACGGAGCCAAAAAAAAGACAGTCCACTTTGGTGTCTGTGAACAAGAGCACCAAGCTTGAACGCTGCTGTGGCATTTACAGGGCAAAGCGTATTTGCATGACATCAGATTAAAAAAACAACAAAACCCTCTGAATTGTCTCTGCTGCCCTCGGGATGCACTGGTGTTCACCAACAACTGGGCCACCGACTCCGTAATTATCACAATGCTTGTTCTGCTGTGCTATTAATATCAGCGTGTTGTTAAACTTTACCGCTCTAGTGCTGCGACGTCACAGGCCTAAGATCTAAATCGCGCCCAAACGGTCATCGGACTCCACTTTCTCATGTTAAGACAATGCAAACACAGGGAATTTCAATTTCAAATACAGCTGAATACAAAGAAGAAGAAAAAAAGAGTGGTGGACAGAAATGTGTCAGAAAAGCATTCAGAACCCCAAGGCCTTATGGGTGAGATCTAAATACGATTAGACCGGAATGCTTTCGCGGCTGAATGCTGCCAACCATCAAGTTACCTTATCAGGGACACTAGAATAGAAAGGCCACCGTAAGCATGCGTTTATGTGTGAGGCTGCATAGGCCAAAAATAGCCCACGCTCAGCACTACAACCTCCTGCAGACAAAGACTAATAAACTCATGTTTCTACGGTTTCGCTCGCCTTCTTCTCCCCCTGCAGCATTTTCACGTGGTTCAGTCTGACAGACCCGCAACAACCCCTCTCTTCAGACCTGCAGTCCTCACATATGCATAAGACGTCAAGTCTCCACCTATAGTGGTTTCGGAAGACTTCACTGAAACTCCCAAATGCTTAAACTCTACAACAACTAAAAGATGCTCGATCTGAGGATCTATCAGGCCAAGTTTGCCTCAGTTTTCCAGCAGCAGTGAAATGAATGATGCATAATTACAACATTCCTGGTTTGGACCTATCCCTCCAACATATACCTTTTATTTGCCCGTTGACTTGATTGTCTGATAAATGCATCACTCTAAAACGAAGGGAAATAGCATTCAAATTATATCCAAATCTATTTTTCTTTAAAAGTAAAAGACGGCAGATTCGGCATGCTAGACAGCGGAAAAACTAAGAGGCGACAGTGACTGCATGATCATCTCCCTTTACATCCGACTACAGTTAAAATACCCTTGAGAGAAGCACTTGATCTCCAGGTGCACTTGTAGATTTGCTTAGAAGCTGGCAGGATATTGCTGTTGTTGTGGAAAGCCTCCAGTGAATGTGACAAGAGAAATCTGGAGGGCAGAGCTGCATCAACATGAGGCATGTTCAGCAAAACATTTTCCTGGATAAAGATGAGGGAGGAAAGTGCTCGATGTTTAGGCAGGCAGAAGGCTTTGTAAAAAAACAAAAAAAACCAAGCTTTCCTGCTCTCCGTCCAAATGCTGTTGGCAGATTTCACCTCATTTTAGTTTAATTAGAGAGACCTTTTCCAAATCAAAGGCCGCCGCATGGAGTCCCAAAGGTGGAGAAAGCCTGTCGTCAGCCAGTGTGAATGATTTTGGTCTAGACTTGAGCTTAACAGAACTGCTCAGCTGTGGCCTTGCAAACTGACTGTATGCAAATACTGGTCCAAGCAAAAACAAAAAACAAAAAACCCCCAAATCAATAAAACAACTAGTAATTTACAGTGTGGAAATATTGGCTTTGTCCCCCGGCTAAAGACCTGTTACACTGAAAATGGATATTGACAGAGATTAGTCAGCCTCACACTGCAAAGTATCTGTGAAGGAATATGAACTGTGGCTAAATCACTAATGTATTTAATCTTAAATCGCGTATACAGCGCATGACTCACCGGTGCCACCACACTGCATCTTTTCAAATAACCCACACGGGCTTTTTCCAATTACTTTAAAAACCACACGCATTCATAAAAAACGCAATCACAAACGCACACGCATCCTAAGTACAAAGTCTAGATGTGTGTGTCTGCGAGGCAGTTTACTGTGTAAGCACTTTAATGTGAACATGTTTGCAGTCCCTTGAGTCAATATGTTGCAGATGAGCCACTCGTGACCCGCCTAGACTCTGCAGCACACAATCAATTTCTTCCTTCTTGGACATAATGACTGTCCATACACCCTGACAATCAGTGAACGCCCCCAGTGGGCCGGGTTCTCATTAAAAACAGAAGACATGCTAGTTAAAAAACAGACATCAAAATCCAGTTGAACGTCTGCCTTCAAGCAGCCCAACCCAAGCGTGCACACGATTTTTTTGGTTTAAACCATTTTGGTTTTGGTAAATTTGGAGATGGCAGACCAAAGATAAATATGACTGAAGAGTAAATATGGCAGCTTGGCTTGAAGACAGATGTCAAGAGGCACATTTTTCACTAGCCTAAATATAGTCACAAACCCTGTGTTTCAACTTGGCAAGAACCTCCAACATGGCTGGGGACAAAAAAAAAAGAAAGATGGAAAAGTTTAAAAACAGACACTGTTATTTGGCCTTAAAGGGGAAAAAAATGACATATATATTTATATAAAACCAGGGCTTCAGGGAAACTGTCTCACTGTCTCAGAAATAAAATGTTAAATAATCCTGCAAACTCAAAACCCTCGGGTGTTAATATCGGGTGTGTGGCAAGTGCAGCAACTCAACCTAAACTGCAGGAAAAACAAACACAACCATAGACATGCAGAAGGATTGCTGCAGCATTTACAGTTGACCAAAAGACTAAAAACCATCCTTCATTTAGAGAACACAGCGATCTGTCTATCCAAGCATCCATGCATTCAGTATATTCAGTATCCATCCATCAGCACACACATCTCCTTCAGAATTCCTTCTATAGACCGTGACACGATGGTCTGCCTCCTGCTGTGGCTCAAGATCTGACCTCACATTCTTGTGGCCAACATCGCTCCGAGATGCTTTCATTTGTGCCCGTGCACGCACAGTCCCTGCTATCAATCCCAACATCAGTTCTCAGCACAGCCTCCATGTCTCAGTCCCTGGGTAGATGGCGAGGTGGCCGGGATCCTGTAACCATAGAAACCTCTGCCGCTGCTTCCTTGCTTACCTGCTCTTGTATGAGCTGAAACAGGGAGCTTCTATCCATATACTGGCCAGGGAGGTGAGAGGAGCCGCCGAGGACAAGGGCATAGGGAGGAGCGAGAGAGAGGAGTGGTGGTCTGGTTGGAAAAGATGGGAGAAGGTGGAGGGGGGAGATACGGTTAGGTAGCCGCTGGTGCCTAAATAGTAGCGTCAGGCCGTTTCGTTACTGCCGTGTTTCCCCCCCCCCTTTTCCTGTTAATGGTCCCTGGGTTTTCTTGCTAGTGGCGTCGCCGGGGTGATAAACGGGGGTGCTGAGTGCTCGTCGGGTGGTGCAAATGGACTGTGACTCTGCTCCGTGTCAGTACAGCGTGGCGCGGTGGTAAACCCAGCTTCAGCAGACGACAGGCAGGCACGCAAGGCAAGGCAGATCCAGCAGCTCTCATTCACTCTCCTCCTCCTTCTTGCTCTCCTCTATCCCATTGCACTGACTGCTACCTCTCTCTCCTGCTCTCCCTCTCTCTCTCATCCCTCTCCTCTCTCTCTCTCTCTCTCACACACACACACACACACACACTGCACCGCCTGCATACCAATGAGGCAGAGGAGGGAGGCGGCCTCTCGCTTCCAATTGCAGGAGGGGAAGGAGTGGCCAGGGGCTGCGGCTCCTCTCCTCACTACAAGTAAGGCGTCTCGGGGAAGGAGGAGAGGATGGGTTCCACTGCGGCTTTGCGCTTACTACTGCTACAGACACCCCCACCCACACACATGCACACACACAGACACATGTCTGGTCTGTTACATTCATACATACACAAAACCACACAGTGTAAACAAGACAAAAGCTACTAATACACAGACATATGGTAAAATACTATCCATGTTGTGTCTGTCAATTTCAGCCACACACGAGATGTGTTGCATAAAGGATCACAAGGAAAAAGAACTACTGATACCACTGATCAAACCTTAGCTGTTCTGCAGCCCTTTACGTTCTAATTATAATCTCTGACACATTAGCTCGTTGTAAGGACTGCTCTAATGATCAAACGGACTCCCACCTCCAACGCACACAAACATGAAATTGAATCAGACAGCTTGGCTGGCTCACTGATCGTCCACTGAGCTCAGACGAATACCACAACAACAATAACACCGACCCAGAACCCATAACTGTTCATTAAGTAATATCAGAACAATGGTTCAATCTACAACACCTGACAGGTAATAAAGAGACTGGTTGCGGGGAGGAGAACATAAAAATAGCTGAAGTTGTTAGCGCTCAGGTGGGCGTCAGTCCTTTCTTGAGATTGTTTAAAAGGTGTTTTCTTCCTGCACAAATCCACAGTGACCCCTCCTCCTCAGGACAATGGTGATAATGGCAGTGTAATGTAAATCTTAGTTTTATTTTATTTTTTTAAACCCTCTCCAGTGGAGCACAGTGTCAAGGCTGTGACTCAGGGACCGCTTCAGCTAACAGATAATGGGTGAGGCGGCGATGTTTAATGTCTTCTGTGTAACTCACAGTCCCTCTGCTTGCTGAAACGATTGCAGTGATTGCACCACATGTTTGGACCTTTCTCTTCATATAGATGCAAAGTGGTTTATAAGTTCTCTTCAATGTGAGAAAGGAATAAATAAAAAATATATATACCTCATTACAAGGACAGTATTGTCTTGTGCTTTATTGGGTCAGATGGAGCCTGCGAGCTATACAAAGCCATAAGTAACTGCCGTATTTATTCTAATGGTTTTGGCCTGGGCCACAGTGAATATGGCATAGCTCCCAGACCTTCCCTTTGTCACCTCCCATTATGCCAGTCTGACACTCCTGTTTGAACAAAACCTTAATAATTACCCTCCAAGTCTTTGGAGATGACAGGATTCCATTTTTTTCCTCCCTGCGTGGAAAGACTGAAGTCACGCCATGACGTTCTTTGTTCGACTACTAATCAATGTTAAGAATTAATTTGTCTCCAATACTCGGTAGTTGTGAGCCTGAATACGACCGAGCTAATTACGAGGTCACTGCTGGAGGATCTGCAAACTGCAATGAGCGAGACAGATTGAAAAAGCTGCCAAAGTGAACCTGGATTCAACTGTTGCCTTGGTAACCTCAAAGGACTTCCATCAAACAATGATAGACAAGTAAAAAAATACATATCCGGTGCGGTAAGAAAAAAAGCAGAGAACCCTCCTAAGAGAAACGCCCAGACTTTGGAAAACTGAACACAAAAGATGAATTTAATGTAGTCTTCATGAGATTTCTTAGCATAGAAATCCAAAATTAAACACATACCGCTCTATTGAGCCACACTACGTCAAGTCAAATGCCCTCTATGGAACAAAATGGCACTTGATGCAAGTAAACAGCATTTTCAGCGGTGTAAATAACATGCCAACAAAGCTCACGGCCCCACCAAAGGTCAAACAAGCATCATTGTTGCCATTAAACCGAAACCAAGTGACATTAGTCGACCCAAAGAAAGTCCAGTCTTCGGCTGCCTGAAGCATCGCCAACTGAACGAGCCCGACTAAACCCTTCACCTCTGGTGGATGGATGCAGACGGCAGGATGAGCCCAGGCAGACCTGCTCCTCTTTAACAAGCCCTGAGAGCTGCAGACAAAACACTGGTGTAGCCTCTGCGTGAGAATGGGGAGAGAATAACAAGGCCGTTCAGGGAGTGCAGAAATGCACGTTAATTAGACCACCAGTCTACACTCTTCCTCACCAGCTTAACGACCTGCAGGTCCATAAGGCAGGTGTTTGTGAGAATAGCTGTCCTTCACTGAAAGTGCGGTAAGATGAAGCTATAAATGAATGCCTTAAAAGGTCTGAATTCAGTGTGCTTAATTGTACACAGCCTGCACTAGCATTATTAGCACGAGAGTTGGATACGTCTGTTTACAAAGCAGAGACTCCAAACTATGGATTCATTTTAAACAGGGTGGGGGAAAAAATCATTGTTTATCTTAAACAATCTTTAAAAGACTTTTGTTAATTCTTTTGTTCCAATCTTTATTAAATCTAATTGATATTCAGACCTGCTGCTCAGTCTGGACTGAAAATAAGGCTCTGTTAACGATGCAGTTTTGATTGTTGCAGCAATGTGAGGTTCTACACAGATTTTATATATATTTTTTAAAGCACTTGGCTTTAATAACACAGCATCTGGGAAGAGGCAGCTGTCACATGTCTGCTGTGGAGTAAATTCTTTTACAACACAACCGAGCAAGGTTTGATTGGCTAAATCTAGAGTTTTCATAACTGAAGACGAAGTTATTGGAGATCAGATCCTTAGGTTTAAATTTAACTTCATATGTAAGGAATCTACAACCAGTTTGAAAGTTACACTTCACCCTGTAAACACACTGTGTTAAAAGCTGGAGTACACGCAGTCATGATGTTTTTGTATTTGTTTCATTACTCTAAGGAGCCACTATTTCACAAAATAACGCTTAAACCCCCCAAAACAAACAACTTGCCATCTCAGTGTTTGAAAGACGTCCGTTAAACAAAAGAGGCAGAAAAATCCGTTTTGCCTTTTGTTTTGTTCCCTTTGTGGAGATGTTTGTTATGATGTGTCATGTGTCATGCCTAGTATACCATTTCACACAAAACGCTTAAACACTCCAGTCAATCAAAAGCCCCGTGAATGCCCCGATATTGCATACTGCTTCAAGATGATACACTATACCTCTTGAGCCTTTGTTTACCTCGCTGTACCTCATAATCAGTAAAGTAAAACATCTCAGCCAGACTCATCGATTCCTGGCCCCGTCTATGAAGAGTATAAACCGCGCTGCAGAAAGCAATAACAAGAAATTACCTCGTGAAATCTTATTTGTCTGGTTTGTTGAAAGGGGAGTAGTGGGAAGGAGACACATCGACACCTGAGGATGTTTCTGTGTGGACGCTCAGCTGGAGCGCTGTCTGGTGCGCGCTGGGAAACATTGCTGGAAAACAACCAGGGGGAAGAGAAAGTTTGTGAATTCACTGAGAGAAAAGAGACAAACTCAGGGAGAGTGGCTGGTCTGAAAGTTGTTTTGGAGTGCAAATATAATCCAGTCTGCACAATATAATGAACGCTCAGCATGCTGCCAATGTGCTTGATCTCAGCATTTAAGTGTTGCTCTATTGTTTTCTAATCTAATCTTCTGTAAATTAAGGACACGGCTTGTTCCAGGAGGGGGTTTTCTAATAACCCGTTAGCCTCCGCTAATCACAAGGATTAAAATAGATGAGGGGCTTCACACTCAAGCCACTGAATATCAAGCAGCAGGTATTGTGCAATAGAGGGAATCACCCACATGATAAAAAAAATAAAGAAAAATGGCAGAAAAATGAATCAGGTCATTGAATGACACAGTTTTAATCCAAACTGCTCTACTTAGAAGATTTCTTGGGGACATAAAACAGAAGAGGAGGGGAAGAGGAAGGAGAGAGTCAGAGGAAGGAGGCAGAAATTGGAGGGAAATGAGGAGGGGGGAAGGAAAAGCAGAGGGGAAAATTACTAAAAAGAGGACTGTATTATATATTCTATGATCTCTGCCAACTCTAAGCTTCACAATATTCTCTTTCTCTCTCTCCCACACACACACACGAAAACATGAAGTGCAGATTAGACCCAAATTTTGTTTTCAGTGCTACAAATGTGGTGTAAAAATCAGATTTTCCGAGGATCTTCTCATTGATAGGATTGGGAGTCATGGAGAGACCTCTGCTGTTTAAGGCTGCAGTTGCATCATCTGAATCCAAGCTTGTCCTCCACGTGCTTTCATGTGTTTTACACATGAAGTACAGCGATTAAAGTTTTAGGCCCTACAGATGTAAATATTTCTATTCAATGTGCTGCACCGCTCTGACCATCAGTCATAAAGAGCCGTCTTCAGCGAACAAGAAGAAGAGGGGGGTCATAAAGATGCCCCACAAAGCCGTATCCTCCGTAACCGTAACCACCAGTGATCAGACTAAATACTGATTATTATTGGTGGTATAAAACAAAACATCTGGGCAGAACTGCAAATGAACAAAACAACCCAAGTGTCTCTACTGCCTGCATTTATTTTTTCTTTTTCAACCATTTACTTTCATCATCATCATCTGACACAAGCAGAAATTTCTGACACGGTTTTTGTAATTTGAATTCCCCTCAAGTCAGTGATTATGTTGATAGATGCCAAATAACACAATTTCTAACCTGTGTTTAAAATGCTGCTGCCCTCTGTTGGTAAAACTCAGCACCGCAAGACACCAGAACTGCACTATGTGCAAAAGTATTCTCCCAGATTTTTTGAAAAACAGTTTGCAAAATATTTTGGTAGCACGGGAAAAGCGAAAAACAATCAATCAAATTTTAGTTTTTATAGGAGATGTTGAAATAAAACCATGAAACTAATGGGGGAAAGACCAAAACGCAAAAACAAAAACAACCCCAGACGAACCAAAGAAAGGTTCAATTAAAATGAAGCTGGCACACATTACACAGCTCAGAGTTAGTGTCTGACTGCTGCTGCAGCTTGTTTTGCTCATGTTCTCTACCTACTGTAAGTCCCAGTGTATTAAAGGGGCAAAGGCTAAAGTCAGGATTAGAGCTAAATTCAGCATTCTTTACGAGTGCCAGTGTCAATCAGATGTGACAGCATATAACCAAAATATCACTATAAGTATTTGATTACAAACTAAATGCTGCTCTGGTTTAGTTTTATTGCTACTGAGAAAGAGAGAGAGAGACACTGCAGACGAATTACATTTTTAATAACAGTTATCACTTTGGCTCTTCCCCAGTTAAGAATCATTTCCTGTTATATTGTAAGTTCTTTGAATGTTTTGTTGCAAATTAGCAACTGCTCAAAATTCTTGTTTCAGATTTCCACAAATGGGAAAAGCCAGAAAAAGCACATTTTTGCCATTTTTAAGGGGAAAAAAGTTCTGTTAGTCGAGCTCTGGGTGACATAAAAACAAACCCGACTGTAAAACATTCACAGCCAGAAATTAGATTTTTAAATGCAAGTTGCCAATGCTGCATTTGTATATTTGACAAAGTCTGTGTACACTCGTGGGCCACTTTATTAAGTACACCTTGCTAGTACCTGATTGTACCTATAGAACTGCTTTAATTCTTCATGGTGTAGTTTGAACAAGGTGCTGTGATGTTTAAATGATGCTCAGCTTGTTGTAAGGGGCACGAAAATATCCCCCACACCATTACAGCACCACCAGCCTGAACTGTTGATACAACTGCAAATTTGCAAAGTGCCCAAACGACCCATTCACTGCAGATAAAGACTTAAACTTATTATTGGAACTATTTCTTTCAGGTAGCATGGGACAGGATTTTGCCTGTGCCATCTCACCTTAATACGATAACTTTAGTTTACTGAAAGAACTCCAGATGGCTGCTTGACATCATGACTCAGCACTTCAGTTAAAAAACCCCAAAACAATCTTTCAACTGTCAGCTGACAATCCCTCACCAAAGCTTCTGCTGGTGTGACTGACAGCTCGCAGGTGCTCTGACACACTGTGTCCAGTGAGCAGCCTGTTATACGAGAGGTGGTTTGACAGCTGACATTGTGGAAATAGTTAACTACTCTACATACCAAAATGACAGAGGGCGTTTTTGAAGAGACGCTCACAAAGAACCTCTTGGTGCGATGCGAACTGACGGCCTCTGTTGATTCGGATGCGCAGCAGTCAGCGCAGCACTTGGCCGTTGACACCTGCTCCGACATCGAAGCGATGACACAGCTGTCAAAACCAGAACACACACTTAGACTTCGACGGAGAGCACACACACCCAGCTGGCCTGAAGACAACAATATTAAAACCACTGCAGTGTCAAAAAGCTGTTCTCACTTTCTCAGCAAGGCCTAGCGTCACCGTGGTAAAGGTCTAATCTCACAGAAAGCTGTGACAGCGTAAATGACAGTTGAACTAAACAATGTCCACCTCAGATCCATAACTGGCATTTTGAGCCTGAACAGGGATAAAATGATGATATACAGTCCAGACAGTAACAATTTGGGCAGTTGCACATTTTTGTCACTCTTCGGGCCCTCTACTGCATCACAATTCAAATCAACCTGAGAGATTTGACTCTCAGCACAAACTGAAGGACAGACAAGTTGTCATACAGACAGTGCCAAAGGTTTCTAAAGTAGTGAGACACATCATAAACAGCATAAACAGAATCATCTTATGCATGCACCAAGCTGACACACGCTAGAGGTGGTCATATATTGATTGGAGATTTGTGGGTGTATCCCTGGCTCCTCCAGCCTGAATGCCAAAAGTATCCTTGGGCAAGATACTGAACCCTGATCTGCTCTCCGATGTGTTCATCAGAGTGTGAATGCTGGATAGAAAGCACTTAGGTGTGGAAAACAGTGTGTGTGAATGGGTGCATGCATAAAGAGCTCAGGTAGAGTAGAAAAGAACTCTATAAGTCCATTTCCCTTAAGTGAGCAAAAACAAACTACTTTCGGCTGCTCCACAGAAGGTCGATCTGCATGTTTGATTTGGCAGATTTTTGCTCCGGATAGACTTCCTGATGTAACCAGATTAAGCAAAAATGACTAAATATTTCACAATTTCATCCTAAAAACCTCTTTGGTTGCTTTGGCTGTGAGTGGGGGAGTTTAGATTAATCTAAGAATTCATCTTGTTGCTTCCATCAGCTGTGAAATCGCAGGCAGATGCCACTGGGCCACTTCTATTGTCAGCTTTATTAACCCAACCCAGGAAAGAAGCACCACCATGTTTGACAGAACAGCTTCATATGAACTCTTCTCATTTCTTTGTGGATGTTTGTGATTTACGCTCAGTTTTTTTTGCTTCTAAGGCTTACCAGGGGCTTACATTTTATAGATCCACAGAGGATCTGATAATCAGTACAGCAGTTGTGATCCACAGCAGCGTGAACCAACACAGAAATGACACACAGCGAACCAAACGCACATTTGTCAGCCAAGTGTCCGATTACTTCTGGAGACTTGCCATATTGCCACTATGTGCTGAAACATGGCACAAATGGTTCTTTCAAATAAAACCAGCCAGACTAAAGCCCAGACTTGGCAGTTTGAAAGATTTAACTGGTGAACTTTTAAAGAAGCTGAAGCACAAAGCCTGCAGAAGAACAAAAATGTGCTGCTGGGTGCTGCTGGTTAAATGGCTGGCCTGCATTCAAGTCTATCATAAAGCAATGCAAAACAGCAGATTTTAAGTAAAGTGGATTTATTGGAAGGTGCAAGTGTTAAAAGATTAACACGCTTCATTTCGTATCAGCCTCGATTTGCCCTTTTCTAGCATGGATAAATTATACAGTGTACAAGGATCTGTGTTTAATATTTAGGTTATTCTGGAAGCAATGTTACACTAGCTCACATGCAGATCATGGTACAGACCATCAATTGACATACTGTGTGGAAAAGATGATCTTGACAGGTAACAGCTCTGGTTTTTGTTCAGTGTTTAGCAGGAATGGGGAAAAAATATTCACAAAACTTTTGAAATTTTGTTTGTCAGTACTATATCGATACAAGGACACCAAATATCAATATTTTATTAAATATATTAAAATACAACCAAGTCAGCTCATACTGCCCGATGGGAGGGGAGCTTTCTGCACTAGTCTGACTTGGACTGACTGCAATCACTCAGAGAGAGACTGTCAAAGGTTTGCAAATAATAAATAATTTGTCTAATTTATAAATGCAGACAAATTGCCGACATGTTGGCATTAGTCTGAATGAGTCCCCGTCAATGAGCACAACTAGAGGGGACAGGCTGCCAGCTGATTCTGGCATATTCTGGTTATGTTCCTTTTTTAAAAAAAATTATCATTATTTAGAATTTACCAAAAATATACATTTTTTTAATAGGGAGCCAGACTCAAAATGCCACATAATAGCTTGGTCACTTTATCCACGTTTACTGAGTATAAACAACCAAACAAGAGTTCATCCCAAACCCAGTTCCCTTATCATAAAACATACAGTATACTGTTAAGCCCTGTCCTGCCCAGTTTTCATAACTTGCATCTACCTTATTAAGTAAAAAAAAAAATCAAGCTCATAAGCGCACCATCTTGAGGTCCTAGCCTCTTCATTCCAATCATTCTTGTTAAGAAATTGTAACCAGAGTTTTAGAGGCAACCAACTGGTTATATTCCTGTGGTACAGGAAGACCGCTGAGCACAAATGGAACAGTTAAATGTAAATTTCAGTCTGTGTGGACAACAACAGATGTGTGATTTTGACGATTTAACACAGTTAACTGCTGTATTATCAGAAACCGATTGCATGTCATTTCCAACTTGACCGCATTCATGCAAAGACTAATAGACTGACTCAGTCTTATGGCAACATTTACGGCCAATTTTAATAAGTGATAACTGAATTGAGAGAAATTGATTTTATTGGATAAGACATATACTGACAGAGTTTAACTTTGCGGACATAATTTGCAATATTATTTTTATAATTGTTGCAATACTCGTTTCTAATTATTGCAAAATGTTAAAAACTGCCGTATCATATGATGAGTGTTGTGATATTTTGTATCATGGGATGTCTGGCGATTCCCACCTTCCCGTTTAAGAGGTGGTGTAGTCATCCGTTTTATTATCATAGTTGTAGATATGGATTCTGAGACTAACTGTTGGCAGCTAAACAAATTTGGAGCCTTTTACATCCCTCTCGCTTCCAAAATGTATTCATAGAGAGATGTTCCCGTCACACATTTTAGTTTAAAACAGTCCTTTTACTGTAACTGACTGGAAACTCTTCCACATAGGATAATCTCACTAGATATACATGAGGTAAAATATGACAAATTACTCAAACAATGCTCAATGCTGCTCAAACAATGAGGGAAATTGTTTGTGTGGTGTATTTACGAGACCGTAATAAAACCAGTTTTACAAATACTGAATTTAAAGCAGTGCTCTTTTAAACGTAACACAGTGTAATTGTCTGCTGGGCAGTTCTGGACCCTCTGACATCCGATCAACTTCTCTGATAGGCAGCACAATGAGGCCTTCAGAAGCAAAATGGTGGCTGATGTTACCCAGAATGCTTTGGACCAGCGACAGGACGAGACTTGAGATTGTTTACTTCAGCTAAAATTACAAACTGGCATCAGATAAATTTAGAGTGGGAACGCTAACACACGTGACGCGATGGTGTAGCTGTCTTCTGTAAATACATATGTAACATAACTCCGACTCCACTCTCTCCAACTTTAGACAACTACACCAGCACTGGGTCAAACATTATGTAAGGCGAATCTCAGACACACATGACCCATAAATGCACAGTCAACACCAAAGTGGCATCAGGATCTTTTAAGGTCACAGGCAGCATGTATGGACTGTTTTTTTTCTCTTTACTCTATTTGAACACTCTAAACACTAACATATCTCTCTTTTTTAACCTAATGTACACATACTCACACTCTAATAAATACATTGAAGCATCTTGCCAATAATACTGTGATGTAGAGGATCCAGGAATCAAACCACCAACCTTCTGATTAGTGTACAACCCGCTCTACCATCTCAGCGCCGCCTACATAAGGCTGCAACTATTACAAAACTGAGAAGTAATTAAGCGACAGAGTCCAAAGCCACCTCAACAGCTTCTTTTGTTTAGTTTATTGTAATGTGAAACACAAAAAGAAGCAGATACCGGGGAACCAACCCATGTTTGCATAAAATACCAATCAATCAAAAATTATTTCCTTTCGAGCAACTAATTGATTAATCGACTTAATCACTTGTCCCACACCACTGAGACTCTAATGCTTGAGGGGAGGGGTGGGGGGAAGGGGCCACAGCAGGCTATAATTGTGGCAGGGATTCAGACAATCAGCGGATAATTGTTAATTATGAGTCGCCTGTGAAACAGAAACGCCTCCGCGACGGTCCTAATAAAAGTGCCACGTTCGTCAAGTTACATATCATTACCCCGATAATTACTTCGATGCTGCGCGCTGAGCGGGGCTCGGGAGGTCCAGCCTGTGTGAAGGACATCCCTCTGCCGGTGAACGCAGGGAGTGGTCTAACTGGACTACAACTCCGTGTTTGGCTGCTGTTTTTCAGCACCGCTTCCTAAACGGGGCACAAGCGGCCAAAAACAATGACGCGTCACTGCGAGCAACCGGTGACAAAAACAACGGCCCCGGAGTCAGCCCTCCACTCCAATCAAACAAGCCGAAACGCGAACGCTGTTCTTGTTACTCCTGACCCCGAAAAGGAGCCACAAACAATAGAGATGTTGTCCATATTATCATAAAACCAACAGTGAGTATTTATACAGTCAAACGCGTACACGCGCAACGCACAGCCCAATTATTCTCCTCCATTCACTTACACCACATTCATATTTTTGTTCCCTCCAGCTCGCCTGAGCTCAATTATTCACTCCTTCACCTACCTACACCACCAACGCCACCCGTGCACTTGTGCTATATGAGTATAAATACTATTTCATATGGACCCTCCTACACACACACACACACACACACACACACACTCATCCATTCATAACTCATCCTTTCATCTTTTCCGTCCCTCTTAAGCTCCATGTGTACCACATGAAAGGGGGGGAAAAACACACACACACACACACACACACACACACACACACACACACACACACACACACACACACACACACACACACACATTCACTCTACGCCCCCTCCCCTCTCTGATCGTTTTCACCCATTCAATCCCTCCTCACTCACTAACCCACTAACTCACCCAGACTGTGGTTAACAGAGAAACACACACGCCAGAAGCCCCCCAAAACAAAACCCACTCAGTCCTTAAACTCACTATAAACACACAGGTGGATAAACAAGGGAGAGAAATAATTTATATGTCATTCATATATATTTATATAGAAACAGGCACGCGAGATATTATTGCAATCTAGCTAAATGTAATTTTATAATAGTGGGTACTTTAGTGGGTACTCCAAAATGGGCAGAATCCTGCAGTAGCCTACAGTGGAGGACCTCCTCTGTGAAAAGCTGCCTAGTTGTCGGCGTGGTTTTTGTGTGTGTATGTGTGCAAGATTTAGTGTGATGCGCAGGAGGACAGAAACTGGTATCCATCCAAAAATTAGTCCCCAATAACTTGGATAAGCACGTCACAAAAGTCGAGTGAGAGCACTACTCCTGTGGCTGTGAGTTTCATATAGGAATCAAAATGGCGTTGCAGGGAGGGACAGTAAACCTGATATTAAAATGAGAAATAATGTAGCAGAATTGTTGCAAAGTTCATTATCTGGGATCTATTTTTTGCTGCTTTGCATCGGCACCCCAGACCCTCACTATCATGAGCAAAACCACACGTCCAACCTGTTATTGACTGTGGTCTGATGCGCCAGTTCCTGAACAAAAGAAAGCCATCACTGCGCCCTATACTGAAGGACTTTGGTTTCGGCTGCGGTCCCCCGTGTGCAGCTGGACTCACACCTGGTCATACAGCGACCACTCATCCGTGACCCCTGTCAGAAACGGTGTGATCAATTTTAAGACCCGCTATCAGAATCCCTAATCTTTGAAGGTGTTGGCAACTTTCCTGACAATGAAGCTCGAGTGGAGACTGCCATAGTGACAGTTATAACCAATTCTGCCTCAATATGAGCAAACACGGGGAACCCACGAAGCGTGTCACGATCCGAATAAACCCACATTACCGTCCCGAGTGTCACCTGCAACTTGGATACCGTGACATTTAATTTATACGTGGTTTAACAGTAAATAATCTCGACCACGTCACTCAAAGTCAATGGCCGGACTGTGTTAGTTGTGAAAATGTATCCATGTATTAAAAGGAAAAACGGACTCCTGCATTGCACGAACAGCGTGCATCAGCACGAGCATAGATGCAGTTTCGATGTGCGTTGGGTGATTTTGTCCCAGGTTCCGCGTGTTTGGGTCAATTTAATGCGAATTGTGCAAAATTGTTCACGGCACGCGTTACTTCCAGCGGGTTTTCCTGGAATAAAAGTTGTTGGCCGGCGCGGATGGAGGACAACGAGTGTGCCGGCGTGAAGCCCAATGTCTCTGCTATCAGCCCGTGATGTTCCGCTCGGTAGTATTCATCGGGAGTTTTTATATTTGTCAGGAGTTGGAGGATGAAGAAACACAAACGGGACGGCGCCAGTTCCATGGAGTCCGCTAGATCAGCTGCTGGCAGTTGGTGTTCTCAATCACGTCCGCAGATAGGCTTCATAGGCTCACTAACGCGCCTGTGGAATAAGACACTTAAACTGATCCCGGGTATTAAAGCGTGACTTTGTGTGGATGAGATTTTTTATTATTTATAAGCAGAAATAAAGTAGCGCATTGTCCGATAACCTGGACTTAGAGGAAAAGCTTCATTTCTGACTGCGCGTTTATTTCGCTCTTCTCGACGTTCCTGTGCACAGAGCAGGGTGACACTTACACCTTCCAGGACTTGCTGGTTAACTTACTCAAAACAAAGAAGAACAAAAAAGTCATCATGACGGAGACATCCACGGCTCCAGCCAAAGCCAAGAAGGCATCCAAGCCCAAGAAGCTCGCTTCTCATCCCAAGTACTCGGACATGATTAAAGCGGCTATTGTTCACGACGCGAGCCGGAGCGGAGCGTCCCGTCAGTCCATCCAGAAGTACGTGAGGAAAAACTACAAGGTGGGCGACAACGCCGATGTCCAGATTAAAATGGCCTTGAAGAGACTGGTGGCGGCTGGGACGCTGCGACACACCAAGGGAATCGGCGCGTCCGGATCCTTCAGGCTCACCAAACCGGAGGACTCCAAAAAGTCCACCAAGGCGGTAGCGGTGACGGCCGCCAAGCCAAAGAAAGCGGCTAAGCCCGCCAAACCCAAGAAGGTGGCCAAGCCCAAGAAGGTGGCCAAGACACCGGAGAAACCCAAGAAAGCAGCTGCGAAGAAAGTGAAGAAGGTCGCGAAGAAGGCGACGCCAGTAAAAGCCAAAAAGGCACCGGCGAAGAAACCCAAGGCAGCCAAGCCCAAAGCAAAACCAGCAAAGAAAGCAGCCAAGCCCAAGGCAAAGACACCCAAAAAGGCAGCCAAGACATCAAAAAAGAAGTGAATGGACAATAGCGGAGGCAAAATCACTGTAAATACTTAAGGAAATGTTTTCGTATATGTATTATTTTTGTAAGGTGTCATGCAAACTTATACTGTTTTTACCAGTAGTTTTCTCTCCATTTGCACTATAGCCTAAAAAAGCTGTAGAAATAATTGTGAGCATTGTTTTTTTGTTTTTTTAATTATTGCGTTAATAATAATATTAATAATACTGTTAATTCCCGTCTGATCCTCGGTTACTTATGGGCTAGAGTGAGATCTTGCTGATAAGGAAAACTTGTATATACAGTGGAAGTCATGAATAGTTGTTGTTAGTGCACGAGGTCATGCTGAAAATACAAATGTTTCAATGTTGAGCATTGTTGAGCCTTCACAATGTACAAACCATGGGAGGCGAGCGTCAGCAAGAATTTCCTAAAGCCTCTATAGTGGTCATTCAGACTCCATCCTGTATATATTTTTTTCCATGTTCAGACGACTCATGATGTACAAGCACCACTCTGTATTCAGTCACTTTTAAAGACTGCTTACACTGCGACCCAATAAACCTTTGTCATCTTCTAAAAAACAAAAAAGTGTTTTCAACTTATTGCGCGCATGTGCGTAATTCGCTCCGTGAAGCGGATGGATAAAATACTGTGCACAGCAAAACTCTAAAGGCTTATATGTCATTTATTTGGCTGCAAGGACAAAGAACACAGTGTTCTCAATTTTGGATGTGTGGATATTTGGGATGACATATAAACCCTCTTTTCCATAGTATTAGTTATGCGCTGGGATTTAACAAAGCCCACCTACGGAAGCCTTAATGACATATTTTAATCGCATAAGAGCTGATTAAATATAGTGAAACTTGAGATGACTTCAAGTTATAACGTGGCAATTTACACTATGAAGCAATACTTCAACTTATCAAGTGCAACCTGCTCTCCGTGGGTGCAGACAATAGGTTTGATTTATAATCCGAGTGACATAAAGCACGAAGCCTGCACACAACAGAGCGGGAAATGTGCACAGGAATAAAGCACTTTAATACAATGAAAATGCAGTTGTATACAATGGCAGGGGCATTAAATAACTGGGGGTTAACGCTTTTTAGTGAAACCCACAATTCAAACGCTCCTACATAGAGGACATACAGGTTAACCTGTAACAATCATTCGCACATCAAACTCAACATCTATCATGTAGAGGGGCTGCAGATCCCCGAGGAGGTGCCTTTGCAGACACACCCATCGTTTGCCGTCCTCCTCCTTACCTGAGGAGCAACTCTGCCATCTTGTGGCGTCCTGAAGGAACAAACGGGCTCCTCTTCACTGCAGTCGGCACAAAGGCGGCAGCAGACTGGATTCCCAACTGATGATGAGAGTCAGGAATCAGGATTACATGTAAATAACTCCCCTCTTGTTATCTTTATATAGGGATGTAAGATTGCTGCACTAACCTTGTTTAAAAGCTCCCTGCTGAGCAATCAATGTGCAGCGGGCAGACCAACCAAAGCATGCCACTGTTGAAACCGCATCAATGAGGAGTAATCTAATTTTCAGTATTTTAACTCTTTACGCATATAAATAAATAAATAAATAAGGTTTTGTGATTAAGTTTACAGAGAATCCATTCCTCCTGTGACTCATATACACTCGGATGCCAGATATTGAAAAACATCTGCTCTCGCTTGAGCGCTAAAAACAAAAAACTTCAGTAACGACAGAAACTTGGTCCAAAGATAAAAGTGCCAACTATTAAACATCAATAATAATTACAGTTTCACAACATCTCTTTCAACAGTCATGACGTCTCCACCCAGTCTGGTCTGGTCTTTTATTAAGCAACTAAAATCAGTAAGAAAACTGTTTTAAAAGTCAAAGAAACGTCCGGAAACAGTGGGTTCAGAGCTAAATCAGTCAACAAAACAGGTATAATAATCAAAGAGTCAGAGTGGGAAAACAATACAATGGTGGACTCTGTGACACAGGAAAATCATTGGAAGGGTGTTAGGGGGGAGAAAAAAAAAAAAAAAAGCACAAATCAAACAGTTAAAATCGATTAAAATTAATTTAACTTCAAAGTGAAATTGACAAACCTAGCAGAAGCAAAGATAAATGACCACATTTTTCATTAAAAATGTAAAATTTTGTAGGTGTGCCTGGTCTCCTTTTAGAGCAGAAAATATTTCCTACATTCCGGCAAATGCAAAACCACCATCTTCCACATGAAAGGAAAGTTTCTTTCTGCACAAAGAGAAATCTCTCCCTGCCACAGCATTCCCCATTAACACTTTGCTACTAAAAAAAGAAAAGAAAAACAATACTTCATCAGTCCAAACAGCATGCCTAAGAGGAAAGTAGCATGCTACAACTACCCACTGCCACTGGATTAATTTGGCAAATCGTATACGATTAATTTGTATCTCCGGTATCTCAGTCAGAAGAAACAGCGATTCTCATGTGTGGGTTTCAGCAGCAGCCAATCAGCAAGTAGTCTTTGCCAAAATGCTTCACATGCTGCCCTTTGGTTCGTGTTTCAATTTGGCATATTTTGCTTTATGCACGTATATAAAAATCTCTCATCATTAGCACTATATTGACACTGAGGGGGAAAGCAGTGGGCTTGACACTGCTTTCTTCCTGCATTTCCTCCCCTCTGATAAAGCACCTTTTTGGATATTAACAGTAGCAGTTCTTGGAGTGTCAAGCACAGAAAGGCTACCCACTACTTAGCCTGGACGAACAATGTAAGGCGGAAAAAGCTGGGCCCGGCAGCATGGGGAATAATACGATCATCAGCTTGCTGCTGGTGTGATGTGATCAACTGACTTCAAAGTGGAGAAGAGATCAGATGATGGAAATGGCAGAGATATGGAAAGTGTCCTGGAAGCCTTCAGGGTATTAAAAAAAAAAAGTAAGATGACATGGACTTTGTCTAGTTCAAGCTGTGGCGGTTCTGCATCTGGTCACAGAGGTTTGGTCTTGATGGATGGAGCATCAGGCTGGGGGGGGGAAAGCCTTTCCAGCTTGTCAGTTATTTCAGTCTGGCAACAGCTCTGTAGATAGCAAAACCCAGAACTGCAACCACAGCCGAGCCCAAAGCCACTCTCAGCCAGAATGTTGTGTTGCTCATGTCTGAACCATTCAGGTGCCTGGAGATTGAAAGGGAAAAAGAGCAATCACAGAGGGTCAGCAATAAAAAAAAAAAAAAAAACCATGAACAAGCATTAATATTACAAACATCTAGCTTACTTTACACCTTCACCTAGCACCTTTT
Organism: Copadichromis virginalis; assembly: GCF_057382275.1. NCBI lineage: Eukaryota > Metazoa > Chordata > Actinopteri > Cichliformes > Cichlidae > Copadichromis > Copadichromis virginalis. The sequence goes on from NC_140625.1 coordinate 13,530,275, forward strand.
ATTCATTCAGCTTTATAGTTTCTACAGTTTTAATGAAACTTTCTCCTGAATACACCCCTAGAAACTCTGTATATCAAAATGATTTTTAATGATAATAAAATGTGGTAGATATAACTCTACACTTTATTTAGTATGTGCAGAGCCATAAATATGCAATTAACCCCTGCCTCGGCTTTCTGCTGCCTGCCTGCCATCATCTCCCTCTGCACGTGCAAACCAAAGTGACTGTCAGAATCTGTGTGTATGATGTTTATGAAACTGTCATTGGTACTATACAGTTACAGGTAACAGTGTTATCTAATGTCTGACAGCACTTAGGATATTTTTAATCTGTGCGCAGTTTACCTAAAACAATATACGGTTCCTATAGGTGGATATATATAATATATAGAGACATTTACCTCACATATACTTCTCTATTAATAAATCTAACATGGGCTCAACCTGGGATGTTCTCCCTGTACCAAAGAACCTAAATGGTGACTGAAAACAGGAGGTGGTGACTGAGTGCAGCAGGCTGTCTAACTGAAACATACGGGTACATGGCTGCCCAGGCAAGTCTTGTGTAGATGTTCTTGCTGGTGGAGTCAAGGGACAGCGTGGAGAAGGGCATCGGTGGAGGCAGTCTGTGCTTATAACAGAACTCTGCTGGGGTCATCCCGTGGAACTGCTTCACTTCAGGAAGGTCCACCTTGCAGGCGACCAGCACGCATGGGATGTTGCTTTCCATGTAATGTTGCTAAATTAAAAAAAATTAACAAGTTCAAACAGTGAAAAGCTGAGTTGAGAGAGGAGCAAATTTATATAAAAGGGTGTCCTAATGTAATTCAGATAACACATAACTATGGGGTTGTCAACTAATTACAGCCAGTGGGTCCAAATACAAGCAAATTAAATCACAGTTTATGTTTATGTGTTGCTTAGTAACTGCAGAGTAATTGTAACTGAATCTTTCTTTAGTCAAACAAATATTAAAAAACTAATAATGATGCTGGAAGGATGTCTGTCTCAAGTCTATTTAATATGTTGGACCGTCTAACCTCTGCAATCTTCAGCTCTCCAAACTTATCTTTCTGTAATTACATATACGAACGGTAAAGACTTGGAGAGGCTGCAAAGTGAGCTGTGCTGGATTATCAGATAGGGTAACTGTGGGTAAACAGCAGCAAAACACACAGTAAAAGTAGAACTGATCTCAAAATTAAAAAATAAATAGAAATTGACACTTTGTCCTTCAAATGGTCCTGTAACTGACCTTGTATATGCTGGCACAATAGTTGAAGGAATGGGGGTCACTGATGTCGTACATGAGACAAGCAACATCACAGGAGGCGTCTGACTTCTTCAAGAACTCTGTCTCCACGTCTACCTCGTTAAGCTGCAGAGAAGAGAAGGTTGCTCAGGTTATAGTCAGGGTCAGATAGAGAGAGACGGTGATTTAAAAAAAATCCCCATGGGAGCTACTTACGATAAGGTACTTTTCCTGGTTACTGACTTGTACAGTATTTATGACATAAGGGCAGAAGGCACTGCTGGAATCGCCTTTATTCTATTAAAGCAAAAAAAGACACTTTAGCATGATCAGAGTTAATAGTAAAGAGTGGTATTTGTCTATCACTACCTAAGAATGCAACATATGACATTCAGCTCCGGACTAGGTGATGGGGACATACCACAGTGTGGCGATCCAAAAAGGCCTGGAGGAAGGCCGACTTGCCTGTCCCTCTTGGTCCAATCACTTTGCAGAGAAATACTGATCTCTGGGTCTGTCGCTTTTCTAGGTCCACCTTTTTCTCTCGTGTCACTTCACATATGAACATTTAAACAAACAAACAAACAAATAAATCACAAAACGGGCAAAAACACTGATATGCTATTTTTTTCCTATGAAGCTGGTTAGACTTCAACTAGCTTAGCTGTAAGAGCACCACCGATGCTCATCAAAAGAAAAACGTTAAACATTTCAGATGTTAAAATTCTGGAAAAAAACATAAAACACCAAAACATAAGATGCCAAAAGATCAGCCTGTAAAAACAGTGTAGAAATTACCCAAAGATAAACTGGTCAACACATGTATTTGCTACTGCCCCATCTAATAAGCCACTTTAGTTATCTTAAAATGTTTTGCCGTATTTCACATTTGACATGAAAGTTGCTGGTGAACATAAACCTTGAGTAGAGTGACCTCTAGTGGTTGTCAATACCCGTACACATAAACACTGCATTAGTTTTAAATGAAGTGTAAAGTTTAAAGTTTGTGCTCAAAGCAACCAATAGAAATAGAGCTAAGAATTTAAACTTTAAAATAAATCTATCAGAAAAGATAAAAAGAAGAGCAAAACACTGGCTTCTACTCTCTGATGTTACTTAAGTGCAATCTTTAGCCTGAATGTAGTTCTCAATGACACTAAAATGAGGAGGTTTTATCCTGCGCACAGTACAAAAACCCCTGATGACAGGCAGTTATTAAGCAGACTTTCCCTGAATGATTCTGCTAACATGGCTAAAACCAAAGTACACAAAGAGGTTAATTTATTTATTTAAAAGAAAATCAAAGTAAGATCAGGTTTTCTTGCACAAAAAAGGCTGACTCACCAATGGACATCAAACTACCTAAAAGAAAACTAAAACCAGCACGCACATGCACAAAAAGTCTCTTTGAAAAAATGAAAGACTTTTGATGTTTTCCTGACAAATGTGTAACATTACATCACACATCCTTACAAAACTGTTCTCAAACTGCCCACAATGTGTCTGTAGATATCTTTAAGTCACATCCTGTCATATACTGTCAATCACAAAATACAAACTTCATCACTCATTGAGTTAATACCCAGTTACTTTGCCATGCAGAGAGTGCACTGTGCTTCAACGCATGCATCCATAAATGTATTGAAACACATGCAATTTATAAACTTCCATTTCAAGGGGAACTATTAGATCAGATCACCGTGCACAAGCTAAACTTATTCAACAGCATTAAGACTAATCTTCCAATATAGAGCTTAACATATGAGAATTACATTTAAGAAGTACTGATATCTCCTATGTGTCACAGTAATAATGCCTTTTATTCACCATCCATGTTAAACACACACACAAACACACACACACACACCTGTGACTCCAGCAGTCTGTGAGTCCTGTTCAGTGAGAATAGGGTAGCCTAGATATCCTAGGTGCTCCAGGCAACGGTGGATGTCAAGGTATGCAGAAAGCCTGTGAAGGTCATACGTGTGCAGACAATAAACTCCTGGACGTGCATTAAAGTGTAAACCCAGAGCTTACTTAACACATAATGTCAATAATTTACAAAGAAACTTACGTCCACTGACAGAGGTAGCCGTGATTTGAGATGTAGCCCTTATTTGTGGTTGGGACAGTCATGTAGACTTCAGGACCCCATGGCATGTAAGGACATACGCAAAACAGGTTTCTAAGCTCTTTCGGTGACAAGGCGGAGTCCTTATCCTAAGAGGGAAAGCAATGCACTTCTTCAAAACCAGAATGTCAGTAATGTAACTGCTCATCTGGCTCACAATCCATCGCAGTTCACTGTTTATTATGACAAATGTTGTGAGACCCTATAGATGATCACTGTGTGTAACTTTGATTAAATTCTTATCAATACCGTAGGAGTAGTGAATCCTGTGAATTGTGGATGAATGGATGGATAGACTCAACATGGTATGAGCTACCATTTAACAGGGAGATCATGTTTACACTAATTTTACTGTGCAGCATGACACGAGACCCTTTCAAACACTCACTGCATTCTATTAATCGATCTGGCTTTATGTGTTAGCGGCACCCTGTTTATTTTTCATAACAAAGCTGAGACAGCAGTCATTAAAAAAATCTATGTACCTCCTTTAACACAGAACTGAATTCATACTGTCACATTAACAGCACACATAAAATTACAAGCAGAGAGAACAAGAGCCAGTTTGTGCACTTTTTGTTGTCAGAGGCATATAAACATTCAGTTTACTAAACCTAAGTGTGTACGGACACTTTCCTTGACTACATACATCAAATCTTGTGCATAATAGACAAAATTGCACAAGTACTGAGGTACCTTCCAGCATCAAGGTCAAGGAAACTTTTTAAATAGAGCTCATGACTCAAACAACTGAACTTGCTACTTACTTCATCGTACTTGTCAAACAACTGCTGGATGAACTGGTAACCCTGATGATTGAGCTCTGTGGTGCAGCCAACAGGAACTCTGAGTCTGACAACAGAAGAACATTTAGATATTTCAATATTTCTCTGACTAATGCAGAACAACCAAACAAAGTCAAAACCACCTGGATGAACAGGATGACAGATTACTGTAACTGTACAGGAGCAATGACGTTTTCAGTGTAATTATATGCCCCACTGGTTTACTGTGGCCTTCAGCAATGTTATGTTTTTGGACTGAGACAGGATGCAGGCACTACACATACTCAGGGTAAAGGTAATCATCAGTCAGCTCAAGGTTGTCATCGTAGCCAAACTTTCTGAGGATAGTCCACGTGGTTTCATGTCGACCCCTCTGAATAAATAATGTATTAAGGAACAAGAAACCTGAAAAAAGAAGAAGAAAAAGAAACGTGACACCATTAGTTGAATATGGCCCTCAAACAACCTGGTTTAAGGTTACACGCTGACATTCATAACTTTGTATTTAATTATTTTTTAACCATTTAGGGTCAGGCCATTGTCCTGGACTCCATCGCTGGTGTTCTTCCAAACTACAGTCTTTACATCTTCTAAGGCTTGTGGTGCCAGAGGATTCCCAAAACAGGATTTCTACATGAAGACATGTGTTTTTAGTAAACAAATCAGATGTTTGTCTGAAGTAAAAGCTGAGAAAACATTTGATTTGTTTAAAATGAGCACCTGAAAGCTGTTGAGTTCAGCATCACTGAGGATGCGATCGTTGTCCTGGTCGGAAATGTAGAATATTCGGGTGAGAGCTCGGACACACGACGGTTTTAGCTAGAGATAAACATTAGATATAAAATTAATTAATTTGAATGTATGCTTGTATACAAGTGAAGTGTTTCAGACAGGGAGAACCACACCTGGCATGCAGCTCCAAAATAAATAAATAAATAAATAAATAAAAAATAATGGCTGACCTGTTTGTCCTCAGGGTCATAAAGAGGAGCAGTGGGGTGTAGCACTGCCTTCTGTGCATAATAGAACAGCTCTGAAATGTTTTTTAGGTTCTTTGCAGAGCACTTGGAAAAAAGAGACAAAGTGCAAAGAATGGTTCAGATATCATTGTCACAGAAATCCCAAAGGCAGATAAGGTGTTCATGTGTAAATATTTTTATGAATCCAGGCGAGTCCAGGTAAAATAAGCAGGTGTGTACAGACAGGAGAGATTAGATCTGTGTGTGTGAGTTAAGTTTCACCTCAACACATGTCTCAATCTCAGAGAACTGGTTCATGATGGGTAGAATGGTTTCCATGGAACTCCCACAGCGCAGATCAGATTTGTTTCCCACGAGGATGATGGGAACCCTGATGTAGCAAACGGAGACAGAAGAACTTTCAGCACAACACCGTCAGGACTTATTAAACACATACATCACAACCTAAGCTCCTGGTCACTTGTGGGATTCAAATACTAATACTCGTTCCACATTTTGAGAATTTCACTGATGCGCTAAGGTCCACTTTATAAAATGTCACAAGAAGCTCTAGTTCCCAGATTACAATGTTTGCCAACATCATATGCAAACAAACACTGTAAAAGAGTGCAAAGTTCAACAGATTAGAGGACACCTAGCCGCAGACAGACACACACACACACACACACACACACACACACACTCTAATACATACTTGTTTCCCTTCTCTGCATCTCCGTTGACTAAAGGTATCCATTTGGTTTTAATCTGAAAAAAGAAAAGGCGGCATGTAACACATGTGCGTGGGATCACTGTACAGTATGACACAATATAAGACAAACAGTAGTTTACTACCTTGTCTATTGTGTCCTCATTGGTGACATCATACACTACACACACCACATTAGCCTGTAAGGGGTGTAAAAAGAAAGTTGGATCTTAATCCTAAAAACTGAGAGCAGACTCAGTTTAAACGGTTTAAATGATTGCTACTTTACACTCATTTCAAAGACAAACAAAACAAAAACTAGAACAATAAAAGAACTTTAAGTACTGATTACATTTCGCAAGAGTGCATATATGTAACTGGAGTCAGAGAAAGGAAAAGGATCAGTCTGAAGTTTTATGGCCCCAGCTTTCATATTTTTATTTACAAGTATGCAAAGGTGCACTCCAGCTGGAAATAATAACATTTATTATGTTCTCTTGCTGCATTTACCTTGATGATCTCATCTCTAAGGACCTCGTCACTCTGCTCTTTTTCTGTTAAAGTTGAAGATAAACATTAATCTCAAACTCATGCCATTCAGACACATGTGCACAATTTGCAACTTCGACAAACTGCACACACAGTGTACAACAAGAACAAATCAATGGTGTAATAATGATGTGCTACCTGAATAGTCCACTATGTGTGTGGGAACCTTCTCTGGAGTCACATCAGCAGGGATGGTTATCTCTTCAGCTCTGGGGGGAACCTGTTAGAAATTAAACATCATTAACTGAATTAATAATCACAAACTACTGTTGGATGCAGTCATAATAAGACTCTGGTCATAAAAAGACAGATATGGTCAGCAACAATAAGTAGGCTGTGGTGTTTAACCCATGCTCAATTTGTGTCAAGCAGTACGTCAGTAAAATATCCCCCACATCATTACACCACTGCTAACCTGAGCTGTTGATACAGGGCAGGCTGGTTACATGCTTTCATGTTGCTTACACAAAAATGCGACTGCCATCCAAATGTCACAGCAGAAGTCGTCACTCAAAAAATTGCGATTATCCAATTGTTGTTAGTCTGTGCTAACTATAACTTCATTTTGACAGCTGACAGGATGGTATCTACTTTAGTGTTGTACATAATGTGCTTTTAGCTTTAATTTTCTGCATACTCCAATAACCTCTTTTTACTATCAAGGTAACTGTTGCTTTTCTATCAGCTTGAACCCATCTAGCTATTCTGAACTCTTGCATGAACAGGATGCCTAACCTGAGAACTGCTGCTCAGTGGATATTTTTTGGTTTTCAGACCAACTCCCAGAGATGCTTGCATGGGAAGATCAGATCAGTGGTTTCTGAAGTACTCAGACCAGCCTGTCTGGCACCAACCATAATGCCACGTTCAAAGTCACTTTAATCACGTCTTTTGGCAATTGTGATGCTCTGTTTGAACTTCAGCTTGTCATCTAGAACATGTCTACGTGCCTAACTGCACTGAGTTGCTGCCATTTGATTGGCTGCTTAGATATTTGTGTTAGTAGGCAGTTCAAAAGGTGCACCCAAAAAAGTGAAGGAGTGTACATAGCAAGAAAAGGCAAATGTTTAGATGCTTAGAAAGGCACAGCAGTGGTGAGCTGTGCTTACAGTTACCTGTTCAGGAAACTCCTCTCCAACCAGAGACATGATGAGAGATGTCTTCCCCACTTTGGCTGTCAGAGAAGAAAATGAGAGGATGAAAGGCGCTAATCTAGCTCGTATTTTGATAGCACCTAGTTATAAAGTAGTTATTATGCGGAGTGACCGCTTCATAGCCCACTTAATTGAAACGTGTTCACTCAGAAGAAAGCATGATTATATAAAAGACATACTATTGTTTGGCAGCTAACTGTTACTCTGTTTACCTTTAGTTAGTTTATATGGCTCCTTGATGACTGTATCGACCGTTAGAGAGTACTGATGTGTTAGCTTACCTAACTCAAAGCAAACTTTCCAAACTAACAATAAACGATCAATGAAATATACTTATATTTTGCACAGTATGGCTTAAAACTGTTCAGTCAATAAGATAAAAATACATAAAATGATAACGTTATTGCGATTACTCCGCGCTAGAATCCAGCAGCGCATTATTAACTGTAACTTTCCAGTCAAATATTTTAAGCTAGCGAAATATAAACGACAGACAGGAGTATATTGTACCAGCATAAAACATATATTTTTATATGAGTAACTTCTTTCCTTTTAAAGACACTTATCGCCTCTTGGCATCAGCAGTAACCCAGAACATATTCAACTAGAAGTCAAAAAGTTAGTTAGCTACGGCAGCTAATGGCTGCTAGTTGCTTAGCTTGTGCTCGGCTGTCAGTGTGAATGACTTACGTTCCCCCAGTAAAAGTATCCTGACGTCTTGCTTCATGTTTCCTCTCTCTCTGGAGAACAGTCAGACACGTCGCGGCACTAAAGTGACATCCACCATTCATTTGAATGTCAAATTTCTAGCTTAAAACAAACGTGTGCCACTCCACAGCGATATGCAGCCAAGGTGAAATCATATCTTTCCGGTTCACAGAGGAGACTGTGAAACCACGCCCTCTGCTGGGCACAGGCCAGGCGTTACTCACTGCACTGTTGTCTTTGGATTTACTGCACTGGATCAAGGTTTGTTTGCTCAACTACACACTGAAATCACAGGGAATACACAACAAGTGCAAACAAGAAAAAAATAATATCAAACATGATATGTGGTTTCACATCAATCTGTGTTCATCACTCCCAGTTTAGCATTTTTAAATCACATTTCATCCTCGCAAATATAAATACATGGAGCACATCATCGGGGTCTATATTTTAACATTTGTCCCATTTATTGCCAGTCAATACTATAATTAGAGAGTTTGCTTTTCATTAATTAGAATCTTATTTTTGTAAACAGAATAATTTGGGTGTATAGATGATTGGATTTTTTTTTTTTTTCCAGAAAAAACTGTTGAAAAGCCCCTGACAGAAGTGGTGACTAGTATTGGTAATTAGTGAGACTGTCATTGACTGGGAAGCCAGACTTCAAGACTTTGTCACAGAATATCGCTTGTGTGTGTCCTTTCATAGAAGGAACGCGGGGACAATGAGTACAACATATTCTGAGGAGGGCACCTGTCCACCTGTCATTCTGGTCCACAGCCTTAGTAAAAACATGTTGTAATTTTACACTTGCCTTTTATTTTCACACCAATGGAAAAATAGTAAATGCCAAGAGCTGTTTATCACTCATTTACACTAACACACATTCATACACTCTGTATGAAAACTCTCAATATATACATCTCTATATATAGAAATAACTAGACACACACAAAAGATCTTGAATTTAAAAAACATTATATTTCAAAAACATACATATAAAAAATGATTCAGTCGATAAACTTATGTGACAAATCTTTCAACAAGTCTTCCACAAACAACACCAGTTCCACCAAAAATATTCAACTGATTGAACGATCTAAGAAACAGTAGGGTTACATAAAAAAATAAAACCTAGGTGAAAAATAATGAGCCTGCACAGATCAGGTCAGAGGCCTCGCACTTCCCACAGCAGGATCTCATTATAAGCCACAGAGAAAAGAAGTGTCCCAGAGGGAGAGAACTGGCACGTCTGCAGTGAGTCGCTGTGCTGCAAGAAGTCCTGAAACCTGCCACTTGTTGACTTGATCAGCTTCAGCACTCGCTCTGATAAGACACGAGATACACAGCGAATAATTCATCACTGGCCAGAAGCCAACCAATGCAGCTTTAATGTTTTTACTGGAACCATGTGACACATTTAAAATATAAGCAAACAAATGAAAAAGAAAAAAACCTCAGCATTTACCATGTGATCCCACAGCTACAAGATGACTCTTAGAAGACAGGCTAATGCATGTGGCCCAGTGGGGGAAGGAAATCTTCTTGATTATCTGCAAATAGGAATAAAAACAGGCTTCACACACTGTCTGTGTGCAACATTTGCTAGTATACGTTCATAAAAAAAAAGAATAAAAAAAAAAAAGAATAATTAGAAGCACTAATGCAGTGAAGCAAAGAGAAAATGTACAGTGGTACCTGTTTTTTAGTGAGGCTATAAAAAGACAGCTCTTTCTCTACTCCGTAGCCGGTGTAAACCACCAGGCTGTGGTCTGCTGGGCAGAAGGAAGCCATGCTGGGGGGCAGGCTGTCACCCTACAACATATGGAAGGAACAAAAAATATTAGATGGAGACGGGTAAAAAAAACCCTGTTTCTTTAAAATGGAAAATGTTTATTAATTAACAAGAGAACTTAAACTCATCATATAAATATGCCTGATGTAGCCACACAGACTCATTTTCATCTGCAGTCGTTGGCTAGTTGATAGCATATTAAATTCGTCAACAAAACAGAGCCATGTGAGCAGAATTAAAGACAGAAACACATGTAACGCAAAGCACATACCCAACATTTCTCTGGTTACCGAATTAGAAGCTCGACTGCAAAAAACTTGTTTTCTTGAGGCATATTTTACAGTCACCTCTGGAAAGCGCTCTGAATGTACATTACCTTTGTTTAATGTACTCATTAAGAGGAGGTGGAGGGGCAGAAGAATCCTGCTTCTTGGTTTTAACATACAGATACATCCTCGTATCATCAGCATATTATTAGCTCATCATTGTGTCATCTGGCAAGTTACTGTAGGAGGGCAGTTTTTTTTTTTTTAAACAGGTTACAACTAATATTTTTTCCCTTTCACTGTACAGAGCAACACAATCTTTTGTTTACAGTGCATTACTCACTAAAACTCTGTGCATATTTAAAGTCTAAATGTACTTCAGTCCTGTGCTGGTAGGATTTATGCTCAAGCATAAAATGAGGATGAGCAAAAGAAATACAGCCCTTCAATCCTACATTGGGGTTGAAGGGCTCTCGCTATGCTGTTGGAATGTTTTTGCAGACACTGCAAGCCAATATAGAGTTCTATATAGTTCTGTGTGACCCTGTTTATGCCAGTCCAGCTGTAGCAGCAGTTTCTATTTATGCACTTATCAAAAATTGACTTCATATATTAGCTGCATCAGAAACTTGACATCCCCCCCAAAAAAACCAAAAACCCCCAAACAAAACAAAAAGCCATTGAAGTGACATTTCAACTCATTACTATGCACTGTTACTTAAAATACCGATTGTACCGTGAAATGGGCGGGAGCAGGAAATGACAGCCAGTCTAGCAGATTACACTTGTCCTTCATCCAGTCGGCAGCCCACACACTGACGCGCCTGTCAGCGCTCGTGGCCAACCACAGGTCATTTCCTTCCAGCCCAAAATTTTCACACTGGGGTTGAGAAGATAAAACAGTGTCAGAAAGGTACTGATGAAAGAAAAATGGTTTTAAGTATCACTAAAGTTAGACGTCTTGCTTTTAAATAGTTTCACACAGGATCATTAACTCTAGCTAATATATTTCTGTGTATAAGAAGCAGGGTTCACTGAGGAATTTTAGTGTTTCTCTCACTGATTAATACTGACCATAGAGTTTATTACCAGTTCACATTTACATCTTCAGCTTCATTTTCACACATGCAGTGGGATTTGCAGACATTACCCAGAGGAGTGACAATGCACATACCCAAATGAATCAGACTTCGCTTTAGCACAGTCTATGTGATGTCCAGTTAGGCCCAGTTAGGTGTCAACAGTGCAGGTAATTAAAGAAAGTGTGTGGGTTATGTGTCCTGCCTGCACGTTGTACCTACATCAGTGTCGCGCAGGTGTGAGAACGTGTGCTGTGGGGTCTATGAGCAACATGTGAGTCTCTGCAGAACTTTAAACTTAAGGATGAAAATATCCAAAAAGGAATGATTCAGAACACTGTTTTGATTCTGTGACTGGTTCTATCGAAACGACCTCAGCTGCAGGTTGTTTATATATCATTTTCATATATATTGCTTAATCTCTTGTGGTTGGTTTCCAACATCTGCCACGGTTTCTGTTGTTCTGACTTCAGAGAGCTGACCTGTTCAATCACACACTGGATTGTGGTGATCATCGCTCCTTTGTGGTCCTTTATGACTCGAATAGTTGCTCCATTTACCGGGCTGCTGACGGCTACCAGACCATTCTTCCCAGCTGAAAGGATCACATGACCTGTACAGTGGGGGACAAAAAAAAGTTCCAAAGCTACAACTGGATGAAACATTAAATTTTACTTCCAGAACAGTAATGCACAAAAGAGCAAGTCCTTCCTGTGAGTATTTTCACTGAACAAAGTGACGTAGCTGAAATATATTATCACACTCTTATTCCTGCAAAGCAGATAAAATGTAAATACACTACATTCAGCTCTCCTCTCTCACCATTAGCTGAGTACTGGATGGCAGAGATAGCCACGTGATGGGGATGCAGCTTCATCTCCATCTCTGTTGAGGCGAGCCGAAAGATCCTTACAGTCCCGTCACTGTATCCCCCAGCCACGTACGTGCTGTCTGCACTGGAAAAAGGGCTCCAGCACACACAGTCACAAGCCTGATGAAGACATGAAACAAATGCATGAGCTGCTTATTAATTTTCAGCTTCAATAATTCTGTGATATTACTGAGATTAGCATCGATGCCAATGTGTTCATTACAGTTTTGCTTTGATGCTTTCAGTTGGTGTAGAAACTATCCAACATGATTCTTGTGGCAAAATCCCCTTTGAGTGTACTCACTCACCTGGTTGAGCACCTGGAACTGCACCACCAGCTCATAGCTCGAGGTTGACCACACCCTCACGCTGCCGTCCTCGCTGCAGGTGGCAAAGTGGCTCTCGTCAAAGCTAAACGCTACGTCATTCACCTGGAGAGCAGAGAACACACAGAGACGCAAGTGTTTTCTCTAGCCTGAAGATAACATTCAACAAGCAAACACAGCATCCTCAGAGATCTTATTAAGACATTTCTGGCATTTTCTTGCTACAGGTTCTGCATATTTTTTCACAACAGCCCATTCTGTTGTATCAGGCGCAGATTATTATTGTGATTAATGCCTGCTGTGCATCTCTCTTAAGAGAGAAAAAAGGCTTATAGAAAGACCAAAAAATAAACAAGAGAACAGCTGTGGGAGGTCAGATAAACAGACAAATCAATATGTAAACTGAACGTGAATAACCAAAAGCAATGTCAAAAAAGAAGCATTTAATAAAAACTGATCTGATAATGTCAGGCTTTTCACAGTCTACTCTTTGTTCTGTGGACAGATTGCACTTACTTAATGACAGGCAGCCTTTGAATTTCATAAAGAAGCCAATTAACTAATCATTAAACCCTTAATAATTTTATATTTTCCGTTCCTCTGAACTCCAGGGAGTCATTTTTATGCTTTTGTCTTAGAACTACCAGAATCTCCAAGTCTCTAATGCTTTATAATCATTTAAGTGTTAATTTTGTTGAGGTCTGTTATTTCTTTATAATTTTTCTGTGTTCAAACAGGATTATGGACTCTATCTATTAGCAGGAGAGGCAGAAAGGTTTTCTGCTGAGTATAAAAGAGATAATGGTGGGCTAATTTATTTGAAATGAAGAGGAAATGATTAATAGTCTTCAACATCTGAGCTTGAAGCACTTTCGATTCTTATCATACATGGACTGGATCTGTGAGGGGTAAAATCAGCAGCTTGGATTGATTATACCTGCAGCTATACAAATATAAAGAAACATTTTCTAAATGAAAAAGGAAAAGAGTGTCAAGTCGACATTACAGAGAGCCTTCTGTAAACAACACAGGACACATCAGCTCTATAACAAATCAGTTTTTATAATGATGCTATGTGCAGTTGTATATTTTAACAGTCACATTCATTAATACACATTTAAGGTATAACATGCAATCAGCCCACAAGAACATTATTATTTCTGTGTCACGAGCTAATGATTCCTAAATGTCACACTGGTACCTTAGTTTTGTGGCCGCTGACCAGTCGGATGTTGCTGTTATCTGACCAGTTGATGTACCAGAGGGTTCCTGCCGTGGTTCCAACAATCCCCATGTCCATTGTGTTATCGAACGATGCACTCACTGTTGCCCCATCCAGCATTATCTCTTGCGCCAACACCACTGCTGTCCCACTGAAGCACAGACAGAGGTGCTCATAAGCACTGATCCACCATTAAAGTAGAGACAGGTCTCTGTTTTATTCTTTACCTGGTTCTTAATGTTTCAAAAAACACGACAGAGCATTATGCAGAGAAAGAGGTCAGCTTATAAGTGAACCACGAAGTGAAAAAGAAATCTGCATAAATACTGTTTCTCATTTTTTGTTCTTATTCATAACACAAATAACACTGCTCACTGTTAGAGACAGACAGCCAATGACAACCATTTTATTAAGCACATTTTAAGACAACTGCCCAGATAACTTATTTTTATGAAGACAAAGGATAGAAAACAGACCTAAAGTGAAAAGGGGGGAATGAGTTGGCCCACAGTGAAGGAGAAGTAGTCATGAAATGTTCTGCAAATGTGGAAAATATTTCAAGACTATCCAATGATGACAACAAACTGGCTGAGAGAATGGCAAGTATGTGCAAAACAACTCGAATGTCAGGCAACTTGAAGAACACTAAATTTTAAACATGGTTAATTTACAAGGTTTCTCTTACTTGCACATTTCCACATGAGTTATTTTACCATGCTCACACCTTCAGAATTCTTCTCTTGACTTACAATACTGAATCAGAGGAAAACCGGCAAAATCTGTCCATAACCTGTGAACTTTTTACCTTTTACTTGGTTGTTTTGCACACACTTGACAAACATCTTTTCTTCCTAACGCTTTCCCCCTCTTCTAGAATTAAAGAGACCTCTGGGATGAGAGATGAAAGACCATTTCTATTCTTTTCTAGAGCTCAAGTCGACCACAGACACAGACTTATGCTCTTCTACCCATTATTTACAAGTCAGTAATATAAAAATATAAAAATACAGAATTACCTGTAAATCTATGCTATGATTATGTTATTGCTCCTGCAACATACACCCAGACAGTGCAATGGATGAAAGCAGTAAAACAGTTAAACATTATTTACCTTTTGCCCTGTATTCTCGTTAGTAAACTGACTGAGGATTGTATATTTGTATTAATGAGATGATATAATGAGACAGGAGGGATCATTCAAAATTGAGCAACAGACCTGTCTTCCACACCTCTGCCCTTTTCCTCAGCCTTCAAGCTCTGAACCGCTTCTACCTCCCACAGTCGCAGCCAGCGGGTGTTGCTGCCTGTGAGGAGGCGGTTTCCTCGACACAGCAGCACACCTACACCAAGAAAACACATCAATTCAGTTTCAAGTGGCAGAAGCTGTATATCCAAGATATCTCTATCTAAGCTGCACTAGTGATGCTGTTGTGTTTTTTTCCTGTGTGGTGAAATGTCACGCTATCATGAACACATGGAGGATTTTGCCTATTTGTACCAATTTCTCCTTCGTCGGCTTCCCAGGTCATTAAGCAGCGCTGCGTTCTAACATCCCAGGTGCAAACATGTCCTCGGTTTGTGCCGGTGAACAGGAAGTCATCCATGTGGTAGCAGAGAGCCGTCAGCTCCACATCACCCACCTCTGCTGGTGTTTTCACCCTCTGGACCTATATGGGTAAAGGAAAAGTCAATCTTCATGTAAGTAAAGTAAAATCTTCACCCACTTCAAAACTAAATGCATTTCTTTTACATTTCAATGATGGCTACATTATGTGGCCCAAAACTCCTGATCAGGTAAGAAAATCTTATTGTGTGTGTTTATGGATTTTTTGTGGTCGTTAACCTTGAGGTCTGCATCCTGGCCCTGTGTGTGGAGAAAGCAGAAGTATACCCCATCGGTGCCCACGCAGGCCATCTGACTGGCTGCTGATGGGCTGAAAGCAGCATCGTGGACTGGTCCTGACACCCTTACACTTGACAGCATCTGGAAGTTCCTACTGCTCCACAGAGCCACTTCCGGGTCAGAGAAGTCTCCTGTGTAATGGTGAAGAGTCACAAGCCAGTAGCAGTTATACGATTTGCAGCAGATGAGACGATTGCTGTCAGCTACTTTATCAAGTATAATACGGAACAAACACAAAGAAAAGAAAAGTTCAACTGCAATCGGATACGACACTGACCAACAGAGAGAAAGAAACAATCATCCCTGGAAAACGCAAGACACTGGACGGCGCCGCTGTGGTAGGAGACACTGCGACGACATGTTCCACTCTGGACGTCCCAAATGGAGATAAGGCTCCTGCTGGAGTTAGTGCCACCAGCTGATGCTATAGTCTGAGAATGAAATAAAGACACAAACAACCCAATACACAGTTGATTCATATTGCTGACAGTTACATCATATAGCTCTCTGTGATGAAAGTATTACACTCTCGGAAAAACACAACAAAAAATGACTGTCACATTGTTGTGGAGGAATTTTGACCTACTTTACTTTACAACATTGCTTCAGTTGATTGAGGTTTGTGGGCATTTGTTTGTGCACAGCTCTCCAAACGGTCTTGCTTGAGGTCAGGTTGAGGTCTGGACTTTGACTGTGCTATTGTGACGCTCTGATTGCTTTCTTTTTCAGTCATTCTGTCGTAGATTTGCTGCTGTGCTTGGGATCATTTCAGCCAGGCTGTAGCTGCTGTCCCCACATTTTACCCTAGAATACTTTGATAAATAGAGGAGTTCATGGTCGACTCAATGACTGCAGGGTTCCCAGGTTCCTCTTGCTTTTGTCAGGCCAAACAACAGTTGCCTTCTTGGATACAAAGCAAAGAAGTGTAATCTTCTAGAAACTTTTCATATAATACAACTCTAGTTCCCTATATGTGCATTCATTTTAATTAAATATAATTATCAATCACTATTTGGCTGTGGTCACTTTCCCTCTTGTTTCTCTTTGATTTTATTAGAGAAGCCTTTTCATAATGACCAGGAGTGTTTGGTTTCAGCACACAACTAAAAAATGTGGTTATTTTGTACCTTGATCATAGCAGACCACACCTGATGCTCCACCAGTCATTTCATATCAGATAATATTTCAGATAACATACCTGTAGAGTTTGAGTACTGAGTTTCGAACTAAATTTTTTTTTACCTGTGCATCATTTGTAACCGCAAGGCACGAGATCTCTTCTCTGTGGCCCTGCAAGTGTCTCTGACTTCCTGTATGAAGATCCTCCACGACCACCACACATCCGCAAGAGTATGCAAATAAACCTGCAACGGAAAATAACTGCTGGGTTTAAGCAATGCTATACTAGGTGGCTCGTTTTAAAAGCTGCTATGAGTAGAAAAGTGTTTCGTGCATTTGATTTGAAAGTTGGATTTTTACTCAAGTTTCAATAGTAGTAGCCAGTGTGCTTTAGGTTACTTTTATTTGTTTGATCAAGCTTAAGTTCATACCATAACTCTGATGTCACACAATATTTTCAGTTTTACTTTTATGTTTTTCTTTCAGAATATCATCTTAACCTTGGTCGGGGCTCCACACCATGTTGCCACGCCCATTGCCATTGTAGCCAATCACTGCTTTGAGCCTTATGCCTTCTTCTTGTGCTTCTGGAGCTACAACAGACTAGAAGAGAGAAGAAAATAAGACAGGACAGCAAATCTAAAGAAGCATATTGTGGCTGCAGTGTCTGTTTACCTGATCAAGTGATGATGTCTTGAAACGTGGGATAAAGTGCTTGTAACAGTCTGGACGTACTGGCTTCTTTTGTTTCAACTCAGCTGAAAGGCAAAATGGCACCAATTTAAAAAACAAAACAAACAAAAAAATGAGAAAGCTAAACAACAGCAATATAATACCAAAACCCCCCAAAACATTGCATTTACAAGTGTCCATATAACTGCTATTTAGGGGAGAACCGTTGATCAGATCTGTCACTTTGAGGAAGGAGACAGCAGGTCTGGGATCAGAGGAAAGACCTGAACCAGTCTCTGGTGCTGATGCAGTTGGGATTGTCTTTGCTGGGGTGTCACAAGAAAACAAGGACCCCAAATCTGAGTGAGACAGAAAAAAACTGTTGCTTTAAAAGCAAACTTGACTGTATTAAATTTACAGATTATATGACAAAAATTATCAATGGCAATAACTCTTAACAACTTAAAATCTACAAGCAGATTGATTATCAGTTTCTCAGAGCAAACCATCAGTATAAGACTGTGCACAAAGTCCCAGACTGATCAGCTAATCATACAGTCCACCACAGACAGGAACTACAAGCGGAAGCAGACGAACAAAACACAAATTTACCTCGGTGTCCAACCCGGTCAATGCTGCTGATGTCCAGTCGTGGTGGTGGTGAGGAGGGGAGCGGCGCTGTCTTTCGAGGCATACCGTTGGACAATTGTATATCATCAACTTCAGTGTCTGTTAAGTTGTTATATAAAATTGCAAGACCAACTATTTATTTCAAATTGGTAAAAGCAAAAGAATGAGATGCATTTTGCATCATTAAAGCAAGACTGAACTGGAGCAAACTAAATATGTCACCTGGTTTCGGAGCGTAGCTTATTTTGAAAGGTGAGCTGTGAGTGAAGACAGAGACAAATAAATATGAACCAATATAGGTTATAAACATTTGTTAAGAAGACTCAAGAGTGATTATTACCAACTGTGAGCTGTAGAGTTTACAGGATTTGCCAGGAAGTCCCAAAGAAAAATGGCGTCCCCGACTGAGATCACTCCCAGTTGGTCAGGGGTGAAGCTAAGCTGCCGAATAGGATGACTGTGGCCTATGAACATCTGGTAGAAATGAACACATTTAACTTCACAACATTAACTCCTAAAACATCAGCCTCCTACTACTGTCTGTTCTCTACAGCTGACATAATTTCTACAATCCTCATCAAAATTAGTGCAATGTGACCTGTAGTCACTCAATACTTGCAAAACTATAACTACAATCAGACAATTGTATGAAATAATATGATCCATTACAATAAAATCTTTTAGAATCCATTAAAACACTGACATAATAAGCCTTCTTTAGACTTTTTCAACATGTATGATTATGTCACCCGTACTTGTAAAATAAGGCAGCAAGCACGACTTTATCAAACATTTAGTAATACTTTATAATACAGTCCATGTCTAAGGGATCATTTCCTTTTTATCAAATGGTAAATCAATGTACCTTAGTTTGAAAGTACAGCATACACTTAAAGATAGATACACGAGAATAAGGGAATAACAAGTCAGGTTTTTACACACACACACACACACACACACACACACACACACACACACACACACAAAACAAAATTACTGTAAGTAATTTCAAAAAAGGCCAAACAAGTTATGCTGTAAGCAACTTTAAGCACTACATAATTTCTTGATAATTTTAGAAAAAAAACCCATATTTTACAGTTTTACAAGTACAACAGTGTACTTTTCAGGGCGCGGGCCATATGATGGCGGGGTTTAAACTTTCCTAATTTCAAGGTGTTTTACTTTTGAAATTTACATTTGAACAGTGATTGTGAAAGAAAATAAATAAGTCAGACTTGGCTCCATCACTATAAGGTCACACGGTGATGCAAATGTTGATGCTATTATTTTCTTTCTTTCCATTTCTAAGTGAGAACAGTCCTTATCACATTTATATTGGTGAAATAAAGGCACAAGTAATCCACTCCTTGATGTGACACACACAAAAGTATGGTGTGTATACAATTTAAAATGCACCTACATTCTAATTATTTTCTTGCTTTCTATAAAAACCTGGCTTGTTATCCTCTAATTCTGGTGTGTCTACCTTTAAGCACTTTTTAGGTAAAAATTATAATGTAATTTGAAATAAAATACATTTAAATTCCATGTAATTGTATTCATCATTATTATATATAATCATATTAAAATTACACCCTTTGTCATGAGCTGTATTGTAAAGTTTTACCAAGTACTTTAGTTGATAATATTTGTTCTAAAGAGTCTAAGTTACTCTTTTGTTGACTACCTGTGAGTTAATATCAAGCTGCATGTTATAATCCCACACTTTCACAGCGTTGTGTCCGGCTGTCAGCAGGAAACGACCATCGTCACTCACAGCCAGGGACGAGCAGTAGTGTTTGTGCACTTTAGACAGCTGTCAGAAAAACCGAAAAACAACACTCAGAAACAAAGAGATACAAACTGTGTTCATAAAACGATACAATAATATCTTAGTTACTATATTATGACAAACTTCTAAGCTTCTTGTCTTGTAGCACCATATATCTCTAAAGAGAAAACCAACCCCAGGCATCTCCCATGTTTCTGTCTTAAGCAAATACTCAGTCTTGGAACCACTCAACAAGTAATTCATGGATTTTACAACAAAGCTGTTGTGAACAGTTACCTCTCGGAGGAGGCGGCCTGTCTTGGTGCAAACCCAGAGGATCTTATTACCAGATGTGGCAACCAACAAGTGTTTGGTGGAGGCCGGAGGGAAGCAGACCTTCAGGGCAGAATCCAGACGGGGACTCTCTACATCCAAAATACTCACATCTACATGTAGCAGCTACAAAAGAAGTTATGTGTCAGTGTGGACAGGGTAAGACAGAAGAACCCAGACTCTAATGCTCAAAGTGAAAAGTGCAGATTGTACGGTGTGAGAGTTGACCTCATCAAGAGTCCGTGCGTCAGCAACGGTGACAGTGTACTCTGAGGGACCGACAAAAGCCAGGCAGCGACTGTCGCTGCTTACTGTGAGCGCGTCTGGAGCGCGCTCAGTGCCTCGAGCCACCACATTACCTAACCGAAAAGGTATAGAGTGTCAAGCCAGCTTATATTTGTAATTTAAAATAGTGTAAGTAATTGACCATGTTCAACCAAATAAAAAACATTATCTACATAACACAGTTGTTCCTAGTAGAAGTGCAATGAATGAAAATCAGCACTTTTGTTGCAATAAAACAAACGTTGGAGAAAAAACTAATCCAAAGGAAAAGAAAAGAATAACAGCTTTTAAGCTTTGTGGGCAGATAAATCCAACATGTGGCTCTGCAGCAGCCTGCAGCAGAGGGTAGATAGACATAAGAGTCCAGTTTAACTACACTTTTTCTAAAACTAATAACCAAACTAAAAGTCTGGTTTACGTGTTATCTTATAGGCTTTTAAAATTAAACAGTACATGTTATGGCACAGTGAGTTATTCCCATTTGATGCTGTGTCTGCAGAAAAGTTCTACTTATGGGTAACATATGGTGTACTAAGAATAACTTGAAGTGGTTGTTTGTATACATACACACAACTTTGATGACACTGTGCTCTTCCTCAGAGGAATTATAAAGTGCCAGAGACCCCTGTGAGTCGGCGCTGTACATGAACTCGCCGTCTGGAGAAAAGGCAAGACCCACCACTTCACCTCTGTGCTGCCTGTGTAAAAATAAATACATATAAATGGAAAAAGCTTCTTCACTGCCACCGGTGCCGACTCCGGGCTAGTTAAAACGTACTTATGATCCGCCAGCAGCTTGGCACTGGAGATTGCAAAGACTCTGACCATGCCAGAGCTGAAACCACAGGAGAAGATCTGCTCCCCCGGATGGAAGGCTACTGAGCAGGGGCTGTCTTCAGATACAAAATCATACAGCTGAACACAAGACAAGAGAAACATCGCTCTGATCAATAAATGTGCTACTGGTAATGGGGACAGTTTCTGTATACTTGTTTTCTTTTTTAGTTAGACCTGGTGGAGGGAATCCATATTCCAGATTCGCACTGTGCCATCAGAAGAAGCTGTTGTGAGATGCCGATGAATGCCGTTGACGCTGAAGCCGAGCACAGTGTCTGTATGTGACCTCATCAGTGTGTTGTAACCACGGCTGCTCACATCAAGGAAGCCCAGGTTACCAGTAGAGGTGGCAGCTAGGACGCGAAGGCTATCAAATGAGATTAGCGCCGTGCTCACAGGTCCCTCGTGCTCTGGAAAAATACAAATAATGTACATAGCCAGCTATTTTTAAACAGCCCAGGATCACCAACAGTTAGCCACACTAACAGCAGAAAATGCCATAGCTGCTGTACTCCTTGATGGAGAGCCTGTAGAGGTGGCTGCTTCAAATTCAAATCCGCTCATACACCGAAACTCCTGAAGACGGAAAGTGAGTGTATCGAGTTCACAGATTTCTCATATCAGGCAAATACTGCTCATACTCTTAATTTAAACACCACTAAAACAGAGAGTACACTTAAAGCTTAGCTCAACCTCATCCATCCATCTACAATGTCATCAAAGTAGTGAGAATGTTTTAATTCAGTTATCTAATGTGTGTCTATAACATTAGTTAAATCAGAAAGGTCTGAGAAACAAAAACATAAATAAATCTTACCCATCAAAGCTCTAAATATTCATCACCTAAAGATTAAATCACTGCCTCTGGTAACTGTTAGCTACAGGTGAATGTTAGGCCATCTCATGACTGCGCCTACCAGCTTCCAGGAAGACTGTAGAAAAATCAAAGGGCCAGAGCCGCAGGAAGCCATCTTCAGAGCCTGTGGCGCAGAATGATGAGGACACACTGATGCTGTTGATAGCAATGCCTGGACCTGGGATGGGACGAACACAGTCACATTATGGTCGTTTGACTTATTTTTTCAGGTGGGGGTTAATCATGTAAATTATCAAATGTTAAATTGAAGACAAGTTAAGTTTAGATAATGTCACCTGAAGAGAATCACGACTGTGAATTCTAACAACCTACCTGTATTAAAAGTCCATTTCTCTCTGCGGTCAGCATGTTGCGTCTGTGCAGGTAACAGCCTCCTCACGTTTTTAATAACAACGCTGCTGTAGTCTATTTCAAAGATATGCCCACTCCGAGTGCTGGCGTATCTATGGGGAAGAAGTTACAGAGCGAACATGTTCAGTGGAGTCAGATTCGTTTCACACTTCTCCTGAAGTTAAGAAAACCCGCGTGCTGATTTGCTCGCTCACAGTGTTCGATCATCAAGATGCTGCTCATCAGAGTTTCCCTCCTCAAAGGCCACATCTGTGAAATCCAGTGTTTGGTATTCATCCAGGTTGACTGGACAGGAACGCAGTGTGCCATTCCGCACTCGCCACAGACGAATATTTCCCCGACCGCATGACACCATCCTAAAAGCAGCACACATGCAGATTTTCCCATTGTCTCCATTCTCAACTACAGTGCGATACACTTAATTTTTCACACATTGCTTCTGCATTTTTATTTGTTTTTAATAAATAATTAATGGCAGAGTGTACTGTTGTTCATCTGAGGTTGAATTGTTATAAATGATGAGTCGATTGGTTGAAACTGTCTTTGCGGAATATCTCACTCCACAATGAAGTCTTCATTCTTGGGCTCTTCCTCACAATCCCCACAACACTGTTTGCAGTGTGACTCTTTGCATGCCTGCATTTAAATCTGATAAACCTTCACCTGTTTGCAGTTTATGAAGAGCTTCACAAGATCCACATGATGTCAGCACTAGAGATCAAACTGATCAACCTTCAGAGGACAGTGTCCTCAAAGCTTCCAACAGCTGAGAGAGTGACAATCCATTCGTTGCAGACTAATAACATGATGCTATACAGTATGGTAGAATGTGTGATTTAACATTTACACAAGTGCAAATGGTAAAACACACATATGCAGTACGGAGGTACCTTGTATCGTCAAAGAAGGCGACCTTCATGGTGTGAATGTCCACATCTGTGTGCGTTTTGGCCAAGATGGACACCTCTCCACCTTTGCTAACATTCAGAGTGTTCCACACCACAACCATCTGTGAAATAACACACAGACGCAATCACCCGACAGCTTTGCAGAATCAGACTCCAACAAGAAGAGCCATTTATAGCCTGATAAAAATAAAGTGGGTCAGTTTGGGTTAATATTATTAAAAGCTTCTTAGAATTGTTTCATCTTGATCTAACGACCTCTGTGACTCTACATCTAGAGATAATTCTTTTCATACATGGATTTTCATAAGATTTGAATGAATGGAACTCACTGTTTTATTGTGCTTATCTTTACCAACTCCACAGAGAATGCCACCGCCGTAGGAGAAGCTTCAAAATAGGAAGAGATGAATAGAAGAAAAATCTAATTTAACAAAACAAGGTTTTTAACAAACTTACACGTTATTGTTCTGTGTGATTGCAGTCGGTTACCTAAGACAGGATAACGAATGTGCATGAGTCCTGAACATGGCCACACAGTTTGCTTTGTGATAGTTCCACACCCGAACTACACTGTTGTTGCCAGTTTGCGCTGAGGCCAGGAGGGTTGTGTTACCATTAAAAGCCAGCGCAGACACCTACAAAGACACCAAGTGTAATATTGAATTTTAAGTATCTTATTTTGGATGTTTCACATTGCTGAGTTGGAGCAGGACACCGGATCTCATTTACTTTATCGGTGTGGCCGATGAAGAATCTCTGCTGGTTAGAGGATATCTTCATAGAGACGATAATTGCATGGCACGGATACACCACTTCATCGCCAGATTTGGACCACAGGGCCTACGGTGCAATGAAGTGCAGTTATTAAAATTTTTTTCAGGATTGATGGTTATGCGTTTTATTTAGGGGTTTAATTCCAGAGAACCATACACATTTAAAAGTAGCTCCTCCAAAGCCGATGATTCGATTGAGCCTGAGAATCGGATCTGGGAGCAGCTTCTAAAAGAAAGAGCAGAAAAAAAATGCTAAGATTTTAGAAACAAACCACGTCCTGGCGGCTGTTTTCGTTTCAATCTCCACCCTTTTACCTGCTGTTTGGCTTCTCTGGACAGTGACAGACGCATAGGCCGTGGAACAGGAGTGCACACAAACTGTAACATAACAAGGTCGACAGGTTTTCTCAAGCTCACACACAACTGTACAAAGAGCACTGAAGGACAAATACAGCAGAATGTACAAAGAATAGAATGTGCTATATAACAGGGCATCCTAAGCTTGGACATTTATTTTAATAGGAGGACTGAAGCATCACCTCATCTTCACTTTCTTCCCCACGTTTGCTCAGGCCTTCCTCAGCGTGCACATACACATGAACTCCACCATCATCAGCCTCAGAAGGCGGCCTGGACGCGAGTTTGTGTGAACCGGAGGATGCCAACAGATCATTCTGGTGAGTGGAGACTACACCCAGCTCAGGTATGCTGGCCACCACAGGGGTGTTATTTCTTGATAGCTAAGAAGAAAATAACATATATAGAAAGATGTACGCTTAAAAAAAAAAAAATCATAAGCCTCCACCTAATTATATACTTGGAGTGAAAACTGGTCCAATTGAAAGTTCTCTCTGCTTGGACCAATTTCTTCTTATTTGTGTGTCTATACTGTATGTGTAAAAATGACAACCAGTACAGCAAACGCTCTCAAAGTATTTTTACTAATGACCGTCTAAAGTGAGAAATGAGGAAAAAGGGGCTTTTAAAAGTGGTCTGGTTACATCTGGTTACAATGCAGGAGTTTAAATCTGTTTTAAAGGGTGAGAAAACAGTTCATTTGGTCAGAGTGACTGGTTTTGATGTTGCTCATGTAGTGACCTGTTACTGCACATGATTCAGATGTTTGCCTGTACTGAATGTCAGCTGTATCTCTTTTCTTCACATGTTCAATGTAATATTTATTGTAATTTATGCCGTTCTCCTGGCCTGGTCTCTCTTTAAAAAAGGATTCTTAATCTCAAAGATACATATTCCTTTATTTATCCAGGTAAAAGTATCTATACCGTACTATTCACCATGGAAGGAAAAATGTGCTAAATGTTATCAGTCTTACTAATTTTGGGTTGGTGATCTGGTGGATGAGGGACACACGATCTTGAACTGGTTTGCTGAGGCTGGGAGTAGACCCTGGAGAATACAATGGAAAATGGAAACCAGTCATCTACGATACATTACTACTGGTATTATTACCTTGATGAACACAAGCACCTCAGATTCCACATCCCATGAATCAGGCATGTAATATTGAGCCAGTAGTTTCATTTTCTTTGAGTTAAGACTTAATTTAACACCAGAAAGAAAGAACCGATTTAAGCATAATTGTGTTTTGAGGTGAGGCGAGCTCTTTCTTCAGTATATTTGGTGACGAGTGTCCTTTTCATTACTTACGATGCTCTGACTGTGGACTGCCATTCTGAATGGAGTCAAACGGTAACTTTGTACCTTCAGAGGGAAACCTGTTGGGTTAGGAAAAGTTGAATGACTTTGTAGCAGTGGTAAAGGCAGATAACATCTGTATTAAATCAATAACAATTTAGGCTGCAGATAGGTGTAAATATTTCTAAAATCATCACAAAAGGAAAAATCCACCCTTAAGACAGTATTCAAGTACATGTCCACATATTGAGAGCCTAAATGACTTTGCAAACAAAGAAGTTGTTGATATGGATTACAAATATTCAGCGTGGCTATGAGACTAATCTTTACCACTTTGCACCGAAATTTCAGTTTTTGTATCAAGAAAAGTGTTTTTTCTGGACTTTGCTTTAAACTGAATATCTATAGCTGTACCTGATGTAATCATACAGATCATGCCAGGAGCCTCCCTTGGGCACAGGAAATGACATCTCTCTGGGTATGGCACCTGTTCCCTGAGACGAGGTCAGACCCATTAACTTAGCTTGACTGAAGGAAACTCCTGTTAAAAGATAATAACAATGAATAAGCAATGACTGGGTTAAAGATTTTAAAAGCTTCAACATGTGTGTCTGTGTGCAGCTGTATTTCATCATCTTTGCTCGTTGAATTGACTGGTTTTGCAGTTTTCTGTTCAGAGACACAGAAAAACACTGTCCAGTTTTCTTTTTCATAACTTGATCTGGCCATTTTAAACGAAAAACAGCAGTTAAACAACTAACTGCACATATAAAATATATACATGTACAGTAAGACGTCCATTGTTTGAAAGTTTTGCCCTCACCTGGGTCTAGCAGTAAGTCACTGGTAAACATGTTTTTCACTGTCATGTTGGCACATAACTTGATATTCTTCAGGTGACTGTAGGAGCGGCTGAGGTAGTCAGAAAGCGTGAGCTGCAGGTCCAGCATCAGACACGTCCAGCGCACTGATGTAGGAGCTGGACCCACCAAACCTATATCAAATAAAAATGTGTGATTTTTACAAAGTAACAGTCCCTCTGTATTAAATAATACTTTTATAGGATTTCTAAGAGTCCACAAGCTCATTAAAAAAGCGTCTGAGGGCATAGCTCAAGTAAGCAGTAGGGTTGTTTTCTCATAGACTTCAATACAAAAGCAGAGATGGGGCTTCTTTATGAAACCAAACTGACACTCCTCTAAGTCAGCCCTTAGAAATAATGCTGATTTTAGGCATTTCTGCATTAGCTTCACTTTTTAGATCCTTCTTATACAATCTGTGCAATTACTGGAAATGGCTTAAGTATACCAGGCAGCGTGAGTGTGAATAGTTTTTACCCCGTCTTGCAGATTTAGCTGTGTTTTCATAAACTGAATCCTTTGCAGCTCCACACAGGAAAGGAAACTGAAGCCATGTAGCTGTGGACTTGAACTCTTTGAACGTGTTGGAAAAGGAGATACGGACAACCTGACCCTCCTATAAAACACAGCACAGAGAAAGAGGGAACGCAGTCTTGATTTCTCTGAGCAAAAATGAATGATATGCACAATGGATCATGCAGCCAAATAAGGGATGATACCCCTGCAGCGACATCTAGGTGGACCACAAAGTATTTGCCGGGGGTCGGCCTGAAGAGGAGGTAGAAGAAGCGTCCTGTCAGCCCCAGGGACTGGCTGCTGTTTTTGGGAAGCAGGATGAAGCTGTTGGCAGGAACAGGGCCCCTGATCCTGAACACCGGACACTTCAGTGTCTTATCCTGAGAGACGCAATGTTGGACAAAACATTCAAACAATTAAAATTCTATTTATCTTTAGAAAAACTAATCCTCAACCTGTGTGAGGAGACAAACTAGTCTTTACTGATTTCATAAGGGTAATTCAGGCAAGTGTAGTGTGTACAAAGTTACCGTGTATGCTGACACATCCCCCTCTTTTGTCGACCTCTTCCACTCTTCTACTCGGACATATTTGAATATGTTAACGTAGGGATGCTGCCAATCTGCACAATTAGAAAAGCTGGAGTTAGGTTTAACTAGTTATTAACAACGTTTGACTCTCGTTTAAAATCAGGGTTTCTGTCTCTCGGTCTTCGTTGTTGTATTTTATATGGATTTCATTCAAACCTTTAAAGTGCACTTTACCTTTGTAGGCCATTGATAAATGCAGCAAACAGAAAATCCACCTGTTGATATCCCAGTCTGGAAGTTAGCTAGCAAGCAGACAGTTAACTAAATAACCGGGAAAGTTCCTTCTGCCTTCTCCGGAGCTCAAAGCCAAACATAACCTTTTATTGTTCACATCATAAGATGCGGGGTTTTCCAGTTTTCCCGGTACCGTGTAAACAGCAGCTCGTTCAACATTTGATACATATCAAAGCTGTTATTTGCTTCCCGCTCCAGCCTCCGCCGTTGCCAACGACAGCACGACGGCCATGACGTCATGACGCTTACTAGCGGGTTGCTTCCTTCTTCTTCTTCTTCCCCCGGTTTCACATGGCAGTATGCACATGTGATCCCCCTTTCGGTACAGAGTTGTGTCCAGCAATGCACAATCTATATCCAAAGTAAATATACTGTATGTTCTATGAGTCTTTTCGATATCTATCGATCGCATTAATTTTTTAACAATTACTGCAACAAATTTAGCACATTTGCCTTCTTCCCATAAAGCAAAGCTGGGGTTTTCAATCCCTGTACTCCTGGGTGATAACGTTTATAGAAGAAAATTAATAATGAAAAAAGCAAACTATATTACAGGACATCTCGCAAAGATGACTCTACATCGAATTTCCGTGTATAACTGCTTTTTCTTTTAAGTTTGCGATCTAGTTTGTGACTTGACTTGATCGAACTGTTCTATTCTTTACTTCACAACAGTTTAGTTTACTCATCGGTCATATTTTACTATAAATACCTGGGGTCAGCCATCCAAAGCAAACATGAAGAAGTGAAGTAGAGAGGTGATGAAGAGAGTGCAGGCAGGGGAAAGCAGGTGGAGATGAGTGTCACAAGTGTAAAGAGTCAAAGGGAAGATTTGCAAGATGGTAATGAGACCTGAGTGAAAGCTATGATATATGATTTGAAGATGGTGGTACTTTCAAAAAGATGTGAGACAAAATTAGAGAGGCAAGGCTGAGATGGTCTGGACATGCACAAAGGATGCTGAAGATGGAGATGAAGATGAAGACCACAGACAAGGTTATAGATGGAGTGAAGGAGGACATGTAGAAGGTTGGTGTGACAGAGGAGGATGGTAGGGACAGGGTGAGATGAAGGCTGATGATCTGCTATGGCGACAACTAAAGCAACCAAAAGAAGAAGAAAGGTCTCATCAACCCATAAACAAATCTATTTGCTTGGCTGATGTATAAACTTTTTAGTAGAGCCGCTTTATTCACACATTAAAAGTGTCAGTAAAAACAAATATCCATGTAATCCTTATCCTGCTTATAACACTCATTTCTCATGTGATATCTCATGTTTTAACTCATCACTGTCACCGGTTTTTACAAAGTGCATCCTCATATTCACAGTTTTAAACATACAAACTACACTAAGTAGTGTCCAGCTGGGACTCAGGAGGTTTAGTGGATTATCTAACAGTAGGTGGTTCAATCACTGGCTCCTTAAGTGCACAAAGTGTCCTTGGGCAAAATACCGAACCCCACATTGCTCCTGATGCCGCCATCCAAGTGATATTTAGAACGTGCTGTATGAATGTGTCAGTGAGTGGGTGAATGAAGCTTGTAATATTTACTGTTCAAGTGTTATATAAGTACCAGTTCATTTACTATTCACCGAAAATGAAATGTACAATGAATGCAAGGCTGTATTCAGTCTGAATCTGTATTCACAACATGTGGGAGTAGCTCCACAGGGTCTTTAAGATGAATGAGGAAGGACACCTGCATTCCCTGTGACTTGTCCAATCCAATCGCATCCTGATCCACATGGCTTTGGATGTTGTCTTTCTCTAACTCTGATGGAAAGTGCTGTAAAGAAGCATGTGGTTGTGGAGAGGTTGGTGGCTGCTGACGCCTCAAAATGCGTGCACTACCAGGACTCAGGGAACAATCAGGCACCGGTTGACTTGCTGACACAAAGGATCCATTGCGCTGTGGCAATGGAAAAATTGTCTTCTCGAGGATCCAGCACAGCTAGTCACTGTCCACAGCATACAGTCTCTGTCGCCATTCTCCACCTGCCCACCTTCCTCTTTAGCTCTGCCTGCACCTGCACCCAAAGAGGATGATAACTTATTTAAGAATTAATGTTCTTTTTCATAAAGCTTCCGGCAGTTTAGACGTAAACTTAAAGCCCATTTGTTGTGATGTCATTAAAATTAGACTGTTAAGGATGCAAATCCTGCAACAGAACATTTAGAGTAAAAAAATAAAAGAATACAGAAACAATAATGCCTGTTTTTTAATTGTGATGTTGTCCCATCAGCCCTAAGAACAACGTCTCAACATTAAAAATATACACTTTTAAACTTATGGTTTAAGTATTTTGTCTGTTATTTACAAAATCACTTATAGCTAATAGTTATTAGCACCTTCTGAGAAAGAAATGAAACAACAAACCTCTTTATTGCCAAAGCAGTAGAGCACAGCCACCAGAAATCCCTGGAGACACCAGTTCATAAAAATAGTCCAGTTTAGTTTGAGCAAGATGTTCTTTGCTCAATGAATCAATTAGATCACATCTAGGCAGCTTTACTTTCCCCCCCCAGTGACACACATAAATTGATCAGCCACAACGTTGAAGTCTCTGACATGTGTTCAGAATTACAATGATCACGTTGTCACAGCTTTGGCCCCTCAGCACCAGTGTACTCCCTGACTTCTCATGTAATGCTGTGTGGCAGAGAAAGGACTTAAAATGCAGGCTTAACTCAAAACTCAGCTTTAACACAGAGCACAGCTGGAGTAAACTAACTGAACCACTAATGCTCCTGTCTGACTGACTGACTGACTGACTGACTCACACACAACATGAGAAGAAGTACGATGTCAACATGACAAGAAAGCAAGGGAGACTGAGGGCTTAAATACACAGAATAACAAGAGGATGGGCAACAGGTGGAAAGACAGCTGGAATCCAACTAATTAAACAGGAAGCAAAACTGAACATAATGCACATGAGACGAGGAACAGTCAAAGTAAAACAGGAAGTGACATACACAGTAAGACTCACAAGGATGTGAGCTTGACATTAGGACAGGGGATAAACAGACATGGAAATACATGACAGACCTGGGAGACAAAACACAGACTGGACATGAAAAAGGGAACATACATGAAATAGAGCAGTAGCCAAAAGTAGAAGATAACTAAAACTCAAAGAACATCAACAAACATAACAACTAAACATAACCATCTCAAAAGTCCAAACAAACTCAGAAACCTGGGCCAAAGACTCAGGACCACGACACGGAGGCGCCTTTCTGAGGTGAACAAAGCGTCCTGTCACACCATAAAAAAACTCCACTCAAGCATCTAGGGAAGCCTGATCATCAGAGGAGGAACTATCACGCACTTGGTTTTAACGTCATATCTGATCAGTGTGCCTGCAAAACCAGCGGTCACTCACAAGTTCTTGCCTACCTGAAAGGAACTGATAAAAAGTGTGAAGAACACTTTGATGTAGCGCAGAACGCCTGTCGTCTGCTCATCTGTAGCAAAGACGAAAATCACCTCATGAATTCCAAACAGAGGAATGAGGGTAAGAGTTGCCTTGGCGAGCCTAAAAAAATGCAAATAAAACAGATAGGTAACTTGTCCCACTGCAGAACTATGATCTGTCTATCTCTGATCCAGCTCACTAAACAAATGCTGAGAAAACTTGCCGAAGTTTGTAATCGGTGTAATGAGTTGGGTTGCTGGCTCGCAATTTGGAAAATATGACCTTCAGGATCTTCATGAAAATCAGAAAATTTATCTGTTGATCAGAAAATCATAATATGTATTGTTATTTATTCAGATGTATATCATGCAAAGTATTATGAGCCATGCAATATAAATGCAGACTTTTGGGACTATTTGCAGAAATCATCTTACAAGTGAAGCTAAAAGAACCGGGAAACGAATAATCCACCAGTAGTTCATGTTCTCATTGACAGCCCAACACCTAAGAAAAAAAGGTAGATAGATGTCACCACCCCTTCTCCACAATGATCTGTCACATGAGGACACGTCTGCACACTTACTCTTTGTTTTCTTTCAACATCTTCGCCACCACCCAGGGAACAACGAACAACAGTGGAGTTCCTAATGTGAAAGCATCAGAGATCACCGGGTTCAGTACTGCAGGTTTCAAGAATAAGTTTAAGAATCAAATAGCATGCTGTGTGTATTGTTCCATGGTATCCATATTATAAAAGCTCTCCTGCTGATGCAGAGCGTGCTTTGTCCTTTGAGTGCTAGAGTAAAGGCAGCGCTAAAGAGGAGCAGAGGCGTCGTGGTGACACATTTCTATTGTTCTGCAACATGTCAGCTTAAAGTACTGTCAAGATAAAGTGTTCTTTGACAAAAAGCAGATTTAACCCCTTGAATGTATGATTCTTTTTTTTACGAAGAGATGGAACTCACCCCAACCGAGATAGATGTAAAGTAGGTATTTGTTGCTGTCAATGAAGACTGAAGCAATAAGCACTGAGTACAGATAAATAGCCTCTCCGAAGAACCAATAATGATTGGCCAGGACACAGTACTGCATGATCACCTGTGCTATCCTGCAACCAACAGCAGCCTAAAAGAAATTGGAAAAAAAAAACCATAAAAAATACAAATTGCATATCAAAGGTCTTTGCATGGCACTTGTAAAATTTCTAAAAGTTGCTATTTTTCATAAAATAGTTTGCAAATTAGCCACCCATTTCCATGGGAGTGGTCTTTAAACATGCTTTACGTAATTACCTGAATGCACTAGCATCAAAGCAGTACGTCCTACACACTGATCTATTGCCAAATAATCTAAGCAAATAATTAGCAGTAAATTTCGAGACGTACCTGATGACTGAGCATCTCACTCACATCAGTCGGCTTCATGATTTCTCTTCCCCAGTGATGTTCCAACATTGTGTCTTTAACAATGACCGCTACAGCTCGCAGGATGAAGGACAGGAAGAGGTTAGCGTGAATGTAGTTTCTGGTGCAATGCAGTTTCCTGCCAAGGAACACAGAGTAATACAATTTCAAATTGCCTGGATTTAAAAACATGCTGTGGATTCTGGCGCTTTTAAAAAAATGATCTGATTCACCAAGGAACATAATTTACAACTATTGTGCTTTTAGAATCTTGGATTACGGATCTTAGCAGCGGTCACTGAGTAAGGAAATAAAAGTTTCAGCATGTTATGTGATGATCTGATGATCAGACTTTTTACAAACTTTTTATGTTTTGTGGAGTTTTGTTTGACAGTATAGTGAAAAACAAGATTTCCACATCTATCACAGAGCTTACCTAAAGCTTAGAAGAATGATGAGAGCTGTTATAAGCGTGAAGAGGGACAAGGAATAGCCAACGGTGTACAGCATCCTGAAGCTCACCATTAACTGTTTGAACCACAGCTGTAAAGACAAATTTTCACTTTTATTAACTAAAAAACTAAAATTACTTAAAGTGAAGAGTGAACAAAAGCCAAATCAGGAAGGGCCTCTGCTTTGTTTGCAGATAAAAACTTTTGGCATTATCAGATGATTGTCATTCACCATATCAGGACGAGTTGAATACACCAGTGCTCTTGGAAGCAAGCCGTCCTGGCTTCTTTTCACCGCAGGCTTATAATTTTCTTAATGGAGCTATTTTGAATGAATGATTTGCCGGTTATTTTTGAGCCATGGGAAGCTTTCACAGTGACTCACACTCTTGCAGGGTGAAAGAAATGTGGCTGAAGTTGTAGTTTGAATGGGAGTGAAGGACTTTTGTACAAGCAGCTACTCTTCAAGCTTTATAGAAACTTTCAAAAGTACAAAATAAAATGGAAATGGAGACCGTAAAAAGTAAACGTTTCGCCCTTTGAAACTTGTTGACTGCAGCACTGATATTTTACACTGTGTGTTTATTTATTACACAAACGTTAACCCAAAATGAAGCAATGTGTGAAAAATGAAGTACACAGAGTGATTGAGTAGCTTGTAGAACCACCTTTAGGAGCAATAAGTTCAAGTATTTGTTTCCTGTCTGA
Organism: Copadichromis virginalis; assembly: GCF_057382275.1. Classification (NCBI taxonomy): domain Eukaryota; kingdom Metazoa; phylum Chordata; class Actinopteri; order Cichliformes; family Cichlidae; genus Copadichromis; species Copadichromis virginalis. The sequence continues at coordinate 13,564,382 of NC_140625.1, forward strand.
CTTTATCGGCCCGTCTACAAAATTGGTCCAATTCACTGAGTTTTTGGCAAAACTGTGAAAAGGATACGTTGCAGTGTGTCATGTTTAGCAGGTCGTCATAGGTTGCATTTACCCAAGTTTTAAAAACAAAATTTTTAGATGCAGTTTTTTCACATTTTAGTTTTTTCCAGCACTGAATGTTTTTTTTTATATTCCTGTTTTTTCAGTGGCTAATGTGCATTTTGTAAAGGTATTTATGACTTTGGTGTATTCTTGTTTGTACAAAGAACTTGTGTAACCCCTTACGCTCTTGTACACAACTGTGTTATTATTAATATTATTAATAAAAACAAGCCTCGAGGTGACTGTTGCTGTGATTTAGTGCCATACAAATAGATACTTTATTGTTCCACAAGGCAAATTGTCAGGAATGAGTTGAGTTGTTTACTCATGGAGACCTGTGTGTGATAAGAAAGGACCACAGTTTTAACACACACTGAGCACTAAACAAAAGAAACTATGTTTCCCCACAGAGGAAAACAAAAGAAAAAAAAACTACTTTGTAGCCATACCTCCTGAGACGCAACCTCTTTTTCCTCCTCACATTGTGTCATATCCCTCCACACCTGTCCATTGTCCTCTCTCTCCCAGTGGCCATCGTATCCACATCGCCTACGCACAACACCCTGGGACACTGGACGAAACACAGTTAGTCCTTCAGTCACCACCTGCCTAGTACAAGTTAAGGGAAACTGGGGGCTCAAGCATGCAGAGGCAAGCTAAATCACTGCTCACAGGACATAAAGATGCATAATGTTCATGATTGATGAACACAGGAAAAAAAACTGACTTAAAGCTACTATATAAAAACCCATAGTTCATTCTGTCCTGGAAGTCACTGCAACTCTTCCAGAAAGAAGAAGAAGAAGGAGAAGAAGAAGAAGAAGAACCCAGATATGAACATGATCCAGAGATATATAAATCATTTTGCATATCTCATAAATATTTACTATTTACAGAGCATCCAAACATTTGGTTTGTAGATGATCAGCATAACTTCTATTTGCAGTTGGCTTAGCTCTGACAGAATGTGCACCATCTCCTGTTTTCTAGTTAAGCTCTCACTGCCAACACTTAGTGTATGCTTTACTTTCATTTTAGTGTCAGCAGTGAGGATCAAAATGTACAATTAAATGTAAGATTGGTTATCCACAGCAAAATCTCACTGACCAGTAATAAGAAGAGACTGGCAGCTACTGAAAGGGGAAAAGGACAAACTGACAGACACAGACAGTTTTTTGTTGTTACCTTTGTCATACCAGGGCAGGTAGAAAGGGCATGAGATGTTGATCATAACACCAGCAGGAGTATCTGGCCAGCAGGCATACCTGTCAAACGTCCGGTTACAGAACAAGCCCGCTGGAAGGCCAAACAAAAAGAAACTTAGGAGAAAACCCCAGGTTTGATTTAACATTTCAATAACTCCTTTGCTATTCCATCACATATTGCCATATTTCCTCTACCACGCAGTTGCTTACTTTGAGGCAGTGACTCATTTCTTATCGTGTTGAAACAGTCTTCTTTGTACTGAACCCACTTTCGATAAGTCTCCTCCAGAACTTTAGCACTCACCTTTTCAACCTGTAATGAGATACATATAAAAACACTATTCAGAACATGATGTCAAAGAAGAGCTCTGGCTCTATCATGATTTACTCGCTCTCAGGCTCAGACCTTCACTTTAAACCTTTTGTTTATGAAGGGCAGCCAATCAGAACGAAAACTACTAAAACAGGGGATAACCTTAAAACCAGAAGAGCTAAACCGGCTTGTTTCATGAAGAGGATTAATTGAAGAGATGTATCAAAGTTAGATAATAAAAAAAACAGCCGTAGATATCCTCTTTGTCTATTTTCACTGGCTAACCTTAAGTGGGTGGAGGAACAGCAGGCAGGTCAGCACTATAAAGTTGTGAGTAAGGTCCATCGCTGCAGACTTGTTCTTCTTTATCTGCAAAATTGAGAGGAGGCAGTGAAGTACAGTATATGTGACGGATGGAAGTTGTTAGAAGTTGTTAGAAAGTGGTTAAGATCACAGAGTAAAAACATTTGAGAGAGTGATTTTTCATGAATTGAACTTCAATGGCCATATCTTTTCTAAAGCACTCCAGTAACCTCAAAATGGATCTGAGCTATTACAGCTCTAAAAGCACAGACTTTGTCCTGCAGTCCTGGACATTTTCAATTCATTCAGTTTAATTCAACCAATTTTTCTTAAGTTTAATCGTTTCTGATGGTACTAAAATACAAAAATGGGGCTGCACATGGGAGGTCTAACAAGATCTCCACTCTCTCCCACTCTTCCATCACTTCGATCTTCTCGTGTTCAAGTGTTTTCTGGACTTCCAACAATTTCTTCTTTGTATTTTTTACATTTCCATCTTTGTCTAATGAATTCCTATTTTGCTCATTTCAAGTGTTTTTGCATAATTCGCATCCTTTTTGCACTCAGCTCATCGAGTTCCTCCTTTTCGGGACCTCAGACCTTGCTGAGTTTCCCGATTGTCACCTTGTTCTTGTCTAGGTTGATGCACATATCTGCTCTTTCACCTAGCAGCCTTTGCAAGGTTTGCTTAGCTCTTTACGCGTCCTGCTTAACTGAAAATTCTCAGCCTGTTTCGCTTTAAGGGCTTTTCGCAGCTCAGTCAGCTCATGATTCATAGTTTGTGGATCAGTGCTCAACAATCTTGTTGTAGTTCTTTGATAGTTAATTTTGGCCTTTTCACCGGGAAATGAAGCTACCTCAGAAGTTCAAAGCAGTCAATACTTTTGTCCTCGGAAGTTGCCTACAGCAGAATGAGGTTTTGTTCCCAATACAAATACTTGTTCACAGATGTGTCGAGCAGATGTGTTCTGGTAGTCTGAAAAATGCTGAAACTAAGAGAGATCAGAGCTCTAACAAACATTTTAGCAGGTAATAAAAATGAAAAAAAAATCTCAATCACAAGATTACTTCATTGTTAACACCGTGCACATACTCATTTAAAATCAGACTTATATATATACTTTTATACTGTATGTATTTTTTGTTTTGTTTTTAAATCTCATTATCAGTCTTTGACCAGACAGCAGTTTAAATTGTACAATAAAATTTGGAAAAAATGCTTTTCCTCTTTTGACTTTCTTAAATAAAATAATGCTGACTGGCGACCTGTCCAGAGTATACCCGCCTCTCTACCTCTGTGCTGTGTGACATGGCTAAAGGTTAACCCACTGGTGCTACTGCACAGGAACTCCACTATTAGCAAAAGCCTCTCAGGGGCTCCATGTCCCAACCATCTGTGGGAGGTCCACCTTAGGCTGAGTGCAGCCTGCCACTGTGTACCAATAAGCTGCCAAAACACTGATTTCTGTCTCCTGGCAGGCGGCATTTCTGAATCATTCCCTGCAGCAGCGTGAAGCATCACATGGGGCTTGGTTTCTTTCTAACCTGCCCCATGTGGAGCTTCCTCTGGCCTGTCACTCAAGTAGTGATAAAAAAAAAAAATCCAAAGACAGAAATGCGATTCTTGTAAACAACTGGAGCCAGGGACTTGCTAAGTGTGGCCATGGTTACCTCAGGCTTGACTCACGACACCTCTTTGCCCCCCCCCCACCCCACCCCACTCAACCAGTGGTGAAGGCACATACTCATTGAACTGGGGTCATGTGTAGTAAAATAGCAGTGTTGTATTTCTTTCTTTCTTTGGTTAGTTAAAATATCTTTCAGTGGTGTTTGTTCCCACGCATGGCAGTTTAACTGTAATAATCCTGTGAGATGTGCTGGCTATTTATCAAGTATAACTTAGGCAAACTGAGCATCTGAGAAGATTAACAGAAAATAAAATATTTGAACTAAACAGTGGAGGGAGAAAAAAAACATTCAGGGGACATAGCTATCCTCGCTGCCCTGATATCAGCAATCATCTCTGACAGACTCCACTATTTAAAAAAAAACCTGTCTGCTTCCAGCACTGCAAAGATAAACACTGCACAGCATTTCCCTCACAAATGTTTCTTTCCAAGTGTGGGATCTCTACATGCTTGTTCCAGCTTTTTAAACCCCAATCCAAAATAAGTTTATCCTAAACTGCTCATTAAACCAGATGAAAACTAACCTTCTAATATTGTGTGGTTTCACTGAAAGGACTGCTGTGAAGGGATGCACAGTAGCTGTGGGGTCTTCCCATTAAGATTAATGCATTTTAACATAGAATAAAACTATAAGAGCAAGAAACTCAAAGCATTTTAACAAGAAGAGAATGAAGGTGTGAAGTCTTAAGCACATCACTCTTTTTGTACTTGCAAAGACAATGTGTCACAGTCTGGCGAGGGCAGACTGTATGAATTGAAAAAGGACCCAAAATGCAGACTCCAAGGAACAGGGAACAAAACTCGAATGTTAACAAAAAGCGAGCCGTTTAATATGGCTGGAAAAAAAGGTACAAACAAAGGGCAAGGCAAACTGAAGCAAAATTAACTTTTTAGTTTTTTTCTCTTTTTTTCTTTTAAATCTGTCGATTTTTCAACCTCGGAAATTCCCTTAAAAATGCGACGCTACGTTAGTAAATAAATTAATTGAGTCCTGCAGCATATTTTTGCAGAGTGCTAACACTTTCCTTTTATATAAAGAAATAACAACAGTATTTGGGGACATCTGTGGAACAGCTCTAACAGGTTATGGAGAACAAAGAAAACATGTATTTACTTACAGCTTTTACGTCCTTTGGAAATGAACTGCGCTGCTCTCAGATGCGCTGTGGGCTGTGGAGATGTTTGGTCCTGAGCGTGTGTGGAAGAAACTGCAAGTTGAAGCTCCACGGAGTAATCCGTGATGCCCTGCCCACCATCTGCCTTTGAATACCGATTTCTCCTTTGGTGTTATTTTTAGAATATAGCTCTATGTTATTTTTCTCAAATTGTTTGAAATTTTTTACTTTTCTTGCTGTCAAAGCATCCATTGATTAAATGTACATTAAGTGACACTATCAAATCTTTTTGAGTAGTATATTGTCTTAGTCATACGTAATTACATTTCTGTGTCCATATTTTGCTCGATGATTAAGATCGAAGCATGGAGCAGGGGTGTGTCAAGAGTAGTGGCAGGGGTGGCAGTGGCCCCAATGATGCCTCCCCTACTTGTACAATACCGCCCCTCACCAGCAAACCAGAATCTGAGATTTATTTTTTTCCAACTGGTTGATGTCAGAAAATAAACATTTTTTCCATAGTGACTCACAACTGCTGAGGGTGTCACTGACCGTGTCTCGGACTGGATGGACAAATGTTCTTTTGTTCACTTATAAATTCTGAATAATTTAGCGCCCAGCTATCTTTCTGAACTACTCCACTTATACAATCCCAACAGAGCACTTAGATGATCCAATCACAGGCTCCTAGCACAACCTAGGTCTCGAATGAAGTCGAGAGGTGACCGGGCCTTTGCAACCGTGGCACTTAGACTCTGGAATAACCTCCCTGTTCATATTCGTACTGCCGAGTCTATCCAGTCTTTTAAATCACGTCTTAAAACTTATCTTTTTACTTTGGCTTTTGATTCTAACTAGTTGGCTGTTCTAGCTTGTTGTGTTGTTACCTATTGTTTGTTTTAATTGTCTCATGCTTTTACTGACTGTGAAGCACTACGGTCAACACTGTTGTTTTAATATGTGCTGTATAAATAAATTTTGATTTTTTTTATTTATTTTGAAATGTTGAAATATTGCCATGTTATGCTGCTTTCTGCTTTATTTTTGCAAACAAATATTGAGCTTTTGCCAAACCATTTATTTAAAAGCTTTAGTTACTTAATTAAATTCTAACACAAGCCAAATCACATTACATAGTAGTAACCAATACTTAAATAAATGGTGCTTTTTTCAAAATGAGCTATTAGCTAATGTGATTAACTATCACAATAGTAAAAAAGCATTACTTTGTTAACCACCAGTTTGCTTAGTATTAATAAGTTTCATCCCCCTAAAATCTGTTATAATTTTCCCTTTGTTGGCCTCATCAGATTGTTTAGTTTCAACCTTGTAATTAAAAACATGGTTTTAGTCCAGCAGAAGAGACTTACAAATCTTCCTCTAATGAATACCTTCACAGACATTTTGAGCACCTCGTTCATTGAGAACTGATTTATTACCTAAACCTCTGAACACAGAGTCACATTTGGGGTATTATATTTGTGCACCCAGATGAATGTAACCCTTCAGGCCTTTGTGAGCTGCTGCTGAGCGGTTTAACATTATTATTAAGCAGAACTTTCACAGTGCTATCTTTGCTACAAAACAGTACTTGACTGTTGAATGCTGTGTGAATTTGTTTTTTTAAACCTGGTAAAAATATGCACATGCATTTGAATAGGCTCTAGCCTTCTTTATGTACTTGGGGTTATTGTTTGTCTTGACACTTGTGCGTTTACAGATGTTGTTGTTGCAGGACGCTTCTCTATGGTTTCATAATAAATTTCCTCACCTGTGTGTGTGCCTGACATGTGCTCCCTGCCACAATGGAGAGGTTTATTGTTTATTGTGACATTTATTATTAGTCTTGCCTGCTGTGGGCAGCGGGCTCTGGTAATCACAATACTGACATACTTTGCAGAGCTATGCTAGAATGTGACAAGACAAATGAAATGCTAACACTTTATAGCTTTTTGTTGTTCTTTTAACATTACTGCTTATTATATTATCATTGCGCAGGATGTATAATGAATTTACCAAAGCTTTCTATTGCCGTATAACAACACATACTTATCCTTAGAGTTTACTTTGAACCCACATAAAGCATGCTGCACAGTAGCCATGATGGTTGTCTCTTTCAGTGAAGGTCAGTACCTTATTGGACTCTGAATGCTGGCAGATGTTGAAGTTTCTGACAAATTGAACCAGGGCTATTTTTAGGCATGGATAAGCTCTGTGGTCACCAAGGGTGGTAAGATCCCTGGTGAGGGTATGAGTAATTCTGTATGAGCATGTGTTCTGAGCTGTAGTCACTTATCAGTGAGTAAGTAACTTTACAACTTATATATAATATATATAATCAGTTTTACACTTTGTACTTCTAAATGTTAGAGTAACATTTAAATAAGGGCTTCTATTTTCTTATCAGATCATGAGTTTCACAAATCATTCAAGTGTGGGCATATTAATTGTATTATGTGTTATATAAATACATTGTCAGCTATAGAAAGCCTTCATTTGACAGCCTGACTGTTAGACCTGTCCCTCACTGGCAAAGGATTGTAGTTTGTTGTCATCTATCATCCACCTGCCCTTACTCAGAGTTTTCATCTGATTTCTCAGTCTTTTTTAGCTGGTTTAGTTCTCAGTTTAGATAAAATAATAGCAGCGGACAGTTATAATATTCATCTAGATGCTGAAAGCAAGAGCCTTAACAGTGGATGTATTCTATTTTTAGACTCACTTGGTTTCTCTGAAAATGTGAATGAGCCCACACAGCACTGTGATCACACTCTGGAAATTGTTCCCACATATGGCATAGAAATGGAACATTTAACAGTATTCTCTATAAACCCTCTTTTGTATGACCATAACATTTAAATTTACAGTAATTGATGGCACAGCCCGACCTGTCCAGGGTGTACTCTGCCTCTCGCCCTAAGACAGCTGGAATAGGCTCCATCCAGTCATCCCAGAATGAATGGATGGATGGATTAATTAAGCAGGAATACATAAGCAGGAATATTTCATTACAGGAGATGTTATCTTCAACACCACGTGCCAACAGATCCGAAATGCTTGACTCACTGGTGTAACTCACCAATGTCCACCTTAAAGTAAAGCATTACCTCACAACTACATTCATTACAGTTTATGTCTTTTTGAAATTTGGGCTTAACAAGCGTTGAGAGATTTTTTGTTTGTTTTTTTTATTCTTATTTAGACGCCTCATCTTGTGTATTGCTGAGTTATGAAGATACAGTTTTGATGATGGTACAAAACATGCACTCTTTTAATTATGAAAATAAATATTAAATCACATACTGAGTCATAAATAGCCATAAGTAAGAGTTTTAGAAACACAGGTGGATAGCAATGTGCATGACGCACACAAACTCCCACACACGCACAAGAAGAAAACAAACTAGCCACTCTATCGAGACCGATGATGAGACCATGACAGCTATGAGCTTTCATGACTGTTCTCTGTTAAAAAGAAGAAGAAGAAATGATTACACTGATATGATCCCAAGAGATAAACAACACTAAAGGTTGCCTGAGCACGAACTCTCTGAGAGCATTTTGGCATCTTTTCATATCTTTGATTCTGCTGCCTGTTTTTCCCCCTTTTGATGTAATTTCGAAATGCCTGTCTGAATTGTTATCTCTGTGTTGAGGAAAGATGAAAAGAGAGTAGGCTGTTGAATTAGAATACCGATAATAATTTTGCACTTTTCAATGCCGAACACGTGCGGAGCTCCGGCGACAAAAGGAAAATGTTGCCTCTTGTGGGGTTCAGCTTTATAATCTGAGTAGAAGACGAACACTGACCTTTAAAAAAACTCTTGATCCTTTACTCAAAATCAAGAATTTGACTAACAAGTTCTTTAATGGAGCTAGATGGCATTGTGCTGGCTTTGCAACTAGGATGCCGTTGATGCAGTGGGTGTAATTCACAAGAACATTCGAACAGCTTGAAATTGTGATCAGTGCAGATAAATGCTTTTGTACTGCACCTGCAGTGTACAAGGCAACTTCTGTAACTGGAAAATATTCAAGTATTGACTGACTCCACACCTGTCACTGTGGGAGGTCTGGATAATGGGAGACTAGCACAGTTTAGATAAATCTGCACTCATTTACACTTGGCAGTATTTAAACTGACACAGACTTTGGCCTTTTTACTCGTTGTGTTGTCCCACTGTTATACCGTTTTTCCTGCAATGGACACTTCAGTCAATTCTTACTCTTCTTCCTGTTGGAAACTGTTGCCCCTGCTTTTTCTACACAGTCATTTATTCACTATCCACAGCTTTTTCTTCAAAGGCTCTTTAGATCTTGGCACCATGACAGTACATACTCACTTCAGTATCACATCAGACCTGAGATGTCAGAGCTCCACCTGCAGCTCCCTAAGGAACCCATGTTTGTCAATTGTTGATATAAGAATCTGGCGTACATATGTATTTTGTTTCATTTAAATGACCACAGACTGTCAAGTTTATTCTTCATGTATATAACACATTTATTAACAGGTACCGTTTCAATTAAGTCCATATATTTACATTCCACATATGTCACAAAAACTGTACAAATTACATGTCCTATTACATATATATACACACACACACACACATATATATATATACATATATATATGTATATATATATATGTGTATATATATACACATATATATATACACATATATATATGTATATATATATGTATATATATATGTATATATATATATACATATATATATGTGTATATATATACACATATATATATACATATATACACTGAACAAAAATATAAACGCAACACCTTTGTTACTGCTCCCATTCCCCATGGGATGGACGTAGAGACCTAAAATTCATTCCAGATACACAATATAACCATCCCTCCCAAACAGTGGTCACAAATCAGTCCAAATGTGTGGTAGTGGGCACATCTGCTATATTGAGATAATCCATCCCACCTCACAGGTGTGCCACATCAGGATGCTGATCTGACATCATGAGTAGTGCACAGGTGTACCTCAGACTGCCCACAACAAAAGGCCACCCTGGAATGTGCAGTTTTGTCTCACAGCAAAATGCCACAGATGCCACAAGCAATGAGGGAGCGTGCAATTGGCATGCTGACAGCAGGAATGTCAACCAGATCTGTCGCCCGTGCATTGAATGTTCATTTCTCAACCATAAGCCGTCTCCACAGGCGTTTCAGAGAATATGGCAGCACATCCAACCGGCCTCACAACCGCAGACCTCTTGTAACCACACCAGCCCAGGACCTCCACATCCAGCAGGTTCACCTCCAAGATCGTCTGAGACCAGCCACCCAGACAGCTGCTGGAACAATTGGTTTGCACAACCAAACAATTTCTGCACAAACTGTCAGAAACCGTCTCAGGGACGCTCAACTGCATGCCCGTCGTCCTCATCGGGGTCTTGACCTGACTCCAGCTCGTCGCCGTAACAGACTTGTGTGGGCAAATGCTCACATTCGATGGCGTCTGGCACGTTGGAGAGGTGTGCGCTTCACGGATGAATCATGGTTCACATTGTTCAGGGCAGATGGCAGCTGAGAATGTCCCAGTTCTTGCATGGCCAGCATACTCACCGGACATGTCACCCATTGAGCATGTTCGGGATGTGCTTGACCGGCGTATACGACAGCGTGTACCAGTTCCCACGAATATCCAACAACCTCGCACAGCCATTGAAGTGGAGTGGACCAACATTCCACAGGCCACAATTGACAATCTGATAGACTCCATGCGACGATGTGTTGCACTGCATGAGGCAAATGGTGGTCACACCAGATACTGACCGGTTCTGGGTCCCCAGACCCCCAATAGCGCAAAAAACTGCACATTCCAGGGTGGCCTTTTGTTGTGGGCAGTCTGAGGTACACCTGTGCACTACTCATGATGTCAGATCAGCATCCTGATGTGGCCACACCTGTGAGGTGGGATGGATTATCTCAATATAGCAGATGTGCCCACTACCACACATTTGGACTGATTTGTGACCACTGTTTGGGAGGGATGGTTATATTGTGTATCTGGAATGAATTTTAGGTCTCTACGTCCATCCCATGGGGAATGGGAGCAGAAACATATGTATATATATATATATGTGTGTGTATATATATATATATTCTTAGGCAACAAGTGCAACTTAGAGATGTCACTGACATGTCACTGGATAGCGTAGTGGTTAGACTACACGCCTTTGGAACAGAGGATCGCAAGTTCGATTCCTGCCTGGGGCGTCTGTATCCAGTAAGGGTCCTAAGGCTAGACCCCCTATGCTAAGCAAGCCTACCGCAGACATGAGCGAGACAGATAAATATGAAGGCATGCCGGCTCGGACGTCGCCCGGATCAACAAGGTCCGCGTCAGGTGTTGAGGAACCAGGGCACCCTGACGAAAAGTGGGCTACTGGAACAAGAAGGCATCGGTGGGCAAGGGACGAAAACAGGGCGTTGTTGGAATGCTACTACGCAAGTAACCCCGGCGGAAGGGGCTACATGAATAGGATGAGGGACCTATGGATTCTTCGATACCCAACATCCACAATGACGGCGAAACAACTAGTAGCTCAGTGTTCCAACATTCGAAAGAAGGGACTGCTCTCACAGCTAGAGATTGAAGAGGTACAACACAAATGCTACGGCAAGGAGGAGTCAGGACGCCAGGTCAGGTATCATCAGATATCATCAGATATCATCACCCCCACCCGAGATTGGGTACATAGCCCCAAGTGCGATAGGAGAAGGATCGTTGAGTGCGAGAGGAACTGACCTGAAAAATAGGATCATGGCTAAGCTTGAAACCTGGATCCCCCGTAGCCGGTTACCAAGATTACGTGAAGTACCCTCAGAAGGTCTGCTAGATGATGTTAATGCAGCACTACGGGCAATACCTACAACCACGATTACCGACACTAACAAGCTGATCTACAATACGGCATCAGTGAGATGCTTGGCTACAAGTTGAACAGCCACAAGGGGCAGTACCCTCCATGGAGAAGGAGGCTAGAGGGCAAGATCAAAGTAGCACGGAGGGAGGTTAGCCAACTAACGGAGTTGCAGAAAGGTGCGACAAATAAGGTGCCTAAGAAATACAGCAAGCTGTCCATACCTGAGGCCTTGGAAACTGCCAAGCAAAGACTCACAGCCTTGGCCAGCCGCTTGAGGAGGTACACCAGAGAGATAGAGGGCAGGAGAATAAACCAGCTGTTCTCCACAGAACCAGCAAAGGTGTACTCTCAGTGGCAAGGGAACAATAAGAGAACAGCACCACCAAGGCTGGAGACGGAGCAATACTGGAAGAGCATATGGGAGAAGGATGCAACCCATAACGGCAATGCTCAGTGGCTAGAGGATCTGAGGGCAGACCACAGCGACCTCCCTGAACAGGGTCCAGTAACCATCACAGTGGCAGATATCCAAGAAAGGGTCTCCAGTATGAAGAGTTGGACAGCACCAGGGCCCGACATGGTTCACGCCTACTGGCTGAAGAAGCTGACTGCACTCCACGAGCGTCTGGCAGCACAAATGAACCAGCTGCTAGTTAACGAAAGACACCCGGAATGGCTAACTGAAGGCCGGACGGTCCTGATCCCCAAGGACCCCAAGAAGGGACCGGTCCCCTCCAACTACCGACCAATAACCTGCCTCAGTACTACATGGAAGCTCCTGTCAGGCATCATATCGGCTAAGATGAACAGGCACATGGGTCAATACATGAGCGGGACACAGAAAGGAATTGGCAAGAATACCAGAGGTGCAAAACACCAGCTACTGGTAGACAGAACAATCAGCCGAGACTGCAAGACCAGACTGACCAACCTGTGCACTGCCTGGATTGATTACAAGAAGGCCTATGACTCAATGCCCCACAGCTGGATACTGGAATGCCTAGAATTGTACAAGATCAATGGGACCCTAAGAGCCTTCATCAGGAACTCAATGGGGATGTGGCGTACAACACTAGAGGCCAACTCCAAGCCCATAGCACAAGTCACCATCAAGTGCGGGATCTACCAAGGAGATGCTCTGTCCCCACTGCTGTTCTGCATAGGCCTGAACCCCCTCAGTGAGATCATTAACAAGACTGGCTACGGATACCGACTACGGAACGGAGCAGTTGTCAGCCACCTCCTGTACATGGATGACATCAAGCTGTATGCCAAGAGTGAACGAGACATCGATTCACTGATCCACACTACCAGGCTATACAGCAATGACATTGGAATGTCGTTCGGACTGGAGAAGTGTAGTCGGATGGTAACAAAGAGAGGGAAGGTAGTCAGAACTGAGGGGATTGAACTACCAGAAGGCAACATTGCAGACATAGAGGACAGTTACAAGTACCTGGGGATCCCGCAGGCAAATGGGAACCATGAAGAGGCCGCTAGAAAGGCTGCAACCACCAAGTACCTGCAGAGGGTCAGGCAAGTCCTGAGGAGTCAGCTGAATGGTAAGAACAAGATCCGGGCCATCAACACATACGCCCTGCCCGTGATCAGGTACCCTGCTGGGGTAATAAGCTGGCCAAAGGAGGAGATAGAAGCCACTGACATAAAGACAAGAAAGCTCCTGACCATGCATGGAGGGTTTCACCCCAAGTCCAGCACCCTGAGGCTGTACGCTAAGCGGAAGGAAGGGGGCCGGGGACTGGTGAGTGTCAGCACCACAGTCCAGGATGAGACAAGGAACATCCAAGAATACATTGGGAAGATGGCCCCAACTGACCGAGTGCTCAGTGAATACCTCAGGCAGCAGAAACCCAAGAAAGAGGAGGGAGACGAGGAACCATCATGGAAGGACAGGCCCCTGCACGGTATGTACCACCGGCAGATAGAGGAGGTGGCTGATATCCAGAAATCCTACCAGTGGCTGGACAAAGCTGGACTGAAAGACAGCACAGAGGCACTAATCATGGCAGCACAAGAACAAGCTCTGAGTACAAGATCCATAGAGGCTGGGGTCTATCACACCAGGCAAGACCCCAGGTGCAGGCTGTGTAAAGATGCCCCAGAGACAATCCAGCACATAACAGCAGGGTGCAAGATGCTAGCAGGCAAGGCATACATGGAACGTCATAACCAAGTGGCCGGCATAGTGTACAGGAACATCTGTGCCGAGTATAACCTAGAAGTCCCGAGGTCAAAATGGGAGATGCCCCCAAGGGTGGTGGAGAATGACCGAGCTAAGATCCTGTGGGACTTCCAGATACAGACGGACAAAATGGTGGTGGCTAACCAACCGGACATAGTGGTGGTAGACAAACAGAAGAAGACGGCCGTAGTGATCGATGTAGCGGTTCCGAATGACAGCAATATCAGGAAGAAGGAACACGAGAAGCTGGAGAAATACCAAGGGCTCAGAGAAGAGCTCGAGAGGATGTGGAGGGTGAAGGTAACGGTGGTCCCCGTGGTAATCGGAGCACTAGGTGCGGTGACTCCCAAGCTAGGCGAGTGGCTCCAGCAGATCCCGGGAAAAACATCGGAGATCTCTGTCCAGAAGAGCGCAGTCCTGGGAACAGCTAAGATACTGCGCAGGACCCTCAAGCTCCCAGGCCTCTGGTAGAGGACCCGAGCTTGAAGGATAAACCGCCCGCAGGGGCGTGCTGGGTGTTTTATATAACTTGAATATATAGAATGATCTTCTGAATATATAGAATGAAGCTTGAACATATAGAATGAAACTTGAATATATAGAATGAAACTTGAATATATAGAATGAAACTTGAATATATAGAATGTATGAACCTCATTTTTAGAGATGATGTGTTTCTGAATTCTCTGCCTTTACAAAATGGCATCAGCTGAACTATTTCAGTACTTTTTAGAGCTTGACAACTGTTTTGCGACAGCTGTTCAAACTGCAAATGGTAGAAATAATTTGGAATTTATACTACGTCACCTTGAAGAACACGTTTTCATTATTGCAACATTTCTAGTGCTCATGAATAATGTTCAACAAAACGTTTCTGGGAGAAGATTATGCACACTTCTTGAGGGAATTTATCAATCACTGATGGAGATGTCAACTGAGCTAACACTTCGAGCAGAAGCTGAAGCACATGTTATGGGCTCATTATATCATTCTACATCTCAAAGAGGAAGGCCAAGGTAAGTGATAAAAATGGAAACGAATTCATTCATAATGTGTATGGCACTTGAAAGAGTCAAGAGATGGCAAACAAGATAATGAATGCAAGAAATAAGAAAGAAGTTAACATATTTCTTCTTTTGTTTCTAACTCTTTTAGGTACAACATACCAGCTACTCAGCTGACTGACATGCGAGACTTGGGGTTTAGTTGGATGGCCATATCTCAAATGTTGTCAGTAAATGTTCGAACACTGTACAACCACAGGATACAACTAGGTTTAGTGGACTATGGAACTTTTAATAATACTTCAAATGTGGATCTTGATCATCTCATTACTGAGATTCTTACACATACCCCTGGCTCAGGAGAATCCTACATTAGTGGTAGTTTGAGAGGAAGAGGAATCAGAGTTCAGCGGTGGCGAGTGCGAGAACGTTTAAGAATAGTTGATCCAGTGGGAAGAGCTTTGAGAGGACGGAGAGCAATTCAGCGGAGGGTCTACAATGTCACTGTCCCAAATCAAGTGTGGTATGCCTTTTTTCACGTCTTAAATTTGATTAATGTTAATTATTACTTCCTGCATTGTAGTAATATAATATTTTGTTTGTGTTTTAATAAACAATGTTGTATAATGTCTGGGTTTAAAATATTGTTTATCTCCAGAAATAGGTTACATGACAGAAGTACAATGTCAAAGTCATAGACCTTTATTTTAATGTACATCTAGTGTCATAATAATAATATATTTCTTCTTATTCCAGGCATATTGACACAAACCATAAGTTAAATCCTTGGGGGTTTGTGTTTCATGGAGGAGTTGACGGCTACAGTCGCTGCATTACCTACATGAGATGCTGCACAGATAACAGAGCATCAACTGCTATGCAACTTTTCCAGAGTGCCGTTGATCTCTTTGGCCTCCCACAACGTGTCAGGGGTGATGCTGGCAGTGAGAATATTGATATTGCACGGTTTATGATTGAACATCGAGGGCCAAACAGAGGAAGCTTTATGGTTGGACGAAGTGTGCATAATCAAAGAATTGAAAGATTGTGGGGTGAACTAAACAGAGTTGTGTCAGCATACTTTAAAGACCTTTTCCTCTTTATGGAAAATGTTGGGATTTTAGATAGCACTGATCCATTTCATATTAGGGCTCTTCACCATGTATATCTTCCAAGAATTAACAGATCTGTGGATGAATTTGTAAATCAGTGGAACCATCACAGCTTAAGGACAATGGAAAATCACTCCCCGCTGCAGCTGTGGACTGTTGGAATGTTGCAACTTCCTCAGCATCACAGACCGCTCAGTCAAGTGCACTTCAGACGTCGTTCTTACCATCACCAGCAGTTGACGGCTGACTTGAGGCAGATCGACCCCTTGAGTGACGATGGAAATCATGGGATAGAAGTTTTTTTGACAGCATGCCGCATGCTTCAGTTAAGTTATTAGTAAATTTGTTTGTGTTAATTAAAAAATGTAATTGAGTGCCAGACACTAAAAATTGTGAAATATCATGATACTGAAAAGGGTCCAAGACTATTATTTAGGTAAAAGTAAGGTAAGATAAAAAGACTGGTTTTATCTTCATATTCACTTGTGCCATTTAAATCATAAAAGTAGACAAATAAAGTGTTTAGACTACACTTTTCTTTCATGACAAACCATACTTGTCACAGTACAAAATGTTACAGTATATGTTACATATGATTGTATGATGTACTAATGTATCTGTTAATAAACAGGAATTATGATTCATTCATTAAATAAAATGTTATACATTTTAAACTCTTTAAACTTTTTTTTAAAGACACAAATTACATAAAAAGTAGAAACACAGAACACTTTATTTGTGTATTTCCAGTACCCATAGGAAGGAAATAATATTCTGCACTAATAGGGCTGGTCTTAAAAAAACAAAATGAAAGAGGAAAAAAACAAACAAACAATCTACAATGGGCCTGTGTTATCAAGTAGTATAGTAAAATATGCAAACAAAATCCTTAAAACACTCCCTGCAAACCAGGTTATGTTTATTATCATTATTATTATTATTGTTTATAATACTTTGATAACATATAATAATTTGATAAGATTGTAATGTCATATAGTGTGATATAATGTTCATATTTCAACCTGTAACATAACCAGGTTTGACCTAACCAATGTCTGTCACATTTATAGACAACTTTGCTGCCAGTGTTGGAGATACTGTCTTTCTACCTTTTAGTATGTAGGGTTACTGTAATACTTTTCAAAACTTTACCAAAACCTAACAAAAACATTTTTTAAACCTGTGAGTTAAGCTAAAAGTTAAATGATATTAATACAAAGTTCTGTGTAAAGCATAAATGTTCAAATGGGACACTGAAATAAAGCTTAACTCATCTCATTTGAAAATTCACATCTGTGGAATAGTTGAACACAGGAAGCATTTGAGAAAACTTAATTCTATATAACAATGAGATTGTGGCATATTATTTTGCTCACTGCAGGGGTGCTAAATAATGTAATGTTACTATGGGTCATACCAGAGACAAAACATGCCATATAAGCAGGAAAACAAATTAACTACAATCAAAAAACAAAAAAATGCCTCACATGTATAAACTGAAACAAAATTATTCCATCCATTCTCTTCGGCTTATCAAATCCATGTCTGATTTGAAAGTAGTGTGCACTGCATGAACTGGTATTTAAGCTGTAATTTGAAAGACACACATGAAGCTTATTTAGGCTATACAGTCCTACTGCTGTCCAGGGTGTACTCTGATGCGGGGTTAACAACATTAACAAAAAACAAGAAAATAAAAAATGCATATGCAAAATAGAAAAAAATCCAAATCCTCATCATGTCACCAATCCTTAAGAAAACACATCATGCTCTTCCAAATCCTGGTGAATTCCGTATTGCAAAATCCATGTCTGATTTGAAAGTAGTGTAGACTGCATGAACTGGTATACGAAGGATATTTTCACAAGTATTGGCCACTGGAAATCTGCAGTTAGTGACGAACTCAAGGCTTGGCTTTGGAGAAAAACCCAGGGCTGGTATGCTGTCACATCCAGTGCAGAAAACAAGAATATCTTCCAAAGAGACATCATTTTCAACTATAAGATAGAAAAATACAAAATGATAATGAGATTCTGACTAAGACTACTGATGTACAGATACATTAAATTACCAAAAGATTAAATCAAAAGTGAAACATGTATATTTTTTTAAAAGTAAGCTGTAATTTGAAAGACACACATGAAGCTTATTTAGGCTATACAGTGAAACCACAATGTCAAAAAAATAAGTTAGTGGAGACCACAACATATTAAATGTACGTGGATGCAGCAATAGCCTGTTATTTGTACTCAGTATACAGGATTGGTAATAATTTATTTATTTAGTTATCCTCCTATTTATCCTGTTATTTATTTATCCTGTTAATACACTGAAGTCAAACTGAAATCACATTTGGATACAATGTTCTTTGTAAACCCAGCACTTGCATCAGTACTATCTATCTACCTTTTTTGTTATGGCATCTATGTCTGTAATTTCATGATGCTGCTGCACAAAAGTGAGAATTTTGATTTATGGTCAAACAATGTGCCAAGTAGTAAACTCACATTCTGCCTCCTGAAGATAGTCTTGCCAGAAAGCCAGGGTCCGGCACTCATCTTGAAATGCATTACTCCCTCATTCGGAGTGAATGATCTGGAATAGATTCTCCATATCAGTTGCTCTGAGAGTCATTCCAGCTTTCACGAAAAGGCACTTCATCTGAAAAGGGTATGTCTGTAGAGCATCTAGGACACCTAGAGACCTCAAGCCATCTCTGAACCTAGCCAAAATAAAACAAAATCAAATTGTATTTTATATTACTATTATTATATTTGTATTTGATGGGATTTGGAACCTGTATCATAACAAGAGGTTTTGAGGTTTTATCAAGAGACATTTCTGAACTAATTACATTTTACTTTCCTGTGGACTGCTGTATCAGAGGTGAAGAACATTTTTCCCCTTACAGGGCCAGACTGTCTTAGACACAGATAAAGAATGCCTATACATGGAACAACTGAGCTGAAATATGATACACAGGGACCTGTCATTAATTGGAGTAAAAGTGACAAATTTCTGTCAGTCTACAGTCAACCCAAATGCTACTCAATTTGAATCTATTTTTATTTACATATTTAAACACATGCCTACATCGGCACAGATACAACGTTTTATGTGAATTTTAATTTCATGAATGAAAGATATCTGTTTTGTTATGAACTGTACTAGAATGGAGCGCTACAGACCTGTACCACCCAAATAGGGTAATACCATTGTTTCACAACACAGTGACTTTAGTTTGACAGGCTTAATTTTTTACCATTACAGTATGTGTTTAGACATACCTTTCAAAAGGTGCACGGGTCCGTTGAAGGACATACCAGTGAGCCAGATCCAAAGCAGTTTCTTGTTTGTTTTGAAGTGTTATGCAAACATTGTGACCAGCAAGACTGATCAAGCTGGCTGCCTGTGCAACTGCATCTTGCAGCTGTAGATCATTCTCGGCCTGTATGATCTAAAAACAATATGAGGAAATTATAAAATGAATTATTTGACTCTACTATTTAGTAGAACATACAAAACTAATAGCTTCAGTGTTTAATTAGTACATTAACCCTATGAAACCCCATAACCGATCAGGAGGCTGAGGTATAAGTTATTAAGCTGGAAAACAAGTCCAATCATTCAATTCTGAAAACTGAAACTTGGAGTTTCTTGGGCAGTAACCAACAGAACCATAACCTGCCACACACATTTTTAGTTCTTCCTTCTTGTAGCCATTAAAATGTTCGATCTTTTACTAGAAAGGTGCAGGACTCGGGCAAGAAAAATTAGGAAAGTGTTAGTAAAAATGTTGGACAAGCAAAAAAAGACCTACCGGTACAATGAAATTGAAAGAACCAAAGGAAAATATGCTCACCGACTGCACTTGTGACCTTGTTTCCTCATCAGTAATATGATCAGTGCTGACTTTTACATTGTCTGGACCCTTTTGAAGACACTCATACAAGAGTTCAGACAAGAAACATGGACTCTGTCCCCCGTGGGCAATTGACATTGCCATGATCTGGCCAGCATAGTAGTATCCATTATCTTTCATTGCTGTTAACAAATAAAATAAAACATCATCTCAAAAGCTTGCATAATTATTTTTGTTACTGTGGCATTTTTTATAGTACAAGTTACCAAATGTTATTTCTGAAAAAAATATTGCCCATACAGTTGTACCCATAATAGTTTGGATAATGACAAAATCATCTTAATTTTGCTGTGCACCACCACCTTGGATTTTAATACCAAACAATCAAGATGATACTAAAGTGCAATTCCTTCGAGGTATTTTATTAAAAAATGGCACCAGCTGATTAGGAATTACAGTCAATTTTATACATTATCCACCATCTTTAAAGATGGTTGCTTTAGACAAGTGATTGAAAGCTAACACCATTTTATGTATTATTTTTAATACAAGGATTAAAATTCTTTACAATTCTTTACAGCCTTACAGTCAGATCAGGTAACTGAGCTGGCCTGTTATGCTTTGGGTTATTATCAATTTACACTGTCCAATCAATTTAGCATTTGCATTTGGCTGAATCTGAACAGATTGCCCTTTACACTTCACAAATCACCGGTGATATCATTGACAACAGTAGTGGCTTGGTTCTATGGCAGCTACTCATGCTCGTGTCATAACACTGCTTCCACTATGTGTGACTTAAGCTATTCTTTTCTTTACTATGCTTTTCTCCTTCCATCATTTTGGTTAATCTTGGTGTCATCTGTCCATATCTTCATAGTAGTATAGCATAGTTCTTTTAGATGTTTTCTGGCAAAGTCCTTCCAGTTATTTACTATTGCACCTTGTTGTAAAACATCTGTGTTTCCATTCATAAGTGCATCTCTTGATTGTTGAATTACACCATATCAGTCATTTGAATAATTACTTTTGAGAAATGAGAGAGCATGTATAAAAATGTCCAGAATTTCTAAATATGTAGTACTGTTTCAAACCTTTCAACTAAAGCAGACAATCTTCCCTTCAGTCAATCTAGGTTTAATTTTTTAAAATCCTCTGTGGTGGTACAAAAATTCTGTCATTGCCAAAAAAATGTGTTTAGTTAACTGTATGAGATACTAAACTCGTACATGTAATCACAAACCAATTGATGTGTAATGTATTGATGTAAAATAAATCAAATGGCAACAATTAATTAAATCATAAGTACCTTTAGAATTGCACGTAAGAACTTTAGCATTGGGTGGACCTTCAAAGATGCCAAGTTTGTCCTTGACTTCACAGAGGCAAAGTCGGAAGAACTCCCGAGTAGGTCCTCCATTGTCAACAGCACCCTCAGATATTCCATAGTCATCAGTAAACTTCACATCTATTTTTTTCTCTGGTGAAAAATTGGATCTGCCCATGGCTCTGGATGCTCCATCCCACACATTTCGCCTTATGATGTTGAAGCGTACAGTGCTGTCATTATTTACTCTAGTAACAATCTGCTCCAAGATTCTCTCTAAGCTCTGGACGTCACTGAAACATACACACACACAAAAAAAAAAAACCAGTAAAGAAATATACTAGTCTCAATGGCAATAACCCACCAACAGAATAATGATGTACCATCCTTAAGACTGTAATTGATATTTAACAAAAAAGAGATACAAATCAAGAATGTTTGTGATAATGGAAAAAAGATTAAGTTTAAGTTAAATTAAGTTTACATTTTTATCTTGTCATAAATACACTAGTATTTATAAATAGTATAAATACACTATATAAATACAAGCAGAACAAGAAAAACAACAAGATCCAACACTGACAACCAACCTCCATTCAAAAAAGTAAAAATAAACCAAAACATATATCAAGTAAAATATAAGTAATCTGATAGCCTTGGTAATCTTCAAATGACAACAGAAATCGCACGTTGCAGTTTGTAGTTTGCTTATTCAAACTGATCCAAAACTAGACAGTAGGTGACTCCTTTTCCGCAACAAACATAAAATAATGGTTAATATGTTGACCTTTCAACATGTAAAAGTTTGTGTTGTACTGACCTTTCACTTGCACTTGAGTCTAAAGACCTTGAAATGGCTTCTTGGAGGTCGGGGTCATCTGACAGGTATTCTTCCTCAAACAGGCCAAGATATGTACTGCAAAGCCAGAATGTTTTGTAAATTATTTAGTTAAATTACATATAAATGATGTTGACATAATTACATTATCACAATACATAGATTGGCCTCAGCATTATTAAAGTTGTGTGGGATCATCTTGACAGAGAACAGAACAAAAAGCCTGGAAAACTATTCCTGAACCATGCTTAAAGAAATTCAATAAAAAGAAGACATCACCATCAAGAAAGCTTGGTTAAGAGAGTTCAAGCTATGTTGAAGACTAAAGTAGCTCATATCACATTTTGAATTTTAAGCTCATTAAAATTCTACAAGTTTTTTTCTACTCTAATATACTGCGCTTCCATGTCTGTTTCTGGACAGAATGTTGTAGACTTCAGTAAATCACTGCGCTTCTTTCCTATTTTTCCAGCAAAATACAAAGAAAGCAGGGGTGGCTCATGACTTTTGCACAATATAGCTCAAAAGATTAAAAGATACAAACATGTACAAAACACATACCTGTAGGATGTGCTGGATAAACTTGGCTGGGTAGGTCCATTGGACACACTGGAGGTGTTACTAGAGAAGACACGTGTGTCACCAGTAACACTGGCAGAAGAACCCGCTGATAAGCCAGGTGTGTTGTAACTGACAAAGGCAGATGTTCCACTGGAGTAAGGCTCATCCTCATCAGTAGCAACGACAGCAGGATTGGTGGACATTGTGAGGGTGTCAGCAGAGATGGAAGATTCAACAGTACAAACATCTTGGGTTGCAACGCACCAGATGACCTCATCATCAACAGACATGGACTGTGCGTTAACAATGGGAATGGCTGAGGGAACTTCTTTAGAAATTTCAACTGTGAGAACACAAAGAACAGGAGTTTAACTTTTGAATAACATCTAATCACATTTATAGCTTTTGCTTTTCATGTATTTAGGGGTACATTTCTTCCTGCTCAAAATATTAAACTAAATTTAAATATGATTTTAACAAAGACTTGACACTTAACTAAAGACACAATGGCTGAGATGACTAAGTAACAGACACTGAACCAACTTAATTTACAGTTTATTTGGAGCGACTTTTAGATAGGAATATTTACCGCATTTGTCAGAATTCAACGTTTCTGTGAAATCCTGCCTGCTTGTATGGCTACTCTCTCCATCAGAATATGTCTGTAAATTAAAACAGAGAATACATTTCATTATACTGACAACAAAATGTCATAATAAATATTAGTAATATGTTTATGTATTATGTATTAAAACATAATACAAGTGACAATGTTTAAGGGAGTTTAAAATCCATCTTTGCCTTTTTCACTCTCATTTTATGAACATACATACATTTGCTGAAATGATCAGGATTACTTACTGATTCATTGTCCTCACATAAGATGACCTTGTCAGGTCTGACATAAATTGACTTCTGATGAAACAGTTTTTTCACAAGGTCTCCATTCAAAGTCTGTTTGGAAGTGAGTGATGGCTCAACTAGTTTGGTGTGGCATGCCAGCAAAATCTGTAGCCTAGGGGAGGAAGAAAACATAGTATATATGAAATTTTTGTTATGGCTAACAGACTACAATACAATACAATACATTAAAAGGCTTAATTTTTGTTAACTCTAAAAGATATCAATCCAGTCATCCGATCGGTGCTCCCAGATCCTTTTTGGAAATACCCAAAGTTGACCTTTAATAGTATAATAATCTAAGTAACAAAAAATATTTTTTTTTTATAAAAAAGGATCTAATGCTTACCTGCATCCTTCAAGAACTGGCTGGAAGGCAGTCCTTATTGCCTGCATTACTTTGTCTGAGTCCCAGTCACAGCTAAACTCCAGTGCAGATTTTATATGTCCATTTTCAAAAAGCCAAGCTTTTTTGTTACGCCTTGGCACATGTGTAGTTAGATGGTCTGGCAAGAGAATCACTTCTTTGGTGAAAGACTGAGCCACAGAATGTGACCTGCTTAGCTGTGCTGGAAACCTAATGGAGATAAAGGCAAATTAAACATTTCTGCATGTATATACTCACTGGTATTTTTGTTTACTTAGCTTCGTCGAGCAATTGAAACCTACGGGCTATTACTAACCTTCCACTAGTAATTTCAGTGCATTTAGTTCTGTTCTTACCTCTTCTGCCTTGGGCCCTTTCGAGTAAAAGGTTCACACTGCAGGTCTTAATGCTCAATTCCGATTTTTTGATCAAATCCGATTTTTTTGTCTGCTCGTTCACACTACAAATAAAATGCGACAGCAAACGCGCTCTAGTGTGAACGCTAGTGATGTGCGGATCGATCCTGAAATATCGATTCCTCCGATACCAATCATTTATGTTCTAGAATCGATTCTCACATTAAAATATCGATATTTTAGTAATTTAGAGTAAATTTGTAGTTTATCATTAACAGGAACACAGTGGAAAGAAACTATAACATTCGGATTGCCTACATTCAAAGGAACTACTTCCTCTTCCGCCTTTCATAGTCATGTGCGAAATACGGCTGTATAAATGTCTCGCAGCCCCTTGGCGTGCGCACTCACAACAATGGCTGAGCGTAATTGTGCGGATGTATTTTACCTCCACAAACAGCTGAGCCGTGGTTTGCAATAAATGTGGCAAAAAAAGTGAGGTGTTGTGGCCATACTTGCCAACCTTGAGACCTCAGAATTAGGGAGACATTCAAAAGGGCTGTTTGGGCGGATAAATATATTTTACAGGGTTTATTTATCGGATAAAATACGTTAAATGTCACCGTTATTATTGGCCGGCCCGGAAACAGCGGGGGTGTCCAAATTCAGAGGCTGCTTCCACCTGAGGACCGGCCTTCGCGGTCTAAAGAAAGCCGGGTAGTACGTCACGAGCTCCCTCGGTGGAGTGAAACTCTGCCGTCTGCTCCTTGCTGTCTAAAATATAACCGGACACTGACGTAAACTCTTCTGTTTAATCAGTTTTCTGTTTGACGTTTATTCAGCTGTGTGAAAACCCCGGAGGAACCCTCCCGAGGGAATAATAAAGTTTAATTTAATTTAATCTAATCTAATAACTTTAATCTCAGCCAAACCGATTTACTCACGAACAAATAAAACACTGAAAAAGCCAAACAAGAACATTTTTAAGTTATCAAAGTGACTTGTATATCATGTTTAACCCGAGTGGTGAAAGACCGCGGGGGTTTGAAGACGATGTGTCGGTCGGCTCAGATATTTGAAGTTTACACAGCTACATTCTCACCTGAAAATATGTTAAAAGTTTTTTTGCGACCCAGAAAGAGAAATAAGAGTGATATTAAAACTAAGTCGCTGCCGTCATTGTTGGAAACTGGAATTGGCTGGGCCGCGCTATGAATTCTGCGATATGGTTTTTCAACTTTGTTGTCCGGGTGGAAAATCTGGAGAAAGGTGGGATTCTCCCGGAAAAATCGGGAGGGTTGGCATGTATGGTTGTGGCAACATCACTAACCTTGTCAAACACCTCAGAGTAAATCATATCACAAAATATGACGAGCGTATGTTGAGGCGAACTGAAGAGGAGGAGAGGGACAGGTGCTGCTAGGGTGAGAGTCTCTCACGGAGTCCTTTAGTCCTCCAGGCAGGCAAGGTGTTCAAATAGCACACAACTTTAGTTTTTTTATTTCTATATGATGAACTCTGCATTATTAAGTGATAAGAAGAAGGTATTCTGATGTCCTGTAATCATTATGACGCTATAATTTGAGATACAATAAATAAAATCCGTTTTGTACAAAGTATCGGTATCGGATCAGTATCGTCGATACCACCCTGAATATTACTTGGTATCGGATCGGAAAGGAAATCAGTGGTATCGCACATCACTAGTGAACGCTCAAAGCGGCCCGCATGCGCAAAAGAAGATGTCACACACAACGCGCTCTGTTTAGACCCAGAGCAACAGTATTGTTTGACTGATGGCCCTTAAAACCTGCATTAGCCGCGGTGGGCGTGGCCAACAATCACACAAACACACCCGTTCTTCTCTTTGGAAGTATTTTTTAGTTTTTAAACGTAATTTATTTGTCTTGGGGCGTAACATTAATTTACTGGAGCTCAAAATGTCAAACCCTCTGCAACTTCTCTTCATCGTGGTGAAGAAGACTGTGGAGCCACTTTGGGAGGAAAATAACGGTACACGACGTTAGCTGAAGGTTAGCTTCTCAGAAACAGGTAGCTCGAGTGGACAGCTAGCTGCTGAGAGAGGGAGGCTCAGCCATGGAGCGCGGAACTTTTTCAAAGTACTCCTGGACCGACTTCGTCTTCTCCGTGATCGGAGTGTGCACTTTTCTCTTAGACTGGGGCTCCGATGTTTGGGTGGCCACTGAGTTTTACTGCCGAGGAGACTTCTTCTGGTTCGGAGTCCTGGTTGGCCTCATGGTCCTGTCGTCCGTCGTGGTCCAGATGTTCAGTTGGTTCTGGTTCAAGTACGACCGAGAGCTGCCGGGCTTCAGCGCACAGACTGGGGCGAAAAGCGTGCTCTTCGGGGACAGAGTGAAGTTGTCTTGCCTGCTGCATGTTCTACAACTGGGCTTCCTCTTTAGGTAAACCCGCAGGTGCTTTAACGCAGAGTTCCCAACTCTCAGCTGTCACCGTAAGGAGAAGACTAAATGGCAGGATTTTATGGAAGTGTGGCAAGGTTAAAGCAGTTTTATTTTAGCTTTAACACTAGGTTTTTCATGTTTGAACAGCAACAGTGCACAGTCCATAAATTTAAAACTGAAATAAATTTTTAATTTGATAAACATCGGGGTAATGCAGCTGCTTGATTGTTCGGATGCGCGTCTTCTCCTTTTGAGTTTAAGACTCGTATTAAAACATATTTATTTGCTGAAGCCTCTGGCACTTTTTGAAAGGTTGGCTCTATTTTTCTGTTTTCTCTAATTCTCTATTTTTTTTTTTAATGTTTGATTTTATTTTCTGTTTATGCTATTTTATATGTACAGCACTTTGTGAACCCCGGTTTATTTTAAAGTGCTTTATGAATAAAGGTGTTATGGTATAGTAGTACCTGTTTTGAACATTTTAAAGTTTGGCACTGATAAATAAACTCAGGGTGCTAATAATTTAAAACAGTAAAACATCCCGGGTTTTAGCTTTAGGAGCTAAGTAAATGTAAAACACATCTGTTAAATGTTAGTAAGGTCATTTCATGTAATCACTCCGAATTCATCACTGAATCTGTTTCTCAATAAGTGTTTCAACAGCAGCTAAGGCCTCTGCCTGTTTGTTGTGAAAGTTTCCTTAGCATAGCTTTTTCACTTTCTTTATTTTCTAATCAAAAATGAAACCATATTTTTTCTTTAAAACACCTCAAGCCATGTACAAATGTCAGTGTCAGGTGTGGTAAGTTGTAAATCCAGTAAGTCTGAGCACAACTGACTGCATAAAAATGAATTAATGAGGTATGAAAAGCTCAGTCACACTGTTTTTGACCTCTCCTAATGAATCACACCCGATTATTTCCATGAGTTTGGTTTGTTCATTGCTGTGTCATTTTCTCACGCTGCTCTCCCATCCGCACTCAGACACATCTCCGCCATACGTCAGGGCTTTAGAGTCTGGTGGAGGAAAGAGGAAGGGTCAGAGTATGCTGTTTACCTGACACATGACCTGAGCATGCTCCGTCTTATCGAGACCTTCTGTGAGAGCGCACCTCAGCTCACCCTGATGATCCACGTCATACTTCGCACCAACAAGGCCAGGACAGTTCAGTGTGAGTTCTCTCTCTGTGAACAGCAAGCAAACATCACAGTTGTGCACTTGTTCACTTCCTCTTGGTTTGACTTCTGTTTTTCAGTTGTAAGTATTGCTGCTTCAACCACCTCCATAGCCTGGATGGTAGTGGATTACCACCGCTGCCTGCGTGCCTTCCTCATAGACAAAGCCAAGCAGGGATGGGGGTCCTCCTTAATCTATTTCCTGTGGAATCTGCTGCTAAGCAGAAGTGTCCTTTAGAGACTTTTCCATCCAGGACAGCACCCCGTCCTCGACACTTGTCAACAAACGCATGGCCTGCCACGCCACTAATTTTTACACAGATCAAAGAGTCCTCCGAAACCCTCACGGCACAAACGGTGCCGAGCCCCCTCATCTGTGATGTTTGGCTTTTTACTGAATGAAGCATCTGTTTCTGTTTCTCAGATTTGTGCTGCAGTTTTTTTCTGCAGGCTTAGTGCACTAAAATAGTTTTCCAATGTGCACTAAAACTCTGAAGTTTTCCCAGCCAAAGTGCACTTAAGAACATAAATGATTGACAAATTAAGATCAGACATTAGCTGGTCTCCAACTTGTAGCTTCATAGTCCAATGTGCACATAGGACAATATCACCTCTGCAAATGCGAATATTCCCACTGGTGCAAACATGTCTGAAGTGAACCATTCCCTTCTGTGGCTTCAAAGTACAGATTCTAAAATCGTACATGAAACAAGAAACTTGCAATAATAAACTTGTATTTACACTAAGTGTACTTTTACGTTCAAGCATAAACATACAGACAGTGTTTATATTGTAATAAAGGGGATTTCTGGATACATTTTTAACTGAAGTGTCAAATGAAATACCTGATGAGCACTCAGCTCAGTCCAGTGTTTACACAAAGATGCTCCCACAGTGGCTTCTTACAACCACAAATACTGTACTGTAACTATACAAACACTAGTCAGCCACAACATTAACACCACTTGCCTAATTATGTGTACATCCTCTCATGCTGTCAAAGCCTCTCAGACCTGCTGGGTTACCAACACAGGAGCTGTGAGAGCGTTTGATGGTTGGTAGGTTTATGGGTGTTCTCAGCAAATACAAAATCTGCTAAAGGTTTTAGTGTTGTGGCTAATGTATAAATTACGTTTGAAAAAAAATTGCATACAGGTTTAATTTTTCATTCTGTTTGAAGCAGGAATCGTTTGATAAGCTCAACCAAATCTGTTTGTGTGCTTTTTAATTGTGTTTTATTACTCCAGCCTGTTAGTAGCCTAAAGATTACTGTAAAGTGTGAGCAGAAAGACAGTTTTTCTATATAGGTGTTATAGTTCAGTTCACTTTAGGATTTCTAGAAATAGATTTAGAATAGAATTGTATTTATTCAGTATGTAATTATAAAAACTAAGCTATAAATGGTTTAATAAAGAGACTTGGTTAAAGAGTAAAATAAAAACAGCAATCTTACATTTGTACATTGTTTCTAGTGGGTTTTCTTTTTTACTAAAAGTGTGGGAGATCTGGATTTTCCCTCTAAATTGGAATTTGTTTTTGAAACACTGCAAAACTTGTTTCTGAGGTTTTAAATTACCTTTGTTATCATGTGTGTGTTTTATTTTATCTTGTTAGAGTTGCTGCTGGAACCTTTTTGAATGTAAATTTCACTGTAAGTTCGTTCGTTCATAGTTTCTTTTCAAAAGCTGGTCAAGTGTTTTAAATCCACTAGCTTGGTTTCTACTTTTTTCTTTTGTGTTGTAAAGCGAGTTCAGCTAACCTGCTGATTTGTCACAGACACGAATGTTTTAGATATTTCTCTGCATTTAGCTGCCAAATCTAGTGTTATTGTCGCTCATCCATCCACTATCTGTTTAGCTTGTTCAAATATGTCATGTGCCAAGATACTTTTACTTTAGTATACATGCAGAGCTGAAAGCACATCCTTCTCTCAGCTTTTTCAGTAAACCTGCCTCCACATCATCATTTACATCATTTACTATATGTTGAAACTCTGTTCTGTAAAAGAGTTGATAGTGTTTGGAGCCACTTTTTGGCATGCTGTCAGCTGGTATGAAAAGTTAAGGGGATTACTTCCTGTTAAACATTTACCTCATCTGTCCCGTGCAATTATTAAAGTAGTACCTAAGTTAAGTCACTTCTTTTTGTTTTTGTGTCTTTCTGCAAACCCAGATTACGAGCATCCGCACATCTTTTTACTGTAAGTCATTGGCTTACAGTAAAAAGATCTGGGCTTCCCCTTTAGGTAAACCAGCGGGTGCATTAATGCAGGGCTCCCACCTCACAGCTGTCAACCTGTGCCAGGTAAGGAGAAGACTAAAGGGCAGGATTTCTGGATGATGCTTAAAATATCCAGAAAGGAATTTCAGTTTCAGTCTTTCTGACAGTCATCCAAAGACGATGTTTACTGTTAGCGGGATATTCGCCAGCAGGAGGTGTGTATGTGTGTGAATTAACACAATGTGCCTTTAAGATAAGTTTCAGGACACGGGCTGGTTGGTAGGAGGGGTTTTGAAACTCTCAAATCTTGAGCTTACTTTTGTTATCTGTCTATATAAGTTGTCTTTCAGCTCATGCATCACATGCAGCTGTGTTAGAGGCACGCAGAGAGACGGGTGAACATGTCAGGCACTCAGGCTAACTTTAAATACTCCTGCTGGGACTTCCTCTTCACTTGTGTGGGCCTGCCGCTGTACCTGGTTGACATA
Organism: Copadichromis virginalis; assembly: GCF_057382275.1. Taxonomy (NCBI): domain Eukaryota; kingdom Metazoa; phylum Chordata; class Actinopteri; order Cichliformes; family Cichlidae; genus Copadichromis; species Copadichromis virginalis. The sequence goes on from NC_140625.1 coordinate 13,594,851, forward strand.
GGGCTGGATATATGGACCGCTGTGTCCTTCTATAAGGAAAAGGCCTACGTGTGCCTTGCTGTTCTGCTGTTTCTGCTCCTGGTCTCGTCACTGCTCACTCAGGCTTACAGCTGGCTTTGGTATAGCTATGACAAGTTCAGGATGAAGACAAAGGTCGAGGGCTGGCCTACCAAGAGGCTGCTCAAACTGTTGCATGTTTTCCAGCTGGGCATCTACTTCAGGTAGTATTAAATTAATAAAGCGTGTTTAAAGTGCCTGTAGTGCAAGAACTCCATCAGGTTTGTGCATTAAACCACAAGAGTACAGATTTCATCATCTGTAGTGCTGTGGTTCTGTCAGTTTCATTTTATCTTATTTTTGAACTATTATGTGAAAATCAGCATTTATAACTTCCCGAATTCCCGAGTCATGCTTTAATTTTCTCTGTTTCACAAGATAAGCTACATTTTGTTTTCTTTCCTTCACTGTGTGTCGGGCAAACTGATTTCATTTGCTCACTTGCTTCCATAACAAGAATGCTTTCAGGAAAATTCAACTAGGTGTGTTTGACATTTGGATTTGCTTTACCTGGTTGTGACTCATTTATTATATTTTGGCTCTCAGGCACGCAGGAGTCCTGGAAAAGGCTGTAGAAAGCTTCCGCACAAAGCTCCCTGACCCTGAGGGTGTAGCTGTGTTTCTGAGCCAAGATCTGAGCATGTTGCGAATCGTAGAGACGTTTTCAGAGAGCGCCCCGCAGCTCACACTCATGCTCACCATCATTCTGCAGCAGGGCCATCTGGATCCTGTTACAGGTACAGTTTATTACTCGAGTTAAAGTCATGTATGTTTTGGGCAGAAATAGTGACACTGTAAAATAAATTCTTAATGAAAAACTAAATGGGGAGGCTCATTGCTACTTTAAAGTAAGTTTAAAGTCTTCAGATTATCAAAGATCAGCTCACCCATATTCACTTCAACTAAGCCGAAAGTATTTTTATGCTAGCAGTGTACTTAGACATAGAGTATGCACTTTTTGTACACAGTACAAATACAATATGCACAATACAAAAGTATTCAGCCACAGATCTTTGATCTCAGTGCCACCGTGTACAAAATAATTAAGGTAGCTAGCCACGCTGTCAAAAACATTTTTAAAAGAATGCTTTGCTCTAAAGAGCTCACTCAATTCAAGTGTGGTGCTGTAATATCAAGCCATAGTTCAGTAACCATTCAGTTTGTGAAATGTCTCCCCTCCCAGATATTCCTTTATCATCTGTAAGTGAAATTACTCCAACCTCAGTGTTTAGGAACCTCAGCAACCTGGACAGGAAGTGGCAGACCACATAAAGTTACACAACAGGGTCACCACGCGCTGAAACATTTTCCGGCGCTCGGCTAAAAGATTCAAAAACAAAGCCATGTTTATTGTACTTACATGTTTTTGTTTAAAGTATTATTCCTGATGAATTTCTGCCACATGCACAAAAATCTGATAAGAGTGAGAGACCAAAAACATGTATTTGGCCTAGAACGATTAGCCTAATCCAAACAAATACAGACACATGTTCTTCTGTGCCACAGTTTTAAAAAAAAACTTTTTAAAAAAAGTAATGTAATTTGTGTCCTTTGTAACTCCAGCTACCGATCACATGCATATCAAAAAATTTCTTGTGCAGGAAAATCCCTAACCATTAAAAGGAACAATGCTTGAAGAGGAACCCAAGACAGGTCATTGCCTTCCACATGACCCTCACAGAATCAGCTGATTTCCTTGTATAAGAACTCTGGCATATTTGTTGAAATCATGCAAAACTTTACCTTCACACTACAAATGCTTTGTGAGTTACAGGCTGGTGAAGTACACGGGAGTGGTTTTAAAGGTGATGTTGTTGATCTTCGATAACTCTTAAATACAGGCGATATCCACGTGAATTATTCAGCGCTGAAAAACATGTTTGAGCTCAAATCAATTTTACACCCACTTCAAATGTTACAAATTGAAAACTGATTTTTTTTAAATAACCACTAATCTAATGGCTTAAACCAGTGTTTCAATCACAAACCTGGACCAGTTTAATATCGGTGATGCTTGGGATGCATGGGATCCTTGTTCTTCTTCCTGATCATTCAGTTGGGAAAACTTAACAAAGTGCTTTTCAGGTTATTTTTATGTGAGTGATGGGGCCTGATCCAAACAGTTCTACCATATCAAAGGTCTGATTTTTATCTGCATTTTGAAGCCAACATTTTCAAATGTGTTTTTTCAGACCTAAAATTTTCATATGTGACTCTGTTGAAAACTGAGGCCTATGCTAGACTTTTGCACTTTTGCACAACCTGAACCTAAAATTTCTCTAAATATACCAAAGTTATGATACATTAAAAGTTGTTGATCTGGGACCAGGTTTGCTTGTCGTTATGTGGAGTGGCACACTTCACAACATTTCTCTTTGCTTGTTCTGACGCTGCCTCTCGTTCTCCCTCAGTTCTAAAAGCCGTCGGCTCAGCCTCAGCTATCGCCTTCACTGTGACGGCCTACCATCGCTCGCTGCGCTCCTTCCTGCCTGCCAAAGAAAACCAGAAGATAACCTCATCAGTCATCTACTTCATCTGGAACCTGGTTCTCATCTCTTCTCGTCTCACTGCTCTCGCTCTTTTCGCCTCCGTGCTGCCCTGCCTCATCTTTGCCCACTTCATCTGCTCTTGGTTGGTTTTATTCTTCTTCGCTTGGCGATCCAAGACGGACTTCATGGAAAGTCCTTGTGGAGAATGGCTTTATCGAGCCACTGTTGGCATCATTTGGTATTTCGACTGGTTTAATGTGGCCGAGGGGAAGACGCGGTACAGGACTGTGCTCTATCACGGGTATATACTGACTGATATTTGCATCCTCTGTGCTGTGTGGTGCTGGAAGATGAGCACAGATCCTCCTGATTTTGTGATAGAGCCCATGCACGCTTTAATCACAGGTGCCTGTGTTATTGCAGTTTACGTCCTCGGTCTAATACTTAAAATTATTTATTATAAAGTCTTCCATCCAAACCCTGACAAAGATGAGCTTAAAGGGGCCAGCACAAAGCAGCAACCTGAAGGTGAAGTGGGACTTTGTATGTTTGCAGCCGCAGCAAACGTGGCAGCTCATCATCCGCCCACCCCATCAGCACACTGCAATAAAAGAATGAGGAAGCTGGCCGAGAACTTTTACTCCTGATGTGCACTTGATATCCATGGGACGACTGGAAAGAGACCGAGTCATGTAGAATGTTTTATTTGAGATCACTTGGCTGTGTTTTCTAGGACTCTGACCTTTTGTCTGTTTTTGCCACAGATATAATGTCTCAAGGCATTATTCATCTTAATGTGGAGATGAATTTGAATATGCACTTTCTGCTGTGCATTAAATCATTTCACTGTGTGTCAAAACATTTCAACATATCAGTCGTAAATTAAAGGGTAAACGAGGTGGAAAATGAGAGGCTTTAATTATCAAATCTGTAATAAATAATTGTTGTTTACATGTGAAGAGATCCTTTTTCAAAGGCTCTTTCACTGGATCATCTTTTCTAAAGAATGTAACAGGTTAAAATTATTGTCAGCAGTGACTGAGTCTGCCATCCCTCCTCCCAGACAAGAAGGTTTCTACGAATGTCAACGTAATCAGTCTCACTGTGCTTAGCACTGGATTAAGTTGCTTCTACCATAAACTGAGGAGGCGTGTCAACAAAAAAACAGACATTTATAGCAATTTTTCCTCTTCACACAGTTAGCTGGTAGATGGCAGGCGTCTGACTGTGGGGTAACCTGCTGTATATGTCTTGTTGCCACATCAACATGTGGACATGCAATGAAAATATTCCTTACCCATGTGAGTAAAGGGGCTCTGTAGCTTCATGATTAGTGTGCGTTTGTTCCGGTTTTTCTTACTTCACTTTGATTTGTGCACGGCTGCAGGTGAGGCTGACACAGCGGAGCTCAATGAGCTCATCACACCTCCACTGCATATGACGTGTCGGGACCTGAGGTTGTGTTGTTGTGTGTGTGTGTGTGTGTGTGTGTGTGTAGCCGGCAGCTGAAAAGCTCTGGCCGAGAGTTCCTGGACATCCAAGCCAAATGTTTATCACTTGAAGAATCAGACTCCTTTTGAACATTATGTTGATGCTAAGTATGTATGTAAATATGGTGTCTGTATATATACAGCAGAACTGCTGCTGATGTGTCAAGATGATAAGCGAGCATCCGGCAGTGACAGGAAGTACCTGCTGGGAAGACGAAGACAATGTTCTTTTTAAACTGTGTTAAAAATTATTGTGGTTTTGATCTGACCTATGTATGAAATGGATCTGACGTTGAGGGGGCGTCATTAAATTTAAGCCCTGATGGTATAAAATATATGTTTATGCTTTGATTAAGTCGAAGATCATCAATTGCTGTCTGCGTACGCAGTGATCTTCCCACGCGTGCATTAAATCATTGTTTGACTTCACCCAGCCGGATCAGTGTGGTTATTCTTCGATTTACCTCTTGTACCCTTCCTCAATATTGAACCCTTAACAATGGCCTATATTTGTGACTGTGTTTCTTTTGTAGTTTATTCCTATATGAATATTAAAACTTGACTCAAAGTATTAAAAATGTATTTACATTGCTTTACAGAAAAAGGGAAAAATCATAGGACTGTGGGGGAAAGAGTGATTACCTCAGTTAAATAACTAGTGTTGACTATATTAGGTTCAGCTTTAAGGACCTCTGCATGTCTCCAAATGGCTTTGAATGTCTTTGAAATGAGAATATTACAAATAGAAAAAAAGAAAAGTGGACATCTGAACATTTCCACTAAACTTTACATTTGTGAAAACGACATTGGTTGTATTTATGAGGTTTCTACACAACACTTAAGCTTTAAATAATGTGCATTAAGTTTTTGTTGTCGTTATTGTTTTGAACCACTCGAATGCAAATCTAAACTCTGACATGAATGTTTTCTCCTTTTTTACAAAAGATGTTAGTTGTGAGTTCAGCTCACATGTTGATTAATCGAAGAAATGAATATTTTAGACATCAAATCTCTGTTTGTTGAAAACTTTTTCATCTCTTCAGTGTAATTACTAAAGTATTAAATCACTTCTTTTTCTTCTATGATGTTTTGTTCTGATTCAAGATGGCGCCGAGTATGGCAGCCTTGTCGCGAGCTCCCCCAAGCAACAGCTTTTTTCTGTGTTTAATTTTACTTTTCCTTCATTTTTTCGCGAGTAGCACATGTCTCCTTGTGTACGACCGACAAACCTTACTGGACATAAAAGACGGTCTTTCTTATAACTTTCCGGAGTTCAAGTTTTGCAACACGGACGCTCCGTTTGCAGACCCCCCATTCATCTCACCTGAGACGCCTTTGTTCTCTGGCCCTGGAGGCCGCAAACGCCGACGCAGAGGGAGAAGATCTGGCGTTCTGGTTCGACTGAGACGGCGCACTAACAGACCACCGTTACCCAGTTTATTACTGGCTAATGTGCAGTCTCTGGAGAACAAGCTGTGCGAGCTTCGGGCACGGATCTCATTCCAGCGAGAGATGCGGGACTGCTGCGTGATCTGCCTCACAGAAACCTGGCTATCGGACAAGGTACCGGACTCCGCAATACAACTACCGGGGTTCTCCGTGCATCGCGCGGACAGGTCACAGGATCTTACTGGGAAAAGCAGAGGCGGTGGTGTATGTTTCATGATCAACAACAGCTGGTGTGATTATGCGAACGTGCACCCGGTCAAATCCTTCTGCTCACCGGACCTAGAGTACCAGATGATTAAGTGCCGGCCATTCTGGCTACCGAGGGAATTTACAGCAGTGATTATTACGGCTGTTTACATTCCCCCACAAGCTGGATCTGTAAACAAAAACATATGAACTTTCATAAACACATTACGTAAATAATTCTATGTTTTAATCAATTACAATCTTTAAGACACAGAGTCAAATACTTTGTTGTAGATAACATAAAACAATTTTTAAATATATATATATATATATATATATATATATATATATATATATATATATATATATATATATATATATGTTAGTGTTCATCAGTTTGACACAAATAAATATGTCCATTTGAAGAAGATATTACACACCGGAGGCCTCAAGTATTGTCTGTGCAAATGTCCTTCGTGCCTGGGCCATCTCTTTTTTTGTCGTCAAAAATGTCATTTCTGGTTTATTTGGGAATGCTTCCATTACTACTTTGACCATCTGAAATAAAAACCCCCAAAAACAATTAATTGAAAACATCTGCAAATGTTACACTTCCTGTTTACACAATTTAACCTTTTAAGATTATTTTAACTTCCCCCACCCCATCTTCTTATCTAATTTCACAGAAAAATATTATTGCGTTAATGTGGTACCATACCATGATGACCATTACTCCTCAGCTAGAACCATCCCGTTGAAATGGATGTGTCAGTACTCCTCCTCGAAGTCTCACATTCACCCAGTCTGTTTTGTTGTAGCATGTCCTCCTCATTTTGAAGTATTCACTTTGTGAACATAACATACATCACATTTATATAATAATGAAAGATAAAAGTCACACAGAAAAAGACACATATAGTACATATCACTGTTTTTAATGGTGTGTCAGAAAGCCCTGTGCTCTACATTATGTTAGATGAAGTATCAAAATTATTAACATGTTCTTTTAAATCTACAAATGTTAACTGTCTCAAATGTATCACTGCTTAAACACTGTCAGTGTTTTTTTTATTATTTAAAATTACATATGTGTGTAATTTTGAATTATTTTTTTAAATTCTTTAAAGAACTGATAACCACAGATTTTATTAAACTTTAATCTACAACCATACGTTCACCTTTAGAAAAAGACCTCCTAAGTCCTCCTGTCACTTCTCTAATACTTCATGTTATTATATACATGTAATAACGCATAATTACCGGAATCTTTTGGCTGCACGGTCAGACTCTTCCTGCTCCAAAGAGTTTCTTGAAGGATCGACCAAATACAGACAGCTGTCATCTGCATTTATGTACTGCGATAGATATATAAATTTAAAAAGTACATAAATTTTCAATAATGTGTTATTGAAACAAACTGTTTTCACAGAAATGCTGCTCATACTAACCAGAAACTTCCAGTGTATATTTCCAATGTTCACAAAGGATAAAACGGCTCTGTAGTTGTCAAAGTTCACCTGTGACATATTAGGAATTAATTACAAATTTGCAACAATACCTTTTCCATTTCGAGACATTAATTAACTTTTAAAAAATTAATTCTAGAATATATAAAAAAATTTTTTTACCTTGGACAAGCTTTGTCTCCTGATTAGTTCTCTCTCTCCATAGAGGATCACACCGCTCGTGTAGTGGTTCATAATGTAGATATTATTCCCCTGATTTAGCCGAATGGCCCAGTGGTGCAGGAGACTTTCAATGACCTGAGGAGTATAATAAATAACCTTTTATTACTTTGTAAACATGATAAAGTTTTGGAATACAAAGTTTAATAAAGATTTTTTTTACTTACGTATACTCAGTATTCAGTCATGAGGATATGCCTGGAATGTCGATCTAAAGTAGTACTTACTGAATGTGTAGGGAAAAACTAATGTCCTGCCCCAGCTTTAACGTTAACCTTATGCAGTACTTTTTTTTTTTTTAAATAACTAGTTTACATACCTCTCCAACAAGCCAGCTGTGTGGTCTAAGGGTCAGGAACTCACTGTGATGTATGACAAAGTTGTTACCTCTAATCTGAGATGGGACCACAGAAACAACAACTTCCGTTTCCTGTTGTTTCCACAAATATGCGACCTGTGTTTCAACAAGACAATAGTAACTAAATTCAAATAATTCTTCTTATGAGAACATTCATTGTAATCAATTGCAACGGTTTTAAATCTAACTCAAATAAGTATTTAGTCAGCCACTGATTGTGCAAGTTCCCCCACTTAAAATGATGACAGAGGTCAGTAATTTGCTCCAGAGGTACACTTCAACTGTGAGAGACAGAATGTGAAAAAAAAATTCATGAATTCACATGGTAGGATTTGTAAAGAATTTATTCGTAAATCAGGGTGGAAAATAAGTATTTGGTCACCTCAAACAAGGAAAATCTCTGGCTCTCACAGACCTGTAACGTCTTCTGTAAGAAGCTTTTCTGTCCCCCACTCGTTACCTGTATGAATGGCACCTGTTTGAACTCATCATCTGTATAAAAGACACCTGTCCACAGCCTCAAACAGTCAGACTCCAAACTCCGCCATGGCCAAGACCAAAGAGCTTTCGAAGGACACCAGGAAAAGTATTGTAGACCTGCACCAGACTGGGAAGAGTGAATCTACAATAGGCAAGCAGCTTGGTGTGAAAAAATCAAGTGTGGGAGCAATCATCAGAAAATGGAAGACATACAAGACCACTGATAATCTCCCTCGATCTGGGGCTCCACGCAAGATCTCATCCCGTGGGGTCAAAATGATCATGAGAACGGTGAGCAAAGATCCCAGAACCACACGGGGGGACCTGGTGAATGACCTGCAGAGAGCTGGGACCAAAGTAACAAAGGTCACCATCAGTAACACACTACAACGGCAGGGAATCAAATCCCGCAGTGCCAGACGTGTTCCGCTGCTGAAGCCAGTGCATGTCCAGGCCCGTCTGAAGTTTGCCAGAGAGCACATGGATGATACAGCAGAGGATTGGGAGAATGTCATGTGGTCAGATGAAACCAAAGTAGAACTTTTTGGTATAAACTCAACTCGTCGTGTTTGGAGGAAGAAGAATACTGAGTTGCATCCCAAGAACACCATACCTACTGTGAAGCATGGGGGTGGAAACATCATGCTATGGGGCTGTTTTTCTGCCAAGGGGACAGGACGACTGATCCGTGTTAAGGACAGAATGAATGGGGCCATGTATCGTGAGATTTTGAGCCAAAACCTCCTTCCATCAGTGAGAACTTTGAAGATGAAACGAGGCTGGGTCTTCCAACATGACAATGATCCAAAACACACCGCAACAAAGGAGTGGCTCCGTAAGAAGCATTTGAAAGTCCTGGAGTGGCCTAGCCAGTCTCCAGACCTCAACCCCATAGAAAATCTGTGGCAGGAGTTGAAAGTCCATGTTGCTCGGCGACAGCCCCAAAACATCACTGCTCTCGAGAAGATCTGCATGGAGGAATGGGCCAAAATACCAGCTACTGTGTGTGCAAACCTGGTAAAGACCTATAGTAAACGTTTGACCTCTGTTATTGCCAACAAAGGTTATGTTACAAAGTATTGAGTTGTATTTTTGTTATTGACCAAATACTTATTTTCCACCCTGATTTACGAATAAATTCTTTACAAATCCTACCATGTGGATTCATGGATTTTTTTTTCACATTCTGTCTCTCACAGTTGATGTGTACCTCTGGTGCAAATTACTGACCTCTGTCATCATTTTAGGTGGGGGAACTTGCACAATCGGTGGCTGACTAAATACTTTTTTGCCCCACTGTATGTGTCAAGCAGGTACACAGGCCTTTTGTTTTGCATATTATTTTATTTCCACTTTAGGGAAGCTGTTGGCGTCTTTTTGTTTTAGTAATGTCTTTGATCTGGCTCAGCCGCCCGGCTCTCGTCCCCAACATTTTTCTTTTGTTAAGCTTACTGTTATCAGGGAATGGTAAATGAACAGTAAACCTTGCCTGATTACTAATATTTCCGTTTCCCTCTCATTGATTTATTTGGGTTGTCATGGAAGAAGTATTAAACAATGCCTTTTATTAGAACATAAGCATTGATATGCAGTAATTGTATTTGAATTAGTTAAATATGAGTGGGCAACTCTGACCATGACAAGACTGCATTTACTTTAAGGAATTAATAAAAAAAAATGTAGACATATTGTTGTCATTATTTTTAGTCTTCAATTTGATGTGTTTTTTCTTTAAGATAGTATCAGAAGTTGCTCCTCCACCATGAAAAAAAAACAGCTGCATGTATTCTTTTACTACATCCACGATTCTCCTCTGTGGTCTTCCTCACTCATCCTGTTTGGAGCTTAATGTTCAACATCCTTTATCTATTAAAATTACAGAAGTAGAAGAAAGTAATCATCAGAGCAGGAATCATGATAAATGATAAATAGATTACCAGTACATGAAAACATAACATTTGCATAATTTCTCTGATAACCCTGCATTGGATGGGTTTATTAACAGTGGGCTGAAATTGTACTATAGTCTGCTGATGAGGAACTTTTTTGAATGTTGAATTAAATGTCCTCCACAATCTGTATATGAATTGTCATTAAAACCATAGAGATTCTTACTTATAAAGGAAAGAAAAGTGTGACAATGCCCATCAACATATAGTGTATATTTTTTGAAACATTACAAAGATACATGTAATTCTGGGTTCACCTGAATTACAGATTAGACTGGTGGACAAACAGAGATGCTGTGTACAACTGGTGACAGCATCAGTGACAGGGATGCCAAAAGGAAGAACAAATTAATCAGCAAGGCTGGAAGCAGAATTAGGAGGCGTCATAGTCAGCTAGGGTCAGAGATCAATGAACAAATTTCCCACTTTCTTGGATAATGCATCACCCTCAAAAGGATTCAAAATTTGGGCCATCAAGAACAGTTCAGGAAACCGATTTTATTGTTTCGTCTGTGAAACTGTATAAATGAAATGTAAATTATGTTAAAGGCAAACACATTTGTAAGCAATAAGAAACAAACATGCTTTGCATTATGTCTTTAAACATCTGTATGGACTTGATAAAATATTTATTAACTGAATTTAAAAACATGTCTTACATAGTGGGAGTATTTCTTTTACTGATGATATTACATCCATCCATTCGCTTCCGCTTATCCTTTTCAGGGTCGCGGGGGGTGCTGGAGCCTATCCCAGCTGTCATAGGGCGAGAGGCAGGGTACACCCTGGACAGGTCGCCAGTCTGTCGCAGGGCTAACACATAGGGACAGACAACCATTCACACCCACATTCACACCTAGTGGCAATTTGGATTATCCAATTAACCTATCCCCACAAGTTGCATGTCTTTGGACGGTGGGAGGAAGCCGGAGTACCCGGAGAGAACCCACGCAAACACGGGGAGAACATGCACACTCCACACAGAAAGACCCCGGCCTGATGGTGGAATTGAACTCAGGACCTTCTTGCTGTGCGGCAACAGTGCTAACCACCGTGCCACCTGATGATATTACAATGATATGTATTTTCTGTGACTAAATAATGCTCTAACACATGGCAATAACAGCAGATGTGGCAATTTTGTAATTTGTTGTATAAATTTGATATTATTTTAGGCAGTATATTTTCTTAGCCTTTATCATACTCTGTCAACACAGCAATCTCAGAAACCGTACAGTATATTTGGCTGTGGATGACAGGGTGCAGAGTGGGGGTCACCCAGAGTCATAATCCAGTAAAATATCTGTGTCACCTCTTACAGTTTTCCTGTAATCTGAGCTCAAAGATGTTAATATGTGGAGTACAGTAAAGCACAATGGGAAGATTTTACTATGAATTTTCTGGAAATCCGTACAGTAATTTTGGCTGTGGATCACAGGGTGAAGAGTGGCGACAGCCTAGAGTCAGAATCCAGTGAAATATCTGCGTCACCTCTTATAGTTTTCCTGTAATCTGAGCTCAAAGATGTCAATATGTAGAGTACAGTAAAGCAAAATGGGAAGATTTTACTATCAATTTTCTCAAAAACCGTACAGTAAATGTGGCTGTGGATGACAGTGTGAAGAGTGGGGGTCACCCAGAGTCATAATCCAGTGAAATATCTGTGTCACCTCTTACAGTTTTCCTGTAATCTGAGGTCAAAGATGTTAATATGTGGAGTACAGTAAAGCACAATGGGAAGATTTTGCTATGAATTTTCTCAAAATCCGTACAGTAATTTTGGCTGTGGATCACAGGGTGCAGAGTGGGGGTCACCCAGAGTCATAATCCAGTGAGATATCTGTGTCACCTCTTATAGTTTTCCTGTAATCTGAGCTCAAAGATGAGAATATATAGAGTATAGTACAGTAAATTGTGCAAAGTTTACTATAAATTTTCTGGAAATCCGTACAGTAATTTTGGCTGTGGATCACAGGGTGAAGAGTGGAGACAGCCTAGAGTCAGAATCCAGTGAAATATCTGCATCACCTCTTACAGTTTTCCTGTAATCTGAGCTCAAAAATGTTAATATGTGGAGTACAGTAAAGCACAATGGGAAGATTTTGCTATGAATTTTCTCAAAAACCGTACAGTAATTTTTGGCTGTGGATCACAGGGTGAAGAGTGGCGACAGCCTAGAGTCATAATCCAGTGAGATATCTGTGTCACCTCTTACAGTTTTCCTGTAATCTGAGCTCAAAAATGAGAATATATAGAGTATAGTACAGTAAATTGTGCAAAGTTTACTATCAATTTTCTGGAAATCCGTACAGTAATTTTGGCTGTGGATCACAGGGTGAAGAGTGGCGACAGCCTAGAGTCAGAATCCAGTGAAATATCTGCGTCACCTCTTATAGTTTTCCTGTAATCTGAGCTCAAAAATGTCAATATGTAGAGTACAGTAAAGCAAAATGGGAAGATTTTACTATCAATTTTCTCAAAAACCGTACAGTAATTTTTGCTGTGGATGACAGTGTGAAGAGTGGGGGTCACCCAGAGTCATAATCCAGTGAAATATCTGTGTCACCTCTTACAGTTTTCCTGTAATCTGAGCTCAAAAATGAGAATATTAAGAGTACAGTAGAGTAAATTGGGCAAATTTTATTGTTAATTTTCTCTGAATCATACAGTAATTTTGGCTGTGGATCACAGGGGGGAAAGTGGAGATAAACCAAAACTGGGAGTGGATTGTGAAGTAAAATAGTGTCAGGACAGAAAACACTTTGTTTCTAAGCCAGTCGGCACCTATACCGTAATATGCGTAAGAGTAGTGCAACCACATTTTAGGTGCGGCTGGCGGGGCGGCTAGCTTGACTGTGACTTCGTAAGTGAGGGCTCACTTGACCGCAGTCTCACTGGACCCTTTACAGTTCGCATACCGCCACAACAGGTCCACTGATGATGCCATAGCCCTGACACTAAACACTGCCCTGTCACACCTGGAGAAGAGAGACACGTATGTGAGAATGCTGTTTGTAGATTACAGCTCAGCATTCAATACCATCGTTCCCTCGAAGCTGGACAGGAAACTGCAGGATCTAGGACTGAGCAGCTCCCTCTGCAGCTGGATCCTTAGCTTCCTGTCTGACAGACGCCAAGTGGTCAGACTGGGCAGCATCACCTCATCCCCCGTCACACTGAACACTGGTGCTCCACAGGGGTGTGTACTGAGCCCTCTCCTATACTCACTCTACACCTACGACTGCACAGCCACTAACAACTCCAACATCATTGTGAAGTTTGCGGACGACACTACAGTGGTGGGTCTTATCACCAATGGTGATGAGACGGCTTACAGGGAGGAGGTCAGCGCCCTGTCCCACTGGTGTCAAGACAACCATCTCACCCTCAACGTCGCAAAGACAAAGGAGTTGATAGTGGACTTCCGGAGGTGCAGAGAAGTACACACCCCCATCACCATCAGCGGCGCTGCTGTGGAGAGAGTGAGCAGCTTCCGGTTCCTTGGTGTACATCTGGCTGAGGATCTTACGTGGTCAGTACACACAAACAAAACAGTGAAGAAGGCGCAGCAGCGCCTCTTCTTTCTCAGGAGACTGAAAAGATTCGGCATGAGCCCCCGCATCCTCAGGACCTTCTATCACTGTGCCATTGAGAGCATCCTCACTGGATGCATCACCACCTGGTATGGCAACAGCACCGCCTACAACCGCAAAGCTCTCCAGCAAGTAGTGCGGTGCTCTGAACGGATAATTGGAGGTGAGCTTCCCTCCCTCCAAGACATCTACAGGAAGCGGTGCCTGAGGAAAGCGGGGAGGATCATCAAGGACTCCAGTCACCCCAGCCATAAACTGTTCAGACTGCTTCCATCAGGAAGGAGGTTCTGCAGCATCCGGTCCCGAACCAGCAGACTGAGAGACAGCTTTTTCCATCAGGCCATCAGACTGCTGAACACTTCATAGACACCTCAGCTTCACTACTGGAACTTTAACATTATGCACTCCATACTGTACAGTAATGCCACTGTTTTGCACATGTCTCACTCTGTATATTTTATTTTATTTATTTTATATATTTTATTTATTGTTTACTCTATTTAATTTGTAAAATATGTGTACACACACACACACACACACACACACACACACACACACACACACACACGTAGAAAAATATTTAGTATACACATCCAGAAATGCATATACTATTATATATTGTACATATATTTATTAGTTTCAGATGTAGCCATTCTTGTATTTTGCTTGTTTACATTATTGTATTTTGCACAACTCTGTTGCTTGTGAAGCTCGCACACAAGAATTTCACTCACATGTGCTGTACCAATGTACCTGCACATGTGATGTGACAATAAAAGTGATTTGATTTGATTTGATTTGTGTCTTTATTTCCACATAAACTGATGAAGCAGTAGTGATGGACTGCCTGACAGATGAGGTCAGCAGGAGTCTCTGTGAACTGTGATGTTTGTTGATGACACTGTGATATGTAGTGAGAGTAGGGAGCAGGTGAGGTGGAGGTGTGCTCTGGAGAGAAGATACAGCTTCTCTCCAACTGTGAAAACTTTGACATGAAGTCAGAGGTTCAGGACCAAACCACAGTAACTCCAGCAGCTGAGTCTGCTGCAATAAACCATCTATAGATTACATCATCGGTTTCACGTCTCCTTGTTGTAAAATATGCCTGTGTGTAGACTCATTTAAGAACTGGGAAAATGTTGATGCATGAGTCAAGTCTCAGTCTCCTGACTTACAATAACAAAAGTTTTCTTTCATTTGTTGTAACTGAATTTATTTGCTTCTTCTTGTGTGTGTGACAAAAATGCTGTTTTCCAGAGAAGCTGGTTATGTTTCATAATCGTTTGGCTCTCAGTCACAGAGGATTCATGGAAAACAAGAGAAACACACAGAGCTTCTACACAAAGTCAGTAAGAGTGTGTCCAGATTCCTGAACCATGATGTCCGCATGTTATGAATGTTCGTGGCAGTGCTCCATGGCTTATGTCATGTGCATGCTCACCATTTTTCCTTCAGCTGGATCCTGTGACAAGAGTTTATTACTCAAGCTAGGTCATGCAGATTTAGGCAAAAATTACCCCAGGACTGATATACTGATCAAGAGCTGAGCATCAGCATAGAGCACTCAGGTGTGTGTTAACAGACTGTTACACCTCCCAGGAGAAAATTCATCCCAAAGCCAGAGAGTGCAATGCTCAGAAAAACTGCCACAGCATGTTAAATATTAATGACAGTTGAATTAGAAAAGGGCTGAACAATTATTTTTTTCAATGGTTACCAGGAGAAAACCATTGTTCTCTTTCTCTGTGTATTTGCACAGCAGCAGATCTACAACAGAATGGCTGAAAAACAATTGAATGTTTGAATTGTCCAGCCACGAAGTCCAGATTCCATTTAATTTAAATGCTGTGGCAGAACCGTGAGAGAGCTGTGCACAAGAGAAACTTAGGATAACTTGATGATCCAAAACAACATTGTGTGATGTAGAAGAGTGGGTCAAAATTCCTTCGCAATGATGTGAGAGACTGATAACGTCATATAGAAAACTCCCTCGCTGAAACACATTCAGTTTCATTTTCCCACACTTCTTACTACTTTCAGTATTGCTTTGTCATTCATGTTTGCGTGACGGAGGTCACACACATTGTGTGTAAAACAGCCACACGCTGGATGTTGCAACACAGACTTCAAAGCAGCTGACTGCTGTTTCTTATGGGCTCATCATGATTCACTCAGGTTAACAGCTGGATGTGGTACAGCTGTGACAACTGAAGCCATCCACACGACCCACCTCCCACGTGATCTTAATTCGGTCATTCCCGATCACCTTAGCTGGTGTCACCCATTGGGGCTTCCAGCACACACATCAGCACAAATGTTGCTTTATACTATACCATATTGCCTGTTGTATTGGGTGCAAAAAATTAGGGCTGGGCAATGTGAGGAAAATCTCAAATAAGAACATTTCTGTTTTGCTGTATCACGATATATGTAAATAACCTAAAAATTCAATGTATCGCCCAGCCCTACTAGAAATACTTGTAAATATCTTCAAATACAGGAAGCTATCTGGGCAAAGTGATCTGGAACACGGAAAGTAGAATATCTAAACAAATGTAACCAGCTAACATCAAACACAGGTTATACTTTATTTATCTTCTGAGTTTTTTCACATACAGAAGGACAGTACTATGACATCCACTTCAAACTGGGAAATGATGCTATGATACATAATATTGAGACACACTATTCTAATCTTATATTACATTCTTAGCAAATTTACAGCAAATGAAACGAAGCACAAAGTCACAGTTGTTTTTTTTAATTTAATTTTTTATTTTAATTTGTGGTTTGACGCTGTTTCTTAACTCAAAATGTCCTGTTGTAATTGGACATTTTGAGATAAGAAACAGCGCCAAGCCCCAACAACACTTCCCTCATGGTGCTTTATATTGTCAGGTGAAGACCCTACAATAATGCACAAAAACGAACCCCCTAGAGCAAGCACATTGGCGACAGTGGGAAGGAAAAACTCACTTTTAAAAGAGAGAAACCTCCGGCAGAACCAGGCTCTGAGATGGGGGTGGCCATCTGCCTCGGCCAGTTAGTGATGAGGGAAGGAAGTTGGGGTTTTAAAATGTAATTTAGGTTGCTGAATTAAAAGAACATTTGACGCCAGTTTAAGAGTTTTGTAACAGAATCACGTGCACGTTTCAGTTCGATTTTAGCGTGCACATGAGAAAACCCTCAAGATGACATTTTGGCTCCTCAGCTTGGCATGTTTTTTGAATATGCTGACGACCGCTTCGTCAACCACTGGGTTGCTTGACCTCATTAACAGTATTGGAGAAGGCCACTTTTCACGGAGATCATTGGCTACTTTCAGGCCGAGTTGTTCAATGTTTTCCATGGACATTTTGTAGCTTTTGGACAAAATTTTGTTCCAGATCTTGTGGGAAAGCCTCTGTACAATAAACTCTGATGTTCCTGCATTCCATGTAGCTGCCTCATTTTCTCCCTTCATAGCGTGCATTACCAGATCTTTGGTGACATTTTTCACAGCCTCCTGGTACTCTTCCCTGTGTTTAGAGACACTAAGTACTCTTGTTGGTAATGCCAACAGGTGTTTGGTGAAGGTTGGGACAGTAATACTATCAAGCTGTTCCCTCAGATTGAAAATCAGATATTTTCCCTTGCAGTTGTGTCTTTTGCAAAGATCCTTGAGAATGGCCTTGTCTATGTTTTTCAGCCATTTGGGGGATAGATCCAAATGTTTCAGCTCAATTTCAGGCCAAATTTTTTCCATCAGGCGATCGCTGATGCAGTCAGCAGTGAGGCGCTCTGTGAAGAGCTTGTATTTAGTGGAGACTTGTTCTATGGCCTGTGAAACCACCAACTCAATCACTTTGTTGACACACAACTTTTCCCCACTCAGACAATCAGATGAGGACGACTCTGGGGTTGCCGTCTCCTGTGTTTCAGTCTGAGACTCTACTAATTCTTTTCTCTGCGTGTCCAGTTCTGTCTGCATTTCTGGTATGTTTGTCTCTGCCTGACTTTCTTTAATCTCGCTGGAGTCCTCACTCTGTGGCTGCAGAGCTTTCTTGTCCTCCTCCAGTTCTTTCTCTTCTTTCTCTGCATCCTGACATTTTGTGATGGCCTCTTTGACTTCTTCTTTTGTGTCCTTCACCACTTTCTGTTCTTCCAGGAGTTTCTTATTTTGTTCCTCCAGGACTTTTTTCTCCTGCTCCAGATTCTCTCTCAGTGTTTGTTCTTTCCACAGAGCATTCCACATAGTTTCTTTCAGATCTCTTTCATGTTTCTGGAGCTGCGTGAACTTGGCAGACAGAGTGTCCTTCTCCTGTTTCAGCATCAGGATTTCGTTGTCCCTCTGCTGAAGCTGCTCTTTCAGACAGTTCATCTCAAGGTCAAGGTTGCTGACCTTTTCCTGATCTGAACACGTCTGTTGCTCTTTTTCTTTGGTGGCGCTGCTCACCTGCGGTTTGCGCGACACTGATTCGTCAGTGACTCCTGCAGCTTGGTTCTCATACAGCTCCAGCTTGGTGCGCATGTTTGAAATTTGAGTCATCATCTGTTTGATTTGCTGTCTGGCTCTACTTTCACCCTCTTTTAAAAGTTTGTTTTCAGTCAGAGAGTTTTGCAAGGCTTTCCTAACCAGCATGAGGTTGTCGAGTGCACTCTTTGGCAGAGTGAAGACAAATTCTGGTTTTCCTTCCTGATTGCTCATTTTTGATATTTAACTTTGAAACAAATTTAGCGTGTTACACTAAATAAGATATTCAGATGTGAGTTCGATAATCAGATGTGAGTTCGATAATCAAATGTGAATCAGGGTTTGAAGTTGGCTGTAGCAGAACAAAAGTTCGTCTAGTGAATCGCTCGTGACTGTAAGTAAGAAACGTGCTTGACCAGTGTGCTGTTTCACCCCTATTTATAGAATTTTGGTGACTGTGATGTCATGGCCTCATTCTCTTTGCTTTGATGTTTGAAAATAGGTCCCGCCCATTGAAAATAGGTCCCGCCCACAGGCTCTCAGAATTTGTCAGTTAAATTCATACATTAATTTGAAATATGTTTTTGTTTATTTTTAAATTTTAATTCATCCCTCTTCTAAATTTAACCTAAGCCCATTTTCAGAGCGCTGCGTGTTCATCACAGCCATAAATATGTTAGAAATGAAGAGATTTCACTGTGTTCAAGTACCAGATTTAGTGCTAATTTTATTCAGTCATCCAGTGTTTGTTTAGCTTGTTCAAATGTTTCAGGTGCTGTAGAACATCTGATTAGTATTGTTCATTAATGCTTGTTTCCTATTCCTGTTCAAAGTAATACTCTGCGCACGCAGCCAGTGAGAAAACGTCTAACGCTAGACCCGCCCCCGGGAGTCAAGCTGCTTGCATCTAATGTCTCTCAGTTACATAGTAAACAAAGCTTGCAAGGAATCAGGAATCCAGCATCATTACTAAACATCTAACAGGTGCCAAAAAAAAGAGCAACATTGAGCTGTTAACACTTCACAGCCTGCTCGTTAAACAGACAGTAGGGATCCAGTAGGACTGGACACAACATCAAGCCTCTTGGCTTCTGGTTTGATAACTTCACTCATTTAAAAAAAGAAAAATGCTGTAACACATCAGTGTGACATGTTTGCTTTCATCCTGCATCAAATTAAAACACAGAGAATATGTGTACTAGGTTTTTTTAAGGTGATCTTTTTATTTTTCAACAGCTTATTACTAATTACGGATTTTGGGGAATACTAAAAATCATGACACATCAGGAAAAAAAAATCTTATAAAGGACGTGAAGCGATGTCACTGATGTTGTCACTGCTGATGTGACGCTATACCTTGTTTATGGTAGTACCTGAACTGCCATAAAGTTATGTTAACGCTGTGCTTTAGATTACAGCCAGGAGTGTGGCAGAGGAGGAATTTTGCACTTTCATATAAAATCCACTTTTGGACTAAGTAGATCAGTTAATGGCTGGACTATGGAGGAGAAGTTTTTGCAGAAGTTCCTGTAATAACCTACCATTCCCAGGAATCTGCACAGTTCAAGTCCTTTATTTAGGTGTGGGATATTCATTAATCGCCACCACTTTGGCGCTAAGGGGCCGCACCTGACCACATCCCACTTCCCTGCTCAAGTATGTTACAGTGGCCTTGGCAAATTCACACTTTGTCAGGTTGAGTGTCAGCGCTTATTAATCTTGAAATCTGCATGACACACTGGCAGACAGAAAAGACCATTCGGTGAAAATATCAATTCTGGGGATCTGGAACATGGAAAGTAGAATATCTAAACAACATTATTGGTGTGTTTTGCCTCAGTGTTATTGATATTTATATGCTTATATTTTCACAATTGCAAAATCTCACTGTGGATGTAAGAGCCAAATTGTGGATATTTTGCATCCACTTTATTGTGTAATATTTTAATTGATTGTATTTGATGGCTTAGGCCCCAGGAAGACTAGCAACCACTGTTGTGGAAGCTAATGGAGTTCCTTATAAATAAGCAGACAAATAAACACTATTCTAATCTTATATTACATTCTTAGCAAATTTACAGCAAATGAAACAAAGCACAAAGTCACAGTTGTTTTTTTTTTATTTAATTTTTTATTTTAATTTGTGGTTTGACGCTGTTTCTTAACTCAAAATGTCCTGTTGTAATTGGACATTTTGAGATAAGAAACAGCGCCAAGCCCCAACAACACTTCCCTCATGGTGCTTTATATTGTCAGGTGAAGACCCTACAATAATGCACAAAAACTAACCCCCTAGAGCAAGCACATTGGCGACAGTGGGAAGGAAAAACTCACTTTTAAAAGAGAGAAACCTCCGGCAGAACCAGGCTCTGAGATGGGGGTGGCCATCTGCCTCGGCCAGTTAGTGATGAGGGAAGGAAGTTGGGGTTTTAAAATGTAATTTAGGTTGCTGAATTAAAAGAACATTTGACGCCAGTTTAAGAGTTTTGTAACAGAATCACGTGCACGTTTCAGTTCGATTTTAGCGTGCACATGAGAAAACCCTCAAGATGACATTTTGGCTCCTCAGCTTGGCATGTTTTTTGAATATGCTGACGACCGCTTCGTCAACCACTGGGTTGCTTGACCTCATTAACAGTATTGGAGAAGGCCACTTTTCACGGAGATCATTGGCTACTTTCAGGCCGAGTTGTTCAATGTTTTCCATGGACATTTTGTAGCTTTTGGACAAAATTTTGTTCCAGATCTTGTGGGAAAGCCTCTGTACAATAAACTCTGATGTTCCTGCATTCCATGTAGCTGCCTCATTTTCTCCCTTCATAGCGTGCATTACCAGATCTTTGGTGACATTTTTCACAGCCTCCTGGTACTCTTCCCTGTGTTTAGAGACACTAAGTACTCTTGTTGGTAATGCCAACAGGTGTTTGGTGAAGGTTGGGACAGTAATACTATCAAGCTGTTCCCTCAGATTGAAAATCAGATATTTTCCCTTGCAGTTGTGTCTTTTGCAAAGATCCTTGAGAATGGCCTTGTCTATGTTTTTCAGCCATTTGGGGGATAGATCCAAATGTTTCAGCTCAATTTCAGGCCAAATTTTTTCCATCAGGCGATCGCTGATGCAGTCAGCAGTGAGGCGCTCTGTGAAGAGCTTGTATTTAGTGGAGACTTGTTCTATGGCCTGTGAAACCACCAACTCAATCACTTTGTTGACACACAACTTTTCCCCACTCAGACAATCAGATGAGGACGACTCTGGGGTTGCCGTCTCCTGTGTTTCAGTCTGAGACTCTACTAATTCTTTTCTCTGCGTGTCCAGTTCTGTCTGCATTTCTGGTATGTTTGTCTCTGCCTGACTTTCTTTAATCTCGCTGGAGTCCTCACTCTGTGGCTGCAGAGCTTTCTTGTCCTCCTCCAGTTCTTTCTCTTCTTTCTCTGCATCCTGACATTTTGTGATGGCCTCTTTGACTTCTTCTTTTGTGTCCTTCACCACTTTCTGTTCTTCCAGGAGTTTCTTATTTTGTTCCTCCAGGACTTTTTTCTCCTGCTCCAGATTCTCTCTCAGTGTTTGTTCTTTCCACAGAGCATTCCACATAGTTTCTTTCAGATCTCTTTCATGTTTCTGGAGCTGCGTGAACTTGGCAGACAGAGTGTCCTTCTCCTGTTTCAGCATCAGGATTTCGTTGTCCCTCTGCTGAAGCTGCTCTTTCAGACAGTTCATCTCAAGGTCAAGGTTGCTGACCTTTTCCTGATCTGAACACGTCTGTTGCTCTTTTTCTTTGGTGGCGCTGCTCACCTGCGGTTTGCGCGACACTGATTCGTCAGTGACTCCTGCAGCTTGGTTCTCATACAGCTCCAGCTTGGTGCGCATGTTTGAAATTTGAGTCATCATCTGTTTGATTTGCTGTCTGGCTCTACTTTCACCCTCTTTTAAAAGTTTGTTTTCAGTCAGAGAGTTTTGCAAGGCTTTCCTAACCAGCATGAGGTTGTCGAGTGCACTCTTTGGCAGAGTGAAGACAAATTCTGGTTTTCCTTCCTGATTGCTCATTTTTGATATTTAACTTTGAAACAAATTTAGCGTGTTACACTAAATAAGATATTCAGATGTGAGTTCGATAATCAAATGTGAATCAGGGTTTGAAGTTGGCTGTAGCAGAACAAAAGTTCGTCTAGTGAATCGCTCGTGACTGTAAGTAAGAAACGTGCTTGACCAGTGTGCTGTTTCACCCCTATTTATAGAATTTTGGTGACTGTGATGTCATGGCCTCATTCTCTTTGCTTTGATGTTTGAAAATAGGTCCCGCCCATTGAAAATAGGTCCCGCCCACAGGCTCTCAGAATTTGTCAGTTAAATTCATACATTAATTTGAAATATGTTTTTGTTTATTTTTAAATTTTAATTCATCCCTCTTCTAAATTTAACCTAAGCCCATTTTCAGAGCGCTGCGTGTTCATCACAGCCATAAATATGTTAGAAATGAAGAGATTTCACTGTGTTCAAGTACCAGATTTAGTGCTAATTTTATTCAGTCATCCAGTGTTTGTTTAGCTTGTTCAAATGTTTCAGGTGCTGTAGAACATCTGATTAGTATTGTTCATTAATGCTTGTTTCCTATTCCTGTTCAAAGTAATACTCTGCGCACGCAGCCAGTGAGAAAACGTCTAACGCTAGACCCGCCCCCGGGAGTCAAGCTGCTTGCATCTAATGTCTCTCAGTTACATAGTAAACAAAGCTTGCAAGGAATCAGGAATCCAGCATCATTACTAAACATCTAACAGGTGCCAAAAAAAAGAGCAACATTGAGCTGTTAACACTTCACAGCCTGCTCGTTAAACAGACAGTAGGGATCCAGTAGGACTGGACACAACATCAAGCCTCTTGGCTTCTGGTTTGATAACTTCACTCATTTAAAAAAAGAAAAATGCTGTAACACATCAGTGTGACATGTTTGCTTTCATCCTGCATCAAATTAAAACACAGAGAATATGTGTACTAGGTTTTTTTAAGGTGATCTTTTTATTTTTCAACAGCTTATTACTAATTACGGATTTTGGGGAATACTAAAAATCATGACACATCAGGAAAAAAAAATCTTATAAAGGACGTGAAGCGATGTCACTGATGTTGTCACTGCTGATGTGACGCTATACCTTGTTTATGGTAGTACCTGAACTGCCATAAAGTTATGTTAACGCTGTGCTTTAGATTACAGCCAGGAGTGTGGCAGAGGAGGAATTTTGCACTTTCATATAAAATCCACTTTTGGACTAAGTAGATCAGTTAATGGCTGGACTATGGAGGAGAAGTTTTTGCAGAAGTTCCTGTAATAACCTACCATTCCCAGGAATCTGCACAGTTCAAGTCCTTTATTTAGGTGTGGGATATTCATTAATCGCCACCACTTTGGCGCTAAGGGGCCGCACCTGACCACGTCCCACTTCCCTGCTCAAGTATGTTACAGTGGCCTTGGCAAATTCACACTTTGTCAGGTTGAGTGTCAGCGCTTATTAATCTTGAAATCTGCATGACACACTGGCAGACAGAAAAGACCATTCGGTGAAAATATCAATTCTGGGGATCTGGAACATGGAAAGTAGAATATCTAAACAACATTATTGGTGTGTTTTGCCTCAGTGTTATTGATATTTATATGCTTATATTTTCACAATTGCAAAATCTCACTGTGGATGTAAGAGCCAAATTGTGGATATTTTGCATCCACTTTATTGTGTAATATTTTAATTGATTGTATTTGATGGCTTAGGCCCCAGGAAGACTAGCAACCACTGTTGTGGAAGCTAATGGAGTTCCTTATAAATAAGCAGACAAATAAACACTATTCTAATCTTATATTACATTCTTAGCAAATTTACAGCAAATGAAACAAAGCACAAAGTCACAGTTGTTTTTTTTAATTTAATTTTTTTATTTTAATTTGTGGTTTGACGCTGTTTCTTAACTCAAAATGTCCTGTTGTAATTGGACATTTTGAGCTAAGAAACAGCGCCAAGCCCCAACAACACTTCCCTCATGGTGCTTTATATTGTCAGGTGAAGACCCTACAATAATGCACAAAAACTAACCCCCTAGAGCAAGCACATTGGCGACAGTGGGAAGGAAAAACTCACTTTTAAAAGAGAGAAACCTCCGGCAGAACCAGGCTCTGAGATGGGGGTGGCCATCTGCCTCGGCCAGTTAGTGATGAGGGAAGGAAGTTGGGGTTTTAAAATGTAATTTAGGTTGCTGAATTAAAAGAACATTTGACGCCAGTTTAAGAGTTTTGTAACAGAATCACGTGCACGTTTCAGTTCGATTTTAGCGTGCACATGAGAAAACCCTCAAGATGACATTTTGGCTCCTCAGCTTGGCATGTTTTTTGAATATGCTGACGACCGCTTCGTCAACCACTGGGTTGCTTGACCTCATTAACAGTATTGGAGAAGGCCACTTTTCACGGAGATCATTGGCTACTTTCAGGCCGAGTTGCTCAATGTTTTCCATGGACATTTTGTAGCTTTTGGACAAAATT
The DNA here is from genome assembly GCF_057382275.1 of Copadichromis virginalis. NCBI lineage: Eukaryota > Metazoa > Chordata > Actinopteri > Cichliformes > Cichlidae > Copadichromis > Copadichromis virginalis. The sequence goes on from NC_140625.1 coordinate 13,619,567, forward strand.
TTGTTCCAGATCTTGTGGGAAAGCCTCTGTACAATAAACTCTGATGTTCCTGCATTCCATGTAGCTGCCTCATTTTCTCCCTTCATAGCGTGCATTACCAGATCTTTGGTGACATTTTTCACAGCCTCCTGGTACTCTTCCCTGTGTTTAGAGACACTAAGTACTCTTGTTGGTAATGCCAACAGGTGTTTGGTGAAGGTTGGGACAGTAATACTATCAAGCTGTTCCCTCAGATTGAAAATCAGATATTTTCCCTTGCAGTTGTGTCTTTTGCAAAGATCCTTGAGAATGGCCTTGTCTATGTTTTTCAGCCATTTGGGGGATAGATCCAAATGTTTCAGCTCAATTTCAGGCCAAATTTTTTCCATCAGGCGATCGCTAATGCAGTCAGCAGTGAGGCGCTCTGTGAAGAGCTTGTATTTAGTGGAGACTTGTTCTATGGCCTGTGAAACCACCAACTCAATCACTTTGTTGACACACAACTTTTCCCCACTCAGACAATCAGATGAGGACGACTCTGGGGTTGCCGTCTCCTGTGTTTCAGTCTGAGACTCTACTAATTCTTTTCTCTGCGTGTCCAGTTCTGTCTGCATTTCTGGTATGTTTGTCTCTGCCTGACTTTCTTTAATCTCGCTGGAGTCCTCACTCTGTGGCTGCAGAGCTTTCTTGTCCTCCTCCAGTTCTTTCTCTTCTTTCTCTGCATCCTGACATTTTGTGATGGCCTCTTTGACTTCTTCTTTTGTGTCCTTCACCACTTTCTGTTCTTCCAGGAGTTTCTTATTTTGTTCCTCCAGGACTTTTTTCTCCTGCTCCAGATTCTCTCTCAGTGTTTGTTCTTTCCACAGAGCATTCCACATAGTTTCTTTCAGATCTCTTTCATGTTTCTGGAGCTGCGTGAACTTGGCAGACAGAGTGTCCTTCTCCTGTTTCAGCATCAGGATTTCGTTGTCCCTCTGCTGAAGCTGCTCTTTCAGACAGTTCATCTCAAGGTCAAGGTTGCTGACCTTTTCCTGATCTGAACACGTCTGTTGCTCTTTTTCTTTGGTGGCGCTGCTCACCTGCGGTTTGCGCGACACTGATTCGTCAGTGACTCCTGCAGCTTGGTTCTCATACAGCTCCAGCTTGGTGCGCATGTTTGAAATTTGAGTCATCATCTGTTTGATTTGCTGTCTGGCTCTACTTTCACCCTCTTTTAAAAGTTTGTTTTCAGTCAGAGAGTTTTGCAAGGCTTTCCTAACCAGCATGAGGTTGTCGAGTGCACTCTTTGGCAGAGTGAAGACAAATTCTGGTTTTCCTTCCTGATTGCTCATTTTTGATATTTAACTTTGAAACAAATTTAGCGTGTTACACTAAATAAGATATTCAGATGTGAATTCGATAATCAAATGTGAATCAGGGTTTGAAGTTGGCTGTAGCAGAACAAAAGTTCGTCTAGTGAATCGCTCGTGACTGTAAGTAAGAAACGTGCTTGACCAGTGTGCTGTTTCACCCCTATTTATAGAATTTTGGTGACTGTGATGTCATGGCCTCATTCTCTTTGCTTTGATGTTTGAAAATAGGTCCCGCCCATTGAAAATAGGTCCCGCCCACAGGCTCTCAGAATTTGTCAGTTAAATTCATACATTAATTTGAAATATGTTTTTGTTTATTTTTAAATTTTAATTCATCCCTCTTCTAAATTTAACCTAAGCCCATTTTCAGAGCGCTGCGTGTTCATCACAGCCATAAATATGTTAGAAATGAAGAGATTTCACTGTGTTCAAGTACCAGATTTAGTGCTAATTTTATTCAGTCATCCAGTGTTTGTTTAGCTTGTTCAAATGTTTCAGGTGCTGTAGAACATCTGATTAGTATTGTTCATTAATGCTTGTTTCCTATTCCTGTTCAAAGTAATACTCTGCGCACGCAGCCAGTGAGAAAACGTCTAACGCTAGACCCGCCCCCGGGAGTCAAGCTGCTTGCATCTAATGTCTCTCAGTTACATAGTAAACAAAGCTTGCAAGGAATCAGGAATCCAGCATCATTACTAAACATCTAACAGGTGCCAAAAAAAAGAGCAACATTGAGCTGTTAACACTTCACAGCCTGCTCGTTAAACAGACAGTAGGGATCCAGTAGGACTGGACACAACATCAAGCCTCTTGGCTTCTGGTTTGATAACTTCACTCATTTAAAAAAAGAAAAATGCTGTAACACATCAGTGTGACATGTTTGCTTTCATCCTGCATCAAATTAAAACACAGAGAATATGTGTACTAGGTTTTTTTAAGGTGATCTTTTTATTTTTCAACAGCTTATTACTAATTACGGATTTTGGGGAATACTAAAAATCATGACACATCAGGAAAAAAAAATCTTATAACGGACGTGAAGCGATGTCACTGATGTTGTCACTGCTGATGTGACGCTATACCTTGTTTATGGTAGTACCTGAACTGCCATAAAGTTATGTTAACGCTGTGCTTTAGATTACAGCCAGGAGTGTGGCAGAGGAGGAATTTTGCACTTTCATATAAAATCCACTTTTGGACTAAGTAGATCAGTTAATGGCTGGACTATGGAGGAGAAGTTTTTGCAGAAGTTCCTGTAATAACCTACCATTCCCAGGAATCTGCACAGTTCAAGTCCTTTATTTAGGTGTGGGATATTCATTAATCGCCACCACTTTGGCGCTAAGGGGCCGCACCTGACCACGTCCCACTTCCCTGCTCAAGTATGTTACAGTGGCCTTGGCAAATTCACACTTTGTCAGGTTGAGTGTCAGCGCTTATTAATCTTGAAATCTGCATGACACACTGGCAGACAGAAAAGACCATTCGGTGAAAATATCAATTCTGGGGATCTGGAACATGGAAAGTAGAATATCTAAACAACATTATTGGTGTGTTTTGCCTCAGTGTTATTGATATTTATATGCTTATATTTTCACAATTGCAAAATCTCACTGTGGATGTAAGAGCCAAATTGTGGATATTTTGCATCCACTTTATTGTGTAATATTTTAATTGATTGTATTTGATGGCTTAGGCCCCAGGAAGACTAGCAACCACTGTTGTGGAAGCTAATGGAGTTCCTTATAAATAAGCAGACAAATAAACACTATTCTAATCTTATATTACATTCTTAGCAAATTTACAGCAAATGAAACAAAGCACAAAGTCACAGTTGTTTTTTTTAATTTAATTTTTTTATTTTAATTTGTGGTTTGACGCTGTTTCTTAACTCAAAATGTCCTGTTGTAATTGGACATTTTGAGCTAAGAAACAGCGCCAAGCCCCAACAACACTTCCCTCATGGTGCTTTATATTGTCAGGTGAAGACCCTACAATAATGCACAAAAACTAACCCCCTAGAGCAAGCACATTGGCGACAGTGGGAAGGAAAAACTCACTTTTAAAAGAGAGAAACCTCCGGCAGAACCAGGCTCTGAGATGGGGGTGGCCATCTGCCTCGGCCAGTTAGTGATGAGGGAAGGAAGTTGGGGTTTTAAAATGTAATTTAGGTTGCTGAATTAAAAGAATATTTGACGCCAGTTTAAGAGTTTTGTAACAGAATCACGTGCACGTTTCAGTTCGATTTTAGCGTGCACATGAGAAAACCCTCAAGATGACATTTTGGCTCCTCAGCTTGGCATGTTTTTTGAATATGCTGACGACCGCTTCGTCAACCACTGGGTTGCTTGACCTCATTAACAGTATTGGAGAAGGCCACTTTTCACGGAGATCATTGGCTACTTTCAGGCCGAGTTGTTCAATGTTTTCCATGGACATTTTGTAGCTTTTGGACAAAATTTTGTTCCAGATCTTGTGGGAAAGCCTCTGTACAATAAACTCTGATGTTCCTGCATTCCATGTAGCTGCCTCATTTTCTCCCTTCATAGCGTGCATTACCAGATCTTTGGTGACCTTTTTCACAGCCTCCTGGTACTCTTCCCTGTGTTTAGAGACACTAAGTACTCTTGTTGGTAATGCCAACAGGTGTTTGGTGAAGGTTGGGACAGTAATACTATCAAGCTGTTCCCTCAGATTGAAAATCAGATATTTTCCCTTGCAGTTGTGTCTTTTGCAAAGATCCTTGAGAATGGCCTTGTCTATGTTTTTCAGCCATTTGGGGGATAGATCCAAATGTTTCAGCTCAATTTCAGGCCAAATTTTTTCCATCAGGCGATCGCTAATGCAGTCAGCAGTGAGGCGCTCTGTGAAGAGCTTGTATTTAGTGGAGACTTGTTCTATGGCCTGTGAAACCACCAACTCAATCACTTTGTTGACACACAACTTTTCCCCACTCAGACAATCAGATGAGGACGACTCTGGGGTTGCCGTCTCCTGTGTTTCAGTCTGAGACTCTACTAATTCTTTTCTCTGCGTGTCCAGTTCTGTCTGCATTTCTGGTATGTTTGTCTCTGCCTGACTTTCTTTAATCTCGCTGGAGTCCTCACTCTGTGGCTGCAGAGCTTTCTTGTCCTCCTCCAGTTCTTTCTCTTCTTTCTCTGCATCCTGACATTTTGTGATGGCCTCTTTGACTTCTTCTTTTGTGTCCTTCACCACTTTCTGTTCTTCCAGGAGTTTCTTATTTTGTTCCTCCAGGACTTTTTTCTCCTGCTCCAGATTCTCTCTCAGTGTTTGTTCTTTCCACAGAGCATTCCACATAGTTTCTTTCAGATCTCTTTCATGTTTCTGGAGCTGCGTGAACTTGGCAGACAGAGTGTCCTTCTCCTGTTTCAGCATCAGGATTTCGTTGTCCCTCTGCTGAAGCTGCTCTTTCAGACAGTTCATCTCAAGGTCAAGGTTGCTGACCTTTTCCTGATCTGAACACGTCTGTTGCTCTTTTTCTTTGGTGGCGCTGCTCACCTGCGGTTTGCGCGACACTGATTCGTCAGTGACTCCTGCAGCTTGGTTCTCATACAGCTCCAGCTTGGTGCGCATGTTTGAAATTTGAGTCATCATCTGTTTGATTTGCTGTCTGGCTCTACTTTCACCCTCTTTTAAAAGTTTGTTTTCAGTCAGAGAGTTTTGCAAGGCTTTCCTAACCAGCATGAGGTTGTCGAGTGCACTCTTTGGCAGAGTGAAGACAAATTCTGGTTTTCCTTCCTGATTGCTCATTTTTGATATTTAACTTTGAAACAAATTTAGCGTGTTACACTAAATAAGATATTCAGATGTGAATTCGATAATCAAATGTGAATCAGGGTTTGAAGTTGGCTGTAGCAGAACAAAAGTTCGTCTAGTGAATCGCTCGTGACTGTAAGTAAGAAACGTGCTTGACCAGTGTGCTGTTTCACCCCTATTTATAGAATTTTGGTGACTGTGATGTCATGGCCTCATTCTCTTTGCTTTGATGTTTGAAAATAGGTCCCGCCCATTGAAAATAGGTCCCGCCCACAGGCTCTCAGAATTTGTCAGTTAAATTCATACATTAATTTGAAATATGTTTTTGTTTATTTTTAAATTTTAATTCATCCCTCTTCTAAATTTAACCTAAGCCCATTTTCAGAGCGCTGCGTGTTCATCACAGCCATAAATATGTTAGACATGAAGAGATTTCACTGTGTTCAAGTACCAGATTTAGTGCTAATTTTATTCAGTCATCCAGTGTTTGTTTAGCTTGTTCAAATGTTTCAGGTGCTGTAGAACATCTGATTAGTATTGTTCATTAATGCTTGTTTCCTATTCCTGTTCAAAGTAATACTCTGCGCACGCAGCCAGTGAGAAAACGTCTAACGCTAGACCCGCCCCCGGGAGTCAAGCTGCTTGCATCTAATGTCTCTCAGTTACATAGTAAACAAAGCTTGCAAGGAATCAGGAATCCAGCATCATTACTAAACATCTAACAGGTGCCAAAAAAAAGAGCAACATTGAGCTGTTAACACTTCACAGCCTGCTCGTTAAACAGACAGTAGGGATCCAGTAGGACTGGACACAACATCAAGCCTCTTGGCTTCTGGTTTGATAACTTCACTCATTTAAAAAAAGAAAAATGCTGTAACACATCAGTGTGACATGTTTGCTTTCATCCTGCATCAAATTAAAACACAGAGAATATGTGTACTAGGTTTTTTTAAGGTGATCTTTTTATTTTTCAACAGCTTATTACTAATTACGGATTTTGGGGAATACTAAAAATCATGACACATCAGGAAAAAAAAATCTTATAAAGGACGTGAAGCGATGTCACTGATGTTGTCACTGCTGATGTGACGCTATACCTTGTTTATGGTAGTACCTGAACTGCCATAAAGTTATGTTAACGCTGTGCTTTAGATTACAGCCAGGAGTGTGGCAGAGGAGGAATTTTGCACTTTCATATAAAATCCACTTTTGGACTAAGTAGATCAGTTAATGGCTGGACTATGGAGGAGAAGTTTTTGCAGAAGTTCCTGTAATAACCTACCATTCCCAGGAATCTGCACAGTTCAAGTCCTTTATTTAGGTGTGGGATATTCATTAATCGCCACCACTTTGGCGCTAAGGGGCCGCACCTGACCACGTCCCACTTCCCTGCTCAAGTATGTTACAGTGGCCTTGGCAAATTCACACTTTGTCAGGTTGAGTGTCAGCGCTTATTAATCTTGAAATCTGCATGACACACTGGCAGACAGAAAAGACCATTCGGTGAAAATATCAATTCTGGGGATCTGGAACATGGAAAGTAGAATATCTAAACAACATTATTGGTGTGTTTTGCCTCAGTGTTATTGATATTTATATGCTTATATTTTCACAATTGCAAAATCTCACTGTGGATGTAAGAGCCAAATTGTGGATATTTTGCATCCACTTTATTGTGTAATATTTTAATTGATTGTATTTGATGGCTTAGGCCCCAGGAAGACTAGCAACCACTGTTGTGGAAGCTAATGGAGTTCCTTATAAATAAGCAGACAAATAAACACTATTCTAATCTTATATTACATTCTTAGCAAATTTACAGCAAATGAAACAAAGCACAAAGTCACAGTTGTTTTTTTTAATTTAATTTTTTTATTTTAATTTGTGGTTTGACGCTGTTTCTTAACTCAAAATGTCCTGTTGTAATTGGACATTTTGAGCTAAGAAACAGCGCCAAGCCCCAACAACACTTCCCTCATGGTGCTTTATATTGTCAGGTGAAGACCCTACAATAATGCACAAAAACTAACCCCCTAGAGCAAGCACATTGGCGACAGTGGGAAGGAAAAACTCACTTTTAAAAGAGAGAAACCTCCGGCAGAACCAGGCTCTGAGATGGGGGTGGCCATCTGCCTCGGCCAGTTAGTGATGAGGGAAGGAAGTTGGGGTTTTAAAATGTAATTTAGGTTGCTGAATTAAAAGAATATTTGACGCCAGTTTAAGAGTTTTGTAACAGAATCACGTGCACGTTTCAGTTCGATTTTAGCGTGCACATGAGAAAACCCTCAAGATGACATTTTGGCTCCTCAGCTTGGCATGTTTTTTGAATATGCTGACGACCGCTTCGTCAACCACTGGGTTGCTTGACCTCATTAACAGTATTGGAGAAGGCCACTTTTCACGGAGATCATTGGCTACTTTCAGGCCGAGTTGTTCAATGTTTTCCATGGACATTTTGTAGCTTTTGGACAAAATTTTGTTCCAGATCTTGTGGGAAAGCCTCTGTACAATAAACTCTGATGTTCCTGCATTCCATGTAGCTGCCTCATTTTCTCCCTTCATAGCGTGCATTACCAGATCTTTGGTGACCTTTTTCACAGCCTCCTGGTACTCTTCCCTGTGTTTAGAGACACTAAGTACTCTTGTTGGTAATGCCAACAGGTGTTTGGTGAAGGTTGGGACAGTAATACTATCAAGCTGTTCCCTCAGATTGAAAATCAGATATTTTCCCTTGCAGTTGTGTCTTTTGCAAAGATCCTTGAGAATGGCCTTGTCTATGTTTTTCAGCCATTTGGGGGATAGATCCAAATGTTTCAGCTCAATTTCAGGCCAAATTTTTTCCATCAGGCGATCGCTAATGCAGTCAGCAGTGAGGCGCTCTGTGAAGAGCTTGTATTTAGTGGAGACTTGTTCTATGGCCTGTGAAACCACCAACTCAATCACTTTGTTGACACACAACTTTTCCCCACTCAGACAATCAGATGAGGACGACTCTGGGGTTGCCGTCTCCTGTGTTTCAGTCTGAGACTCTACTAATTCTTTTCTCTGCGTGTCCAGTTCTGTCTGCATTTCTGGTATGTTTGTCTCTGCCTGACTTTCTTTAATCTCGCTGGAGTCCTCACTCTGTGGCTGCAGAGCTTTCTTGTCCTCCTCCAGTTCTTTCTCTTCTTTCTCTGCATCCTGACATTTTGTGATGGCCTCTTTGACTTCTTCTTTTGTGTCCTTCACCACTTTCTGTTCTTCCAGGAGTTTCTTATTTTGTTCCTCCAGGACTTTTTTCTCCTGCTCCAGATTCTCTCTCAGTGTTTGTTCTTTCCACAGAGCATTCCACATAGTTTCTTTCAGATCTCTTTCATGTTTCTGGAGCTGCGTGAACTTGGCAGACAGAGTGTCCTTCTCCTGTTTCAGCATCAGGATTTCGTTGTCCCTCTGCTGAAGCTGCTCTTTCAGACAGTTCATCTCAAGGTCAAGGTTGCTGACCTTTTCCTGATCTGAACACGTCTGTTGCTCTTTTTCTTTGGTGGCGCTGCTCACCTGCGGTTTGCGCGACACTGATTCGTCAGTGACTCCTGCAGCTTGGTTCTCATACAGCTCCAGCTTGGTGCGCATGTTTGAAATTTGAGTCATCATCTGTTTGATTTGCTGTCTGGCTCTACTTTCACCCTCTTTTAAAAGTTTGTTTTCAGTCAGAGAGTTTTGCAAGGCTTTCCTAACCAGCATGAGGTTGTCGAGTGCACTCTTTGGCAGAGTGAAGACAAATTCTGGTTTTCCTTCCTGATTGCTCATTTTTGATATTTAACTTTGAAACAAATTTAGCGTGTTACACTAAATAAGATATTCAGATGTGAATTCGATAATCAAATGTGAATCAGGGTTTGAAGTTGGCTGTAGCAGAACAAAAGTTCGTCTAGTGAATCGCTCGTGACTGTAAGTAAGAAACGTGCTTGACCAGTGTGCTGTTTCACCCCTATTTATAGAATTTTGGTGACTGTGATGTCATGGCCTCATTCTCTTTGCTTTGATGTTTGAAAATAGGTCCCGCCCATTGAAAATAGGTCCCGCCCACAGGCTCTCAGAATTTGTCAGTTAAATTCATACATTAATTTGAAATATGTTTTTGTTTATTTTTAAATTTTAATTCATCCCTCTTCTAAATTTAACCTAAGCCCATTTTCAGAGCGCTGCGTGTTCATCACAGCCATAAATATGTTAGACATGAAGAGATTTCACTGTGTTCAAGTACCAGATTTAGTGCTAATTTTATTCAGTCATCCAGTGTTTGTTTAGCTTGTTCAAATGTTTCAGGTGCTGTAGAACATCTGATTAGTATTGTTCATTAATGCTTGTTTCCTATTCCTGTTCAAAGTAATACTCTGCGCACGCAGCCAGTGAGAAAACGTCTAACGCTAGACCCGCCCCCGGGAGTCAAGCTGCTTGCATCTAATGTCTCTCAGTTACATAGTAAACAAAGCTTGCAAGGAATCAGGAATCCAGCATCATTACTAAACATCTAACAGGTGCCAAAAAAAAGAGCAACATTGAGCTGTTAACACTTCACAGCCTGCTCGTTAAACAGACAGTAGGGATCCAGTAGGACTGGACACAACATCAAGCCTCTTGGCTTCTGGTTTGATAACTTCACTCATTTAAAAAAAGAAAAATGCTGTAACACATCAGTGTGACATGTTTGCTTTCATCCTGCATCAAATTAAAACACAGAGAATATGTGTACTAGGTTTTTTTAAGGTGATCTTTTTATTTTTCAACAGCTTATTACTAATTACGGATTTTGGGGAATACTAAAAATCATGACACATCAGGAAAAAAAAATCTTATAAAGGACGTGAAGCGATGTCACTGATGTTGTCACTGCTGATGTGACGCTATACCTTGTTTATGGTAGTACCTGAACTGCCATAAAGTTATGTTAACGCTGTGCTTTAGATTACAGCCAGGAGTGTGGCAGAGGAGGAATTTTGCACTTTCATATAAAATCCACTTTTGGACTAAGTAGATCAGTTAATGGCTGGACTATGGAGGAGAAGTTTTTGCAGAAGTTCCTGTAATAACCTACCATTCCCAGGAATCTGCACAGTTCAAGTCCTTTATTTAGGTGTGGGATATTCATTAATCGCCACCACTTTGGCGCTAAGGGGCCGCACCTGACCACGTCCCACTTCCCTGCTCAAGTATGTTACAGTGGCCTTGGCAAATTCACACTTTGTCAGGTTGAGTGTCAGCGCTTATTAATCTTGAAATCTGCATGACACACTGGCAGACAGAAAAGACCATTCGGTGAAAATATCAATTCTGGGGATCTGGAACATGGAAAGTAGAATATCTAAACAACATTATTGGTGTGTTTTGCCTCAGTGTTATTGATATTTATATGCTTATATTTTCACAATTGCAAAATCTCACTGTGGATGTAAGAGCCAAATTGTGGATATTTTGCATCCACTTTATTGTGTAATATTTTAATTGATTGTATTTGATGGCTTAGGCCCCAGGAAGACTAGCAACCACTGTTGTGGAAGCTAATGGAGTTCCTTATAAATAAGCAGACAAATAAACACTATTCTAATCTTATATTACATTCTTAGCAAATTTACAGCAAATGAAACAAAGCACAAAGTCACAGTTGTTGTTTTTTTAAATTTAATTTTTTATTTTAATTTGTGGTTTGACGCTGTTTCTTAACTCAAAATGTCCTGTTGTAATTGGACATTTTGAGCTAAGAAACAGCGCCAAGCCCCAACAACACTTCCCTCATGGTGCTTTATATTGTCAGGTGAAGACCCTACAATAATGCACAAAAACGAACCCCCTAGAGCAAGCACATTGGCGACAGTGGGAAGGAAAAACTCACTTTTAAAAGAGAGAAACCTCCGGCAGAACCAGGCTCTGAGATGGGGGTGGCCATCTGCCTCGGCCAGTTAGTGATGAGGGAAGGAAGTTGGGGTTTTAAAATGTAATTTAGGTTGCTGAATTAAAAGAACATTTGACGCCAGTTTAAGAGTTTTGTAACAGAATCACGTGCACGTTTCAGTTCGATTTTAGCGTGCACATGAGAAAACCCTCAAGATGACATTTTGGCTCCTCAGCTTGGCATGTTTTTTGAATATGCTGACGACCGCTTCGTCAACCACTGGGTTGCTTGACCTCATTAACAGTATTGGAGAAGGCCACTTTTCACGGAGATCATTGGCTACTTTCAGGCCGAGTTGTTCAATGTTTTCCATGGACATTTTGTAGCTTTTGGACAAAATTTTGTTCCAGATCTTGTGGGAAAGCCTCTGTACAATAAACTCTGATGTTCCTGCATTCCATGTAGCTGCCTCATTTTCTCCCTTCATAGCGTGCATTACCAGATCTTTGGTGACATTTTTCACAGCCTCCTGGTACTCTTCCCTGTGTTTAGAGACACTAAGTACTCTTGTTGGTAATGCCAACAGGTGTTTGGTGAAGGCTGGGACAGTAATACTATCAAGCTGTTCCCTCAGATTGAAAATCAGATATTTTCCCTTGCAGTTGTGTGTCTTGCAAAGATCCTTGAGAATGGCCTTGTCTATGTTTTTCAGCCATTTGGGGGATAGATCCAAATGTTTCAGCTCAATTTCAGGCCAAATTTTTTCCATCAGGCGATCGCTAATGCAGTCAGCAGTGAGGCGCTCTGTGAAGAGCTTGTATTTAGTGGAGACTTGTTCTATGGCCTGTGAAACCACCAACTCAATCACTTTGTTGACACACAACTTTTCCCCACTCAGACAATCAGATGAGGACGACTCTGGGGTTGCCGTCTCCTGTGTTTCAGTCTGAGACTCTACTAATTCTTTTCTCTGCGTGTCCAGTTCTGTCTGCATTTCTGGTATGTTTGTCTCTGCCTGACTTTCTTTAATCTCGCTGGAGTCCTCACTCTGTGGCTGCAGAGCTTTCTTGTCCTCCTCCAGTTCTTTCTCTTCTTTCTCTGCATCCTGACATTTTGTGATGGCCTCTTTGACTTCTTCTTTTGTGTCATTCACCACTTTCTGTTCTTCCAGGAGTTTCTTATTTTGTTCCTCCAGGACTTTTTTCTCCTGCTCCAGATTCTCTCTCAGTGTTTGTTCTTTCCACAGAGCATTCCACATAGTTTCTTTCAGATCTCTTTCATGTTTCTGGAGCTGCGTGAACTTGGCAGACAGAGTGTCCTTCTCCTGTTTCAGCATCAGGATTTCGTTGTCCCTCTGCTGAAGCTGCTCTTTCAGACAGTTCATCTCAAGGTCAAGGTTGCTGACCTTTTCCTGATCTGAACACGTCTGTTGCTCTTTTTCTTTGGTGGCGCTGCTCACCTGCGGTTTGTGCGACACTGATTCGTCAGTGACTCCTGCAGCTTGGTTCTCATACAGCTCCAGCTTGGTGCGCATGTTTGAAATTTGAGTCATCATCTGTTTGATTTGCTGTCTGGCTCTACTTTCACCCTCTTTTAAAAGTTTGTTTTCAGTCAGAGTGTTTTGCAAGGCTTTCCTAACCAGCATGAGGTTGTCGAGTGCACTCTTTGGCAGAGTGAAGACAAATTCTGGTTTTCCTTCCTGATTGCTCATTTTTGATATTTAACTTTGAAACAAATTTAGCGTGTTACACTAAATAAGATATTCAGATGTGAGTTCGATAATCAGATGTGAATTCGATAATCAAATGTGAATCAGGGTTTGAAGTTGGCTGTAGCAGAACAAAAGTTCGTCTAGTGAATCGCTCGTGACTGTAAGTAAGAAACGTGCTTGACCAGTGTGCTGTTTCACCCCTATTTATAGAATTTTGGTGACTGTGATGTCATGGCCTCATTCTCTTTGCTTTGATGTTTGAAAATAGGTCCCGCCCATTGAAAATAGGTCCCGCCCACAGGCTCTCAGAATTTGTCAGTTAAATTCATACATTAATTTGAAATATGTTTTTGTTTATTTTTAAATTTTAATTCATCCCTCTTCTAAATTTAACCTAAGCCCATTTTCAGAGCGCTGCGTGTTCATCACAGCCATAAATATGTTAGACATGAAGAGATTTCACTGTGTTCAAGTACCAGATTTAGTGCTAATTTTATTCAGTCATCCAGTGTTTGTTTAGCTTGTTCAAATGTTTCAGGTGCTGTAGAACATCTGATTAGTATTGTTCATTAATGCTTGTTTCCTATTCCTGTTCAAAGTAATACTCTGCGCACGCAGCCAGTGAGAAAACGTCTAACGCTAGACCCGCCCCCGGGAGTCAAGCTGCTTGCATCTAATGTCTCTCAGTTACATAGTAAACAAAGCTTGCAAGGAATCAGGAATCCAGCATCATTACTAAACATCTAACAGGTGCCAAAAAAAAGAGCAACATTGAGCTGTTAACACTTCACAGCCTGCTCGTTAAACAGACAGTAGGGATCCAGTAGGACTGGACACAACATCAAGCCTCTTGGCTTCTGGTTTGATAACTTCACTCATTTAAAAAAAGAAAAATGCTGTAACACATCAGTGTGACATGTTTGCTTTCATCCTGCATCAAATTAAAACACAGAGAATATGTGCACTAGGTTTTTTTAAGGTGATCTTTTTATTTTTCAACAGCTTATTACTAATTACGGATTTTGGGGAATACTAAAAATCATGACACATCAGGAAAAAAAAATCTTATAAAGGACGTGAAGCGATGTCACTGATGTTGTCACTGCTGATGTGACGCTATACCTTGTTTATGGTAGTACCTGAACTGCCATAAAGTTATGTTAACGCTGTGCTTTAGATTACAGCCAGGAGTGTGGCAGAGGAGGAATTTTGCACTTTCATATAAAATCCACTTTTGGACTAAGTAGATCAGTTAATGGCTGGACTATGGAGGAAAAGTTTTTGCAGAAGTTCCTGTAATAACCTACCATTCCCAGGAATCTGCACAGTTCAAGTCCTTTATTTAGGTGTGGGATATTCATTAATCGCCACCACTTTGGCGCTAAGGGGCCGCACCTGACCACGTCCCACTTCCCTGCTCAAGTATGTTACAGTGGCCTTGGCAAATTCACACTTTGTCAGGTTGAGTGTCAGCGCTTATTAATCTTGAAATCTGCATGACACACTGGCAGACAGAAAAGACCATTCGGTGAAAATATCAATTCTGGGGATCTGGAACATGGAAAGTAGAATATCTAAACAACATTATTGGTGTGTTTTGCCTCAGTGTTATTGATATTTATATGCTTATATTTTCACAATTGCAAAATCTCACTGTGGATGTAAGAGCCAAATTGTGGATATTTTGCATCCACTTTTTTGTGTAATATTTTAATTGATTGTATTTGATGGCTTAGGCCCCAGGAAGACTAGCAACCACTGTTGTGGAAGCTAATGGAGTTCCTTATAAATAAGCAGACAAATAAACACTATTCTAATCTTATATTACATTCTTAGCAAATTTACAGCAAATGAAACAAAGCACAAAGTCACAGTTGTTTTTTTTAATTTAATTTTTTTATTTTAATTTGTGGTTTGACGCTGTTTCTTAACTCAAAATGTCCTGTTGTAATTGGACATTTTGAGATAAGAAACAGCGCCAAGCCCCAACAACACTTCCCTCATGGTGCTTTATATTGTCAGGTGAAGACCCTACAATAATGCACAAAAACTAACCCCCTAGAGCAAGCACATTGGCGACAGTGGGAAGGAAAAACTCACTTTTAAAAGAGAGAAACCTCCGGCAGAACCAGGCTCTGAGATGGGGGTGGCCATCTGCCTCGGCCAGTTAGTGATGAGGGAAGGAAGTTGGGTTTTTAAAATGTAATTTAGGTTGCTGAATTAAAAGAACATTTGACGCCAGTTTAATATAAAGACTTCGGACTTCACGTTTCCCAATTTTTGCTTTAAGTTATTTTGTTATTTACATAATAATGTATATAAGCTAATAATGATCCTTATTGCTGTTTTAGAGAGGAGCGGTGCTTCAAAGGATAGTTGCAGATTTCTGTCAGAATCTGCAGTTTACAGTACAAATAAAATGTTTACGTTGTCTTCCCAACATTTTCACTGACATCTACACTGGATGGCCAGGAAGCGTTCGCGATGTCTTCTCTGGCGCTGATAATTGGCTTCAGTCTTGTGTCGGTGACGTAAAAGGCGGATTTAATGCGACTTGACCGTTCAAACAGCAGTCGCTTTCTAAAACATCGGATATGTATCGGATTCAGTACCACATACGAAAGTGACCCAGATCGGATTTGAAAATATCGGATTTGCGCCGTTCACACTGTCATAGCATGATCGGATATGGGTCGCATAGGGTCAAAAAAAATCGGATTTGATGCGCTTTCGCCTGCAGTGTGAACGTAGCCTAAGATTGTAGATGGGACCTGTTGTGGGGCACTCCTGTGATGTGGAAGGCACGTTCTCCATAACGTTAGCTGGATAACCAGGGGTTATCTGACCGGAGAGGTTCACTGCATTTGATGAAAAAGTGAATAAATTTCTTCATCAGTAGTACGATGCGGTACACTAGTACAAATATTAGGTTGGCCAGAACATGCATTTGCCAGCTCCTCATTCCTTAGAATTTGAGCCACAAAATTCCGTGCGGACTGGCTCATAGTGCCATTCCTCGCAGGTATATATATATATATATATATATATATATATATATATATATATATATATATATATATATATATATATGCTGTTATTGGCACACTGAGGTGCTAGCTAAACAAGCCAAGACAAATGAACTGGATGGTCCACAAAGCACTATTAAATATGGGTCAAAGGACACAGATCATTTTCTTCTTACAATTTTAAATACATGTTCTCCTTCTCAGTTCATTGTCTTCAGAGGCTCCAAACATCATAATAACTGCATCTATAACATGCAGGCTTAAAATAGCCAAAAGCCTCATTTCCAATAAGGTCGACTGCAACAAGAAACATTGGAATAAATAAAAGGTTTTACTCAGTTCTGCTCAGTTGGAGTGTATTTGTGTCATGTCAGTATTTCTGGTATTTAACACTTGTAAGACAGGCATAATAAACCAAATAGAACAACAAAGGTTATAAAACCAGTTTGGTCCTCCTGAAGTAACTTACTTTTTTTTTTTTTGCCACATTTAATTGTGCAAACAGAGCAAATGTACAAAATGGCACCTTAATGGAGGAATTCTGCTCTACTTTAACTTCCTGAGCTTAATGTGTGTTTATTACATTACATATTGTGCTTCTCAAGTGTTTGTCTAAAGCTGAACTGCAGCTTCAAAACAGCTGTTTAGTCATCTAATAAATATTACAGAATCTATATAAAAATGCAATGCACCAAATAACTTGTCAGAACTATTATACAGAATGAGTTAAATTACATAGTTTACATCTGCTTTGTATAACAACAGCAGCTGTTATCCCCGTGCTGGTAGCATGACCCTCCTCAGTGACGGCTGCTCTCTCTGGTGGGCTAGATGTCCACCACGCAGCCAGAGGCACTGGCTCTTATAGCATCAGATATGACTTTAGCTCCAGATTCTCCAATGCCATTTCCCTGCAAACTGAAGGAACAGTTTTAATACGACAAATCGATAAACAGGTAAATAACAATAAATAAACGGTAAAAGAAAACTTACTTGATGTATGTCAGTTGGTGGTTTCCCTTCAAAGCTGTTGCAATGAATATGGCTCCGTCCATGCCCAGAGAGTTCTCCTGCAGACTGATGAATCACACACAGAAGATTTATTTTTTGATCAAATGTAGCGATATCTGTGAGTAACTCTCTAAATTTCAAATGTAAAGGTCTGGATATTGATGACTGTTGGATTCCAGAAGAAAACAAAAACAAAATCAGGGAGTTCAGCACACATGCATCTCTGTAGCTGGGGTTATTTGCAGCTAACCAAATAATGGATGAACAGCGGAGGAGAGTGTGGGAGAATAAACTTCAGCCCTGATTGAACAGATAAATCAGGCAGCATGAAATCAGCAGCTGCATTTACTTTTCTACCACAGGTTTAATATACGAATGTAGTTTATGTCATGAAATGAAGTTCCAGTTGTGCTTACTTCAGCGCCTTGAGGCTTCTGTTGGATTTCAAGGCGTTGGCCAGGGCCTTGGCTCCCTCCATTCCTACAGTGTTCCCACGCAGACTGAAAAACATAGTGGAAAATGAGCTGCCGAGCTCCACCCAGGTGAGCGTCTCATCAAACTAGAGCCTTCTATCATTTTTCTCACTTTTCTCTTGTGTCGTCCAATGACAGGTGAAATTGGTTGTTTACCAGGACTAAAAACGACAATTTGCAATGAGCTGCTGGAGGCAATTGTATTTTAATTGTCTCTTTTGTTGCTTCAAAAAAAAAATTAATTATCCTTTTAGTGAAGTTCCTGAAAGGTTATGACAAACCCATCAAGAAAATCTTGAGATAAAAAGTCACTAATGAAGAAAGTTTGTATTGGTTACTTCAGCAAATAAGAAGCAGTCCAACTCATTCTAAAATCCGCTGACCAATCTTTGTTCACTGCTGCAAAAAAAGCCATTTGAATAAACAAAGAGATTTTACATTTTAAATTTACAATAAAATCAATAAAAATGCCAAATTACTGATGAAAAACGAACTACATTGCATGTTTCAGTAGCTTGTAGAGTCACCTCTAGCAGGAATAATCATTTCAGCATGTTTTTATCAGTGTCTCACATCACTGTGGAAGCATTTTGGTCCCCATATTTGATTCCAAAATTATTCCAGGTACAGAGGAGGTCATGGTTGACCTAAGGACTGCAAGGTGTCCAGATCCTGTGGCTGCAAAACAAGGCCAAATCACCATCCCTCCAACACAGTGATTGACAGTTGTTATGAAGTGTTTGTGCTGTGTTCAAATTTCCCCAAATGTTACTCTGTGCATTGTGGCCAAACATCTCCACTTTGGTCTTTTCTGTTTAAAGGACAATGGGCTTCATTTAATGTGCGTGGAGTTCTTACTCTATTCAAACAAACAAGTGGCTATGCAAAATTACTCTTAGATTTAAGAAACACGTGCACCAGCTTGTTTTTATTCTTACCACAGTTTATATGTTGATAAATCAGACTCTTTATGAACAAAGAGCCCTTTGTAATCGCCATAAAATCTGGATATTGTCACGTCTCCATGTCATTCAGGCGTACGTGCTTGACTTGTAGTCAAGACCGCCTAAACCAAGACAATACCAAGATCAGAGGGTATCGAGACCAAGACAAGACCAAGACCAAGACAGACCAAGTCACGACCAAGACAAAGTTGAGACGAGACAAAGACCGAGACGAAAAAGTCTTTAAACTGCAGCCAGATGCTGATTCGTTTACGGGTGTCGGGCATATTTATGTGTTTTTGTGATGCACTCGCACAGCCCTCCTCACCACTGTCTACTGTCTCACTCACTTACTGGGAAGACAGACTCCACTTGACTGCCGCGTCTCTCACCCTCTCTGTTTTTCACATAATGATATTATCCTATATCCTCGCATGTGATTGGCCACAATATGGAGGGATTGGAGCATAGCTGAGCCACTGTGTGAGAGCTGAGCAGTGAAAGGAAATTAAGTGAGGAGCCGGCTCTCGCTTACTGGGAGTCGACTCTTGTGATTCACTACAAAGCACTCTCTAAGCACGGCTCTTAGAGCTGATGCTTTTGCACATGACACATTAGACAGCAAGATCAAGACAGTGAGACCAAGACAAGACCAAAGTCCGTCGAGACCGAGACAAGATCAAGACCACGTAAAAGTGGTCTTGAGACCAGTCAAGACATCCAACTCTAGTACTTCCAGGTAAAGCAGAGAAAGCAGTTACTATCTTGCAAGAGAGAACCGTGCACCACTAAAAGAGGAAAACAGGAGAAAATCCAACTGAAGAAACTTAAACAATTGTCCAAAGAGGAAAAGGCACAGCTTTCCAGAGTGTTTTCAACAGTTTAAAAGAAAAATGAAAAGTGGGGCTCCTACTGACAAAATAGTAGCTCTGTATATCACATCCCCTGAGACTTGCTTGGAACTCAAAGTTGATATAAAAAAGTCTAACTGAATGAGAGAAAAAGAACAAAGAGGACCATATCTGTCAATCTGTGATAATAAACTCACTGAATTCTATTTTTCAGCATCCATTAGAGAGGGCCAAGAAATTAGACTGAAAGACATCCAGCACTAATATCAAGGCTTTTTTTTAAAATAAAAAATAACTGTAATTCTAAACATCCTGTAGAAATTTCCTACGACAGCCAGATTTTAATTTGTCTGTATTTTTGATTGCACATTGTTAGTAAATGAGGTCCAAAGTCCCAGAAATCTTGTGGTTTGTTCAAATACAACTTTACTATCCTAACCTGTGCAACTTCTTAAAGAGAAGAGGTGTCGTCCTGGCAACCCTTTCGAACAAGCCACACTGGTTCAATCTTGTTATCATTGCGCCATCATGAAATTTAATGCTTAGGCCTGTAGAGTCTGTGATGTAGCTCTTGGTTTGTTTTGCAGTTTCCTTGAGCACTGCATGGTCTGACCTCAGGGAAAACTGGTGGGCTGTTCACTCTTGGGAAGACTGTGACATTGTGTTAACACACCTGAATTCTCCAAACCAGCAAAATGCCAAAACCTTTGCTTTCACAGAGGTGCTCGCACTTGCTGATGATCAGTTAATCAAGTGTATTTGATTAGCAGCACCTGCCTTCTTAAGTCTTATAGAAGCAGTTTGGTGTTTTTCACATTACTGGGATTGTTGCATTTCTTTTTCACATGGCTGTATGTATTGTAATATTGTTATGGTATGTTTAAATTTAACTCTATAAAATCAGAGTGAATGTAAATCAACAATAATATAGACAAGTCATTACATGTGAAAAAAAATAAAGAAAAGTAAAGTTGCCATTAAAACACACTGAGTCATTTAATCATCAAGCAGCACGAGAGCTTAAATAGTCTCAATCTGGTTGAGGATTAGTTGGTGAATTTTCTCACATTATTCACAAAGAGAAGGTCTGGAGGTATTCTGATGAATCATCACTTTTATTGTTTAACATTTGGAAATAACGAACGTTTCCAGGGAGGCGCACTCATTTGATCTAGTGATCGCAATCGTGACTTGTCAGTGATCTGTTAGAGACAACTAACTGCCTTCTTAAAATAATATCTACCTCAAGCAGACACAACATTGCCAGACTGCAATCAGTAAATTCAAATTGCATGCTGGGATTCTCAAATGAAGATAAACAAAGTTCATAACAGGAACCAATCAAAAGCTATTAATCTTTAGAAGCAGACAGATAAGAGACTAGCAGTTAGTTTAGATAGACAGTTAGTTTCAGATAGAAGTTAACGAGTGCTGCTTGGTTTCACTCTGCTGTTGATTAGGCCAACTTTAACTGACAAAGCTGAACTGCCGAAGAGCGTGTCAATGATATGCAGCTAAAACAAAGGAAAGGTTGACACAAGGTAAAATTTGTACTCACTCTAATGTTTGCAGGGTCTGGTTGGTCATCAGAGCTTCTGCCATTTTAATGGCGCCACTCATCCCTGCTGAGACTCCCTGAAGACTGAAGAGACGTCACACAAAAGGGTCACAACCACCACAACCACAAAAATGATTGATCTGTCGATGGACATGATCGTTATGCCAACCATAAAGTGCGCAGTGACGTGTTGGTTTTCAGAGCCTCAGCAAGATAAGTGACTCCTTCATTCCCGATAGCATTTTCTTGAAGACTGTAGAATGGAGATAGAAGCACACACAGAAACTGCTATGAATAACAATAAAGCCTTGCGAATAAAGTTTTACATAATTGCATGGTTGCTGATGAAATATGTTCACTCAAAGCCTGGAGCGAGTCATTTTCTCAAAGTAATATCAGCGCAGGCTTTGAGGAAAGAGTTTTGAAATTTTGGTTGAGATCGATATATTTACAAACAAAGGAGTGAAAAAGGTTTATTGGTCTTACTCCAGGAGTTGCATTGTGGAATTGGAGAGGAGTGCATGGGCCAGAGCTTTAGTGGCCGTGGACTTGATGAAATTCCACTGCAGACTGTGAAAAGAGAGGAAAAGAAGAGACCCAGTATGAAGCAAATACACTTGAATTCATTAAAGATCTATTAAACAGGTTGCTGGTTCAATCCCTGGATGCTCTACTCTGCATGCCGAAGTATACTTGAACCTTAAAGTTGCTCTCCATGTGTCCATCAACGTGTGAATCTTAGAAAGCATTTAGGTGTCGAAAAAATATGGTTGAATGAGGGGTGTTGAATGAGGCGCTTTAAAAGCTCAAGTAGAAAAGTGCTACATAAGAACCAAATCGTTTACTTTACTATTTTGATTTAGCTCAAATTTCTGCTCAACCACATTTCAGAATCAAAGACTCTAACCATTCATTCTCTTCCACTTGTCCTTATCAGGGTTATGGGTAGAGTGTGTGCTTAAAGATGTAGGTATAAATATCCTGCTTTGTTCACTAGAACTTTATTACATCACTGAGAATGCATCGGTTGCTGTGCAGTGCAGACTCCCACTTCTACTCTCAGACTTGTGTGTATCTGTTTGGATGTGTTTATTTCCGATTCAAGCTCCACTTACTGCAAGGAGGTCAGGCCTCGATTAAACTTGATTGCACCAGCGATAGCTTGAACTCCGTCATCATGCAAAAGGTTGGCTGTGAGACTGGAAAACACACAAATATGCAAACAAAAACACAAATATGAGCACTGTTGTATGTAATGCAAAGACTGTCAGAGCGTTTTCAACATGTCTGCTTTCACAGAAGCTTCATGTTTTGAAAATAACACTGGAAAAAGGTGTTTACAGGAAGTATTATAACACTAGAATATGGCTGCTGCTCTCAGTGTTGCAGTAGGTTGGAAATGTCCCCACATTACCTCAAAGAGCTACACAATACAAACAGTTATCTCACAGTTTTTGTGCTTTTCATCATGCAGCAGTATTGTATGACAGGGCATGATCTGGGGGAATGACATTTACTGAACAGTTGGGTATTCCTGCAGTTCTGTGAGGGATGATACTGTACTACTATTAACGAGCTGACTCACTCGAGGTCCTGCAGAGTGTTGTTCTCGTGGAGGGCATGGGCCATGTTCTTTGCTCCCTCTACCCCAATGGAGTTCTCCCTCAGACTAAATAGACAGAAAAACACATGAAAAGTGACATAAGACACAAGCATGACAACTTTACAGCCACTAAAATGCCAAGATACTGCCAATTTGGCAAACCTTTTCCAAAGAGAGGCTTTTTTTACTCCCTTTTTTGAGACACAAAATATGAATACTGATCACATGTGTCTAACAGATAAGATATACTGCACATATGATACAATTAGTTTTATAGGTTTTTGAACAGCGAGACAATATTTGTCATTTTGCCTCCGCACACCACATCAGTGGACTTTATATCAAATAATCAAGTGTGAATGATGTGCAGACTTTCAGTTTTCTTTTAAGGTGTTTAACAAAAGTTGTGCCTTAAATAATCAGGAATTACAGCCATCTTTACGCAAAGCCCCCCTGCTCCACAACAAAAAAAACCAGAAAAACCACAGAAGACAACTAAAGTGGATGATGACAGAATTATTTCCATGGTTAAAGGAAAAAAAACCCAAACACCTTTAAAACATCTAACCAAGTCAAAACTGTTTTTCAAGGAGGTAGGCGTATAAATATCAGTCTGCAGTAAACACATGCCTTGATGAATGGAAATAGAGAGGGTTTAAAATGAAGGTGCAAATAACCACATTCAAGAATAACAACGCTAACGTAGCCTTCGCCAGGAAACTTCTAAAAGAAACTGGACTTCAAGATGCCTACTGAAGCTAAGTAAGACAAATAACTGACCCTGATCACTGATTGGTCTCCTAAAGCTCAAAATAACATCAGCGTTTTAAATAATTTCTTAGCTAAAGTAACTCTCTTCTGAGTTTAACTGACAGCTGCTTGTTGGAAAATCACGTTCTCCCAAAAAAGACAAAATATTCTTGGGTTAATGCACAAATACAAACAGGGAAACAGAGTGAAACTTTAAGCTTGGTCCTTACTTCAAGGAGACAAGGCCATGGTTCAGCCTCAGTGCTTTGGTTAAGGCTGTCATGCCCTTGTTGCTGATCGAGTTACTCTGAAGTCTATGAAAAGAGATGAAAAGTTAAATGCAGCTGTAATGAATAGCATTCAAAGCAAACACCATTTCCCCTTCTGTCGTGCATGAATTGAAATGTCACTTCCCACACTATTAAAATGCATTTGCATTGCACTCATGGGCAGAAGATACTAACTGGAGTGAGAGAAGAGTGTGGTTGACCGCCAAAGCCTCGGCCAGAGCTACCGTCCCTTTATCCCCAAGCTGATTACCACAAAGACTGCAGACAAGAACACAAATACACCCGACACATTAGGAGAAAGAAAACCTGAGTTATCAGTATGTGAACCAGGTTCAGGTGTGGTGGTAAACAAGATCAAATGAAGCCTAGTAACAAACAAGTGTGTCAATGAGCTATCATAACTGTACACCTCATCATCAATCTGCAAAAATGTGAAGAAGTAATGATTAACTTTTAGTCTTTAAATGTTCTGGCCTAGAAGTTCAGTACATTATCTCCAAGATCACTGAATGAATATTAATTCTGCATTACATCAACTTTGTGAGAGTCCGGTTGGTCTTCAGTGCTTCTGCAATCCTTTTGGCTCCACCTGCTGCGATTGTATTCTTCCGTATACTAAAAAAAAAAGATGCACATTAATCTACAGAACATTCATTAAAACAACATCTGTAAACAAGACCAAACTCACTTCAGAGACACCAGTTTGCGGTTGCACTGCAGCACTTCTGCAAGCGACTGAGCACCCTCCTCCTCGATGGCGTTGTTCTGAAAGCTGATGAGAAGTCGGGGAAATTGAGCAAATACACCAACTAGAGTAAATAAACTGGAATTCTGGGTGTGTCAGTTAAGCTGTAGAGCAATTATACTCAACTTGATTGATGTCAGGACTTGGTTCATTTTCAGAGCCTCTGCTAGGAACTTTGCACCTTTGGAGCCGATGTTGTTATTCCGAAGACTAAAACAACATAAACAGGTCATTAGATGATTTACTAAAACTCTACTTAGCAATAATAAGATGTAAATTATAAGATGCAGGTTTAGCATTATTATTATGTAGTATTATGATCAACTCTTGAATGACTATACTACATCAAAACTAAAAGCCTTTTCCCCATTTCAGATTACTCATTTTTATTACAAGGTTCTGTTTTTGGAAAACATTATATACTGTATATAAAAGATGGAAGTAGCCCCCATGTTGTCATGGTTACTCATCTTTTAAAGCTTTAGTGTGAGCAATTTATCCACTGCCATCTTAGTTTTTGAATCTAGACACAAGAGAAACTGAGACCCTGCACACTAACAGCTAGCCAAGCTCTAGAGCAGTGATTCCCAAGAAATTGAGTTTGAAATGACTCATAATAATGTACAGTTACTTATTTATATTAATTGATTTAAATAAAAAGTGAATTAAAACTGGTACTTGGAGGTGGTTATTAGTGATATTACTCTGACCTAAATTCACTGCTCTTTTATTGACGCTTGTGTCCCAGTGGCAGGTGGATCACCTATTGGCCTTAATACTCCCACTCCTGTATTTTGATTAGAGTGAAGATTTAAGATTGGGGGGGGGCTCCATGGGATTTCCTGTTTTATTAAATGGGTCACAGCACTCTTGACTGGGAATAGCTCCTCTAGAGCATACTTGGCTTTGAGTGTCTGTAATAAATGAATTAAAACTAGCTACTGACACCATAAAATATACTTTCCAGACCTGGGGGCAGCAGCTTTATATACAGATAATTGGAAATACTGAACTCAAAAGGTTTTATTTGTTCATTCAGACATCAAACACTGCAGATCTCACTTGAGAGAAGTCAGCGTGCGGTTCACCAAGAGGGCTCGACTCAGGGCTTTGGCTCCTTTGTTGCTGATGGCATTGTCCGCCAGACTGATGGAGGGATAAAAGAAATTGTATTTATGTTGTTCGAGTATTAATAATAATTACAACCACAATTATACTTTCACCAATCATACAATCACACAACCACTGAGAGTAATCAGCAAGGTCAATCATAACTTCATTTAAAAGCTCCGCTGTTTGTCTGAGTTTATAAAGCAGCTTGATGTGATACAGTTGTTCAGAACAACAATTGTTCCTCGTATGATGCTTTACCACAAAAAAGGCTCACCTTATTTTTTGGATATGGCAGTCTTTGGCACTCAGGAGACTTCCCAGCAACTCCATGACATCATCTTTAAAGTGATTATTCTCCAACCTGATGAGCAGATAAAACCACTGAATCTGGAGTTTTCCTTTTATTGGATGTATTTGGGTTGAGAAGCTCACCTTAGATGCCTACAGTACAGCAGCTGCGGGAGCAAACATTTCACTGTCGAGGCGTTCAGAGAGGCTGTCAGGTTGGTTTGTTCGCTGCACTCCGGAGACACGTGGAGCAGGTAACCCAGCACCACACAGTGAGGCCGCGTTAACTTTCCCGCTAGACTGCTGAGCCGTAAATCCTCCTCTACGCTCCGCAGCATCTCTGTGTGCTGCAGCTCCTGTAAACAGTAAGCTAGGTTGACTGCACGCAGGGAGACCACAGCACCCCCGCTGACCAACAGACCCTGCAAAAACCCTGCTGCCCATGCCTTGTTGTTGCCATCGTCTTTCCCGAGGGCCAGAAGTCCAGCAAGAGGTTTGATTGCAGCTGAGCACAGCAGGCCTGTTAGGAAGCGTACGAACACATCCAGGTGACCATCCTCAGCTTGTTGTGAGTGCTGAAAGGCACTTCTGAAGTGGTTCTGGAAACCAATCTTGGGCCAGGACATGGAGCTCTCAGAGAACAAGTCAAAGATTGCCCGCTTTGAGGAAACATGGTAGAAGGTAGCTGCAAGAAACTCCTGCAGAGTCAAATGTGTGAAGCGGAACGTCGTGTTGATGGTTGACTCCTCTCGAACAAGAACTCCAGAACCGAGACTGCTTTGAGTTAGCAGTAGCTCAATCCCATAGTTCTTGAGGTCTTGTTCACTGAAGACATACTTGTGTTTAAGAAGCCCATAGAAAGCCAGTCGTCCGAGATTCCCCAGCAGTTTCCGATTGCTCCCGTGAAGTTGCTCCGTTTTTACAGGCTCTCTGCCTCTTGGTTCGCCCAATTCTGCTTTCATTGAACAGAAATTGGCATACAGCTCAGTGCAAGTCCTCGGAAGACTCTCCTGTGCTTCATTCTGCATGATGTATAACAAAGTATCAGCTACTATCCAGCAAATGCAGGGTATGTAGCACATCACCATCAAGATCTTATTGGATTCCAAGTGTGACCATATTTTCCTGGCAAAATCCTTCTCAGAGAAATGGTGATTCAGAAAGATCTCTATATCCTTAGGACTAAATCCTGGGATCTCAGTCACCCTGTCAACCAGACCTCCGGGGATAAGGGAAGCTACTCTTGGCCTGGAAGTCACCCAGACTGCTATATCGGGAAGCAGATTCCCTCGAATGATGTTGGTAACTAAGTCGTCAATAGGCACTTCTTTTTTTGGGTCACTGCAAGAAGCTGCGTCGGAAAAATTTAATTTGCAGCGGAATTCGTCCAAACCATCAAGTATGAGCAGAGTCCGACAGGAGCTGTTCAGGACCAGACTGGGATCAGATATATGAGGAAAAGCCATTTTCACCAGCCTCTCAGCAGAAAGCTTGTCCAGCAAGTTCAGCTCGGCAAATGTGAACGGTAGCACAAAGTTTATGTCTGTACAGATGATCCCTTGGCACCACTGCCGGACAAAGTGTCTCACCCAGGTTGTTTTGCCGATACCAGCTACCCCAACTGTGAGGGAGACCCTAGGGGGCATACTGACTCGGGTAAGGGGCTCAAACAATTTTGCTAACCCCAGCTGCCTAAGATGATTTCTTTTCTCTCCTCGAGTCACTCCCACCTGCATCAGGTCATGCTCCTTTTGTTGGAGGTCAGAAAGTCCATCGACAAGTAGTAAGGTTCTTGATGAGATGTTAAGTCTGGGGCAGCTGATTGAGTCTCTGTCTCTGTACTGTTCATATCGGCGTAAGAGGACCTCCTTGTGCTCTTTTACCATGGCATCTACAGACAAAAACAAAAGAAATTCACATCGGTTATTCTCTGGAAAAAGGACACTAATATGGAAGAGTAACTTTGTACTAAGCTTTGATCCCAGTGAGTGAAAAGTGCTTTGCATTTAAACTTACACAATCATACACTAAACACTATAGAAACACTTGTAAAAGCCGCACGTCTATGGAGGAACCAAACTGGCAGAAAAAGTATTAATATCTACATTTCATATACATATTTCCATATGCAAGCAAGTAAACAAATAAACATTTTAAAAATTATTAATTAGTAAACAAAAATGGGAAATAATTCAATTCCATTCAAATTTATTTATACAGCGCTAAATCACAACAGCAGTAACCTCTAGGCGCTTTATATTGTAAGGTAGACCCTACAATAAAACATACAGAGAAAAACCCAACAATCATATGGCGCCCTGTGAGCAAGCACTTTGGCGACAGTGGGAAGGAAAAACTCCCTTTTAACAGGAAGAAACATCCGGCAGAGCCAGACAGAACTTACAGAATATTATTTTATTGATTTATTTTCTTTGCAGTTTCGTTCCTCCAGACTCGTTGCCTGAGCTACTTACCCCCCATGACCATTTTAAAGAATTACACAGGACAGAGAGAAGCAGCCTCTTACCGTGGTTAATGATGAGCTGGGCAACCTGAGAATCTGAGCTCTCTATAAAACCCTGAAGGACGTCAGAGGCTTGACTGTCCTTGGCAGTGACAATAGTGGTGAGCATGTTAACCTGATCCTGCAGTCGGCCTTCTTCCTTGACCTTGGCCTCCTCAGCTGAACTGAGCACATCCAGGTTTCTCATGTGGTTTAAGATCTCCCCCAGGAAGGAGGGCGTAATAAAGCTCTGCAGCTGGTCTTGATGCTTTTGGATCCAACCGAGATCTAAAGAATAACAGAACACTTTTAGGACTTTTATGATTGATGAGATTATTGTGGTGTTAACTCATGAGCAAAGATACTTCCTTAAGCTGGGACAATGCAGGATTATTTGTGTTTTTGTCGGATATTTATTCTCATTAAAAAGTCTGATGATGGTAAATGACTTTGCACACAAGAGGACACCATATTTTTAAAGAAATAACATGCCTTTGCCTCATTTATTTTTCCCCCTAATCTTTATAAGTGTGTGTGTGTGTGTACACACACTCAAAATTACAGACACGTCAGCTTCTTCTTTTTTGTGTAATACACAAAGAGACAGATAAATATTTTCACATTCCTCTTGGAAAGTAGAAATCACCACATCACAATCGGAGCCTGTGGTGTCCTTAAAACCACTTCAATAATACATCAAAACCAACAAGCTGTCATTTAGAAACGGTGTAAATGTTTCCTAACAAAGAGGGGGGAAATAACAGGAAAGAATAAAGAGCATCAGCGAGTTTACAGGAAAGCTTGAAATACAAACCTGAAAACTGAGGATCTGCGATGATCGCACATTTTTTTTGATCTTGCTTAAAAATCCTAAGTCAGAAAATCTTCTGCTTAAAAATTGGCGAATGTCCAAGCAAGTGTTTACCTAATGAACTCCCAGGATTGACAGGTTTGTTTAATCTTTCAAAGTCAATCAAAGTCTCTGCTCAGACTGCTGCTCGGAGCCGACATACGGCTGGATGGTTGGATGGAGATCAAAGTGATTTTTTAAAAACCTGCAAACTTACTGAGAAGTATTAGGGTTTGCCCCTACAGGAAATTTTCGAGCGGACGTGGTGAGCACTGTTTCAAAGTTTTGTTAATGGTTACTAGGTGACAGGCTAAACACACTAACCATAAACAGCACCTGTGACTGCACACAGTATGAACATCGCCACACTTTAACGCTTTTTCAGGTATAAAGCTGCCAGACTGAGGTAAACCTACAACATTTTTGCATATTTGTAAAAGAACAATTCTGTTTTCTGTAATGCAATTCTACTTATTCTCTTCTCCAACAGCAGAAGTCGGCATCTTGAATCGTGATAACATTGTTGTCTTGTTTGCGAACCATATGGTGAAACAAAGACTTGAAAGCTAAACCACAGAGATCAGATTGTCCTACAGATGACACCTCTGCAGCTCAACACTGCTGATAATAGCAGAATACGATGTGCACCGCTAATGTTAAAATAACTACTTCATTTAAAGTCAATTTTATGATCCTGCCATTATCACTGACACACTACGTCCTTTTTTGTCAATTCATAAATTTTATTTTTTTAAAAAGAACAGCAGCGCAGGACGAGGACAGACAACAAGAAAAACACGGCAAGCTGAAACAGATAGACAGGGAGAGATCGAGGGTACTGAGATATAAATGGAATCAAATAAAAAAGAAGCAATATCAGTGCTGATAACCTTGATATATGTGTTCATACCACAAAGATGTATATGTGCACATGTATACATGTGTATATATATATGTATACATGTGTATATATATATGTATACATGTGTATATATATATGTATACATGTGTATATATATATGTATACATGTGTATATATATATATACATGTGTGTATATACATGTGTGTGTGTGTATATATATATATATATATATATATATATATATATATATATATATATATATACTGTATGTATGTATATATATATATATATCTACATACATACATACAGTATATATATATATATATATCTACATACATACATACAGTATATATATATATATATATATATATATATATATATATATATACTGTATGTATGTATGTAGATATATATATATATATATATATATATATATACATACATACATACAGTATATATATATATATATATATATACTGTATGTATGTATGTAGATATATATATATATATACATACATACATACAGTATATATATATACATACATATATATATATATATATATATATATATATACATACATACATACATACATACATACATACATATATATATATATATATATATATATATATATATATATATATATATGTATGTATGTATGTATGTATATGTATATATATATATATATATATATATATATATATATATATATATATATATATATATATGTATGTATGTATGTATGTATGTATATATATATATATATATATATATATATATATATGTATGTATATATATATACTGTATGTATGTATGTATATATATATATATATCTACATACATACATACAGTATATATATATATATATATATATACTGTATGTATGTATGTATATATATATATATACATACATACATACAGTATATATATATATATATATATATATATATATATATATATATATATATATATATACTGTATGTATGTATGTAGATATATATATATATATATACATACATACATACAGTATATATATATATATATATACGGTATGTATGTTAAAAAAAAAAACACCCAGCACGCCCCTGCGGGCGGTTTATCCTTCAAGCTCGGGTCCTCTACCAGAGGCCTGGGAGCTTGAGGGTCCTGCGCAGTATCTTAGCTGTTCCCAGGACTGCGCTCTTCTGGACAGAGATCTCCGATGTTGTTCCCGGGATCTGCTGGAGCCACTCGCCTAGCTTGGGAGTCACCGCACCTAGTGCTCCGATTACCACGGGGACCACCGTTACCTTCACCCTCCACATCCTCTCAAGCTCTTCTCTGAGCCCTTGGTATTTCTCCAGCTTCTCGTGTTCCTTCTTCCTGATATTGCTGTCATTCGGAACCGCTACATCGATCACTACGGCCGTCTTCTTCTGTTTGTCTACCACCACTATGTCCGGTTGGTTAGCCACCACCATTTTGTCCGTCTGTATCTGGAAGTCCCACAGGATCTTAGCTCGGTCATTCTCCACCACCCTTGGGGGCATCTCCCATTTTGACCTCGGGACTTCCAGGTTATACTCGGCACAGATGTTCCTGTACACTATGCCGGCCACTTGGTTATGGCGTTCCATGTATGCCTTGCCTGCTAGCATCTTGCACC
The DNA here is from genome assembly GCF_057382275.1 of Copadichromis virginalis. NCBI lineage: Eukaryota > Metazoa > Chordata > Actinopteri > Cichliformes > Cichlidae > Copadichromis > Copadichromis virginalis. The sequence goes on from NC_140625.1 coordinate 13,650,769, forward strand.
CTGCTGTTATGTGCTGGATTGTCTCTGGGGCATCTTTACACAGCCTGCACCTGGGGTCTTGCCTGGTGTGATAGACCTCAGCCTCTATGGATCTTGTGCTCAGAGCTTGTTCTTGTGCTGCCATGATTAGTGCCTCTGTGCTGTCTTTCAGTCCAGCTTTGTCCAGCCACTGGTAGGATTTCTGGATATCAGCCACCTCCTCTATCTGCCGGTGGTACATACCGTGCAGGGGCCTGTCCTTCCATGATGCTTCCTCGTCTCCCTCCTCTTTCTTGGGTTTCTGCTGCCTGAGGTATTCACTGAGCACTCGGTCAGTTGGGGCCATCTTCCCAATGTATTCTTGGATGTTTGTTGTCTCATCCTGGACTGTGGTGCTGACACTCACCAGTCCCCGGCCCCCTTCCTTCCGCTTAGCGTACAGCCTCAGGGTGCTGGATTTGGGGTGAAACCCTCCATGCATGGTAAGGAGCTTTCTTGTCTTTATGTCAGTGGCTTCTATCTCCTCCTTTGGCCAGCCTATTACCCCAGCAGGGTACCTGATCACGGGCAGGGCGTACGTGTTGATGGCCCGGATCTTGTTCTTACCATTCAGCTGACTCCTCAGGACTTGCCTGACCCTCTGCAGGTACTTGGTGGTTGCAGCTTTTCTAGCGGCCTCTTCATGGTTCCCATTCGCCTGTGGGATCCCCAAGTACTTGTAACTGTCCTCTATGTCTGCAATGTTGCCTTCTGGTAGTTCAATCCCCTCAGTTCTGACTACCTTCCCTTTCTTTGTTACCATCCGACTACACTTCTCCAGTCCGAACGACATTCCAATGTCATTGCTGTATAGCCTGGTGGTGTGGATCAGTGAATCGATGTCTCGTTCACTCTTGGCATACAGCTTGATGTCATCCATGTACAGGAGGTGGCTGACAACTGCTCCGTTCCGTAGTCGGTATCCGTAGTCGGTATCCGTAGCCAGTCTTGTTAATGATCTCACTGAGGGGGTTCAGGCCTATGCAGAACAGCAGTGGGGACAGAGCATCTCCTTGGTAGATCCCGTACTTGATGGTGACTTGTGCTATGGGCTTGGAGTTGGCCTCTAGTGTTGTACGCCACATCCCCATTGAGTTCCTGATGAAGGCTCTTAGGGTCCCATTGATCTTGTACAATTCTAGGCATTCCAGTATCCAGCTGTGGGGCATTGAGTCATAGGCCTTCTTGTAATCAATCCAGGCAGTGCACAGGTTGGTCAGTCTGGTCTTGCAGTCTCGGCTGATTGTTCTGTCTACCAGTAGCTGGTGTTTTGCGCCTCTGGTATTCTTGCCAATTCCTTTCTGTGTCCCGCTCATGTATTGACCCATGTGCCTGTTCATCTTAGCCGATATGATGCCTGACAGGAGCTTCCATGTAGTACTGAGGCAGGTTATTGGTCGGTATATACTGTATGTATATATATATATATATATATACATATATATATATATATTGTTACGAACTTGTATGTCCATGTGTGTGTTTGTGCAGGTGTTGTGCAGGTGTTGTGTTTTTTCTATGTTAATTTAGCTGTGCCAGGCCCCTGTTCCGATTGGTGCGTGGATATACTGCCCCGGCGTGATTGGATCCAGCTGGAGGACCCGCCCATTAAAAGGAGGCTGGAGTGCTACAGCGGGAGAGGTCCTCGCGTTTCTCCTCATCACCCAGCAGTAGTCCTGTGGTAGCCGCTGGCTGCAGTATACGCTTGAAAGTTGTGGAAGTGGAGTGGGTAGGGGTGAGCTGCCGTTTCTTTTGATCACCCGTTTTGTCCTGTTTTGAGTTAGTTAAGGAGGTTAGACTCTGTCTTTATTTTTGACTTTGTTTTGGTAAGGTCAGGGGTGCGGGATTTGTGTAGGTTTGTTTTGTTTATTGTTTTGGCCTTGGCTCACCCTGAAGTATTGACACTCCCGTTTTGGTTCTCTTTATTCACATTGTAAATAAATCACCTCACATCTAACGGATTTGTTTCGTGTGACTGCTGGGTTCTTGGGGGGGAAGCGAGTGCCTCGCTCATGTTATGGCCTGGCCCTAGATGGGTCGTAACAATATATATACATAGAAGAACAGGGACAGGATTATAGAGGTCGCACAGAGATGAATGAAGAGCCACTGAGGACTGGAGACCTCAGTCTGACCCTGAAAGATCTCCATTATTCATATATATATATAAATAAACCTGTATGTATGTAGATGCCAGTATTTGTACACTTTAGTTCCACTGATGATGACTTATTTTGAAAGGCTAAATAAACCGTTACAGACACAGTGGCTTCGACTCTTACCCTCCGTTTCTGCTTGCGATGAGGTCGTAGACTGAAGATCCACATAGCAGTCGTCCTGCCACGTAATGCGTTTGCTTCGGTCCAGGATAGAATCGTAATGTGTCTTCTCCATGAGAAACTCTGATATATGTCTACCGCTGATGCTCCTGCTTTTATCTATGTGACACACACACACACACACACACATTACTTACTGCATGCAACCGAACATTATGGGCTGTGATCAATGGGGGTTAAGCCAATCAAACAAGTTTCGCCTTCAGTCATCCTGCTGAAGCTCTGAAGAAGAGTTTGCTGTATAATACTGCTACTACTAACCCTAATACATATTTATAATAAAAGTGAGAAATTAAACTGCTAATTAGAGTTTAATAAAAACTTTTTGCACATTAACGATGAATTTTCGCCTTTAACTCAAAGTCTAAAGCATCATCATTATCATTTTGACCAGTTCCTTTAGAAATATGTGTGCAGAGCATCATTATTATTTACTTAATCACCTCCAATTAATCAGTGTGTTTATTAAAAAGGTACACCTGCATTCACCTCAGTAACACATGCTTATGAGAGCTTATGAGAACACAAGCACAAGTTGAACACTGTGTTTGTTGTTGTTTGTGTTGATATTGTATGAAGACTTCACCACATGCAGATTTTGTGACTCTGAACACAGCAGGAGACAAACACCACCTCCACCCCCTTAAGGCCTTTCTCAGGGCAGAAGGATGTGCTAACTGGCTTGGGATACACAAGTCTGCAGGGCCCTGTAGGAGAGTTATGAGCAATGGATCTACATGAGAGATGAGGAATAGGTAGAGAACCAGAAGAATCAGACTTTTTGATCTTTTTCTTTTGCCAGGATAGACCACGGAGTGGAACTTACTGATTAAGTTATCTTGAAAGACCCTTCTCAATAAATTCAGGTTGCCCGCCCCCCAAGGACCCAAGTCGCTGGTGCTGCTCGATTATATTAAAGTCTGTTTATCCCCCGGGGGTGCTCGTTGTCGGTTTTGTCTATATCTTATTGAAACTGTATTTCAATAAGCTATTTTTCCAGTGGTCTTTGTATCTATTTTTGACACGACAACATGGACTAAGAATCTATTATCCCTTTACTAGACATTGTCGGTGATCCTGTGCAGTGTTTGCCTCTTAAGTTGATGCAGCTTTGCTGGGGAGTTACATATTATCCCCAAACTTCAACAACCAAGAAGATTTTATAAATTAATGACAAATGAAATGAGCACAATGTGCCCAGGTCTTTCAAGTTTAGTCCTCTGGAAACACCCACTGGTTTAACCATGAGTGTGCACAGCCTTTCAAATAACCAGATTTACGGTCATGTTGTGCTTGGTGCACATCCTGCACTTTGCAGAAGACAAACATACTATTAAACAGGCAAATATGTAAACTATACACATGAAAAAGTATCTGCCCCCTTCCTGTATTCTTAGTTTTTTTGCATGTTACACTTAAATGGCCTCAGATCAGGAAAGAAATCTAAATAATAGACAACGATAACCCAAGTAAATACAAAATGCTTTTAAACAGCCGTTTCTTTTGTTAAAGGAAAGAAGTACCCATATCTACCTTGCCTTGTGTGATAAAAGTAAATATCTTCTCCCTGCACTGTGCGCAGTTTATTAAACATTATTAAGCTGACAGTTTGTTGCATGAACATGAAAAGTGTGAAAGGAGCTTCTTGTTTCCGCTGCGATTTTACTAAAGCGGAGTGAAAGTAGTGCAAACAAAAATTCAAGTTTTGTTTGAGGTTGTGCCGAGAAAACGGGAAACTGCAAATGTTTTCCTGTGTGGTTTGTTGCTCATTGCATCATGTCTCTAAAAGGAAGACACAGTTTTAGTAGCCAGAGTAAAATTTATATCCTTAGCAGCCTCATAAGAAGGTCCTACATGTGATATTTCGGAACTATGTCGTATACAAAATAAAGTACACGTCACTGTTAAAAGGCCATCCAGCACAGATAAGTCAGTAAAGATCATTAGGAGACTCACAGCATGAAATCTTCCAAACTACAGTATTTGGTAGCAGCAGCAAAAACACACATTACAGTAGCACAATGTGCTGATTCAAGAATGCCAGCATTACACAGCAAGAATTAAAACCCAGGAATATGAGTTTGCTGGAAATGTATCATATTTTATAGTAAAAGTAAGTGAAAGCCTGTTAAGATTATGCATACTTTATTTTCACTAGCAGGAGCTGATGCTGACTCAAAGCCATGATGGAAAAGTAACGTTTACGACTCTTTAAGCTGCTGAAGGCATGAAGTCAGACGCTCTGTAGCAAAAAAAGTAGGAAAACTCGAGTGACTCACCATGGGTTAGAGGAGGTTGTCTGAACGTTTCAAAGGATGAAAGATGCTTCCTTTACCGCGGTCTCATAAAGTAGCCAAATGATTATCACAGAAAACACATATCTGAAGAGTAGAAGTGCAAATTTGACGGATCTTTAAAGATTATAATACAACTTTGAGTTGGCAGGCGAGTGAAGTGAGCCTCAAACACAGCGGCTGAAGTAGGTCTAAAGTCTGCTGCTGGAGATTCGCTTCGTGCTGCACCTCCTTTCCGGTGTCGTGCCTCATCTGCATTTTTGCACTGTGGTTGGCAGGTTGAACAGTGACAATAAGAGAGAGAGAAAAAGTAACTGCTTCCTGTGTGTGCAGACGAAGTCACGCTCTCCAAAACCTGAAAACCGCACTGTAGGCCTCGTCTCTTCATCGACTGTGCAGATGCTGTCAAACCACAGGCAGAGGGCTGACACGACATATCAAGGGTCAATAGGAGGAAGTACAAAGAGCTTCAGGTCGCTAACATGTCAGGCAGTAATAGAGCAAGGTGATAAACAGTAAACAAGCTGTAAATATGAGTAATTAACAGCACCTGCTGTGTTCATACATAAGTGTAGGAACATCTGCAATCAAGATTATATTAATTCATGTTATTTCAGGCTGTCACATTGTACTTAAAAAAAGACTGCCGAAACACAACTGCACATATTTCAAATTTATTGACTTCTTTTTTCAAATAAATGTGCAAAACATTTGAGGAAAAACATGAAAAATAAACCATTAAAAAAAATGGAAAAAAAGAGAAACATATTGTAATTCATGACTTGTGCATGCAGATGATACAAAGTTGTTGTTTTTTTTAACTTTTCCAGTGTTTTTTTGTGACATGTTGTTTGTTGTGTAAAGTTCTGAGAGTACTTGCTGCATGTACACACCGTTTTAGTGCTCAGTCACATTCGCACGCTTCTGTTTTCACTCCTAGTTTTGTTAGACTTTGAATACTGCAAAAACCCGACTCTGTGAATGAGTCAGCTCAGATTTGTAAAGCAAGAAGCCGACACGCAGTAGTGTTGCATGAGCCATTTTCTCACAATAGTTTATTTTAGGTTAGAGACATCAAAGTTGCACTCGGCGGCGAGCTCATTTGCATGTCCGTGTATAATCTGTAATCTTGAAGAGCAGCTTCTTCATCCTGTCTTTTCATTTTCTAACCTATCAACATGCACTGCGTTTCACAAAAACCTAAAATATACCAGAAAAGACATTTAACGGGCATTAAAAGGTGGAAAGCCACACCACTAAATCACTGCGAACGCTTAAAAAAAAACAAAAACAAACAAAAAACCTTAAATTGCCTTGACTTGGCTAAATTGATGTAAAAGAAAAGAAGTTGCACGAAAGCAGCAGCGCATCTCTAAAATAAATCAAGCACAGTAGCCCACGAAGTCTAGCTCGGCCTCACATCTGATCTCAGTGCGAGCCCACGTCACATCAGCTGATGGCACAGCTGATACCGTTCTGTGCATCCAGCCTCACTTAGGCCACGCTACTCAAGCTGCTTTAGCCTTCATACACTTGCCGTTGCATGTGCAAACCTCCACCCACAGCTCCTCCTTCTTCATGCTGTTTCTGACGCAGATCTTGCTGCTGCTCTCCCCAGCTCTGGCTTTCCACTTATTTACAAGCTTATCTAGAGCTACGTAAAAAAAAAAAAAAGGTTTTCTTTTAACTATAGTGGCCCTGACTGAAATCCTATTTGACAGGACTGATGTAGCTTTACATGGTTGTATTAAGAAATGTTACTGTGAGATTAGAGTTGACGAGAAAGGTACAGGGAGGTGGGGGTGGGGTCATTTCATTGATGAGAAAAGCAACACAAAGAGGCAAACAGCACTTCAACGCTATCAAAAACAGCATACACATGCTCATTCAGGGCACATTATCTTGGCAATTTTGACTATTTTAGGTCTGATATTTATAATCTATTAAAAGTGAACTCAAACTAACTCAACTGATAAAATTCTCTCTGCATCCCTGCAATAACTTATCATTTCAGACTGCTAAGAATGTCTTCCCCCCCTGAGAATATCAACGTCATATTTGTAGTACTGACACTTATCTCTAACTTGTGCTGTCCCCTCTATTAAGTGGAGAAACAACTGATCAAACGAAACACCGGGCAAAGGCACAAGAGCGGTTTCCGAGCCACTAAGAACACAAGCGAAACACAGAATAAGCAATATTTCATCTCTTATAAACAAATTCTCCCCATTTAAGGAATTACTTCATACGTCTCGCACAATCCCTTCTTCTAATTTTCAAAAACGAGACACTGTAAACAGTTTTCTTTGACCAAGAGTACAAAAGTGGTTACAGACACTCATTACAGGTTAGAGACATTCACATTTAAAGGGCAATCAGGCCCTTTGACTACAGTTCAAAGTCATCTATCAAAATATAGAGCAGAAAAACAAGGCAGGAAGTCAAAAACATAAGACATGAACAGAATGTAATCTTGTTATACAGCCTGGTGTTAAAAACACTTTAGTGCCAGCAGGCATTCCTGCAGAAATCAGAAGCATTGTTGTTTTAAATGTCTTAATTTAAAAGCTTCATTCATAGCAAAAGAAAAACAATTTAGGACTCAAGTACTTAAAAATAAATCCCTTTCTTATATCTTCCTTTCTTTTAAAAGTAGAAACCAGCACTGTTCACAGGCAAAGGTTGCACATCGATTCTTAGGAAAAAGAAGAAGAAGAAGAATGTTATGACTTTTAAAACGCAGCACACTGGTTGCCTAATTTCATGTCACTGAAGCTATAAAATGTCACGTCATGCACACACTGGATGCAACCACATAGTTAACAATTACAAGTCATTTTGACAGAAGGACACTTTGTGGCGTTTGTTTCACAACAGCCGCACATTTAGTTACCCACAGGTCAAATTAACCCTTTGATTACCCACAGTAGCTCTCTCTCTCTGCTGAAGTCCTCCCCTGCACGTGGCCACTACCACATGCAAAAAGCCGCTGGCCCAAAGCCTGGATTATAGATCAGACAGTCCCTCCCCGTGCTCACTCAGCTCCATGGTGTAATAGTCCAGAGGACGCCTGGGAAAGCACACAGCAGCGTTACAAAATGTAAAACTTTTATTTTTTAAACAGCTGACAAAAAGTGTCTTTTAGATGTAGCTGAAGAAATATAAGACATACTGAAGGGTTTTCACCTAAATTCTGCAATCCATAAACCTGAAAATGTGGATGTTTGAACCTTAAATCTGCTCTTGTGTTGTTTCACTCTTTGATACACTTAATATACCTCTAATAATGCATAAAAATGTGTGATCAGAAAGTTCTAGGACTCCAGCACTCCTGCTAGTCCCAACGGTGACCCCTTAGCTCGTGAATTTCATTTAGAGGAGAAAGTCGCAGAGCAATGGATTTCTGTGAAGTCATTTCCTGACATTTTTTTTTTTTTAAATCACTGGTCTTTATATAGTCCTGTGAGTTTTACTTCCTCCCTGTGGTAGTTATTCATCCTGAATAATCAGTTCATCTTCCTCCATGCGGGAACCCAGTTCTGGTAAGCAGGGTGGGAAGTGACTGAATGAAGGTTTCACAAAAAAGATGAGGATATGTCAGGTACCATAACTCAAAGGAACTGTATCCTGATCGATATTATTACAGAGACACACACACACACCAAAAAACAAAAAACAAAGCATGCTCCTGGCTTAGACACTGCTATCTGGTGTCTGACTTGTAGCTCTCGTTACGAACTGTAATCCTCAAAATGAAACTCAGGTCAGCTCATCAGGCAACGTTGTGCAAACTCTGTGCAAGTTTGAGGTCTGCAACTAAATTGAAACACATGCATGCAAGTGGCTAAAAAGAGTTCAATGTAATCTAATCAGTAGGAGTCCTACAGCAGTCATGGAACTTCACAAGTAGTGCTGACAGGAAGAAGGTCAGTTTTTATAAATAGTTACAGAAGACGTTTACAGACACTCAGATGAGCAGGAACTTCATGGTAATTTGGGGCTTTAATGATTTCTTTAAATTGCTCTTTCTCCATGGTGCAGTGGTTGTGTTTAATTACTTTAATAAACAAGAAGTGGAAGCACAAGTTTGAATTTATTTTGGATTTTCTCTAATCCGCCTCTAATACATAGAGGCTCAAAGATAAACACAGACACCAACTAATATTTTGTTAAATGTCTCTTAGCACTTCGGCCAGATGCCTCTCTTATAATTCTGGCTGGATATTTACCAATTCTGCCAAGAAGTGTGGTCAAAGTTCATTTAAATTGGTTGGTTGGTTTCCTGGCACAGACCCGGCTTGTAAGAGTAGTCCACAGACTTTCACCAGGTTTGAGGTCAGGACTTTGGGAAGGCCGTTCCAGCAGCTTAATGTTAGCCTGCTTTATCTGTTCCAAAACCAGTCAGTACATGTAAACTTCTGACTACAACTGTTATTTACTCAATCTTTCACAGCTGGAAGCGTACACCCAAAAGTCAGAGCTCAAGGCTGGATTATAACTTGGACACGTGGTCTTGGCTAAATGAGCAGTGCCCATTGTGGTGTAGTGAACTCTGACACACATATTTTAAATCACAGGAATCACTACAAATCAAACGATTACACAAATTTCTGAAAAGATTTATATAGCAAATACATCCATAAAAGGCTTTTGCCATATTGTGATAAGATATTTAAAAATGTCTACATTCATATGTAGTATGAAAGGGGGAGATGATGCAGGAGATCTTACCTCCTCCTGTAGAAATACGTGACCAGAGCAGCTCCTAGTCCCAGCACCAGGATCACAGCTACTATCAGCCCTATCTGTAACCCCAGGGCAGATGCTAAAAAGAAGAGCAAAGGTAAGTTACACTGTCCTGGTCGTGATTGGTGTTGTAACATTCAACCTCCTACACGCAGCAAAAAGCCAACGCAGCCATCGCCCTGGACAGGTGGTTCATTCGCCTTTCCCACGTTCCAACCAGCCACACCTGTGTCCACCTGCAGCTCTTGCCAGTCTGAAGGTGTTTGAGGGGGTGAGCTGCTATTTGCTATGACAAGGTTTTCTCATGCTTATGTTAGATAAGGAGGCAATTTGTTCGATTTGTTTGGTGCTCTTTGGTTAGCTGATAATACTTTACAGATTCATTTGTTTTGCCCACTGCTAGCCCCGATTCTCATTCCAACTCCTACACTTCTATAAATCTCTAAAGCAAACAAAATATTTGAACATTTCTAACAAGTTGTTTCTGTGGCTGTTTGGAACCTTGGGAAGGTGGATGTTATGGTCCTGCTGTGTTTCGGCCAGACCTAAAAGGCTATAACATACAATTTCTGAAAACGTAAGCGAAGAATAACAGCAATTTAAACATTAGGAAGGAAATTTAAAAGTGCAACAGAATTTGTTTTATTTAGATATTTTGATGCATAGAAACCTCATCTCTTTTTGCAAAACACAGCTTTCTGGGTCACAGAACACAATACAAAGCAGAAGGAGTCCAAGCAACACTGAGCCGAGAAATACTTCATACGGCAGCGAAACAGAAACTCCAACTGTCTCTTGTGGAGAGTTTTTAATTAACAGCAAATTATTTTCTCCTCAGTCTATTTTCACTTTGTACTATTAGTCATGTATTTGTATTTGTATGTGGGATCAGTTCTTTATAAATCATTCCTTACCCTGCCAAAATTCACAGGCACAAGACCCTTTACTTGATTGATAATTACATTTTTGGGCTTAAATGTTGCTGTGTTGAATCTAAACCAGGGTCTTTCACTTCTTATGTTGAACTTTTTAAAATACTCTAGTTTAAACCACTGTAAAGTGTGCACCTACTATAAAAAAATATGCATAATGTTCCAACATTTAAACTAACAGAAGAACTTATTATTAATATAAACATAACATAATAAGAAGTTACTTTCTCGTTTCCTTTTTGTTACTAAGGGTAAGAGCAGGTCAGATTTCATTCTAATTAGGGAGGTCCTTCACCTTTCACCTTTATAAATCATGCATGAAACACAATGATCTAATTATATGATCTAATAATTTCCCGCAGAGAGCAAGACATAGTAAAGATAAAGGTAATCAGCCTGCTGCAGCATTTCTAATCTAAAAATGACCATTTCCACTTTTTTTTAGATAACTTTCTGATGAGCAATCACCAGCTGTCACATTTCCTGCGACTGGTTCACAATAAAAGCCAGGATGTAAAGTGTGGCAGCACAGTACTTTAAAAATGAACTGTATGTAATTAAACATAGTATCATGATGGCAGTTAACACTTAGGATCATAATGATTACTTTAAGTACTTTCAGACTTCGTGGCAGGCTGGTTGCTCTCCAGATTTTACATGTTCCACTATTTTACATTTGACAGATTTACACTTGCTTTATTTTTGTTTTCAAAGAGGCAAATTCTGTCTTACATGAGCCTTTTGAACCAGAGGTCAAAAGGCTACAACAAATTCCTGTGTGCCAAAATCAGACAGGCCACGATTACCTTTTAAAACAAGTGGAGACACAAGAAATTTCTTTGATTTCATGCAGTGAAATTTGGGATCCAAAGAACCAAATTTAGAAGTTTAGACTTATGCCTGATTAAGGCTTCGTATTTCTTACATAGCCTACTAGAGTAGTCAATGACGTTTATGCTTATGTGTGCTGCATTACATGCTAATTACCATGTGGTATGTGCCAGCCAGCCAGTTCCATTTCTCGGGAGGCGGACGTCAGGCAACTAGGTGGGTTATGATGCAGATTTCCTGCTGATTTCCTGCTAAATTGGGCACTTCACTGCAGACTACAGGGTCCTGACTGATTGCTGTAGCTAATCTTTTTGAAACAATGATGCTGAACTGCTACAAGGTCATTCTTACATGTGCTTGTGTAACGACCGGTAGTGGGGGAGGAGCAGACATCTCCCTGGGTGGACGACAGGTTCATATGCGATGTCTGGATGATCAGGGCCCTCTGATGGGCCGACAGAGCCTGAATGCTCCCCCAAACTCGCAGCCAGCCAGACACACAAGAAAAGTTTGCCCCTTAAACAAGAACAGAGACAAATTTTTCACCTTCTACAAAAAATTGCTCAGGTTGTGCATTTTTTTGTATACATATAGACTCTGTAAACCTGGGAGGTTGGAGCTTATATTGAACAGCAGCATTTGTGGCAGTTTTTCAGTGTTTATGAGGGACATAGGGCATGATGATGAAAGGAAACAAGCCACACCTGAGCCCGCCTATCTCCTAATGATTTCATTCTCCAACTATAAGTTTCTAGAGCTGTTTCAAAGACCAGGGATGAGCTACTGTAGTCTTTCATTGAATATGAGCCTAATGTGGTTGGTTTTGTGGAAAAGTGGCTCACCTTGGAGATACAGAGCAGAAATGCCACAATGACATCGCTGCTCTAAGTAGTCTGCCACCTCAGAGACCCCCTTCCCCTGGATAAGACCACTGCAGTCTGTGAAAAACAGAGTGTGAGCTCTTAGTTACTGCGTTATAATGAGACCATCTTGATTTTATTAATTTATTTATTTATTTTTAAGCCGGACGCCACGAGCAAGGGATGAATCTGACAAACAAAATAAAATGGGCATTAAATTGTGTTCAATGAAGCTAAAAATGAGCACAAACGAACATAAAATTTACCACGAAAATAATGTCTGATTATGTCAAAAATGAGAAATCAGACTGTTTTTCCATTTCTTCATAAATTTTGACTTCTTTTTGCAAACACAGGAGTTGCCTTCTGCTGGCAGTCAGAAAGAATGCAGGTATAAGGCACTTCATGTAAGCTTCCATATCCCGTAACATTTTTTTTTTTTTTTACTTTTATAAACGTTCATTTTAAGATGCCTTACCTCCCACCTGCTCTTGCCAGTCAGTGGACAGCGGTCCGAGGCAAAGATCAATCTGACTTGAGAAGGTGGAGCTAGGACAGAGGTTGGTGCTGTGAGGTGTGGCAGACGAGGTGGTCCAGGATGAGGGGCTCCTCACCTCACAGCATGAACACCGGCTAAGTGTGACGGGACCATCTTCCACTGACCTGCACGTACAGCGCATGTTTGAGTACAGTGATTTTGAATGGTACACATACTGACAGTAATTTGAACAAACATTCCTCAAAATGCCAAAGGTGCAATTAGGTACATTTTTAAATGCTTGTCTGACTCAGTCAGTGTTAAACAGCTAAACAAAAAACAGTTTCTTAGAAAATAGTCAGTTTTATTGACTTGGCTGAATGTGAGTGAAAAAGCAGCCAAGCAAAGAAAAACTTTGGAAAACATTCGGAGAGCCACTGCTCAAGTGCACTTGGAAAAAAATTATATTTAGATATGTGGGGTGGCTCAAGACTTGCACTGTGTGCATTACTTCAGACGCTTATCAATCTTTTCATCAATCTTCTTGTCTCAGAGACACTCTGCTAGGCCTCTTGGACCCTGACCTCTGTTGATCTCTGCACTTGTCCATCAGGCCAATCTTTTCCAGAAAGTGTAAAAAAAAAAAAATCTTAATAAAAACAACTATTACTTTGCTGTATGGTCGAATGGTGTAGCCTTTAAACACAGACAGTATAGTCTCAAATGTCTGATTGCATTTGGCAGTCATTCCTCTTGTTCTCCAAATTTGTGCTGATAGAATATGAGCCGAACTTCACAGTTCAGCACAAACACACACACACACGCACGCACGCACACACACACACGCACACACACACACACGCACACACACACACGCCTCCAGCTGTTTGTTCCTGATTGAACCTTTTACCACCACCTGGAGAAAATTGGGTTTCTACTTTCACTTTCTATTTTCACAGCTCCAATTACCTGAAGTGACGCATGTTTGAAATGTGTTTTTCTGATCAAATCATAGACAAGTCTGACAGACTTTGATTAATCAAATATGGCATTTGCTGTGATTAGGAAACATTTTTGCTACAGGTTTCTATGGTTATATTTCACTGAGTTATATTTGTATAGTAAGTAATGGAGGCAGCTATGCCTACTTAAAACGTATGAAAAGGCTAAATAAATGGTTACTTTCTGTGTTTAAATGTGTTGTTTTATGTTCTTTGGATCTTTTTTTCCTGTGAATAAGGACATCTTTTGTCTTAATGACAAAGTCTTGAAATATCTCTACAAAGCTGTGGTTTTGAGCGCCATCATTAATTATAAAGTGTGTGATTCATGTGTTGAGTCATGTGTGTACCTGAGAGCTGGGATTACTTGTCTCCCCCTGGTGGTGGACAGAGAGGACAGCAGTTGCCGGTTCTCACTGAACACAAGCACATCTCTGAGGCTGGAGTTGGTCAGAGCAGTTCCAGCTCTGCAGATGCTGAATAGGTCGTAGCACAGGACTACAGCTCCTCGCCCGGGAATCGTGGAGCCCTCTGGGAAGGTCTGATCTATGCAGAGAGAGAAGGTGAACCGGTTACAGACAAAAAAAAAAGTGAGGCGAGTCAAAGAGGCAAATAGATTTGGTTGGTTTTAAGAAAGAAAATCTTCAATTGCTCTCACCTGCACCGGTGACATTTCCAATGATGTAAAATCCGTCCCGGTTAATAGATCCGGTCAAGGGAAGGGCAATGACGGTCCCACTACGCTCCTGGTCAAACACAGAGAGCACCAGGCCCTGCAGGTCTGTCATAGGTGGCCCGTGAAGCTCCACAAAGGCCCGCTGCTGGCTGTGATTGGTCCAGTGGTTGCTAGCCACCTCACTGATAACCACACCGTCAGGGGCAGGAGGAGGGCGAGGGCAGCTGTTTTCCCTCAGAGGGGTTGGTGGAGCCACCTACACGGGATGACACAAGACGCAGACCTATATTAACTTCAAAAATGTCTGTGACAAAACAGAAAAGATAATAAACCACCCAATCCTGACTTAGTGCTTTATTGTCTGAAATGTTAATACTCACTGAAAAAGCAGACAAGTCATAGGGGTAAAGGCCTCTACAACGGCTAAGGGCCTCATCACCAGGCAGAACCTCCGGGTCCTCCAGCAGTGGCAGCTGTCCTGGAGTCAGAGCTTTACTCAGCTCCTGTGCCTCCCTGTCTGACCCTCTCTGTCGATAAACCACAGCATCCAGCAGGCCTTTAGTAGGAATTCCCCTCTGCGCGGCCGACGGTGGGCCGAAGGGGCTGCGATAGAGCGCCACAGCATCTGGTCCGTTCTGGATGGTGTTGGGAGGCAGGCGCAGCGATGGGGCTGGCACCAACCTGTCGCTGCCCAGCAGAAAATACCCTTTGGAGGTGGTGAAGTGTCCGCTCAGGCTGATCTCCCTGTACGGTTTGTTATTGTGCGCACTGAAGAGCAGTATCCAGATGTCCTGCAAGGAGACTCGGCGGCCTGATGGGTGCCACAGCTCGATGTACTCCCCGTCCTCAGCTGCGCCGGGTGTATCAGTGTTCAGCTCGTTGATCAGGAAGTCAGTGTTGCCCCAGGGTGGGAGGTGAGGCGGCGAGTCTGTGCCTCCTGGAACCACTGGAGCATAAAAGGAGGAATTTATTAGGGATTTATTAGGCCACTGCAGCTCAGCAACAAGGTGATGTTTTCCTACAGCTGACGACGTCCCCTCTTAAACTCCCACATACAGCGCAATCATGAAACATAACACCGTGATAAAAGTATGATGTCACCTCTACTACTAGTGATCTCATGATCACGTTTGTCATCATATTCAAGATGGTTTGATTTGTCATAGGGCTGAACAACCTTAATGGAAACATAAACTGATCACATAGCTGCTTCAGAAGGAAAATACTATGGAGCAATGTTAAAAATATTCCAGATAAAACATATGAAAC
Source organism: Copadichromis virginalis (assembly GCF_057382275.1). NCBI lineage: Eukaryota > Metazoa > Chordata > Actinopteri > Cichliformes > Cichlidae > Copadichromis > Copadichromis virginalis. The sequence continues at coordinate 13,666,213 of NC_140625.1, forward strand.
TTCTTAAATAGATGATTGCACATCAGAGCACAATGGAAACACATGTAAGGACGTCCTTAACATATTTATTATGCATTTAATAACTGATGTGTTCATCAGCTTCAGACACACTGCACAGCTTCATAGTTCACTCATCCACAAATGAAGAGGAATTCCCTCAACAGCAGACCTGGACAGGTAACTGTTGGCATCACATTCAGAGCATATCTCATAAAGTCTTCAAAATCTTGTACATGCTTATACAGTGGGGCAAAAAAGTATTTAGTCAGCCACCGATCGTGCAAGTTCCCCCACCTAAAATGATGACAGAGGTCAGTAATTTGCACCAGAGGTACACTTCAACTGTGAGAGACAGAATGTGGAAAAAAAAAATCCATGAATCCACATGGTAGGATTTGTAAAGAATTTATTCGTAAATCAGGGTGGAAAATAAGTATTTGGTCAATAACAAAAATACAACTCAATACTTTGTAACATAACCTTTGTTGGCAATAACAGAGGTCAAACGTTTACTATAGGTCTTTACCAGGTTTGCACACACAGTAGCTGGTATTTTGGCCCATTCCTCCATGCAGATCTTCTCGAGAGCAGTGATGTTTTGGGGCTGTCGCCGAGCAACACGGACTTTCAACTCCCGCCACAGATTTTCTATGGGGTTGAGGTCTGGAGACTGGCTAGGCCACTCCAGGACTTTCAAATGCTTCTTACGGAGCCACTCCTTTGTTGCCCGGGCGGTGTGTTTTGGATCATTGTCATGTTGGAAGACCCAGCCTCGTTTCATCTTCAAAGTTCTCACTGATGGAAGGAGGTTTTGGCTCAAAATCTCACGATACATGGCCCCATTCATTCTGTCCTTAACACGGATCAGTCGTCCTGTCCCCTTGGCAGAAAAACAGCCCCATAGCATGATGTTTCCACCCCCATGCTTCACAGTAGGTATGGTGTTCTTGGGATGCAACTCAGTATTCTTCTTCCTCCAAACACGACGAGTTGAGTTTATACCAAAAAGTTCTACTTTGGTTTCATCTGACCACATGACATTCTCCCAATCCTCTGCTGTATCATCCATGTGCTCTCTGGCAAACTTCAGACGGGCCTGGACATGCACTGGCTTCAGCAGCGGAACACGTCTGGCACTGCGGGATTTGATTCCCTGCCGTTGTAGTGTGTTACTGATGGTGACCTTTGTTACTTTGGTCCCAGCTCTCTGCAGGTCATTCACCAGGTCCCCCCGTGTGGTTCTGGGATCTGTGCTCACCGTTCTCATGATCATTTTGACCCCACGGGATGAGATCTTGCGTGGAGCCCCAGATCGAGGGAGATTATCAGTGGTCTTGTATGTCTTCCATTTTCTGATGATTGCTCCCACAGTTGATTTTTTCACACCAAGCTGCTTGCCTATTGTAGATTCACTCTTCCCAGTCTGGTGCAGGTCTACAATACTTTTCCTGGTGTCCTTCGAAAGCTCTTTGGTCTTGGCCATGGCGGAGTTTGGAGTCTGACTGTTTGAGGCTGTGGACAGGTGTCTTTTATACAGATGATGAGTTCAAACAGGTGCCATTCATACAGGTAACGAGTGGGGGACAGAAAAGCTTCTTACAGAAGACGTTACAGGTCTGTGAGAGCCAGAGATTTTCCTTGTTTGAGGTGACCAAATACTTATTTTCCACCCTAATTTACGAATAAATTCTTTACAAATCCTACCATGTGGATTCATGGATTTTTTTTTCACATTCTGTCTCTCACAGTTGAAGTGTACCTCTGGTGCAAATTACTGACCTCTGTCATCATTTTAAGTGGGGGAACTTGCACAATCGGTGGCTGACTAAATACTTTTTTGCCCCACTGTATTAGGATACTGAATTATAAAAATTCTATTCAAAACACAAACATTTCTTTTTTAATGACTATTATATATCAGTCGCAAGATTCATAGTCACTATTTTCTACACCACTTACTGCAGCAGTCGCTAATAAGACCTAACCTACAATCTATTAATACCTAAATGACAGCCAGTGTTACATAATACACACAAATGGTTTCCAACATGATAAAATAGGTTGTGCAGTCTGAAAATATTTGATTGTTTTGAGATGAGAGATTCTATTGATATTTTTTACATGAGCAGCGAAAGATGATTCTGATGTGATGTAGAGGAGAGACAAGCTTTGGGTTTAACACGTTTGTATGTAAACTTAAAAACAAGTATATTAGCTGATCGTGTGTGTGTGTGTGTGTGTTTGTGTGTCGCATGCAATATTTATGCAGTGGGTTATCATTTAGGGATGCAGCAGAACACCGAAAGTGAAAATATCTGCATTTGTCCCAAACTGTGACTTCTGCAATGAAGTACCAAAACATGAATTTTTGTAGCACTACATGCTTAATAAGACTGACAGAGTATCATTTATTAATGAGGACCATATTTCCCCAAACACCGGGATAGCTGCCTGTTTTAGGAAAGCTCTACTTTAGCCCGGAGATGCACATGGATAGGCTCAAGAGAAGCTTCTTCCCAATGGCCATCTGGGTGCTCAATGAGAACACTGCTCGGGGCTACAAAACCCTCCATCCATCAGCTCCACCACTATAGAATAAACAGCCATATCCCATAAAACCAACTCATATCTTCATTGCCTTATTAATCATCATATGTAAACACCTAATTTACCCTAAAACCAACTTAAAGACCTTCACTGAGAAGGTTGGAAGTTCACAATGCAGAAATACAAACACCTCACTGAACTCTGACCAATGACAGCCAACAATGGAAAAAGCACAAGGTTGCTGATCATTATAACCGTCATGACTTTCCTGCAAAGTCTGATTACGTGTGTACATCTAATTAAACTTCTTGGATGTGTCACTTTCTGATTTGTTGTGGTTTACAGTTTAGTGATATGTTATTGTGGAAAAATATTCATGCACTACATTTACAGCTCATGGACCCAGTCTTCATGACATTACCTACTAGTTTCTGAAATTTGGATTTTTAAGCCTCAATGTTTTGTTGCCACCATGACAGGGCTTTTTGTTGTTTGTTTTTAAGCCAGAATTGACCATATTTGGATGAGGACACGCACTGCTAAGTTATTAGCTAATGCTAGCACGTTCCATGTGGATGTACCGCACAGCGAGCCATAATATTTGACAGGCAAGTACATAAAAACGCTATAAAAGGCAGCAACAGCACAATAGAGATGATCAGTTCAGTGACTCATGAGGTGAGGTCACATGGCCACATGGCCATGATTGCATGCCTGTCAATCAAACTGGCTACAGTTCTAACTTTAACTCTTAACAGGAAACAAATTGACCACTTATCCCCCCCCCCAAAAAAAGAAAAAAAAATCATCCACCATACATAGTGTGACTGCTTTCATATTCACTTGGTAATTTGAGTACTTCAGCAACTTTTCTGTCTTTTTTTTTTAGCAGCGATTAACTGAAATTATTTTGGGGCCTTAAAGAAATGGATTTGATTTTTTATCATTATTGCGACCTCACTAATTACAAACTCCTTGAAAGCTCTTTCTTATTTGTCTGATCCTAACGGTTGTGAAGGCATGCCTAGACAATGCATTTGTTAGGCAGCCACCACCACACAGAGCATGTGCAAAGTGGCGGGCGTTGTACGGTTCCCACACACTGTCACAGAGGATAAACAACCCAAATCTCTGCCTGAGGAAGAATCACCATGGTCATAATTAAGTAAATACATAACAGCTGCACAGACAAAACTCTTGCATTGTTTTCTTTGTGAGCAGTAACCTTTTTTTATTAAAGGATTCTCTCCTATAAATAGTGGGACATTTAGTTTTTTTGGTTTTATGTATAACCTGTGAAGCAGACATTCAATTTTCCATTTTCTTATAACCTTTATTTAACAAAAATATTTAATAATAAAAAATAACAGAAAATACAAATAAAGCTAAACTAAAATAACAATAAAATATTAAAATAAAACAAAATAATAATTAAAAAATAATTAAAACATTTAAATAAATGACAGACAGACCGATAGATTTTTTTTTTTTTTTTTTTTTTAATCAACCCTGCTGCAAAAACATGCATAACGGCTAATCAAAGGCACATGTTGGCATGACAAAACATGAGAATCAGAAATGATTGAGCCACATATGCTCAACAATCCCACTTCGAGCTTTAGGTTATTGTCTTGGGACATAAGACAAGATAATAAACCTCCAGCTTCTCCTGAGCTTTCCCTCTAATCACATGATCTACATAAAATCTTTCATTTCCAGTTTTATCTAAACAACATAATATTTCAACGTTTGCATCAACGTCTGGTCACAACTCTAACGGCACGCAAATTCTGAATAACCAAATTCATCGTCTCCTTGGGAAAATTCCTGCGACGAGATGAAAAAGAAAAAAAAAATCAATTTGAAAGCATCCCTGATTGCATGCCTATGCATGTAGTGCCTTATGTTACACGTGCCAAAGAATTCAACAATCAAAAACTGTCTTTCCCTGCAAACAGCTCACACAGATTTTCCCACGGACACTCATTGGATGTTTTTTTATTATGGCAATACGTCTTCTTGCTGCACTCCCATCTGTTGGAGTCAAAGCTGCTAACCGATATCCTTCCTGCCAGTTGTGTTGGGATGGTGCATGTGACGACTCGTCGCGTGAAGAGACTGGCAAATCCTCACGATACCACACACCAAGGCACCACAAAAACTTGGTGGGTGAGCAGCAGGATGAAGCATTTTTAGCCAGCTGCATTATTTACTACACAGAAAAGTCTTCTCTCATAAATACATTCACATGTCTGTTCTACTATTTATGACTCGTGGATTTTCATACACCATGAATCCAACCTTGTTTCTTTTGTCATGTTATTGTTTCACGACGCACTAAGGTCTGGACTCCAACCAGCGCAGTTTAGCAACTGGAGTCATGTTGTTGGAATATGTGCAAAATGTGGTTTGGTGGCATCAGGCCTTTACCTGAAAATAAGTCTTTTTAGTTTGGCAGTTTAAAACCTGCAGGCTATAAACGATGGGGAAAATAATTATTCCATGTTATGATGAATTTGTAAGTTTGCTCATTCAAAGAAATGAACTAAAATTTTTATGGCCTGTTTAATCATAATGGACAGAAAGAGAATATCAACCAAATATAAAGAAAAAAATTTGATTTCCATGTCACTGAGTGAAATAAATACTTGATCCACAAGCAAAGCATGACTAAGTACTTGGTGGAGAAATCCTTGTTGGCAGCACAGCGCTAAGACATTTCCTGTAGTTCGTCACTCCTCTTCAGAGAAACTCTAAATCCTTTAGGTTTTTTTGGTTGCCACTCGGAAACTCAAAGTTTCAGCTCCCTCCACAGATTTTCTAAAGGACTGAGGCTTGAAGACTGGCCAAGTCACTAACCTTAATGTGCTTCTTCTTTAGCCAATCCTTTGGTGCTGCAGTGGTATATTTTGGGTCTGGAAGGCCCATCCATGACCCATCTTCCACGTTCTGATTGAGGGAAGGAGCTTATTGTCTAAGATTTTATTGCACATGGTCCATTGTGAAAAACAGCCCCAACCATAACTGTGGGGCGTTGACTGTGGTGCTCTTTGGGTCATATTTAGCATTTATCTTCCTCCAATCACGGCGGATGGAGTTGATGCTTGATTTTGGCTTCATCTGACCACAGCACTTTCTGAACCATATAGATGTTAACTGGTAAACTTAACACGGGCCTGTACATCTGCCTACTTGAGCAGGGGAACCTCGCAGGTGCTGAAAGATTTCAATTCATTTCAGCGTAATGGATTGCATTTGTGTTCTTGGTGGCTGTGGTCCCAGCTGCCTTCAAGATCTCTAACTAAGCTCCTCCCTTGTTGTTTTAGGATGATCCACCAACTTTCTAACAGTCATCATCACCCAATGAGGCAAAATCTTGCATTGAGCTCCAGACTGAGGGCGACTGATGGACATTTCATCCATTTCTGAATAATCGCACCAACAGTTCTTCTTACAAAGCTTCTTCCTGATGGTCTTGTAGCTCATTCCAGCCTTGTGCAAGTTGACAGTATTGTCCCTGACATCCTTTGGTTCTTACCCATGGTGGAAGAAATTGATTCTGTGGACAGGTGTCCTTTATACACATAAGGAGCTTAGATCGGGAGTATCTGTAATTGATTGACTGATTGTAATAAATCTGTACGAGCCAGAATTCTGGCTGGGTTTTAGGGGATTAAATACTTATGTCACTCAACAACATGCAAATCTATTTATAAGTTTTATCTAATGTGTTTTTTCTGGATTTTTGGTTGATATTCTGTTTCTCTCCATTAAAATGAAACAACCATAAAAAATGAAACTGGTCATTTCTTGGAAAGCGAGGAAACTTGCAAATTCAGCAGGGGATCAAATGCTTATTTACCCTATTGTATCACTCAGCATTAATGGTGCCATGTGCTCTGATGCACCCAGATACCATCACACAGGCTGGCCTTTGAACTGTGTACTGACAACAACCAGGATACTCCTCTTCCTTTTCTTTAACTAAGAGGATGCGGTATGTGTGATTTCCAAAACCAGTCTCAGGACAGTTTTCAATTTTTCCTTAGTCCAGCTTAAATGGGAGCTGTGTTTTCTAGATTTTGTTCACCTTCTTTTACATAGTTTTATTTTGAATTAGTAGACCCAGCAACAATACACCAAATATGCACACGCCACAGGTGGCAGACCTAAAGTGGACTTTGAAGAAGTATAACAGGAACTGCTACATCGCCATCGGGACTCCAGCTATGCGTGTCTGCAATGGAGTATAATCGACACTTAAGATTTTCCATTAGAATAATCCAAAAACATGCATGCATGCCTGGAAAGCATTCAAAACACTTACCATTGCTGTGAGGGCAGATTTTTGGCCAGGGGCACTGGTTGGGCAGCCCAGGAGTTTGTGGAGCCTCCCAGAAGATGCCAGGGTCTCTGGCCCAGGTAGCCACACCACAGCGACTGAGATAGAAGCCGCCCTCCCTCAAACTGACAAAATAAAGAAATCATATGAAGAGCAATCATAGTTAACTATGGGCAAACACATTTAACTCTTGATGCTACCCAATAATAAAACCTTAAATTTTAAATGCACTTTTTCCATCAGGCTAAGACATTTTTGGCTTTAGAAAAATGTCATTTGGAATTTGGAACTAATTAATCCCATAAAGTTTGATAACTGTGATTGTAGGTCAGAATTCCCACGTAAACCATACATTCATCCGCTCAGAGCACTTAAGTACATCCACACAGAGCTAAAACAGCTCTAAAACACGGTCATATTTTTATCAGGGACGTGTTAATGAAATGCAGTGTTCAAATTCAAGTGCAAATATCAGCACAAGTCAAAGGCTACTTTTCACTACAGCTCTGCTGTGACCACACAGTGGAGAAAAGAGGAACACTGGTCACAAGCTGACCCTCTTCCCTCCATTGAGTGACTCAGCCTCATGTTGCACAACAAAACTACTGGCTCAAAAATAACCACAGAATATTGCTGACAGTCAAAATATCCACACACACACACGCAAATATATTTATATTTTTTCTTTTTTTAAGAGTTTTACTTTTGAGCTTAAAATCGAGAAAAAACACTAAACTGTCAACAAGTCTTGCCTGTTGCTGAGCTGGTACGGCTGCCTGCCCGGTATGAGAGTCTCTGTGAGGTTGGCACTAGGCTTGTTTCCGGGTCCGGCATACACAAATGCATCTAGAGGCTGTATCTGGCTCAGTGGACTGCCTACAGGAAAGTCTGTAGCTTTTCCATTGTAAATGGCCACTGCCCCAGACTCATCTCCTGAGAAGCCATAAGAAAAGACGAATGAAAAATGACCAACGCACATGACAAACCTACAAAAGCAGAAGAAACCTAGACCCACAAACAATAAGCTTAAACTACAATAAAAAAGCCACTGGATCAGTACACACTGACCTTTCATGTAGCTCTTCTCTATGGTTACAGAGATCAACCCGTTCCTGGAGGTGTCCACATCCACGTCCACGCTGACACTGACCCGGTCTGTTTTCCCATCCCACACTACCAGTACCAGAGAACCTGCAGACGGAGCCTCCGTCAGCTCCACCAGCCCTTCCACCTGCCCTCCGCCTAGCTTCAGCTCAGTAATTAAAGGGATGGTCAACGGAGCAGTAGGAGGGGTGCAGTTGTTTCGCTGACCAGGGGAGGGTGAGGACACCTGAAAGCCCCACCGATCTTCAGACAGCAGGCACCTTTCGATTGATTCGTCCCCCTCGAGCGCCATTTCATCCTCGACGAAAGCCGGCTCCCCGGGCGTGAGCATCTCCGCGAGGAACTCTGCACCTCCAGTACGGCGGGTCATGTAGACGACGGCATCCACTAACCCAACAGCCGTGACGTTCATCTTCTCATTATAGCGAGCGGCAGGTGTGCGGTAGAGGACAATGGCGTCCGGGCCGTTCTGGACTGTGTTTGGCGGCAGGAGGATGGCCGGTTTGGGGAGCATGTCCACCGAGCCCACCAAGAAGAAACCTCTGTCATCCGTGCTGTGGCCCTTGAGGTCCAGCACCTTGTAGGCTATATTTCCGTTTCCATTATAGAACACGAGGGTGTACCCGTCCAGCGGGGCCCGCTGTCCGCTGGTGTGATACAACTCCACGAACTCAGTGGTGTCCAGTCTTGGGTTGTCAGCATTGATCTCGCTGATGATGAGGCAGGGGTCACCTCCAACCATCACCACCAGGCAGAGACAGGCAACGCAGGCTAGACCGACCGCCATGGTTCACAGCTTCACTGAAGCAGCTCGGAAGCTTCTGCAAAGACAAAAAAAAGAGGGGGGGAGACCACCAGTTGCATTCCTCAGTGAAATAAACTTAGTTAAGGAGTATTAATAAGCCTGAGTGACATTTCACAGTTGTTCACCACTTGAGGAGAAGCCTCATAACATCATGAATGAGTCCTCTATGAGTGTATTTTTTTTTTTTCGTTCATGGTGACAGTGGGAATGCACGTCTTCTGAATGAGTCATGAATTGTTGCGAAACGCAGAGGCAAGCAGAGGGAAACTTTGCGTGAAACGATGAAATGCCACACAAGTGAATAAATGGGATTAAGAAACTAAACAGCCACATATACTTTGAACTATACGAGAGAGGCATCAGCCTTCCCAGCCTTTCTTATTTACTTATCCCATTTCTGAGTCAATCTAAAGCTTAATCTTCACAGTATTTAACATTAGCTTTTAGTTATTTTTTTTTAAATGTGTGTTAGGGAGACTACATTAGATTGCACGGCAGTCACTCTTCTTGGTTGGAGAGAGGAGGGGAAAAACGCCTGTGGAGTTAAATTCTTTCACCAAATTATCTCGCATCTCACTGCAGTTATTCCGGTCACGGTTAGGCTGCTATGCATGCATCTTTCCGTCGAAAAGAAGAAGAAGAAAAAAAAGGCTGTCAATCTGATTTCTATCATTGCCACACAAGGTCCTAAAAAGCGTCGCGACTTACAGATTTTTCTCGGTCCTCTTCGTCCAGGTGTCGCTGGTTCGGCAGCTCAAACTTCTCGAGTGGATGTAAAATCACCTCCCCGTCGGAAATATTATTGCTAAAGTTTGTTTTCTGTGCTCTGCCGCTCCCGTCATTCACAAAGCAGCACTTTCTCCCCCCACCTCCGACACCACCGTGCTGTGGGCGGTCAGACTGACTGAGGGGGATGATGCCTGCCAGGGAGGCTCAGGCCAGTCGCAGCTGAGGACAAAACGCCAGTAAAAAAACAGAAATAAAGAAAGAAACAGAGAGACGCAGTGCTAGCAGGAAGGAAAAAACAAGAAACAAAATTAGTCCGCAGCTGTGTGTGAATGCTGTAAATATGTCTGTCTGTCTGACTGTCTGCAGCCTAATAATCTTCCGCGAAAGACGCCTTCAAAGACCTGAAGGGGGCCCCTGACCCCGCTCTGTGAACTAGGGGAGAGTGGCTTCAGTAACACTTCAATGAAAGCACAAGTCCCTCCCAGCGCCAGGTTTACTGTTTACTGCTGGTTTGTCTTTTAAAGAGAAGTTCATTAAAAAGCACAACTTCACAAGCATTTCTGTGGACTAGAAAGCCGAGCAGGTATATCTAGTTATATACGCCTCATGCACAACAATAAAGCTCCTATTTGTTTTTGGGCATAGGCATAACAAAAACTCACGGGGAGATGAATACAAAGCTGGATCACCAACTGGGCCAAGCAGACCACTGACATGGGGCCCCTGACCCCCACAACAAAAGCCCCGGCTTAATAATGTGCCAGGTTGCTTCATTTTTCAAATAATATAAATCATTATATTCATATATAGCCAGTGCCCTCCAAATGTAAATAAACAACATAATTTGTATAAAATTAAACACCAACTTGGATCTATCTATCTATTGATTTTCTATTATATTTTATTGCAGTTATTCATAGTTTGTATTATTACTACATATCTGTGAAAAGTGCTTTATAAATAAACTTTACTTAACTTTCAAGAAAAGTAACAGAGAAGTTACTAAAATAAAATTGGTCTAAATGATAGTAATCTTAATGATTATTTCAGGATATTTCTTTAACTTTAAATTTCCTCTGTACAAGTTTTCTTCCCCTTTCTTTCAATGCTACTCAGGGTGTCTGAAGAGGGTTAACATTTGTGGAAATGAAAGTCCCCAAACACCAAAGTTACTGTGGTACTTTCACCCTCGCTACTCCCGCAGCCTTCTGCTGGGATTTGAGCTCCCAGAGGAATCATCTGATACAAAACTGACCACACCAACCGAGTCCAAGGACACTGTTTGTGTAATACAGAGAGTGAATGAGACAGTTTCATTTCTGCTCTCTAGAAATTGCACAATTACTGCAGTTGGGTGTTTTTGTTATGATGAAAGTGCGTATTCTTTTCCCCCCTTTTTTTCCCTTTCCTAATATATATTTTTATTAGGGCGACTGGTTTAGCAGTAAGTGTTAAGCAATAGGTTTCTTTTTATCTTTTACAAATTTCTCTTAATTTAAATTTAAAACTAAATATGGAAGTATGATTGAACTTTTTCTTTTTTTTAGTTTGAATCTCATGTTTATATGCCACCCTTATATGACTCATTTTTTCCCAGCCACACCTACAATAGTTTCACTTTATGAACATCAGCATCTGTTGTAGCAAACGTTGTCCCAGTGTGACTGTAATAAATTTGAAATACAGTTGGATTTGGGGTTGTTGCACCTTGAGCTCAGGTGAATGAGATTACATCATTAAAGACACATTTATGAGTAAAAAGGGAGATTATTGTTGTGTATGTGGCGATGTTAGAGGCAGGAAAAAGAGAAAAAACTGAGAAAATTCTTTTCTAATGATATTTCCTATGCAGGTAGTCATATGACGGCATTATTTGGGAGGTGGGAGGATGGGGAAAGATGAAGGTGTCAGGAAGATCACGCAACCTAATCTAAAAATATGAGCTGCCAAAAGGGGAGTGGAGATGATGCATATCACACATTAGATATGTGGCAAGCTTGGATGTTCAACATGAAATGAAGACTTAACTTGGAGCAACTCCCGTGATTTTTGCTCATCATCATTAAAAGCGCACTCTTCGTCCTGTTTTTAAGACTTTAGAGGTGTTTTTGAAGTGCTTGGTGACTGGGTTTATTGCCTATGAGCACCACAAGATGGCCCTATAATCATTGGAGTGTGTCTGATGGGTTGCACCGAAGATGAAATGAGACTGTCAGCTGGGGGAAAATAAGCAAAAGTGTCTTTAATAACTGTGGCTCCCTGAAGTGAAGCCTTTTAAACGTGACTCTGATTCAAGGGTGGGTGGTATTTCCTGGTGTTTGTGTGCCTCTGTGTGTGTGTGATGCTATTTGACATCACCGGGTGTATTTTGACACAGAAAAAGGTCAGTTGAAATGTTAATGATGTACGCGTTTTGTTTGTGGTGTGCACACGGTGTGTTTTTTTAAAGTTTTTTTATTACCACAGAGCAAGCATTTGAATTGCTGTCAAAAGGGGTGCTCTCTTTTCAGGAGTCAGCCCATTGACAAGGTACATCTAATTCATTTGGCTGGTTTGTTTTGATGACTCACGATTTAGATGTCATCGCCTCTGATTCATCACCGGGCCCCTGCCTGTGGTGGAAAATGCTCTTCCTCACAGATAATATGGAAAGACAGTATGCTATGCTGGGATGCATACCACTGGAGATGGATTTAATTAACATGAAGATTTAATGCCGGGCTCATTTGTCCAGAAGAGTCTTTAAGTGAGATAATTGGGTTTCAGTTAATTCTTAGAGGTAACCAATCTAGTAAACTATTAATTATGTATAGCTTTAAAATACCCGTTCAGTGTAATACGAAGTCTTCTTACTCATAGACCTTGACCCCTGTGTTTCCTTGAATCTGGTGTATTTACTCATCAGAGAAACAAAAACTAGTGGTGTAAAAGTGTACAGCAGGACAGCACATTTTTATTTCAGACGAGTGTGCTGTCGTGTCACTTTCCGATCACAGCAAAGACTGTGACATCGACTGGATGTGAGTGTTGGATCTGAGCACAGCCATCAGATGAATGTGAGGGCCAGCAAAAGCAAAAGCATGCTTGGTAGGATATTTTCATCCACTGGGAGTGTGGTGCAAATGCCAGAGCGAGCACGGTCTAATAAAACCACAGAGCATCCTAGCCCGGACTCAACACAGAGGGCCACCTGCAGCTCAAAGCAAGGCACGTTGCAGTATTGCATTATTAGAATTACTCCTCACACCGAAGCTCAAAGCTGTGCTCGGATGCAGAGTGATTAACCTGAGGGAACTTCAGAGCAGAATATAACCTGCTGAAGTCAATCTAAGAGCATTTCCTTCATGGGGATTTCTTTAAACTTTCTAAACCACAATTCTTATGAAATCCTTTCACCAGATAAATGAATAGTGGTAGAGTAGTTAATTACTCTAACATTTAAGACAGCCCCAGGATTATATGTGACAGTCAAACCTCAAGGGTACTGTATATTTATTACAATTGTTGAGTCTTCAACTAACACCTGACGGCAGGAATTAAAGAATAAAGATTAATTTTATTGCAAATAAATACTACTGATGATTTCTGATGTCTGTCAGTTGTGCACTGTTAGTGTTTAAAGATGGCATTACTGTCATGGCTGGGGCAGCAGTCGTGTGGTGGAATGAACGAGGACCCAAGATGCAGATGGCAGTGGAGGTGCAGGTGGAGATTTATTTACAGTGAAAAACCCAAGGTGAGGGCAGAACTGAACAGAAACCTAAACTGGGAAAACTAACACAAACAGAGGACACGAGGCGAGGACCAGAGCGCCACGGCGATATACCAAAAGGATGCAGAGAAATGCAGACGACGCAACGAGGAGCACAGGCAGACACATACTATAAATACACACACCAGGTAATCAGGAAATAGCACACAGGAGGGGACACAGCTGGAACTAATGGGCATAACGAGACACAGACCTACAAAGTAAAACAGGAAACGCACAGACTGTTTTACAACACAAAACTCAGGCACCCGAACAGAGCACAGAGGGAAGACACAGGTAGGGATAATAAATGTGACAACCAAACCCAAAGAACTAATACAAAATCAGAATAAACTAGAAAATGATAATAAACTCCAGTTCCAAATAATTTGAGGTGCTGGGTAAAATGTAAATAAGAACAGAATGCAATGATTTGCTTATCTCATAAACCCCTCACAACAGAACACAGAAGGTTAACAAACAAACGAGTTTAAGAAAACTGTTGACTCAGCTTGAATTTGATGGAAGTAACATATCTCTAAAAAACAACAAGAAGAACAAAAAACTGGAGCACCTGCTCTTCTTTAACAATAGTCCATAAACCTCTGAGAACTAAGACCAGTAGCTTCACAACAGTCCTGGGACTTCTTAGTCATAGTTCTTGTTTCTTGATGGACAAATGTTTTCAGGTCCTGACTGCAGGCAGGGCAGTTCACCATCCAGACTCTATTACTGCAAAACCACGGTGTTGTTATACATGCAGTATGGAGTTTAGCATTGTTTTGGTGAAATTTACAAGACCTACCCTGAAAAAGTAATCATCTGAATGGGAACATATGTTGTTCTAAAACCTGTATATGATGTCAACTTTACAGACACAAGTGCCATCAGAAATGCAGGCTTTAAAAACGGAGCACTGACTATAAGCTGCAGGCTCTCTCTCCTTGTTACTCCAGAGGTCTGACCACAGTTTTTCATTTTGTCTCAGTCCTTTTTAAACGAGCTTTGGCTCAGAGAAGACGACGGGTCGACATATTGTTTCTTCTTTGCAACAATAAAGCTTTAAGCTGTATTTGTAGATGGCACGGTGAACAAACAGACAGTAATTTCTGGAAGTGTTCATGATTGATAGAGCCCAATTATAATGCAGTGTTGCCTGAGGGCCCACAGATCAGACATCAAGACTGATTTTCAACTTTGTCCTTGCACGTACAGAGATTTCACCAAATTTTTGTAATCGGTTAATGAGATTTAAGTCTTCACAATTTTGCTTCTCTAAGATCTGTAGCTGTAAAATGTTCCTCCAGCTTAGTACTCCTTATTTTTCAAGCTTTTGTCTTTTGTCCAAACAGTGTTTTAAGATGTATTGCCGCCACCAAATTCAAAATGATATAATATTTCTCATGAAACAATAAAACGTGTCAATTTTATCGCTTGATATACCCTCTGTGTTGGGTTTTTCCTGTGTTTTTTTAATATTTTACACAGCATCCCAAATTTCACAGATTTGGATTTGTAGAAGTAAATAAAAAAAATAGAAATTTTCAGGTCATTATGCAAGTTTAAACTGCAGTGTGTGGAATTTATGTCTTCTTCCACTACCCTTGCCATGGACATCAGCTGCTTCAAAAACAGCTGGTGGCATTAATTGTTCAGTCACGTGGCATTAAGTCATGGCAGAAAACGAGGGCACCATAAAGTGATGCCATTAACAGTCTGGCAGTCCAACAATTTAGAAAACACGTTGGAAATATGGTATTTATGTTTGATTTTCTTGTCATTAATTTCACTAAATCTATGTGTATTGCACATTCCTTAGAAACAGATGCATGTAAAAGATTTAATGGTGTGCATTTTAATCATTTAAAGACGACGGTGGAGGAAAAATTGCTACTTCAGACCTTGACCTAAATAACCTGACCTGACACGGTGGTCTTATTGATGATTGGTTGTTAATCCTGTGTATTAACTCTCAATGTCCATATATGCAGCTGTCTCACACCAGAAAGTGCTTTGCATGCCGCTGACCCGAAAACCTTCCCTGGTGTGCCTCGAGCTAATTTTTCACCACATTAGCCTGGGCAGACATAAAAACTGGGCCACCGTGAGGACAAAGCCAGTTTGTGTATACATCCACAGCAGGAAGGCATGGGACAACGCAGCGGAGAAAGAGCTGGAGTGTTCTGAATACTTCACTTCTCAGAGGCATAAAGACAAAGAATTAGGTGATGAGAAAAAAATCCCCAAAACATCAGAGTGACACGTGAGTGCGAGAAAGCATTTCCTGCCTGTGTGTGTGGATATGTGGCGGTACACAGAGACACACACCAGTACAGGCTAACCAGGAGGTGAGAGCAGGGTTTGACATTGATGAATGCCACCCTCTCCTTTCCGTCCTCTCTGTCTTAGAGGCACAGAGGAAGCTTTCTACCGCTTTCCTTTTTTCAAGAAAGAACCTCATCAGCATTCAGCATGCATCACCAGCTCACTGCATCCAATCACGTGCTCTCACCATACAGAGCGAACATTTGTGACTGTGTGTGTGTGTGTAAAGTCTGTGTGTGATGATGGGAGACTGGCATAGACAGGCAGGGAGAATCCCTTTGTGCTGCCTGTGAATGCCCAAGGTCATGTATGAACACATCTGAGACGGGCACCAAGAGGAAATAATAACATTCCAGGTCAAAGTGTGTGATTTGTTTGTTTGCTTGCAGTTCGTTAGGGTTAGTGGAAGCAAAGGGAAGATAAAAGGGTGCTTCTCGTTGGCTAGATTTGCCTTAGATTATTAATCTAAAGTGATGCTTCATCTCCCTTCTCTCCAAGAAAACCCTCCAAAGCTCATACATTTAAATTTATATTCAATCATAATCTTAGGTTAATCCAAAATGGTTAAGTGCTAAAAGGGGGATTAGAGGTGTGGGAGCGAGAGCTCGGCCACAAGTCGATTTCTCCGAGAGATTGCACTCATGTTTGAGACCCAGTTCCCATGGCAACCAGTTACTGTGGCGTACCTGACCTATATATGTGCTGTATGTACACAAACATGTGCTAACCATCTGTTACTGTTGCTTCGTACAGTGGCTCATGGGGACTTTGAGGAGCTGCTTAATGAGTTTTGGTAATTACAACAACAAACACAGGAGCCATAAGCTGCTTTTCACCATTTCTCATGAGCTGTGCAAACAGAAACCGCCACTCACACGGATGCATGTTATGTGTTTGTAATTAGCACTGTAAACGTAAGAGGACACGATTTTAGATATGGTGACACCTGACATGTTGTACCAGCAAAGCGCTCCAAAACGTACCACTAATAATAAACCGCCATAACTGCTGCAATGCTGGAAAGTAAAGTTACTCAAGAAACTTAATTACAGTTTTAAGGTAGATTTTACCTAATAACATTTCAGTTCAATTTTATCTATGTAGCACCAAATCATAACAACAGTCACCTCAATACTGTAAGTTACTTATTCTTCAATAATAAAGAGGAAAAACAATTAGATGACCGCCTATAACCAGGTCATCTAACTGTTGACCTGGCCTATGAGCAAGAACTTGGTGACACTGGGAAGGAAAAACTCCGTTTTGACAGGAAGAACCAGGCTCAGGGAGTGGCAGCCATCTGACTCAACAGGGGGGGACAGGACAAAGACCTGCTGTGGAAGAGAGCCAGAGATGATAATAACCAGAGCTGGCAAAAGTACAAACAATCTGTACTTATGTAGTATAAATCCTACTGTTAAAAAAAATACTCCAGTAAAAGCTGAAGTACTGATTCAACTTCTCGACTCAAGTAAAAGTAAAAAAGTACAGACTCTGAAATGTATTCAAAGTAAGAAAGTAAAAAGTTTGGAGGATGTTTCCATTTTGTACGAAGCTAGCTGAACCTTGTGCTATATTAACATAATGATAAAATAATATCAGTAGAATAAAAACCTTAGTCTTTTTAAAAATTCGAATCATATTCAGCTTGAATCAGAGGGAAAAGAAGGAAAATAAAAAAAATATATATCTATTTTCTGTTTCCTACATTGTAGAGGGCATCTTTGCCTCTAAACAGGAAAATGTGCACAGTCAGGGGGTTAAAGTGGATTCAGCAGGTGGAAGAACCCTAACTTTGCTGTAATGGTTCAGTGTGGGGAAAAGAATCATAACTCATGGTAATTTCTATTGAGAGCTCCAGTAGATTTTCATAGTATGCAGGCTGTGATCAGCTGACCTGCTGCGCTTTGTGGATGTACACAACTGAATTCAACAACATGTCAGCAGATGTTTCATGAGTTGTCCTGGCTGATTTCCATCCTCTACACTGACAGTACACTGTTTATGTTGTCTTTTTTCCTAGACGGTATAAAGTTGGAATTTAGTGAATGGATCTCAGCATCATCAGCTAAAATCATATGAATCTCTGTTGCACTTTATGTAACCTAACTCTGAAAGCACAGGATCTCTACTTTCACGTCATTGCAGCTACTAGAATAAGCAGCTACCCATTATTAAGATATTTCGCCTTTTAATCACGTGTAAATATAAAATAAGTAGCATTAAAATGAATAAAACAAACCTCAGAGCCTATTTTCATTTGTCTCCAGCACCAATCCACATAAACGTACACACTCCGCTTGTCACCAGATGAACCTTTTGATGTATTTTTCCACTTCCTGGTTGTAAATTGCTTTTCTAACACCATCCATCACTCCAGTTCAGAACAGCACAAAGTGGAGCCTGCTGATAGATTATCAATAGCCAGTGAATGACAGGGTGGAGAGAACCAGACAGGTCGGTAATTTGCTTTAGCTGACATGATGAGAATAAATTACGATCTGTGGTTCATATATATTAATAAAAATGTAACTAATGTAAATTAATTATTTTGATTTTCTGTTTTATTATAACAGAAATGGCACGGCTAACATCAGCCCTATGAGTTGATAAATGAAAGTCAGCACACAAGTTTTTAATTTGCTCACAGACGAAACAAACTGTGACACTGAGTTAATATGACTCACAGCTATCTGTTGCCATAGAAAGAAACCAAACTACCCCGACACTTATTTGGACACGTTTCCAGGTGTCTGATGAATTTGGGTCCAATATGCCCTCTGTATTTAGCTCTGTTTTGCTCTCCTCCTTGGCAACAAAATGCTTCACTGTGTTCACCAGCTAATTTTTGCTTCATAACTTTTGCACTGTCCACTTCCTGCTGTGGCAAAACAAATTTCCCACACGTGGGACTAATAAAGGTGATCTTATCTTATCTTATCTGATCACTAAAAGCATTTTCAGACATGTAACATTCCTAGAATTATCGTTTTATTCAGGCGACAGTGTTCTGTCATTTAGAACTAAAGTAAAATTCATGCTGTCATTGGAATCATGACTATAAGGTGACAATAGATAAAACATCAACAATGAGGACAAAACAAGGTATTGGTGCTTGTTTCTGCATCATAGACATTAAATTGTTCCTTTTTTTAGATTAGGTGTCCTTTATTATTTTTTTAGTTTGTTTCTTTTGTGTTCTTTTTTTCATATTTTTGTTTGCATGTACTATAAAATTGGAAAAAGTACAAAATAAAAAGTTTAAAAAAAATTGTTCCTTCTTAGACATTGAGTCTACGTTAAAGGCCAGTAACAACGCGTGAAATTGATTTGGTTGTCATTTTTGCTTTTTTCAGCTCTGACTTCCTGTAACTAGGTTCTGCAGTTATGAAGTTATGAGGAAATGATGAAAATACTTGCACGTTCTTTTAATACATTGATTCTGATGTGGCCGAGGGAGAATTTCTTAAATAGATTTTATGTGGAATAGCCCATAGCTAACTCTTACATTAAAGTTTTTACTTAATGAGAGTGTAAGGGATATCCATACAAAATGTTTTACAATTGTGGCAATAATCACTGTCAGCATCTTTATGCCATTAGGAATAGCTAGTTATCCTTAAACAAAGGCTCTGAGAGAAATTTAAAACAAATGATTTAACATGTGATGATATTTTCCTCCATGTATTTTATTGTGGTCAATAGGCAGGCTGGACTCAAATGCAGGACTCAGAAAGCAGGTTAAATTAATTTATTTACAGTGGTTGCTGCAAATGAAGTATTTACAAAATCGTCTAGCAGGAAATAATCCACAGTCTCCATTTACAAAGCGGTCTTCAGGTAGTGCGTCCATTAGTAAATCCAAGTCTGCAGAGTTTCCTTTACAATTGTGTCTCTCACATGAACACCGTAGCAGGGAAACATCCAGGATCCTGCACAGAGGAAATGAGAGACTAGAAATCTTTAGATAAACAACTGAAAACAGACTTGCAGGCCAGCAGGCTCACTAACGCAGTGCGACACTCAGATAAGCAGTAAAGGGTTGCCTCCAGCTTAGGTACGCTGCCAGCAGATTAGCTGATGACAAACAGGGCGGAAATCCAGGAAGACCCCACCCCTTTAAGGTAAGGTGTGGTTATCCAGACACACACACACATCATGAGAGACAGAGAGGAAGAAAGACAAACAGCAGGCAGAGATGCCCATGAGAACTGGAGGACCATGACATATTTAGGTTGAGGTGGAGGCAGATGACCCAATGTGGCATCTCCTTAAGAGAAGCATCAGAAGAAGATAATGCAGAAGAAGTTGGATTGCTATGCCATGAGGATGCCCATCACTTAGTGTAACAGCATGCCATACAGACTTGTGCTGTGTTGGAAATTAGAACCCACAAGGACCCTTATATCTGCAGGGTCGATATACCAGACTAAGCTGTTGCATAGTCTGACCTAGAAAGACTGTTCTCACTATTGTTCAGAGAACAGTGACCATGCAGGGCGCTCACACCAACATGAAGCCAAAAAGGAGTGCATGTCAAATAAGGGGCTTAACTGTGTCTGTCTGCTGTTTGGTGAGAGTAGAAAATGTACAGCAGGAGTTCAAGAGATTTTTGCTGAAAACAGCTGTCAGCTGTGACCGTAAATGGTGCAGTCACAGTGGCGATTTGGGTCACCATGCAAACCTACAATGTTGCATTAGAGCCATTTGTCGGAAAAACTAAAATAACTGATTAAATAGTGTTTTTATTCACTCAACAAGCATTTTAGTTGAGAATCATATCACCACAACCATCTGGACTTGGAAGAGAAACTGCAGTGAATTCACTGATTCAGAAGCGAACAAGATATGCTGTAGAAATGAATCAGTTAATAAGTTTTGTTGATGAGAAACGCAGACAGATGGACGGCTGTCAGTGAGGATGGTTGCTGTTGCACGGAACGATTGATTGTAGCTGCTTTAAATCTGTTGGGGTTATGTGAGCTTCATTTTCATATTCTGAATTAAAAAGTTTTAAAAGCTGAGAACGACTGACATGTTTCCTCCTAAAAACAAGTAGAGCTTCTCTGCCCTTCATGTCTTATCTGTATAAAAGAACTCACCGATCATCTTGCTTCTGCACTATGTGCTCCTTTTTTCTTTTTCTGAATTTTAATTTCTTTTCAAGATGCTCTCGCTGTCTCTCTCTCCAAAATAGCTGTAACTTCATCTCTTTTTCTCTTTTCTATGTTTCATCGATTCTGTGTAGACAGGTCATGGGACAGTGTTCCCCTGTGGGGCACTCTGGGTAATAAATCTAATTCCTGTCTACATGTGGAGGCTCATGGGAAGGTTCTGGCCCACTTTTCATCCAGACAAATATATCCTCAAATTGGAAGAAAGTGGGCCAAAAAAAAGTAGCATAGAGTAACACCTAAATTTTTTGCTAAAATCCAGCAGAGTCACCAGCTGAACTAACTATGATAACTTTAACATTTCATATAATCCAGATTTCTTTAATGGATCATTAAAGATTTAATTTTCTTGCTTTCAGCACAGTTTCCTTAAATAGTGTTTTACATATCAACTATCAATGTCCTATCTTCTAGCTTACTAAAATTATTCACATTAATATATAGAACGTCATAAATAATGGAGCTTTTCATTAATGCCAGGATTCATAAAAGCAGTGGTCATTATTAACCTAAAGGTCATAGGGCTGGGGATGTGCCATGTATGACTCACGTTTCCTGAGACCTCAGTCCCCTCTCTGCCTCATTTCTATTCATAATTTTAAAAAGGTGGGAAAGAGTGAGCACCGTGCACGTCTCCTGGGACAAAATACATGAAAATATAGGACTGGAATCAATGTCTATTCGCAGCTGTTGTGCTGATAACTAGGTCAGGAGAATCAAGCCATGTAATAAACGTGTCTAGTCACAGTTTTGTAAGAGAAAACTGCAGTGTTTGCATGATCCCATGCAGTGAGTCACTGTGATTTTGTACAGACAAAGTTTCATGTAAGAAAATCAGAGCAAAGATGGAAATGCTCTTTGGGAGAGTAAACTGAAATGAGCATGTCACTTTCAGTTATATGAAGCTAAGCATGCTATGAAGCCCCAACAGGAGAACTGTGAATCCTTTTAGCAAAAATGTATGACATCTTTTTTTTCTGCCATGCACAAAGACTGCACGTTTTTTACTAAGACTTTTTATTTAAAGACAAGAAATGACCAAAAAGGAAGAAAAAACCCAAACGAAATCTAAACACAGTATTTTTATGTCTTAAAATGATTTATTATTTAATACTTTTGTTTATTTTTTTTGCACTGTAAATTCACTCCAAAATACACTTCTTCTATTTTCATTGCTGGTTTAGACATTTGAATTATACATAAATAAAGAGCATAAATTTCTGCGTTTTCAAACACATAGTAGCACTTCTTCTGCCTTTATCCACATTTTCACATCTTCACCTATAGCTGTCTCCTGATCCAGGAAAGGGTTTGACATCTTCAGTCGCTCAGCTGACTGCAGCCATGAGAAACTTTCTGCTTGAATGCATGATAATAATTAAAAATGGAATTTATAGTCTAGAGACCAACCATTTCCGTGGGTTCATTAAATTTTAATGGTTTTCCAGAATGGGAATAGGGGGGAAATTATGTAAGATAATACATCACACTTCAGACGTCACAAGCCACAAACAATGGCAGGTGACGCTGTAGCCACTTCAGACCACTTTAGTTATTTAAAATTTTTAAAAGCTTCCTGTGGAAGTGCATCAGATGCTTGTGAATAATTGCGTGTTGCCGCGTCTCGTTAAAAAGACACAAAAGTTGACTGCAGCATAACGGCTACATTTCTTACAGTTGTGTGATTACTCTGCACCTTAGCCTCAAGATGCAAAAACAACTTAGTTGCAGTTTCTGATCTTTCTTCCATGTTACTTCTGCAAGGAACACTGAGCACAGATGCTCCCATGCTTCCATTCTGAACACAGTTCATTTCCTCACAGCTTCCCACAGAGACTGTATCTGCTGGCACAAAGTCTACCGACACAGCACTGTGCCTGCTGACACACTATGTATGAGAAGGTACCACAATTAGCCTGCAAAACCTTCCTTCTCCCCAAAGTGCCTCCCCCTCCCCTTTCCTCTTTCATCTCCCCATTTGCAACATGAGCACGCTATTTTTTGACTGCCTCACACATGATGAATATTTCTGCAAAAAAACAAAAGAGGACAACCTTCTCTGTCGGGGGCCTTTTGTGTTTTCACGCTAAGCTGAAGGCGAGCTGGTTGACTTGGCACCCGGATTAATCACACTTGAATGTTCCTTCCATTTAGCGATTCCTCCATGCCTAGTCATATTATTTCCCTCCACAGTCACATTATTTTCATCGGGGAAATCTCGGCAGACGAGGCCACCTCACTTAAAAATGCGATGGCATCAACAGATGTCATCTAGAGAGAAGTGCGACTCCAAATTCAAAGTGTAGTGATCTAAAGTCACAAAAGGACTTAAATATGTATTCCAAAATGTAATTTAGAATGCTCCAAATATCTTGTCTAGTCCTTTTTATTTACATCCCTGTTTGTTATGAGGAAAAAAACTTTTATAAAGGTGAAGAGGAGGCTTTTATTTGTTTATTTGGTACTGAATCCTGTGAAATATAAGGATATCAAACACCATACTTTCTGCTCCCTGCTGATAATCAGCAGGGTTCCCTTATCTTGCAGGGGCTCGCTACAATGACTGGATCCACATGTTTGATTTGCACAGATTTTACAACAGATGCACTTCCTGATGCAGCCGTCCCATTTATCCGGGCTTGGGACGGACACCGGGAGAACACTAGCTTGCAAATCCCTGAGGATGAGCTTTGGTTTCAAACTAAGGATCTTTCATCTGGGTGTGATTTTGTAGCTCGAGGGTGCTCATCCTGTTCCTAATTTCACAAAGGAGCAGATACCCGACCTGTTGATGGGTTAAGAGCCTTCAACGGCCTGTCCAGCTCTCCTACAGTAACTGTCTGTGTACCGGAATCTCCTCCATGCTCTTGAGACTGTTTCAGAAACGCAGCGAACCTTATGACAATTTCACATATTGATGTGTCATCCTGGAGGAGTTGGAATATATGTAGGGTTCAGGTATTGCCTCATGCTAGAAGTAGTGAAACTGATCCAAAGGATGAAAAACCGTAAAAACTGTCAAAAAAGATGAGGATGGATGGGAACACTCATTTAAAAATGTTTTTTTAACCGGTGTAAAAAAAAAAAAATTACTAAATTCTTTCTCTTTTCTTCCCTGAACTTGCTGTTCTCTGACTCTTTGCACTGGCCCTAACCCTTCCAGTGTTTAACATAAAATAACTGAAATATGCATCACAACACTTCTACGTTAATGCTTTGAACATCGAAATCTGTATTCCCATGAGTCTTTTGCAAGAGGAGAAATAACATGTTATGCTGTAACATTTACAGTAACTAGCTGTTAGCATTTTTTCCCCTGAAACACACAGGCTTTTACAGTTTTCAGCTGTAACACACATAATGAAACAATTGATGTTGCCGTCATTTGTGCAGAGGACAACACTAACTGATGAAGGAGTTATGTGTCGCTTTATTCTTAGAAAAAGAGTGCAGTCTCTTTTTAAAACTGCATTTAAAACTATGAGTCATAACAAACAGGCTGCAAAGGTGCAACAGAATCTTCAGTCACCCACGTTTATAAAAAGTATCCTGTTTTAAATGGAAACCTGAAGGTTACACGGCTGTACATTTAACAAGTCTCTGGCTCCAGGCTGTCACCAGAAATGAATCTATTGTTAAGTCTAGGTCTACTGCTCTGATGACAGAAGTCCTGATTGGTCACCACCCTGGGAATATTATTCACAGTTACAGCCGGGATTGGCTGCCGCTGGCTGTGCTGAAAATGATCACAGCAGGTTTAAGGATGCTTTCCCCATGCATAAAGCTCCGGTGCTTCCCCAGCCTGCAAGGTCATGGGCTCATAAGCCTCACCATTTACACGCCTGCATATTCAATCACTGCCGCCTAATGAGTTGTACAAATTGAATCATGTGGAAGGTTATTTAGTACTCCACCAGGTCCTCATTAGAGTTTGAGAAGGACAGAGTTTTCTCAGTGAAAACTGTAACCCCGCTAAAACAAAATTGATTACCAAGTGAATTATTAATGATTTCACTGGTGCGTGTTGTTGTTGTTAACCACACAGGTACACACAAGCCTGGATGTTTTTTGTATTAGTCACACTGATCACACAGCCATAATTGTTATTCACTTTTGGTTTGGTTTGCATGTGTGATCAGGTAGAAAAATCCAGTGTTTACTGCGATCAGGAAGTGCACAGATCCTTAGCTTCATTACTGGAGATCCATCATCTGGATGCTTCGGGATCATCATAACTTTTTTAGGAACTTTCTGTTGGCGTAGGGAGTAACACTGAAAACGAGAGCAGCTTCTCTCTTTGTCATCTTTGGTTCCTACCCACCTCTAAAGTCCCCTCCTCCTAAAGCTATATTGGGGTCTGCATGGCATAGAGACGTGCACAGTCCCGATGCCACTGTCAAACTGGCCATGTGACTTTGTTATGTTCTGTTAAAGATCACCACCATAAATTTGACTTCCTGTTCTTAACCTTTTTTCTGTTTTATTCCTATACGCTAACCATTTTGTATGTTAATCTAACACATATGTACATTGATCTTCTTGATTTTAAGCCCCAGAACAAGCTGACATGATGACTGTGTGCATCTAATTCAATGTCCAGAATAAAAGTTGTCCCTTCATGTCGTTCGTGTTTTGTTAAGCAAGCCTGTCATCACCCAAACTTTTCACACTCCTTGCTGCATGCTGTTTATTTATTTAAAGGTTAGCTAAAAAGGCAAAGGTCCCGGGTGAACACGGAGCTCCGCTCGTCTCTCTGCACGTACAGCTGCTTGTTTGAGTAAGTGCTTATGTGGATGAGTACCGGCGTCCTGAGAGAGGACAGGTGTAATATGCCTATTCAAATATGTACTTTTGCATGCCAAAGCCAAAAGAGATTTTAATTCATCGATGCTTGGCATTTTGCTGGGCTTTTATTTCCATGTTCTTGCGTTGCATTATATAATCTGTAGTCCCAAACTTATTCCCTTCAAGGAAAAAAATCCTGCACGCTAAAACGTCCCACGCCTAATCCTACCCATCCACTGATTTCTTCACCATTTATCTAATACTGGGTTGCCATGGCAACGGAGCATTAGAGTCACCCAGGCATCCGTCTCCTCGGTGTCCTTCAGCTCCTCCTATGGGATCCCAAATGTTCCAAGGCCACCTGAGGTACATCGTCGGAGCTGTATGCACTAAAGTCTTTCAGCCGTTTCAAAGGTAGACGTTAGCAGGTGAAGTTTGGTTTGTGCTTTGTGACTCAGTTGTCACTTCAGTGTTACAGGCCAATAAGATGACATCATCTGCAAACAAAACAGATACCAGCGTTATGTCATCAAAAAAAGACTCCATTCAGACTTGGACTCCCCTCGTTCTTCAGTCTGTTTTCATTTTTTAAGTTTGTTGGTGCTTTGGCAGGTTTTGTCACTGCTATAGCATTAAAACTGTTCGAGATTCAGTTACACAACTACAAAATACAAATAAACAACAAAACAAGGACTTCAAAGTGGGGTTGTAGTTCAACCTGCAGGTAAAGGGCCCTAGAAGTACCTCAAGAAGTATCTTCAGAGTTTATCATCATGTTAATCTTTTTGCATTGTCAATGCATTTCACTAGCTGGGCCCACGTCCTCATTTTAGTTTTGACAGCATTTTAGTAGGTAAAGGTGAATGCTTTGACATGAATTGAGCTGCGGTTTGGGGAAGGCCTCGAAGGGGACTGGCGATGGCTCCTGGGCCTGGCAGATCCCTGTGCACTAAATAGAAATGAAGAAGTTAAAGAATTGAGAACAAGGAGGCAGGGAGGGTGGGGCACGTAAACGAGAATGAACAGTTTGCAGAACTGGAGGAATCTATATAGATGACAACCGGAAGGAGCGTGTTTGGAGGCGTGGTCCTGCTCCTGAAATTCCGATAGATAATCTCCAATAGAAATTTACCATATGGGATATCCAGTGTTTTAACAGAGGTTTGTATTATTTTCTGTTGGACTTGTGACTCAAGAAAATTAGAATCACTGCTAATGTGATGCCATTACATAATCTTTAGATAAAATCAGCTCTTGTTTAAGAAACAGCCCCTGTTCCCTTGTGCTCAATCCAGCGAAACTAATCCTGCCAAGCCGCCTCTTCTTTGCAAAATCTTCTGCCTCATTCTGGTGCACTAAGCCATTATAAGCTAATTGCTGCCCCCGATGCTAACAGGCAGTGAACAGTCACTCTCGCTAAGCCTGGTGAAAGATTTGAGCTTTAAAAATGTTTTTCCAACGCTATATTTTGCTTTGACAAGACTGAAAGCTTCAAATGGTAAATGGCCTGTATTTATATAGCGCTTTTCTAGTCCCTAAGGACCCCAAAGCACTTTACATATCCAGTCATCCACGCACACATTCACACACTGGTGATGGTAAGCTACATTGTAGCCACAGCCACCCTGGGGCGCACTGACAGAGGCGAGGCTGCCGGACACTGGCGCCACCAGGCCCTCTGACCACCACCAGTAGGCAACGGGTGAAGTGTCTTGCCCAAGGACACAACGACCGAGGCTGTCCAAGCTGGGGCTCGAACCGGCAACCTTCCGATTACAAGGCGAACTCCCAACTCTTGAGCCACGATCGCCCCAGCTTGGACAGCCTCGGTCGTTGTGTCCCGATTCAAGGTCAAGGTGCTTGTTTTGCTTTCTAGTTAATGTGTTAACTTCTAGTAAAAGCAGTGCACAGCTGCTCTTTTTAAGTAAGGGGAAGTATCCTGTATTATCTTTAGAACTGCAACAGAAGTGTTGCATATAATGATGAATGCATAGTCAACCTTTCTATCCGAACCTTAATCTCACCACAGATCTTCACTCGGCTTAATCCACTCCTGTTCACACGTTGTTTGTTTCCTGTCCCAGTGGCCTAAGTGTGCTAAAGAAAATAGGTCAGAGATGGTGAAGTAGGAAAGAGACGCTGAATGACGCAGCTGGCCTCAGCCTGGTGCTCCAGCATGCAACTACAGATGCGCACAGTCCGTGCGAGGCTGCATGGTGCATCAGCGAAATCAAATGTCCAGAAGAATAACAGCAAGATGCTGATGGAGGTCTGATCCTGAGAGAGGAGCAGTGTGCCGGGGGGACTACACATTTAATATGTCTATTTTGCAGGGAAACAGTGTCCATCAATGCTCACTCATTATCTGGATTCCTTCACATGAATTCAAAGGAAATTCACACCAGCTGTATTTGCACACAGACTTAAAAACGTGCAGTCAATAACAGTGTTAGCGCATTTGGAATGACACTTACCACCGTCGCGTCATCCTATTTAATCTGTGTTTCCTTCACATATGTCAGGATAATATTTATAGAAGCTCATCAGAGTCAATGCCAGGATAGATGTCTGCCAATGGCAGATGGCGCTTCCTCTGGAAGCCGCAGCTTTTTAATAATGAGCTTGACGTAAAGAGCTCAGACTGAGGGAGAAAGAAACAAGGTTTGAAAAAACAAACAAAAGATAAAGATAATATATATATAATATACGGAGACAAATAAATCAGAAAATTGTAAAACATAACAGACTAAATGTTTCAGTGGAGGTTTTTTAATGCATCTGAAGCTCAGAGAGTCATATTTGCTGACACATTTACCTCACTGGGTCCTTTTTTATTTAACCACAGCTACCTGAATTTCCGACTCCCTCTTTAGATTTCCTGGCAAGTGCGTGGGGTAGTGTATTTTTGGTCTTCTTTTATTAACTGCCAGTTTAGATGTGATCCATCTTTAGAGATCCAGACTGGGGCATCTGTGATGCTGATGATGATGTAAGAGCTTCTGTGGGCCAAGACTGTGGGAGACCCACCATCTTGGCATTTTTGCAGAGACAGGAAGCCAAACACTTCATTCAAGTTTCTGACTGTCGGTAAAAGACTTCCAGGAAACAGATTTCGAGCATCATTAAAACAGATTTTGCCAGCATGATAGCACTGCTATCGCATAAGATACAGGCCTACAACTTTGCAGTGCTCCTTTCCGTGGGGTGAGGAGTGTTGCTTATAAGCCAGTGACCTACAGTTGTGGGACAGAAGTTTATGTCCAGTCAGCATGGGCACAGATGTCATGGTCATTTTGGGCTTTTAATTACTTCTTTGAACTATTCTTTTTCCAGGTTGGAGTGCACATCATTAATGACTTTAAAAAACAAGAATTGAGTGCAAAGGTTTGGATTTACTTTGTTTATCTAAGCCTGACAGGATCAGAAGTATACATACAGGCTCAAATATTGTAGCCAGGTGGAATAATCGGGGGGAGGGAGACATTTCTCCTTTCCACTAGTGGGATTGTGAGATATTGTGAGCATCTTCTCTGCTTTTGGTAAACAGTGGGTGAAGGGGAATGAAAACTACAAATGTCTGGACAAGAATCAGTCAGGCCAAGGAAGAGGGCCACAGCTAACACTTTTGGAACAAGGCATTCAGTTAACTGAGGTGAAATACTATGAAATATGCTTCTATCTATCTCCAGATTAATGCTTCGTGTGGATGAGCTGTTCAGCATTGTATTTACCAAGGAGTTACAGCTTTTTGCTAAATCCGCAAGCTTGTTGGTGTGGTTGAAGGTTGAATGACCTTGCAGGCCTGAGGGGATGAATGCCACTGGTTTTCCTTACTGTTTGCAGTATATTTTGGGGTGTTATTTCATGATTTACTGTTCTATTTTCTTATATCTGTTGATGCACTCAAAGAATACATTTCACCTTTAAATCATTCAGTTTGTTCAGAATAAAGGACCTTTATTTATTTGTCCAGACAGGACATGTATGCATACACTCAAATCTTTTAATAAGTTCTACAATGTCTTTTAATTTCACAAGGTAGTTTCTCGTAGTTTCTCTTAGCTAGCATAAAAACGATTCATTTGACAGCACTCGTCGGATTGATAAAACAGTTAAAAAACTCCTGGGAACTCAGTGAAGATCAAGACGGAGGACTGTAGATTCACACAAAAAAGATCCAAACTCCTTCAAACAGTAATTTTAACTGTCACCTTGGCCTACTCTAACTTGTCCTCTTCTCTTTGGCAGAAATCCCAGCAAACTTCCTGTAAGGAAGCTACTCACCTGTTCCAGTATCCGGATTCTGTGAGTCTTGTTCAGGCCGGATGCAAATGTAGACTCAGAATGCAGTTCTGTGAATTTATTTACAGTGATGTGAAAAAACTATTTACAGTGTCCTTCAAAAAAGGTAAAGCATCCACAGTCTCTATGTAATGTATCCATACCAATGGTCCCGAAGAGTCCACTCAGTCTTTACACTCAGTAGTAAAACAGAGTTCTCTCTCCAAACACACAAATCCTCCTCGAGGGAAACAGGCTAGGCTCTGCGACTGTGTTAACACTATGACAGGTTTCAGAGTTTTCTGTAAATAAACCAGAAAACTTAAATTATTTCTGGTCTGAGTCCTGAGTTTGGATCCATATTTTCTTGTTGCGTTGAGGTGTTTTATTAGTGTGTTGGTTCGAACTTTCTGTCAGTGTGATGAAGCGATGTAGTTTATTACAGTTTCGCAATCATTTCATTCCAAAAATCTGTTCAAAATCAAATGAAAAGAGAGCGTGGCTTTAGGTCTGAGCACCGCGACAAGTTCAATCATCTCAACATTTGAAGGCTGTGGCTCCCTTTTTTTTCTCCGCTGCTTCCACTCTCCTTTGAAGATAAGAGAGAAGCAATTAATGAGAGGTAATCCCAGAGCAATAATAACCAACCAGCTTTCAGTGTCAGGGTTGAGCTTCCCATCTGCCATTACTCAAAAGGCTGCCTATTTGATGTCCTTCTAATGCCATCAACTTCTAGGATTTGTGTAATGTTTGGCAGCCTATTCATGAAAGCATACAGGCTCATGAAGAGGATTTGGATGATTAAGCCGAGAGAGAGCCACATAGTATTATATTAAAGGGGAATTTTTCATACGGGCTGTCGCGCAACTGCAATGTGAAAGAGCAAAAGTCTCGGTCTTTTGTGTTAGACTTGTATGTCTGCCTTCAAGTTAGAAGTAAAAACATGCACCTAAAAAATGTTCTTACAAGAAACTCCAGTAAAAAACTTTGTATCTTGCACCCCGTTACTTTTATCTTTTCCTCTTCTTTATTCTCCCTAATTTCCTTCTTGCTTGCATTCTCTAAAGATCCTTCCAGCCCCCCTTTTTTCCTTCCCCACCTATACCCGTCTGTATGCATGAGCATGCATTACAAAAACCCCCGTTTGCCCCCAGGATTCTTAAGCAGGTCTGACGTAGTTGCATGGGAAGAATGACGCAGATGCCTTATTGGGAGTAGGTGGTGTAGTTCTCAGGAGAGAAACACAGGGGGGGAAAGTGGCAAAAGGGAAACAGGGCACCGTGCAGAAAGGCACGGAGAGGAGCGAGAAATGAAAGGAGACGAGGGAGCGGGGCTAAAAAGGGAGGTGACTGAGGGAGACAGATGAAGAGGGGGAATGTGAGAGGGGACAGATGGATGAATGAATGTTTGTGCGTGCCACGGCGAGGCAAATGCCAATTTACTACACCAAGCAAGTGTTTCAAATTGAAGTGATGTTTAGAAAGTGGCTGGAGGGAGATCCACTCAGATTCAAAGCACCCCCTTTTTATTCAACTTCAAATCCTGCCTGAGTGGAGTCTGGAAAACAGCTAAATGAACTCAACCAATTATTCAACCATTAGGGAGTGATATTTTACTTCTTTTTTTTAAACATGAAAATACCTGCAAGTATGCACCAGCAGACATTTGACGTTAACGGCATCTTGGTTCTGCATAAGAAAGTAACTCCAGAAGCACCTATAAGATGGACTTAACTGTTAGTTTTCAGGGATATTCTTAAATACAGTCATTTAAGTTTATCTAACGAGTATGTGCCATCAAGCTCTGAAAGCCTTTTTGTGTCCTCAGTAGCAGCATGAGCCCAGTGAGTATAAAAACATTTATTCGAGAAAATACATTCTTGTGCTTTTCTTCAGATATCGACAGCCTTCCCATATCTCTTGATTTGTGTGTATGTGTCTTTTTTCCTTTCCTTTTTCTTTCTGTTACTGTGTTTGTTTGCAGTCGTTTTAGGTTTACTCACCTTTGTCAGCCCTGCTACCTAATCAGTTCCAGGTCTATTTATAGTCCATTTTAATGAATTTTTTATGATACAAAGTTAAAGAAGTGCTCAGTTGGGTTGAGATCTGGTGGTTGTGCAGGCCGTTTGAGTGCAACTCATTGTCATGTTCGAGAAATCAGTTCGCGAGCCTTCGAGCTTTGTGACATGGTGTGTTATCCTGCTGTGAGCAGCCATCAGGAGACAGGTTCACTGTAGGCATAAAAGAGTGGTCGTGGTACTCAGGTAGACTAAATCCCTCACACCAGTACGCCACCATTGCCGGCATGGACTGCTCATACAAGGCAGGATGGATTTCGTGGTTTCTGACCCTACCATCCAAATGTTGCAACAGAAATCAATTGAATTGTAATGTCTGCTTCCTGTTTCTTAGCTGATGGCAATGGCAACAAACGTGGTCTGCTTCTTTAGCTTATCTGATTCAAGTTGAAGAGATGCTCTTCTGCAAAACTTAGTTGTAATGAGTCATTATTTGAGTATCTTCCTGTCAGCTTGGAGCAGTCTGGCCATTTTCTCTTTTTTTACCATCAACTAGGGATTTTTCTACAGTGAAGTGCTGCTCACAGATATTTTCTCCATTTGATACCATTCTCTAAACTGACACGCAATCTTGAAATGGTTCTCGGAGAAAATCTTAGTAGATCTGCATAGATCTCCATTACTCAGATCAGCCCATCTGGCTCTAACTGCCACGCCAAGCTCAAAGCCATTCATTCTGATGTTCAGTCTGACTTTCACAGGTCATCTTGATCATGTCTAATAGCTAAATGCATTAAGTTGCTGCGAAGCGATTGGCTAGTTAGATTTTTGCTTTAGCAAGCAAACAGGTGTGCGTAATAAAATGGCCAGTGAAATACACATTCCTCTGCTTTTTTCCAGTGTTAAAGAATTTTTGCTCCTTTCTTTGGTTTGTTTTGACTTGAAATGTTTTCACTTGTCTCTTTGTAGCCTTTTCATTCTCTTTACTCAATGTTTCATTACACAAAGCCAAAGAAATACCTACACTTAAAGAACAAACTAAAACTGTCATCATAAGCTTCACCATTGTTCTTAAATAAAACAAGTATAAATAAAAGAGGTAAATTAGTAGTCATTACTACCTTTATCCAAACCAGATTTTTATGTGTGTACACATACATATGCATATACACAATTATACACAAGTACACACACCATATCGCTTTAAATACCTATGAACGCTGTATATTTATGTAAAAATGTAGGTATATTTTTTTAATTTGTCATTTATACAAGCACAAAAATGCTTTTGTCTCTGTCTTTAATCTATTAAAACTTCCTTTTGAAAACTTCCTGTGTAATATCCGCACATGAACATGAATACATAAAACGTCAGTTAGGCTTTGTTATTTCATTGACAGTTTTCAACAAAGCTCAAAGAGTTTTCCTTTTCAAAGAGCCGACTCTTAACATAATGCATTTGTGTTATTACACATTTGATCTTAATCATAAATAACAAAGTGTATTCATTTCTTAAATGTTGCATAATGTAAATACGTATTCAATTCTTTCAAAAGCAGAGCAGACTTCAATCATTGCCATTCAGTGAGATTTTATTCAAAACTATTTATTTATTATTTCTGCTTCTCCTTGCAAGCTCTTGTGTTACTTCCTGTGTCTCTGCACTTTTCTCTTCTTCTTACTTTTAACTGATTGCGGCAAAGCGCAGCACGAGAGCGCAGACTCTCATCAGGACAGCATGAAAACACAATTACCGCATTTTCTGAAGTGATCCAACTGTCCGGGGCTAATCGGTGGAGTGTGAAGTGACAAACGTTTTGGATGTGCACGAGTCATTTTTTATACTTGCTGCATTTCGTGGCTTTTTTACACTGCCAAATGAGAGAAAAAACTTCGTGCCCGCCCCAAGGAAAGAAGGAGACAGAGTAAAACACATGAAAAAGTAAAGTATGCTAATATGTTCTTGGGTAACTTCCTTTAGCTTTCTTTTCTTGAAAGCTCATATTTATCAAAAGAACAACATTATCATATGCAGAAAAACCGAGACGGTGTATATAAGGTGAGAAAAACAGCGGATCTGAAGGTACAGTGAATTAATGTGTGGGTAAAAAAAAAATCAGTGCAATGACTAATGCAACATGCTAATTAAATTCATCTGGTCTGCACAGTGCTCATTTGTAATCACCAGCATGATTTCTTTGGCCGAAAAACTGCAACATTAATCTCATACACTGGGGTTGTGTTGGCCGAGCATCCTGAATGGACAGGATTTTTATGTTATACACTACAAAACTTTAATGAAGGCCATGGTGACGATTTCCTGTTGCATAAAAAGCTGTTATTGTGATGAACATCTTCTACCTTGCACTCTCAGTATCTCGGTGTTTTCTCTGGATCATTGTCACTACATTGAAATGAAGAGATTTGTACAGAGAAACATGAACACGGCATTTCCTGGGGTTTCATAATGCCGAACACTGGCTTGAAAAACAAGGTCTGCCCGAGCCATTTCTCAAATGAGAAACATCCTAAATGTTTACAGTGGCGCATGCTTTTAACTTCCAAGTTGTCCCCCCTCCTGCGTGCCTCCATCTGTTCTG
The DNA here is from genome assembly GCF_057382275.1 of Copadichromis virginalis. Taxonomy (NCBI): domain Eukaryota; kingdom Metazoa; phylum Chordata; class Actinopteri; order Cichliformes; family Cichlidae; genus Copadichromis; species Copadichromis virginalis. The sequence goes on from NC_140625.1 coordinate 13,700,673, forward strand.
ATTTGGGCCAAGACTCAGTCGGTTCAGTCAAACAGGCCAAAGTACTTTTAAGAATGATTAAATTTTAAACTCTTATTCTGGTGCCAGCCATTGTACGACGTCTGCAAAAACAGCTTTCAAGAAATGCTTATGCAATGTGGCAAAATTTAATCAAGCACTGAGTTGCGTAACCAGCTTAAACCAGAACATATTGTAATTATATCTGGACCTGATTCCTATACACAGGGCATAAAGGCTTATTTGATACTTAATAAAAGTGCTTGTATTCTGTTAGGCTTAAACGTATTCCCAGGTTAAGGTCTGATTACAGATAGCTCAGGTCTGATTGCTGTAGGTGGAGCTGCAGAGATGAATTTTCATGTGAATCCAGCCCAGTGAAACTTATGTAATCAATAGGTGAAGACTGAGGTTCTCATTGATCTTCAACACTGGAGGAAAATGACACCAGGGGATTATATAACACAGAGCATTATGCTGAAATTGACTGCAATGTAACAAAGGCTGACAAGCTGTCATTAACAATGTCATCAGTTATCTTAGCTTTACGGCTGAATGGTAAGCTGATAGCTTGTACCTTCCTGCAAGGAATTGCAGCCTCATGTTGTCATGGTTGTTTTGACCCAATGTTTTGAGTTTGTTGTTTGAGATTTTCTACATTCTTTTAATTGTGTTTTTTCATTATGTGATTAAGGTTATTTTTTCATGTTCCTTCCAGGTTATATTTAATTCCTTGAGTTTTCAGCTTATCCCGTCTCCCCTGTGTTTACTGTGTCTAGTTGTAAAGTCTCCATCTGTGTAAGGCATCTCATATTTTAGTTATTTCCTGTTTTATTTTGATCGTTCCTTGTCTGATGTGTTGTACTTAGTTTCACTTCCCCCGTCTTGTTTGATCTGATTAGTTTTGATCAGGTTTCTCCTTATACAGCTGAGTTGGAAAAATCAAAGTCAGGAAAAAGTAATGCTTTTACTTTTCATTTAAACATATTTATTGTAGTAATTTTAAATATATTACAGAAAAGTCTCAGGTTGAAATTTGAAAGTGTTAATGGCATCCATTCATGAAGGCTTTGTGCAGATCCATCCAGAACTAAAACTGCCTTTAAACAATTTTATAAATCCAAACAAAAACCTGCACACAGATCACCATCTGCAACAATGACATATTTCTCTTTCAATTAGTTTTTGGCAACACGGGGATACCAGAACAAGTTGAACAACACTAACATATTTCATTTCAAGTATTGGCAAACGGATTTTCCTTTTCTTTTCTTTAAACTTGATTTCTGATGAACGGATGAATCATTTCTCTCCCTTTTATTCCCGTCTTTCGTCTGTACAAACTTTTCACCAGCTTCTTGACTTTGACCGTTTGCTACGCGCTGCTGATGGGTTGGCATATGTTTTGTTTTTGTCTTCTTTTTTTCTTCATCTCGGCGAAGATCTTTCTGCTGTTGCTGAAAACAACTACATTTCAATACAGTCTCAGAGAAGTTTGTGAAATACTCCTGAAATTTTATCTACAGATTTTCCCGGATCGTTTCGTTCCCTTTATTTCATACTGTTCAACAAAAAGGTTGCTGGAGGTGTGATGTCGTCCTTGATGTTGCTTTTACACTTACATTGCATTTTCCTTCATGAATTAGTTAGCTTTAGGCAATAAAACTGCTCAGTTTTGTTTAGGAACCAAAAGTAATTGGTCAGGGTTTAAAAGTTCAGTTTTCTTAACTGGCATTCTTTTTGCTGCCTTGTAAACCAAGGCAAGACCAACAGTCTGCTTTAAGGTCGTGTCAAAGCATCTCAATCGGATTTAAGTCTGGACTCTGACTAGGCCACTCCTAAACCTTTATTTTGTGTTTGAGACATTCAGAGGTGGATTTGCTGGTGAGTTTCAGATAATTGTCTTGCTGCATAGCCTGAGTGCCCTTGAGCTTCAGGTCAGAACTGATGGCCGGACCTTCTCCTTTCTTCTCTTCCAAGATTTTCTGGTAGAGAGCAGAATTCATGGTTCCATCATCTACAGCTGCTGAAAGAGCAAAACAACCCCAGACCATCACACTACTTCCACCATGGTGGATTGTTGGTGTGATGTTCTTTTTATGAAATGCTGTATTAGTTTAACACCAGCTGGACTCAAACGTTCCAACAAGTTCCGCTTTTGTGTTGTGAGTCCACAGAATATTTTCCCAAAAGTCTTGGGGATAACCAAAATGTTTTTTTGGCAAATGTGAGATTAAGATTTGTGATTTAGTTTTTTGAGGGTTTCACCTTGGAACTCTCCCATGGAGGTCGTTTTTGGTCGGTTTCTTTCTAATTGTTGAATCATGAACTCTGATCTTAACTGAGGCAAATGAGCCCTGCAGTTCTTTAGATATTGTGATTCTTTTGTGACCAAAAGCGCATTGATGCGCTTTTGGAGTAATTTTGGTTGGCCAGCCACTTCTGGGAAACTTCACCGCTGTTCCATTTGTGGATAAGGGCTCTCATTGTGGTTTATTGGAGTCCCAAAGCCTTAGAAATGGCTTTTTAACTCTTTCAGACTGATAGATGACAACGACTTTGTTTCTCACCTTTTCTTCAGTTTCTTTACATCATCTCACAAGCTCATCAGCCTGCTCCACAGTCAGGTTCTACTACAGGTGTGGTAGTAATCAAGCCTGAGTATGGCTACTGAAACTGAACAAAAAAGAAAAACAAGTGGCAAATCATAGTTGATTAATTATTCAACAAAGGGCCAATTACTTTTCACATAGGTCCGGGTGGGTTTGGGTAGCTTTTTTCCCTTTGATAAATGAAACGTCATGGTTCTGTACTGCTCTGGGGCTCCTGCATCACACTTTTTACTGGCCTCAGACCCCAAACCAGTCGCTTGAGCCGCTGAGCTTCCCTCGGAAGGAGAAAGTAAGCACATTCCTCAGTCTCTCTGATAAATTACTCACCTCACTCCACACTTGGACTAACCTACTTCTCTCTCCCAGAGCAACTTACCTGCAGTGCAAGTCCCAGTTCCTGAGAATGCCCTTGCCTTCTTCAAAGTTTCATTTGTGTCTGATTCAGTAAACCATTTGAACTGTGCTCATCTGTTCCTCGGGTGCTGCTTTAGAGTCTCCCAAAACCTTGTACGTCTTATATTTGTCGCACCAAGTCATCATATAAAAACTGCCTTTTGTATTTACTCGGGTTATCTTTGTATGTTAAAATCTGATGTTAAAATTTGATGATCTGAAACATTTAAGTGTGACAAACTTGAAATCGGGAAGTGGGCAAATACTTTCCAGTTCTGTACATGCACAGAATTTCTTCCAACTGAAATATATGCATTTCAAGGTCCTGCTGACTTAGATTGAAAATGGGACGTTTCGTGTCCATGCAAACGGGCAAATAGATCCAGATAGATCTTGATAACTATTTAATGTTTTGACAGGATATACATTCCTACTGCAGACATAAATGGCACAAATCTGATTTTATTTTATTTCTATTGTCCATATGAAACTCAGAGCTGTGAACAGAAAAAAAAATGGTGTATTTTGCTTTAAGCCACAGAGGTAGTAAAAAGCAGCCCTGGAGATTCAGAAAAACTGTTTTAGTAAAGACATTCATGGCACAATGCTACCACTCCCGACTGCCACTTATCCACAAAAAAACCCATGCTGAGGAGCTGGCTCCCTTTCTCTTAAACCTCACTGTCATCTGTTCAAGAAAAGGAAAAAGAAACTGATGTTTGTGATGTCTTTGTTTTTGTTCTTTTGTGTGAATCAGTTCAGGCTCTATTACAGAATACTCTGTTCCCTTTGAGGGTGACCAAAACAAATCACCCACCTCCCTACCATCCTCTTCCCCCACACTGACCCTCTGCATTTCCCCCTTCACTACATCCATGAACCCTCTTTGTTCTTGCTTGGCAGATCCATCTTTAATATCTTTTGTCCAATATATCCACTATCCCTCCTCTGCACAGCTGAAAAATTATATGATCAAAATAGGAAAAAAGTGACTCGATCAATAAATTGACTACTAACCTTGAAGAGTGAAGGCACAAAGCACGGAGAGAAAAAAACACAAGAACAAAGCTGTAGAGCTGCAGCTCACCCTAACTTAATGGTGGCAAAGACCCACTGAGAGACAGAACCTATAACTAATTTAGAATCAGCAATTAAACACAACATGAATGAGTCTGACTGGAAACACTGGGGGAGCAACAGTTATAGCATTAATTAAATTGTTTCAGAAAGGCCATGATTACACATGAAAAGATTGGCGAATATTTTAAGAATGTGTGCACACAGTATCCAGAGGTGCACATCTGTCACTGGATGCTGCGTGGTTATAGAGTTTAAAGCATCAAAGATGCAGAATATAGGCACGTATATAATCATCTCCAAAAATCAGAAGTTTAAAGGGAAAATCAAAAGTCCACAAGCATAAGGAGCAAAAGTAATCCAAGGCACAGGAAGACTGAACACAGCAGCATAAGGAGAGGAAGTGACAACGACAAGACACACAAGCTGAAGGCTGACTGGGGATGGGACACAGCTGGAAGAAATGAGACACATGTGCAATCAATCAAGGCAATCAGGAGGAAGTAAAACCGGCACTGGATGTGAAAATAAACAAGCCTTGAGACCGATACCAGCATGAATACTAACACCAAACAAGGTGTCCAGGACAAAGAACGGGCACAGGGACCTGACATGAAGCACAAGTTCAGAAAACACCAAGAAAATGAAAGCAGGGATCCAAAACCTCAAACAAGAGAACAATAAAACCAAACACCTTATTACTAATTATGGAAATAAATGTGCTGGATGCTAATAAGAAACGACTTACTTTACCATTCAGATCTGGATCAGTAAGGTGATCAAAATACCCTTAAATTAAAAGTCAATTCTTCTTCTTCTTCTTGTGCTTCTTCTGTCCGGTCACAGCCATGGTGGTGATTATATATACAGTGCATCGTCATGGCTAATACAAAGGACCATAGAGATTATGGAGATTAATAGTTTTCCTCAGACAGTAGTAGTTTATAAATAATATATATACAGTCATGAACTTGATCTGTGAAATGTGAAACATTAAAATATTACTTACTGAATACAAAAACTAAATTGCAAGTCTGTAACAATGATTTCTTATTCTAAAACAGTACCATACATGTAAATATTAAATTGGCCATTCAATTAGGCATTCGCTTTCTTTCTATTATTCTTTCCTGACGCTGTACGTGAAGCGAAGTAATTAACTGAACACCCTCTCACTTTCCTAGGTATGATTTCTTTGTGTTGAAGACTGATATTCCTCCTCCTTCCAAGAACTCGCTTCACTCTTACCCAAATTATTGATGTCTTTCCAAATCAATTGTAGCAACAGCGTCCGAGGCTTTTCTCAACACGTTCGAAAAAAGGGGAAGAAAAATTGCTTTTCAGCCTCGGTGTGAATATAACAGATATGACAAGGAGAGAGGGGCATTTTTCTAGCAAACACAATAAATCTGCCGCTCTGCGTGCAGCAGTCACTTTCTCTCTTTACCTTTGAGTTTTTAGTTATTTTTTGTTTAATGTCTCTGTGAAATGAGTTTGCAGTGATCTTGACCCTTTTCCCCCGTGACCTCATCGTTAGCAGACCCCTGACTCGCTTTAATGATGTGTTAAAACTGAAGAGCGAGTAGAACTACCCTAATTGCATTATATACAATGGGATAATTAATGAGGCAATCTGTGCTGCCTTGTATTTTGGGGCGTTAGTGCAATTAATGAGACAGAGCTGTTGTTTCTGTCTTCCACTGCTTTGAGAAGAGTGAATCACTTTTCTTTTGCAAACTCAAAGCACTCAGATTGGCACTCCCGGAGTCAAATCCAAAAAAGAAAGAAAAAAAGACCTCAAAGCTGCTAGTTTTCAAAGCATCTCATCTTTTTTCATGATGTATTATCTTTGACAAGGAGTGGATGGCTCTCTCAGTGGGCTTCCTGTTTGCTTCATAAAAGCTGTTTCTCTCCTCAGCCGTTTTAATGACAAACAACATGCATCCAGTCATATCCTGTTACCAGCCACGCTGATTATTCGAGATTACCCTGGCAACATAGGCGTGTGTATTTACACCAGATGCAAAGCAACCACTTCAGTCTGCGTGGAACACGTTTTAATCACCTCTTGGAAAACAGCGGTGTGTGTTTTGCACCCCAATCAAACTTTGTCTCTGCTTTACAGAAATGAGAACGGGCTCACAGTTTGTGATAAGAAATCCAGAGCCGGGCGCTGTCGGTAGTATAAGCGGTGACCGTGATTCACTTCTTCATTTCATTCACAGGGGTGCGCAGTATGACTCACTCGGGTCTCGACTCGTGTTACATATGTCTAAGATTTTCAGTTCATTTCTATTTTCAGCCTATATCTCTGCCTGCCTCCTCGCTCAGTCAGTGCAGCAACCAGTGGATGCAGTGGTGGAGCAAATCATAATATCATGTATTATGGATTGTTTTCTGTTGCTGTGTGATTTTAAACACTTCATTATACCACTGAGCACTGAATAAATAGAGTACTAGTACTGGAAGAATTAAAAGAAAATACTCCCCTTACCTGATACAAAACATGACTATTAATATTGATATATTTATTAAATTTAAATCCTCATTTCTAATCTAGCTAATGATTTTATGTATGTGTGTCGCAAAGTAACTCAACTGTACTTACAGACCTTTGTAGTAGTTGTGTAGTAATTTTGTACTCCCAGAACCTCTTAGGTGCCTCCATGGCTGATGGCAATGCCAAGGGTGCTCAGGTGAGAAAAAGCTCAGGCACTGACTTTATCTGTCAGTGCAGCGAGGCACAAAGTTTCAAAAATCTTCCAGTGGTGGAGACAGTATAAAGGATGTCACCAGTTGGTTTTGGGATGTGCATTTTGAAGCCTCAACTTTAGTGTTTTGTCTACCAACATTCAGTTTTTTGTTTTTGGAGCAAAAAGTCACCGCATGCTAAGTCACCAGCTAACCCTAGGAAGCTACATTCATGAACTGTATGAGAGCAGTACACAGAGAAAGACATATGCAAATTATGGCTTAATAATGACTGATAAATGCTACAAAAGGCACTACTGGGAAGAGGTCCAGTTCCAGAGAAGACCGGTTCAGGTCCAGTTAGCCAAGGTGAGGGCTAGCAGACACTGAAATGCTACAGCTGCCTGGAAGGACTCCTGTCAGTCAAAATTAATGGCCCTAACACCAGAGGTGGAAGTTGACAGTATCAATACCAGCGCTGGTATTGGTATCGGTATCGGATCAAATAAAGTTTAACATTCAGCATCCATGAAAACAAGGATTTACAAGGCTGAACAGAGTTAGCAGGAAGTTAGCTTGAAAGTTAAGATGCTATACCATTCTGACTGAGGGATTTCTAAATGTCAGAAAACTAAACAACAGCAATGTTTTTGTGGTTATTGAAATTTGGCTAGCAGGCTTATTATGGTTTTAGCTGGTGGCTACCTACAGAGCTATAGTTAAGATAATATAAACACATTAGCGCAGTGAAGAAAGAGGATGAGGGTTAACTTTCTTTCCCTCAATAAAAGTTAACATGAGGGTCCCCGATGGACAGAGACAAATGCAAGAATGTGGCAAGAAAACGACGCTGAAAACGAAGCAAAGTTCAGTGAAAAGAACATCTGAGGTGATCCCTCCACATCACAAGGTTACTCACTGATATAATGTTCAGCACTGCAGCCAACACATTAAAGCCAAACACTCTCCCTATCCGGTGTTGTGTTTTCATAGCTTCACTACCACAAGCAGAGTAGTTGGAGTGTTTGCAGACAAGTTGTAAGAAAGGATATCATACCGTGGTCAGCTGTGTTACACCACTTTTCTATTGTACCATAAAGATGCTTTTAAATGCTTTAAAGCACCCCTGCTTTAAAGCATTTTAACATGGGCCTCCACGTTGGAGCCAGCCCCTTTGTTAATACTATATTGGTGAGCAAGACAATTTTCAAATGATTTTCCAGACTGAAACCACAACTTACATTGTTGTGACAGACCAACCAATGTCTTGTTTTCAGTTATATTTTGTTTCCAGTACCTCGTTTATTTGGAGGCTCATTCTTAAAGCATGCTTATGTATGCATGACAGACACTTTGAGGATCCATATCGGATAAACATTTTTTTATGTAAACATAAACCAAATAAAAGCATCTGGAAGCACTGCTAAACTGATTCTTTTTAATTGCTTATAAAGCCCACAAAGTAAATACAGTTTAAAATGGTTGGTTGCACTTTTATAACGTGACTGATGTTTGTTGTGTGGTTGTGTGGTTGTGTGGGGTGGCAGGAAGCATTGCTTTGTCTCCACCCTACTACAGCAAGCCACTACTGAATAGGCTCAACCCTCTAGTGACAGGGTATACTGTAGCTGACAGTTATAAAAGAAGGAGGCCAACAAAACAAATTGAAATCGCTAACCTCCTGTGTGGTCTGAGATCACTGCAGCTTCAGACAGCACAAAGACTAAGGTAAAGAAAATGTGTGCTATTTGTAGAAAAGCCTGTTTTGCATACTGGACACTTCAGGTTAAAAAAATAAGTTAAAATACACATTCAATACATATGTCAATATGTACAGATGTCATATCTACAGATGTCAATCACGTAGGTGCTCAGAAGTCAAGTGCAAGCTGTAAGTGTTTGTCCATAACTCTTCTTGGTGTCATCTTCCACCCACTCCCATCCAATAATATGAAATAAATACATTTTCATAAGACCACATTTTGCCTGCAGGTTAAAAAGAAGAAAACATAACACGAGAAAAACTAAAACAAGCAGATGTTTGTTACTCAAGAAGAAGAAAAACAGCTGAAAGAATAATATACTAATAGAATACAATTTGTTTCTTGCTTGTTTTTTAATTAAGTAATGCATAATTTAGTTATAATTTAGTTTCTCCCAGATTTGCAGCTAAAAGTGAGGGTATCTCAGTTTCACCCACTCCTTATGTAATCTACTGCCTGTGAGTCTAAACTGCTGAAGGGCCTCACTTGACACAAAGTAAACGGTCGTTGCTACAAAAGACGGCGTTGTGGCTCCAAATAAAACTGATTTATCGACATTACAAAAGAAAAGAAAAGTAACAAAACAAAGAACTGCAATGGATGAAAGGACCGAGGCTGGTTCTTTAATCGCGGCGTGGAGTGAGGGGACTTAGTGACGGGACAGGCTGTTTTGTCAATAATATAAAATCTATGCCCCAGCAGGTGTCTTAAATACCCTTCACACACATGCTGACTGGAGGGTGCTCACCGAGCAGGGCTGTAAACGAAAGCATTGATGGGAGCTGTTTCCTACGATATTGTTGGTTGGTTGTTAAATGTCACGGCTATTAGGTGGGCAGCTTACGGCTTCCTGAAAGAAAGGAGAGCATTGCACTGTTCTGTTTGTGATCTCAGAGAAGAAAATTATCTTTGCTCGTCTTACCCAAATAAGGAACTATTAAAATGTTGCATTCAAGACAATGCAGGAAATCATCTCCCATGTCCACCTTGCAATGCTGATTTTGCTGCCTTCCTCTGTCAGCGAGTTTGCGGTGAACATGAATCATCTTTACAGAGCCGGTAGCTGTAATTCCTCTGTCACAGCTGCACCTCTTGTTTCCCCACTTATTACAGAAACTCATTAGCAGATAATTGAAAGTAACGACACTGATTATGAGAAGCGCTTGAACAGCATCCCCGGGGTCTTTGCAATTTACAAGCTGGCAATGACATGTACATGATTGCTGCCACAATCCAAAAGGGAGCACTGCTGTTTACAGGCAAGAGGAAAAAAATATGTTGGTTGTGATTAATAATTGTGTTTTGTTTCAGCATGTCTATCTCCATATCACCTCCCAAGACGAACCATGGACTTTGCTTTTCCCTTGTTGATTAATAAACAAAAATACTGAGTGGCTGAGGAATTTAAATAAATAAAACTTCAATATTACAAAAGAAACATCCCTCCAAAGGAGTTTAAATCAATTTAGTAAACAAATATCCCAGGTAATTTCAATGTCAATAAAGTTCAGAGCAGTAATATTCGAAGGAATATTATGATCTTTAGTAAATAAACTTTCTGTAGCAATTTGCCTTGATAGTTCCTAAAGACCAAAATAACAAAATAAAACCTTCCTACTGGGCAACCAGCAGAGATTTCTTGCATTCAAGAAATTTTAATAACTAAGACCAATCTGTAAAATTGAAATGTTAACACAATTACTGGCACAGCCCATAAAATCTTGCATTCTGCTAATGCATGTTGATTGGGTGGCTTATGAAGGACATAGTCCCTTGATGGCACGCTATTGTCACCCTTTGACAGATGGCAAGAATGCAATTCCAAAACACAAACTTAGCTGTGAGTATGAGACGCAGCTGGTTCTAGTGGTTCAAAGTGATTGCTATCAGATGGCTGCCACTAGAAATTCTGTGCTGCTGCTTGCCTGATGTATGAAATCAAAACGGCAAATGTCATGAAGTATCTCACAGTGCTGTGCATAAACAGTAAAAGACACTAATGTGGCTCCCAGGTCTGAAAGCTGAAGCCAATATTTAAGTGCCTTAAGCCTCCATTCTATTTAATGGCCACCAGTGCACCACCCCTGGTTTTTCTGTTTATATAGAAGTCAATGGGAAAACATTCCTTGGCTCTTTTGTTCTGTGACCACCTCTGCAAACACTTTCTTAAGGAATTTTCGATTATAATTATTATATGAGTCAAAAAGGAGGATCCAAGGATCCAAGGTATGCTCATTGGCTGACAACTTGCCACCCACGTGTCCTTAGCCAATAAGAATGCAGTTTCACAGTGATGTTCACCCCTCTCTTGTCACATCTTGTTTCTAAAGATCAAGAATGGTGATGATAAAAAGGCTTAATATGTCGCTGTGACATCACTTATACTTATATTTAAATGGACCCAAATGCAGGACTCTGGAGACTAAAGGGAAGCTTTATTGCTAATAATCAAAAACTAAAAAATACTAAATTCTCAGTCACAGATAAAACCAGGAACGTGGAAACTAAGAAACACACAAGACAGCACCCAACATGAGACTATATGTTAACAAAGAACAGGGGGAAACTGAATGGAGACACCCGGGAAACACAGCTGAACAGAATCCAACTAATGAACCACGGGAAGCAAAACTGAAAACAATGGACACAAGACGAGGGACTATCAAAGTAAAACAGGGGGGGGGGGGAACAGACTTAGATTAAAAAAAAAAAAACCAAAAAAACATGAGGGCAAACGGACAGGGACCACAAGTAACACCTAAATATTATAAAATATTTATAAATATTATATAAATATATAATGTAACTAAATATTATATATTATATATTTATTTTGATATATCATTTATATCATAAATTTTTCACAAGTTTCATAACTTATTTATCTTAGCAAAGTGTATGTTGCAGTTATTATGTCATGTTTCTATTTATCTTGATTTTGAACATTTGTATTGTTTCCAATTATACCTATTGTGATTTTGTAACCCCTTTCCTATGGCGCACTATAGAGAGCTAGAAGGTTTCTGAAAAACAAGTGCACAAGTGAGTTTAGCAGCAGAAGGTTTGTTAAAATTCAATGGTCAGGCTTAAGTTAAATTTTTGAAAGTAAAATGTTTAATTCAACAACTAATAAACTTATAATTGTAATTAAAATGAACGTATCAAAAGCTGGACATAGAGGGTTTTCCACCTACACTCTCAATCCACCCTTTTGAAAAATAGTAAAAGCTGGCAAAGACAGAAAAATACGATAACGCCACCGACCCCCTTTTTTTAACTTCTCTATCTTACAAGCACCACCTATGAAAACAAACTCTTTGAGAAAATGAGCTCTTCTTTTAATTCTCTAACATTATACTTTTACAGTTTAAAATTCTGAAGTCATTAATAAATATGTTCTGACATTTGGTTAAGACACCGAGATATCCATCAAAATCCTGGTCCACACTCTTGGATGACGTACTGAGTCTGTAAGACTGCCAACAGATAACAGAAAAAACAGCAGTTAGTCAATTAATGATTGCATCTGCAAGGTCGTGGAGACATTATCCCTTTAAAAAAACAGTATTAAAAACCTGTGGTTTTTAATATTGAGAACAAAAAAGTCATGTTTTTCCTAGAGAAGGGACTGAGCGCCATGCATAGGAAGTATGGGAATGCTATAACTGTGTAAAGTGTACGGACAACATCAATTTAAAGTCACTGCAAATAGCACTTTATAAATAAATGTTACTTACTTAGGGAATAAGTCTTATTTTACATGAGAGCAGATATAGAAAATATATTCAGTCTATCATGACAGATCAAAGCATCAAGTAACAATGCCACAGGCTCAGCAATACAAATCATTTAAATCAGACCTTCTAAAAATATAAGCCACACTAGAGCTATATGTAATTTTACTGGCTTTAGGGGGGATGAAACAAAGTCGGGGAAGCAAAGCACTGGTAAACAGTGACACTGTTTGTGCACTGGGCAACTTTAAATCAGTCTCACATCATAATATCAGAGCTTATATGAGGTAATGCTAATATATTAATGTGGGTTCATATAGGCAATAATAAGAGAAAAAGGCTGGCCATGCAAACTGCTAAAAAAGGAGAGACAAAGTGAGAAAGTAGATATTAATATCAAATTCTCTATATCAGAGGCTAAAGGTAGCTGTGTGGAATCAAATTAATAAAAGCTAACATTAATACTGGGCTCAGCAGACAAAGGGAAGCAGTAGAAAAGAGACAAGACTAATAATATGTCAGCTACCTTAACAGTACCTCTATACTATAGGAAATTATGATTATGTGAAACAATAGAGCGTGTTCTCATACTTGCAAAAGAAATATGTGGTAGAGAGTATAGTAATGCTAACAGGAACTGGAAGTTTTATTTTCTTCATATAAGTGGTCTTCTAAGGATAACTGGGGGGTTTCAGTCTGTGACTAAATCCAGAAAAATTGCAGTGATTCAGCTCCATGGATGCAAACAGCTATGTAAAACAAAGAAGCTGAACCGTTAACTTCAGTCAGGCTACTCGGCTTGGTTGTCGAGCTAAGCTAAGATAGGATAAGCTAAGCTAACAGGTTAGCTGTAACCTTATATTTAGCAAGAGTAGCATCAATCTTCTCATCAATCTCTTTGGTCAGAAAAATCAGCGGTTTTTCCTCAAAAACAACTATTATTTCTTTAAAACAAGTCCTAACCAAGCACATTAGTACTTTTACATATGAGCAGCTTAAAACGCTATGCTGCTAATTAGCACTGCACAACTGATCAAATTTTAAACTCAATCTTGAGGTTGCCAGTGCACAATTAAATAGATATGATCAAATGATCTTGAAATAGCATGCTTCACAAAAAATAAAATCAAATTAAATCAAGCACTCCCTAAATCAACACCTGCCCTTACCTGCATTACCTTAATCACAGCAGTCCCTATATTAATCTGGAGGAAGAACCAGACATTAAATTAGATGTACAACAAAATTCAGTAGAAGGTGGTTCTCCCTCAAAGCAGATAATCATCTGTTGTTTAGAAGTACTGTAGATTTAGGGTAGGGGATGTTAACCAAGAAGAAATCATATGGAAAGAGAGCTATGTAAATGGCCTGTATTTGTATAGCGCTTTACTAGTCCCTAAGGACCCCAAAGTGCTTTACACATCCAGTCATCCACCCATTCACACACTGGTGATGGCAAGCTACGTTGTAGCCACAGCCACCCTGGGGCGCACTGACAGAGGCGAGGCTGCCGGACACTGGCGCCACCAGGCTCTCTGACCACCAAGTAGGCAACGGGTGAAGTGTCTTGCCCAAGGACAAGACTTGGACACAAGACTGTCCAAGCCGGGGCTCGAACCGGCAACCTTCCGATTACAAGGCAAACTCCCAACTCTTGAGCCATGATCGCCCGGCTATGTGCCTACACTGCAAAGCAACTCAATTTATTCAACCACATTGAAACACACTACAAACTGCAACATAATTATTGAATGGAAGCCAAGAAACACAAATTAATGATTGCTAACAGGAAGCATCTGTGACAGTGAACCTGTATGGCACATCAGCATATCCATCCAACTCACTGAAACCAATGCAGTCACATTCCAATGGGCCAAAGATATGTGCTCGTTAAACACAGTGGGTAACAAATGCTTTAGGGAAGTAGTGATAGGTTATTCCCTTGCACAGTTACATTCACAAAGTGGCAATACCTGCACTGTATGCAAAATATGGCAGCAAGCACCTAGATATGTAGTTTACATCCATCATCCAGCTACAATGAATAGGGTGCTTCTAAGAGGTGAATTAGCACCTAATTGCCTGCAAAGGCTTTTAATTAAGAGGAATATAGCACAACTTAAAAGTGAGAACTGTGCTGTGGTGACTGTGAGTGCCAAATATCCTCAACACATATGTTAATTTTCAAGTAGGGTCATGTTTTAAATCTTGCTACACAAGCTGACATAACCTCCTTTTAGTTTCAAAGAGTCATGAAGGGGAATTCCCAAAGTCTGGGTCGACCCATCCACTCAGTGTCCTCTTCAGTCAAGCTGCTCACTATAATTGCTGGAAACTCACTAAGGTACTTTGAACCAAATAATGAAACTGAGCTCGCCCTGCAATAATGGGTGTTTTAGATTTTCATTACCAAATTGTATGAATTAGTGTAACTTATAGTTGAAGTGCATCAGTAGAATTCATCTGGACCCCCGAGGTCCATTCACAATTAAGTCATTTATTAACATTTATGTGACTTTCAGGCAATATTCTGAAACCTGGAATTAATCATGCATTATTTAAGGTCTTATTATTATTCTAGGGAGCATAGAAAGAAAGCGACTGGACTTCTCTAAGTTTCTGGAAGACATTGCACCTCTCATCCGAGAAGCTTCTTTGGTTCTAAGACCAAATGATGGAGAGTCCCGTGCATATAAATCCTAGTGGGGGTTATTCCTTAAGAAGGTCACTGACTCACTATTAATCCCGTGCATCATCACATGGCCCAAAGTGTGAAAAAAGGCATGTGTCATTATCACCAGAGGTTTCAGGTAAAACCATTGAGACCTTGCCTCACCCTATCACGTGACCCATTGAGGTCACCTGACGCAAGACCACCCCCTCTGTTCAAGATGGTCATTCACAGTAAGCATACATGGACCTCACAACCCTCTTAAGGGACAACCCCCACTATGGGAGACACCATTCGGTTTTTGAACTGAAGAAGCTTCTCGGATGAGAGATGGTGAAACATCTTCACAAAACTTAAAGAAGTTCTTTCCAAGCTCCTTAGACTACCATGACCTGAATGACTGAGAACCTGTATAGTCTTATTATTATGACAATCGTACCACTTTTTTCCAGTTTATTCATAATAACAGGCATTATAGAAATAAAATGTCACAAAACTTATGATTACTGCTTCTCAAAGTAGAGGTGAGGGAGGCAAAAGTCTGGAGGCATTTTTGAACTTAAAGTTTTATAAGTGTGATTGCCTGATATTCATAAAACTAACAGTAAATTTCTCCGTTGTAAGCATGCGTGGTGGTATTTATCCTCTGGGCTGGGTGTGAAGAGATGGAAGAATCGAAGCGTGGAAGATGACAGATGTTGGTGGGTGGCACACTCAGGTCTCGTGGCAACTGACAGTACACATTCAGGCTTCAAAATGCAGGGAGAATTTCTGCCCTGAGAGTTGACAGCATGAATATGAATGAAAATATGCAGCTTATGAGGTTCTTCGACAAAGTGGAATGTTTAAAAAAAAAAAACAGGACTCATTAATGAGTGGCAATATTTGAATTCAGACAATTTGTGGCCATCTGGGCCCAGATGTGAGCACTTCACGTGATGATTTCATTGAACACACCAGCCTTCTTATCATTATGTTTACATCTTACCGTGGTTTGTCCCTGGGCTCACATAAACACCAGCTGTTGTGCAACTTTTCTGCCCTTTGATTTTGAGCTGTGTTTATTTTAGGATTTAATTCAATTACATTGTATTAGACTTCCACAGTGCATGTAAGATGAATCTAAAAAGCTATTAAACAAACACAAATTGCAATCTGACTGTTAGAATGTGATGGATTGTGTTGTGTTTGGAGATCTGAGGGTGCCGTGCAGACTTAATAACTGATGATAGAGTGTGCAATGTTTTTAGCTTCGGGGTGAGCATGGATGATTAATTTTATGGCAACCTTTCAATTAGATTAAGTCTGATAGTGCCACTGAGGGAAGATCAGGAGGTAGAGTCGGATTAAAATCTAGATGGAAAGTCAAAGAGTCACTAGATTCATTATGTTTCATACTTCCTTAGAAGTTTGTGAGATATTTGATTCACGACATACTGTATAGGATATACCGAGACAGCATTGGATGCTTGCCTGCACCAAGGAAGCTAGTTGTGTATATGGGAAAATGCAGCACCAGCAGAAGCCCTCCAGCTTAACGATCCATCTGAGTGGGAGACAATACACTAACATAAATAAACAAGATTTTTCAGTATGATAAACCGAGATAAAAATACACAATGAAAAGCGCCTTAAGTGTTCGCAGCACCTCCACAAGAAGAAATGTGCTGCGGGTTTCTAAAACAAGGAGACAATTTCAGAGCTCTTCTAAAACGGGATCATCTCAGTTGCTATAGCAATGGTGGCAGACGACCACACACTGAGAATTTATGTCTGGCACAAACAAAATTTAGTAGCACACTGCAATCAAAGCACAAACCATACTCACAAATGGAAATATCCAAAAACATCTGACAAATTTAAGATAAAAGTGGTGGTTACGCTTTATATTATTGGGCGGAAACTCCACTTTGTCCTCTAGTACACAAACACATTTCCTTTTTTTTTTTTCCTCACACACTTGACACATCTCTTCCTGCTTGTAGCTCTCTGTCTTCTCTGCACTCTGACATTCTTTTCCTCCGCTGTCCTTTTTCATCCTGCTGTGATCAGACACTATTTCCACATCATGTTTGAGTGTAGATCTGAGGGAGTGGGTATCATCCCTTCGCGCTCAACCCCTGCTGAGATCACTATCACAATCAGAGTTTTCCGACTTTCAAATCTACAGCTGCTTCTCCGGTGCAATGCCCGTGGCTGTTTTGCAAAATGCATCACGAGACGAAGGGAATAGGTAGCGGTGCAGCTGACAGTTTCAAAGTGAATCGTCTGTAAGGTGCAGAGGCAGGATGCTGAGGAGATACGGGAGGTTCAGCTCTGTACAGTGTGTTCCTCGTGGTGTTAAAATGAGAAGAAAACAATACTACTCTGCAGCCTTCAATATGGAAAACTAAAAAAACAGAATACCTCCCCTCATTGTTTACTATGCATTTAATATGCAGAGTGCTTCTCCTGTACTTGTTTGCAAACAGCTGAATTGAAGGAAATGGTGGCTTATGTAAAAATTTAACAGCTGAAGCAGAGAGTAATTATTCTTTGTACCTAAAGCCTCTGTCTGCACAATTGTTTATCTTTTTTGAAACCAAGCACTATAAGTCACTGTCCCATCTCAGCTGTCACGGGGCAAGAGGTAGTGCCGTGCAATACTCCAGATTTTGGTATGATCCAATACCAAGTAAATATAGGTATACCAATGCTTTAACCTATGAGGTTTACAGTAGGGTACAGCAGTAGAGGTGATGGGATCAATCCAAATATTGATAGTACACTTTTTCTACTCTCTAAGTTCAGTATGTAGGCCACTGAATTTTGTTAAATAAATTTTTGGGGGGGGGAAATAGAATAATATCGATAGAATCGATATTTGGATCAATCTGCTCACTTTGAGCGATAGATGGTACAACCTGGACAGGTCAGCAATCTAGTTGCATCCACCCACATGCAACTTTTAGGATTAACTTGTGCCGTGTTTTCTTTTTTTATGTTAAGCCATTCAGCCGCACCTGGTATACATGCTGCAAGTGCACCTGTCCAGCGCTTTGATTCAATGAAACTGCAAGGTTCTGCCAGCCTCTTTTTTTCTGAGAACCATTTCACGCTGTGATAACATAAAGCTGCCAACACTTTGAAATCTTGCCACGTCTGCTTGAGCGGTGTATAGAGGAGGTGAAACCTGGTAGTTAGTGGTTGAGATCCAGTATTCTGACACGAATCTGTGAATGGTCTCCTTGTCAGTCAGCCGCACAGGCCCCTCACGCTGAGGAAGCATAACCAAAGAGGATTTAACACTTGATCTCACAGAGACAGCTGCATCCAGGGAAGATCGCTTTCCTTTGTGAACTATCTACTGAAGGCTTAACATCCAGCCATCTCCAGCCCTGGGATTCAATTTAGTTTAGCTGGCAGTCTTTAAAAAGGCTACAGTTAAGGAATAATCTGGAAAGAAAAAAATGCTTTTGGTATTTAGCCTCTCAGATTGTTGTGGAGACAGCTAATAATGAAAAAGTGCATGTCCTCAGAAAGCCCGGCAGGTCGCTGTGAGGGATAATGTCCTGTCTTGTACATTACATTCTTCAACTTTGAGTCAGTTTGACTGTTGCAGGTAACACAATTACCACACCACCACTAGGGCGGCTGTAGCCTTTTACAGGTGGATAATAGGCCATCACAAAGGACAACCTTCCCCCTACTACACAGGCCCAGTGTGCCAAGGCTGACCTTTCCTTTTTCTTGCAGTGTCTGAAGTGATTAGCTTCGCTCTGTGGCAGATATGCCACCCCACTGTCTAAAGTCAGCCTGATAACAACTTGAGCCAACTCCTCCACTCTGACAACAGTTGAGATGCAGCATGGACGGCTGGTGGGCTGATAATGGTTCCCATCTTCATATTCTAACCGTCCTTGAACTCACTTGCTCTTTGAGGGCCGTAGATAGCTCCTATCTACAGATGTGTTAATTGAGCTTTTTCAGAATGAAGTCAGCATATTCAAGTAGTCTGGGGGCTCGCTGGCAAACCAGACGAAAGCCAGAGCCTTGGGAAATCACATGATTGTAGCTGACCTTCATCTAATGGTCTTGGGACAACACAAAACTGCGGTGAATAAGCTTTGCCTGCAGTGACAGAAAAAAAAATCCCACAGTATTTTAAATTACCCTCAGAAATATCCAGCAGCCATTGCATGTGGTGCATAAATTTATTTCAACATATATTAACATTTTGTATATTCCTTTTAAAATTTTGTTAAAGACACAGTACATACAGTATTTACATGAGCTTCTACGATTTTTCAACAAAAAAACAAAAAACAGGCTAAGACGAAGGCTACTCTCTCTAGAGCTAAAATAAAACTCGATAGATTTTGACACCTCATCATTAAACTTGACAATTCCTGTCATAACAGTCCATGAGAAACAACAGTACACATTAGAACAATAGATAGCAGTTTGATGATGCTAATGGCTCTGATTTAAAACAAAGCAGCAGCTGCTCACATCTGTAATTCGCCCCAGTTTACGCACCGTAATGCCATGTTGAACTTTGCAATACACCTTACTCTGTGTTATGCTGTATTAAGTTAGACTACTACTTTACATTTCCTAATGCACACTGAAGGTCAGTCTAATCCCTGTCTTTTTCTTTTATGTAGATCCTACATAGAGTAAACAACAAGTTCTAAGGCAGAGCTAATTCACATTTCACTACCATCTACTCTAGGATTACCCTTTGATTAATTCTTTGAGGCAGCCAACATCTCAGTATACAGTACATCCTTCTGAGAGGCCTTGATATGGTCAACTCTACAGAACCACAAGTAAAGATGGAAAGAGACAAGGAAACTGATAGGGACCATCATCAGCTTTGATTATTTGCTGGAGGAAAATGTGTCATTCAGTACAATAAGTTAAGTCAGTGGTTCCCAACCCTGTTTCATATGACGTGATCCTATAGCCTCTGAAAAACACTTCAAATCCATAGCTTTCAAAATCAGTCCGCTTTTATATTTAAAGGTATTCACCTGAAATAACTGAAACTGGACAACTTTAGCTTGCTGTACGCTCAGCTAGTCAGTTAGGTATTTTGGCCATCCATTACTACTATCGTCGTACTTTAATCCTACATTTCAGTACATTCATTTGCTACTTGTTTACTACTTTTAGCAAAATGATTTAAATGCTATTATCTACCAGTTTCACAAATTATCCATTATGTTTAGGTAACAATTTTGTTGCTACTTTTAGCTAACAGATTCAACTGTGAATTATACTTTTATTATGCTATTCCAGTTGATACTCAGTGCTGTTATCTAACAATATAACTGCTAGTAACAATTTTAGCATTGACAGTTTAAAAAATTGGCACAGCTTCTAAAACCCTGCATTTTATCGGAACACCAGCAGGTGGCGCTAGCCGTGGCTGCAAAAAGGCTACCAGTCATGTAGAAGTCTATTTACCTGCTGAGTTAAGGGACTCCATCATTTACTTTGGTTTATGCTGAACAAAAAATTAAGTCTGTTTTGTAAATCTTCCTCATACTATGTTTCAAAATGAAGATTAAGTTTGGCGTGAAATCAAAAACTCATTAGCTAGCGACCCGGCAATCACAAGTCGCATCTGTTACTTTGCAACCAAGATGACAGCAGCTCAACTCGAGGCTTCAAAAAGGACTTCAGCAACCAGGAGGTGATGTAGCAATAACCACATCCATCATACACAGTTTTTAGTAATTTTTTTTAGAAGGTACTTTTTTGTTGTAATCTTGCTAGCTGCTGTATTCATTAGCTAACTGATAAATTGTTATCCAATATACTTGGCAACATATTTTTGTCTTTTTTTAGTTCTCTTAACTAATAATTCATCCATTAGCTATTTAAACAATCTATTTTAATCATTTACTTTTCTATTTTTAGCTTATCTGGCCCAAGAACCACTGAGCTTATGTAATCCCCCAGGCCCTCCATAATTAACCAAAATTACTACTCCTCTTAAAGTATTGGTCAGGTTATAGTTAAACTTGTACACTGATGTGTTTTAACCCAAATTGTGCTCAAGACTAAATTAACAATTGTTGTTTGACAGTCACTTATCCAGTTTAGTAGGAATTGCGACTCCTCCTAGAGTAGTGGCCAGATTTTGTCCAGGATACGATTAATCGTGAGCCTCCTTGACTTTTCAGATTATTTTAATTCATAGTGTGTGAAACACAACCAGCAGATTAATTTAGTGCATGATTTGTGATGGGTCATGGGCCGGATGAGCTACTATATCAATGACAATCTGGTGATAATTTATACATTCTGTTTGGTTGCCATTTACTTCTCAGTCCTCTTCAGCTTCTTCACCTAATATTTCTATGTACCCTGTGACTACCGCAGAAGTAGCCAGGGTTCATGAACTCAAGGTTGGGACTCACTGAGCTAAATCATTGTCATGAGGAGCTGTGGATGAGCACTTTTTTCTCTTTTCTTTTTTGTTCACTGGAGCTCAATTAGTCTTCGAGAAGCGGGCAGAAGCTATTAAACCTGAGGAGCGCTGGTACCGACAGTACAGGGACAGAGGTGATGAGCTGTCACAAGAGGAGTCGTTACATGAAACGAGAACACATTCACACAAAGCTGAGGTGGACACACACACCTGACTGACATAAGAGTGAAGCAGTTCAAGCAGAGAGAAAAAAAAAAAGGTAATTAGCACGCAGTGAAGCGTAGAACACACTGCTCCGGTTAGATGCATTCCTAATAAGCAGTATCTCGATGGAAGCTGAAGCCGGGGCTCTGCTCCGGTCGGGAACAATCAACAGCTCGCTCATTGTTAATGGCTGAGACTTAGGTCATCCTTCCAGACAATGTTTAAGTAATAGAGGGGCTGCGGCGACATATACCGAGTAACAATTGCAAGGTGTCGACCTGCACAGGGGCTCTCGTTAGCCTTAACTGATCAAATTAAGACAGTCTGCTGCTGCAATTGACAAACAGGAAGCATAATGATTTTTTTTTATGCAGGGAATGTGTGTTGCCCGTGATTAGGCTGGGGTGAAAGGACATGGCAGGAATTAATTAATTTGTGTGTCTGGCCAGGGTTAAGACCCAGTCAAATTAAAACCCAAAACAGTCAAAGAAGAAAAACGAAAAAGGGGACCAGCAGCTGCTACGATGATAGAGAAAGTGATATTTCTACATAGCACATCTATTTTTTTAATGATAGACTCTACACTCTGTCATGTTTTGATGCTACATATGATGCATTGACCCCGGCAGTAACCGTAAAACCCTTTCCTGTTGTAGAAAATTAATACAGCTACATCATTGAACTACCTGATATTACGGTGCCCTCCTATCAAATTATGTACAATATCGACCTTTTCTCCAAGAGTTCATTTACAAAAAAATCTTGTGCTTTTTTTCCTGTTGTTGTATTCCTCCGAAACACACATACACGTCCAAAAACGCACACGGCTGGTAGAAAAGAAACAATAAAAAGCCTTTTCTCCTCCTCGCCTCCTGTGTTCCTCCTCCATTTTCACTCAGAAAATGCACAATCCCTGCATTCAGTTGCGTTTAATTGGAAATGAATCTCACTGAGAGCAGTTCAAGATGTGGCAGATGTGTCTTCCAGCCACTCAAAGGATTCACGTTAATAATAAAACAGGAAGTGACCCACTGAAGTGTCCTGAGCTGATGCCTTTTCGCTGAGAGTCTGCCTCTCAGTCTAGACACCTACATGAAAAGATGCTTCATACAGACTGCTACATTTTTTTTTTTCATTTTTATCTTTGTAAAACTTTATCTTGAAAACATCTATGAGTTTTATCCACTGGAAGTTTGCAGGAAGTCCGAGAAATGGCAGTTGAATGTAATTGCGTAGATTGCCTTCTGATAACAAGCTTCCGTCTGAAAAGGTCGCCTGTTCAGAAGAATTTGGGGAATCTCCTGGACATAAATAAACACTAAAGTAAAGAGACACGAAGTAAATCTAAATATAATATCATAAGCACCACCACAGTGTATGGGCAGGAGAGCACAAATGTTAGGGTGGCAATAATGAGCTGCCTTGAGGAGTGACAACAGACTCTTAAACACGGCTTCTCAGCTTGGGAAGCAGTCTTTGGTCACAAATCAAAAGCTGAATAGTATTGAATGTCAGTGATAAGCTGTCCCAGTGTGCATCACTGACTGATGATGTCCATTTCCACTGCTTGGGATTGGATCCTGAGCTTCTCTTTCATGTCTAAATTCTCCTTTTTCACTGGGCTCTCTGTGCTAGTTATTAACACCTCTTCACAGCTTGTTATTACTGTGAAAAGCCCTCTAGTCTCCAGTGCTAGCGCTAGTGTGATCACACACAGATTTCTATGGCCGTCGCCATCACCATCTGGCTTTTGTTCTTGTCTCTTCCCGGAGACTGGTGCTGTCCGGACTCCTCTCTGGGAGACAACGGGTCGGAGAGGACGCTCCTTTTGAGGGGAGCCGGGCGCAGGCAGGATGTTCCCGGAGGCGTGGAAGGCTCGGGGTGTCTGTGGGAGGAACGCGAAGAAGTGGACGTCGAAGAGGTGCAGCTGCCCGTGCACACTCCAGAGCTTGACCTCTCACTTCTCTTGGCTCGACAAGACGCTCTGCGCCTGAGCTCGCTGACCAGCTCGTACTTGACAAAACAGAAGACATCCTTGACGCCGCAGCGTTTTTCCGGCTCAGCGGCGAGCAGCCTCTGAAACATGCGCAGAGCATCGTCGGTGAAGCGGCGCCACTGAGACGGGTAAGTTCCCACGGGACACCCCGCTTTCTGCCAGCGTCGGAACTCCTCATAGAAGGCGTCGGCGGGCATAGCTGCCTCCCAGGGGAAGTTGCCCGTCAGCATACAGAACACCAGCACGCCAAACGCCCACACATCCAGGCTGGTGGTCACCAAAAAACCCTCTGACCGGTTAGCGCGGCAAACCTCCGGAGCCGTGTAGGGGATGGTGCCACTCACCCGTTTCACACGGCAGCCCACACGTCGGGTCATACCAAAGTCAGCCAGCTTGATGCGGCGGCACTCGCGGTCAAACAGGAGCACGTTCTCGGGTTTGACGTCGCGGTGCACCAGGTTTTTACTGTGCATAAAGTCCAGGGCCAACCCCAGCTGCTGCATGCAGCGTTTGACCATTTCTTCTGGAAGACCCACCTAAGAGACACATACAGAAAAGAAAATCAGGCAACGTCGATTAATACAATCTGACGGGTACATTACATGGAGGAGGTGAGAGGTGACACAGAGAAAAGAGCCTTATGGTGAGAATACAGTACCAATAAAACATCGATGTTATATAAAGAAAAACTGAAACACGCAGAACCTCAGTTCTAAGTCCCGGTCCAGCCATTTTTAATGAGTCTTCAGAAGAACCTTGAAGTCGAGCATTCCCTGCACATCAGCCGGAATAGCACTAAAGGAAAGTGAAACGCTTTGCACAGAGAGGAAACCGGGACAAAGACGAGGCTCCTACCCCAAGAGAGCTTGTTAAAACTGCCGTGACTGAACATCATGACTGATTGGAGCAGCTCAGGCTGACTGTGAGGCCGGTGATTGGTGGAAGGATGAATGATGGCGTTACCTGTGGGGGTATGATGTCGAAAAGGTCCCCGGCGGGGGCATACTCTTGTCCAAACACATAGCTGTCCTCCGTTTCAAAAAGCACGTCCAGGACTTTGATGATAAAAGGACTGCAGCTAAGTGAGCCTGTTAGGCTGTATTCCCGCAGGAAACTTTTCAGCTTTGTCTTGTTCTTGGTAACAAACTTCAGGGCCATTTTGGTGCCTAAATAAATAAATGAAAAAAACAAAATCACACATTAACACAGAGAGCACACAAACACAGTTAAGCTCTGGTGTACTAAACCTGTGTCTCACATAAGTACTGCCAACATTTTGCTGTCCAACACTGTCCATGTGTTACCCAAAAAGCACTTAATGTGAATTTGGAACTATTTCCCGATACTCTCGGCGACTAGAAAGATTTCTGACTACTCAACCCTTTCTTTGTGACAGCTGCTGTGTTCATTCATCATTTACGCAAACGGTGCACGGTGAATGAAACTCACCTCCGTCACACACATAACCAGCTGTTCACAATCACAGCTGGAGGATCTCGTTAATGCTCGCACAGCTCGATAAATCTCCGACACATTGTCATTCTGCTCCACGCCGCTTTAAACACTCCCTTATACTGCGCTTATACTGAGCCAACTCTAATCTTGGGTTTCTTACAACAAAAGATTAAAAACTAAACCTGAGAAATCCTCAACCAACCCTTCTAACTCTGCCAAAATTAATTCCCAGCAAAGTGCCTCGAGACTTTGCAGCGTGCTGATCAGCCTTAAGTGGTTATGCTCAACTGTGAGGCCCGCTGGCACACCGTAGATGCTGAGATTATAACAATCTGCTATCCTAAATTTCAGTTTTTACGCTTGATTAGTTTGGAGACGGGAATGGCGGCTGGAAGAGCTTTTGCACCAACTCACCCTGCGTCCTGTGCACCACCAGGTCCACCTTCCCGTAGGTGCCCTTCCCCAGCTCGCGGATGTGCTCGTACTGTTTGGCTACGTCTGCGGCTGATAGAGAAGTGATGGCCAGGGCCTGCATATCCTCCACGGGCACCCCTCCGCAGTAGCCCATTTTTGACGTAGGGGAGCCTCCGCCGCTGCCCACCCGCCCCGGTCCAGACGGAGAAAGAGACAGGCTCGCCTTGACGCTGTGGGGCAGACTGATGGGAGAGGAGAAATCCGATTAGAATCAGATTACTATGATGATGCCTAGCACTTTATACATGTGCTATACTGCACGTGTTTATCCTTCTTGAGTGTCACATCCATGCATTACCCATCTAGACCGCCCATCCCAGGGGATGGTTAAATCAGGAACGCCTTAATGGACCTTAATTTCCATACAATCAATGCAGGGAAGGCATCTACAGGGGGAAAACTTTCAGTAAATGTGTCGTACTTCCTGCTGTCTCTCTGGATCACTCTGTCCAGCTATCAAATGTGGCTGTACTCAGACAGCACTTACTGGCAGACAGCAATGGGAAAATCAATAACAACAGGTAGAAGGAAAAGGAAACATATCGAGAGGGCTGACAGCTTTAAGGTGTAAACATGCTGGTACGACATGCATGCCTATCTGAGACGGCTCTGAACTGATCGTCGTCCGTATAAGTAATTAGCTTCGCCTCGACAACACATCTTACTTTTGCGCCACAGTCGCCCTGAGCATTTCTGTCAAACTGCTCAAAGTGAGGAATAAATGACTGCAACGGCAAAGTTTTGGCCGCTTTTCAAAAGCGCTAAGTTTGAAATAGGTCAATGCGATCCTGCGAGAATTTAAAAAAATATAGGCGGTTTAATTGAGTGTTCAGACACACATCGCTGGTAACAAATTAAATATCAGGGATGAGTGGATGCACGCGTATTGGTTACAAGGTTGAGCGAATCAAAGGAAAGTGAAAGAAAACCGAAGCTATCAAATAAAGTACACAAAATTGAGCTTTTGGTGAAATGAAGCAGAACACCCTAATGATCCCATCCATTGTCTCAGTCTCTCCTCCCGACACACACAATCAAATTTAATCATCCAATCATGCACAGTGAGCACACACACACACGCACACAAACACTAGTAGGAACCAAATCAGCACAAACAATTTTTGCTGATGGCCTTTTTCATCCGTCATTCAAAGCCAGCTGCCTTGCTCTTTGTTCTTTTTTCCCCTGGAGCCTGGTTTCTCAGCGCCGCTGCTTTAAAACCAGGCTCAGAATAAAGAGCATCAACTCTGTGTTTCCATTAACATTTTGGTACACCTTTGGTGAGAAACAAAAAAAAAAGGACTCTGACTTATTGCACAGTACTAGATGTTCAGCTGAAAATATGGCATGGGGTATATTTTCGAGGCATTTGGTTGGTGCTGCTCTTGTGGGTAGAATGTGATAAATATAGCTATTAGACAGTGAAGCCTAAAATAAGATACAGCCATTTGCAGCTTTGTGTTCTTGGCTCAACACCCTTTCTAAAAAGAAGAAGAAGGAAAAAAAAACAAGACTGCAAATAGAACGAGTGCCCTGTGTACCCCATGTACTGTGCAGATAACACTTGTTTCTTGATTTTATCATAACCGTGGAGATGGTTATATAAGAAGCTATGAATATTGTAGCCATCTCGTGCTGAGCGTCCTCGCCGCATGTAGCCTTCAGCGAGTCGACGCACGAGGCGATGACTTCCAGATCAGAGTGCAGTCCGGGTTTGGTGATACACAACACAGAACATTTCCTCTGACCGCCCACCCCGCGTGGCCCCCACAGCCCTCGATCGGGGCTTGTTTACCGGCACCTTCCAGTCAGCTCCACAGGCCGAATGTGGAGCATTTCAGCATGGATCCATAATCGCGTTACTCAGCAGCTCCCACAAAGACATCTTCCCCCACCCTGCATTTCCCTTTGCAGTAGTGAATTAAGAGGCCTAAAAATGCGACGGTGGATGGTTGGAAGATGCCCCCCCAACTGCACCCTGCAGAGATGTTGTAAATGTGAACAACAGGAAAAAGGCAGTGCAGTGAAGGTGGAGGTGAGGTGTGGGGATGAGGGTGTGTGTTTTTTTCCGTGTGAGTGTTTGCACGCGAGTGTCTGGGAGGGGAGGCAGGTGTATCAGTCCCACAGTGACACTCTATTAAAGGCTCTTTGTGTTCCTACCTCTGAGAGGGAGCAGCTGTCAGCCTCAGCACGACTCAGCGTTTGTGCCCGACCTACTGATCTGCCCCGCCGCCCTCTGCTCCCTCCTCGTCCTCTCAGGCGGCCACAGACAAGGTAACGCGCACATGCTCCACATACAGATGAAGATTGGGCTCGAGACTAATTTGCATATCTGGGGATTTTTGGAGCCAGTCTTATTCATTTCAATCAAAATAAAACAGCTCCCTAGATTGGCTGCTTCTTCTCATATTTGTGTTTCCGTTTTGTGAGAGGCCTAAAAACAACTGCAAAAAACTAATGATTTTTTTTATGTATAAGAAAGAAACAATCTGTTTTCCAGATTTATTCTTATTCTGTTTGGGAGATAATGCACTATAACAAGCTGTTTCCCCTTCTTACTGTTTTACTTCATTATCACCACAGCGATGGACTGACATTTCGTGTTTCCTCATCCAAGCTTAAAAAGGGAGCTGTTCACCTTTTGTTCTAGCTGGAGACAAACATAGTTGAACCCTGTGACAGATGCTCCTAGCTTTTTCTTCCACTGTCAAATGCTCAGAGGGTGTAGCCCTAAAAGCCAGGGTTGGCACTGTTAGTCCATCTGTAGGCCCACTGCATCAGATTAGACTGAAGTCTCTCCTGTGTGCAATAATAGTGTACGGAGAATAAATCCTACTGGGGTGATCCTTTGATTTTAGCTTTTAGCTCTCATATAGTACCTTCAGTAGGTCTTAAATCTTACCAGTCATCCCAAAGGAAGTGCAGCTAGCTAACATTACAGCTCAGCTAAGGTGTCACACACAGGTAGATGCAGGCAATTTTTTTTTTCTTGGAGTATCCAAGTCGCAGCTCCTGACATTGATAAACACTGCTGGAGAGCTTTTCAAATATATTTTATGGCACTTTGAGCACCGTCACACAAGCAGGAAAGCAGACATCTCTACTCAGACGGAGTGACAAATTTCATATTAGGTTAAATCCCTGCAAAACTGAACTCCATCCTCTGCCTGCGTTTGTGTTTAGTGTCACCGTGCACACAGGGTACGCCAGCAGGTCAACAGGGCAAACGTTCTGTTCGTGTTGATCTGAGCATTTCAGCGTTTGCTTCTTCAAGTGCAGCTTCACAGAGATGTCTGGAGACTCTTAACGGAGCGATTTGTCCTCCAAAGATAAACTGTAATAATGTCAACAATTCATTACCATAAGAAATCAGAGCTCGGAAGCAGACAAATCCTATCTGTCACATTAACATGGGGCTCATTAGGGAGAATTATTGTGTATTCAGTGAGCTACTGGATCTCCTGGTGTGATGAGTGTGAACGGCACAGCTGCAATGAACTGTGGCCTGACTTTGATCAGGACATGAAGACTTTATGAAGGTACGATTCAGATATAAATCGATATAAATAAACATAATAGATTATATATAATAATAATAATATTTTTTAAGATGAAAATGTATTAATCAATCTCCAATTAATATGTTAATGTGCATAAAGCGTATATATTATGGAAAGCGGAAACAAATCCAGCAGCTTTACACACACACACACGCACACACACACACACAGAGTTTGTGCTTTTAAGTCCGTCCCTGCTTCCTCCCTCCTCTCCTTCATCTCTTTTGTCTATTGCTGAAAATGTAAACAAGGGGCTAATGAAAGAAATAAATAGATTGCAGCTTTACCTCTCTGTGTTACTAATGGACTAGTTGCTTGGCTCTCGGCAGAAGAGTCATTATGGGTGAGGACTGATCTCTTGTGTCCAATTTACTGTCAAAATGCCCAACGTGCCTCGCCTGTGGGTCAAAGTGAAACCAGCGAGTGAAACGCGACGTGACTAATGCTGTCTGTCTGGGAAAAAAAGCAACTGCACGCAGCGAACAACATGTACAGTATCTGTTGGTCTGTCTGTCTGCATTTCCTTCCTTCTTGTCTCGCTATAGGTGGGCAGAATAAAAACACCGATCATTCAATCTAAACTAAATGGCTTCCTCCTGACAGCCACTTGCAGGGAGGACACTCTGTTCTTTGCCCAGAATTTTTAAAAAAAAGAAGCTGAATCTCCTTCGTCAGCAAAACAAAACTTCATGCCCAGTGAGTTGGTGGGTTTAGTGCCTCCGTCCTGCTGTGCTGTGATAGGTGAACCAGTATCCACAGACTGCAGACGCTCACTTTGACAAATCACCTGCTCTCAGCCCTGCACAGCTGCCCATATGGACGAACCCCTGCTGGGACCGAGCCTGTCGTAACCTGCTCCTGGCTTGCCTCGCTTCTGCCCTCTTTCCCCCATCATCCCTCCCTCCCTCTGCTGTATGTCACACAGCCTGGAACAAAAGCTGCCTCCTGCTGGAAAGACCAAAGACTCTGTATGGGATAACCCAAGGTTAAACCTTCCCTAACAAGGACTGAGAGCGGTGGTTAGCTGTGAGGGGTGACACTGCAAAGGACATGTCGTTCAAAGACGACAACCAAGGCCTATCTGTGACATAAAAGGGCAAAAAATATGAAAAAAAAACAACCTTAAGAATAGCAGCTATCATTATTGTAGTTTACGATTAAGGTCTGAGGTATAAGAACTTGTAAACATCTGATCAAAAATCAACGTCACCCTCGCTGTGATGTCTGTCAGCGGTGCAATAAGCTGCCTATGGGAGAAGCTGTAAGCTACCCTCACTCTCTTACAGCCTCACAATCCAGTAACCTAAAGTGATGAGAATGAGAGAGAGATGGTGTGGAAATCCAGTGAGAGAACTGAAGCATTGCCTCCTCAGTAACCACACAGCTCGTGTCCCTGTGATGTCACAAAGATGGGGGAATGTGACTTTAATTTGAGCTCGGTAAAATGGGGTTTAAACGGGGGTGTAGATAAATGATGTAACAGCTCCGTTAAGGAGCTGTTAGTTGCTTTTTTTTTTCTCCCCCAACCCTGAAAAAAAACAACCTCTACTTCAAGGCAAGCTAACAGTATATGGTGCTTTGTTATCTTGCACAAACACAATAGCCTCTAAGCACAATTACTAATGCTGATTGCTCAGGCTGCATTCACTAACTCTGCTTTATCTCTCTCTAAATACATCGGTGACAGATTATTCGTTTAAATCTGAAGCTGAAGACAAGAACAGACACAATTCAAGAATTGACTGACCAGTTACTAGAATAACGCCATATTAACGCAAACTGAAAAAAGGCCTTAAATAACAGAGTCTATACAGTGTTATTCGCACAGGACGAAGAAGGAAAAGAAGCCAACAGAGAAAACACAAGCACATGTGTCACAATATGTACACTAATTGGGTGTCATTAGATGTTCTAGGATGTAATCTGCACGTAATTGTTTTGTTTGTGTATTTTTTATACCCAGCAGGGGCCAGACATCTGAGCAAGGGGAGTAAAGAGCTTCGTGTCTTCTATGCATTTTAATTGACAAACCATTTGCATTCTTTGTGTCCTCTGGGCAGCCATGTTTTACCGTGACAGCCACTGCACAGGCAAACCGTGCCTGCTTAAATGGGATCTTTTGATAAAGAGATCTAAATCGGGCAAAACTTTGTTAAAGACGGCGTATTAGTCACGTGCACGTGGGTGTCAATGGGCGGAGATGGGTTTAGTAGGAGCTGGAGCTGGTTATTGCCCATTATAGCCTACTGTAGCTATCTGTGGAAGCTGGAGAAGTTCTGCAGGGTTTGTTTGGAACATTTTGGGTAACTTCACGCTGCTTTTTCTGTCATAAACAGTTAAGAATTTCAGCTGAAAGCGTAGAGCCCAACTTTAAGATCACATCATCTCTGGGGTGTTTTGTTTTCACACCGTTCAGGTCAATAATGTGCGTCTCCTACTTCACCAGAAAAAATTTTAATAAATCTGCCAAAGCAGAAAGAAATGTCAGCCACTGCAGCTCCTTTATATACAACCGTTGGCTGCTGTTGTGTTTCAGTTAGAGTCCATTACCAGCCTCCAGCTTGTGCTTTTTATGGGATTTTCAAGTCAGCTTCTCATTTAAATGCATTAGACAGCATTAGGGATGAGATATCACCTGTCTGCTCTGGACAAAGTCTGAAAGGGCCATTAAAGACCAGGATGCCCTCACATCCACAGTGCGGACTGAATAACAAAAACAAGGAGGGGGGGGGGGGGGGGTGATATATGCAGGTATCACAAATAATGTGGATGAAAACACAGATCGGGTCTTTTCTCAACCATTAATACCAGTTAGAATGACTCATAGCCTGGTGGTGGGGAAAAGATAAAGCTGCTGTGCTGTATAATAAGTGCTGACACCGGGATATTTTTATGTGCTCCTGTATTATTCATGCACGGATATGTTGTGAGTGGGTCAAAGTTGAAAGTCGCTCAGAGTGGGGAGCACCAGATTTTAATTGCAAGAGCGTTTTATTACATTTAAAGTATCGCAAATAAAAATTGGGACACTAAAAGGAAAAATAAAGATTTTCTACTTCAGCTGTTTCTTTCCTTCCTCTCTCATTTGCAGTGTCATGCATCATGCAGGCTGACCCGGTTTCAGGCACCTCGGGGTGCATGTGAGGTGTTACTCACTCACCTGCTGGCGACCTGTCTCTCTCCTCCATGGTCCTGCATCCGCTCGGCGAGCAGAGCCTCTGCGCTCTGCTCTGCTCAGCGCCGATCCGTTTGATCCGGTTCTCCTCGTTATTATCGATCACTCAGAAACGCCACAGAGTTCTTAAAAAACAACAACAACAAAAAACACCTTAAAGCCTTCGCAGTTTCACAGCGGGCAGCCTGCTGCCCCCCTGTTTTCTGGAGATGCTCTTCAGTTTGAGACTTTCTTTGGAGGCGGGTGGAATCAAAGCAGCATCTGATGCTCAGTGCTGAGATGGGGACACATGCTGGGATCCCTCCTCTGTGCGCCCACCATCTGAACCTGCCGTGCAGCGGGAGGATGAGGACGAGGAGAAGGATGAGGAGGGTGCGTGTTTATCTTTCGCTCCTCCAGCGGTCCGCATGACCCAGTTCAGCACCACACACACATACACACTCAGAGGCGAACCCATTCATTCGCATCCACGCAGGAACCTCAGCGCAGCTCCGCTCTGCACGCACGGACGCGTTTGCGTGTTTCCTGCGCTCCTCTCTGAACTCAGCCCAGCGGCCCCGCTGTTACTGACGGCCGGTCAGTCCGTACTGTCTTTCGCTCTAGAGTTGGACAGTGGGTGTAGGGGAGGGGAGGGGGTGTCTCAGATGTTTCTCCTGTGCAGGTCCTACCAGTCAGTTTCTTCATTGTTCGCCGTCTCCACCCCTCCGGCAAACTAATACGCTCACGTGTCCTAGGTCCTAGCGCCGGACGCGTCCACCCAACGAGCCTAAAATGCCTCCAGGGGCTTCTTTAACTTTTGATTCATGCTTTGAACGAGCAGGCTTCTCCGCTCTTGCGTAATTCAACAGCTTATGCCCCCAATTGCGTGTACTTCACACGGTGACTTTGCCAACTGTCCTTATTAGGTAACAGCGAGGCAAGACTTTCGATTAATTCACTGCCCGGCAGCTCCCCCTTTACTGTACATGTTAATCAACAGGCCTCCCGCCACACTTGTTTGCCAACCACAACAGATTGGACTGAGGAAAACGCCGTGATGTAATGGCTGGGTTTGTTTGGAGAATGCAATGCTTTCACACGTTTATGATTTTTTAGTGACATCCACTATTGATCCATGGGGTTTAATAAGATGTTGGTCCACCTTTGGCTTTCCACAAGGTTTAGGAGTGTGTTTATTGGAACTTTTGACCACTCTTCCACAAATGCATTTGTGAGGTCAGGCACTGATCTTGGATGCGAAGGCCTGCCTCACAGTCTCCACTCCGATTCACCCCAAAGGTGTTCTCTCAGGTTTAGGTCAAGACTCTCAAGTCAAGTTCTTCCAAACCAAATTAGCTCATCCATGTCTTTGTGGACCTTGCTTTGGGCACTGGTGCGTAGTCATGTTGGAACATGAAGGGGCCATCGGCAAACTGTTCCCGCAAAGTTGGGAGCTTGAAATTGTCCAAAAGTTCTTGATATGCGGAGGCATTAAGAGTTCCTTTCGCTGGAATGAAGGGGCTGAGCCCAACCTCTAAAAAACAACCCGACACCAAACTTTACACATGACACAGTGCAGTCAGAAAACTGCCATTCTATTGGCAACTGCCAAACCTAGACTCATCCATCGGATTGGCAGACAGGAAAGTGTTATTCATCACTCCATAGAACACATCGTCACCGCTCCAGAGTCCAGTGGTCATGTACTTTGCCACACTTCAACCAACACTTTGCATTGGAGATGTAAGGTTTTCATGAAGCTGCTTGGCCATGGAAACATATTCCATGAAGCTCTCTATGTGCTGTTCTTAATCTAATCTGAAGGCCACATGAAGTTTGGAGGTCTGTAGCCAAAGACTGCAGAAAGTTGTTGACCTCTGGGCATTATGTTCCTCAGCACACCGTGGCTGAGTTACTGTCATTCCCAATCACTTCCACTTGAGTGTATCCTTCTCTCATCCTCCCCCTCTTCTGATGAAGAACAGGACACTGATACCCAGCGTGTCAGTAAAGGTGAGTATGGTGAGTATATCCTTCTCTCATCCTCCACCTCTTCTCACGAAGCTTCTCCTTCAACCTCAGTTCTCACCTCCTCAGCAAAGAGAAGCAGAGAAGACATCTGCACTGAAGAGGTAAGTGCAAAGAGGTGCAAGGTAAGTGATGACACGTTCTGTGGCCCTTCAACATCATCAGGTTCTTTTGGTCTCAGACGCCTCTGGGACAGGCCTTTTAACCTTTCACTTGATGACAGTGACCCTGACTAGGTGATGTTAGAGCTTGTTCTTAAACTTTAAAAGTTTAAGTTGGCCTTTGCGTCTTGCAGTGTTTGTAAGACACTTTCTTGCTTTGAGGACAGCTTCTTGTAAATATCCTTTACTTTTTAATTAACTTTGTAATGTTTAAGTTAAGCCTTTGTGTCTTGTGATGTTTGTAACACAGCTAACTAAGAATATCTGACTTTTAAAGAATATTAACTAACACATGTGAAATGTATTGTTTTTTTCTTAATATGTGACATTGCCTGTGTGACTGTAAGGTAGTGTTTTAGGTGTTGTTACTTCTATTTTTGTTAATATCACAGGTAACTGTTTAAATGACTTACATATTTTTTCTCACGCTCTAGCTCACCATGCAGGACAAAGGTAAGTCCGTACTTAATGTCAACACAAATAAGTAGAAATGGTTTAAAAATGATGTCGTGAACTGACTGTAGTCTCTTGTTTTTACATAAGATATAGCCTGTGGCTAAGGGATCACAGGTAAGGTGAAAACACATAACAGAAGAAAAGTAAATTGAACAAATCAGTGATCTGTGAATTCATCCTTTTCTCTTTGTCTTTTTGTCTTCAGGTGCTTTACGCTTGTCCTCTCCCAGCATTCCAGACGGCGCTAACACAGAGAGATGCTCCACCCAGAAGACAGCCTTACCCCAACCCGATGAGAAGGATGGATGACCAAGTGACAAACTGGAGAGTGGTGCTGTGTTAAGTTATCACCTCATATTGGCTACAAACTGTCTTGAAGACTAAATGCTTCCAATAGCTGGTATAAATCATCGCCCTACAGTACTGTAGGTCTAAGTTTATTTATAGTTATTGTGTATATATGTTGAGTTTAAAATAGCATTTTAACAACATGCTGCAGCTACCTACTATGGAAATGCTGTTTTGTGTTAAAATTAAGTCTTTCTTGTGTTATTGCTTTGCAGGGCAGCTGAGAGTGGACAGAGTCATACCTGACTGGCCACAGCACCACTCCTCTTCACCCAGGGTGAGGAGGGTCCTGACTCCGCCTGCACAGAGGGAGTTGTGAACATGCACTTCTGTGTCGGTGGGTTTAGGAGCCTCCTCAAACACACACGGATAAAGACTGTCACTGGAAGATGTCTCCATTGCATCAGCAGGACAGGACGTAAGCATTTGTATAATGTTACAGTTTGTGATGTTTTATACATGTTTTTATTGCTTCATTTCAAACTAGGAGATATAAAATAAACCAGTTTTCATAATAGTTTCTGTCTCTTTAGTTGTTTTCTTAAAGCGATCCATTCTTTCACAAATGTTTGTAGAAGCAGTCTGCACGTCTAGGTGTTTGGTTTTATACATCCTCTTGTTTTTATACGTGGAAGTGATTGGACTGCTAATTTATATCAGACCAGCAAACTGTGCTCCTTATACTTTTCCTTATTTTCCCTTTTCACCCAGCATCGAAATAACAAAGAGAGGCAAGTTAGACTCAGATTACATATTGACAGTGAAAAATAAGCTGTTATGGCAGCTAAGGTTTTAGGAAAAAGAAGAATGACTCGTATAAAAAGGGGCAGCACAGGGGAATGTGATCTTTAGTTTCCTGAAAGTGAAAAAATCTGACCCATGTTGTTTTAATCCTTGTTGGGGAAGTGCTGGGTATTGAATAGCTGCATCTTCAGCAGCTCTCGGAGGCATTCAGGTGTCTCACAGTGCGCTGCACCATTAGGCCAACAGGCAGCGAGGCGAAGACTTTCCTCGGGGTTATCGTGGGAACGGAGCTGTCATAAATCATCGTGAAGGTCAAGAACTGTGCGCCGACAGCAGAGAGCATGAAGGGTCAAATACACTGAGGACACAAACACACACACCTCCAAGCTGTGAACAACTAGGGCTGCTACTCCTCTCCTCCCCTCCTCACTCCTTTTTTTTTCCAGGCACAAAACTCACGTCCCAGTTTTCACTTTTTTGTGTGTCACCTAAAGTTTTCCGCCTCTTGAAAGATGATGGCCTTGTTTTTTTTTTTTCCATGTTCTCAAATTCATCTTCATGTAGTGTTTACTGCATTACTTTGTATCCTAGCTTCACTTCGAACCGCAGTGTCCTAAGAGGAATTTACACAAGGCCTCAAGAACCAGAAAAGCCTTCTTCCACCCACAGTCCAAAGACAGTTGGTTAGGTTAACTGGTGATTCTAAACTGATCATAGGTGTGGCCGCAAATGTGGGGTTTTTTTTGCCTCTCTCTGTCTCTCTGTCCAGGATGTACTCTCTCACCCAACAGCTAGAATAGGCTCCAGCCCCCCGTGACCCATATTGGGTAATTGGATCAGCCAAGAAGAAGGAAAAGTACAAAAGCAGAAAGTTCCCTCAGAGATGGGACAAACCCTTCTGTTTCCACATTAATATGAAGACTAGTTAGCGACCTTAACAACCCTTTCCATCAACTAAATATCTGGGAACTGTTGCAACATTTGCTTTGAGTGGTAAAAAAGTATTTTAAAGAAGAAGATTTTCTTATTTAATGTCATACCCTATTAAAACGTTAGATGCTCATATATAAAAAATGGACGTTTCAAACAATGACATCAGCATATGTCTTCTTAGGCAAAAGCACAGGTTTTAGACTCCTGCAAACATGTAATTTC
Organism: Copadichromis virginalis; assembly: GCF_057382275.1. Taxonomy (NCBI): domain Eukaryota; kingdom Metazoa; phylum Chordata; class Actinopteri; order Cichliformes; family Cichlidae; genus Copadichromis; species Copadichromis virginalis. Next base: position 13,737,767 of record NC_140625.1, read on the forward strand.
AGATCTTTTTTTTCTACTTTTGGTCCTGTGTGATGTCAAAGAAGTACAGCTGTTTGTGAGGAGCAGCCAATCAGAAGAAAGCTGGCTTAAAGGGAGTGTGGCCTTAAAATAAGAGAAACCAAAGTGAGTAGCTGAAGACAGAAGACAAACTACTTTTTGGCTTCGTGTAGGTTAAAAGGGGATTATTTTGAACTGTGGAAAACCAAAACGTGTGGAAACTTGACCTTTAAATAAATACTGGAGAAAAGTACCCTACTGAATTGAAACTTAGGCTGGTGGATTCTTGCTGTCTACTGACTCTTATTCCTTATATTCCCACTTTATGCCATTTCCCCAGTCTTTTATTTTGTCATTAGAAAGTACTATTTTATTTTTAAGCGAAATAAAAGCGATCAATGTTGACTATTGATGCGTTCACAGACATTAAGAAAATTTTAATGTCATAATCAAAGTGACACAAACCAGACTGTCCAAGTTTCAAGCTGTTTCCTTGTCTCAGAAACTACATTTCCCACATTGCAATGGGCCCGTCACAGGGCGATGACGCAAAATTTACGCGCGTGTAACCTTGTCTTCCTACTCAGTAGTGTTTCTAAATCAGGCGTGGATACGTTAGTTCGTTTTTGATTGTTTTTTTTTATTCCGAAGTTATGAGCAGATATATTTTACCCGTGTCTGTCTTTGGAACAGTGTTTGGATGCGCTGTTTTACTGAAGTGAGTAACTAATCATCATCATGAGTGAAGGAAATTGCCTTCCCGGGTTTCCTCCGTGGCGTGAGCGATAAGCAGAGTTTTGTCCTTTCCTTCTAAGATTCCTAATTATTTAAAGTAACACTCAGGTATGCCGTTCAGCTGGGTTAGTTACAGCGCCGGGAGCAGCTTGGGAGAACAAGGAAACACAGACTGCTTCAGGTTGCCTTCCCAAATCAACTCAAAGGTTTATTTGATACACAGCAGTTTATATAGATGAAAAAAAAGGTTCGTGTGTCAGCTTTCCCAGTTCAAACCGGTACAGACCAAATAAGGAAACGTCTTCCTGCCTTGTGAGCAAAGAAGTATCCTGTGTAGTTTATCAGTTCAGCTATAATTTATGATCATCCCAGCAAAATACACTCCTAGACATAAAATACAGAGTTCTTTCATTAGTGAATTCTGAAACAAACCACCTAGCCTTTAACGAGCCTTTTCCAGGAGATAAAGAAAAGGGAGGATGGGAGTAAGGAAGTGGTCTCATCTCTGTGGTGTTTTCGACCTTGGGGTACCAGCTTGTGAGTCCTACACATTAATTCTTGGGTCAGAGAGAAAAAGAAAAACAACTAGTAGATGGGCCATATTGAGTAACAGTTTTCCTGTATAAAACAATATCCTGTAAATGCTACTATGGTATCAAAATACCTAACAATGAGTACACTGCGATGTTTCTGGGTGCTTAATTTACACTGGAAATGTGTCATTTCTCAAGTGCATTCAATTCAGTGACAGAGAGTCGTCATACTGGGTATTGTCACGTTATTTAGTAGTTTTTGGAGTAACTGAAAGGGAAACACTTCACTCTTACACAACCCCACAAGGTACAGCCTTCTTGGCTAAATGGTATAGCTGAATAGAGCAGATTTTACAGATTCAAAAGGTGTTAATGAAATTCTGTTCGCACATTAAAGAGCGTGAAGGCAGGGTGATTTTTGATTTTCTGCCTTACTTAGTCAGAACAAAAACAAGAACATTTTGGGTAGTGCTGTGCAATACTTTTAACCTATAAAGGAAGCTTATTATAAGCAATTTATTTATCCAACACAATTCATCGGGCTATATGCTGAACTTAGAGCGGGCAATACAATATCAAGTCGATACCGGATCAGGTTTTTTTCTGGTAATGTGATGAAACACAAATAAAACCGGCAGAATGAACATTTCAGACACTGTGTTAATGCAGGCTCCCTTCTCAGACTGACACACTGTAAAGCCTCTCTGATTTCATTTCATTAACCTAACCCATGCATGTGTTTGGACTGTGGGAGGAAGCCGGAGAGCTTGCAAACTCCCCATTTGAACCCAGGACCTTCTCACTGTGATGAACGTCCTGTTAAATAAGTACGAAGCACTTTACAGGCAATAATCCTGTGTGGTGGCATGTTCTCCCTGGGTACCCTGCCCTCCCACGACCCTGACTTGCCCAGTGGTTAAGAAAATCGATGGCTGGATAGAAAAACAACAGTAATGCTGAGTTATAAAAGCAGCTATGTAGATTAGCTGCTGCAGGCCAATTAAGCTGTGAACTGAGATCTGAGGGTGGTTATGTAATGTTCACAGGTGTGACGACCTCTGGTTGTTTGCTCGAGTGAAATAAATCTTGCCGCTCTTCTCATATCTTACTTTCTGCATGCCCTCGCCTCCTCTCCTTGTGTTTTAGGCTTACGATGTTGATTTATTCGCCTGAACTGAAGAAAAACCCACTTTAGGTCAAGTCTTGTTGTTTTTAAACGTGGCGTATCAATAAAATTGACTTGACCTAACCTCCCACCTGAGATGCAAGCAGAGCAGGCGAGAAAGGAGTCAGGGCCTTTAACAAACTTAGATGTTGCTTCAGAGCTGTCATTCTAAAGCAGTCCCAGCATAATGTGAGATTCACCCGAATCATCTGCTCACTGTTTTGCTGATGCTGCCAGATGAGTTTGCAGAAAGTTTTGACACTCAGTGATCTGTGTGTCATGCTCACGGCTTCTTTTTGCTCCTTCTCGAGGTACATTTAAAGAACTGAGACATCCTTCAGGAGGGTGAGTGGCAGTCTCCAGTGTTTGAATAAGATACCAATAAACCTTTGTTTAATTATTTTCATAGAGACCGTATGACTGGAGGCCGGTGTCCTAGTAAGGCTACCATTAATGAAAAGACTGTGGTTATAACAGGAGCTAACACAGGCATTGGAAAAGAGACTGCCCGAGAACTGGCTAGAAGAGGTATGGAGAACCTGATTCCCCTCTGATTTGGTGCAAAAAGGTGCAACTACTTCTCTCTCACTGACACACCTTGCCTTTTTAAAAAAATAAAAAAATTCTCAACATCATCAGGTGGTCGGATTATTATGGGATGTCGCGATATGGAGAAGTGTGAAGCAGCTGCAAAGGAAATTCGGGGGAAAACCCTGAATCCTCACATTTATGCACGTCGCCTCGACCTGGCCTCCATGAAGTCAATCCGAGAGTTTGCAGAGAGGATCAAACAAGGTGATGAACCCAGAACAGTTCAGTTTAAGGTACGGGAGTAAAGCCTGCTTCTGTAACACTGTTTCTACTGTAGAGGAGCCGCATGTGGACATACTGATAAACAATGCTGGGGTCATGAGGTGTCCACAGTGGAAGACAGAGGACGGCTTTGACATGCAGTTTGGAGTGAATCACTTAGGTACACACTAACCTCTAAAAATCACAAGCTAGACTGACTATGCATTCCAGTGAAATTTCCCTTCGTCCGTCACGAGCTGATTCTGAGTTTGTCTCCCACCAGGCCACTTCTTACTGACGAATCTTCTGCTGGATAAGTTGAAAGAGTCCGCCCCCAGCAGAGTGATCAACCTGGCCTCTCTCGCCCACATTGTTGGAAAGCTTGACTTTGAGGACTTGAACTGGGAGAAAAAGAAGTTTGATACCAAGCAGGCGTACTGTCAGAGCAAGCTTGCCAATGTTCTGTTCACCAGAGAGCTCGCCAAGCGATTACAAGGCAAGTCTACTGGCTGCTGTATATGTGGGCATGTGTGGGAGAGAGTACGGCCTGTGTTCTTGTTTGTAATTGGCCAGTGGACACGTATATGTGCGGTATGTATTTTTAAACAATGCTGTGTGCAACAGGCACAGGAGTCACAGTGAATGCGGTGCACCCGGGAGTTGTTGCCACGGAGCTCGGGAGGCACACTGGCCTTCACCAATCACAGTTCTCGAGCTCTCTGCTCAGTGAGTATCCCGTTTCCTTACTGGATCCCGAATCAATAAAAGCTCACCACACTTAGCCCAGTCTGTGTAGACGCTAACACATCGGGAGAGGAACTGTTCTTTTTTTCTTATTAATTGGGGGGGAAATTTAAAATAACGTAACACACATCTAAAATAAGTTCTATTTAATTTTAGTTGCATAGCTCAACACTGTGACAAATGAATTTTAACTGTAACTCATGTTACCGCTCAAAGTCATGTAGTTTTTAATAGCACAATTACAGACAGTGTAAAACATGGTTGTAGCTTCTGGGTTGGAAAAATAAAGCTGATGCAGAAAGCTGATGCAATCTGTCTGAACACCACCAGATGGCGATAGATGTAGTTGCAAAAAGACATCTGAGGGAAATCTGCTTTCTGTCTTCACCTATGTAAATGCTTTCCTGCTAAATTCATGGGTTTAGTTATACTGAATACAAACTTAAATCTATTTTGTAAACGTTGGTCATGCCATGTTTCAAAAAGTAGGATTATCTGTGGTATTTTCCACTCGCTTATTGACTAACGACATATTCATCATAAGCTGTTACCCAAAATGGGACTTTTGGATGTCACAGTAGCTACGTTCATCCTTTATACTGTTTAAAACTAAAATGCAGGTGCTGCACATTTATTTCTCTGGTTCTCGACTTACAGTGCTGTGCAAAAGTCTTGAGCCACTTCCCATTTCTTTATATTTTGCTTTCAATGAGCCAGACTTGCTCTTTTATTATGGTGGTCTTGAGAAATACTTCCCCAGGATTTCTAAAAGACTTCTTTGAACACAGAAAAGTGCCATCAGATTTCAATCCACCACGCAATACCATCTGGAAAACATCTGAGTGGTAATGGCTTTGTTTTTCAGCACAACAATGATCCTGAACACACTGCCAATGCAGTAAAAGCATAGCTGGATAGAAAAACACACAGGGGAACACAATCGGTCATGGATTGGCCTCAGCAGAGCCCGGACCTCGACGTTATTGAGCTAGTGTGGGATCATCTTGACAGAGAACAGAACAAAAGCAGCCAACATCCAAGAAAATTATTTTTGCAGGTGTTTCAATAAGTCGCTGCACATATTTCACATTTTCCAGCAAAATATAAAGAAGTGAAGGCTTGCTAAAGACTTTTTCACAGTACTGTAAAATAATCTAAAATATGAATCAGCAAAGAAATGACATCCCAGTTCTATTAAAGCCTCTTAAATCAAACACCAGCAGTGTGGCAATGTTGTTCACTTACACTGTATATAAAACACTGATGCAGCCCCCTCCCTGCCTCTAACCTATATTCTTTCTAAGTGTATAGTGTTACCCTGGCAACTCCAACACAGGAGATGAGGATTTCAACGACAACTTCCTTCTATATTTTTTAAAGCTGTGAATGTACTTTACTGCTAAGGGAATGCAAATTCCAGGGTTTAGACTTAATAATTAAAGCCCTTATCTGTGGATAAGGGTTAGGCTATAATACTAATACTTCAAAAATAAATAAATAAAAATAAAAACACCTTAAAACCTAAGAAAAAGGGCCTGCAAGTTCCCAGTTGCATCTAATAGAGGATGATGTTGTAGGAGGATAAAGCGGGGTGTGTTTAAAGCTAATGTTACTCAGTCAGATCCACCTCCTGCTTTTTTACATCTGGTTTGAATCCCCTTGGCTACATAAACATTTTCTACTGTGGAAAGCAAAGTTTTTGGTGTTGAATTAAAATGAACCTTTCCTCCCAGGTCCCTTTTTCTCATTGTTGGTGAAAAGCCCAGAGCACGGGGCCCAGCCCAGCGTCTACCTGGCCGTGTCTGAGGAGCTGGAGGGGGTGACGGGGCGGTACTATGATGTTATGACCGAAAAGGAACCAGCGCCCCAGGCCCTGGACGATGAGGCAGCTTGTAGGCTGTGGGAAGTCAGCAGCAGGCTGGTGGGTCTGGAGCACGAAGGACAGCCCAGCGTGTCAAACCCATCAGCGGAAGGCCAGAACAAAGCTGCACAGACAAACTCAGCGCAGACACTCGGGCAGAATGTAGGAGCAGCTGTCAGCACTGTAGGCCTATAGGTCCTCTGAGCCAGCAGGAAATAATGGACCTTTATCACTTGAGCTGTGCCAGACACAGGAACAATTCTCTGTCTCAGACTTTGAGTCTGAGTGTCTCTATAATAGCAGTCTTTTGTATGTTCATTTATGTTCCTGCCTCAGGATGTTCTCTCTTTTAAAGAGAATCTGTAACATTGAAACACACTTACGGATTCAAAGTTACATCCAGTTTGTATTTCTGACTTTTCTCTGCTTGTTCTAGTGATAAAATGCAAGAAGTTTTAAAATAAAGTGCTACCATGTCATTATGAGCAAAAAAGTGAAAGAGGGTTTTCAACATACTCCTAAAAACCTGCCATAAAACAAACATAATGTTGTTTTGTTTTTTATGTCAAAATCACACCAACGTCCTGCTTTCTGTGGAGTTGAAACCTTGCACATTAAAATACACACCAGCAGAGGCTGTGTATGGTATGCTTTCTTTCACAGAGCACAAAATCAAATCTCCTTTGGTTGAATCATGTCTGTAATTGGAGAAGAAAGCATTGTTATGCAGTCTTACTGGAGGACTGGAGCTTTGAAACTTTTTTTGTGAATTCCGTCATGAAAAGTTGAAATAAAGCGCCACCTGCCTGCTTAAGATTAAAATACATGTGCTGAAAACCACATGAAACCCTATTTAAGAATTTGTTTTTTTTTTATTCATACATGCAGATTTGGCAATAATTTCTTCAGCTGTACAGCGGTGTTAATTATTTTTCCTTCAAATTAATTTGGCTTAGAAAGCATTTTTTTTGTGCACTGAAACTATATATTAAAACAACTTTACAAACGTAACTGACGAATTTACACACTAACCTTAAATTGTTCCAATTTATTATTGGAAGTATTAGAAAATATCTAAAAATACAAAGTATGACACTAAAGTTAAATGCAGGATCGCTTATGTTATTGCACACTCTTATGAGTTCTGCTTCATCGTCCTCACAAAAACAAATCAAGTTACCAAAGAACTCACAGTGCAGGTCTGATCCTCTCAGACATGCAGCCTGAGTGCAAAGAAAAACATCCATCCCTTAAGTATTTAGAGGATCCATTGCACGGGGTCCTCTCCAACAGTGTTTTCCAAAGTAAAGATCAATAGGGGGTGAGGGAGGAGGACACTGCACTAATGCACACTGATCAGCATCAGCCGTGATACCGTAAACCCTCAATCGTTTAATTCGGGGTTGGTTTACAGATGGAGACCCTCGCTGGTGCCATCCTAGAAGCTGATGGCGATTGTAGACGAGCAGCAGAATAATAACAGGGTTTTCCTTTGCTGGGGAGGAGACTGCCTCCAGAGGATGGTGCCGTCTGAATCAAACCAGCTTTGACCTCTAAAGTTTAGGACTCACAGCACCTTTTGAATTTTAACTTTGCTTTATTTGTATATTCATATATATATATATATATATACACATACATATACATATATACACACACACACACACACACACATATATATATATATATATATATATATATATATATATATATATATATCCGCCGTTTTTAACGTGTTTCGACCGGGATGTATTCGTTGTCTTGAATGCACCCTTGTCGGACTTCATTGCCCACTTCATTGCCCACAATGCACCACTAAATAAATACGAAAAGTAAACGTCCAAGGTACAAATCGTTCCTACCAGAAAAAAAGGTGCTAATGAGTGAACTATAAATGCAGATACGGGTGGGCCTGGTCGTGTGTTAGTGTTTCGTGTTCAGCACAGAGGCATTGGACTGTCAGCGCTACTAACCAGCTCGTCGTCTTCTTCAGGTAACACGACGAAGTGCTGCAAGTACACGGAGCCATACTGTTAATTAAAGGTGTTGGCAAAAACAACAACAATAGTAATAGTAAACTCTATTTTAAAGAGACGAACAGCTCACAGTACTCTGGAGCAGAGGTAGACCACTGCTTTGAGTGAGGCATGTTATTTTGCAAGTCCTCGGCTTGCCGTTTTTATTTTTTTAAATGACAGTATTTTATTAAAAACGTTTATTAGTGACTATAAATGAGAGCCTGCTTCACAATTTTCACTGTTCCGCTTTGGTAATGCAGTTTTCTTGTAGTATGACCTCTCACCTTGCCAGGAATTACGCAAACGTGTGTTTAAATATGCTGCTAACTTGCATTAAAGTCTCTGCACTCTGCAAAGATTTCAAAATAAGAGCGTCATACTGGATAAAACTTGTTTGAATACATGACAGTCCCAATTTTAAAAAAAAAACTTATTTGTTTTTATTTTGCATTTCTTTTCGCTATTTTTCTTACAGACAATCAACATGGCAGAGTCGAAAACAAAGGCAGAGCTGCTGCCTGAAGATGTTGACACGGATGACTGTCTGACTTCATACACTTACATCTACAGTCCGGATTTACTGAAGTAAGCATGAAAATATGCGTTTCCATCAGCACGTGTGATTTTAGTCTCTTTCCTGACCGTTTCATGGGGTGTACTGTATTTTACAGAGACCAGGTTGCTTTTATCACAGGTGGAGGATCTGGACTCGGTCTGCGCATAGCTGAAATCTTCATGAGGTGAGAAGATCTGCCTGCTCATCTCCGTAACAGCCAATCCTGTTGCAGTCAGTAAAATATCACATTGAACTCTAACAACATTTTAATTATTGATCTGTGCATGGTAATGTGCCGAGGTCTCGCGCAAACCCTCAATTTGTTATATTTTACTTAGTTTAATCACAGTTCTCTGGGCTTTCTGAAGGTCTTTGAAAGGTTTTCTTTGGACATTGGCTCCTGTCTCACTCATTTTCAGTTCACTCCTCGCACCAGACCATTTTCTGAAGGATGTTTTTAAGTGTTTAAGCCACTTAACACTAACCAAAGGTGGTGATGTTTGTTTGTTTTTTGTTTTTTTTACTTTAATGATTCAGACTAAAGCAATGAAAGTTGTTTATACATAACATAAAACTTTGCAAAGAAGCAACTTTAAATTGCATCTTTAAGGATGAAGTGGTAGACAAAAACCCTGTCTACAGCAGATGAACGGTATCTAAAAATCCAGCAAAGAACTGACAAAGGACCAGAGAGATGACCCTTCATTTCATTCTTCTACTGTTTACTTTAGCCTCAGTTGAAGGTTCAGTGGTCTCAGTGAAAGGGTGACTTTCAAGAAACCATTTATAAGGAAGGGCAACTGGGTGAAAACGCCAAGGTATTCCTGATTACACAAGAATTAGACTGAAAATCAGGTACATTTTCATAGCAAAATACACAGAAATGAGAGAGGGCTCAAGTGAGGCTCACTCCATGATGAAGCTACATTTGCCTAACCTTGTGCTGTTCTACCCTTTGTTACCTTACTTTCCATCCTGCCTGCCTCATATCTACCTTCTTTATTTATGGGTTGATGATCTTTTCCGGTTCTGATCAGCACAATGCAGCATGTGTTCTCTCTGCAGTGTTCTACATTTTCTCTGTCTTCCAGGCATGGCTGTGACACAGTGATTGCCAGCAGGAACTTAGACAAGCTCAATGAGGTTCACTCTTCCCACTCTTTCCGCAATCATAGAAGATCATTATATAACACGAAGATGCCAGTGTTAATGAATATTTATCCCTAGGCTGCTAAAAAGCTGTCAGCTGTGTCAGGGCGGCGCTGTCTTCCACTGTGTATCGACGTGAGGCAGCCCGACAGCATCATGGCTGCTGTGGATGAGATCCTGAAAGAGTTTGGCCGTGTGGACATCCTTGTTAACAGTATGTGATGCCTCGTGCACAAAGACCAGCTTTATATATCTCATGCATCTTATGGAAAAAAACAAACAAAAAAAAGGCGGGGCACCCCGCCACAAACAATTCCTGACCTTTGCAATCCAACCACTGAAGGTCCAAATGATTTTTAAAGCCAAAATAAGTGCAAATGTACTCTGTTCAAAGGTCAAGTGTGAAAGGTTTTGGTTTAATCATCAACCTTCCTGATACCTCATCTTTTTATCTTGTATTTTTACCCTGTTGCATCACTGTAGCATGATTAAGTGTTAGATACAGGTCATCTGTGCAAACTGATCTTTATGTCAGCAATTAGGCACTGCAGAGTTCTTTGCCTTGGAGTTGTCATAATTACTGTGCTGGTTTCAATCACAGATGCTGCTGGGAACTTCCTCTGCCCTGCTACCGCACTCTCCTTCAATGCCTTCAAGACCGTTCTGGATATAGACACGTTGGGTACATTCAACACCAGCAAGGTGGTTTATGAGAAGTGGTTCAAGGTACGGCGCTCGTTCTGTTTGTGTGATGCAGTGTTTCTGAGCTGTGCTGAAAGAGCCACAAGTACAGTTGTTAATGCTTTATCTGCCACAACATCAAAGTCTTCAATAAGATTGTTTTCCTGCAATACATGCTAGTCACCAGAAGAGGGCAGTGCACATTAAATTACTTATTGCATTACGATTCACTCAGGATCATGGTGGCAGCATAGTCAACATCTCTGCAACGCTTGGATACAGAGGACAGGCCCTGCAGGTGCACGCTGGCTCTGCCAAAGCAGCAAATGGTGAGGTGTGTTTTTTTTTTTTTTTTTTTTTTTTTTTTTTTTTTTTTTGGGGTGTGTGTGTGTGTTGTGTAGTGATATTAAAATGCAAATCTAATATCTCCATGCTGTCTTTCTTGTACCCAGATGCCATGACCAAGCACCTGGCTGTGGAGTGGGGGCCCAGTGGAGTGAGAGTCAATGCTGTGGCTCCAGGTCCCATCTCTGGGACAGAGGGCTACCGCAGGCTGGGTAAACACTGAGCTTAAATAATGATCCGTCAGTTTAAGGGATCTGTATTTGATCTTATAAAGTCTAAAACAACTTCAGGCAAAGCATTGATACTGTTGCCACTGTGCAGGCTTCTGCTGGAAACGAGCATTTATTCCTGATTTTGTCAATTTTCCAATATAGAAAGTTTTTGTACAAAGCCACTGTTTGGGATGAGCTGCCTCTGCAGTGTTAAATCTACAGCATTGATTCTCATGGGTACTTCAGATTAAAAGCCCTGAAGAATGTCATTTGGCTAGAAACACTCTGTGAATCACGTGCATCAGCATGATAAATTTAATTTTTGGTTAAGGGAGTATGATGTTTATTATGGTGTGATGCTATGTTTGCTGTATCCAGTTAAAGGAATTCTAGGAAGTGTCAGAAATTGCCAATTAGGTAAAGCATGTTCAGGCACATTTTTATAACACATTTTATCTTAGAATTCTTTAAAGAAATCACTACCTCATGATGATGATGATATCAATCTTTACAAAATTATTTAAAAGCATGAGCTCTTGAAGTCACCTAAGGGCTGTTGGGTCAAAAATACTGTAATCATGGTGTATACGTGTAGCTTACATCATCTGAGGATGCTCGTTTCTTCTTAAAACTTTCAGGTGGTCTTAGAGTGGAAGCTGCTGGTGCTTTCCCGTCCATTCCTTTGCAGCGAGCTGGCAACAAGACAGAAATGGCCCACTGCGCTCTCTTCCTGGCCAGCCGGGCGTCGTCTTACACGACTGGAGCCATCCTGGTGGCGGATGGTGGGGCCTGGCTGACCTCAGCCAACGATGTCTCCATGCTGTTGGGTATAGCTTCCTCTAAATCTGCTAGACTCTGAACGGGGCTCTCCTTTCCTCCTCCTGACGCCTCCCTCCCCAGGTGTGTGGGAGGAGGTGAAGAGAGAGTACAACTAGGAATGTGATTGTGCTGTTTTATGTTGCAGGAATGCAGTGAAACCTGTAATAATTGATGTGTATGTTATTGTCTTTCAGGTTATTGGTCAGCTGAACACAAAAGAGACAAGTAATTGCTGAAACAAAGAAATATTGCAGCCATCTGTAGTACTGAAATGCCACGTGTACAGTATTTGTAGTTCATGTAATCTACTGGTGCCTTAAGTCAGTATTGAGACTCATGGAGTTGAACACTAATGTACTATATTTGCTGTACTATAGTAGTTTACAGTCTTAGAAATTAAAGAAATACTTTATTACAAATAACCAACTTTGTTTCTCTCCATTCCACTGCTGTAAGTGTGCATTTAATGAAATCATGATAAAATATTTACCTAATATCTAAGGGTGCTGTTTGTATTTGTGGTCAAAAATCAGGTAACTGTTTCACTCTGTCAGATTGTGCCTGCAGCATGGAGCAAACTTTTAATTTTAAGTTACAACTGTTTAAGTTTGGGTCTTCGTGGCTGATTCAAGGGGGGGGGGAAAAAAAACTATGCTCATACAATGATTTTTATTTTTTAAAGTCTTACATGGCTCTAAAGGCTTATCCAACAGGTGCCCAACGCAAGAGTGAACACAAGGTCAGTAGGTGGGGAAAGTTTCTGAAGCACTCTGTTTAGTAAGATTTTTTATTTATTATTATTATTATTATTATTAATGTTATTATTATTGCTGGAGCAATTCTGCAAGTAAAACTGACCAATGTGTAGTGACTTAAAGTCTTCATCAAGGCCTGACAAATGCACCATACCAGCTCTGGGACGTTATTAGTGTGTGTGCGTGAATGTATATTTCATACACAAATTTAACAACCAGTTCGACAGGGATTCACAGTACCGCTGAGAGTCAGATGGGGGCGCCAAAACATTACTTTACATCCAATAAACAATTCTCCACAATCGTTTGTAATTTATAAACATAATTATATGGGTTAATATGTTATATGAGGAATATTTGTTTTACCCAGACAACCGTGCAGCCTGCTGACTCTCGCTGATCACGGCACTCTGATCTCTGTATAATGTGGAAGCTCCTCTGCTGAACCTTAACTTTGACCTCTGTGTAAATAAACATGAGTGCGGACCAGTGTTTTGAAAATTGTCTGTGGGCTTTCCAAGCAACGAGAAGACAGATAAATAAATCCCAGTTGGTGGCTGCTCATGATGCCAGTGATACTGCGGGGTGTTTAGTACGCGTGCGTGAAACGTCAGTGGTGTGTATGCGGCTGGAGGAGGAGGATGGGACACTGCTGATGCTGATGCGAGAGCTTTCGGCGTCTGTAATCAACATCGATGGTCTGACTGCCAAAACGATGGAGTTTCTTGGCCTCATTTGACACCCTGTTGGTTTCACTGTGGTCATCAGCGGGGGACGCTAGCGCAGGTGTGCTTTTGAGGACAGCGGAGGGATTTGATGAGGGAAAGAAAACGGTTTCGTCTCGTCACTCGTCTGGCCTGGCTTCTGAGGGACACAGGTGGACCGCCGCTGGAAAACGGCATCAAAATTAGGCAGTGATATTTTACTGCGAAGAGGACGATACTTCACGTAATTACCCTTTGAACCCCGAAGCTAGCATTTTGGTATTGTTTTATCAAGAGAGGACGAAAGTTAAGCTTGAGGGTTTTTTTTGGTGTGTTAGCCAGCTAATAGGCTAATTTCGTTAGCAAGCCTGTTAGCAGCTTCCCCGACCAATGGCACGGGAGAAGTGGGATGCTCGAAGGAGGAGTTAACGGTAGTTGCTGGCTTAAATTCATTCGAAGGAAAGACGGTCGGTGACACATGTGGGAAGCCGCTTTGCAACAACAGATTTGGCGTTAACGTTTTACAGCTTGGTGTTAATTCAGCTTCGAGTAACGCTGCTTACGTCGCTTCCCTCCGAGGCGATTGATAAGATTAGATAATCGGCTAATAAGGCTAATGTTGACAAACACTCTTGACCTAACGCGTTAATTCGTAACTCTAGTGTTTCATATCACCTCGCTGTCAGAGATGCTGTAAAGTCGTGTGCTTGTCGGTTCAGTTTCGAGACGTTATTGAGCAACTTTCAGGCCGCAAGTGAAGCATGCTGAAGCTGGAACATCTGACAACTACCAGGAGCGGACCTGTCATGGCAGAAAGGGATATAGTGAGTCCAGACGCATTTCCATCAGCACCATATTCAGTATGGCCAGGAAATCAGTATGATTTCTAGATTTAGGTAATGCTGTTCTCGAGATGTGGGGGGCAACCACTGAATTAAAAGTCAGAAATAGAGTCTTAGGCGTTTTTTCTAAACCTGCATATCTTCTTAAAACTATTGTAGTTTGTACTTCGTAAAATCACAATATCTGATAGCATCTTTTAAATGATAGCGGTGGAGAGCGCTTGTGGGGGCTCTCCACACTTGACTCACAATTTCACTAGAGATGTGCTGTGCCATATAGAAGCATGGCATTAAAATTGAAGGATTGGATCTTGACAGTAGTGAGATAAAAATAAATAGATACAAATCAGCAGCTTTCATAGGTTTCCAAAGGTGAACAGCCAGCATAAATGGAGCCGACAGTTGTGTCTGGCCCTTTGGGGCACACGCAGTGGGAGCCAGAGCAGCCATTTCCTCTTGGATTTGAGACACTGGATTCAGACAATGCAGGTGTGCCCTGTCAAAACAAGAGTGAACAGACGGGTTTGGACTTCAGGAATGGCGACCAGAACAACATATCCCAACAGACTCAGAAGGAAAAGGATTTAGTGGACAACCACCTGAATGTCTCAAATCTTTCTTTTGGAGATTTGCAGTTTGAGGGAGATCACACCACTATCTCCCAAACTTTTCTCCACAGTACTCACATTAAGGATTTGTCTTGCACAGAAAAAACAGAGGGACTTGATGAAATTAGTGACTGCACATTGTCCTGGCTATTTTCTCCCAACTTCGCTGATGTGATTGGAAAAAACTCTGCTCAAAAGGAGCTGACTCTTAAACGGGATTCCCCTCTGGAGGACTTAGAAGTCCTCAGTAGTCGGGTTGCGCTAATAACCCTCAGCGTGCCATCATCTCCAGTGAAGACCGATACAGGGGATCCATTTTTGCTAGTAGATCTCTCCAATGAACATCCTGCTCCCAACTCAGAGTCTTCAGGCGAGTTAAACCCACAGGGTGTCAGTGAGGAGCTGGTAAAGGTGCCATGTAAGGAGCAGGTCGACCTCCCTCCCTTACAGAGCAGGGAGACTTTGTCACCTGAAATTGGAGACAAAGGTTTATTCCCTGATCAAGTGACCGATCTACCTGTAACCAGTAGCGCTACCCTACAAGGTTTACCTGAGAACTGCCTCCTTCATAACACACACAGCACACCGCTGGAGTGTTTTGAAGGATCTGTGCCTTTGTTGGATTTAGACGTTCCAGATTTTGACAGCAGCCTAAGCCTGTGGCCTGCCAGTGCTGCCTCTGTTATCTACACAGGAACTCCATTAGATGTATCATCAGAGGAGTTAGAAGTGGTACATGAAGAAGCTGCTGTTATTAGGAATCTTACTTTGGAGCAACAAGGTGAGAACGACCTGCTTGCTCTGGGTTTATTAAACGAACCTTCATCACTGACACTGCCTCTGGTTGAAGATGCCCTCATCCAGGGTGATCTCAGCAGTCAGAGTTCCTCTGTGGAAAACACGCCTAAGGATTTGATGGAAGACAACATCTGTTCTGAAGTCAAAAATCAGGGAAATGAGGCAATGGCTTTGGATCCGTGCTTGACTGTTGAAGAGGTCCACGATGACGAATCTTGGGACTTGAAACCCCAGGAGGGAGTGCGGAATGAAAACAGTCCAGCAGCTGAGGAGAGGCCGGCCGACACTACACAGCTCCAGGGTTCAGGCTGTGATGAAGTGGCCTCTTTTGATTTTTCAGTTCAGGATTTAAATACAACTTCTTCTGAGCCTGAGTGGACTAGTGAGCAGGCCGTGGAGACGGTCTCCCTCTCCAACATGGTGGTAGATGACTCACTGCCGATGGTCTCAGCTGTGAGTGCAGGGGAGGAAGAAGTCTCCCCTCTGAAAGCTGTGTTCGATGCTTTAGACCAAGATGGTGATGGCTTCGTCCGCATTGAGGAGTTCATGGAGTTCGCCACTGCCTATGGGGCCGATCAGGTGAGAAGCTTGGTTTTTTTGTTTTTTTTTTTTAGGTTTTTTTTTAAAAATTTTTTTTTTTAGTCTTGCCATTTTTGAGCAGGCAGCTTCTTTGTACCGTATGTTGGGTAAGATTCAGTGTAACACAATAAACTGCTCCATATGTGTAAAATCTTTAGTATTGATTTTTAGCAGGAACTTGGAGTGCTTCCTGTAAAACACTGGTAATTAAATAAACTAAAATCCATCTACGTCTCATGTCTGTGTTTTAGAATGTGTATGATCCAGATTTATTTCAGATAAAACAAGTCAACTGTCAAAATGTGGTCATTTATCTGATAGGTTTTTGGGTGAATGTTTAAAACCTTCATACAGACATGAAAGCTGGCTCAGGTGATGTTACAGTGTCACGTAATGGAGTGGTAACTTAACCCCTGCTGAGGTGCTGGTATGTTTCTCTGCAGTTTCCAATGCTTAGTGTAACAGACAATACTGAAAGTGCAACTTATTATGAAAACCATGCCTGGATTAGTTTGTCATCTATCTTCAGTGAGTGTTGAAAGGCCAGGACTTGTTTTTCTCTCTGATAAATCTGTTAAACATGCTGTCTGTAATGAGTTATGTCAGGCCTGAAACTCCATATGTCAAATGACAGAATGCTCACTTCTTCATTTGTACACTCTGTGGCTAGGGGATTACCCCTTGTGGTATAGCTGCTGTGTGTCTCTGTACCCATTAGCCTCACTGGTTTGATGTTATCTTCCCCTTTACATCAGGTATTCAGTTTTATTTCCACAAAAATAGGCCTGTCTGTCAGGGGTACCTAAGTGAGTATACATTAATATTAGAATTTTAACATGATCTTCTTTAGCAGTTTTTGATATGTATATATCAGCATGAAACTAGCCAGCTCAAAAGATGTAGGTCAAAAAATTTGGGCAATAAGTTAATTTCCGCTACTTTAACCAGCTTGTTTTTAACACTGTGAACCTTTGGTACACACACACACTCACACACACACACACACACACACACAAAACGTAATGCGTGCTCACTAATGCTTTTTAATCTCTTCTTTCTCAGTTCAAAGCACCTCTATTGCTGCTGCTCTGTCCTGTGTCTAGCCATAGGCATCTGCAGCTCTCCAGGCAGGGAATTGTGAAGGATTAAGAATTAAATGTATTTTCCTGAGTCGGAGGGACTTCGTGCTTTGCGTGCAGTTCACCAGCTGCCGATGACCTTGTTTCGAGTGACACAGGAGCACAATGTCTCATGTTTGGTGTAATTAAAATAAGTTGCACCTGCTGATTGAGAGAGTGCTAAAGTTGACACATCTATGACACTGAGAGTTATTTTTTTTTTTCCCAGAGGTGTGGTCTGTTTGACTGTTATTTCCTGCCAAAAGGTGCTATCCAGATTGTGCAGGTGGCTTACTTGTTTGTTTGTTTGTTTGTTTGTTTTTCATTGTGTTAGCTATCCAATATCTGGTTTGCAAGAGCTCCATGAGCTAAATGTGCCCTCAGAGGAGGCTCCTCTCAGATTTCTGTCCTTTCCTGAGACCAAGGAGATAAACGTTTAGGCGCGCTTGTTATTTCTAACCTTATTTTTTTTTTCATTTGCAGTTGTCGAGCAGTCAGCAGACAGACTTATCTATAGAATTTGTGGAATGTTTTAAGCATGTTACCTTTAGGTGAGTTCATCATTCAGTAGCTCACACAAGGATCTGTAGAAAAGTCAGCTCTGCTTCAACAGGGCAAACATATTCACTTTATAATTGTTTCTTTGCTGAGTGTTGAAAGTGTTTTTCTCCTCCCATATCAGTGCGAACCACATATAAATGTGCTTTTGATATTTGACTAAGCCTTTCCCTGATATGTCATTGTATTTCAGCTATCTGGAGATAAAAGCAGTTTGAATAAGCTCTATGCCTGACCGAGTCCAAATGGGGAAATTATGACCTGGGCCTTGGTGGTAACACAAGTGTTTAAATATGTTGGTTCAAAAACCACAAGGCAAAAAGTAATACAGATCCATAAAAAAAATGCCCATTGAGAATTTATGATAAGCTCATCGTGTCATGTTTGTTATGTCATAGTTTAGCTGGCAGCTAGGACTGTAACTTGGGTTTCTCTTTGCAAATACCCCCAACACCTGATAAACACCAGGAAGGTATTCATAAGACATTTGCATGAATGTTCAGATGGCGTTCGTATGCTAAGCATGCAAATGTTTCCTCTAGAATTATTCCAGGATGTGATACCGACTATAACCGCACACAAATGTAGTGTATTGCGAATAACATGGCAGGGAAACACTGAGCACCAAATGTCTCTCTGCAGTAGTGAATCCACTCTATGAAACCTTTTTGACTATTTAAAAAAATTAAAAATAAATGTCCTGTCTGGCAGGTCTTAGTATGGCGCTATTGAAAAGACTTTCTAACTCCCACTCACTCTCTGGTTTTGACCCTGATTCTGCACAAAAGCCACACTGAACTTCATTGAGTTTGGGACTCTCTTCTGAGTCGACATCACCAAACCTACTTTGGTCAGCCTCCCTCCCATCACCCACTGCTGTTATGCACCACCCCTCTAATCCTCAGTGGAATGCCCCAAGCCCTGAAACATCCCCTCTCTTTAGTTCCCTTTTGTTTTCATCTGTGTTTTATTTACAAAGACTACTTATTTATTTTCATCCGAACCTGCCAAACTTATGATTATGGCTATCAAAGTTTCGTTTGGCAACTGACTATTGCGAAATGCCCTTTAGGAAACACTCTCACCAAAGGGTATTCTTCTCATCGGGGTTATGCACAAAAGTGGTCTGTGTGGAGGCGGTCAGGCGTGCCCCGGCACTGATTAGACACAAATGGAGGAAAGCGAAAAACCACAGTGCTTTGCTCCGCTGAGCAGTGGAACCGTTGAGCTGCATCTGACTTTTTATCTCAGTCTTTCCTCTAGGTCTCAGGGCTGTACATCTGTCTAAAAAAAGACACTGTAAAAGCTAAAAATGTAAGTTACCTTTTAGAAATGGAAGAAAGGATTAACACAGACACAAATAAACATGAAAAGTGCTTAAATCTATTTAATATAAAATCTTTCTGGAAAATAAGTGTTTAAAGAAATTACTTTTCAGAGATTTTGTATTAAATAGATTTATCAAGTTGTATGAAATACTTGTTCCATGTAAATAAACTATGTTATTGTTTAATATGTTATTGTATCAGGCTTAAAATAGGAAAAACAGGTCATATAGAGAACAGCAACAGTCAAAACAAGGACAATGATAAAAGTTATGTGAGTCTTAGAAGAGGATAATCTGATTTCTTTGCCCGGTTAATAGGTTGATGCAAAAATGAAATCACATTCACCTTTCAGTTTTTAGGTTAGACCTAGGAATAGCCAGCAGGCTCCACTAACAAGACCTGAGGGGCCTGGCACTGCTGTACAGCTGAAATGTAGGCCATGGACACTTTCCACAGGATAGTAGCTTAAAACTGATCTGGGAGCTTTGGCACTGGAGGTTTTTACAGTAGCGTATCCTACTCGGCTCAGTGGTGCATTTTTTTTTTTTCTTCTAATGCCACAGAAACGATACCCAAAAGCTGTTCTTTGCTTTTTATATCAGACGTGCACAAAAACGTCACTGAAACCACTGATGCTCGTTAACTCCCCGCTCACACCTCAGTTTTCTCGCCTTGCCCAGAAAGAGGTGTTTGTGAAGAGCTGTGTGGAATAAAAGCGTTTCCTCTGAGCTGTGATGTTCTGTGATGTTGGGATGTGGAAAAAGCTTCAGTAAAACACCTTACGCTGACCTAAAGCACACTTTGTTTTTCTTCTTCCGTGGACTTGCATACATGAAATCACTTGCTGTTTTGTGGTTGTGTTTTGAAGCCCCAGTTTTTACACTACACCTGTCACCGTCTTGGTTTTGTTTAGTTAGAAGTGTTCGAGAGTGTGTAGAGTGTCAATTTATCAGGTGATTCAGATAACTTCTAATTTAAGCCCGATAGCATGCAAATAAAATGCTAGAATTTCTACCATCAAAGGAGTATTTTTGCATGGTCTGTTAGAACAACCAGCGGGCATTACAACCTACAGCCTTTCTGTCAGTTAAAGCAGTCACTACTGTAAAATGTGTAAATGGATACAATGTAAATGGATGAAGTTATTAAACAAGTTCACCCTTATGAAAGGAGTAATAACCTATGGAACCTAAAAGCAGCAGGCTGGTTATTTATGCTGTAGAGATGGGAAAGTTAATCTCATGCATTGTAGGTACTTTGTCCATGTTGTTTTGTTTTTTTTAAGTGCACAAAGCCACTGTGCCTGAGGTTTTGGATTCTACATTTTGAAGTGTCAATGTTAGCATTTTAGCTGTTGTAGCGCATAGACGTTACTATATATGGATGAAAGGTTGCTAAGCTATCAGCTATCTCTAGCAGTCGTGGTTAGCAAGCTGTATTCATTAACTGTGCAGGGTGCAGTGAAGAGAGTCTGTGTGGATTGACTTTTGGTCATTTAAGGAACGGCAGTTTTTCACACTTATGCTTCGGCCCTTGGGGTCCTACTATTGATCAACATTTCTGACAAAAAATACTTTGCTGTATTTAGTGAGGATTGGCCCTGCTTTCATGTGACTGCATAGTTGTAGCACACATGTGTTATGCTAGCTATACCCAGTATTTTTTGCTGGATGTAGTTTTTGTTTATTTTAGAAGCGAGCTGTAGTACCCTTTGCATGTTTGTCTTGTTTGAACAGAGCATTTAGTTGGTAATCTATCCTTCTGTTTTTTTGTTGTTATTGTCCAATAACTTTTTAGTGCATGAGAACCAAAGAGGCACGGATGATTAAACAAAACAAAAAAAAAACCAAAACTTTATTTAAAAAAAAAAAAAAAAAAAAATGTAAGGGGGGGAAACCTAATGATTCCTAGTTGCTAGGGTTCAATACAAAAAACTGTCTTCATCTGTGCTCTTTTTAAACCTAGAAAATGGTGAGCGTATCAAATCTGCTGTAAGAAAAAGGGTTCACCATTGCAGACAAGCTTGCTGGATGCTTGAACTCAACATTGCTGCATGAACTCTTATTTAGCGATACCACTCACTCCCCTTCTCTCACCCAGTACAGCTGGATTTAATTAATCAAACCCAGATCATAAGCCACAGGCTTGACAGAGTCAGTTTGAGTAGTTTCAACCTTCTCAGCCTCTTGAGTAGGAGCTCAGTATTGCTAAGAAGATCAAGTTATTTTTATGTGTAACTGATATAAAAAATGTTCCAGAGACGCCACGCACAGAACAGCAATCCCTTTAACATGTTCACACTGTGCTGACGTTCTCAGAGAAGAAGTGATCCCAAACCACAGAAACCTCACGTCGCTGGTGCTCCCACCCAGCTGCTCTAATTCTGTTACATGCTTGAAAGTATGCTGCAATCATGTGTTAGTCTTTTTTTCCCCCATGTGTGACATTTTATGCTCAGAGGGTGAGGTACTTTTGCTGATAGCTAGTTCCCAAGTTAAATCTCTGGAAGCCAGATAACCTATCCAAACAAGCCCTCTTGGTAAATTAAAAAGATTTATTAAAAAAAAAAAAAGCTATAAAGCTAACATCCTTATAAACTTGTCCAGAATTCAATAAAGTGAAACTCTTTACATCTGCAAAAGTTGATTTTTCTTCTCAAGCTCTAAAGTGTTTTATTGGTGACTTTCTGCTCCTGTAATCAAAAATGGAGCTTGTGTAATTGTGCAGTTAAACTGTCAAATGAGTTGAATGATCCTGAGTATGACTTCTTAACAGTTTTATGAAGCCCAAAGCAATTTTGAATGCAGTGTGCTTCCCCCCCCCCCACTGAAGTCAGTATGCAAACATTGCAGCTAAGTAGTTTGTCGTTCTTTGTGGAAAACTTCCCCTTATGTCAGTCATTACATCTCCCTGAAGCATCCATGCTGAACATATGGTAGGTTTATGACAGGGAGCTTTTATGATGTCAGTGTAGTGAAATCTTTCTTGTTTGTGTCCCTCTTTAGGTGAAGGATCTGACAAAGTTTTTGGATCCAAGTGGGCTCGGTGTCATCAGCTTTGAAGATTTCCACCGTGGAATCTCTGCCATTAGCAATGGAGGTGAGTCATCGCGCATCTCCTTTTGTTTTCCTTGTAAACTTGTTCCTTAGTACCCTCTTTTTGTGGACCCACTACGTCTGCTTGTTTCAGACACTTGTACAAAAAATCTCTTGAGCTACCCCTTGCCCCAATTTCTTTACATTTTGTTTCCAAAGAGCCAGACTTGTCCATTTCAGTCCAGTCTGACCTTTATTTTGTGTGTATGTGTGAAGCCACTTAACAATAATCTATGAATTATTCAAGCATTAAAAAAAACCCCTGCTTCATACTAGAGATGGACCGATCCGATATTACGTATCGGTATCGGTCCGATACTGACCTAAATTACTGGATCGGATATCGGAGAAAAATAAAAAATGTAATCCGATCCATTAAATATCACGAAAGCACCTCGCAAAACTTGCAACACGCCGTAACTCACCTCAGAACGTTAGCACGTCGGAGCAGTATGCATCACGTGATAGAGGGCTGTGGCATGCGGGACCTGTCGGTGGTCTGGATAGCATGTGGAGCTTCGCTAGCAACCTGGCATTTCATCTCCGACAAAGTTATCCCCGAGAGAAGTAAAGCAAGTGTGTAAGTCCATCTCTGAATGTTTGTAAAGCATTCCTGCATTAAGCTTAACAAGCGACTGCCTCTCGCTCTCCGGCTGCTACTTCAATCGTGAAACTGCTTAATGATCAGCTGATCGGCTTTTCTGTCGCGAGTCCGTCTGTCTTGTTTGTTTTTGGCCCACTTTGCACCAGAAAGAGGAAACCAGCGGC
This sequence comes from Copadichromis virginalis, assembly GCF_057382275.1. Taxonomy (NCBI): domain Eukaryota; kingdom Metazoa; phylum Chordata; class Actinopteri; order Cichliformes; family Cichlidae; genus Copadichromis; species Copadichromis virginalis. Next base: position 13,760,527 of record NC_140625.1, read on the forward strand.
TGAACAACAGCAGCACGTTTAAGCTTGATAAGCTGTTGTTAGAATTTATTTAATATTACTTTCTACTCGAGGATCTTTTTCTATGTAGCTGACGTAACTGTGCAGGGGCGGATCTAGCAAAGTTTAGCCAGGGGGGCCGATAGGGCATGAACAGGGAAAAGGGGGCACAAAGACATACTTTTCTTTCTTACTCTCATTTAAAATGTCGAGCTTTTAATAAATAATTATCTGACACCCAAAGTTTTAATTTGATGTAAAATGAATAGAAGTCAATTACTGTATATAGTGACTATTAAGTCTAATATATATACCCTAGTAAGCTATAGTACTTTTTACTTTGGGATGGTACCATCTGTGCTGTCTGCAATTTTGTTGAAGAAAGATGCTGAATCTATTTAATATTTCTTGAAAAATAATTGATTTCTGTGCATTTTTTTTCACACTTCATCAAATTAAGGTTGATTACGTCGATTAAGCATCATGAGGTGGAGCGTGAGGGGTGGTTCCCTATTTTTTATTTATTTATTTTTGTTGTTGCTGGGAGTTGGAACCCTATTAGTTAGGTTGCTTAATATTTACGCTAAGTACTCTTTAAAATACCAGAATAGTGAGGATGGTGTAGGTTTAAGTTTATTAGATTGATCAGTATTGCTGAACTATGAAATATTTTTTTTTGTATACAGGTATAACAGAATAGCTTTAGTGTAGTTGTTGTTTTAAACTTGAGTATGAACTTGCAGACTTGCAAAATGCAGCAAGATATTTTAAAAAACAGTTTTGTTGATTAAAAAACACTATATCGGATTCATATCGGTATCGGCAGATATCCAAATTTATGATATCGGTATCGGTATCGGACATAAAAAAGTGGTATCGTGCCATCTCTACTTCATACCTGAGCACACATCATTAGAGATGGCATGTTGCATCCTGAGTTTCTCATTCAGATCAGACACAACTCCTAATCCTTTTTGTGGGTTTGTTATAACATCAAAATCAAATCTTATCCAAATATTGAATTAACGTTCACATTTGCTCAAAAGTGGACATTAGTTCAAAGAGAGAGTGCTGGGTGTGTGGTGATGTCATTGCAGCAGTGAAACTGATGCCTCAATCTGCCCGGACTATTGATTTGAAGAACTCATTCCCAAGGCTTTCTAGGTTGCATATATCCAGTTTCTCAAACCATTAATAAGTCATGCACTGGAAAGTGTTAGATGCACAGACACATGGGCTGACTGGTGAGGTTTCAGAGCGGGATTGGCAGAGGGAGAGATGAGGTTTGGGCAGAGCGTCCTGTTCATCTTAATTATTTACAGTCTTCTCTCTCTGCCCTGTCCTCTCAGTTTTCCCCACTATATTTTTCTTCCACTAGTCACTACTGTTGATGCAGAGTACAGTGATGAAAACACAAAGAAAGGACAGATACTGCCTATATTTGCTTCCAAGGATAAATATCTCAACGTAAACTCTGCTTTTGTGTACATTTTCTTACTAGATGCTCTTATTTCACTGCTCAAGCAGTCTCAAGTAACTGGTTTAATAGGCAGTTTTTGTGCTCCTGTCATTTGAGCAGAGTCGTTCTGGTTTGTTTTGGTGTTTTTGTTTGATTAGTGCACATACCATATTCAAGGAACAAGGATGATATTGTTGAAACTGGCCACTAGTATTGTCCTGTGTTTCCCTTACTGCCTCTCCATTACTTTAGGTGCGTCTAGCTCTGTGGTTAATGAATCAGTTTTTTCCTCCTAGGAGAAAGTTTCTCATTGGTGTGTGAAGATCTAACTTCCCAAGTTGCTCACACACTGCTAACAAAATCACAGTGTGCTTGTCACTTTTCAGCTAAACTATTCCTATTTAGAGCCACTGCATCCATGTCGTATTCATTACCCCAGCAGTGACCTCCTCTTGTTGTAAACGGAGGCCAAAATCTGCTCCCTCGGGTCCCAGCCTGGCGTATACGTTCATCATAAGCTTCACTCAACTTTCTTCTTTTGTTTCCATTTTTGGATCACTCCTCACGGAAAATTGTACCTTTTTAATAAAGGGAAGTCTGCAGGCTATGGAAATGCCTTGTATCCCATAGTGGCTGTGGCATGTCTGGAACAACAAAACATTGCCTAGAAATATTTGTGCTCTGAAATTTTTACATGATGCCAAGAGACTACAGGTGGGCAGCCTGCTTCTCAGGCCCATTCTTTGTGCACTCCTTTCGCTTCAATAGCCCACAATGTCTGAGTCTCCAAGAGCAAAGGGTTGCATAAAAACCCTTGGGTCTACTGCCAGGACACTGTTTGTGTTCTGTTCTCCCAGCAGGGCGCTATTCATTCCTCTGTTTACTAGATACGGAGCCGCAATGGCTGATGGGACTGTCGTTGGTCCGTCTCAGGTTGCACTGTTGGTGCTTTCAGTGGAGGGTTTTATTGACAAATATAAAGTGGATATGGTTGCTTGTTGCCCTTTTTACAGTTTTATTGTACCAGTCGCTTGACATTCTGTAGCCCCTCAAACGTCTGTAAAAGTTACATAATGTTTGCTGTCAAATCACTCTTAGATTGCTGACTGTAAATATACAAGTAGGGCAGCTCAGGTGTAGACTCTGAAATGTGCTGATTAAAATGCTTAAGTCTGTTTTTCTCCCCCCTCTAAAAGTCAACATTTAAAATGAATCTTTGTTAACGGTGACACCTTTACTCATTTGCAAATTGAGGCTAATAATTTAATTAAATGGAGGTTTGTTCTTTTTACCACTGTAGGGAGAAGCAGGTTTCATGGTTTATTTATAAAAAAAAAAAAAAATAGAGAAATGTTAATGTAAACCGAAGACTGACATTTTAATAGAACCAAAGTAAGGCACGAATAGATTAAATAAATGCAGTTTTGTTATTGTGCTGTGCATGTAAGGGGAAACAAAAGCTGACAGGCTCTTCAATTTTAATCCCAAATTGTGCACAACATTTACATAAACACCTGAATCCATTGGTGATAATTTACCTGCACACTTGCAGGTGTGTTTTTTTTTTTTTTTGTTTTTTTTGTTTGTTTTTTTTTTCCTTTTAATTGTATTTTCCTTCAGTTGTTTCATTCACCTGCAGAGACATAATCCTGCATCCTGGCTCTCTGCTTTCTCATGGACATTGTACTGTGCAGACCAGTCTCGTGTTTGTTGAGCCTTCTTTTCTGTTTGGCTTTGTTTGTTCTGTACACATTAAACCTGTCTTCCTCCTGTCACATCTGCAGGCCCGGAGCCACAGCTATACAGTGTAAACTACAGTCCAGGGGATGGAGCTGTCGGCTGTCAAGAGGAGTACGATGAGGTGAGGAGCCATACATGGAGGCTTAGTCGCTCTCAAGTTGTGCATGCGGTCCAGCTGTTGTGCTGTCAGTTCCTGGTGGTGCATGCAGCAGCACAGTGTGAAGCTTGCAGGCTGAACTCCCTGTGTACTCTCACTCTTCCCACTGTAATTCACCGAGTGGCTTGCAAAGCTATCATTACTGCTCTATGAATGCTCCACGGGTTGAACACCCTGGTTTGGCTGACACTAAATAGCATCTGGCAGGCGAGGCTTTTGAGTATTCTTTGACAAATATTGAATTAGCTGGAATGTGAGCTTGTTTTCATGTCTCTGGACTTTTTTTTCTTTTTTTTTCTTTACTGTTGTGGGCAGCATATCTAGAATTCCTGTCTTCTCTGGTGTATGAAACTTGTATATTTAACAATCATTTTTGCTGGCCTCTGCAGAATTGAAAGGTTTCTGCTATTATGTGTGCCTCGAGCTGTGCTGGAGGACGACTGTTGTTTTAGTGGCTTTACAATGCATGGTATCGGCGCCCTCTCTTGATGTTGTGTAGAAGTGCAGTCACGTATGTGAGAGACTGATTGAATAAATATTTAAGCATTCTTCACAAATACTAGGATATAAAAATAAATAAATAATAAAAACAGAATTGATCTTTGTGTACTTTTTATTTTGGCTAATCTAATTTGAGCACAATAACTGTTATAGAGCTTCACTTGATTGACAGCTGAGGCTTAAAATTACAGTCATGGCCTTGTTGCAAACTAAATTTAAATGCATTAAATGAATCCACTAGGTTGACAAGTTGCTCTGCACAGTAAGGGCTTTACATGTGAAAGCTTGGTTTTCACCTGAGTTGCTTAAGGTTTATTTTCAGATGAGGTCTTGCTTTTCATAGATGTGAGACTTCTCTATAGATGACAAGACATGCCAGCCAGTCAAAGGGAAGGAAGCGAGAGGGCTCTACATGTTTGCAAAGAGAGGGGGGAAAAAGATAAGAGATACTGCTGGTGGGAGCAGTGTTTTATTGTCTGGCCATCTGTGAGTCTAGATGGATTCACACTTGTTGGAAAGCTTTTAGTTGTAGTTAAGAAAGCAACTTGTTATATTCTTTAAGGAAATGAGTGCACATAAACTGGGTAGATGACATACTTGCATGGGAATCATACTTCTGCATCAGGTCTACACTGTGACTTAAGCCATAAGCAGAACCGCATTTTAATCCCACACCACAACCTTCTCTAAACCTGATGTGCACATCCTGAGAAATGCAACTACACGTCGGGTCGACGTATACCAGAACAACTTGAGTAAAAGGTTGCAGTGTAAGGATAAGAGGAGTTTCTGGTTGCTACATTAGTTATGACATAGATTTCCAACAGAAGTCTTATCAAGCTTCAAAGTACTTTTTTAACAGGGACAAAGCCTGTTATGAATTGTATTATTTCTCAGTGTTTTTGTCTTGTCATATCTGTTGATTCCTTGGATGTTTATGGGTGATTTCTTTTTATTATTTTCCAAAAATAGCCATTTGAATTACTTACTACCTAATTACTACCAATAGATGCGGCTATTTGAAAGTAACTGTAAATTATCATCACCGAGGTGAATATACCCTAGCTGTAGCAGTCCACGCAGTGTTAACTGTTTTTGTTTTATTCTCTTTAGACTTTGGTTCCTTGTTTTTATCCTTGATGCAATTATCTATAATATTTTTTCTACTTAAAATATCCCAGCCGCTTTGGCTGCAAGTTTTTGGAACCCATAAGCAGAGTCCGGGGGTTTATTCTGTGAATGTTTGAAGGCGACGCCACACCTGTGTCCGTGGCCTTCTTTTTTTCCTCGAGTTTCTGGCAGGAAAAAGTTCCCCTTGCTCTCGCTCTCTGTCAATGGCCGTGCTGTTCTGTCCCTGTTTGCTTTCAAAACAAGCAAGGTGAGGCTGTTCAGCTCGAGCCTGGCATGAGAGAGAAATGCAACACCCAGTCCACCACATTTTTCCTTTATTAAATAACTTCTGCCCTTGCTGATGTTCACATTTCCACCTCAGCTTTAATTGCTTTACAGGGACAATGACAGGTGTTGTTGAGCTGAAACTTTGTTAAACACTGCCCCCTCAGTGTTTGCACACAGACTGTTTAATTTAGGTGGTTGTAACGTGGAGACCTCGTTCGCTGTACAGTCTTAGACATGCAGAACGTGGCGTGATCATTTAAACGTTAACACTGTGGCACTAAGTGAAGTTCTGAGGGGCGAGCCGGGAATGATTAAATTGTTAATCTTAACTGTTAGCTGATTGTGTGGCATTTTCACTCAGAGCTGTTAGCAGCTGATTGAGCATTACAGCTGACTTCTGTTGCTCTTTGGACTTTGTCACTGTCTCCACCCCTCTGACCACCCAGTGTGCAACAGTATTATTATTTTTTTCCCTTCCCTGACGCTCTCTGCACTCTCTCTGAGAGTGAAGGTGAGGAAGGAATAGTAGGAGTTATAAGTGGGCTCTTATGGCAGGCCAGCTTTTCCGTGAGTGAGCCTGGGCAGGAAAAATGGTTTTTGGCATGGTGGATACCCCTCAGGGTCCCTCATCTTCTGATACTCCATGTAGACTGGTATGTTAAATTTTCCAACATGACTCACCTTTGCCTTATTATCGCTTCACAGCTCTGACACCTGATGAGTCTCTGGTTGCTGATGACTTCAGATGTCTATTTTCTGGCGTGTATCAGTTTTAAGCAGTTGGTATTTGTTGTTTGCAAAGCATTTTGTTTGAACATGTTGCTTAGAGGTGTTGATGCAGCAGGTTTTGCTTGGAACTGCCATCAGAAGCAGTCTCTGAAGTCTGTTTGTGCTGAGATTTATTTGCTCGCTGCTTTAATTGGCATCAGTACCTGCTGGCTAGACAGGAATATTCAAGATTAGCTCATCTTTGAAATGACTGCCTTGTTGACAGCTGTAGTTTGTGTGTGTGTGTGTCAAATAAACAACAACTGACAATCTTATTTATCTTCCCCAAAACAACCAAAGCACCATGGTGGTTAGTCTCATTCAAATTCATAATCATAAGAAATGTGTAGAGCACTGTGAGTACTTTGTATTGGGGCAGTGTTTGCTCGATGTTAATACTTACATTCGGCCAACTAAAATAATATTTGCGCATATTAAATTCCACCCATAAATATGCCCAGCTAGTACTCCAGTAAATTATTAAAATTGTGATGGATGTGGAAGTTTACCGCCTGAGTGCTTTCCTGTAATGCAACCTTATTCTGTTTTTGTGACTGCAGCAAAATGAGGTGACAGACAGTGCATACCTGGGCTCCGAGAGCACTTACAGTGAGTGCGAGACCTTCACTGATGAGGACACGGGGGCCCTTGTACCTCCTGAGATGCACGAGGATGTGGAGACGGACAGCGGCATCGAGGCCACGCTACACGACCCTGAAGATGGCAGCAACAGGTTGGTATATAAATTTCATGTCAGTGTTGGCTGCTATGCCTTTATTTCCTGGGGAAAAAAAAGAACTTGTGTGTTTGTTCAAGGCTGAGAAAATTGGATTGTAAACTTCAGTGTCTTGAGTCATACATCATCCCTTTATTCCACTTGTCATGAGATGCAGAAATCATGTTTGTAATGGCTCCTGGGTACAGAAATCTCCCCCAAAAATGTGTGTTAAATCTCTAGCTGAGGGTTAGCCCTGGAGCTGCCCTGCACTGCCCTTTTACACAGATCATGTGGTTTATGGGTCTTTCGTGTGTGACACTGGATCACTTGGGTTCTATGTGGGTCAGCAGACAGGCAGATTAAAGAGAGGCAATAGACTAACTTAATGCCTTCAGTTCCCCTGAGGTCATCCATGTGTTACTGTGTTGTCCTTAATGGAGACACCTGTATTTCATATCTAAGTATAGATGTCAGTGGTTGATTTACCTGCTATCACTTAAATTATGTGCTGGTAAATTTCAAAAATGGTTTCATCCATACAGGAGACAAAAGGTTAGTTAGTAACTCTCTGTAATAAAGACTTTTGTTGTTTTGGCCAAATTGTTGTTCTAAGCTTCAGTATTGCCTCAAAACTTCGCCGGCAGAACATCAGTAATGTTCTTTAGCTTTTTTCTTTCTTACTTTTATTTTTCTTAGTGAAATCATACATGCTATAGAGTATTTGGGGCGAAGGTTCATAATCAGTGAGAACATTCACTGTTAGTGTTTTTAGTATGACTGAACCGGAAAGCTTATTCAGAGATAACTTGGAATCTGCACAGTGTAAGCACAAGAAACCTTGAACACAGAAAGCCCTTCTACTATTCTTTACCTACGGTGGTCGGAGTGAAGGAGTCTTTTTACTGACCTGAAAAGAGGCTGAGATCTACTCATCTTCTTTGGTTATTTAGTAAAGCTGTTTCTAATAACAGCAGGTGAGTTGTTTTAAAAGTTCTCTTTGCTAAAATTGGTCATTGTGTGTTTTCAAAAATAGTTTTTTTTTTTTGTTTTGTTTTTTTTTTAAAATCCATTCATGGTGAATGTGGGTTTAATTGTTTTGCTCTGGACTTTTAATTGGTTTTACTGTTAAATTTGAGGTTGTGCTCTGTAAAGCGTTCAGTTATCTCAGCACCAGTGCAGCCCACTCACAGTTGACAAAATTAGTAAAGTCTGCATTCCAGATCTACAGACTAGCGGGAGGTGAGGGTTGGTGTTTGATTCTCACATTAATATTTTCGTCAGTAGTCCTCGTTTAATCGAATTAAAGACTGTAAGATCTTCTTTTTTTTTCTTTTTTTTTTTTTGTCGTCTCAAACAGTCGGACACTTCAAATGACGGCCCACATAAATAACAGTGCCGGTTGCTGTGGCAGATGAGATTCATGTCAGCATGCAAGCGTTCTTGTTGATACAGTTTTTAGGGTAAACACGAGAGAGGAAGTGCACAGCTATGTGGCTTCATCTGCTGACTGTGTGACCTGTCTGTCCGGCTTGGTGACGGATCGGAGTGGACTGCCTGACATGGATGTGTTTGGACTTCCCATTCCATGTGTGAACCTTGAATTCCAGGAAGTGTTGAGTTGGCTCTTTTTTTGTGTTGTTTCCCCCCATTTTTTTTTTTTTTTTTTTTTTTTTGCAAGGCTAATCTGATTCTGCCTCTCCATTTACTCAAGTCATCACCCACACCTCTAAGTCTGACTCAAAGTTACATTTTAAAGTGTTTATATTTACTCACCTGCTTACTAAAAACTGGAAATGCATTAATTGCCAAAAAAAAGGACCCTTCCGTAATACCAGTGATATCATCAATCCTGTGAAAGGAGATTAGGTCCTATTTAAAATGTTATTACTGTCCAACACTGTCTATATAAGTTTTTTTTTTAATACAGCTTCCTTGTCAAATACAATCTTTGGCTTACTGTGAGCATTACTGATGAAATGAAACTAAGTGGACGCTACGTCAGCTGAGGTTTTGCCATGTAGCATGGTTAGCTGAGCGAACCCTAGCTCGAGTCTGCATTCAAAAGAGATTTTAGGATAGGAGTATATGCACTGAAGTGGGGATTAAGAATCTAACAGGATTAGCCACCTCCTCCCTTCTCTGTCCTACCCCTGTGTCCCCCACACACATTTGGCCCTTGGACAGTCAGCAGGGCTGTCTGTTGGTCATTGCTTAGCTTCAAATCTGATTAAGCCACTCAGTCAGCCTTTACCAGTACACGGCCTTAAGTCTTTGCGGCAGCAGCATCCGTCATGTAGCGCTGGCAACTTGCAGCTCCGCAGGATTTGTTTTCTCCACACTGGAGAGTGGTGGTTTTTGTTTTTAGATTGAGGTAAACTGTGAAAATTCAGGATTCCACTCTGGTTGTCAGGGGTTTTAACTCCAGTTGCTCCGAGGCTTTCACGCCAGGGCAGCGGAGGGCGCTTAAAAATGCGTTCTCTCTCGTCACCGTCTCTCTGTGCGAGGGACCTCAATATGGGGCCAAGTAGCAAGAGCCTGAATAAAGGGTGAGTAACAATAACATTGGTTTTGTTCAATTTAATCCGTTCAGCTCGATGCGTTTTTGTTTTGGTGTTTTTTCGCTAAAACTGAATTATTACTTCTTAAGAGTGCTTAGGAGTGTTGGCTTTGAATTAGACAATAAGCAAAACAAATCATGTCACAATGCGCTGAAAAAGCAGAGATTTCTGCTGATTTAGGCATCCTCTTCCTGTAAGAGTGTGTTTGTGCACATTTAAGACCTCCAACATCCTGCTGGACTACAGGAAAGCTCTTCTCTGAACTTTTCCTGGTACATGAAAGTAAATCTTGTTTTGTAACTCAAATTTACTATAAAGTCCTTAAGACCAGCCCTCCACCTGAATTATGTTTTGCTGCACACAACAGCCAGAGCAGTCATGTGGGTGAAAGTCTCAGGTTTTTCAGTAAGCTTGACCCACATTAAACACCACAAAGACTCCAGTCACATGTCTCAGGTGTTGCCCTTGAGGTTTTGCATTAACAGAGTACAAGACATGTTGTTTCAGCCAAAAGCAGGCCTCGGGATTAATGTGAATTAACAGATTACCTTTGAAGACGAGCGATCGAACTTGTCCAGACTGTTGCTCTTCTCGGGGAAAGATTAATTGTGCTTGTTTTGATCTGGTTAGATCCAAGATTCTGAGCTTTAGAGATTAAGGTTTGTTAAGTTTATGGAAGTGTGGCTATTTATGCTCAGACAGATGTTACTTCTGTCTTAACCTGGCACTTTTTTTTTTTTTTTTCCTCTTTTCTTTTTTTAACTCGGACTTGACATTAACAGTGTTGTTGTTTACGCCTGTGGGCACGCTCAGCAACTCTTCCACTGTGTGTTTCAGGTTTTCCTTGAACTCAGAGCTCCATAACCACTCCCTGGTGACGGTCATTGGTGGAGAGGAGGAGCACTTTGAGGACTTTGGGGAAAGTAACACTTCAGAGTTGCTGCTGGAGAGCACCACAGAAGGGCCCGAGGGAGAGGGTGACTCCCATCTCACACAGACGCCTGAGCAAGTCAATGGCTCAGCATTGCGCTCCCCCAGGTATGAGCTTGTCTTCCCTACACAACTCAACTCAGGCTTCCCGAAATTTAAGTTATTTGTAGTGCAAGTTATTTCAAATTTTAACCCAAAGTCTGTAGATCTGAGAAGCCATTAATAAGTGTAACCTGCACAAAGGTTATTTCTAAACGACATGAATCTATGAGAATTTAGGCTGTGAAATCATGGCTTTATTTTTATCAGCCCTTCCTGATAAGAGGTGTGAGACTGTCACATTCTCAGATGTGCTGTCCAGGCCCTGATGCGTATCTTTACATTCTTCAGAGAAAATGTTTCTCTTTTAACAAAGACACTGAGGTCAAGCATTGATAAGACATATCTGGAGACATCCTTGCCACCACTGTCTGCCTTCTTTTCTTGCCAAGGGAAAGATAAGATGGCCTGAACACAAAGTTCATTCTGGTTTAACTCTGCTTGTTGTAACAAAACTGAAAATGTGGATTTATTTCTCTTTTGGATGCTTCTTGGTATCCTTGGACTAAATGTGTTTTCAGTCAGTGTGTCTTAAAGGTGGCATCTGTTAGTGCAGGTCAGACAAAGATGGATGTTTTTGTTGCACTGAGTTTAGACGTCTTTAAGAGGCTCCAGCTGTGTAAAGTGCCCATTTAAAAACAGAAACGGCACGAGACACAAACGTATTCACGCTCTGCACCTTTATGTTGAATAAAGCTCCTGTTTTAGCCTTTTCCCGCTCATTTGTTCCCTTCCCCCCTCTTTTTCTCATCAGAGACTCTAAGCCGGATAATGTGTAATATCCGCTTGGGTGATATTTCAGTGACTTGACTTGCCAGGAAGCTCTTAACAGCTAACTGCCTAGTTGTTGTAGCCTACTGACAATGCAGAAATAAGATGGGGTAACTGGATTGGCACTAATAATACCATTTCAGTTATCACTATTAAAGACGTCAAGTACAGCCTCACTCAGTTCCTGCTGTTTTAGTAAAGCCTTTGTTAACATTAGAGGAAGGCTACATCACTATAGATGTATTATAATTCTTAGATTTTTGTTAAGTATATAAGCTCTAAAGAAATATTATGTAATATTTTTAAACAGAAAGTGCATCTTTTCCCATACAAGTTGAGCAAAAATCTGTTTAGTGGATAGACTCGAATCTCATACACAGAAAATAACCGCATCCCACAAGCTTCACCCACTCGGTGTGAATGCGTCACCGTGTTTTGAGCAAATCATGCTCATTGTTGGCTCATGTATCACTGCTGCCTACACACACACACGCCCCCACATTTATCTACATATTACCGTACTGAGTACATGTGCACACTCTGTCGGGTTAGTCCTGTTCTGCACAAACACACATCGCTGTGGGCATCGTTTAACACGCTGTCAGGATAAAATTGCTCAGTATGATGCTGCATATGGCCATCTAGTGACTCTCAGTCTGTCGTGTAACGCAGCCTCTCTGCCTCCAGGAACCGAAACGGGTGCCAGTTTATTAGGTAATTCAGGTCTGACTCTCCCTGAATAAACAGCAGCTGGTAGACGTGATGTGCAGAGAGCAGCAAGGAAATAAAATTCAGGCAGGCAAATTAATGGAATGGGTCTAATCACTCAATAAAGATAAGCACAGTCTTTATCTAAGAGATGTTTTGTTTCCTTACACTATCCAGAGCACGAGTCACAGCCACACTGCCGTCTGTCTCACGTCTCCTCTCAGCACTGCAGCCTTCACTTGTCACTCTTTTCAAACTCTTCTGTGGATTTCTCTGATACCCCAGTGGTGTCCCTTCCCACCTGTGTTCACCCCCTTACTTGTCCAGCACTCACCACATCCTCCCTTTCCTTTTCTTCCTCCTTGTTTCCTCTTTCCAGTGCACCCACTTCTCCCCCTGGCTGCTTTCAGAGCTTCCTCAGGGAGGAGGCACTGGACTTTTTCTGTAGCCAGTGTCACAAACAAATAAGTCGTCTCGAGGACCTCTCCACTCGCCTCAGTTTCCTAGAGATGACTAGGTAACACGTCATTCACAACCTCCTCTGGGTATAAGCTGTGTGACTGTGTGTGCAGTGCCGATTAGATGCAGTGTCACGCATGTTGTCATGATGATTGCATGACATTGGCATGATGGATAGCAGCGTTAGCATGTAGTATATATTAATAGAATAACATTGCTGATTTTCTTTTTTCCCATCGTTGCCATCTTAACAAATGATTTGTGAGTCTTAAAGAATGCTCATTTGAAAATAAGCATCATAGTCTGATTTTCACGTTTCATTCATTTGAGACATTAGCAGTATGAAATAATCACAGCTGAGTGGTGTCTGAGTTTCTTTTCGTTCCTCACATCATTGACTTCATGCTTCATTTGACTTTGACTGAATCCTTCTGCTAGTCAAGTGAAGGATCCTGCTTTTATTCCGACTTACTCGGATCCATATTACAGACACCCAGTAATTCCCAAACTTGGTTTATTTACAAACTGTAAATTCACAAGTATGTAATTCATTTTTGCCAAGTGCTGAAATTGCTATTTTATTTTAAAGGTTTCTGTAATACTCACATGGGTGTGTGTTAATCTGTTTGATCCTACATCAGCACCTGTTGGGTACGATTGATACATGCTGGTTTGTTGGTGTTCAGAGTGCTGTGGTGTGTGAATCCCTTGTAGCTTTAGTTATTATTCATCAACATGTTTTGTTTTGCTAGTAGATCTGCTAGTAGACAGAGGGATGAGGGGTTGGATAGGGATACCAAGCTGCGGTGTCTCTTTCCTTTTCATCGTTTTCTCTTCCTGACCATTTTTCCTGTTGTTCTGTCTCCCCATCCAGCGCTGGCAAGCGGCTATCCAGCAAGAAAGTGGCGAGGTAAGCCAAACTTTAGCTCTGTATTCTGTAGATATCAGCTCCCTTTTCTAGTATTATTGTAATTAATGGTTGTTTTTGGAAGCAGTTGTTTATCAAATATGAGTGGATAAGATGGAGTGATGTTTTTGCTCTTTACATGCAGACACCTCCTCCAGAACAGCTCAATGACTCTGGACACCATGAGCGACTTGACGCGGGACATCCTGGAGCTGGCTGACAACGACATCACAGACAAGGTGACAGTTGTGGTTACGCCGAGTGAGCTGCAACAGTTTTCACCTGTTACAGTTGTTGTGAAAGAAAGGAGGAAAACATTTATTGGCAGCCAGATCGATCGGTATAATTGTTAATAAGTCAAAACAAGTGTTTTTTTTAATTTTTAATAACTGTGAAATGTGTATACTGTCCAGGTGCTGCTCCTTGAGCGCCGAGTGGCAGAGCTGGAGAAGGAGTCCGAGGCTTCAGGGGAGCAGCACGCACGCTTGCGCCAGGAGAACCTTCAGCTGGTGCATCGGGCCAATGCCTTTGAGGAGCAGCTTAAGGAGCAGGAGCTCCAAGCTGACGAGGAACTGCAGCAGGAAACCCGGCGTCACAAGGAGGCCCTCAGCAAGCTGGAGAGAGAGAGAGGGTTGGAGATCGAAAACATGCAGGCGAGGTGAGGAGACTGCGAGGGGGGGAAATGGGTGTTTTTACACCTTTGTGGCTCCACGAAATATCAAAATATAGATTTTTACTGTATTTAATTTACTGCTTGTAATTATAATTATAAATGCACTTTGATCCCTTGTGCCTGCAACAGATGGGTTTTTGCGTCGTTTATATTTAATGGTGTTTTATAACAGCCTTGCTCATTGTGAGAAGAGGTTGTTGTTTTTTTTTTTATTGGAGGACTCATGGCTCTGCACTGCCACCATATGGCAATAATCTTCCACTGATGCTATTTTTTTTTTTTTTTTTTTTTTTTTCTCTTCCCCTTGTGCAGTCAGATTGTTAAATATTAATCAACTGAGCTGTTGTGGAGTTTTTGGTTTTGGTGTGTACTTTTGACAGATCTGTGCTTGTTCCTCAGGCTTCAGCAGCTGGACGAGGAGAACAGTGAGCTGAGGTCCTGCGTTCCTTGTCTTCGAGCAAACATCGAGAGACTAGAGGAGGTGATGACATCATTGTCACGTTGCTTTGTCTTTTCTCTTTTGTGGTCCTATCATAATATCTCCCTTGCATTCACTTGTAGGGACTGTAGCTCCGAAATGACAACACAGGCACGGCTTCCTCAAGACGGGCGCTTTGCTTCTATTTATTGAACGCCGTGAAAACTATAAACATAAAACACAAAAGCTGTAGGCATTTCAGTCACTTAAAAGTAACACATGTGCTTTAACAAAAATTACCTTGTGGCCGCCTGTCACTTCAGAGGTCCTAGACGAATAACCTTATAGTCTTGTGCATTCTAAATTAAATAATTAGAACACCATACATTACAAATTTGCACAATATTACACTTACAACAAATACCTTGTACAGCTAGTACACAAACCAGACTTCTGCAGATGGCTCACTAAAATCCTTTGTGTGATTATCAAACACAGGCCTCACAGCCATCACACCCAAACCTCGTGATAATAGCGGTGCAACATAAAAATTGTTCTTTGTGCCAAGACGAAATCATCTCATACACCAGATAAAACACACCTTCACAATATGTTCCACAGAAATTTACAAGCAAAAACATTTTAACTGCTGGAACGAACCATTAACCTCTTTTATGCAGAAGCCATTTCTGTGACACTTGCAAGGAATCATTTTATAATTGTTTTTGTCTCTTCTTGCTAACACTTCCCCACGTCTTTATTTTTTATTTTATTTCCTTCTCCAGGAGAAGCGGAAGCTGCAAGATGAGGCTGAAGCCATGGCCGACAGGCTGATGGAGGAGACAGAGTCTCGCAGGAAGATGGCCGACAAGCTGAGCCATGAGCGCCACCAGAACCAGAAGGAGAAGGAGTCCACGCAGGAGGTCAGACATGTTTTGTTTCTTTTCTCCGTTTGAAATGCGTAGCACAAAAATATAAAAAACAGAATACAGCTAGATCCCATCATATTAAAATTTTACATCATCTCGTTTTTTGTCATTAACATGATTTTTCCTCACATCCTTGATCTGTTTGTGCCACAGCTGATTGAAGATCTGCGAAAACAGCTTGAGCACCTACAGCTGTACAAATTGGAGGCTGAGGCAAAGAGAGGACGTTCACCTGGAGCAGGGCTGCAGGAGTACCAGACCCGCACCCGTGAAGCCGAGCTGGAGCAGGAAATAAAACGACTCAAACAGGTACCAAAAGAATCCTCATTCTGCTGTTTTTGTTGTCTTTGCGGTTTTGAGATGGAGAGGGGAATAATTTAGCAGCTGCATGGATTCAGTGTCTGACTTAATCTCTGCAGGACAACCGTACTCTTAAGGAGCAGAATGACGAATTAAACGGCCAGATTATCAACCTGAGCATCCAAGGAGCAAAGAATTTGATGTCTGCATCCTTCTCTGACTCCCTGGCTGCAGAGATCAACTCTGTCTCTCGCACAGAGGTAGGTTGAGGAAAGAAGTCGTGAACCGCATTCGCTGTCGGCTTTTCCCTCACTTCTGCTTCTCTCTGTTTCCAGCTGATGGAGGCCATTCACAAGCAGGAGGAGATCAACTACAGGCTCCAGGACTATATTGACAAAATCATCGTGGCCATCATGGAGTCCAACCCCTCCATCCTCGAGGTCAAATAAACAGCCAGAGGGACTCTACGGACTGCAATTAAGAAAATTGGAGATATTTCTAATAGAGGATATAAAAATATTCTGGAAGGAGAAAATAAACAGTAACGCCCAACTCCCCCCATCAGAGAGGATTTAACAAACAGTTCATGGCTGTCGTTGACAAATAAGCTAGTTTATTTTTGGTTAAGTACCCATCGAGTCTGTGCTTTTTGTGAGCGTCTGTGTCGGCCTTCCTGATAACACTTGGGTTCTGATGACGTCCATGTTGGTGGCTAGAGGGACCCAAGATTCCCCGTTTGAGTGAATGAATGTGTAAATGTGTGTGAGAGGGAAATATCCTACAAAGTAGAAACCCCTTTTCCAAACGATGCTAGAGCTAAAACCTGATCAGTTGTACCTAAAGGCCTTAAGTAAAAGGTGATCAGTCTTCATTAGTTATGCTACACATGCCTCAGTTCAGTCAGCGAAGGCTTGCTGGGATGGTGGCAGCATGATGGCTCAGATCATCTGAGCCGCGCTGAATCGTGTTTTTAAACAAAAGCCGTATGAAGCGCCGCTCAGGAGCCGAGTAGAATCTGTCCTTAACATTTTAAAAGTTTGCAGTGCTTCGTAGCACCGCGCGCTTCTCTCCTTTAACAGAGCTCAGCCGTCTTTTCCAGGGAACTTCTGCTGGGTCGCAGACAAGGAATGCCTCGGGGGGGGGGGGGGGGGGGGGGGTGTTTTTGATGTGTTCAACATTCCCCTTTTTTGCTCTGGTTTTGGAAGAAGCTTGGCAACACTAGGAGTGGAAAACATTCTTGAAACCTTCAAGTGATCTGTGTGCTTTATATCATTTATTTTTACAATGAAACAGGGTCCTGCAGGTCTTCAGGTGGGCTGGAAACACTACGCTTCCCATCACTCACTGGCACAAACATTTAGATATCTCCCATTTATTGCACAAAGTATAGGCTGGGTATACTGACTTTAACTCTCCAGACACTTGAACTGAACTTGAAGGGAAGCTGGCGAGTGATGGTGGAAACTGTAGTTTGGCTTCAGTGAAGTCCAGCCCACCTGACCTCTGCGTTCTCTTGCTGAGTGAAAGCGACAGGGAAGCTTATCAGTTTTTGTTTTTCCTTCACGAGCGATTTGTTATCAGTGGAAATGTCGTTGTGACTGAAACGCTTACAAATGACAACTGAGAAGAATCCAGACTTTGTCTTTTGCACTACATTTTGATTTAAATATTGTTTTTGTTGATGGAATAGAAAAAAAAGTTTATTGTAAAGGGATGAAATCATAAATGAAGATTGTCAAGTGTGGGATTTGTTCCTGAAGGAATCCCACTCATGCTGTATTGGGGGAGGGTGTTACATTGCTCTAATATAATTACATCAAATTGAGTTTATTTAGGAAAAAAATCCTGCAGCCATGACTTCAGATTAGTTTGTCATTGAGAGCTCAGATGAGCTTTCTGCTGACTGTCAGCCAGACCTAATCTGCATATAACATTGAGGAGAAGTGGCAGACCTTGGTAGCAATAATGCTGGCCCATGAAGTGGACATTGATGGGTGGGTTGAAGGGACAGGATAAAGAAAAGCTGCTCTCCATTTCCTCTGCTTAAAACGTTTCTCCTTATTGCTGTAATTGAGGACGGCAAGAAGGAACAAGGACTGATTCTGTGCTCATCGGTACTCTGCAGCCATCTTCAAACACATGGACATTTTTTTCCCCCTCTGACCTGAAAGTGGATGTTTAAGTTGGATTTACATGCCAGGCATCTTGTTGGACTCGTATCATGAAGACTGGGGGGAGGGGGGTATTTTTGTCCAAACAGCATGGCGTTCCGCACACACACACGCTAAAATGAATTCCTGTTTTTCATACGTTCACCTCTGAAGTCTATCTCACCGCTCCTCTTCTTCACCTGCCACTCCATGAAAAATGGCCTTGGATGTAAATGACTTGTACATGTAAAGTTTTTTCTACACTCATTCTAGATTCTAGGTATTTTTATAGTCAGGAGAAAAAAAAAATAAGAGCGTTTCTTTTCGTCTTATGCTGAGAGACGGCTGCCTGTACTCTTCTCTAGCATGTAGCGTGTACAGTATCGTTTGGGTTTCTCTTTTCTCTCATTTTAAATCACATGCAGATATTTATTCGACTTACACTCTGATCTGTTCTGCTGAAAATATATTTGTACATTTTTGAATTCATGAGGGGAGGTGATTAATTCACAGTGAATGAATCTATGGGCGAATTTACCGAATTCTGAGAGTTTAAAGCAAAGTTATATAATGTTTGGGGCAGTCAGCAAACACAAAACAAAGCTTGAATGTGACCTGCTCAGTGCGGTGATCTGTTGAGGTCTGGGCTCTCTTCCATTGTGCTGATGCTGCTCTGACCTCTTGGGTGTTGTGATTTAGATACGGCTGAGTCTGCAGTTTTCTAATGTCGTCTTCCCAGATGGAGTCAGGTACTGCATGGAAACACAGATTTCTTAATGTATATTTTACTTGTTTGACTTGTTCTCACTGAAGAATCATACGCTGAAACATCGGACGGCAGAGCTGTAGGTTGAGACCTCGATGTGACACACAAAACCTCGTATCCAGGCTCTATGTTCAGCTTCCTGCCCTTTTTTTTTTTTTTTCTTTTTTTTCTGTGGTTCTGGGGGTTCTTTGGGGGGGGGTTTCCACGACAGATTCTTTATAATACTGAACCATTATTATGCTATAATGTAGAAACAGGACGACACCTGCGCACAGTGGGATACATGACACTCGATTGGTGTTTTGTCTTTCTGACAGACGGTTTGATGACTGGCGACAGTTTGATTAGTCGGTGAAGCCACAGAGCTGACAAAATCTTTTCTTTCAGCAGAGCTGAAGGTGATTGCACTTTAACCAGATCTCTCTTCATTTTACTCCTGCCTTTTAAAAATGACCAAAGACTTATTTAAACATTGACGGATCAAGTTATCCATTAGATTCACTTTTATTAACACTTCTCCTGTTCTAGTAAAAGATAAAAACACGCTTTCGGCTTGGAAAGGAAAGAAGAAGAAACTGGCCTGCTAGTCTAAACACTGTGCCTCTGTCTCAAACTCCTCTAAACTAACCTGATCATGAGCCCTGGGGAAAGCACTGACCACGTGACTGTCAGTTTGTTAAATTATAATGATGAAATCTAAACTGTAAATATGAATTGTCTTTTTTTTTTCTCCTTTTTTTTTGTGGATTTCTTTTGTTTTTGTTTCTTTCATCTCACGCTCACTTCCAGTGTCCAAAGAAAGTTTGCTCAAGGCACAAACGTCACTACTGGAGTAGTGCATGGCTTACCATTATGTGACATGGGAAGATTAAAAGAGAATATTGTAGAGGAAAAAAATAAACTGTAAAACTATTTTCGAAGATAAATGTATAAATTATAACAGTATTGGTTACAGCTGTATTTTATTTTTTTTTCTGAGATCCCCAAAATGATCTAATCCTAATTGTTCTTGGGGAGCTATAATTCAGTCATTGTAAACAGAGAAAATTTAAAGGTAAAGGTGAAAGTAAGATTAGAAAATAAAGGAATAAAATGATCTGTGTGGTATTGGCTCATTTTGTTCGCGGACTCGATGCCTTGTCTGATCAACAAACCACAGACGCCTCCAACCGGCCATTCAGCACCATCTGCTGGTTATGCTCAAAACAACACAAATCTCTCATGCTCAGTGTTTACAAACTGCCCAAACTCAGTGTGTCTGTTTTATTGTATTTTACACTGCTCAGAAATATTAGAGGAGTACTTGATCACCACAGTACAGCATAAATCAGTTAAACTCCATGTAGGTGGTATGAGGTGCCAATGTCCTGTGCTGACACCCCAACACCATTTCTGTCGGCATTTCCCAGAACACACCAAAATTGGAGCGGCTGTCTCCTTATTCCCCCGAGTAGCGACCAAGACACCAACAAAGAGACCTGTACAAACAAAATTGTCCAGTTCTAATGAGTTTGTATTTGACATGACCACCTTTACTCTTCTGCACAGCGAAAGGTCACTCTTAGCTTAATTTGTCGTTTCTTTAAGTAGTCTTCAGAAATGGTTCTCCAGGCTTCTTGAGACCATTTCTGAAGATGTGATGAACCGTAATGATCAACTGAAAGTCCAGATGCTTGGTTTAACTACAGATACAATTTAAAACTCGTTTGCTGACCACAAATCTTTTGCAGTTTTCAATACTTGTGTACTATTACTTATGTAGCATAAAGACTTTTACCTAAATAAAGTACGTGAAGATTCGTCAGTTTGCTACACTATTTATCTCTGATCAGATACTCCAGTTACCAGCTGCTGAAACGTCAGTAATGTTGAAATGTACTTTTATATCTTCGCCTTTTGATGTTGGCATTAAGGCACGAAGTCATTATTTTATTTCTTGTTATATTTACAATAAGTTATGCGTATACAAGTGTGTTGTTAATCGATATGAGGGAGGTTATCCACTGATTAGACAATCTGCAACGTTACCAAAATAGATTAAATAAATCGTAGGTTTCTTGAACGCCACATCGGACCGATTATACCCGGAACCAATTCTATCCTGCTCACCACGAGCGTATTTTGGTGCTGCACTCTCGGAATCGCAAACGGCTACGGCGGCATGATTCTCTCGCTGAATCCACAGCTGTCCGTGGGGACGGATAATTTCCCCTGAAAATAAAGTCCTCATTTTACTGTGAGTGTAAATCGTGCTCATGAAAGCTCGTGTCGTTATAAAAATGTGCGGCTGCACATCAGCTTGACAGGCTAACAGCTGAAGCTAACCCATTCAACATATGGGACTCTACTAGACTTCATACTTTGTAGCACAAGTTTTTATTTCTCTACTTTTCTTAGTAAGTTGGAGGCTAGACCTTGGTAGAAACACTGCTGCTTGTCGTTATAATACCGTTATAAAAAAATGGAGTCGCTAACTACAAATACTGACGTGCGACTAACGGTGACCCGGTGTTTCCGCACACTCAAGTCATCCACGGACAGCTCAGACATCATTACGGCTCTTCGGACACTCCACTCCTACTTGGATGAAGGACCGGACAGCACAGCCACCTCAGCTGAGCGTGCAGAGTTCAGGAGAGCTCACTACTCTTCCGCTCTGCAGCTGCTGGTCAGCAACATTCAGGCTGACTGGTTACACCAGCTGACAGCAGCCCAGCGCGCAGAGCTGTGGGACGGCCTCTTCCTCGCAGGACCTCCAGAGCAGGCGCTCCTGGTGCTGATGGATGCAATAGGAGAGCTGAGGTGGGTGGTGCTGGGTGTGACGTGCTTATCATCATCATCTTCTTTAATAACCTTAATGCCTGTGTCTCGCCCCTGCAGACCCACCTCAAATCTGGACCACGTGGTCAGCATCACTGAGAAGTTCCTTCAGCGTGGTCGCCTGGCTGAGCTGCTCTGGTCCTACTGTCTGGAGGCAGCGCCCTCTGACTCGCAGCAGCTCAGAGAGACGCTGCTGGGGCGTATTAGCGCGTTGCCAGACATTACCGCGAACAAGCTACAGCTAAACAACAGAGCTCTTTTCCGTCCTCAGCAGTACTACCCACTGCTGGCCACAGAAATGCTCACTGCCCTGGAGCACACCTGCCAGGCACTCAGAGGTGAAGGGCATCTGTAAAGCAATGATGACACATTATTAGGAATACTACAGTGTGTGCCAGGAGACATCGTAATCTCTCATTCTGTGTGTTTGTAATTTGTAGCTGGAACGGACTGTAATTTGACTTTTGTGGCTCAAACACTTGGAAAAGTGTGTATCCAGGGGCACGGCGGTGAGTTTAAGGATGTATTTGGTTATAGTTGTTTGTCTCTGTACTGCAGGAGTCCTTAAGCTTTTTCAGGTTGAAAGCCAGCCTTCAGAACCTGAAAAAAATTCATACTCACGCTAAATTAAATAAAGATCAGCGCATTAGAAAACTTATTTTTCCTAAAATAAAAATATCAGTTTATTTTTCACCTAGTTTTCCAGTGGCTCTGCTCCCCACACTTTGCAAACCTCTGCAGTGTGTCCTCCCATTGTGCCACAACCTCCTGCATGTCTTTTGCTGTCAGAACATCCTGTTATTACTTATACTCCCCAGCTACTTTATTAAATGCACTTTGCTACTACTAGCTTTGCTCTCTTTTGCCATCAGAACTTGTATAAATTCAGACCATTCTCATTTTTTTTTCTTCACTTTTGTCCTGCTGCAGGTTCGGTCTTGGCTGTGATGGCTCCTCGTCTGTCCGCGTGCACGCGCTCAGACATGGTGTGGCAGAGGGTTTGCTGGAAGCTGCTGGAAAACGTTCCCCAGCGATGGATGGAGAGCGTGCTCACTGGGCTGGTGCAGGCTGTTAGTGGGTGAGACTGTTGCAGATTCAGAGAATCTGGGAAAGTCTTTTTATTTTATCCAGCTGTCAGATCTGTGTTTAATGGCGCACGTTTGTTGTGTTTTTGTTTCTTCAGGCCGGACGCACTGGGCAGGATCATCGGAAACCTAGTGCTGACAAATAAAAAGGCTCAGTTTGTCATCACTCATAAACTTCTGTTACTGCAATATAAGTATGAGGTACTACAGTAACTTCCTCCCTGACAGTTATATGTGTTATGAATATCGTGCTTTAATCTGCGGCTCTTTTCCTAGACTCGTGTTCTGAGAATTATTCTTGGTTACCTCGCAGCAGACAGGGATCGCAGACCTCTTCTTATCCAGGTGGGTGGACGTGAAGTTAAGCAGCCTAATATTATAAACATATTAGAATATAAATAACCACTTCACACCCTCACTCAGCTGTGCTAATGTGTTAGTTAATGATTTTGGTGTTTTCAGGTTTTACGGTCTGTGTCCCAGGCCTGGGCTAACTCCAGCGCAGTGAAACACACGCCTCTGGAGCAGCAGTTATACGTCAGCAAAGCCCTCCTGCTGAGTGTGAGCCTGCTGAAAGACTCTGAGATACAGGAGCTGCGCTCAGGTATAACAAAGCCTTCTGCTTTGTGCCCCTGAGGATGAAATAAACCCTGACTGTTGGTCTGTTTTTGTTTGTTTTTTAATTAAGAAAGACCTCACGGAGCATAAGATCACTTCAAACTCCATTATTAACTATTCTGGAGCTTCTGCATGACCCTTACTAGATGATTTATTAGTTATATATTTTTACATCTTCATATTTGTGCACATTAAATAAAAATCAGTCAGAGTTTTCAGCAGTAAAATTACTACTGATACTAATCAGATACTACAAAACAGCTACTGAAGTAATAAAATACTTGATTAAACTGAAGTCAGTTACACTGACCGGTTGAATCCGTCTCTCTCAGAGTTACTTCAGTGTATGCTTGGCGGCATGCAGACCCACCTTGACAGCAACGTGGTGCGGATCAGGCATATGGGGATGGTGATTGGAGAGTACCTGAGCTCCCGCATGGATATCAATGGAACCAAGCTTAAATTTGAGGTACGGTTCATTTATAGCAGGAGCAAATATAACAAGCCACCACGAGGCAGCCTGTCATTGTTTGTACTGGACTGTGAGGCTCGTGTGTGAGGTGATGCTGTGTCGTGTTCTAGTACGACCAGGACGAAGAGACTCGTGAGCTGCTGTCTCTGTTGGCTCCCGGCGCCTGTGACGAACCAGAGGCTGAGCCCGTAAATAGGTAGGTCGTACTCCCTGTCACTTCTGCTTAAAGATGTAAAAAGATGAAACTGCCAATCAGCTGACTTGCAAAGTGATGAGAATATTATTTTTTAAGGATCCTGAAATGTTTTACCTAAAATTTTAAAAATGATCTGATTCATCTTAAATGTATGCAATATGTATTAAATACAAATACAAAAATATTGTGTCATCTGTCATCTCCAGAGCTGACGGTCCTCAAGAGACAGCTGAGTCAGCTCAGAATGCATCGCAAACTACATCAGGAGCTCAGGCATTAAAAACGGATCCAGACTCTGATCTCGATAGGTATGTCAAGCATTCAGTAAGAATGACATCCTTTAAAGATTTTTTATTTTTTTTTTTAAACCCAACTTTTACATGTTTAGAGCATATATAAAAGTGCACGATTAACCTTTTATCACTCCAGTGACGATGAGCTCACTCCGTACGATATGTCTGGAGATCAGGAGATCAGTAAGGCGTCCCCGCCTCGCTACCTACGAGACTGCCTGGAAAGTATGACTTCACCCATCTCATCCCTGTTTGCCTTATGTGATCACCTGTGTCGTATTCTCACTCCAGCATGTCCTCATGTTTCAAACTTATCTAGTTTTAATATCCTCTGAGGACCCAGTGCGCGTGGAGCTTGCTTTGAAAGCTGCTGAGAGTTTGGTGCGGAAGAACAGTTTTGCAGCCAGAGAGGTACGACGGGAATAAGAGAGGCTCTAAGATTTGAATATTTCCTCTGGAAGATAGGGGTAAAATGAATTGATGTTATAATGTAGGTGTTTTCATTCTTGTTTTCAGATCAGTGTCCAGATGTCCAAAGTCCTCCTTCATATGGACGACAAA
This sequence comes from Copadichromis virginalis, assembly GCF_057382275.1. Classification (NCBI taxonomy): domain Eukaryota; kingdom Metazoa; phylum Chordata; class Actinopteri; order Cichliformes; family Cichlidae; genus Copadichromis; species Copadichromis virginalis. The sequence continues at coordinate 13,784,978 of NC_140625.1, forward strand.
TACAACATTAACGGCTTCCTGTACCTCAGGCAGGCGACGATGGTGGCTCTCACTGTCACTGACTGTATTCCTGTATGTTTGCCTTCTCTTAACAAACTACACACAGCTCCACAAACTTTCACTCATAACCAAACTGTATTTCTGTGTCCTTTGGTAGGTGGCTCACTATTTAACCACAGAGTTTTACTCCTTGAACTACAGTCTGCGCCAGAGACTTGATATCTTGGAGGTAAAACGAGAGGTCATAGTGGTTATCTGCGTGATGGTCTTTGATCATTGCTACATATCATGTAATTATGGCCTCCATTATTTGATATCACAGGTTCTTGCCTTAGCAGCTCAGGAGCTCTCTAAACCAGTCACTGAAAAGAAAGCTGCATCCATAAGCTCTGCTACAACAGCTGAGTCGACTCCATACCTCGGTGACAACCCTGTTCACTGGCAACAGGTGGTAGAAAAGCGAATCCAAAGCAAGACAAAACGCCTCACTAAGGTACTTCCAGTCTCTCTTGTGATTTGGAATTTGAGTGCAAGCTCACTCTGAAAAGTAATTTTGTGTGTTTTTGCCACAGAAAGTCAACCAACCTGTTACTAAGGCAACACCAAACCGCTACGCCCCTGTTGCCGGGCACTTCTTTTTCCCTCTGCTTAAAAACTATGACAAGTAAGCATGATCCTTGTTTTCAAATCCATGAACTCAGCTGTAAGAGAACATTTGTTTAATACATGATACCTTCCTGCTAGGCCTCAGGTGACCTTTGACCTGTTGGGCAGTGACCACCTGGTACTGGGCAGGCTGATCCACACTTTGGGCCTCTTTATGCATCTAGCAGTCAATGCACCGGTACATGAATTTCTCCTTCTCTGGCCTATTATAGATGCTGTATTTGTTTTACAATGCCTCTGTTATTTTGCTTCAGATAGCCGCACAGATGGGCTGCGCTTTGCTGGACTTTGTGTGGGCAGTGCGGTACCATGCTGACCAGTATGTGTGATTCATTATCTCTGTTTGTCTCTGTAGTGTAACACAGAATAATATCTGTGGACCTTTGTTGTCATCTAACCTGAATTCTGTGTGTTAAAGGATGGTGAGACGAGGCGTCCTCTTCGCTGTTTGCTCTGTGTTTCTGAGCATGCCCAGTCAGAACCTGCTGGTGGACATCAGTGATCAGCTGTTTGAGACCAGGTCTTGGCTGGCAGGTATTAAAAAAAATGTGGTGTGACATTTTAATGACAGAAAAGAAAAAGCCCGATGCCACACCTGCACCTGATAACTGTCAGCAATCTGTCTTTACAAACACACAAAAAGATAGTGCACAGTCATTCACAGCTGGACTGGACATTTCTGGGAAGCTGATGAGGAACCAGGATGTCCTGTAATACAGGGGTGTCCGTGATTTGATTGGCTTTTCTTTTTTTCTTTTTTTTTTATCCCAATGGGAATAAAACTCAGAGCTGAGTGATACAGGTCAGAGGGGTCACAACTTCCGTTTTACAGGTTGCAAATTGTCAATACTACTACTAATAATAATAATGTTACTGTCCACAGATGTTGCTGAAGGAGACCCGGATGCAGATTGCAGGAGTCTGGCGGTGCAGAGCCTGGTGCTGCTGGATAAGAGCTTGAAGAAGCAGCTACAGGATCCACAAGCGCCGACTGTGGAGACGTGACACAACGTCAGCAATGCACAATGACATTCTGGGTGTGTGAATACCCACACATGAAGAGAAATGCGTCTTTAATGTAGATGTTCCTTTAGCTCAGGCATGAATCCTACTTACTGCAGGTGCTGCTTTTTTAAAAAAATATCCTGCAGCATAGTGCCAACCAGAAAACATCTTCTCACACATGCACTAATGGCACATACGCTGGTTTGTGTATTCAGTGTCCGATTTACAAACCAAATGAAATATTAGATGGAAGATGAAGTTTTCCTTAAATAAAAAAGTTTAAAATGTATTAAAATATTTTGTTATGAGGATATCCTTTCTCTGCTTCTTTCCTGTATGGGTACTCTCTGTACTTTGGTTGTTTGTTTGCAGAGGACATCCTGTGAACATTCACATGAATATCACTCTGACAAATAATGGAAATACTATTAGTACTTCCTGTTGTCATGGTCAGAGGAAAGTCCACCACTGCATTGTCTGATAAAATGAAACTACAACGTCTTTTTTATTAGTCTGTTTGAATTCATATGGTTAATTACATTAATTATTTTCATTGTTAAAAAGTTAAAATGTTTTATAATTCAGACAACTGTATTCCTTGTTCTATCTAAAGGTTACACTGACAGTTTTGTACATTAAAAAGATTCTAAATTTATTTTTATTGAGAGAAAGTGTAGGGTTTTGTTTTGTTTTTTTCAAATAATTAAATCTGATGACGATGGGAAATGATTGGGATTTCAGTGTTTTGCCATGTATAAATATACTAGTGCTAAACAAGGAAATAAAAATTAAATATGCCTAGGTTTTGACAAAAACTAACAATATGTAGTTTGGTCTTTAAGTTTTTGAATAGAGGCATTTGTTATTTTGTGGGTTTACCTGTGCACGCCACTACTCAGTAGATTCAATTCAAACTATATGACTGAAGTGCAGACTTTCAGCTTTAATTCAAATGAATATGACATTAGCTGGCTTTTATATAAGTAACCAGACAAACTAACGATTTAAGATATAAGGACTGTTTTTAATACTTGGATGAAAATCCTTTCCCCGATTCCATTGCCAAACAGCTGCTGCTTATTTGTGGGTTACTCTCTCAGTTTTGTCTTCAGCAACTAAAAAGCAGCTCTGTTAAGTTGAGATCAGAGCTTTGGGGGTGCTGAGCACCCAGAGAGCTGCCCATCCAGGCAAGGTAAACTGTACTCGTCACGATGAGACTTCTTCCCTGTCTCTGTCGGTCCCTGCATCCTTAAATGTCTCCAGATGTCCCGAGTTCCCTCTGACTGTCTCCTTGGTGCATTTAAACCCCTGTTCCTCCCTGTCCTCGTCGTCTGTTGTATTCATCTCCATTATCAGTCATAATTTTACCATCTTTGTGCAAGTCTGCAAATTTCTTTATTAAATCATAAGATTCTTAAATTCATCAAGTCTCTCTGTGCCTGGGTCCTCGTCACAAAACATGACATCACTGTTTTGTACATTTTAACAATTTAATCCCACATTTTTTGAAAAGATGTAAGAAAACCATCAAATGTGATAAAGGTTATTTAAATGCTGCTAAAGAAGAATGGATTGGAAATTAAAAAAAAACAAAACAACATATCCTAACCTTAATTACTGCGGGAGAATAATGAATGATGCTCATAGTGAGTAAAAAGTAAACTGAGTGCATTTTTTGGACAGAGATTCACTTTTAAAGTGTGTGTTTAATATAATACAGATACATAAAAAACACTCCAAACTGTACAAAATATTATTTAAAAAATTACAAAAATGGAGACACCTTGGCCTTTGGTACAATGTATGAAAAGATGTTTACTGCAGATACTACTATGGCTCTGCAGATTTGTTCTTTTCTTTTATCCTATGTCGCCTCACCTTGAGGTTGGTAAATCTGTCGATCACATTTTGGTGGTCAAGTCTCTCAAGCATCTCTTTCTCAACTGACATCACAGCCAGGTGCTGGAGTCTGCTTTGACCCATGGTCCTTCTCAGCCAGGTATGGAGCTGACTCAAGTCACTAAAAGACCTCTCACAGCTACAGCTGCTAACTGGGTTTGTTAGGGCAACCTGAATAACAGTTTTCAGTGTGGGGAAGATCTGATTATCCAGAAGATTGTACAATGTTAACATATCTGGAATGGCACCAGCCTCACTCTTGAGCTTCAAAAAGTTTTTGGCAACTGTGACTTCCTCTGACTGAAGTTCAACGTGGTAATGCAGTGCCAGGCCAGGGCTGACAACCCACTTTGTTTTGCAGATTCTGTACAGCAGAACACAACTTCCAGATTGTACGAGTAAAATTAGTTGTTTTTTTCTTTGCCAGTTTAACAGTTTGTGTTGTGCCTGTTAGTACTCCCTGTCTGTTTTCTTACCTGGTTCTTCCTGACCTTGTACTTTCTCCTCATGTTCTCCTCTTTCCTCTCTCCCTCTTTTGACTGACTATCATACACAAATAGATTGTATTCAATTAGATTAAAAAATACTATTAAGATCACTAATAAAAAAAGTCCTCTCTCAGTTTCCTTTTAACCAAAAGGCAAATAACCAAACCACATGTACATCTAATAAAGGACATAAATATTGAAACACTGATCCAACATTATCCTTTATTGATGGATCATTTGATTTCACACTTTTACCTGAATGTGGCTACTTTAAAAAAAAAAGAAGAAAGAAAACACTTCCTCATATCCATTATGAACCTGGCTGCCTCTCTGTACACACACACACACACACACACACACGCACGCACGCACGCACGCACGCACGCACGCACACACACACACACGCGCGCGCACACACACACACACACACACACGCACACACACACACACACACACACACACACCATATAGTGCTACATAGGGGGTATGCTGAAAATAGAGGGTGATAAACTGGGAAGGTGAAAACTAGTGAGTGAGTGACAATGAAAAGGCAGTTTTCATACCGCTGTAGCTATAATGGAGCAGACTAACAGCACTAATGTTTCTATTGTTGTCCTCTTCTATTTCATATTGTGCTGAGTGAGCGTGCCATCAGCCTGACCAATAAGAGCCAAGAGTTGCAGTGATAGGCAGGCTGAACCAGCAAATAGCCAGAAACAACTGGTCAGTGCAGCACCGCCTCAGGTACCACATACAGATTTTAACTGGCTTCTGACTTTGTGTGGTGTGGAGTATGCTAGATTTTATATAAATATGGATGAGATTAGCTGGGGATGAACAAAATCTCCTTCAGCAACTATTAAATAGCCAGAAGGGGCCAGACAGTCAATATATTAATTCAGCGTTCCTACAGAACAGACCGTAAAGCATTCCCAAAAAGTCAAAACAATTATTTTAGCAGCTGATTTCTGTACTTAAAAAAACCCCAAACAAACATTTATTATAGCTCTATTATGTAGGTAATGTAGGAGACGTGGACACAAATACACAGAGGGTTAACGAGGGAAGTGGGAGCACACGGGGAACACAGGCGACACTGATAATCATAACGAGACACGGCAGGAGTAACACAACACTGACGGGAGACTATCAAAGTAAAACAGGAAGCACACAGAGACGCAGACCAGATTGGAAGAGAACACAGACATAGCGGGCTGGGAAAACATGGAATAAAACACAAGGAGGAGAAACGAGGCATGGGGGCTGGCAGATACACAGAGGGGGCACACAGGGGGTAAAGTCACGAGGGGAAATCAAATAAGCAACATCTTAACAGAACAACCGAGGGACCCTAAAGCTGACATCAAACAACAACAATACAAGACACACAAAAAACCAGGTAGAAGTCCCAGGACCATGACATGCAGGTGGTTACATATGGTTAAAATGATTCAAATGCACTAAGTATGCATGTTTTTCATATCAATATAGTCCATAACTTGATTACTGTCTGTAGCCCACATGATTAAACACTTTAGTTACATAAAACATGTGAGGTTAGATTTTATCTACTGTATAGCCTGTATAGTAAATTAATATGTAGCCCAATAAGTATAAAATCCAGAAAGCTACACAACATGGGGCGGTTCATTTACAAACACAGTTCTAACTTGAGTTTCACACAGTTTTTATTAGAAAACAATCAAATTGTTAAATGCTTCAAGTACACAAAATGTCAGAAATCTGCACCGTCATGAACAGAAATTTAGACCTAATTTTTCGTGATTTGTTGATTAACCCTCCGAGGTCTAAATCCCACGTTGTGCACATCAACATCACAGATTTGTACAAATAAAATTTATAACAAAGACATGTTAAATATTAAGCACTGGAAACAGCTTGTTGTTTTGTTGCCATAGCGTTTTGTTTTGTCTCCATTTAAAAGATATCAAAATCTGAGCAAACAACTTGATGTCAAAAGAATCTCTGCACATTCCGCAGTCTTTGCTGCTAAAGTGACATCACAGCATTTAAGCATGTTTGAATGAAAACATCAGCATATGAACACAAAACGGAAGAGACACTGCAACCGAATGAAAGCAGACCACTATTTAGTGACATTTGGACGTTTCCCTGAGGATTAACTGCTGTGTAATCTACCAAGAACTAAAGTAAGCTCAAATTTCAGTTTATAAACTCAAGATCATTTACTTAAATATATAAAGCCTGATTTCCCTGCTTGCCAGGACAGTATTTATGTACTTTACATTGTGCAAGACTAGACTATATTTTCCATCATAGAGAGGATGATGTGGATCTATTATTCAGGAAAACAAATGAAGACTTAACTATTTGTCAGCTGATGTAATATTTGACAAATGATACATAAATTAGAAAATGTTCTTAATCATATCTTAGAGTGACAGAAGCTCTTTTTAACACGATTATTTCTCAGATTATTTTGTTCATTTAGGAAAATAGAGAAGACGTAAGTTTTGTTCTCAAACAAACTATTAGAATTTCTGAGAAACTGAGCCTACGTGCACATGTACACGGCTATTTTTGAAAGCGCAGCTTTGTCTCTGCATTTGGGCCTTTCGTCCACACCTAAACAGCAGATTGAGTCACTGAAAGGTGAGATTTTTAAAAAGCACGTTTTTGTGTTCAGGTGTGGACGAGGAAAACGGACATTTACTCAGGCAATGTCAAAAGTGTGCGCCGCTGTTGAAGTCACGCTGTGGCCACGTTATTGTTTACGTGAGATCAATTTCTACAATGGCAGATGTAGACAACATACTGTGTCTGTTAATCTTAGTATCTGCAGTTTTTACACGCTTACATCAGACGTGGATTCTACATTCAACACAGATGCTCTCCCAACCCAAATCCTGACGTCGGTTTGGAAGAAATGTAATTTAAAAAAATGACATTTATGTATGCTGTATGCATTTAGTCCATTCCAAAGTTGTGAGTCTGTCTTTAGTTATTAACATTTGAAACGATGAAGGCACGTGAAAGTAACACAAAATTAGCTGCTTTTCCAGAAAAAGACAAAAACTTCTCAGAAGTACGTAAGGTTTTATGAAGTTTTCCCACCCAGGCTTCTAGACTTCTGATTGGCCAACATTTCTACACGGTTAAGATTTGGCGTGTTCTTGACAGCGTTTCACTTTGTTTTTAGTGTTTAGATGTGGAAGGAGATATTTTTTCAAAACTGCACATGTGGACTGGATTTTTTTTTTTTTTAAACGAAAAAGGAAAATTGTCCGTTTTCAAACATAGCCGTGTACGTTTGGACGCAGCCTAAAGTCATCACAAAAAAAGCAAATTCTCTGAACATTCTGGGTTGAGGTTTAGTGATCATTGTTGTTTTGTGTTCCTTGTAGTCAAAATGAGTGCAAGTGGAGACGGACCACAAAATAACCAAAACGGTAAGCACATGTACTCAGTCTTGAAATTGATGAAAAACAGATTTTCAGCAGATAGTTATGGATGTTAATTAAAAGATTTAATGATCTTGCAGGCCAACAGGTTAACCCACGAATGTTGGCAAATGGAGATCAGGAACCTGCTAATGGCTTCCTGAACGATCTGTATCTCGCTCTCTGTGATTGTTGTTGCTTTCTACATGAGCTAATAGCTTCAGTACTGGCACAATATGACAATTACCTTTACGGGGACGAAGACGATGACGACGACGACGACGACGACGATGACGACGACGACGACGACGATGACGACGACAACGACGATGACGGCGACGACGATGACGGCGACAACGATGACGACGACGACGATGACGGCGGCGACGGCGACGGCAACGATGACGATGACGACGACGACGACGACGACAACGATGTTCAAAATATTCATGTGAGGGACAATAATGCCAATGGTGACAACGATGAACAGCACGGGGATCACAATGATGTGGTTGTGATCATTTTCAATGTTGGTGGCATTGAAAATGAGGAGGCATTTGAAGGCCGCATGGATGGTCGCCAGTACATCCCAGAAGAGGACCCTCAGCCAGGTGTTTCCAGGAAGAGGTCTAGAGAGAGGGATGAAGAAGATTTAGGAGCAAACAAAAGAATGAGATGGAGCGATGATGACTCTGAAGTATTTGAAGATGCGCACGAAGAGCTTGAACACGAAACTGGAGGCTCGAGGAAGCGTTCCCGAGAGGATTTTGAGCAAGAAGAGCAATACTTGCCTGTGTGCAAACTTCAGAGGTGTTCAATTGAGTCGACCAGCAGCAATGAAGACTAAGACTACTTCGACGGGTTTTTTCAGTATCCTTTCAGTAATCTGATGGCCTACTCAGGTGATCCTGAATCCTCTATGCTGCAATAAGCTGGGCATACACTGTGCTGCGATTTTTCAGTCGCGTTATTCGGCTCCTGATCAAACTGTAGGATTGACTCGCAGGGGTGAGAAGTTTGATCAAGGCCAAACTCGGGACGATCCCCAAAACGATCGCACGACTGAAAAATCGGCTCAAAATGGGCCAAAAATCGCACAGTGTATGCCCAGCATTAGGCTGCCGGGGGATTCCCATGATGCACTGGGTGTTTCTTCTTCACCCACTATGTTTAATAGACCTCTGCACTGAATGGTACTTGTTATTAACCTCTGTCTCTGTTCCATGTCTTTATACTATTTTCCTTGCCCCTCCCCAACCGGTCGCAGCAGATGGCCGCCCCTCCCTGAGCCTGGTTCTGCTGGAGGTTTCTTCCTGTTAAAAGGGAGTTTTTCCTTCCCACTGTCGCCAAAGTGCTTGCTCATAGGGGGTCATATGATTGTTGGGGTTTTCTTTGTAAGTATATCTTACAATATAAAGCGCCTTCAGGTGACTGTTGCTGTCATTTGGCGCTCTTTAAATAAAATTGAATTGAAAATTAAATAGATGTCACTGTGATGATTTCTTCCCTGCGTAGAAAGCTTAGACCCAAATGCAGATTCAATGCACATGGTTAAACTATTTATAAGACTTTGTTTAAAGAGAGGGAATGGAGAACGTGGCTCGAGCTAGGAGTGTCAGCAGACAGCAGGAACCAGAGGAAAAGCTATCGAGAGACTGAACACCTGGCTCCTGATGGGAACAATCCAACGGGAATTCTGCAACAGAGGGAGAAGAAGTTGCTGGACGGGTAAGGGAGTTTGAGGGTAGGATGAGTATGTTGGCAGAGGAGACCTAAACACAGGGAAAACAAGGTTAAACACAGGGAAGGAGCACGCCAGAACTGGAGCAGAGGGGAAGCCTAGTTACCACTGGAGATGGCAGAACAAACTGGCGAGGAGTAGCAGGCAGCGCTGGTTTAAGAAGCCCTCCTGCTGATTGTTTGCAGATGAGGCCCAGGTGAGATGCTGGAAACTCCACCTCTGAAGTGTGGACACAGTATCCCCATTCCAAGTGGAAAAGCCCCTCAGACACTTCCATGGTGCATGACAAGAAGGATGAGAAAGCATTCATGGTCCATCCATCCCTCCGTCAGCGTAATGCCTAAAAGTTTATTCAGATGTAAATGTATTACATTTTTAAATAAAGATCATCAGTGTTTTTAATGACGCTGCAGTTCATTCATGTGTCTCTATTGGACAGTGTTGTAGAAGTTACAGAAGACAGGAATCAGTTCCAGCTTGGCCTGACATTTGATCACTAGTGATGTGTGATACCACTGATTTCCTTTCCGATCCCATACCAAGTAAAATTCAGGGTGGTATCGACGATACTGCTCCGATACTTTGTACAAAAACTTTACTCTTTTATTGTATCTCAAATTATAGCGTCATAATCATTACAGGACATCAGATTACTTGTTCTTATCACTTAATAATGCAGAATTCATCATATAGAAATCAAAAACCTGAAGTTGTGCACTATGTGAACACCTTGCCTGCCTGCAGCACTAAAGGACTCCCTGAGAGACGTCTGTCTCACCCTAGCAGCACCCGTCCTTCTCCTCCTCTTCAGTTTGCCTCAACATAAGCTCGTCATATTCTGTGATATGATTTACTTTGAGGTGTTTGACAAGGTTAGTGGTGTTGCCACAACACCTCACTTTCTTGCCACATGTATCGCAAACCACGTCTGGGCTGTTTGTGGATGTAAAATACGTGCGCACATGACTCCAGTTACGCTCAGCCATTGTTGTGAGTGCGCACGCCACAGGCTGCCACACATTTATACAGCCGTATTTCACACATGACTATAAAAGGCGGAAGAGGGAGTAGTTCTTTCCAATGTAGACAATCTGAATGATAGTTTCTTTCCACTGTGTTCCTGTTAATGAAAAACTACAATTTACCCCAAAATGATTCAAATATCGATATTTTAATGTGGAAACCTTCTGTTTCCACATCTGGACTTTCTGTTGCTGCCCACGCGGGTGAAACTTTCTTTGAAGTGGCTCATTGAAGTTGTAATTGATAATCAATTCCCACACAATGAGAGAATCCAATCAATTTGTTTATCAGGGGAAAGGTGTGATTTCTTAGGACACTGGAGCCTAACATTAACTGGTTTAAAATTAGCTTATTTCCATAAGAAGAAAAACATACTGAGAAAGAGATCACCAAAATATACATGTACAAATGTGAAATAGTCATATGTAGTGTGAAAGAGCTATTTGACATCTTTAAATTCAAAGTAATGTATAAATCCACTTACATAAAACATGAAAAGGCGGCGCAGCGATGCCCATCTCAGCCAGTGTATGATGGTGGGGCAAGATGGCAGCTTCCACAACATGACGCCAGCTCCTATGTATTTTTAGTAGATAAATGATACGTTTATGTATCAATTTGTTGGAAGATGTAATTACACCTTAATTATGTAATTAGAAGCAAAAATGATTTTTTTTAATCAAATCACCTCAAAAAATTACTGTACTTACTTTCTAAATCATTCTTTACCTCTGAAAGGGGTGGCTGTGGCTCAGGAGGTGGAGCAGGTCATCTACTAATCAGATGGTTTTTGGATCGATCCCTGGCTGCTCCAGACTGCATGCTAACTGTCCTTGGGCAAGACATTAACCCCAAGTCACTCTCTGATGCATTCATCAGAGTATGAATGTGTGTGAATGTTAGGTAGAAAGCACAGAAAAAGGGCTTCTATGAACAGGTGTGAATGAGGCAACCTGTATAGAGCGCTTTGAATGTTCAGGTAGAGTAGAAAAGCACTGTAAAAATTTCTCTGTGTTGATTTCTTTTGGACCTCAAACATTACTCACCTTGTTGCAGGTTTCTTTATTAATGCTGAAAACCCAGAATGGAAACTGACCTTACTGCTTCCTTCCTTTCCAAACTATTGCGGCTCCTCCAACCAACGGCCGCGGCAGGCTAAACATGAGGACACAGATGACGTGCAACAGTAAACACATGAGATACACCTCTGTACTATTTGCTACTTTTATTCCACATACAACTGTCCACTGTACAAATCGGCACACGGCCTCAAACCATTAAACAAATGCACAGACTGCACAAATAACTGCACCATTTACTATGCCAAATTTCAACATTGGCCTATTGCATAACTTAGTGCAGAAGTATACATAAACCAAAAGATGCATCAAAATGATTCAAGCTGCGCTCAAGCTGCAGTCAACAGAAGGTTTCGCCTCATGCTCACCCTACCTTTCTGCTCATTAACATCAGGTGCCGTGAACAGGTGAGTGCAACCACATTTATCACACCCATTAAATCCTTTTATCTCATTGTGTTTGAATAATTGTAATTCCTTCTACTGGGATCTCAGCCAGAAGTCCATCTTTCACCTCCAGCTCATTTAAATCTCAGCTGCCAGACTTATAACAAATTCAAAGAAATAAATCATCATTCTCCTCCTCACAACCTTTTGGGTATACGATACATGGGTACAAGCCTTGTTACAGATTTGGTCACTTTTTATGAACCAAGTCACTGCCTGCATTCTGCACATCAGACACTCTTAGCTGTCTGTGCAGCCTGGCTCAATGCAAAAAGAAAACAAACCGTTTCGTGTTTTAACTCTTTGAACTTTTCTTTTGTGTTTTTAACTAAGATTTTATTGTGTTCTTTAACACACTTTGTAACTGTTTTGAAAGTGCTAGGCAAATTAACTGTTAACTATTACTGTTATTATTGTTATTGACAGTCTGGAGCTTTGGCAGTATGGAAGGTGGATGCGAGAGGGAGACTTCATGGAAACCACCTTGTAAAACATGAATACAAGAAACCTTTAACTTGCTGCATCTTCAGACCGTCCACACCTGGAGAGTAAGCAGCCTTCGAAGTCCCATATCAAGTGGAAGAGTATGACATTTTTTTAATCAAATACTATTTTTTGTATTTTATTATAGTGATGTGGCAATGCTAGCTCGAGCATCTGTGAGAGGAGATGAGCGTGCGCTGGACAAGTTTAGCTGGAAGGGGGCACCTCTGAAGATGGGGCCACAGGAGGGACTTGGATTCTTTATCTGCACTGCAGATGGTAGGAGTTTGTGATTCCTGTTGGAGTTTGGAAAATTAAATCATTTGTTATTTTCAATGCATTTGACCATACTTTCTTTAAGACACAATTTGTTTTTTCATTGCCTTGTATAATTTTGTCTGAGGCCAGCAGTCTTCTGCAGTCACAGCCCTCAATGTATAAAGGCTGTTTATTTTATTTGTTTGTTCTGTAAATTGCATTGATGATACTTTGCTTTATTTTTGAACAGTTACGAAGAACAGTATGAGAAAAGTATTCATGGTTTTAGAAAGTCTGATTAATCCAGCAGACTTGTTGAAAATTATATCAAAAGTGTATTTTGCCTCTGTGAAGCAGTAATCCTGTGGGAGTCTCCAGAAAGGGGAAAATACAACAAGCTATAATGCTATTGATCCAGAATCCAGTCTGATCTTTAATAAATATGAACACTTTGTGGTTTGAGCTGTCAGATATTCCACTTATTTCATCTTTAATCCCATGTCTTATGCATATAGGTAAAGTCCATAGTGTGGATGAGTATTGTAAGACGAGTGTCCTTCTCAGTGTGGAGGGCTCCATCAAGAAACTTCTCTACATGCTACGTGCTACATAACTATGTTTTGTCTCTTGATGAGACTCTGGGATATGAGAGGGGAGAGATGATCAACTGTGTTTCATACTGTGCAGGCAAAGGCAAAAGTTTGCACAGAATTGTAAATGAAAAGAAGCTTTTTCTTTCCCATCACCATATTCCTGAATGTTTGCAAATGCATAGGTTTAAAAAAAAAAACTCGTTGCTTTTTTAAAAATTCTGCAACACTCAGAAATCCTAGCAGCTGGCACCACCAATGGACGCATAGCAATGTGGAGGATGGTGGTGCAGTCGGGTAGCAGTAGAGGTGACACTAAGCCCCAGTGGAAACTGCAGACACCAACAGAAATTGGAGGAAATGTCACTCAGCTACAGGTAATGTCTTGACCAGCATTAGTACATTACTTTCGTTTGGTTTAATTACACTTTTATTTTAACTGGAGATTGACAGTAACAACACTGTTTTTCTTTGAGCCAAAATTTCATTGAAGGAAATTTCAATGCAGCTTTGATGCTGGATGGAGACAGCAACGCATTTTAAAACCCTGACTTGGACTGTGGGAATCAAGTCTTTACAATACGCACACACACACACACACACACACACACACACACACACACACACACACACACACACACACACACACACACACACACACACACCAGCCTGACCAATAAGAGCCAAGAGTTGCAGTGATAGGCAGGCTGAACCAGCAAATAGCCAGAAACAACTGGTCAGTGCAGCACCGCCTCAGGTACCACATACAGATTTTAACTGGCTTCTGACTTTGTGTGGTGTGGAGTATGCTAGATTTTATATAAATATGGATGAGATTAGCTGGGGATGAACAAAATCTCCTTCAGCAACTATTAAATAGCCAGAAGGGGCCAGACAGTCAATATATTAATTCAGCGTTCCTACAGAACAGACCGTAAAGCATTCCCAAAAAGTCAAAACAATTATTTTAGCAGCTGATTTCTGTACTTAAAAAAACCCCAAACAAACATTTATTATAGCTCTATTATGTAGGTAATGTAGGAGACGTGGACACAAATACACAGAGGGTTAACGAGGGAAGTGGGAGCACACGGGGAACACAGGCGACACTGATAATCATAACGAGACACGGCAGGAGTAACACAACACTGACGGGAGACTATCAAAGTAAAACAGGAAGCACACAGAGACGCAGACCAGATTGGAAGAGAACACAGACATAGCGGGCTGGGAAAACATGGAATAAAACACAAGGAGGAGAAACGAGGCATGGGGGCTGGCAGATACACAGAGGGGGCACACAGGGGGTAAAGTCACGAGGGGAAATCAAATAAGCAACATCTTAACAGAACAACCGAGGGACCCTAAAGCTGACATCAAACAACAACAATACAAGACACACAAAAAACCAGGTAGAAGTCCCAGGACCATGACATGCAGGTGGTTACATATGGTTAAAATGATTCAAATGCACTAAGTATGCATGTTTTTCATATCAATATAGTCCATAACTTGATTACTGTCTGTAGCCCACATGATTAAACACTTTAGTTACATAAAACATGTGAGGTTAGATTTTATCTACTGTATAGCCTGTATAGTAAATTGATATGTAGCCCAATAAGTATAAAATCCAGAAAGCTACACAACATGGGGCGGTTCATTTACAAACACAGTTCTAACTTGAGTTTCACACAGTTTTTATTAGAAAACAATCAAATTGTTAAATGCTTCAAGTACACAAAATGTCAGAAATCTGCACCGTCATGAACAGAAATTTAGACCTAATTTTTCGTGATTTGTTGATTAACCCTCCGAGGTCTAAATCCCACGTTGTGCACATCAACATCACAGATTTGTACAAATAAAATTTATAACAAAGACATGTTAAATATTAAGCACTGGAAACAGCTTGTTGTTTTGTTGCCATAGCGTTTTGTTTTGTCTCCATTTAAAAGATATCAAAATCTGAGCAAACAACTTGATGTCAAAAGAATCTCTGCACATTCCGCAGTCTTTGCTGCTAAAGTGACATCACAGCATTTAAGCATGTTTGAATGAAAACATCAGCATATGAACACAAAACGGAAGAGACACTGCAACCGAATGAAAGCAGACCACTATTTAGTGACATTTGGACGTTTCCCTGAGGATTAACTGCTGTGTAATCTACCAAGAACTAAAGTAAGCTCAAATTTCAGTTTATAAACTCAAGATCATTTACTTAAATATATAAAGCCTGATTTCCCTGCTTGCCAGGACAGTATTTATGTACTTTACATTGTGCAAGACTAGACTATATTTTCCATCATAGAGAGGATGATGTGGATCTATTATTCAGGAAAACAAATGAAGACTTAACTATTTGTCAGCTGATGTAATATTTGACAAATGATACATAAATTAGAAAATGTTCTTAATCATATCTTAGAGTGACAGAAGCTCTTTTTAACACGATTATTTCTCAGATTATTTTGTTCATTTAGGAAAATAGAGAAGACGTAAGTTTTGTTCTCAAACAAACTATTAGAATTTCTGAGAAACTGAGCCTACGTGCACATGTACACGGCTATTTTTGAAAGCGCAGCTTTGTCTCTGCATTTGGGCCTTTCGTCCACACCTAAACAGCAGATTGAGTCACTGAAAGGTGAGATTTTTAAAAAGGACGTTTTTGTGTTTAGGTGTGGACGAGGAAAACGGACATTTACTCAGGCAATGTCAAAAGTGTGCGCCGCTGTTGAAGTCATGCTGTGGCCACGTTATTGTTTACATGAGATCAATTTCTACAATGGCAGATGTAGACAACATACTGTGTCTGTTAATCTTAGTATCTGCAGTTTTTACACGCTTACATCAGACGTGGATTCTACATTCAACACAGACGCTCTCCCAACCCAAATCCTGACGTCGGTTTGGAAGAAATGTAATTTTAAAAAATGACATTTATGTATGCTGTATGCATTTAGTCCATTCCAAAGTTGTGAGTCTGTCTTTAGTTATTAACATTTGAAACGATGAAGGCACGTGAAAGTAACACAAAATTAGCTGCTTTTCCAGAAAAAGACAAAAACTTCTCAGAAGTACGTAAGGTTTTATGAGGTTTTCCCACCCAGGCTTCTAGACTTCTGATTGGCCAACATTTCTACACGGTTAAGATTTGGCGTGTTCTTGACAGCGTTTCACTTTGTTTTTAGTGTTTAGATGTGGAAGGAGATATTTTTTCAAAACTGCACATGTGGACTGGATTTTTTTTTTTTTTAAACGAAAAAGGAAAATTGTCCGTTTTCAAACATAGCCGTGTACGTTTGGACGCAGCCTAAAGTCATCACAAAAAAAGCAAATTCTCTGAACATTCTGGGTTGAGGTTTAGTGATCATTGTTGTTTTGTGTTCCTTGTAGTCAAAATGAGTGCAAGTGGAGACGGACCACAAAATAACCAAAACGGTAAGCACATGTACTCAGTCTTGAAATTGATGAAAAACAGATTTTCAGCAGATAGTTATGGATGTTAATTAAAAGATTTAATGATCTTGCAGGCCAACAGGTTAACCCACGAATGTTGGCAAATGGAGATCAGGAACCTGCTAATGGCTTCCTGAACGATCTGTATCTCGCTCTCTGTGATTGTTGTTGCTTTCTACATGAGCTAATAGCTTCAGTACTGGCACAATATGACAATTACCTTTATGGGGACGAAGACGATGACGACGACGACGACGACGATGACGACGACGACGACGACGATGACGACGACAACGACGATGACGGCGACGACGATGACGGCGACAACGATGACGACGACGACGATGACGGCGGCGACGGCGACGACGACGACGACGACAACGATGTTCAAAATATTCATGTGAGGGACAATAATGCCAATGGTGACAACGATGAACAGCACGGGGATCACAATGATGTGGTTGTGATCATTTTCAATGTTGGTGGCATTGAAAATGAGGAGGCATTTGAAGGCCGCATGGATGGTCGCCAGTACATCCCAGAAGAGGACCCTCAGCCAGGTGTTTCCAGGAAGAGGTCTAGAGAGAGGGATGAAGAAGATTTAGGAGCAAACAAAAGAATGAGATGGAGCGATGATGACTCTGAAGTATTTGAAGATGCGCACGAAGAGCTTGAACACGAAACTGGAGGCTCGAGGAAGCGTTCCCGAGAGGATTTTGAGCAAGAAGAGGAATACTTGCCTGTGTGCAAACTTCAGAGGTGTTCAATTGAGTCGACCAGCAGCAATGAAGACTAAGACTACTTCGACGGGTTTTTTCAGTATCCTTTCAGTAATCTGATGGCCTACTCAGGTGATCCTGAATCCTCTATGCTGCAATAAGCTGGGCATACACTGTGCTGCGATTTTTCAGTCGCGTTATTCGGCTCCTGATCAAACTGTAGGATTGACTCGCAGGGGTGAGAAGTTTGATCAAGGCCAAACTCGGGACGATCCCCAAAACGATCGCACGACTGAAAAATCGGCTCAAAATGGGCCAAAAATCGCACAGTGTATGCCCAGCATTAGGCTGCCGGGGGATTCCCATGATGCACTGGGTGTTTCTTCTTCACCCACTATGTTTAATAGACCTCTGCACTGAATGGTACTTGTTATTAACCTCTGTCTCTGTTCCATGTCTTTATACTATTTTCCTTGCCCCTCCCCAACCGGTCGCAGCAGATGGCCGCCCCTCCCTGAGCCTGGTTCTGCTGGAGGTTTCTTCCTGTTAAAAGGGAGTTTTTCCTTCCCACTGTCGCCAAAGTGCTTGCTCATAGGGGGTCATATGATTGTTGGGGTTTTCTTTGTAAGTATATCTTACAATATAAAGCGCCTTCAGGTGACTGTTGCTGTCATTTGGCGCTCTTTAAATAAAATTGAATTGAAAATTAAATAGATGTCACTGTGATGATTTCTTCCCTGCGTAGAAAGCTTAGACCCAAATGCAGATTCAATGCACATGGTTAAACTATTTATGAGACTTTAGAGAGGGAATGGAGAACGTGGCTCGAGCTAGGAGTGTCAGCAGACAGCAGGAACCAGAGGAAAAGCTATCGAGAGACTGAACACCTGGCTCCTGATGGGAACAATCCAACGGGAATTCTGCAACAGAGGGAGAAGAAGTTGCTGGACGGGTAAGGGAGTTTGAGGGTAGGATGAGTATGTTGGCAGAGGAGACCTAAACACAGGGAAAACAAGGTTAAACACAGGGAAGGAGCACGCCAGAACTGGAGCAGAGGGGAAGCCTAGTTACCACTGGAGATGGCAGAACAAACTGGCGAGGAGTAGCAGGCAGCGCTGGTTTAAGAAGCCCTCCTGCTGATTGTTTGCAGATGAGGCCCAGGTGAGATGCTGGAAACTCCACCTCTGAAGTGTGGACACAGTATCCCCATTCCAAGTGGAAAAGCCCCTCAGACACTTCCATGGTGCATGACAAGAAGGATGAGAAAGCATTCATGGTCCATCCATCCCTCCGTCAGCGTAATGCCTAAAAGTTTATTCAGATGTAAATGTATTACATTTTTAAATAAAGATCATCAGTGTTTTTAATGACGCTGCAGTTCATTCATGTGTCTCTATTGGACAGTGTTGTAGAAGTTACAGAAGACAGGAATCAGTTCCAGCTTGGCCTGACATTTGATCACTAGTGATGTGTGATACCACTGATTTCCTTTCCGATCCCATACCAAGTAAAATTCAGGGTGGTATCGACGATACTGCTCCGATACTTTGTACAAAAACTTTACTCTTTTATTGTATCTCAAATTATAGCGTCATAATCATTACAGGACATCAGATTACTTGTTCTTATCACTTAATAATGCAGAATTCATCATATAGAAATCAAAAACCTGAAGTTGTGCACTATGTGAACACCTTGCCTGCCTGCAGCACTAAAGGACTCCCTGAGAGACGTCTGTCTCACCCTAGCAGCACCCGTCCTTCTCCTCCTCTTCAGTTTGCCTCAACATAAGCTCGTCATATTCTGTGATATGATTTACTTTGAGGTGTTTGACAAGGTTAGTGGTGTTGCCACAACACCTCACTTTCTTGCCACATGTATCGCAAACCACGTCTGGGCTGTTTGTGGATGTAAAATACGTGCGCACATGACTCCAGTTACGCTCAGCCATTGTTGTGAGTGCGCACGCCACAGGCTGCCACACATTTATACAGCCGTATTTCACACATGACTATAAAAGGCGGAAGAGGGAGTAGTTCTTTCCAATGTAGACAATCTGAATGATAGTTTCTTTCCACTGTGTTCCTGTTAATGAAAAACTACAATTTACCCCAAAATGATTCAAATATCGATATTTTAATGTGGAAACCTTCTGTTTCCACATCTGGACTTTCTGTTGCTGCCCACGCGGGTGAAACTTTCTTTGAAGTGGCTCATTGAAGTTGTAATTGATAATCAATTCCCACACAATGAGAGAATCCAATCAATTTGTTTATCAGGGGAAAGGTGTGATTTCTTAGGACACTGGAGCCTAACATTAACTGGTTTAAAATTAGCTTATTTCCATAAGAAGAAAAACATACTGAGAAAGAGATCACCAAAATATACATGTACAAATGTGAAATAGTCATATGTAGTGTGAAAGAGCTATTTGACATCTTTAAATTCAAAGTAATGTATAAATCCACTTACATAAAACATGAAAAGGCGGCGCAGCGATGCCCATCTCAGCCAGTGTATGATGGTGGGGCAAGATGGCAGCTTCCACAACATGACGCCAGCTCCTATGTATTTTTAGTAGATAAATGATACGTTTATGTATCAATTTGTTGGAAGATGTAATTACACCTTAATTATGTAATTAGAAGCAAAAATGATTTTTTTTAATCAAATCACCTCAAAAAATTACTGTACTTACTTTCTAAATCATTCTTTACCTCTGAAAGGGGTGGCTGTGGCTCAGGAGGTGGAGCAGGTCATCTACTAATCAGATGGTTTTTGGATCGATCCCTGGCTGCTCCAGACTGCATGCTAACTGTCCTTGGGCAAGACATTAACCCCAAGTCACTCTCTGATGCATTCATCAGAGTATGAATGTGTGTGAATGTTAGGTAGAAAGCACAGAAAAAGGGCTTCTATGAACAGGTGTGAATGAGGCAACCTGTATAGAGCGCTTTGAATGTTCAGGTAGAGTAGAAAAGCACTGTAAAAATTTCTCTGTGTTGATTTCTTTTGGACCTCAAACATTACTCACCTTGTTGCAGGTTTCTTTATTAATGCTGAAAACCCAGAATGGAAACTGACCTTACTGCTTCCTTCCTTTCCAAACTATTGCGGCTCCTCCAACCAACGGCCGCGGCAGGCTAAACATGAGGACACAGATGACGTGCAACAGTAAACACATGAGATACACCTCTGTACTATTTGCTACTTTTATTCCACATACAACTGTCCACTGTACAAATCGGCACACGGGCTCAAACCATTAAACAAATGCACAGACTGCACAAATAACTGCACCATTTACTATGCCAAATTTCAACATTGGCCTATTGCATAACTTAGTGCAGAAGTATACATAAACCA
The DNA here is from genome assembly GCF_057382275.1 of Copadichromis virginalis. Classification (NCBI taxonomy): domain Eukaryota; kingdom Metazoa; phylum Chordata; class Actinopteri; order Cichliformes; family Cichlidae; genus Copadichromis; species Copadichromis virginalis. The sequence goes on from NC_140625.1 coordinate 13,805,625, forward strand.
AAAGATGCATCAAAATGATTCAAGCTGCGCTCAAGCTGCAGTCAACAGAAGGTTTCGCCTCATGCTCACCCTACCTTTCTGCTCATTAACATCAGGTGCCGTGAACAGGTGAGTGCAACCACATTTATCACACCCATTAAATCCTTTTATCTCATTGTGTTTGAATAATTGTAATTCCTTCTACTGGGATCTCAGCCAGAAGTCCATCTTTCACCTCCAGCTCATTTAAATCTCAGCTGCCAGACTTATAACAAATTCAAAGAAATAAATCATCATTCTCCTCCTCACAACCTTTTGGGTATACGATACATGGGTACAAGCCTTGTTACAGATTTGGTCACTTTTTATGAACCAAGTCACTGCCTGCATTCTGCACATCAGACACTCTTAGCTGTCCGTGCAGCCTGGCTCAATGCAAAAAGAAAACAAACCGTTTCGTGTTTTAACTCTTTGAACTTTTCTTTTGTGTTTTTAACTAAGATTTTATTGTGTTCTTTAACACACTTTGTAACTGTTTTGAAAGTGCTAGGCAAATTAACTGTTAACTATTACTGTTATTATTGTTATTGACAGTCTGGAGCTTTGGCAGTATGGAAGGTGGATGCGAGAGGGAGACTTCATGGAAACCACCTTGTAAAACATGAATACAAGAAACCTTTAACTTGCTGCATCTTCAGACCGTCCACACCTGGAGAGTAAGCAGCCTTCGAAGTCCCATATCAAGTGGAAGAGTATGACATTTTTTTAATCAAATACTATTTTTTGTATTTTATTATAGTGATGTGGCAATGCTAGCTCGAGCATCTGTGAGAGGAGATGAGCGTGCGCTGGACAAGTTTAGCTGGAAGGGGGCACCTCTGAAGATGGGGCCACAGGAGGGACTTGGATTCTTTATCTGCACTGCAGATGGTAGGAGTTTGTGATTCCTGTTGGAGTTTGGAAAATTAAATCATTTGTTATTTTCAATGCATTTGACCATACTTTCTTTAAGACACAATTTGTTTTTTCATTGCCTTGTATAATTTTGTCTGAGGCCAGCAGTCTTCTGCAGTCACAGCCCTCAATGTATAAAGGCTGTTTATTTTATTTGTTTGTTCTGTAAATTGCATTGATGATACTTTGCTTTATTTTTGAACAGTTACGAAGAACAGTATGAGAAAAGTGTTCATGGTTTTAGAAAGTCTGATTAATCCAGCAGACTTGTTGAAAATTATATCAAAAGTGTATTTTGCCTCTGTGAAGCAGTAATCCTGTGGGAGTCTCCAGAAAGGGGAAAATACAACAAGCTATAATGCTATTGATCCAGAATCCAGTCTGATCTTTAATAAATATGAACACTTTGTGGTTTGAGCTGTCAGATATTCCACTTATTTCATCTTTAATCCCATGTCTTATGCATATAGGTAAAGTCCATAGTGTGGATGAGTATTGTAAGACGAGTGTCCTTCTCAGTGTGGAGGGCTCCATCAAGAAACTTCTCTACATGCTACGTGCTACATAACTATGTTTTGTCTCTTGATGAGACTCTGGGATATGAGAGGGGAGAGATGATCAACTGTGTTTCATACTGTGCAGGCAAAGGCAAAAGTTTGCACAGAATTGTAAATGAAAAGAAGCTTTTTCTTTCCCATCACCATATTCCTGAATGTTTGCAAATGCATAGGTTAAAAAAAAAAAAACTCGTTGCTTTTTTAAAAATTCTGCAACACTCAGAAATCCTAGCAGCTGGCACCACCAATGGACGCATAGCAATGTGGAGGATGGTGGTGCAGTCGGGTAGCAGTAGAGGTGACACTAAGCCCCAGTGGAAACTGCAGACACCAACAGAAATTGGAGGAAATGTCACTCAGCTACAGGTAATGTCTTGACCAGCATTAGTACATTACTTTCGTTTGGTTTAATTACACTTTTATTTTAACTGGAGATTGACAGTAACAACACTGTTTTTCTTTGAGCCAAAATTTCATTGAAGGAAATTTCAATGCAGCTTTGATGCTGGATGGAGACAGCAACGCATTTTAAAACCCTGACTTGGACTGTGGGAATCAAGTCTTTACAATACGCACACACACACACACACACACACACACACACACACACACACACACACACACACACACACACACACACACACACACACACCAGCCTGACCAATAAGAGCCAAGAGTTGCAGTGATAGGCAGGCTGAACCAGCAAATAGCCAGAAACAACTGGTCAGTGCAGCACCGCCTCAGGTACCACATACAGATTTTAACTGGCTTCTGACTTTGTGTGGTGTGGAGTATGCTAGATTTTATATAAATATGGATGAGATTAGCTGGGGATGAACAAAATCTCCTTCAGCAACTATTAAATAGCCAGAAGGGGCCAGACAGTCAATATATTAATTCAGCGTTCCTACAGAACAGACCGTAAAGCATTCCCAAAAAGTCAAAACAATTATTTTAGCAGCTGATTTCTGTACTTAAAAAAACCCCAAACAAACATTTATTATAGCTCTATTATGTAGGTAATGTAGGAGACGTGGACACAAATACACAGAGGGTTAACGAGGGAAGTGGGAGCACACGGGGAACACAGGCGACACTGATAATCATAACGAGACACGGCAGGAGTAACACAACACTGACGGGAGACTATCAAAGTAAAACAGGAAGCACACAGAGACGCAGACCAGATTGGAAGAGAACACAGACATAGCGGGCTGGGAAAACATGGAATAAAACACAAGGAGGAGAAACGAGGCATGGGGGCTGGCAGATACACAGAGGGGGCACACAGGGGGTAAAGTCACGAGGGGAAATCAAATAAGCAACATCTTAACAGAACAACCGAGGGACCCTAAAGCTGACATCAAACAACAACAATACAAGACACACAAAAAACCAGGTAGAAGTCCCAGGACCATGACATGCAGGTGGTTACATATGGTTAAAATGATTCAAATGCACTAAGTATGCATGTTTTTCATATCAATACAGTCCATAACTTGATTACTGTCTGTAGCCCACATGATTAAACACTTTAGTTACATAAAACATGTGAGTTTAGATTTTATCTACTGTATAGCCTGTATAGTAAATTAATATGTAGCCCAATAAGTATAAAATCCAGAAAGCTACACAACATGGGACGGTTCATTTACAAACACAGTTCTAACTTGAGTTTCACACAGTTTTTATTAGAAAACAATCAAATTGTTAAATGCTTCAAGTACACAAAATGTCAGAAATCTGCACCGTCATGAACAGAAATTTAAACCTAATTTTTCGTGATTTGTTGATTAACCCTCCGAGGTCTAAATCCCACGTTGTGCACATCAACATCACAGATTTGTACAAATAAAATTTATAACAAAGACATGTTAAATATTAAGCACTGGAAACAGCTTGTTGTTTTGTTGCCATAGCGTTTTGTTTTGTCTCCATTTAAAAGATATCAAAATCTGAGCAAACAACTTGATGTCAAAAGAATCTCTGCACATTCCGCAGTCTTTGCTGCTAAAGTGACATCACAGCATTTAAGCATGTTTGAATGAAAACATCAGCATATGAACACAAAACTGAAGAGACACTGCAACCGAATGAAAGCAGACCACTATTTAGTGACATTTGGACGTTTCCCTGAGGATTAACTGCTGTGTAATCTACCAAGAACTAAAGTAAGCTCAAATTTCAGTTTATAAACTCAAGATCATTTACTTAAATATATAAAGCCTGATTTCCCTGCTTGCCAGGACAGTATTTATGTACTTTACATTGTGCAAGACTAGACTATATTTTCCATCATAGAGAGGATGATGTGGATCTATTATTCAGGAAAACAAATGAAGACTTAACTATTTGTCAGCTGATGTAATATTTGACAAATGATACATAAATTAGAAAATGTTCTTAATCATATCTTAGAGTGACAGAAGCTCTTTTTAACACGATTATTTCTCAGATTATTTTGTTCATTTAGGAAAATAGAGAAGACGTAAGTTTTGTTCTCAAACAAACTATTAGAATTTCTGAGAAACTGAGCCTACGTGCACATGTACACGGCTATTTTTGAAAGCGCAGCTTTGTCTCTGCATTTGGGCCTTTCGTCCACACCTAAACAGCAGATTGAGTCACTGAAAGGTGAGATTTTTAAAAAGCACGTTTTTGTGTTCAGGTGTGGACGAGGAAAACGGACATTTACTCAGGCAATGTCAAAAGTGTGCGCCGCTGTTGAAGTCACGCTGTGGCCACGTTATTGTTTACGTGAGATCAATTTCTACAATGGCAGATGTAGACAACATACTGTGTCTGTTAATCTTAGTATCTGCAGTTTTTACACGCTTACATCAGACGTGGATTCTACATTCAACACAGACGCTCTCCCAACCCAAATCCTGACGTCGGTTTGGAAGAAATGTAATTTAAAAAAATGACATTTATGTATGCTGTATGCATTTAGTCCATTCCAAAGTTGTGAGTCTGTCTTTAGTTATTAACATTTGAAACGATGAAGGCACGTGAAAGTAACACAAAATTAGCTGCTTTTCCAGAAAAAGACAAAAACTTCTCAGAAGTACGTAAGGTTTTATGAGGTTTTCCCACCCAGGCTTCTAGACTTCTGATTGGCCAACATTTCTACACGGTTAAGATTTGGCGTGTTCTTGACAGCGTTTCACTTTGTTTTTAGTGTTTAGATGTGGAAGGAGATATTTTTTCAAAACTGCACATGTGGACTGGATTTTTTTTTTTTAAACGAAAAAGGAAAAACGTCCGTTTTCAAACATAGCCGTGTACGTTTGGACGCAGCCTAAAGTCATCACAAAAAAAGCAAATTCTCTGAACATTCTGGGTTGAGGTTTAGTGATCATTGTTGTTTTGTGTTCCTTGTAGTCAAAATGAGTGCAAGTGGAGACGGACCACAAAATAACCAAAACGGTAAGCACATGTACTCAGTCTTGAAATTGATGAAAAACAGATTTTCAGCAGATAGTTATGGATGTTAATTAAAAGATTTAATGATCTTGCAGGCCAACAGGTTAACCCACGAATGTTGGCAAATGGAGATCAGGAACCTGCTAATGGCTTCCTGAACAGACTGTATCGCGCTCTCCATGAATATTGTTGCTTTCTAGATGAGCTAATAGCTTCAGTACTGGCACAATATGACAATTACCTTTACGGGGACGAAGACGATGACGACGACGACGATGACGACGACGACGATGACGACGACGACGATGACGACGACGACGACGACGACGACGACGACGACGACGACGACGACAACGACAACGACGGTGACGACGACGACGATGATGACGACAATGACGGCGGCGACGGCGACGGCGACGACGATGTTCAAAATATTCATGTGAGGGACAATAATGCCAATGGTGACAACGATGAACAGCACGGGGATGCTGTGGTTGTGATCATTTTCAATGTTGGTGGCATTGAAAATGAGGAGGCATTTGAAGGCCGCATGGATGGTCGCCAGTACATCCCAGAAGAGGACCCTCAGCCAGGTGTTTCCAGGAAGAGGTCTAGAGAGAGGGATGAAGAAGATTTAGGAGCAAACAAAAGAATGAGATGGAGCGATGATGACTCTGAAGTATTTGAAGATGCGCACGAAGAGCTTGAACATGAAACTGGAGGCTCGAGGAAGCGTTCCCGAGAGGATTTTGAGGAAGAAGAGCAATACTTGCCTGTGTGCAAACTTCAGAGGTGTTCAATTGAGTCGACCAGCAGCAATGAAGACTAAGACTACTTCGACAGGTTTTTTCAGTATCCTTTCAGTAATCTGATGGCCTACTCAGGTGATCCTGAATCCTCTATGCTGCAATAAGCTGGGCATACACTGTGCTGCGATTTTTCAGTCGCGTTATTCGGCTCCTGATCAAACTGTAGGATTGACTCGCAGGGGTGAGAAGTTTGATCAAGGCCAAACTCGGGACGATCCCCAAAACGATCGCACGACTGAAAAATCGGCTCAAAATGGGCCAAAAATCGCACAGTGTATGCCCAGCATTAGGCTGCCGGGGGATTCCCATGATGCACTGGGTGTTTCTTCTTCACCCACTATGTTTAATAGACCTCTCTGCACTGAATGGTACTTGTTATTAACCTCTGTCTCTGTTCCATGTCTTTATACTATTTTCCTTGCCCCTCCCCAACCGGTCGCAGCAGATGGCCGCCCCTCCCTGAGCCTGGTTCTGCTGGAGGTTTCTTCCTGTTAAAAGGGAGTTTTTCCTTCCCACTGTCGCCAAAGTGCTTGCTCATAGGGGGTCATATGATTGTTGGGGTTTTCTTTGTAAGTATATCTTACAATATAAAGCGCCTTCAGGTGACTGTTGCTGTCATTTGGCGCTCTTTAAATAAAATTGAATTGAAAATTAAATAGATGTCACTGTGATGATTTCTTCCCTGCATAGAAAGCTTAGACCCAAATGCAGATTCAATGCACATGGTTAAACTATTTATGAGACTTTAGAGAGGGAATGGAGAACGTGGCTCGAGCTAGGAGTGTCAGCAGACAGCAGGAACCAGAGGAAAAGCTATCGAGAGACTGAACACCTGGCTCCTGATGGGAACAATCCAACGGGAATTCTGCAACAGAGGGAGAAGAAGTTGCTGGACGGGTAAGGGAGTTTGAGGGTAGGATGAGTACGTTGGCAGAGGAGACCTAAACACAGGGAAAACAAGGTTAAACACAGGGAAGGAGCACGCCAGAACTGGAGCAGAGGGGAAGCCTAGTTACCACTGGAGATGGCAGAACAAACTGGCGAGGAGTAGCAGGCAGCGCTGGTTTAAGAAGCCCTCCTGCTGATTGTTTGCAGATGAGGCCCAGGTGAGATGCTGGAAACTCCACCTCTGAAGTGTGGACACAGTATCCCCATTCCAAGTGGAAAAGCCCCTCAGACACTTCCATGGTGCATGACAAGAAGGATGAGAAAGCATTCATGGTCCATCCATCCCTCCGTCAGCGTAATGCCTAAAAGTTTATTCAGATGTAAATGTATTACATTTTTAAATAAAGATCATCAGTGTTTTTAATGACGCTGCATTTCATTCACGTGTCTCTATTGGACAGTGTTGTAGAAGTTACAGAAGACAGGAATCAGTTCCAGCTTGGCCTGACATTTGATCACTAGTGATGTGTGATACCACTGATTTCCTTTCCGATCCCATACCAAGTAAAATTCAGGGTGGTATCGACGATACTGCTCCGATACTTTGTACAAAAACTTTACTCTTTTATTGTATCTCAAATTATAGCGTCATAATCATTACAGGACATCAGATTACTTGTTCTTATCACTTAATAATGCAGAATTCATCATATAGAAATCAAAAACCTGAAGTTGTGCACTATGTGAACACCTTGCCTGCCTGCAGCACTAAAGGACTCCCTGAGAGACGTCTGTCTCACCCTAGCAGCACCCGTCCTTCTCCTCCTCTTCAGTTTGCCTCAACATAAGCTCGTCATATTCTGTGATATGATTTACTTTGAGGTGTTTGACAAGGTTAGTGGTGTTGCCACAACACCTCACTTTCTTGCCACATGTATCGCAAACCACGTCTGGGCTGTTTGTGGATGTAAAATACGTGCGCACATGACTCCAGTTACGCTCAGCCATTGTTGTGAGTGCGCACGCCACAGGCTGCCACACATTTATACAGCCGTATTTCACACATGACTATAAAAGGCGGAAGAGGGAGTAGTTCTTTCCAATGTAGACAATCTGAATGATAGTTTCTTTCCACTGTGTTCCTGTTAATGAAAAACTACAATTTACCCCAAAATGATTCAAATATCGATATTTTAATGTGGAAACCTTCTGTTTCCACATCTGGACTTTCTGTTGCTGCCCACGCGGGTGAAACTTTCTTTGAAGTGGCTCATTGAAGTTGTAATTGATAATCAATTCCCACACAATGAGAGAATCCAATCAATTTGTTTATCAGGGGAAAGGTGTGATTTCTTAGGACACTGGAGCCTAACATTAACTGGTTTAAAATTAGCTTATTTCCATAAGAAGAAAAACATACTGAGAAAGAGATCACCAAAATATACATGTACAAATGTGAAATAGTCATATGTAGTGTGAAAGAGCTATTTGACATCTTTAAATTCAAAGTAATGTATAAATCCACTTACATAAAACATGAAAAGGCGGCGCAGCGATGCCCATCTCAGCCAGTGTATGATGGTGGGGCAAGATGGCAGCTTCCACAACATGACGCCAGCTCCTATGTATTTTTAGTAGATAAATGATACGTTTATGTATCAATTTGTTGGAAGATGTAATTACACCTTAATTATGTAATTAGAAGCAAAAATGATTTTTTTTAATCAAATCACCTCAAAAAATTACTGTACTTACTTTCTAAATCATTCTTTACCTCTGAAAGGGGTGGCTGTGGCTCAGGAGGTGGAGCAGGTCATCTACTAATCAGATGGTTTTTGGATCGATCCCTGGCTGCTCCAGACTGCATGCTAACTGTCCTTGGGCAAGACATTAACCCCAAGTCACTCTCTGATGCATTCATCAGAGTATGAATGTGTGTGAATGTTAGGTAGAAAGCACAGAAAAAGGGCTTCTATGAACAGGTGTGAATGAGGCAACCTGTATAGAGCGCTTTGAATGTTCAGGTAGAGTAGAAAAGCACTGTAAAAATTTCTCTGTGTTGATTTCTTTTGGACCTCAAACATTACTCACCTTGTTGCAGGTTTCTTTATTAATGCTGAAAACCCAGAATGGAAACTGACCTTACTGCTTCCTTCCTTTCCAAACTATTGCGGCTCCTCCAACCAACGGCCGCGGCAGGCTAAACATGAGGACACAGATGACGTGCAACAGTAAACACATGAGATACACCTCTGTACTATTTGCTACTTTTATTCCACATACAACTGTCCACTGTACAAATCGGCACACGGGCTCAAACCATTAAACAAATGCACAGACTGCACAAATAACTGCACCATTTACTATGCCAAATTTCAACATTGGCCTATTGCATAACTTAGTGCAGAAGTATACATAAACCAAAAGATGCATCAAAATGATTCAAGCTGCGCTCAAGCTGCAGTCAACAGAAGGTTTCGCCTCATGCTCACCCTACCTTTCTGCTCATTAACATCAGGTGCCGTGAACAGGTGAGTGCAACCACATTTATCACACCCATTAAATCCTTTTATCTCATTGTGTTTGAATAATTGTAATTCCTTCTACTGGGATCTCAGCCAGAAGTCCATCTTTCACCTCCAGCTCATTTAAATCTCAGCTGCCAGACTTATAACAAATTCAAAGAAATAAATCATCATTCTCCTCCTCACAACCTTTTGGGTATACGATACATGGGTACAAGCCTTGTTACAGATTTGGTCACTTTTTATGAACCAAGTCACTGCCTGCATTCTGCACATCAGACACTCTTAGCTGTCCGTGCAGCCTGGCTCAATGCAAAAAGAAAACAAACCGTTTCGTGTTTTAACTCTTTGAACTTTTCTTTTGTGTTTTTAACTAAGATTTTATTGTGTTCTTTAACACACTTTGTAACTGTTTTGAAAGTGCTAGGCAAATTAACTGTTAACTATTACTGTTATTATTGTTATTGACAGTCTGGAGCTTTGGCAGTATGGAAGGTGGATGCGAGAGGGAGACTTCATGGAAACCACCTTGTAAAACATGAATACAAGAAACCTTTAACTTGCTGCATCTTCAGACCGTCCACACCTGGAGAGTAAGCAGCCTTCGAAGTCCCATATCAAGTGGAAGAGTATGACATTTTTTTAATCAAATACTATTTTTTGTATTTTATTATAGTGATGTGGCAATGCTAGCTCGAGCATCTGTGAGAGGAGATGAGCGTGCGCTGGACAAGTTTAGCTGGAAGGGGGCACCTCTGAAGATGGGGCCACAGGAGGGACTTGGATTCTTTATCTGCACTGCAGATGGTAGGAGTTTGTGATTCCTGTTGGAGTTTGGAAAATTAAATCATTTGTTATTTTCAATGCATTTGACCATACTTTCTTTAAGACACAATTTGTTTTTTCATTGCCTTGTATAATTTTGTCTGAGGCCAGCAGTCTTCTGCAGTCACAGCCCTCAATGTATAAAGGCTGTTTATTTTATTTGTTTGTTCTGTAAATTGCATTGATGATACTTTGCTTTATTTTTGAACAGTTACGAAGAACAGTATGAGAAAAGTGTTCATGGTTTTAGAAAGTCTGATTAATCCAGCAGACTTGTTGAAAATTATATCAAAAGTGTATTTTGCCTCTGTGAAGCAGTAATCCTGTGGGAGTCTCCAGAAAGGGGAAAATACAACAAGCTATAATGCTATTGATCCAGAATCCAGTCTGATCTTTAATAAATATGAACACTTTGTGGTTTGAGCTGTCAGATATTCCACTTATTTCATCTTTAATCCCATGTCTTATGCATATAGGTAAAGTCCATAGTGTGGATGAGTATTGTAAGACGAGTGTCCTTCTCAGTGTGGAGGGCTCCATCAAGAAACTTCTCTACATGCTACGTGCTACATAACTATGTTTTGTCTCTTGATGAGACTCTGGGATATGAGAGGGGAGAGATGATCAACTGTGTTTCATACTGTGCAGGCAAAGGCAAAAGTTTGCACAGAATTGTAAATGAAAAGAAGCTTTTTCTTTCCCATCACCATATTCCTGAATGTTTGCAAATGCATAGGTTAAAAAAAAAAAAACTCGTTGCTTTTTTAAAAATTCTGCAACACTCAGAAATCCTAGCAGCTGGCACCACCAATGGACGCATAGCAATGTGGAGGATGGTGGTGCAGTCGGGTAGCAGTAGAGGTGACACTAAGCCCCAGTGGAAACTGCAGACACCAACAGAAATTGGAGGAAATGTCACTCAGCTACAGGTAATGTCTTGACCAGCATTAGTACATTACTTTCGTTTGGTTTAATTACACTTTTATTTTAACTGGAGATTGACAGTAACAACACTGTTTTTCTTTGAGCCAAAATTTCATTGAAGGAAATTTCAATGCAGCTTTGATGCTGGATGGAGACAGCAACGCATTTTAAAACCCTGACTTGGACTGTGGGAATCAAGTCTTTACAATACGCACACACACACACACACACACACACACACACACACACACACACACACACACACACACACACACACACACACACACACACCAGCCTGACCAATAAGAGCCAAGAGTTGCAGTGATAGGCAGGCTGAACCAGCAAATAGCCAGAAACAACTGGTCAGTGCAGCACCGCCTCAGGTACCACATACAGATTTTAACTGGCTTCTGACTTTGTGTGGTGTGGAGTATGCTAGATTTTATATAAATATGGATGAGATTAGCTGGGGATGAACAAAATCTCCTTCAGCAACTATTAAATAGCCAGAAGGGGCCAGACAGTCAATATATTAATTCAGCGTTCCTACAGAACAGACCGTAAAGCATTCCCAAAAAGTCAAAACAATTATTTTAGCAGCTGATTTCTGTACTTAAAAAAACCCCAAACAAACATTTATTATAGCTCTATTATGTAGGTAATGTAGGAGACGTGGACACAAATACACAGAGGGTTAACGAGGGAAGTGGGAGCACACGGGGAACACAGGCGACACTGATAATCATAACGAGACACGGCAGGAGTAACACAACACTGACGGGAGACTATCAAAGTAAAACAGGAAGCACACAGAGACGCAGACCAGATTGGAAGAGAACACAGACATAGCGGGCTGGGAAAACATGGAATAAAACACAAGGAGGAGAAACGAGGCATGGGGGCTGGCAGATACACAGAGGGGGCACACAGGGGGTAAAGTCACGAGGGGAAATCAAATAAGCAACATCTTAACAGAACAACCGAGGGACCCTAAAGCTGACATCAAACAACAACAATACAAGACACACAAAAAACCAGGTAGAAGTCCCAGGACCATGACATGCAGGTGGTTACATATGGTTAAAATGATTCAAATGCACTAAGTATGCATGTTTTTCATATCAATACAGTCCATAACTTGATTACTGTCTGTAGCCCACATGATTAAACACTTTAGTTACATAAAACATGTGAGTTTAGATTTTATCTACTGTATAGCCTGTATAGTAAATTAATATGTAGCCCAATAAGTATAAAATCCAGAAAGCTACACAACATGGGACGGTTCATTTACAAACACAGTTCTAACTTGAGTTTCACACAGTTTTTATTAGAAAACAATCAAATTGTTAAATGCTTCAAGTACACAAAATGTCAGAAATCTGCACCGTCATGAACAGAAATTTAAACCTAATTTTTCGTGATTTGTTGATTAACCCTCCGAGGTCTAAATCCCACGTTGTGCACATCAACATCACAGATTTGTACAAATAAAATTTATAACAAAGACATGTTAAATATTAAGCACTGGAAACAGCTTGTTGTTTTGTTGCCATAGCGTTTTGTTTTGTCTCCATTTAAAAGATATCAAAATCTGAGCAAACAACTTGATGTCAAAAGAATCTCTGCACATTCCGCAGTCTTTGCTGCTAAAGTGACATCACAGCATTTAAGCATGTTTGAATGAAAACATCAGCATATGAACACAAAACTGAAGAGACACTGCAACCGAATGAAAGCAGACCACTATTTAGTGACATTTGGACGTTTCCCTGAGGATTAACTGCTGTGTAATCTACCAAGAACTAAAGTAAGCTCAAATTTCAGTTTATAAACTCAAGATCATTTACTTAAATATATAAAGCCTGATTTCCCTGCTTGCCAGGACAGTATTTATGTACTTTACATTGTGCAAGACTAGACTATATTTTCCATCATAGAGAGGATGATGTGGATCTATTATTCAGGAAAACAAATGAAGACTTAACTATTTGTCAGCTGATGTAATATTTGACAAATGATACATAAATTAGAAAATGTTCTTAATCATATCTTAGAGTGACAGAAGCTCTTTTTAACACGATTATTTCTCAGATTATTTTGTTCATTTAGGAAAATAGAGAAGACGTAAGTTTTGTTCTCAAACAAACTATTAGAATTTCTGAGAAACTGAGCCTACGTGCACATGTACACGGCTATTTTTGAAAGCGCAGCTTTGTCTCTGCATTTGGGCCTTTCGTCCACACCTAAACAGCAGATTGAGTCACTGAAAGGTGAGATTTTTAAAAAGCACGTTTTTGTGTTCAGGTGTGGACGAGGAAAACGGACATTTACTCAGGCAATGTCAAAAGTGTGCGCCGCTGTTGAAGTCACGCTGTGGCCACGTTATTGTTTACGTGAGATCAATTTCTACAATGGCAGATGTAGACAACATACTGTGTCTGTTAATCTTAGTATCTGCAGTTTTTACACGCTTACATCAGACGTGGATTCTACATTCAACACAGACGCTCTCCCAACCCAAATCCTGACGTCGGTTTGGAAGAAATGTAATTTAAAAAAATGACATTTATGTATGCTGTATGCATTTAGTCCATTCCAAAGTTGTGAGTCTGTCTTTAGTTATTAACATTTGAAACGATGAAGGCACGTGAAAGTAACACAAAATTAGCTGCTTTTCCAGAAAAAGACAAAAACTTCTCAGAAGTACGTAAGGTTTTATGAGGTTTTCCCACCCAGGCTTCTAGACTTCTGATTGGCCAACATTTCTACACGGTTAAGATTTGGCGTGTTCTTGACAGCGTTTCACTTTGTTTTTAGTGTTTAGATGTGGAAGGAGATATTTTTTCAAAACTGCACATGTGGACTGGATTTTTTTTTTTTAAACGAAAAAGGAAAAACGTCCGTTTTCAAACATAGCCGTGTACGTTTGGACGCAGCCTAAAGTCATCACAAAAAAAGCAAATTCTCTGAACATTCTGGGTTGAGGTTTAGTGATCATTGTTGTTTTGTGTTCCTTGTAGTCAAAATGAGTGCAAGTGGAGACGGACCACAAAATAACCAAAACGGTAAGCACATGTACTCAGTCTTGAAATTGATGAAAAACAGATTTTCAGCAGATAGTTATGGATGTTAATTAAAAGATTTAATGATCTTGCAGGCCAACAGGTTAACCCACGAATGTTGGCAAATGGAGATCAGGAACCTGCTAATGGCTTCCTGAACAGACTGTATCGCGCTCTCCATGAATATTGTTGCTTTCTAGATGAGCTAATAGCTTCAGTACTGGCACAATATGACAATTACCTTTACGGGGACGAAGACGATGACGACGACGACGATGACGACGACGACGATGACGACGACGACGATGACGACGACGACGACGACGACGACGACGACGACGACGACGACGACAACGACAACGACGGTGACGACGACGACGATGATGACGACAATGACGGCGGCGACGGCGACGGCGACGACGATGTTCAAAATATTCATGTGAGGGACAATAATGCCAATGGTGACAACGATGAACAGCACGGGGATGCTGTGGTTGTGATCATTTTCAATGTTGGTGGCATTGAAAATGAGGAGGCATTTGAAGGCCGCATGGATGGTCGCCAGTACATCCCAGAAGAGGACCCTCAGCCAGGTGTTTCCAGGAAGAGGTCTAGAGAGAGGGATGAAGAAGATTTAGGAGCAAACAAAAGAATGAGATGGAGCGATGATGACTCTGAAGTATTTGAAGATGCGCACGAAGAGCTTGAACATGAAACTGGAGGCTCGAGGAAGCGTTCCCGAGAGGATTTTGAGGAAGAAGAGCAATACTTGCCTGTGTGCAAACTTCAGAGGTGTTCAATTGAGTCGACCAGCAGCAATGAAGACTAAGACTACTTCGACAGGTTTTTTCAGTATCCTTTCAGTAATCTGATGGCCTACTCAGGTGATCCTGAATCCTCTATGCTGCAATAAGCTGGGCATACACTGTGCTGCGATTTTTCAGTCGCGTTATTCGGCTCCTGATCAAACTGTAGGATTGACTCGCAGGGGTGAGAAGTTTGATCAAGGCCAAACTCGGGACGATCCCCAAAACGATCGCACGACTGAAAAATCGGCTCAAAATGGGCCAAAAATCGCACAGTGTATGCCCAGCATTAGGCTGCCGGGGGATTCCCATGATGCACTGGGTGTTTCTTCTTCACCCACTATGTTTAATAGACCTCTCTGCACTGAATGGTACTTGTTATTAACCTCTGTCTCTGTTCCATGTCTTTATACTATTTTCCTTGCCCCTCCCCAACCGGTCGCAGCAGATGGCCGCCCCTCCCTGAGCCTGGTTCTGCTGGAGGTTTCTTCCTGTTAAAAGGGAGTTTTTCCTTCCCACTGTCGCCAAAGTGCTTGCTCATAGGGGGTCATATGATTGTTGGGGTTTTCTTTGTAAGTATATCTTACAATATAAAGCGCCTTCAGGTGACTGTTGCTGTCATTTGGCGCTCTTTAAATAAAATTGAATTGAAAATTAAATAGATGTCACTGTGATGATTTCTTCCCTGCATAGAAAGCTTAGACCCAAATGCAGATTCAATGCACATGGTTAAACTATTTATGAGACTTTAGAGAGGGAATGGAGAACGTGGCTCGAGCTAGGAGTGTCAGCAGACAGCAGGAACCAGAGGAAAAGCTATCGAGAGACTGAACACCTGGCTCCTGATGGGAACAATCCAACGGGAATTCTGCAACAGAGGGAGAAGAAGTTGCTGGACGGGTAAGGGAGTTTGAGGGTAGGATGAGTACGTTGGCAGAGGAGACCTAAACACAGGGAAAACAAGGTTAAACACAGGGAAGGAGCACGCCAGAACTGGAGCAGAGGGGAAGCCTAGTTACCACTGGAGATGGCAGAACAAACTGGCGAGGAGTAGCAGGCAGCGCTGGTTTAAGAAGCCCTCCTGCTGATTGTTTGCAGATGAGGCCCAGGTGAGATGCTGGAAACTCCACCTCTGAAGTGTGGACACAGTATCCCCATTCCAAGTGGAAAAGCCCCTCAGACACTTCCATGGTGCATGACAAGAAGGATGAGAAAGCATTCATGGTCCATCCATCCCTCCGTCAGCGTAATGCCTAAAAGTTTATTCAGATGTAAATGTATTACATTTTTAAATAAAGATCATCAGTGTTTTTAATGACGCTGCATTTCATTCACGTGTCTCTATTGGACAGTGTTGTAGAAGTTACAGAAGACAGGAATCAGTTCCAGCTTGGCCTGACATTTGATCACTAGTGATGTGTGATACCACTGATTTCCTTTCCGATCCCATACCAAGTAAAATTCAGGGTGGTATCGACGATACTGCTCCGATACTTTGTACAAAAACTTTACTCTTTTATTGTATCTCAAATTATAGCGTCATAATCATTACAGGACATCAGATTACTTGTTCTTATCACTTAATAATGCAGAATTCATCATATAGAAATCAAAAACCTGAAGTTGTGCACTATGTGAACACCTTGCCTGCCTGCAGCACTAAAGGACTCCCTGAGAGACGTCTGTCTCACCCTAGCAGCACCCGTCCTTCTCCTCCTCTTCAGTTTGCCTCAACATAAGCTCGTCATATTCTGTGATATGATTTACTTTGAGGTGTTTGACAAGGTTAGTGGTGTTGCCACAACACCTCACTTTCTTGCCACATGTATCGCAAACCACGTCTGGGCTGTTTGTGGATGTAAAATACGTGCGCACATGACTCCAGTTACGCTCAGCCATTGTTGTGAGTGCGCACGCCACAGGCTGCCACACATTTATACAGCCGTATTTCACACATGACTATAAAAGGCGGAAGAGGGAGTAGTTCTTTCCAATGTAGACAATCTGAATGATAGTTTCTTTCCACTGTGTTCCTGTTAATGAAAAACTACAATTTACCCCAAAATGATTCAAATATCGATATTTTAATGTGGAAACCTTCTGTTTCCACATCTGGACTTTCTGTTGCTGCCCACGCGGGTGAAACTTTCTTTGAAGTGGCTCATTGAAGTTGTAATTGATAATCAATTCCCACACAATGAGAGAATCCAATCAATTTGTTTATCAGGGGAAAGGTGTGATTTCTTAGGACACTGGAGCCTAACATTAACTGGTTTAAAATTAGCTTATTTCCATAAGAAGAAAAACATACTGAGAAAGAGATCACCAAAATATACATGTACAAATGTGAAATAGTCATATGTAGTGTGAAAGAGCTATTTGACATCTTTAAATTCAAAGTAATGTATAAATCCACTTACATAAAACATGAAAAGGCGGCGCAGCGATGCCCATCTCAGCCAGTGTATGATGGTGGGGCAAGATGGCAGCTTCCACAACATGACGCCAGCTCCTATGTATTTTTAGTAGATAAATGATACGTTTATGTATCAATTTGTTGGAAGATGTAATTACACCTTAATTATGTAATTAGAAGCAAAAATGATTTTTTTTAATCAAATCACCTCAAAAAATTACTGTACTTACTTTCTAAATCATTCTTTACCTCTGAAAGGGGTGGCTGTGGCTCAGGAGGTGGAGCAGGTCATCTACTAATCAGATGGTTTTTGGATCGATCCCTGGCTGCTCCAGACTGCATGCTAACTGTCCTTGGGCAAGACATTAACCCCAAGTCACTCTCTGATGCATTCATCAGAGTATGAATGTGTGTGAATGTTAGGTAGAAAGCACAGAAAAAGGGCTTCTATGAACAGGTGTGAATGAGGCAACCTGTATAGAGCGCTTTGAATGTTCAGGTAGAGTAGAAAAGCACTGTAAAAATTTCTCTGTGTTGATTTCTTTTGGACCTCAAACATTACTCACCTTGTTGCAGGTTTCTTTATTAATGCTGAAAACCCAGAATGGAAACTGACCTTACTGCTTCCTTCCTTTCCAAACTATTGCGGCTCCTCCAACCAACGGCCGCGGCAGGCTAAACATGAGGACACAGATGACGTGCAACAGTAAACACATGAGATACACCTCTGTACTATTTGCTACTTTTATTCCACATACAACTGTCCACTGTACAAATCGGCACACGGGCTCAAACCATTAAACAAATGCACAGACTGCACAAATAACTGCACCATTTACTATGCCAAATTTCAACATTGGCCTATTGCATAACTTAGTGCAGAAGTATACATAAACCAAAAGATGCATCAAAATGATTCAAGCTGCGCTCAAGCTGCAGTCAACAGAAGGTTTCGCCTCATGCTCACCCTACCTTTCTGCTCATTAACATCAGGTGCCGTGAACAGGTGAGTGCAACCACATTTATCACACCCATTAAATCCTTTTATCTCATTGTGTTTGAATAATTGTAATTCCTTCTACTGGGATCTCAGCCAGAAGTCCATCTTTCACCTCCAGCTCATTTAAATCTCAGCTGCCAGACTTATAACAAATTCAAAGAAATAAATCATCATTCTCCTCCTCACAACCTTTTGGGTATACGATACATGGGTACAAGCCTTGTTACAGATTTGGTCACTTTTTATGAACCAAGTCACTGCCTGCATTCTGCACATCAGACACTCTTAGCTGTCTGTGCAGCCTGGCTCAATGCAAAAAGAAAACAAACCGTTTCGTGTTTTAACTCTTTGAACTTTTCTTTTGTGTTTTTAACTAAGATTTTATTGTGTTCTTTAACACACTTTGTAACTGTTTTGAAAGTGCTAGGCAAATTAACTGTTAACTATTACTGTTATTATTGTTATTGACAGTCTGGAGCTTTGGCAGTATGGAAGGTGGATGCGAGAGGGAGACTTCATGGAAACCACCTTGTAAAACATGAATACAAGAAACCTTTAACTTGCTGCATCTTCAGACCGTCCACACCTGGAGAGTAAGCAGCCTTCGAAGTCCCATATCAAGTGGAAGAGTATGACATTTTTTTAATCAAATACTATTTTTTGTATTTTATTATAGTGATGTGGCAATGCTAGCTCGAGCATCTGTGAGAGGAGATGAGCGTGCGCTGGACAAGTTTAGCTGGAAGGGGGCACCTCTGAAGATGGGGCCACAGGAGGGACTTGGATTCTTTATCTGCACTGCAGATGGTAGGAGTTTGTGATTCCTGTTGGAGTTTGGAAAATTAAATCATTTGTTATTTTCAATGCATTTGACCATACTTTCTTTAAGACACAATTTGTTTTTTCATTGCCTTGTATAATTTTGTCTGAGGCCAGCAGTCTTCTGCAGTCACAGCCCTCAATGTATAAAGGCTGTTTATTTTATTTGTTTGTTCTGTAAATTGCATTGATGATACTTTGCTTTATTTTTGAACAGTTACGAAGAACAGTATGAGAAAAGTGTTCATGGTTTTAGAAAGTCTGATTAATCCAGCAGACTTGTTGAAAATTATATCAAAAGTGTATTTTGCCTCTGTGAAGCAGTAATCCTGTGGGAGTCTCCAGAAAGGGGAAAATACAACAAGCTATAATGCTATTGATCCAGAATCCAGTCTGATCTTTAATAAATATGAACACTTTGTGGTTTGAGCTGTCAGATATTCCACTTATTTCATCTTTAATCCCATGTCTTATGCATATAGGTAAAGTCCATAGTGTGGATGAGTATTGTAAGACGAGTGTCCTTCTCAGTGTGGAGGGCTCCATCAAGAAACTTCTCTACATGCTACGTGCTACATAACTATGTTTTGTCTCTTGATGAGACTCTGGGATATGAGAGGGGAGAGATGATCAACTGTGTTTCATACTGTGCAGGCAAAGGCAAAAGTTTGCACAGAATTGTAAATGAAAAGAAGCTTTTTCTTTCCCATCACCATATTCCTGAATGTTTGCAAATGCATAGGTTAAAAAAAAAAAAACTCGTTGCTTTTTTAAAAATTCTGCAACACTCAGAAATCCTAGCAGCTGGCACCACCAATGGACGCATAGCAATGTGGAGGATGGTGGTGCAGTCGGGTAGCAGTAGAGGTGACACTAAGCCCCAGTGGAAACTGCAGACACCAACAGAAATTGGAGGAAATGTCACTCAGCTACAGGTAATGTCTTGACCAGCATTAGTACATTACTTTCGTTTGGTTTAATTACACTTTTATTTTAACTGGAGATTGACAGTAACAACACTGTTTTTCTTTGAGCCAAAATTTCATTGAAGGAAATTTCAATGCAGCTTTGATGCTGGATGGAGACAGCAACGCATTTTAAAACCCTGACTTGGACTGTGGGAATCAAGTCTTTACAATACGCACACACACACACACACACACACACACACACACACACACACACACACACACACACACACACACACACACACACCAGCCTGACCAATAAGAGCCAAGAGTTGCAGTGATAGGCAGGCTGAACCAGCAAATAGCCAGAAACAACTGGTCAGTGCAGCACCGCCTCAGGTACCACATACAGATTTTAACTGGCTTCTGACTTTGTGTGGTGTGGAGTATGCTAGATTTTATATAAATATGGATGAGATTAGCTGGGGATGAACAAAATCTCCTTCAGCAACTATTAAATAGCCAGAAGGGGCCAGACAGTCAATATATTAATTCAGCGTTCCTACAGAACAGACCGTAAAGCATTCCCAAAAAGTCAAAACAATTATTTTAGCAGCTGATTTCTGTACTTAAAAAAACCCCAAACAAACATTTATTATAGCTCTATTATGTAGGTAATGTAGGAGACGTGGACACAAATACACAGAGGGTTAACGAGGGAAGTGGGAGCACACGGGGAACACAGGCGACACTGATAATCATAACGAGACACGGCAGGAGTAACACAACACTGACGGGAGACTATCAAAGTAAAACAGGAAGCACACAGAGACGCAGACCAGATTGGAAGAGAACACAGACATAGCGGGCTGGGAAAACATGGAATAAAACACAAGGAGGAGAAACGAGGCATGGGGGCTGGCAGATACACAGAGGGGGCACACAGGGGGTAAAGTCACGAGGGGAAATCAAATAAGCAACATCTTAACAGAACAACCGAGGGACCCTAAAGCTGACATCAAACAACAACAATACAAGACACACAAAAAACCAGGTAGAAGTCCCAGGACCATGACATGCAGGTGGTTACATATGGTTAAAATGATTCAAATGCACTAAGTATGCATGTTTTTCATATCAATATAGTCCATAACTTGATTACTGTCTGTAGCCCACATGATTAAACACTTTAGTTACATAAAACATGTGAGTTTAGATTTTATCTACTGTATAGCCTGTATAGTAAATTAATATGTAGCCCAATAAGTATAAAATCCAGAAAGCTACACAACATGGGACGGTTCATTTACAAACACAGTTCTAACTTGAGTTTCACACAGTTTTTATTAGAAAACAATCAAATTGTTAAATGCTTCAAGTACACAAAATGTCAGAAATCTGCACCGTCATGAACAGAAATTTAAACCTAATTTTTCGTGATTTGTTGATTAACCCTCCGAGGTCTAAATCCCACGTTGTGCACATCAACATCACAGATTTGTACAAATAAAATTTATAACAAAGACATGTTAAATATTAAGCACTGGAAACAGCTTGTTGTTTTGTTGCCATAGCGTTTTGTTTTGTCTCCATTTAAAAGATATCAAAATCTGAGCAAACAACTTGATGTCAAAAGAATCTCTGCACATTCCGCAGTCTTTGCTGCTAAAGTGACATCACAGCATTTAAGCATGTTTGAATGAAAACATCAGCATATGAACACAAAACTGAAGAGACACTGCAACCGAATGAAAGCAGACCACTATTTAGTGACATTTGGACGTTTCCCTGAGGATTAACTGCTGTGTAATCTACCAAGAACTAAAGTAAGCTCAAATTTCAGTTTATAAACTCAAGATCATTTACTTAAATATATAAAGCCTGATTTCCCTGCTTGCCAGGACAGTATTTATGTACTTTACATTGTGCAAGACTAGACTATATTTTCCATCATAGAGAGGATGATGTGGATCTATTATTCAGGAAAACAAATGAAGACTTAACTATTTGTCAGCTGATGTAATATTTGACAAATGATACATAAATTAGAAAATGTTCTTAATCATATCTTAGAGTGACAGAAGCTCTTTTTAACACGATTATTTCTCAGATTATTTTGTTCATTTAGGAAAATAGAGAAGACGTAAGTTTTGTTCTCAAACAAACTATTAGAATTTCTGAGAAACTGAGCCTACGTGCACATGTACACGGCTATTTTTGAAAGCGCAGCTTTGTCTCTGCATTTGGGCCTTTCGTCCACACCTAAACAGCAGATTGAGTCACTGAAAGGTGAGATTTTTAAAAAGCACGTTTTTGTGTTCAGGTGTGGACGAGGAAAACGGACATTTACTCAGGCAATGTCAAAAGTGTGCGCCGCTGTTGAAGTCACGCTGTGGCCACGTTATTGTTTACGTGAGATCAATTTCTACAATGGCAGATGTAGACAACATACTGTGTCTGTTAATCTTAGTATCTGCAGTTTTTACACGCTTACATCAGACGTGGATTCTACATTCAACACAGACGCTCTCCCAACCCAAATCCTGACGTCGGTTTGGAAGAAATGTAATTTAAAAAAATGACATTTATGTATGCTGTATGCATTTAGTCCATTCCAAAGTTGTGAGTCTGTCTTTAGTTATTAACATTTGAAACGATGAAGGCACGTGAAAGTAACACAAAATTAGCTGCTTTTCCAGAAAAAGACAAAAACTTCTCAGAAGTACGTAAGGTTTTATGAGGTTTTCCCACCCAGGCTTCTAGACTTCTGATTGGCCAACATTTCTACACGGTTAAGATTTGGCGTGTTCTTGACAGCGTTTCACTTTGTTTTTAGTGTTTAGATGTGGAAGGAGATATTTTTTCAAAACTGCACATGTGGACTGGATTTTTTTTTTTTAAACGAAAAAGGAAAAACGTCCGTTTTCAAACATAGCCGTGTACGTTTGGACGCAGCCTAAAGTCATCACAAAAAAAGCAAATTCTCTGAACATTCTGGGTTGAGGTTTAGTGATCATTGTTGTTTTGTGTTCCTTGTAGTCAAAATGAGTGCAAGTGGAGACGGACCACAAAATAACCAAAACGGTAAGCACATGTACTCAGTCTTGAAATTGATGAAAAACAGATTTTCAGCAGATAGTTATGGATGTTAATTAAAAGATTTAATGATCTTGCAGGCCAACAGGTTAACCCACGAATGTTGGCAAATGGAGATCAGGAACCTGCTAATGGCTTCCTGAACAGACTGTATCGCGCTCTCCATGAATATTGTTGCTTTCTAGATGAGCTAATAGCTTCAGTACTGGCACAATATGACAATTACCTTTACGGGGACGAAGACGATGACGACGACGACGATGACGACGACGACGATGACGACGACGACGATGACGACGACGACGATGACGACGACGACGACGACGACGACGACAACGACAACGACGGTGACGACGACGACGATGATGACGACAATGACGGCGGCGACGGCGACGATGGCGACGGCGACGACGATGTTCAAAATATTCATGTGAGGGACAATAATGCCAATGGTGACAACGATGAACAGCACGGGGATCACAATGATGTGGTTGTGATCATTTTCAATGTTGGTGGCATTGAAAATGAGGAGGCATTTGAAGGCCGCATGGATGGTCGCCAGTACATCCCAGAAGAGGACCCTCAGCCAGGTGTTTCCAGGAAGAGGTCTAGAGAGAGGGATGAAGAAGATTTAGGAGCAAACAAAAGAATGAGATGGAGCGATGATGACTCTGAAGTATTTGAAGATGCGCACGAAGAGCTTGAACATGAAACTGGAGGCTCGAGGAAGCGTTCCCGAGAGGATTTTGAGGAAGAAGAGCAATACTTGCCTGTGTGCAAACTTCAGAGGTGTTCAATTGAGTCGACCAGCAGCAATGAAGACTAAGACTACTTCGACAGGTTTTTTCAGTATCCTTTCAGTAATCTGATGGCCTACTCAGGTGATCCTGAATCCTCTATGCTGCAATAAGCTGGGCATACACTGTGCTGCGATTTTTCAGTCGCGTTATTCGGCTCCTGATCAAACTGTAGGATTGACTCGCAGGGGTGAGAAGTTTGATCAAGGCCAAACTCGGGACGATCCCCAAAACGATCGCACGACTGAAAAATCGGCTCAAAATGGGCCAAAAATCGCACAGTGTATGCCCAGCATTAGGGTGCGGGGGGATTCCCATGATGCACTGGGTGTTTCTTCTTCACCCACTATGTTTAATAGACCTCTCTGCACTGAATGGTACTTGTTATTAACCTCTGTCTCTGTTCCATGTCTTTATACTATTTTCCTTGCCCCTCCCCAACCGGTCGCAGCAGATGGCCGCCCCTCCCTGAGCCTGGTTCTGCTGGAGGTTTCTTCCTGTTAAAAGGGAGTTTTTCCTTCCCACTGTCGCCAAAGTGCTTGCTCATAGGGGGTCATATGATTGTTGGGGTTTTCTTTGTAAGTATATCTTACAATATAAAGCGCCTTCAGGTGACTGTTGCTGTCATTTGGCGCTCTTTAAATAAAATTGAATTGAAAATTAAATAGATGTCACTGTGATGATTTCTTCCCTGCATAGAAAGCTTAGACCCAAATGCAGATTCAATGCACATGGTTAAACTATTTATGAGACTTTAGAGAGGGAATGGAGAACGTGGCTCGAGCTAGGAGTGTCAGCAGACAGCAGGAACCAGAGGAAAAGCTATCGAGAGACTGAACACCTGGCTCCTGATGGGAACAATCCAACGGGAATTCTGCAACAGAGGGAGAAGAAGTTGCTGGACGGGTAAGGGAGTTTGAGGGTAGGATGAGTACGTTGGCAGAGGAGACCTAAACACAGGGAAAACAAGGTTAAACACAGGGAAGGAGCACGCCAGAACTGGAGCAGAGGGGAAGCCTAGTTACCACTGGAGATGGCAGAACAAACTGGCGAGGAGTAGCAGGCAGCGCTGGTTTAAGAAGCCCTCCTGCTGATTGTTTGCAGATGAGGCCCAGGTGAGATGCTGGAAACTCCACCTCTGAAGTGTGGACACAGTATCCCCATTCCAAGTGGAAAAGCCCCTCAGACACTTCCATGGTGCATGACAAGAAGGATGAGAAAGCATTCATGGTCCATCCATCCCTCCGTCAGCGTAATGCCTAAAAGTTTATTCAGATGTAAATGTATTACATTTTTAAATAAAGATCATCAGTGTTTTTAATGACGCTGCATTTCATTCATGTGTCTCTATTGGACAGTGTTGTAGAAGTTACAGAAGACAGGAATCAGTTCCAGCTTGGCCTGACATTTGATCACTAGTGATGTGTGATACCACTGATTTCCTTTCCGATCCCATACCAAGTAAAATTCAGGGTGGTATCGACGATACTGCTCCGATACTTTGTACAAAAACTTTACTCTTTTATTGTATCTCAAATTATAGCGTCATAATCATTACAGGACATCAGATTACTTGTTCTTATCACTTAATAATGCAGAATTCATCATATAGAAATCAAAAACCTGAAGTTGTGCACTATGTGAACACCTTGCCTGCCTGCAGCACTAAAGGACTCCCTGAGAGACGTCTGTCTCACCCTAGCAGCACCCGTCCTTCTCCTCCTCTTCAGTTTGCCTCAACATAAGCTCGTCATATTCTGTGATATGATTTACTTTGAGGTGTTTGACAAGGTTAGTGGTGTTGCCACAACACCTCACTTTCTTGCCACATGTATCGCAAACCACGTCTGGGCTGTTTGTGGATGTAAAATACGTGCGCACATGACTCCAGTTACGCTCAGCCATTGTTGTGAGTGCGCACGCCACAGGCTGCCACACATTTATACAGCCGTATTTCACACATGACTATAAAAGGCGGAAGAGGGAGTAGTTCTTTCCAATGTAGACAATCTGAATGATAGTTTCTTTCCACTGTGTTCCTGTTAATGAAAAACTACAATTTACCCCAAAATGATTCAAATATCGATATTTTAATGTGGAAACCTTCTGTTTCCACATCTGGACTTTCTGTTGCTGCCCACGCGGGTGAAACTTTCTTTGAAGTGGCTCATTGAAGTTGTAATTGATAATCAATTCCCACACAATGAGAGAATCCAATCAATTTGTTTATCAGGGGAAAGGTGTGATTTCTTAGGACACTGGAGCCTAACATTAACTGGTTTAAAATTAGCTTATTTCCATAAGAAGAAAAACATACTGAGAAAGAGATCACCAAAATATACATGTACAAATGTGAAATAGTCATATGTAGTGTGAAAGAGCTATTTGACATCTTTAAATTCAAAGTAATGTATAAATCCACTTACATAAAACATGAAAAGGCGGCGCAGCGATGCCCATCTCAGCCAGTGTATGATGGTGGGGCAAGATGGCAGCTTCCACAACATGACGCCAGCTCCTATGTATTTTTAGTAGATAAATGATACGTTTATGTATCAATTTGTTGGAAGATGTAATTACACCTTAATTATGTAATTAGAAGCAAAAATGATTTTTTTTAATCAAATCACCTCAAAAAATTACTGTACTTACTTTCTAAATCATTCTTTACCTCTGAAAGGGGTGGCTGTGGCTCAGGAGGTGGAGCAGGTCATCTACTAATCAGATGGTTTTTGGATCGATCCCTGGCTGCTCCAGACTGCATGCTAACTGTCCTTGGGCAAGACATTAACCCCAAGTCACTCTCTGATGCATTCATCAGAGTATGAATGTGTGTGAATGTTAGGTAGAAAGCACAGAAAAAGGGCTTCTATGAACAGGTGTGAATGAGGCAACCTGTATAGAGCGCTTTGAATGTTCAGGTAGAGTAGAAAAGCACTGTAAAAATTTCTCTGTGTTGATTTCTTTTGGACCTCAAACATTACTCACCTTGTTGCAGGTTTCTTTATTAATGCTGAAAACCCAGAATGGAAACTGACCTTACTGCTTCCTTCCTTTCCAAACTATTGCGGCTCCTCCAACCAACGGCCGCGGCAGGCTAAACATGAGGACACAGATGACGTGCAACAGTAAACACATGAGATACACCTCTGTACTATTTGCTACTTTTATTCCACATACAACTGTCCACTGTACAAATCGGCACACGGGCTCAAACCATTAAACAAATGCACAGACTGCACAAATAACTGCACCATTTACTATGCCAAATTTCAACATTGGCCTATTGCATAACTTAGTGCAGAAGTATACATAAACCAAAAGATGCATCAAAATGATTCAAGCTGCGCTCAAGCTGCAGTCAACAGAAGGTTTCGCCTCATGCTCACCCTACCTTTCTGCTCATTAACATCAGGTGCCGTGAACAGGTGAGTGCAACCACATTTATCACACCCATTAAATCCTTTTATCTCATTGTGTTTGAATAATTGTAATTCCTTCTACTGGGATCTCAGCCAGAAGTCCATCTTTCACCTCCAGCTCATTTAAATCTCAGCTGCCAGACTTATAACAAATTCAAAGAAATAAATCATCATTCTCCTCCTCACAACCTTTTGGGTATACGATACATGGGTACAAGCCTTGTTACAGATTTGGTCACTTTTTATGAACCAAGTCACTGCCTGCATTCTGCACATCAGACACTCTTAGCTGTCTGTGCAGCCTGGCTCAATGCAAAAAGAAAACAAACCGTTTCGTGTTTTAACTCTTTGAACTTTTCTTTTGTGTTTTTAACTAAGATTTTATTGTGTTCTTTAACACACTTTGTAACTGTTTTGAAAGTGCTAGGCAAATTAACTGTTAACTATTACTGTTATTATTGTTATTGACAGTCTGGAGCTTTGGCAGTATGGAAGGTGGATGCGAGAGGGAGACTTCATGGAAACCACCTTGTAAAACATGAATACAAGAAACCTTTAACTTGCTGCATCTTCAGACCGTCCACACCTGGAGAGTAAGCAGCCTTCGAAGTCCCATATCAAGTGGAAGAGTATGACATTTTTTTAATCAAATACTATTTTTTGTATTTTATTATAGTGATGTGGCAATGCTAGCTCGAGCATCTGTGAGAGGAGATGAGCGTGCGCTGGACAAGTTTAGCTGGAAGGGGGCACCTCTGAAGATGGGGCCACAGGAGGGACTTGGATTCTTTATCTGCACTGCAGATGGTAGGAGTTTGTGATTCCTGTTGGAGTTTGGAAAATTAAATCATTTGTTATTTCCAATGCATTTGACCATACTTTCTTTAAGACACAATTTGTTTTTTCATTGCCTTGTATAATTTTGTCTGAGGCCAGCAGTCTTCTGCAGTCACAGCCCTCAATGTATAAAGGCTGTTTATTTTATTTGTTTGTTCTGTAAATTGCATTGATGATACTTTGCTTTATTTTTGAACAGTTACGAAGAACAGTATGAGAAAAGTATTCATGGTTTTAGAAAGTCTGATTAATCCAGCAGACTTGTTGAAAATTATATCAAAAGTGTATTTTGCCTCTGTGAAGCAGTAATCCTGTGGGAGTCTCCAGAAAGGGGAAAATACAACAAGCTATAATGCTATTGATCCAGAATCCAGTCTGATCTTTAATAAATATGAACACTTTGTGGTTTGAGCTGTCAGATATTCCACTTATTTCATCTTTAATCCCATGTCTTATGCATATAGGTAAAGTCCATAGTGTGGATGAGTATTGTAAGACGAGTGTCCTTCTCAGTGTGGAGGGCTCCATCAAGAAACTTCTCTACATGCTACGTGCTACATAACTATGTTTTGTCTCTTGATGAGACTCTGGGATATGAGAGGGGAGAGATGATCAACTGTGTTTCATACTGTGCAGGCAAAGGCAAAAGTTTGCACAGAATTGTAAATGAAAAGAAGCTTTTTCTTTCCCATCACCATATTCCTGAATGTTTGCAAATGCATAGGTTAAAAAAAAAAAACTCGTTGCTTTTTTAAAAATTCTGCAACACTCAGAAATCCTAGCAGCTGGCACCACCAATGGACGCATAGCAATGTGGAGGATGGTGGTGCAGTCGGGTAGCAGTAGAGGTGACACTAAGCCCCAGTGGAAACTGCAGACACCAACAGAAATTGGAGGAAATGTCACTCAGCTACAGGTAATGTCTTGACCAGCATTAGTACATTACTTTCGTTTGGTTTAATTACACTTTTATTTTAACTGGAGATTGACAGTAACAACACTGTTTTTCTTTGAGCCAAAATTTCATTGAAGGAAATTTCAATGCAGCTTTGATGCTGGATGGAGACAGCAACGCATTTTAAAACCCTGACTTGGACTGTGGGAATCAAGTCTTTACAATACGCACACACACACACACACACACACACACACACACACACACACACCAGCCTGACCAATAAGAGCCAAGAGTTGCAGTGATAGGCAGGCTGAACCAGCAAATAGCCAGAAACAACTGGTCAGTGCAGCACCGCCTCAGGTACCACATACAGATTTTAACTGGCTTCTGACTTTGTGTGGTGTGGAGTATGCTAGATTTTATATAAATATGGATGAGATTAGCTGGGGATGAACAAAATCTCCTTCAGCAACTATTAAATAGCCAGAAGGGGCCAGACAGTCAATATATTAATTCAGCGTTCCTACAGAACAGACCGTAAAGCATTCCCAAAAAGTCAAAACAATTATTTTAGCAGCTGATTTCTGTACTTAAAAAAACCCCAAACAAACATTTATTATAGCTCTATTATGTAGGTAATGTAGGAGACGTGGACACAAATACACAGAGGGTTAACGAGGGAAGTGGGAGCACACGGGGAACACAGGCGACACTGATAATCATAACGAGACACGGCAGGAGTAACACAACACTGACGGGAGACTATCAAAGTAAAACAGGAAGCACACAGAGACGCAGACCAGATTGGAAGAGAACACAGACATAGCGGGCTGGGAAAACATGGAATAAAACACAAGGAGGAGAAACGAGGCATGGGGGCTGGCAGATACACAGAGGGGGCACACAGGGGGTAAAGTCACGAGGGGAAATCAAATAAGCAACATCTTAACAGAACAACCGAGGGACCCTAAAGCTGACATCAAACAACAACAATACAAGACACACAAAAAACCAGGTAGAAGTCCCAGGACCATGACATGCAGGTGGTTACATATGGTTAAAATGATTCAAATGCACTAAGTATGCATGTTTTTCATATCAATATAGTCCATAACTTGATTACTGTCTGTAGCCCACATGATTAAACACTTTAGTTACATAAAACATGTGAGGTTAGATTTTATCTACTGTATAGCCTGTATAGTAAATTAATATGTAGCCCAATAAGTATAAAATCCAGAAAGCTACACAACATGGGGCGGTTCATTTACAAACACAGTTCTAACTTGAGTTTCACACAGTTTTTATTAGAAAACAATCAAATTGTTAAATGCTTCAAGTACACAAAATGTCAGAAATCTGCACCGTCATGAACAGAAATTTAAACCTAATTTTTCGTGATTTGTTGATTAACCCTCCGAGGTCTAAATCCCACGTTGTGCACATCAACATCACAGATTTGTACAAATAAAATTTATAACAAAGACATGTTAAATATTAAGCACTGGAAACAGCTTGTTGTTTTGTTGCCATAGCGTTTTGTTTTGTCTCCATTTAAAAGATATCAAAATCTGAGCAAACAACTTGATGTCAAAAGAATCTCTGCACATTCCGCAGTCTTTGCTGCTAAAGTGACATCACAGCATTTAAGCATGTTTGAATGAAAACATCAGCATATGAACACAAAACTGAAGAGACACTGCAACCGAATGAAAGCAGACCACTATTTAGTGACATTTGGACGTTTCCCTGAGGATTAACTGCTGTGTAATCTACCAAGAACTAAAGTAAGCTCAAATTTCAGTTTATAAACTCAAGATCATTTACTTAAATATATAAAGCCTGATTTCCCTGCTTGCCAGGACAGTATTTATGTACTTTACATTGTGCAAGACTAGACTATATTTTCCATCATAGAGAGGATGATGTGGATCTATTATTCAGGAAAACAAATGAAGACTTAACTATTTGTCAGCTGATGTAATATTTGACAAATGATACATAAATTAGAAAATGTTCTTAATCATATCTTAGAGTGACAGAAGCTCTTTTTAACACGATTATTTCTCAGATTATTTTGTTCATTTAGGAAAATAGAGAAGACGTAAGTTTTGTTCTCAAACAAACTATTAGAATTTCTGAGAAACTGAGCCTACGTGCACATGTACACGGCTATTTTTGAAAGCGCAGCTTTGTCTCTGCATTTGGGCCTTTCGTCCACACCTAAACAGCAGATTGAGTCACTGAAAGGTGAGATTTTTAAAAAGGACGTTTTTGTGTTCAGGTGTGGACGAGGAAAACGGACATTTACTCAGGCAATGTCAAAAGTGTGCGCCGCTGTTGAAGTCATGCTGTGGCCACGTTATTGTTTACATGAGATCAATTTCTACAATGGCAGATGTAGACAACATACTGTGTCTGTTAATCTTAGTATCTGCAGTTTTTACACGCTTACATCAGACGTGGATTCTACATTCAACACAGACGCTCTCCCAACCCAAATCCTGACGTCGGTTTGGAAGAAATGTAATTTAAAAAAATGACATTTATGTATGCTGTATGCATTTAGTCCATTCCAAAGTTGTGAGTCTGTCTTTAGTTATTAACATTTGAAACGATGAAGGCACGTGAAAGTAACACAAAATTAGCTGCTTTTCCAGAAAAAGACAAAAACTTCTCAGAAGTACGTAAGGTTTTATGAGGTTTTCCCACCCAGGCTTCTAGACTTCTGATTGGCCAACATTTCTACACGGTTAAGATTTGGCGTGTTCTTGACAGCGTTTCACTTTGTTTTTAGTGTTTAGATGTGGAAGGAGATATTTTTTCAAAACTGCACATGTGGACTGGATTATTTTTTTTTAAACGAAAAAGGAAAATTGTCCGTTTTCAAACATAGCCGTGTACGTTTGGACGCAGCCTAAAGTCATCACAAAAAAAGCAAATTCTCTGAACATTCTGGGTTGAGGTTTAGAGATCATTGTTGTTTTGTGTTCCTTGTAGTCAAAATGAGTGCAAGTGGAGACGGACCACAAAATAACCAAAACGGTAAGCACATGTACTCAGTCTTGAAATTGATGAAAAACAGATTTTCAGCAGATAGTTATGGATGTTAATTAAAAGATTTAATGATCTTGCAGGCCAACAGGTTAACCCACGAATGTTGGCAAATGGAGATCAGGAACCTGCTAATGGCTTCCTGAACAGACTGTATCGCGCTCTCCATGAATATTGTTGCTATCTAGATGAGCTAATAGCTTCAGTACTGGCACAATATGACAATTACCTTTATGGGGACGAAGACGATGACGACGACGACGACGACGATGACGACGACGACGACGATGACGACGACAACGACGATGACGGCGACGACGATGACGGCGACAACGATGACGACGACGACGATGACGGCGGCGACGGCGACGGCAACGATGACGATGACGACGACGACGACGACGACGACGACAACGATGTTCAAAATATTCATGTGAGGGACAATAATGCCAATGGTGACAACGATGAACAGCACGGGGATCACAATGATGTGGTTGTGATCATTTTCAATGTTGGTGGCATTGAAAATGAGGAGGCATTTGAAGGCCGCATGGATGGTCGCCAGTACATCCCAGAAGAGGACCCTCAGCCAGGTGTTTCCAGGAAGAGGTCTAGAGAGAGGGATGAAGAAGATTTAGGAGCAAACAAAAGAATGAGATGGAGTGATGATGACTCTGAAGTATCTGAAGATGCGCACGAAGAGCTTGAACACGAAACTGGAGGCTCGAGGAAGCGTTCCCGAGAGGATTTTGAGCAAGAAGAGGAATACTTGCCTGTGTGCAAACTTCAGAGGTGTTCAATTGAGTCGACCAGCAGCAATGAAGACTAAGACTACTTCGACGGGTTTTTTCAGTATCCTTTCAGTAATCTGATGGCCTACTCAGGTGATCCTGAATCCTCTATGCTGCAATAAGCTGGGCATACACTGTGCTGCGATTTTTCAGTCGCGTTATTCGGCTCCTGATCAAACTGTAGGATTGACTCGCAGGGGTGAGAAGTTTGATCAAGGCCAAACTCGGGACGATCCCCAAAACGATCGCACGACTGAAAAATCGGCTCAAAATGGGCCAAAAATCGCACAGTGTATGCCCAGCATTAGGCTGCCGGGGGATTCCCATGATGCACTGGGTGTTTCTTCTTCACCCACTATGTTTAATAGACCTCTCTGCACTGAATGGTACTTGTTATTAACCTCTGTCTCTGTTCCATGTCTTTATACTATTTTCCTTGCCCCTCCCCAACCGGTCGCAGCAGATGGCCGCCCCTCCCTGAGCCTGGTTCTGCTGGAGGTTTCTTCCTGTTAAAAGGGAGTTTTTCCTTCCCACTGTCGCCAAAGTGCTTGCTCATAGGGGGTCATATGATTGTTGGGGTTTTCTTTGTAAGTATATCTTACAATATAAAGCGCCTTCAGGTGACTGTTGCTGTCATTTGGCGCTCTTTAAATAAAATTGAATTGAAAATTAAATAGATGTCACTGTGATGATTTCTTCCCTGCATAGAAAGCTTAGACCCAAATGCAGATTCAATGCACATGGTTAAACTATTTATGAGACTTTAGAGAGGGAATGGAGAACGTGGCTCGAGCTAGGAGTGTCAGCAGACAGCAGGAACCAGAGGAAAAGCTATCGAGAGACTGAACACCTGGCTCCTGATGGGAACAATCCAACGGGAATTCTGCAACAGAGGGAGAAGAAGTTGCTGGACGGGTAAGGGAGTTTGAGGGTAGGATGAGTATGTTGGCAGAGGAGACCTAAACACAGGGAAAACAAGGTTAAACACAGGGAAGGAGCACGCCAGAACTGGAGCAGAGGGGAAGCCTAGTTACCACTGGAGATGGCAGAACAAACTGGCGAGGAGTAGCAGGCAGCGCTGGTTTAAGAAGCCCTCCTGCTGATTGTTTGCAGATGAGGCCCAGGTGAGATGCTGGAAACTCCACCTCTGAAGTGTGGACACAGTATCCCCATTCCAAGTGGAAAAGCCCCTCAGACACTTCCATGGTGCATGACAAGAAGGATGAGAAAGCATTCATGGTCCATCCATCCCTCCGTCAGCGTAATGCCTAAAAGTTTATTCAGATGTAAATGTATTACATTTTTAAATAAAGATCA
Source organism: Copadichromis virginalis (assembly GCF_057382275.1). NCBI lineage: Eukaryota > Metazoa > Chordata > Actinopteri > Cichliformes > Cichlidae > Copadichromis > Copadichromis virginalis. The sequence continues at coordinate 13,839,738 of NC_140625.1, forward strand.
TCAGTGTTTTTAATGACGCTGCAGTTCATTCATGTGTCTCTATTGGACAGTGTTGTAGAAGTTACAGAAGACAGGAATCAGTTCCAGCTTGGCCTGACATTTGATCACTAGTGATGTGTGATACCACTGATTTCCTTTCCGATCCCATACCAAGTAAAATTCAGGGTGGTATCGACGATACTGCTCCGATACTTTGTACAAAAACTTTACTCTTTTATTGTATCTCAAATTATAGCGTCATAATCATTACAGGACATCAGATTACTTGTTCTTATCACTTAATAATGCAGAATTCATCATATAGAAATCAAAAACCTGAAGTTGTGCACTATGTGAACACCTTGCCTGCCTGCAGCACTAAAGGACTCCCTGAGAGACGTCTGTCTCACCCTAGCAGCACCCGTCCTTCTCCTCCTCTTCAGTTTGCCTCAACATAAGCTCGTCATATTCTGTGATATGATTTACTTTGAGGTGTTTGACAAGGTTAGTGGTGTTGCCACAACACCTCACTTTCTTGCCACATGTATCGCAAACCACGTCAGGGCTGTTTGTGGATGTAAAATACGTGCGCACATGACTCCAGTTACGCTCAGCCATTGTTGTGAGTGCGCACGCCACAGGCTGCCACACATTTATACAGCCGTATTTCACACATGACTATAAAAGGCGGAAGAGGGAGTAGTTCTTTCCAATGTAGACAATCTGAATGATAGTTTCTTTCCACTGTGTTCCTGTTAATGAAAAACTACAATTTACCCCAAAATGATTCAAATATCGATATTTTAATGTGGAAACCTTCTGTTTCCACATCTGGACTTTCTGTTGCTGCCCACGCGGGTGAAACTTTCTTTGAAGTGGCTCATTGAAGTTGTAATTGATAATCAATTCCCACACAATGTGAGAATCCAATCAATTTGTTTATCAGGGGAAAGGTGTGATTTCTTAGGACACTGGAGCCTAACATTAACTGGTTTAAAATTAGCTTATTTCCATAAGAAGAAAAACATACTGAGAAAGAGATCACCAAAATATACATGTACAAATGTGAAATAGTCATATGTAGTGTGAAAGAGCTATTTGACATCTTTAAATTCAAAGTAATGTATAAATCCACTTACATAAAACATGAAAAGGCGGCGCAGCGATGCCCATCTCAGCCAGTGTATGATGGTGGGGCAAGATGGCAGCTTCCACAACATGACGCCAGCTCCTATGTATTTTTAGTAGATAAATGATACGTTTATGTATCAATTTGTTGGAAGATGTAATTACACCTTAATTATGTAATTAGAAGCAAAAATGATTTTTTTAAAAATCAAATCACCTCAAAAAATTACTGTACTTACTTTCTAAATCATTCTTTACCTCTGAAAGGGGTGGCTGTGGCTCAGGAGGTGGAGCAGGTCATCTACTAATCAGATGGTTTTTGGGTCGATCCCTGGCTGCTCCAGACTGCATGCTAACTGTCCTTGGGCAAGACATTAACCCCAAGTCACTCTCTGATGCATTCATCAGAGTATGAATGTGTGTGAATGTTAGGTAGAAAGCACAGAAAAAGGGCTTCTATGAACAGGTGTGAATGAGGCAACCTGTATAGAGCGCTTTGAATGTTCAGGTAGAGTAGAAAAGCACTGTAAAAATTTCTCTGTGTTGATTTCTTTTGGACCTCAAACATTACTCACCTTGTTGCAGGTTTCTTTATTAATGCTGAAAACCCAGAATGGAAACTGACCTTACTGCTTCCTTCCTTTCCAAACTATTGCGGCTCCTCCAACCAACGGCCGCGGCAGGCTAAACATGAGGACACAGATGACGTGCAACAGTAAACACATGAGATACACCTCTGTACTATTTGCTACTTTTATTCCACATACAACTGTCCACTGTACAAATCGGCACACGGGCTCAAACCATTAAACAAATGCACAGACTGCACAAATAACTGCACCATTTACTATGCCAAATTTCAACATTGGCCTATTGCATAACTTAGTGCAGAAGTATACATAAACCAAAAGATGCATCAAAATGATTCAAGCTGCGCTCAAGCTGCAGTCAACAGAAGGTTTCGCCTCATGCTCACCCTACCTTTCTGCTCATTAACATCAGGTGCCGTGAACAGTTGAGTGCAACCACATTTATCACACCCATTAAATCCTTTTATCTCATTGTGTTTGAATAATTGTAATTCCTTCTACTGGGATCTCAGCCAGAAGTCCATCTTTCACCTCCAGCTCATTTAAATCTCAGCTGCCAGACTTATAACAAATTCAAAGAAATAAATCATCATTCTCCTCCTCACAACCTTTTGGGTATACGATACATGGGTACAAGCCTTGTTACAGATTTGGTCACTTTTTATGAACCAAGTCACTGCCTGCATTCTGCACATCAGACACTCTTAGCTGTCCGTGCAGCCTGGCTCAATGCAAAAAGAAAACAAACCGTTTCGTGTTTTAACTCTTTGAACTTTTCTTTTGTGTTTTTAACTAAGATTTTATTGTGTTCTTTAACACACTTTGTAACTGTTTTGAAAGTGCTAGGCAAATTAACTGTTAACTATTACTGTTATTATTGTTATTGACAGTCTGGAGCTTTGGCAGTATGGAAGGTGGATGCGAGAGGGAGACTTCATGGAAACCACCTTGTAAAACATGAATACAAGAAACCTTTAACTTGCTGCATCTTCAGACCGTCCACACCTGGAGAGTAAGCAGCCTTCGAAGTCCCATATCAAGTGGAAGAGTATGACATTTTTTTAATCAAATACTATTTTTTGTATTTTATTATAGTGATGTGGCAATGCTAGCTCGAGCATCTGTGAGAGGAGATGAGCGTGCGCTGGACAAGTTTAGCTGGAAGGGGGCACCTCTGAAGATGGGGCCACAGGAGGGACTTGGATTCTTTATCTGCACTGCAGATGGTAGGAGTTTGTGATTCCTGTTGGAGTTTGGAAAATTAAATCATTTGTTATTTTCAATGCATTTGACCATACTTTCTTTAAGACACAATTTGTTTTTTCATTGCCTTGTATAATTTTGTCTGAGGCCAGCAGTCTTCTGCAGTCACAGCCCTCAATGTATAAAGGCTGTTTATTTTATTTGTTTGTTCTGTAAATTGCATTGATGATACTTTGCTTTATTTTTGAACAGTTACGAAGAACAGTATGAGAAAAGTATTCATGGTTTTAGAAAGTCTGATTAATCCAGCAGACTTGTTGAAAATTATATCAAAAGTGTATTTTGCCTCTGTGAAGCAGTAATCCTGTGGGAGTCTCCAGAAAGGGGAAAATACAACAAGCTATAATGCTATTGATCCAGAATCCAGTCTGATCTTTAATAAATATGAACACTTTGTGGTTTGAGCTGTCAGATATTCCACTTATTTCATCTTTAATCCCATGTCTTATGCATATAGGTAAAGTCCATAGTGTGGATGAGTATTGTAAGACGAGTGTCCTTCTCAGTGTGGAGGGCTCCATCAAGAAACTTCTCTACATGCTACGTGCTACATAACTATGTTTTGTCTCTTGATGAGACTCTGGGATATGAGAGGGGAGAGATGATCAACTGTGTTTCATACTGTGCAGGCAAAGGCAAAAGTTTGCACAGAATTGTAAATGAAAAGAAGCTTTTTCTTTCCCATCACCATATTCCTGAATGTTTCCAAATGCATAGGTTAAAAAAAAAAAACTCGTTGCTTTTTTAAAAATTCTGCAACACTCAGAAATCCTAGCAGCTGGCACCACCAATGGACGCATAGCAATGTGGAGGATGGTGGTGCAGTCGGGTAGCAGTAGACACTAAGCCCCAGTGGAAACTGCAGACACCAACAGAAATTGGAGGAAATGTCACTCAGCTACAGGTAATGTCTTGACCAGCATTAGTGCATTACTTTCGTTTGGTTTAATTACACTTTTATTTTAACTGGAGATTGACAGTAACAACACTGTTTTTCTTTGAGCCAAAATTTCATTGAAGGAAATTTCAATGCAGCTTTGATGCTGGATGGAGACAGCAACGCATTTTAAAACCCTGACTTGGACTGTGGGAATCAAGTCTTTACAATACGCACACACACACACACACACACACACACACACACACACACACACACACACACACACACACACACACACCAGCCTGACCAATAAGAGCCAAGAGTTGCAGTGATAGGCAGGCTGAACCAGCAAATAGCCAGAAACAACTGGTCAGTGCAGCACCGCCTCAGGTACCACATACAGATTTTAACTGGCTTCTGACTTTGTGTGGTGTGGAGTATGCTAGATTTTATATAAATATGGATGAGATTAGCTGGGGATGAACAAAATCTCCTTCAGCAACTATTAAATAGCCAGAAGGGGCCAGACAGTCAATATATTAATTCAGCGTTCCTACAGAACAGACCGTAAAGCATTCCCAAAAAGTCAAAACAATAATTTTAGCAGCTGATTTCTGTACTTAAAAAAACCCCAAACAAACATTTATTATAGCTCTATTATGTAGGTAATGTAGGAGACGTGGACACAAATACACAGAGGGTTAACGAGGGAAGTGGGAGCACACGGGGAACACAGGCGACACTGATAATCATAACGAGACACGGCAGGAGTAACACAACACTGACGGGAGACTATCAAAGTAAAACAGGAAGCACACAGAGACGCAGACCAGATTGGAAGAGAACACAGACATAGCGGGCTGGGAAAACATGGAATAAAACACAAGGAGGAGAAACGAGGCATGGGGGCTGGCAGATACACAGAGGGGGCACACAGGGGGTAAAGTCACGAGGGGAAATCAAATAAGCAACATCTTAACAGAACAACCGAGGGACCCTAAAGCTGACATCAAACAACAACAATACAAGACACACAAAAAACCAGGTAGAAGTCCCAGGACCATGACATGCAGGTGGTTACATATGGTTAAAATGATTCAAATGCACTAAGTATGCATGTTTTTCATATCAATACAGTCCATAACTTGATTACTGTCTGTAGCCCACATGATTAAACACTTTAGTTACATAAAACATGTGAGGTTAGATTTTATCTACTGTATAGCCTGTATAGTAAATTAATATGTAGCCCAATAAGTATAAAATCCAGAAAGCTACACAACATGGGGCGGTTCATTTACAAACACAGTTCTAACTTGAGTTTCACACAGTTTTTATTAGAAAACAATCAAATTGTTAAATGCTTCAAGTACACAAAATGTCAGAAATCTGCACCGTCATGAACAGAAATTTAAACCTAATTTTTCGTGATTTGTTGATTAACCCTCCGAGGTCTAAATCCCACGTTGTGCACATCAACATCACAGATTTGTACAAATAAAATTTATAACAAAGACATGTTAAATATTAAGCACTGGAAACAGCTTGTTGTTTTGTTGCCATAGCGTTTTGTTTTGTCTCCATTTAAAAGATATCAAAATCTGAGCAAACAACTTGATGTCAAAAGAATCTCTGCACATTCCGCAGTCTTTGCTGCTAAAGTGACATCACAGCATTTAAGCATGTTTGAATGAAAACATCAGCATATGAACACAAAACGGAAGAGACACTGCAACCGAATGAAAGCAGACCACTATTTAGTGACATTTGGACGTTTCCCTGAGGATTAACTGCTGTGTAATCTACCAAGAACTAAAGTAAGCTCAAATTTCAGTTTATAAACTCAAGATCATTTACTTAAATATATAAAGCCTGATTTCCCTGCTTGCCAGGACAGTATTTATGTACTTTACATTGTGCAAGACTAGACTATATTTTCCATCATAGAGAGGATGATGTGGATCTATTATTCAGGAAAACAAATGAAGACTTAACTATTTGTCAGCTGATGTAATATTTGACAAATGATACATAAATTAGAAAATGTTCTTAATCATATCTTAGAGTGACAGAAGCTCTTTTTAACACGATTATTTCTGAGATTATTTTGTTCATTTAGGAAAATAGAGAAGACGTAAGTTTTGTTCTCAAACAAACTATTAGAATTTCTGAGAAACTGAGCCTACGTGCACATGTACACGGCTATTTTTGAAAGCGCAGCTTTGTCTCTGCATTTGGGCCTTTCGTCCACACCTAAACAGCAGATTGAGTCACTGAAAGGTGAGATTTTTAAAAAGCACGTTTTTGTGTTTAGGTGTGGACGAGGAAAACGGACATTTACTCAGGCAATGTCAAAAGTGTGCGCCGCTGTTGAAGTCACGCTGTGGCCACGTTATTGTTTACGTGAGATCAATTTCTACAATGGCAGATGTAGACAACATACTGTGTCTGTTAATCTTAGTATCTGCAGTTTTTACACGCTTACATCAGACGTGGATTCTACATTCAACACAGACGCTCTCCCAACCCAAATCCTGACGTCGGTTTGGAAGAAATGTAATTTTAAAAAATGACATTTATGTATGCTGTATGCATTTAGTTCATTCCAAAGTTGTGAGTCTGTCTTTAGTTATTAACATTTGAAACGATGAAGGCACGTGAAAGTAACACAAAATTAGCTGCTTTTCCAGAAAAAGACAAAAACTTCTCAGAAGTACGTAAGGTTTTATGAGGTTTTCCCACCCAGGCTTCTAGACTTCTGATTGGCCAACATTTCTACACGGTTAAGATTTGGCGTGTTCTTGACAGCGTTTCACTTTGTTTTTAGTGTTTAGATGTGGAAGGAGATATTTTTTCAAAACTGCACATGTGGACTGGATTATTTTTTTTTTTTAAACGAAAAAGGAAAATTGTCCGTTTTCAAACATAGCCGTGTACGTTTGGACGCAGCCTAAAGTCATCACAAAAAAAGCAAATTCTCTGAACATTCTGGGTTGAGGTTTAGTGATCATTGTTGTTTTGTGTTCCTTGTAGTCAAAATGAGTGCAAGTGGAGACGGACCACAAAATAACCAAAACGGTAAGCACATGTACTCAGTCTTGAAATTGATGAAAAACAGATTTTCAGCAGATAGTTATGGATGTTAATTAAAAGATTTAATGATCTTGCAGGCCAACAGGTTAACCCACGAATGTTGGCAAATGGAGATCAGGAACCTGCTAATGGCTTCCTGAACGATCTGTATCTCGCTCTCTGTGATTGTTGTTGCTTTCTACATGAGCTAATAGCTTCAGTACTGGCACAATATGACAATTACCTTTATGGGGACGAAGACGATGACGACGACGACGACGACGATGACGATGACGACGACGACGATGACGGCGACGACGACGACGATGACGACGACAACGACGATGACGGCGACGACGATGACGGCGACAACGATGACGACGACGACGATGACGGCGGCGACGGCGACGGCAACGATGACGATGACGACGACGACGACAACGATGTTCAAAATATTCATGTGAGGGACAATAATGCCAATGGTGACAACGATGAACAGCACGGGGATCACAATGATGTGGTTGTGATCATTTTCAATGTTGGTGGCATTGAAAATGAGGAGGCATTTGAAGGCCGCATGGATGGTCGCCAGTACATCCCAGAAGAGGACCCTCAGCCAGGTGTTTCCAGGAAGAGGTCTAGAGAGAGGGATGAAGAAGATTTAGGAGCAAACAAAAGAATGAGATGGAGCGATGATGACTCTGAAGTATTTGAAGATGCGCACGAAGAGCTTGAACACGAAACTGGAGGCTCGAGGAAGCGTTCCCGAGAGGATTTTGAGCAAGAAGAGGAATACTTGCCTGTGTGCAAACTTCAGAGGTGTTCAATTGAGTCGACCAGCAGCAATGAAGACTAAGACTACTTCGACGGGTTTTTTCAGTATCCTTTCAGTAATCTGATGGCCTACTCAGGTGATCCTGAATCCTCTATGCTGCAATAAGCTGGGCATACACTGTGCTGCGATTTTTCAGTCGCGTTATTCGGCTCCTGATCAAACTGTAGGATTGACTCGCAGGGGTGAGAAGTTTGATCAAGGCCAAACTCGGGACGATCCCCAAAACGATCGCACGACTGAAAAATCGGCTCAAAATGGGCCAAAAATCGCACAGTGTATGCCCAGCATTAGGCTGCCGGGGGATTCCCATGATGCACTGGGTGTTTCTTCTTCACCCACTATGTTTAATAGACCTCTGCACTGAATGGTACTTGTTATTAACCTCTGTCTCTGTTCCATGTCTTTATACTATTTTCCTTGCCCCTCCCCAACCGGTCGCAGCAGATGGCCGCCCCTCCCTGAGCCTGGTTCTGCTGGAGGTTTCTTCCTGTTAAAAGGGAGTTTTTCCTTCCCACTGTCGCCAAAGTGCTTGCTCATAGGGGGTCATATGATTGTTGGGGTTTTCTTTGTAAGTATATCTTACAATATAAAGCGCCTTCAGGTGACTGTTGCTGTCATTTGGCGCTCTTTAAATAAAATTGAATTGAAAATTAAATAGATGTCACTGTGATGATTTCTTCCCTGCGTAGAAAGCTTAGACCCAAATGCAGATTCAATGCACATGGTTAAACTATTTATGAGACTTTAGAGAGGGAATGGAGAACGTGGCTCGAGCTAGGAGTGTCAGCAGACAGCAGGAACCAGAGGAAAAGCTATCGAGAGACTGAACACCTGGCTCCTGATGGGAACAATCCAACGGGAATTCTGCAACAGAGGGAGAAGAAGTTGCTGGACGGGTAAGGGAGTTTGAGGGTAGGATGAGTATGTTGGCAGAGGAGACCTAAACACAGGGAAAACAAGGTTAAACACAGGGAAGGAGCACGCCAGAACTGGAGCAGAGGGGAAGCCTAGTTACCACTGGAGATGGCAGAACAAACTGGCGAGGAGTAGCAGGCAGCGCTGGTTTAAGAAGCCCTCCTGCTGATTGTTTGCAGATGAGGCCCAGGTGAGATGCTGGAAACTCCACCTCTGAAGTGTGGACACAGTATCCCCATTCCAAGTGGAAAAGCCCCTCAGACACTTCCATGGTGCATGACAAGAAGGATGAGAAAGCATTCATGGTCCATCCATCCCTCCGTCAGCGTAATGCCTAAAAGTTTATTCAGATGTAAATGTATTACATTTTTAAATAAAGATCATCAGTGTTTTTAATGACGCTGCAGTTCATTCATGTGTCTCTATTGGACAGTGTTGTAGAAGTTACAGAAGACAGGAATCAGTTCCAGCTTGGCCTGACATTTGATCACTAGTGATGTGTGATACCACTGATTTCCTTTCCGATCCCATACCAAGTAAAATTCAGGGTGGTATCGACGATACTGCTCCGATACTTTGTACAAAAACTTTACTCTTTTATTGTATCTCAAATTATAGCGTCATAATCATTACAGGACATCAGATTACTTGTTCTTATCACTTAATAATGCAGAATTCATCATATAGAAATCAAAAACCTGAAGTTGTGCACTATGTGAACACCTTGCCTGCCTGCAGCACTAAAGGACTCCCTGAGAGACGTCTGTCTCACCCTAGCAGCACCCGTCCTTCTCCTCCTCTTCAGTTTGCCTCAACATAAGCTCGTCATATTCTGTGATATGATTTACTTTGAGGTGTTTGACAAGGTTAGTGGTGTTGCCACAACACCTCACTTTCTTGCCACATGTATCGCAAACCACGTCTGGGCTGTTTGTGGATGTAAAATACGTGCGCACATGACTCCAGTTACGCTCAGCCATTGTTGTGAGTGCGCACGCCACAGGCTGCCACACATTTATACAGCCGTATTTCACACATGACTATAAAAGGCGGAAGAGGGAGTAGTTCTTTCCAATGTAGACAATCTGAATGATAGTTTCTTTCCACTGTGTTCCTGTTAATGAAAAACTACAATTTACCCCAAAATGATTCAAATATCGATATTTTAATGTGGAAACCTTCTGTTTCCACATCTGGACTTTCTGTTGCTGCCCACGCGGGTGAAACTTTCTTTGAAGTGGCTCATTGAAGTTGTAATTGATAATCAATTCCCACACAATGAGAGAATCCAATCAATTTGTTTATCAGGGGAAAGGTGTGATTTCTTAGGACACTGGAGCCTAACATTAACTGGTTTAAAATTAGCTTATTTCCATAAGAAGAAAAACATACTGAGAAAGAGATCACCAAAATATACATGTACAAATGTGAAATAGTCATATGTAGTGTGAAAGAGCTATTTGACATCTTTAAATTCAAAGTAATGTATAAATCCACTTACATAAAACATGAAAAGGCGGCGCAGCGATGCCCATCTCAGCCAGTGTATGATGGTGGGGCAAGATGGCAGCTTCCACAACATGACGCCAGCTCCTATGTATTTTTAGTAGATAAATGATACGTTTATGTATCAATTTGTTGGAAGATGTAATTACACCTTAATTATGTAATTAGAAGCAAAAATGATTTTTTTTAATCAAATCACCTCAAAAAATTACTGTACTTACTTTCTAAATCATTCTTTACCTCTGAAAGGGGTGGCTGTGGCTCAGGAGGTGGAGCAGGTCATCTACTAATCAGATGGTTTTTGGGTCGATCCCTGGCTGCTCCAGACTGCATGCTAACTGTCCTTGGGCAAGACATTAACCCCAAGTCACTCTCTGATGCATTCATCAGAGTATGAATGTGTGTGAATGTTAGGTAGAAAGCACAGAAAAAGGGCACAGGTGTGAATGAGGCAACCTGTATAGAGCGCTTTGAATGTTCAGGTAGAGTAGAAAAGCACTGTAAAAATTTCTCTGTGTTGATTTCTTTTGGACCTCAAACATTACTCACCTTGTTGCAGGTTTCTTTATTAATGCTGAAAACCCAGAATGGAAACTGACCTTACTGCTTCCTTCCTTTCCAAACTATTGCGGCTCCTCCAACCAACGGCCGCGGCAGGCTAAACATGAGGACACAGATGACGTGCAACAGTAAACACATGAGATACACCTCTGTACTATTTGCTACTTTTATTCCACATACAACTGTCCACTGTACAAATCGGCACACGGGCTCAAACCATTAAACAAATGCACAGACTGCACAAATAACTGCACCATTTACTATGCCAAATTTCAACATTGGCCTATTGCATAACTTAGTGCAGAAGTATACATAAACCAAAAGATGCATCAAAATGATTCAAGCTGCGCTCAAGCTGCAGTCAACAGAAGGTTTCGCCTCATGCTCACCCTACCTTTCTGCTCATTAACATCAGGTGCCGTGAACAGGTGAGTGCAACCACATTTATCACACCCATTAAATCCTTTTATCTCATTGTGTTTGAATAATTGTAATTCCTTCTACTGGGATCTCAGCCAGAAGTCCATCTTTCACCTCCAGCTCATTTAAATCTCAGCTGCCAGACTTATAACAAATTCAAAGAAATAAATCATCATTCTCCTCCTCACAACCTTTTGGGTATACGATACATGGGTACAAGCCTTGTTACAGATTTGGTCACTTTTTATGAACCAAGTCACTGCCTGCATTCTGCACATCAGACACTCTTAGCTGTCTGTGCAGCCTGGCTCAATGCAAAAAGAAAACAAACCGTTTCGTGTTTTAACTCTTTGAACTTTTCTTTTGTGTTTTTAACTAAGATTTTATTGTGTTCTTTAACACACTTTGTAACTGTTTTGAAAGTGCTAGGCAAATTAACTGTTAACTATTACTGTTATTATTGTTATTGACAGTCTGGAGCTTTGGCAGTATGGAAGGTGGATGCGAGAGGGAGACTTCATGGAAACCATCTTGTAAAACATGAATACAAGAAACCTTTAACTTGCTGCATCTTCAGACCGTCCACACCTGGAGAGTAAGCAGCCTTCGAAGTCCCATATCAAGTGGAAGAGTATGACATTTTTTTAATCAAATACTATTTTTTGTATTTTATTATAGTGATGTGGCAATGCTAGCTCGAGCATCTGTGAGAGGAGATGAGCGTGCGCTGGACAAGTTTAGCTGGAAGGGGGCACCTCTGAAGATGGGGCCACAGGAGGGACTTGGATTCTTTATCTGCACTGCAGATGGTAGGAGTTTGTGATTCCTGTTGGAGTTTGGAAAATTAAATCATTTGTTATTTTCAATGCATTTGACCATACTTTCTTTAAGACACAATTTGTTTTTTCATTGCCTTGTATAATTTTGTCTGAGGCCAGCAGTCTTCTGCAGTCACAGCCCTCAATGTATAAAGGCTGTTTATTTTATTTGTTTGTTCTGTAAATTGCATTGATGATACTTTGCTTTATTTTTGAACAGTTACGAAGAACAGTATGAGAAAAGTATTCATGGTTTTAGAAAGTCTGATTAATCCAGCAGACTTGTTGAAAATTATATCAAAAGTGTATTTTGCCTCTGTGAAGCAGTAATCCTGTGGGAGTCTCCAGAAAGGGGAAAATACAACAAGCTATAATGCTATTGATCCAGAATCCAGTCTGATCTTTAATAAATATGAACACTTTGTGGTTTGAGCTGTCAGATATTCCACTTATTTCATCTTTAATCCCATGTCTTATGCATATAGGTAAAGTCCATAGTGTGGATGAGTATTGTAAGACGAGTGTCCTTCTCAGTGTGGAGGGCTCCATCAAGAAACTTCTCTACATGCTACGTGCTACATAACTATGTTTTGTCTCTTGATGAGACTCTGGGATATGAGAGGGGAGAGATGATCAACTGTGTTTCATACTGTGCAGGCAAAGGCAAAAGTTTGCACAGAATTGTAAATGAAAAGAAGCTTTTTCTTTCCCATCACCATATTCCTGAATGTTTGCAAATGCATAGGTTAAAAAAAAAAAACTCGTTGCTTTTTTAAAAATTCTGCAACACTCAGAAATCCTAGCAGCTGGCACCACCAATGGACGCATAGCAATGTGGAGGATGGTGGTGCAGTCGGGTAGCAGTAGAGGTGACACTAAGCCCCAGTGGAAACTGCAGACACCAACAGAAATTGGAGGAAATGTCACTCAGCTACAGGTAATGTCTTGACCAGCATTAGTACATTACTTTCGTTTGGTTTAATTACACTTTTATTTTAACTGGAGATTGACAGTAACAACACTGTTTTTCTTTGAGCCAAAATTTCATTGAAGGAAATTTCAATGCAGCTTTGATGCTGGATGGAGACAGCAACGCATTTTAAAACCCTGACTTGGACTGTGGGAATCAAGTCTTTACAATACGCACACAAACACACACACACACACACACACACACACACACACACACACACACACACACACACACACACACACACACACACCAGCCTGACCAATAAGAGCCAAGAGTTGCAGTGATAGGCAGGCTGAACCAGCAAATAGCCAGAAACAACTGGTCAGTGCAGCACCGCCTCAGGTACCACATACAGATTTTAACTGGCTTCTGACTTTGTGTGGTGTGGAGTATGCTAGATTTTATATAAATATGGATGAGATTAGCTGGGGATGAACAAAATCTCCTTCAGCAACTATTAAATAGCCAGAAGGGGCCAGACAGTCAATATATTAATTCAGCGTTCCTACAGAACAGACCGTAAAGCATTCCCAAAAAGTCAAAACAATTATTTTAGCAGCTGATTTCTGTACTTAAAAAAACCCCAAACAAACATTTATTATAGCTCTATTATGTAGGTAATGTAGGAGACGTGGACACAAATACACAGAGGGTTAACGAGGGAAGTGGGAGCACACGGGGAACACAGGCGACACTGATAATCATAACGAGACACGGCAGGAGTAACACAACACTGACGGGAGACTATCAAAGTAAAACAGGAAGCACACAGAGACGCAGACCAGATTGGAAGAGAACACAGACATAGCGGGCTGGGAAAACATGGAATAAAACACAAGGAGGAGAAACGAGGCATGGGGGCTGGCAGATACACAGAGGGGGCACACAGGGGGTAAAGTCACGAGGGGAAATCAAATAAGCAACATCTTAACAGAACAACCGAGGGACCCTAAAGCTGACATCAAACAACAACAATACAAGACACACAAAAAACCAGGTAGAAGTCCCAGGACCATGACATGCAGGTGGTTACATATGGTTAAAATGATTCAAATGCACTAAGTATGCATGTTTTTCATATCAATACAGTCCATAACTTGATTACTGTCTGTAGCCCACATGATTAAACACTTTAGTTACATAAAACATGTGAGTTTAGATTTTATCTACTGTATAGCCTGTATAGTAAATTAATATGTAGCCCAATAAGTATAAAATCCAGAAAGCTACACAACATGGGGCGGTTCATTTACAAACACAGTTCTAACTTGAGTTTCACACAGTTTTTATTAGAAAACAATCAAATTGTTAAATGCTTCAAGTACACAAAATGTCAGAAATCTGCACCGTCATGAACAGAAATTTAAACCTAATTTTTCGTGATTTGTTGATTAACCCTCCGAGGTCTAAATCCCACGTTGTGCACATCAACATCACAGATTTGTACAAATAAAATTTATAACAAAGACATGTTAAATATTAAGCACTGGAAACAGCTTGTTGTTTTGTTGCCATAGCGTTTTGTTTTGTCTCCATTTAAAAGATATCAAAATCTGAGCAAACAACTTGATGTCAAAAGAATCTCTGCACATTCCGCAGTCTTTGCTGCTAAAGTGACATCACAGCATTTAAGCATGTTTGAATGAAAACATCAGCATATGAACACAAAACTGAAGAGACACTGCAACCGAATGAAAGCAGACCACTATTTAGTGACATTTGGACGTTTCCCTGAGGATTAACTGCTGTGTAATCTACCAAGAACTAAAGTAAGCTCAAATTTCAGTTTATAAACTCAAGATCATTTACTTAAATATATAAAGCCTGATTTCCCTGCTTGCCAGGACAGTATTTATGTACTTTACATTGTGCAAGACTAGACTATATTTTCCATCATAGAGAGGATGATGTGGATCTATTATTCAGGAAAACAAATGAAGACTTAACTATTTGTCAGCTGATGTAATATTTGACAAATGATACATAAATTAGAAAATGTTCTTAATCATATCTTAGAGTGACAGAAGCTCTTTTTAACACGATTATTTCTCAGATTATTTTGTTCATTTAGGAAAATAGAGAAGACGTAAGTTTTGTTCTCAAACAAACTATTAGAATTTCTGAGAAACTGAGCCTACGTGCACATGTACACGGCTATTTTTGAAAGCGCAGCTTTGTCTCTGCATTTGGGCCTTTCGTCCACACCTAAACAGCAGATTGAGTCACTGAAAGGTGAGATTTTTAAAAAGCACGTTTTTGTGTTTAGGTGTGGACGAGGAAAACGGACATTTACTCAGGCAATGTCAAAAGTGTGCGCCGCTGTTGAAGTCACGCTGTGGCCACGTTATTGTTTACGTGAGATCAATTTCTACAATGGCAGATGTAGACAACATACTGTGTCTGTTAATCTTAGTATCTGCAGTTTTTACACGCTTACATCAGACGTGGATTCTACATTCAACACAGACGCTCTCCCAACCCAAATCCTGACGTCGGTTTGGAAGAAATGTAATTTTAAAAAATGACATTTATGTATGCTGTATGCATTTAGTCCATTCCAAAGTTGTGAGTCTGTCTTTAGTTATTAACATTTGAAACGATGAAGGCACGTGAAAGTAACACAAAATTAGCTGCTTTTCCAGAAAAAGACAAAAACTTCTCAGAAGTACGTAAGGTTTTATGAGGTTTTCCCACCCAGGCTTCTAGACTTCTGATTGGCCAACATTTCTACACGGTTAAGATTTGGCGTGTTCTTGACAGCGTTTCACTTTGTTTTTAGTGTTTAGATGTGGAAGGAGATATTTTTTCAAAACTGCACATGTGGACTGGATTTTTTTTTTTTTTAAACGAAAAAGGAAAATTGTCCGTTTTCAAACATAGCCGTGTACGTTTGGACGCAGCCTAAAGTCATCACAAAAAAAGCAAATTCTCTGAACATTCTGGGTTGAGGTTTAGTGATCATTGTTGTTTTGTGTTCCTTGTAGTCAAAATGAGTGCAAGTGGAGACGGACCACAAAATAACCAAAACGGTAAGCACATGTACTCAGTCTTGAAATTGATGAAAAACAGATTTTCAGCAGATAGTTATGGATGTTAATTAAAAGATTTAATGATCTTGCAGGCCAACAGGTTAACCCACGAATGTTGGCAAATGGAGATCAGGAACCTGCTAATGGCTTCCTGAACGATCTGTATCTCGCTCTCTGTGATTGTTGTTGCTTTCTACATGAGCTAATAGCTTCAGTACTGGCACAATATGACAATTACCTTTATGGGGGCGAAGACGATGACGACGACGACGACGACGATGACGACGACGACGACGACGATGACGACGACAACGACGATGACGGCGACGACGATGACGGCGACAACGATGACGACGACGACGATGACGGCGGCGACGGCGACGGCAACGATGACGATGACGACGACGACGACGACGACGACGACAACGATGTTCAAAATATTCATGTGAGGGACAATAATGCCAATGGTGACAACGATGAACAGCACGGGGATCACAATGATGTGGTTGTGATCATTTTCAATGTTGGTGGCATTGAAAATGAGGAGGCATTTGAAGGCCGCATGGATGGTCGCCAGTACATCCCAGAAGAGGACCCTCAGCCAGGTGTTTCCAGGAAGAGGTCTAGAGAGAGGGATGAAGAAGATTTAGGAGCAAACAAAAGAATGAGATGGAGCGATGATGACTCTGAAGTATTTGAAGATGCGCACGAAGAGCTTGAACACGAAACTGGAGGCTCGAGGAAGCGTTCCCGAGAGGATTTTGAGCAAGAAGAGGAATACTTGCCTGTGTGCAAACTTCAGAGGTGTTCAATTGAGTCGACCAGCAGCAATGAAGACTAAGACTACTTCGACGGGTTTTTTCAGTATCCTTTCAGTAATCTGATGGCCTACTCAGGTGATCCTGAATCCTCTATGCTGCAATAAGCTGGGCATACACTGTGCTGCGATTTTTCAGTCGCGTTATTCGGCTCCTGATCAAACTGTAGGATTGACTCGCAGGGGTGAGAAGTTTGATCAAGGCCAAACTCGGGACGATCCCCAAAACGATCGCACGACTGAAAAATCGGCTCAAAATGGGCCAAAAATCGCACAGTGTATGCCCAGCATTAGGCTGCCGGGGGATTCCCATGATGCACTGGGTGTTTCTTCTTCACCCACTATGTTTAATAGACCTCTCTGCACTGAATGGTACTTGTTATTAACCTCTGTCTCTGTTCCATGTCTTTATACTATTTTCCTTGCCCCTCCCCAACCGGTCGCAGCAGATGGCCGCCCCTCCCTGAGCCTGGTTCTGCTGGAGGTTTCTTCCTGTTAAAAGGGAGTTTTTCCTTCCCACTGTCGCCAAAGTGCTTGCTCATAGGGGGTCATATGATTGTTGGGGTTTTCTTTGTAAGTATATCTTACAATATAAAGCGCCTTCAGGTGACTGTTGCTGTCATTTGGCGCTCTTTAAATAAAATTGAATTGAAAATTAAATAGATGTCACTGTGATGATTTCTTCCCTGCATAGAAAGCTTAGACCCAAATGCAGATTCAATGCACATGGTTAAACTATTTATGAGACTTTAGAGAGGGAATGGAGAACGTGGCTCGAGCTAGGAGTGTCAGCAGACAGCAGGAACCAGAGGAAAAGCTATCGAGAGACTGAACACCTGGCTCCTGATGGGAACAATCCAACGGGAATTCTGCAACAGAGGGAGAAGAAGTTGCTGGACGGGTAAGGGAGTTTGAGGGTAGGATGAGTACGTTGGCAGAGGAGACCTAAACACAGGGAAAACAAGGTTAAACACAGGGAAGGAGCACGCCAGAACTGGAGCAGAGGGGAAGCCTAGTTACCACTGGAGATGGCAGAACAAACTGGCGAGGAGTAGCAGGCAGCGCTGGTTTAAGAAGCCCTCCTGCTGATTGTTTGCAGATGAGGCCCAGGTGAGATGCTGGAAACTCCACCTCTGAAGTGTGGACACAGTATCCCCATTCCAAGTGGAAAAGCCCCTCAGACACTTCCATGGTGCATGACAAGAAGGATGAGAAAGCATTCATGGTCCATCCATCCCTCCGTCAGCGTAATGCCTAAAAGTTTATTCAGATGTAAATGTATTACATTTTTAAATAAAGATCATCAGTGTTTTTAATGACGCTGCAGTTCATTCATGTGTCTCTATTGGACAGTGTTGTAGAAGTTACAGAAGACAGGAATCAGTTCCAGCTTGGCCTGACATTTGATCACTAGTGATGTGTGATACCACTGATTTCCTTTCCGATCCCATACCAAGTAAAATTCAGGGTGGTATCGACGATACTGCTCCGATACTTTGTACAAAAACTTTACTCTTTTATTGTATCTCAAATTATAGCGTCATAATCATTACAGGACATCAGATTACTTGTTCTTATCACTTAATAATGCAGAATTCATCATATAGAAATCAAAAACCTGAAGTTGTGCACTATATGAACACCTTGCCTGCCTGCAGCACTAAAGGACTCCCTGAGAGACGTCTGTCTCACCCTAGCAGCACCCGTCCTTCTCCTCCTCTTCAGTTTGCCTCAACATAAGCTCGTCATATTCTGTGATATGATTTACTTTGAGGTGTTTGACAAGGTTAGTGGTGTTGCCACAACACCTCACTTTCTTGCCACATGTATCGCAAACCACGTCTGGGCTGTTTGTGGATGTAAAATACGTGCGCACATGACTCCAGTTACGCTCAGCCATTGTTGTGAGTGCGCACGCCACAGGCTGCCACACATTTATACAGCCGTATTTCACACATGACTATAAAAGGCGGAAGAGGGAGTAGTTCTTTCCAATGTAGACAATCTGAATGATAGTTTCTTTCCACTGTGTTCCTGTTAATGAAAAACTACAATTTACCCCAAAATGATTCAAATATCGATATTTTAATGTGGAAACCTTCTGTTTCCACATCTGGACTTTCTGTTGCTGCCCACGCGGGTGAAACTTTCTTTGAAGTGGCTCATTGAAGTTGTAATTGATAATCAATTCCCACACAATGAGAGAATCCAATCAATTTGTTTATCAGGGGAAAGGTGTGATTTCTTAGGACACTGGAGCCTAACATTAACTGGTTTAAAATTAGCTTATTTCCATAAGAAGAAAAACATACTGAGAAAGAGATCACCAAAATATACATGTACAAATGTGAAATAGTCATATGTAGTGTGAAAGAGCTATTTGACATCTTTAAATTCAAAGTAATGTATAAATCCACTTACATAAAACATGAAAAGGCGGCGCAGCGATGCCCATCTCAGCCAGTGTATGATGGTGGGGCAAGATGGCAGCTTCCACAACATGACGCCAGCTCCTATGTATTTTTAGTAGATAAATGATACGTTTATGTATCAATTTGTTGGAAGATGTAATTACACCTTAATTATGTAATTAGAAGCAAAAATGATTTTTTTTAATCAAATCACCTCAAAAAATTACTGTACTTACTTTCTAAATCATTCTTTACCTCTGAAAGGGGTGGCTGTGGCTCAGGAGGTGGAGCAGGTCATCTACTAATCAGATGGTTTTTGGGTCGATCCCTGGCTGCTCCAGACTGCATGCTAACTGTCCTTGGGCAAGACATTAACCCCAAGTCACTCTCTGATGCATTCATCAGAGTATGAATGTGTGTGAATGTTAGGTAGAAAGCACAGAAAAAGGGCTTCTATGAACAGGTGTGAATGAGGCAACCTGTATAGAGCGCTTTGAATGTTCAGGTAGAGTAGAAAAGCACTGTAAAAATTTCTCTGTGTTGATTTCTTTTGGACCTCAAACATTACTCACCTTGTTGCAGGTTTCTTTATTAATGCTGAAAACCCAGTGTAGCATCCAGTCGAACTGAGAAGGCCAGAACTGATGGTTGTTGAATGACCTTTATTATTCCTTGCCGTGTATCAGACAACGAACCAACGTAAGAGCTAGACAAACAAATAAAACAATTACCATATTATTCATGTAACAGCATCTTAACCGCTCATTACGCTGGTCTAACCGTTTTCTATTAAACTATATAAAACATATTATGCATTTCAGATTGCTCAAATTAAATCACATACATTACAAACCTTGTTCCCCTGTCGACTGTAGCTAGAACCATTCGTTTTTGTACAATTTAACTATATTCTTCTCTCCCTTTTCTCCGTTAGCATTAGTTTTCCGTTTTCTTCCATCTCTTTTGCACATCAAGTTGTTTACCGTTACATCATTCACTTCCGGTCACACAGGAAGTTACCACAATAAAAGTACAAATTTTATATTACGTGAATATGCGCTAGCTTTACATATCCGCCTTTACACTCCCACCAAATTATTTGCTGTTACAAACAAAATAAAACACAAATAATTTCTAAACAGGTAACTTAACAATGATAATACCTTTGTATATGCAACAACTAATTCTCATTGCATTTTAACTGCTTAGTGCATCTTGCTTTTGACAACTTTCTAACAGTAGAACCAACTTATGAACTGGGCGTTCCACTGTAGACATCTTATGCAAACGTTCACCCCTTTTACTAAGGTTTCTGTCTGCAAAGGTTACTTTGACCTTTCTCACAAGTCCATCTTCGTCTGTTATGGTGTCCACAACCCTACCAAGTCTCCATTGGGATCGTGGCAGTATTTCTTCCTTGTCCATCACTATGTCACCTACTTGCATATTCCTTTTAGCAGCATGCCATCTCTGCCGAACCCTGATGTTGTGAAGATATTCTCCAAAATTGCTCCGTTAGGTATTGTACCTGACGCCATTGCTTCCAAGCGTACAGATCCTCTTTAACAAACTGTCCTGGAGGAGGCAAAGCTGTTGTGGTTTTCATAGTTAGGAGATGATTTGGAGTTATTGGTTTCAAACTGTTTGGATCATTGAGCTTGTCTGTCGTCAACGGGCGGCTGTTTACTATTGCAGCTGCTTCATAGAGAAAGGTTCTGAGCGATGAATCGGTGAGTCGTCTCTTTGCGAGAGCAAGTGTGGAGTTGAGGATACACGAGGTCTGCGGTTGTGAGGCCGGTTGGATGTGCTGCCATATTCTCTGAAACGCCTGTGGAGACGGCTTATGGTTGAGAAATGAACATTCAATGCACGGGCGACAGATCTGGTTGACATTCCTGCTGTCAGCATGCCAATTGCACGCTCCCTCATTGCTTGTGGCATCTGTGGCATTTTGCTGTGAGACAAAACTGCACATTCCAGGGTGGCCTTTTGTTGTGGGCAGTCTGAGGTACACCTGTGCACTACTCATGATGTCAGATCAGCATCCTGATGTGGCACACCTGTGAGGTGGGATGGATTATCTCAATATAGCAGATGTGCCCACTACCACACATTTGGACTGATTTGTGACCACTGTTTGGGAGGGATGGTTATATTGTGTATCTGGAATGAATTTTAGGTCTCTACGTCCATCCCATGGGGAATGGGAGCAGTAACAAAGGTGTTGCGTTTACATTTTTGTTGAGTGTATATTATACTGTTGCGTAAACGTGCCTATCCAGAGTTGGGACTAGGAATAAGTGTTGCAGACTTACCTGCCTCTCTGCAGCTTCTTTCCCCCTGTTAAATTTACACATAAAATCTGCAATCTTAAGTCCACCTTGTTAATCAACCAAAGACCCAGACAGAGTCTTAATTCATTCGAAAGCCTGATGCTTAGCCTTTTCCACCCCAGCTGGAACACACAAAAACCTTTTTTTATTTTTTGTTATCTATCATCCACCTGGGACCTACTTAAGAGTTTGTGCCATATTTCTCAGACTTTTTATCTGATTTAGTGCTCAGCTCAGATAAAATGATTGTCGTGGGTGATTTTCACGACCATGTCGAACTCTAGATCTTTTTCTGACATATGGCATAGAAACTGAAAACTTAATAATATTTCCTGAAAACCATCTTTTGTCAGACTCTGGAACTCTCTCCCTTTGAGCTTGAGATCTGTGGACTCAGTGGTCTCTTTAAATAAAAAAAAAAAAAGGCTAAAAACTCATCTTTTTAAACTTGCTTTTGGTTAATTCTTGTTTTTGTTTTTTGTTTTAGCTTTTCTGTGAAGGACTTTGATTTTGATCTTGAAAGGTGTTATACAAATAACATTATTTCTTTAAGGTATTTTTTCTCCAATTGATCTTTCTGAGTTAACTTCAGTAATTGCTTCCTCCAAACCATCAACGTGTCTTTTAGACCCCATTCCTGCAAGCAGAGGTGGCTAGTAACGAGTTATATTTACTCCGTTACATTTACTTGAGTAAGTTTTTGAAAAAAACGTACTTTTAAAGTACCTTTTTTGCACGATACTTTTTACTTTTACTTGAGTACATTTATGAAGAAGAAACGGTACTTTTACTCCGCTACATTTGCAAAATTCGACTCGTTACTTTTTAAAAAATAATTCGTTTAACACATTAGATAACATGCCGGCAGTGGAGTTTCCGGTAACTTTTTTACCAGTAAGATGTGGCCATGCAGTCACATGACCAGTTTGAAACTGTGGCGGTCAGAGCAGCCCAAGCGTTTCAAAGTAGCGGACACACGGAAAGAAGAAACACGAAAACATGGCAGAGTCTACGCTAGAGCTGAAGAGGATGAACAGCATTTTCCTCACATACAAAGAATGTTTCTCTTAAAAGCAGTACAAAAGAACAGCTATGTCTTCAGTGTCGGTGTCTTTAGTGAGAGCCAAAACAAACAAACTCGTGTAACCTGAGGAAACGGTAAGTTTTCTCTAAATATCTTTTTAGCTGTGGTTAGCTGGATGTCAGTCTTATGTTACAGCAGCTGTGTCGAGTTCGAGCTGCGAGTGAATGAAAAACATTGACCAGGCAGCTGTGATTGAGCAGCAATGTCCATCCAACTCTTTTTGTGGTTGTTGTAGTCGTGATAATTTTGTGAGGCCACATTGAAAAGCCTCGGATACGGAAGCGTAGAGCTGCCACCCAGGCAAAAGAAAAATAGAGCTATATGACGTTATAACATGAAAAGTATATTATTATTGTTCTAACAATATACTACCATGTTAGTACAATATACCTTTCATGTTTGAACAATATAATATCACGTTATTACAATTAGGGCTGGGCCATATTATACCGTTCACGGTAATACCGGTATAATGTTAGGCAACGATAGGAAAATGAAATATCGCGATAGAATATGAGTAAAACGCGCATGCGCAGTGCCTTTGTTTTCATACGCACATGGCCGATTGTTGAGTGAAACAGATGAACCAGAATTGGTTTGTAAAAATGGTGCAACTTCCGTGATGTGGAACTGGTTTGGTGTTTGTCCGTCAGATACACGACAAAGCACATTTTTTTGCAGAACATGCAAGCGGCCGTCATTATTGTCGTATTTGTCGGACTAAGATGCTCTTAAATCTGGGAGTAATCTGGGTCCAAAACTCTGTAATTTTCAGGTCAAACAACACTGCAGCACCACTGAGAGTTAAAAACTGTCTAAATTCTTTCATCTTTAATAAAACGATCAGCATTGCTGCTTTACCAGGTGTAACTATGAAGTTTAACTTCCAGGCATCCATGAAAACAAAATTTATTACATTTAACGGAGTTAGAAGTTAGCAGGAAGCTAGCGGAAGTTAGCTCGCTAGTTTCGCTAGTTACGTAAGCATGATATTGCATGTTCTGACTGAGAGATTTCTGAAAAAATTCAAACGTACAGCTCTGCTATCACTTCCAACATAAATGAAGACAGGAAACTAAACAGCAGTGACGTTTGTAGGGTTACTGAAGTTGGGCTAGCTGGTATATAATGATGTGCTACGTGATCGCTAGTGACACAGCTATGTTAGCATAACATAAACAGTGAAGCTGGAGGACAAACACTAACACTTTTCCACTTATAAAAGTTAACGTTAAGGTTCCTGATAGTTAGAGACAAATGCAATCGCATGGCAGGATGCTGTAAACGGACCAAACTTCAGTCAGGAGAACAACTGAGATAATCCATCCACAATACAAGGTTAGTCATTAATATACTGCAGCAACATGGGAATAGAGCAGCTGCCAGAGAATTCAACATTAATGAATCAATGGTACAGAAGTGGAGGAAGCAAGAAGAATGAGTTTAATAAAGTTTGATTTATCTGACTGCTTTGTTTCGCTTAATGTGCCTTATAATCCCTTGCACCTTATGGTCCGAAAAATACGTACTGCACACTGCAGTTTAATGTTGCAAAGCACCTCTTTTTAACTTCAGTGGATATTATACATGGTTATGCTCAGGATATGTCAGCCCATTTCTACTGGAAATGCCTTTTGGTTAAACTTTCAGCAAGGAATTTGCATTTGCACTGTTACATTTTTATAAAGCTTTAATGTACATAAAAACCAGCTTCTTGTTTAAGTGAAAATAAATGGAAGGTTGTCTTTTTGCGCTAGTAATGTTGTGGAGTTGTATTTTGTCTCGCATCAATTATATTGTCAGTTATATCGTTATCGCAAATTTCAAATATATATCGTGATAAATATTTTTGGCCATATCGCCCTGCTCTAATTACAATATACATAATTATCACGTTCGTACAATATAAATATTATATTGTACGAATGTGATATTATATTGTTCAAACGTGAAAGGTATATTGCACGAACATGAAAAGTATATCGTTATGACAATAAACTTTTCACGTTATAAAGTAATATAGCTCTATTTTTCTTTTGCCTGGGTGGCAGCTCTACGCTTACGTATTCGGATGAGCTTGCCAAAGTCCTACAAGTTGTGCCTCCATCTCCTGTGTCCCGATCACACGCTGCACTGCCGTGCTGCTCCACCTTTTCTCTTTCATTTCTGTGTTTGTGTGAGAGGCTGCGTTGAGGCGCGACAGGATTTCAAACAGGTTTGATTGTCTTGCGACCATACGATTGATGATTGGGAGCTGGTCGTGAGGTGTTAACTGCTTTTCGTTACCCCATGTATACTACACGATGCACACACTATTAAGGCAAAACTTGGGCCGATCCCCAAAACGGTTGCGCAACTGAAAAATCGGCTGAAAATGGGCCAAAAATCGCACAGTATATGCTCAGCTTTTGGAGGCTAGCTCCAAACAAACATCTGCAGCTTGGCAGTGTATACAGCACTATAATGACCAGACCTAATTCTTTTGAAAACCATACATCTTTCCACAGGTCTCCACTTCATCAGACATCACCTAGACTCAGAGCTGGATGAGGCCAGCACAAACAGCGGCCTATTCGACGAAGATGATGGATCCATGGGGTCAGGAAAGCCAGAAGCAGGGGAGCTGGAGAGGTACCTTTCTTGTCCATTCACTGGAGGTGTGGATCTATTGCATGGCGTTCCTCACATCAAGAAGCTGTCGATCAAAGTCAGTACAGCTCTTCCTGCATCTGGAGCTTGTGAAGGACTTCTTAGTCATGCAGGACTCCTGTTCACTGCTAAACGGTTACAGCTTCACAGAAAGAACCTTGACAGCAAACTGCTGCTGAAGCTTAACCATCACCTTACTGAGTGAAGAAATGGCACATTTTTGCTAAATATGCAGAAATAAATGCACACCCATACAATTTGTGGTAAACTGAGCTGCCTTGTATGTACATATGTTGAAGATGCCTCGTTCTAATGTTTTCTCTGAGGCTGCTGCTGTTTACATATTTATATTATTTACTGTAGATATTGGTGAAAAAAGCTTTATGTTGTGAAAAACTGAAATCTGGAAATTAGAATTGTTGTGCCTTATTTTGTTGATGTTTTCACATATAGTCCTTTTGAAAATACTAAAATTTGTATTTTTACTCTTACTTGAGTAACTTTTTTGACCACTACTTTTCACTTTTACTTGAGTAATAATATTTTAAAGTAATGCTACTCTTACTTGAGTACAGTTTTTGGATACTCGACCCACCTCTGCCTACAAGACTGCTCGAAGAAGTCCTGCCATTTATTCATGCTTCAATCTTAAATATGATCGACCTATCTCTAATAATCAGCTATGTACCACAGGTGGCAGTAGTTTAAACCATTAAACTTAAAAAAACATCTTTTGACCCAGCGGCCTTAGCTAATTACAGGCCAATCTCCAACCTTTTTTTTTTTCTCATTCCAACAGTTCTCGAAAGACTAGTTGTAAAACAGCTAACATCATCTGCAGATGAATGGCTTATTTGAAGCACAGAAACAGCTTTAGTGAAGGTTACAGATGATCTTCTTATAGCCTCTGACAGCGGACTCATCTCTGTGCTTGTCCTGCTAGACCTCAGTGCAGTGTTGAATACTGTCGACCATGAAATTTTATTACAGAGATTAGAGCATGTGGTAGCTTTTACAAATACTGTGTTACAATGTTTAAATCATATCTAATAGATTCCAATTTGTTCATGTAAATTGGGAGTCATCTTTACACACTAAGGTTAACTATAAAGAGAATGCGTTTCTTGAAGAAAATGCGAATGCTGATACGTTAATATTCTTTTAGCTGTAATTCTGTAATTGCTGAAATATTTGGGTAACTTGATAAATGTAGCACCCCTGACTCAGTACTCCACTATAGCCGGATACGCCCTGAGTTCTAGTTACCTTGAACTTACCCAGTTGCCCAGAGTGCAAGCTCCCCTGAGTTACACACGTAACACCTTTATCTTACTCTGAACTATAGATAAGAAACAGTACCAGACACAAGATCTTCTGTTTAAACCAAGCAGGTTTACTTAATGAACTGGTGAACACCCAATAAATCAATAAAGTAAGAAGTCTCTTGCAATGATAAAATATAACAATAATAACAGTTACACAGTTCTTTACCGTAATGGGCCTCACACACACACTCTCACACACCACCCAGTTTCCCAAGTCCCCTCGGTGCAGGCCTGGATCGATGGTAGGGTGCGTAGGAACCAACGGTCCTAAAAGAAAACAAAATGGTGCTCCTACCTGGAAACCTTAGTCTTTTGTCCACAGTACACTCACAGCACACCGAGAGGTCCGTTCCTTAGGTCGCCGAGCTGCACGCTTACTCCTTTTAAGCAGCAGACCTGGGCGAAGACTCCTTCTGCCCCCCCCCCCCCACACACACACACAGGATTGTACATTAACATAAAACTTTTGTCGGAACCATACTGAATTTCACAAGAGAAACATATGAAGAGAGAGAGAGAGAGTATGCATAGTATGCAAACAGCTACCAAACAGCCATCATAATTCGTCATACAATGAGAACAGGACAAATCAACAATTGACAATCACTAATTAATATTACAATCTGTAACATAATGTATCGTTTGGAGTTTAGTCTGTTACTGTTACCATTTTTACCATTTCTTTTTGGAGCAACTGTAATCCACATTATTTCCTTAGGGATTAATGAAGTATTCTGATTCTGATTGTTACAGGATGACCTGTCATTATCCAATGACACATCTGCTTACCTGTATCTTTTGCTCATTTCTCCTCCTCTTCTTTTCTCTTTTTTCTAAACTGAAGACCTGATGGCTTTGAACCCAGGATTCAAATCATGAATACATAATGGGCTTGGATTTACAACATTATGAATGAAATGTGCTCTATTTGGAAGCAGCAGGGCCCCCCTCCCCTTCCCACGGGTTGTGTGTAAGACATTAAATCATCAAACTGTAAATTATAAATTTTAAATTGTTAGTGATCCCTTTGCCTCGAGTTCTAAAGTCTGTATTTATTTTCTTACTCTTCTTATATTTATTGTTTGTTTACTTGCACTGCTGTAACTGGAGCCTCGCCGTCTCATCTCTCTATATACTGGACTGTATGTAGCGGAGATGACAATAAAGTTTACTTTGACTTCAGCAGCGAGCAGGCGCACCGAGGAAAAACAGTATCTTACTGACAGGAGCTTTTGAGAGAGGGCCATCAAATGAGCAGATAAATTAGTTTTCAATGAAAAGATAATTGTAAAAGTCATCGACTGCCTCCAACTGCCCAGATTTGAACCACCTGTCTGCTGAAGACAAATCCATCAATGAAAAATAAGCCTGAAATTAATGTGCCAATCAGAATGCTCTATCATTCCCATACATTTAAATTCACTATCTGAAAATAACTGCCAAAGAGCTTTGAGTTGGACTGCAGTAAATACTAAAATAGTGTTACTCTGTAGCAAATTCCTGTCAAATTTGTCTTGGTGCGCCTGCTTAAAAAACTGCTTCTAAATCCAAGATCTTGACTCCTATCAAAATAGTTTTTAAACCACGAGGGTCCAAAAGACTTGTTCTACACAACAGTGTATTTTAATGTTTCTGGTCTCAAAAATGTGGTCACAAGAGTAAAAACTTTCAGTCTTTTCTGCTCTTGAGACAAACTCCTCACTCAAAAGACAATGGATCACAATGGGTCAGTTAGATAGTACTTCCTTTACTTTCATCTATGAAGCTCAAAAAGTGTACATCTCTTAGCTTTGAGAGACACATCGTTAGGAAGTGACCCACGATTGGAATGCTTTGAGGGTAAAATGATGGCTGTAGAGCGAAAACTGTGGACACGGCAGCAGCTGAGAGATACGTTTTTAAGATGAATCTTTTGGTTTCTGCCACTGTGGCAGCTGATCTTCTCAATTAAACCGCCAACATTCCGTCCCATAGAGACATCCATTATAAACTGTGAAACGGGTGAAAGGAAGCATGAAACTTAAACTGGAACTGATGGAAAAACTTTAAAAGGTATTGAAACGATAAATACAACCTGAAAAGTTCAATGTCTTGGCTTTGTTTTAAACTTTGAACAGTGTCTGTAGGTGAACGTATGTGGAAGCAGAGTTAACCCTTTTGCTCCCCTTTGGGGCAGCTCCAGACCCCGGGGGTCCCAGAGGAGTACCCCTGGGTCGCATTTCACAGGCCGCGCATCAGGGTTGGCTCCCGCGCCCTGTACACCCACGTTTCCCTCCCTGAATGCCACTCCCATTTCAATTTTTCTCCTAGTTTCAGGCAGGCTCTATCACGTTCATCCATGGGAGGCCGCTGTTAACCCTTGTGCTCCCCTTCGGGGCAGCCCCAGACCCCGGGGGTCCCAGAGTACCCCACCCTCAGTAGAGACAGGTGAATGAAAATGAAAAAAAAACCCAGAACGATCATTTGGGGTCGTCGAGTGCCCCAGAGCGATTCTAATGGGTTTCGTCAGGGGCTCGGGAAAGAAAATGTAGCACTTGGGGGCCACGCACAGAAGCTGCTGCGGCAGCGTGGGGGTCATTGATACCCCAGTACATGAAAATGAAGCATAATCAGAATCAGAATCACAATAATGATAATAATGATAAGAAGAAGAAGAATACAACACATAGACGCTTCTGAGTTTTATTTTATTTTATTTGAAATTACACTCAAGGATGTGTAATTGGGCGCCTCCTGGGTGAGGTGTTCCAGGCATGTCCCACCGGGAGGAGGCCCCGGGGCAGACCCAGGACACGCTGGAGAGATTATATCTCTCGGCTGGCCTGGGAACGCCTTGGTATTCCCCCGGATAAGCTGGAGGAGGTGGCTGGGGAGAGGGAGGTCTGGGCCTCTTTGCTTAGGCTGCTGCCCCCGCGACCCGGCCCCGGACAAAGCGGATGAAGATGGATGGATGGATGGAAATTACACTCGCGATACAACTGAGGCAATCTGGAAGGCAAAATAAAAGTCAACAATGGGGTTGAATCAGCCTTTCAAGACAAACGAATCTCAGTAGATATGTCAAGAACAGGTTTACATGAAAAAAAAAGGTTTACATGAAAAAATATCAACAAACGGTCTGTGTTTCAGGCGCTCAGTGCTGTACAGCGCCTCCTGTGGATGAACGTCATAGAGCCTGCCCGAAACTAGGAGAAAAATTGATACGGGAGTGGCAGCCACAGAGGGAAATGATGACCTATCCAGGGCCATACCATTTAGTGACATGCGCCCCCCCCCCCCCCGGGGCTGTATTTTTGATTACAATATCAACAAACTGTCCGTGTTTCAGGCGCTCGGTGCTGTACAGCTCCTCCGGTGGCTGTGAATACATGATAAAAATGTCACCGTAGGATGCGTGCATTGAAAGAATCAGCCTTTCGTGACAAACGAATCTCAGCAATCTCCTTTGTAACACTCTGTGGCCAGCTGCAGCTGGCCGATTTTCACCACATCCTCTCCCACCAGTTTGTCGTAGGCCTCGGTGATGGCGTTGAAGATTTTCCTCGCCGATTTCAGCTCATGCAACAGCGTCTCCGCCACGGTGCCGACCTTGACGTCGCCCGCTTCCATGTTGCGGGCGATCAGGAGACGATGAATGGAAGGAATGAAACGAGGCGTGAGGAGTCTTTTCCTGATGCTGTAATAATGTTCAGCGTAAAAGTCATCGTCCAAGACTCGCAGACACTCGTGTTGTCTCTGGCTGGGGTGATTGGTCTTGCACCCGTTGCACGCTTCGGTGCGGTACTCGTTGATCACTAGGTCGAGTAGGTGATAAACCGCAGTTTTCACTGTATCGACGAGTAAAGAAGACGCCCACCCGTCAAGCTCGGCGTCTTGCCGCTCGCCCACCGCCACTTCGCGTCGGACAGTATCTCCCCCTCTTCCGAGGAACTGTCAGTTGAGCCGTCCGAGGAACGGTCCTCCTCGTCGCGACTTAGGGGTGCAGAGTCCATCTTTTTCTATTTTTTTTGTTGTTTTATAGCGACTTCATAGAACAGCTACAGCATAGGCAAACATTCAGTGAGTAAGTAAGTAAGTAAGCAAGTAAGTACAAGTAAATCTACACCGCTCCTTCAATTCGATCCTCTCCTCTTCTTCCCTTTTTCTTTGTTCTTCCTCCTTTCTCCCCTTCAGCTTTTCTCCTTCGAGTTTCTTCTGGGCCGCCTTATACATCTCGTCGGTGTAGTGGTTTCCTCCACTGAAATCCACCATTTCATCTATTTCATCCAGAAGACAGCCCCGGAGTGTCGATCACAGCGATATTTCTTCCGTCTTCGCCCTCTGCCTCTTTTCTGAGACAGGCGTCGGTGACAGACTCGGGCGAAACGTCTTCTTTGAAAGCGTTCGCATCCCCCAGGATGGTGTTTCCGGACGCACTCTTTCCCGATCCTGTTTTACCGACCAGAAGGAGTCTCAGTTCTTCACGGGTCGCAGAGCCTGCGGGGTTGGGGAAATGATGGTAACATTTGAATCATTCCAGAAAAAAAAACCCATAAAACACTACGTTACACTAGGCTTTTCTTTTGATGTTGACAGCAAGCAGTTTGTCCACATAAAGCGAGTACCACAAGCAGCACACAACCCTGGGATTGCACTTTACCTTTGTATCGATGTTGACAGCGAGCAGTTTGCCCACATAACGAGCACAAGCAGCACACATCCCTGGATCCGGCCTTTGGTCGCCAACATTTTCAGTAAGCTAATGTTAGTATACACATCCAGAAATGCATATACTGTATGCATATATATATATATTGTACATATATTTATTAGTTTCAGATTTAGCCATTCTTATATTTTGCTTGTTTTACGTTATTGTATTTTGCACAGCTCTGCTGCTTGTGAAGCACACAAGAATTTCACTCACGTGTACTGTACCAGTGTACCTGCACATGTGATGTGACAATAAAAGTGATTTGATTTGGATTATAATATTATTTTATGCCATGTTAGACCCCTAATTAAAGATTGTGAATTATTATGTAGTTTTAGTTTGCATTATTCTCCTGAATTAGAAGAAGGTGATAACTATTGCATTTGTTAAACTGATTTGCATTACATTAGACTGCTGATTTATTGTGAATGAATGATATTGTTTAATGATGCATTATACTGCTGAGTTAAAAGAAATACTGTTCGCAGAAAGTCATCGCCTTATTTGTCTGATTAGAAGAGAACAGAACATACTGGAGAGGTTTTCTGCCCCATCTCAGCAGGAACAGATAAACAGGGAGCCAAGGTCATAGCTTAGGCGCTGTGTGAGAGAAAGAATGTGAATGTTTAGGCTTTTATCATTAGGTGGGGGCCACTAGAGGCTATAAGAGTTTGATCAATGCTCCACCATTTTGAGATCTGATGCTGTCTGCGTACGGTGTCCATCTCCCACGCGTGTGATCATTAAAATCATCGTTTGACTCAACCCGGCCGGACCAGTGTTGTTATTGTGGTTTTTCCTCTTGTATCCATCCCCAATATTTCAATCCGTAACACTAAGAAAAGAAGAAAGAAAAAAGAGGTGAAATTAAGGCACATTCAAGGAAAGTATTTCAGATCAGATTAGCAAGTTAAACCACACTGAAAATACACGTTGAATAAACCATGGCCCCAAACTGGTTGGTTGTCCCATGTGTTTCCCCCGTAGCTGCTCCGGGCGCACACACAATGAGCCCTGGTTTCGCGACGCAGGCGTAGCAACGACCTCCTTCTACTCCTCACTGCCTCCTGTGTGTGTGTGTGTGTGGTGTTCGCAAAACCCGCCCTCCCTCCCGGTGTTCGCGTACTAGGCAGGCCAAACAGCTGCGCTTTCACTAGCGAGGCACTTGAGAATGATGGAGAGAGAGCAAGGAGGACACGGAGGCACGGAAAGCCCGAGGTCCTCACCGACGGGGGTGTTCGCGAAACCGGCCCTCCGGAGACCTAAGTGTACACTAGTGAGGAGCATGAGAACGATGTAGAGGGAGCAAGGATGAGGAGGAGGCAAGGAGTTTCTGAAGTCCAAACGGAGGGCGGTGTTTGCGTAATAGGCACGCCAAGCAGCTGCTCTTTCACTAGCGAGACACTTGAGAAAAATGTAGAGGGGCAAGAAAGATGGGGAGCAACGGAGATCCCAAGGTCTGCACCGAAGGGGGTGTTCGCGAAACCCACCCTCTGCAAACCTAAGCGTACTCTAGTGAGGAGCGTGACAAGGATGTAGAGGGAGCAAGGAGGACGAGGAGGCACGGAGAGCCTGAGGTCCAACTGGAGGGCGGTGTTCGCGTAATAGGCAGGCTAAGTAGCTGCTCTTTCACTAGCGAGGCGCAGGAGAACGA
This sequence comes from Copadichromis virginalis, assembly GCF_057382275.1. NCBI lineage: Eukaryota > Metazoa > Chordata > Actinopteri > Cichliformes > Cichlidae > Copadichromis > Copadichromis virginalis. Next base: position 13,872,673 of record NC_140625.1, read on the forward strand.
TGGAGAAGGAGCAAGGAAGACGAGAAGCAATGGAGAGCCCGAGGTCCTCACTTAGGCCCATTTACGCGTAACCCAAGTAATCGTGAAGTAGAGAGCACCCCCGGTCCTCACGGAGGCCTTTTATCGCGTAACCTTTGGCCCCTCTGGCTAAGCGCTCGCCTGCGAGGAGCAGGAGAACGGAGCAGAACGAAGAAGGAGGACGCTGAGGCAGGGAGAGTCCGAGGTCCTCACTGAGGCCCGTTTACGCAAACACTGCCGAAAAGGAGACGATGATGATGATGATGATGTGAAGTTGAGAGTTGTTTCCTCCGGCGGTGCGGGGTCCCTCCATACCCCAGTGTTTCCCATCCTAACTTACGAATGTGCATTGGGGTTGCGAAATACCCCATCGCGATTACTAAGGGGTCACAGTGTATCCACGTAGTAGAAAGCACCCCCATTCCTCGCGAAGGCCAGTTTACGCGAACACTACCGAGAAGGAGAAGATGATGATGATGATGTGAAGTTGAGAGTTGTTTCCTCCGACGTTTCGGGGTCCCTCCAGACCCCAGTGTTTGCCATCGTAACTTACGAATGTGCATTGGGGTTGCGAAATACCCCATCGCGATTCCTAAGGGGTCACACAGTACCCACGGAACACAGAGTGCCCGAGGTCCCGAGTTAGCCCTGTTTACGCGTTATTTGGGGCCCACCCGGCTAAGCGCTTGCCTGCGAGGAGCAGGAGAATGGAGCAGAAGGAGGTAGGAAGGCGGCAGGGAGAGTCTGAGGCCCTCAAGGAGGGCGGTTTACGCGAACTCTGGCCTCTGTAAAGCCAAGCGTCCAACAGCGAGGCCCAGGAGAACTGAGGAGAGGGCCAGTTTACGTGAAGACTACCCTCTGTAAAGCTGAGGGTTTGCAAGCGCAGGGTAGAAGGACCAAGGAGAAGGAGGAAGGAGACGATGATGATGATGATTTGAAGTTGAGAGATGTTTGCTCTGGTGATTCGGGGTCCCTCGAGACCCCAGTATTTGCCATCGTAACTTACGTATGTGGGGTGGGGTGGCGAAATACCCCATCATGATCACTAAGGGGTCACAGAGTACCCATGGAGCACGGAGCGCCCGCGGTCCTCACTTAGGCCGGTTTATGCGTAACCCGGGGCTAAGCGCCTCTCCAGCGTCCCTCCAGACCCCAAGGTTTGCCATCGTAACTTACGCGATCGATGGAGGGTTACAACCAATTAGGTGCCTTTGTCCGACGCTGTGACGAGACCCGCTATAGCCGGAAGTCCGCCTGATCCCCATCTGCCCCCACCGCGAACCGGAGCCCTGTTTCGTAAGCGACGAGAGGGGCTTTTACCTCGTCGCAAGCATATCCTATCCACATAGGATATGCTTGTGAAGATGGAATATGGGGGAGAGCAGAAGTGCGTTAAAGTTCCACAAAGTGATGAATGAAGGACATGCATATTGTATTGAAGAAATAAGTGATGAGAATGTTGTTATTTGCATTTACCAGCTCACCTATGTCAGACTTTTTGATAAACAAAATTCTAATGAAAGTGAGAACTGTCATGATCCTGGGCCATGTTGGCCCAGTATTCTTAGTTTTCATGTATTTTTGTATTTTGTTCCTTATTTAGGCCATGCTTCCTGGGTTGCCCTGTTACGTTGTTCCTTATGTGTTTTCCCCTTGTGACTCTTACCCCCTGTGTGCCCCTCTGTGTATCTGTGAGCCCTCGTCTCTCCTTGTGTTTTATTCCATGTTTTCCCCAGCCCGTTATGTCTGTGCTCTCCCCGTGCTCTCTCTCCTCCTGTCTGAACCTCCGTGTACTTCCTGTTTTACTTTGACAGTCTCTCGTCAGTATGCGTCATGTTGTGTTCACTCCTGCCCTGTCTCGTTATCTGTGTCAGCTGTGTTCCCCATGTGTTCCCACTTCCCTCGTTAACCCTCTGTGTATTTATGTCTGCGTCTCCCTCAGTTCGGTGTCGTGTTCTCCCTCATGACTGTGTGCCCCTCCGTGTGTTTCCTCGTAAGTCAGTTCCTTAGTACTTTCCAGTTTAGTTTCATGTTATTTTGTATCGCTGTTATCTTTTGTCATCTTTTGTCAGCAATAAAGCTGTATTTTGAGTTCAGTCCTGTTTTCCCGTGAGTTTGCGTTTGGGTCCTATTTCCTGCCTGCCACACAGCCAGTTCATGACAAGAACATGTACACTGTTACATCTTTCAGAAAATGTTTTGAAATTGTAGTGCACAGTTCAGAATAAATGTTTTTCAAAAACCATTGCGTCTTTTTAGTAAATGTTTATTTCCAAAAGAAATTTCTAAAAGTTCAAAACAAGAAAATTCACGCTTTTTAGAATTAATTAGAAGATAACTCTTATGTAGTTAAACTAAAATACTCTTTGAGAGTTAATATATAAACTCTTAACACCTAGTTAGCATTAGTAAGTGTTAAATTATCAACTCCAGACAGATTTGGTGTTTAACACTAAATCAGAGTCAACGTTCCAACTCTCCAAAAAGAGTTAAATTAACACTCTCTGGTGTGGACTGTCGCGAAATCGATCAATGTAGAGCAGTGTCACAAACCACGGAGGCCCCAGGAAAGTGCAATCAAACGTTGAGTTTATTAACAGCCCGGAGAAAACATCAACATATGTCTTCTAATAGCTATAAACAGACATAGAACTTCTCATTTTGATAACACCTTCCATACAAGGTAATAATCTTAAGCCCTCAGAGTGACTGAGGGCTGGTTATCGCCTCCAGTCATCTGTTACCAAGTAGAATAAGATGCAACAGGTTTGCAACAAGAAGCTGGAAACATTTGGGCCTCTGCTCAGGCCTATTCCTAGATTATATGTATTATATGCACTGTAAGCATGCATTGCAGTTATCCTTCTATGTTCTAGTTTCCCTCAGCATGTATCACCTGGACAGTCACGCCAGTGAAGCTTAAGACCCTTAATGAACCGAACATCAACTCAAAATAAGCACAGATATGCAATGTGTATAAAATACTTCTAACCGTACTTGTAATAAAAGTTAACATAATGGAAGGATCCTCAAATGGACATCTTCAATAAACAACTGTAATGCAGTATCAATACTGTGAGAAATATTATTAGATGAAATAATGCTGTAAAGAATGTTATTAATGCAATTACAATGATGCAGATTATATGGCAGCAATAAAAGAATTTCTGTATCTTCACAGCACCCATATAGACACTTTCATAGTGTTGAAATCAAATCTGACAGTGTTAATTTGAACATGCTGGATTTGCTGTGTGCAGGACGCCGGCCCTCGAGGCCTGGAGTTTGACACCTGTGGTCTAGGGGCTCACTGCTGTAAAAACTCTGTCTCGGTTTTGTATGCTGCACATGAACTCAGCTGGGGATTAATGGATGTAAAAGTTCTCTGGTGTGCAGTAATGGTTATCCACACAGAGCTCTAAAATTCAAAACCTGAATCTTAAATTGGACTGAAATTATCGGTAAGCCAGTGTAACTGAATTTTTAACATGGTCATATTTGAGTACTTAGATGTTTTGGTAAGAAAATTGCATGCAGTCCAACTTTTAATAAATTCTCACCGCCTATGAAAGGTCTGTAACTTAGAAACATCTTGGGGCTTAATAGATATATGTAACTGAATATTATCTGCACCCCAGTGATAGGAAATTTTCTTTGAAAGTGCAGAAAAAAGGTAAAAGCCCCCAAAATTCACACGACGGGTAAGAGAAGTGGACCTGAACTTCAAAGCAGCTACAAAAAAGGATCGCTCAGACACGTGTGAAGAGAACTACTCTATAGCAACATACTTTAAATTTACGAACTTATTTGATACCAAGTAAATACAGGACCGATATGGATACTTTCTAGGTTTTTGTTTATTTATTTATTTTGAGACCTGGAATCTAATTGTTCCCGTCTTTAAAGCACTTTGGGTCAACCTCTATTGTTTAAATGTACTTACAAACAATAGCCATGTAAGTCAACACAAAAGTGCATGTTTCATAGTGCATATTTGAGGTATTGTTTTAATTTCTTTTCTTCTTTTCTTTTCATTACTATATAAAGCACCCTGAGTTGACTGTTGTGATTTTGCACTATATAGATAAATTAAAATGATTATTATTTAATGATGAAATTATGAAATTATTTATTAAAAAAACAAAACTATTTATCGAACACTAGATACTGAACTGGTATATATTCGTTACCAATACCAGCATTGGTATTGATACTACTGATATTTGCCGACCTCTCTTATTGAGCATGTGATGGTCAACAGTATCAAGAGAAGAGGTCAGGCCCAAGATCAGCAAAGCAGAACATTCTCCTGCATCACCCAGCATCAAACTGTCATCAGTCCAATAAACAGCACAGAAGCCTGATTGTGATTTATGAAGTGCTTGTCCAGGAGAGCTGTCGCATAGCCACAATCTTGGCTAAAATCTTTGCAACAAACGGTTAAAAATAGTGTTATTCCTTAAAAAAAAAAAAAAAAAAAAAAAAAACTAAATAGATTGAATAAACTATTTTTTGTAATTATTATAGTAATTTTGCTGAAAATGTTTTTGGATGTAAACGTTTACTTGTCAATAAAGCTTCCAGAAAGAAAAAAAGCGGGGTACTTCCGGTCTCCGCTGCTTCGTAAACGTGCCGTACGTCATTACGTGTTCATATTTACGGCAGCAGCTCCATCCATGTGGTTTTAAGATCTGCGGTTTCTCGACGTCAGCTGCTGAAGAAGCGTAGCAGTCGCTAACTATGTTCATGTAAACAACAGTGAAGGATATGGTTTTTGACGCTTTGTTTTACAGCTAACACGATGGCGCAGCCGGCGGAGAAAGGTATGTGTCACTACAAAGTTATTTATTAAAAACACAGCAAGCCAGCATATTTTACTGAGCTGACCAAGACCTCTGCTTGTAACCCTGCAGACGCTTCCCTAAAAGTGACCAAGTCAGCATTTTATACTTCCAGTGTCACAAAAAGAGCTCGTGACTGTAGAAGTTGGCTGAACACGAAACTCAGTTCGCTCTGTGCGTAATTAGCACACATAATTCTCCACTCTGTTCTTCGTAATTCATAAGCTTAACTGAACAGAACAAGAATAATTACATATATTTTTTCCTCCTTTAAAAACAAAAAACAGTGTCAGGTCGCACAGTAGCACTTTGTTAAAAACCAAAAATATCCTCAGACATAATAAAATATTTGTTATATTGGCTGCTGCACTTTTAAATCACCTGATGTTGCCCTTTCTTTATTGTGCTTCACTGTCTTGCAGCATACTATCGCTTTGTGGTGCTCTTCTTTAACTGTCTGCTGACCTTTGGGTCCTACTTTTGCTTCGACATTCCCAGTGTGTTACAGGATCAGTTCCAAGGGGTGAGCAAGAGGCAGCGCTGCTTACAGATCGCATCAATATTGCACGACTTGATTATCAGCAGGGAAAGACTGATGTTGTTTTTAATGTTTGACAGAACCTGACGTGTCCCAATGCGACGGTGATCAATGGGACAGTGGACTGTGTGGAGGGACTGGGGATGACCCCTCAGCAGTACAATCTTCTCTATGCCATCTATGCTTGGACGTAAGCACGTTAATGCATTGATTTCACTGTGAAAATGCAGAAAAGTGGCTTATCAATGAGAAGCTTCTCTCTGTTATCAACAGGAATGCAGTAGTGGTGATCCTGGCTGGATTCCTGATTGACAAATTAGGAAATCGCTGTAAGTTTTGTTTTATGTTTTCTCTCTGCATGGTCTGCAGTTATTTTTAATCTACTGACAGTAAAATGATGGTACAACCATTTCTTTTGCTCCTCTTTGCAGTCGGTGTGTTTCTCTTCTCTTTTCTCTGTGTTTTGGGCTCATCGCTGTTTGCTCTCGGCTCCCACTTCAAGGGATCTCCCTACTTGCTGCCGCTAATGCTCACCGGCCGTCTGCTGTTTGGATCAGGCAATGGATCTCTGACTAGTAAGTTCTCTTCATGGATATGAACAAATATTCTCTGCAGCGTTGCCTTTGAGGAGCATTTCTTAACCACTCAGTTACCTTTCTCCTTCTTCATTAGTTGTTCAGAATCGCATCACAGCCTTCTGGTTCAAAGGGAAGGAGTTGGCTTTGGCTTTCGGCCTGACCCTGGCCTTCTCGCGGCTGGGCTCGGTGTTGAACTTCTTCCTCACGCAGAAGTTTGAAGAAAAATATGGCATGCAGTGGACACTCTGGGGTGGTAGGTGACGAATGCGAAGAAATCTCAAGGATTATGGTGTGGTGCCATGTGACCTGGGTTTCTCATGTTATTGTTTCTTAGGCGCACTGTTGTGTGTGCTGGGCTTCACTTCCGCTGTCATTGTCAGCACCTTGGACAAGATTGGAATGAGACAGCTGGGTCTCGATGGAGCCATCCAAGAAGAGTCTCGCAAAGTGGTACGATCAATATCCTTTAATAATAACAACATGCATACATAGGGATGGGTATCGTTTAGGTTTCATCCGATACCAGTACCAAACCGGTACTTTTGAAACAGTGCCGGTGCTTAAACGGTACTCAAACCAGTGCTTAAAGAATAAAGAACACAAAATTGGTCCAAAAACCTCATGTTCAGCTGTTATTTTGTAAAAAGATAACAATGTTAGCCTTTTCTGCAGCTATAGGGCATATATGGTATCACTCTTGGCTGGAAGCAGTGCTTAAATAATGGAAAAAACACAAACTTTGTCCAAAAACCTCTCATGTTTAACTGTTTTCCACTTTTTCTTTGGTCATTTTAGCCTTTTTGGCCAGGGTGAAGGGAGTATCTGCCATCAAACAAGAAGACAGCCGCATGTAACTACGACTTTGTTTGCTAGTTCACCTTACATGCATTAATGTAATAACGTGGTTAGCCTACTCAACGTAAATTACGCATAAACAACATTAAGCTACTCACGCAGAGAAGAACGGCTGCTGCTGCTGCCATCATCATCCGTCATCATTTCTGCTACACTGGCAGGGCTAGGGGCCAGGACTCTCCTCTTCGGGTTTTTGGGGGATGTTGCTAACTCCGGGTCGATAACAGGCACCACACCCGCAGTAGATGTGCTCGGTGTGAGGTCTCGCAGGAAGCGATCAAATACGGCGCATTTCTCGGCTTTTAAAAACACCGCTATGCGTCGCCAGGTGTTTCATCGGATTTGAGGTGTTACCTCTTTTGCACAGTATGACCTTAAAGCACTTGTTGCAGGCTGCTGAGTTTGCATCTTTTGCTGTGAAGTACAGCCAGACTTTTGACCGCTTCGCCTTGGGCATTTTTAATCTGTAGCTCTGCTCTAAAAGAACGTACGTACCTGGGCCCACCTACTATCCTCGGAAACGTAAAATGATTGGCTAGAATCTAAAGTGTATCACAGCTCAGGAAAAACAAGCACCGAAATGAAGCACCGAAATCTGCGCTGCTTTTCGGTCTGGTTACTACCGTTTATGTCAGAACCGGTGACATCATGGCACCGGATACCGGTACCCATCCCTATGCATACGTAACATTGATGATTTAAACCTTGTTTTTTCAGTATTATGGACACACTAGTGATCTGTGTGTGGAGCATCATTTATTGTTGTGTGTTTTTTATTTGTAGAGGATTCAGGATGTGAAGCTCCTGTCAGTAACATACTGGCTGCTGGTTCTCACCATCATGTTCTTCTACAACGGCATCTTCCCCTTCATTGCTGATGCAAGGTAGAGTTCTTGACATAAAGTGTGTGCATACTGATGAAATACAGTGATGTGAAAAAAATGTTTTCCTCCTGCCTGATTTCCTGTTTTTGTTTTTGTTTTTTTGCTTGTTTGTTTGTTTTCAAGCATTTGCGATAACTGGCAATGCGTCTTCACAACGCTGTGGAAGAATTTTGGCCCATTTGCAGAATTGTTGTAATTCAGCCACTCTGGAGAGTTTTTCAGCATGAACCAGCTTTTTAAGATCATGCCACAGCATCTCAATCGAATTCAGGTCAGGTCTTTGACTAGACCACGCCAACGTTTTTATTAGATAAGATGAATTAACTGTGGTGTGTCAAATCTTTGGAAAGCTGAGTTTAGTTTCTCTAGCCACACCCAGGCCTGATTACTTCCAGACGTTTTTATAAAAGTAACACAGCATTTTAGAAAAGGAACATTAAAATATGGTGGTGGTAGTAGAGCAGGGCGATATGGCCAAAAATATTTATCACGATATATATTTGAAAATTTGCGATAACGATATAACTGACGATATAATTGATGCGAGACAAAATACAACTCCACAACATTACTAGCGCAAAAAGAAAACCTTCCATTTATTTCCACTTAAACAAGAAGTTGGTTTTTATGTACATTAAAGCTTTATAAAAATGTAACAGTGCAAATGCAAATTCCTTGCTGAAAGTTTAACCAAAAGGCATTTCCAGTAGAAATGGGCTGACATATCCTGAGCATAACCATATATAATATCCACTGAAGTTAAAAAGAGTTGCTTTGCAACATTAAACTGCAGTGTGCAGTACGCATTTTTCGGACCATAAGGTGCACGGGATTATAGCGCACATTAAGCGAAACAAAGCAGTCAGATAAATCAAACTTTATTAAACTCATTCTTCTTGCTTCCTCAACTTCTGTACCATTGATTCATTAATGTTGAATTCTCTGGCAGCTGCTCTATTCCCATGTTGTTGCAGTAATGACTAACCTCGTATTGTGGATGGATTATCTCAGTTGTTCTCCTGACTGAAGTTTGGTCCGTTTACAACATCCTGCCATGCGATTGCATTTGTCTCTAACCATGAAGAACCTTCACGTTAACTTTTATAAGTGGAAAAGTGTTAGTGTTCGTCCTCCAGCTTCACTGTTTATGTTATGCTAACATAGCTGTGTCACTAGCGATCACGTAGCACATCATTATATACCAGCTAGCCCAACTTCAGTAACCCTACAAACGTCACTGCTGTTAAGTTTCCTGTCTTCATTTATGTTTGAAGTGATAGCAGAGCTGTACGTTTGATTTTTTTCAGAAATCTCTCAGTCAGAACATGCAATATCATGCTTAGGTAACTAGCGAAACTAGCGAGCTAACTTCCGCTAGCTTCCTGCTAACTTCTAACTCCGTTAAATGTAATAACTTTTGTTTTCATGGATGTCTGGAAGTTAAACTTTATAGTTACACCTGGTAAAGCAGCAATGCTGATCGTTTTATTAAAGATGAAAGAATTTAGACAGTTTTTAACTCTCAGTGATGCTGCAGTGTTGTTTGACCTGAAAATTACAGAGTTTAGGACCCAGATTACTCCCAGATTTAAGAGCATCTTAGTCCGACAAATACGACAATAATGACGGCCGCTTGCATGTTCTGCAAAAAAATGTGCTTTGTTGTGTATCTGACGGACAAACACCAAACCAGTTCCACATCACGGAAGTTGCACCATTTTTACAAACCAATTCTGGTTCATCTGTTTCACTCAACAATCGACCATGTGCGTATGAAAACAAAGGCACTGCGCGTGCGCGTTTTACTCCCATTCTATCGCGATATTTCATTTTCCTATCGTTGCCTAACATTATACCGGTATTACCGTGAACGGTATAATATGGCCCAGCCCTAGGTGGTAGTGTGATGGTCTGGGGCTGTTTTGCTGCCTCTGAACCTGGAAGACACGCTGTGGTAAATGGAACTGTGTGGCACGTCTATCAAAACATCCTGACGGAGAATGTCAGGCCATCTGTTCATGACCTCAAGTTGAAGGGCACCTGGGTGACCCAAACCACACCAGCAAATCCACCTCTGAATGGTTGGAAAAAAACAAAACAAAATGAAGACTCTGGAGTGGCCTAGTCAAAGTCCTGACCTGAGTCTGATTGAGATGCTGTGGCATAACCTTAAAAAGGCAGTTCATGCTTGAAAGCCCTCAGATGTGGCTGAATTACAACATTTCTGCAAAGATGAATGGGCCAAAATTCCTCCACAGCGCTGTGAAGACTCATTGCCAGTTAACGCAAACGCTTAAGTGAATTTGTTACTGCTAACGGTGGCCCCGCCACTTATTAGATTTAGGGGCAATTACTTTTTCACACAGGGCCATGTAGGTTTGGATTGTAATGTAATATTTACATTTGTTTGATCTGAAACATTTAAATGCGACAAAGATACAAAAAAAAAAACACCTTTACACACCACTTTCAGAGCAACCAGTGAATTATAACCCAGCATTCCTTTGAATAGACCAGCACCAAAGTGATACTGGTGTCATAAGCATTCACATCTGCCATTTATTCTTTTCATTTGCCAGCAAGTTCATCCAGGATAAGTACAGCTACTACAGCCAGAAGGAGGCGGCTTATATTGCAGGAGCAGTCTATGACAGCTCACTGGTCCTCTCAGCCAGCGTGGGCATTCTCATCGTATGTATCTTTAGTCTACACCAAATTGTATTCCTGCATTGAGTTGAGTTGGTTTATCATGAAACACTCTCGCTGCCATGTGTTTCAGGATTATGTGGGTCTGCGGGGAGTCTTCGCAGTGGCGTGCGCTGTCCTCACGCTGCCCGTGTTTGGACTCCTGGCTTTCACTTTTGTCCCTCCTCTGGTTTCAACCATATGGCTGGGAGTCACCTACTCCTTTGCGGCTGTGAGTAAATAGACATCAGTAAAATGGTAAATTATTACTATGAATTAATGTATTTCCTAGTATGTTAAACTTGTTGCTGCCTGTGTGGCATTCCAGGCCAGCATGTGGCCGTCTATTCCCCTTGTCGTACCTCAGGCGACCCTGGGAACTGCCATGGGCCTGGCCACCTCCGTACAGATGATTGGGATCGGGATCTCCAATCTCGTTGTTGGACAAATACTAGGCACCAAGTCCAGGTGGGGAGAACCTGACATTAGAATCTCATTGCCGTGCACTAATGTCCTTCCAGTCTTGTTTAGCTTTGCAGTTTCTCTATTTGTGTTGCAGTGAAACTAAGATCCCGCTGTGGCGTTGGCAGAGGATGATGATCTTCATGTTGGCCAACACCATCAGCTGCATTGTGACCTCAGTGCTGCTTAATGTTGTTGATCACAGACAGGTCAGACATCTGTAGAAGTTATCTCATGAGTTTATACTCTATACACACACTCAGCAGGAAGTTAATTATTATTTTTTTGTCCCTACAGGGTGGGACCCTGAACAAGACAACCAAGAAGTCAGGGCAGGAGCAGAGAGACCCGGACCGAGAGCCGCTCACCCAGGCAGAGGAAGAGCCAAATGAGCAAGATGGTGATGCTGTTCAATCTCGTTCTATTAACTCTTAAGGTTTTCATTTGCACAGTTTTTTGTTATTTGAGCATTATTCTTGCTGTTTTTGAGTGATGCAGTCAACTCAGAAGGTATTCAAGACCTTTCCTTTTCCTTTTTCATGCCATTCATTAAGTTTTCAGCAGCTCTGACGAGTATCCCTATCATACAACCATCATGCTGCACTGTAGGGATTACAGTGAAGTTTTGAGCAGGTTATGAGTCATGTCTGGTGTTGGCTAGATTATCTTTTCCTTTCCTTTGAGAAAGTTTGCTGTTTGGAAGCTCAATGAATCTGTTATGCCTTTTAGTTAGAGTAACTTCCATGTGGCTGCACAGCCGTGAAGGCGATTAGTAAGGTGCTGTTGAGATGGATATCCTGGGCTTCTCTCATCTCACAGATAACCAAACTACCGTTAAAAGAGTCTCAGGTCCTTGGTCGCCTCTTTGACCGAGATCCTTCTTGCAAGAAAAGCATACGACGAGTCCTGCCAAATCAGGTCCTTTATATCACTTTTTTTTTAAAAGTCAAATCGTTCCTGATTGCTTCAGAAGTTGTTTTAAAAATAAAAAATTTCTTTAAAAAATCTACAGTTATAAACCATGTTTTAAATTCCCTCTGGTGGATTTCACTCAGGTTCTAGAAACATTTCCAGGATTGTTAAAGAAAAAGGGATGTATCTGATGATGGTAACACAAAAGCAAACAGTCTGAATACTTTTGTAAGTTACAGATTTCTGTTCGAGTTTTAACTTTGTGTTAAAAATTGATTACAAACACTGAAACACATTTTGTCAGTCTTGTTGTGACTATGACTTTACTGCTATAAATAATTGTGTGGAAATTCCTGCAGTTACTAAATTTTATTTGTAACAACAGTGAGATTCTTGTAATTCTGCTGCTTTCCAAACTTCTATCATTTCAGTTTAGTATTTTATCTGTGCAACTTGAAACTTAATTTGTTTTCCCTCACAGTGACCACAAACACAGCACATGACAGACACGATCAGCACCTAGCTGCTACACACGGTGGTGCTTATAACTGCTAGAAAGAGTTATTTCTCTCACACATTTGGTTTCATGAAAACAGATTTAGAAAAGAGTCATCAGAACTTGCGTTTATTGAAATATGCAACATAAATGGTGATCATGTAAGTAGTGTTCACAAAATGTTTTTCTTCACACAAACATGTTAAAGATGTTCTTGCAAAGTTGCGATTTCAGCACGTCAACTTGACCTGCAGGTGGAGCGTTCGGTTGTAGTCTCTTTTATGAGTGCATGTTAAACACACAACAGCCATTAGGTGGCGCTCCTCACACATGTACAGTTTGTATCAAGATCATGGGATTGTGAAGAGTCCACTTTTCTCTTTGCAGGATTTTCACCTCAGTTGGATGTTTCCCGTATTTTAACCTTTTGAATTTTATTGTCAATCCCCAAATATGCAATGGGCCCTTTTTTTTAATTTTTTTTTTTTATAAGTGATTGTGGGAATTTTGGGGGAGGTAGGCAGAATAACAGTACTTCATATCACACCCATCAAACTGTCAACACCTGTAAGAATGTGGCCTTGGTTAAAATAGCTGCAGATAAATAGCAGCACACCCTCTTCAGTGAATACCACAGAGTCTTTAAGGCGTTCACTGATTTTCCCCATGCCGCCTAATTCTGGACATGCTACTACTTTTTATATTGTTAGTGACATCGGTGTATTTAATTCCGTTTTCCATTTGTATTGGTCCAGTGATACTCGGTCTTGTACAAGTTTTTTCCATTTCTAAAAGACAAAACATCAATGCTACTAAATAAAATCTAAATGCAAATACTTGTGCAAAATGCCTTTTGATTCTTGAGTCATAACTTACAGTATCAAGGAGTATGACAGGAGGAAGAAGTAAAGTTGGTGAATCTGACAACATTTGAAGATTTTCAATTCATTCCTCTGTGCAGCTGTAACCAGGTTAAATCAGTTATAATAACAATAAATAAAATAAGCTGCATTTTCTTCTCTTTTGATAAGAAAAACAATCCTGCAGATGATGTAACAATCGTACTGTTCTGGATCTGCTGTGTCACATTTACTGTTCAGTCACTTGTGTTGTGCTTCATTCATCTGCTGGTTAGATTATAGCAAAGCTGAGACAGCATGAGTAAGGTGGGTTAAACGGTGTTATAAGGTTAGTGAATATCATTTACATGTACATGTGTGTCTGTGTCCAGCTGTCCTTTAGTTCAGCCATAATCCGTCCAACCATCAAACAGACTGACTTGTACAGATATGGATGGCCCTTTTTTTCAAAGCTTCAAATACGGGCATACAGCTCATAATCTTCTTAAAAAACTGCCCCAATTGAGTAGAAAAGTAAGATTCGAATGCTGACATACTTGTGTGAAGTCAGTGTTACTAAAACTGAGGTTTTAGTAACGGAGGTTACTTGAAAGAGACTTCCAAGAGCTGAGATCCTCTATTACTGTGAGGATCAACCCTAAAAATACACCTCACCTAAGCTTCTTAAGGGGTGTGCGGTGGGAGTTAGTCTGCGACTGCCTGATGGACAACACACACTAACGCTGACTCACAAAGTCGATTTAATACCTGACATTCCACACAAGGGCTTGACCTCTTCAAGTTTGCTTTATGGTTTCTAACCAGCAGTCGGTCTTCAGCCTGAACTGTTTGGCTGAAAGTCTCGACAACATGAGCGTGTCAAGCCTTCTCAACCTCAGCAACCTGGGCAAGATCTGCGGCTCCAGCCACAGCAACGACATGATAGTTCTGGACCGGGTGAAGAGGAAGAACTCCGTCAGGCGCATGTCAATAATTGAAGACGGTCAACTCGCAGAGGTTCTCTACTTGATTCCAAAGCAGTCCATAATGGAGCAGCTACCGTTCCTCAACCCTAACGACTACATTCTGTGTGAAAAGCTGGCAGGTATACCTGCAGAGCTGTCAGGTAATGACTCGTTACTTCATTAGGTGTTAGCTATTGGTCGTATCTTTTGAAAAATGAGCTGCTGCTTGATATTTCCCTCAAGTTTATAAAGTGGTATAACGTTTTCTCTAATCCATACTGGGTCAAAATTATAGATACAGACATAAACCCCTAACTAATATTTAGTTAAATGTTCCTTAGCAAGTTGTACCTTTGTTAAAGATATTTTATTATCAAAGTACTCAGATGCAATGAAATATCACTCAGACACTTAGAGCAGTTTTAAACGTGCACGGGTGAGAGACTCAGGGAGAGACTCACACACCTCCTTGGTGCAGTCTGGCTTTATTTATACACATCATGAAGCATACAAAAAAGGAAATATCATCCTTATCTTGTCAAGAAAACAGGTGTGGTTTATCAAAAAACTTCGTGTTCTCTACAAGGTTGTTTCTTACTCGTGGGTGGCGGTTTCCTGCTAGTGTGAAGGCAAACAGTGACAATGTGAAGGCAAAGACTGATAATGTGAAGGCAAGCAGTTTCCGTTATAAAGTAGGGAGCCAGCAATTAAAATATGCAGCTGGTTGAGTACAGAACAGAAATATAAACACTCTTAGCTGATTATTATATGAATAATAAAATCTTAGAAAGCAAAAATACTCTGACATTCCCTCCTGTTGTTTAGATTTCTTACATGACAGTACTGTTATTTTTGTCAGTTCATAACCTCTTGTCTAAACATTTTCGGTTTGAACGTCATAAAACAGTCCTGTGTTCAATTAAACTAAACATTACTGTATGGATCATCTTTCAAAATTTCTTCCATTTGAGACATCATCACATAAGCATTGATAGAAGTTGTCACCATGTTTGATACCATTTTCTTCAGACAGGGTACTACACATGTTGTGAAAACACATAACAGTAAAAGCAAAAATGCTATTCCAACAAGTCCTTTAATCAGAAGGGACTTCCATGAACCACCTAGTAACCATGTCAACCAATCATCAGTGCTTGTGACATAGTCTTGTTGTTCAGCATCTTTAATCTTTCTCAAGGTGTTCAAAGCGTCGGTCATGTTTTGTGAGTGTATGTTGTCTGGGATGTATGTACAACATGTAGTGTCAAACAATACACACAAACCTCCTTTTTCAGCTAGAATCATGTCTAGTGCGACTCTGTGTTGCATCACTACAATGCGTATTGCGTCGATTTCTTCATTTTGCGCTTTGTTGATTTTCATTGAAGCATTTAGAAACAGTCCAAATCGATAGTCAAGTGTCTCGATCCTCAGCATGTTTTTCCCAACTCCTACCCAAGGGAACAAGGAGTGGAGGACTTTCTGACCATCAGTCCATAGTTTGAAGTTCTTGGGCACATCTGATCCATAGACTGAGTCATGTGGCATTACTTCAGTGACTTCAGCAACTTCACGTTTTGCTCTTGACGTGTGTGTCTCTGCTGTGATCTTGAAGGTGTGGTCTGAAATTAGTACTGGTGCACACAGACCGGTGGAGTTCGGTGGGAGCATGAAGTAGGTTTTAGGCCCGCAGGCCCAAGCGGCTCCCTAGACCCAGAAAGTTCCATTTTTGAAGGTGTGTATTCCTTTGGATTGGGTCAGGTCAAGTGTCTGTGTGCAGTTGCGGTTTCGTCCAAGTTTCCTGTTTCCATCGGAGAAGTTGAAACACATTGGGTGCTGTATGTCCGGCGGCAAAACTATGGCGAATGATTTGTTTTTTGTGTTGTTGGCTTTGACGTTTACCCAATGTTTTTCGTTGCAGGTGTAGTTCCAGTTCGTCAGATTGTAGGCACAAGGGGTTGTCTGTTCAATTAGGATACGTCGTTGTGAAAGTGGTTTCGTGACACGTTTGACGTCTGTGTCACTACACCATGGAATTAGGTCTTCTTTCTTTGTGCTTTGACCTTTTAGGGTCAGTCCTGTTGCCATCAAATCTCTGCGTGTGCAATTGCCAGTTGTTGCTTTGTTGAACACACACATCGCTTCATCAAGTTCAGGTGCCTTTCCATATATTGTTGCGTGTACGGCTGTTGTTGGCATATGTGAACATACATAGCATTCCGTGCTGTTGTCGGTGCGTGTTCTATCATACACATATCTATACCACGCGTTGTTCATCCATGGGTGGTTATGGTCTTGGTTCAGGTCACGTAGATGCGAATTATCATGTGTCCATCTTTTTTGCAGGTGGTGTTGTTTATTTCCTCTCATCTGGGTGAGTGTTAGTAGGCTCACTAGGAGCGCAATGCTGGCCACTAGGAGGACAAGTGTCTTCATGATGACCAGGCACACCTAGACTTCTGGTGAGTAGACTATTGGCGAGAAGTAAAAAAGGGCGGGATATACCCAATCAGCCCTTCCCTTCACCAATAGATCACCTAGAAGCCAGGGGAGCCGGCGTCTAAGCGTCTGGATTGTCACTCACTTTTTTACAGTGGCTGTGGTGGATCCAAGATGGTCTTTCTGCTATTTTGCAGGCGGTGGGTGTGGTAAGCAGTGTTGGTCAAGTTACTTGAAAAAAGTAATCAGTAACTAATTACTGATTACTCCCCCAAAAAAGTAATCCCGTTACTTTACTGATTACTTATTTTCAAAAGTAATTAATTACTTAGTTACTTAGTTACTTAGTTACTTTTTAAAAACACGATTTACAACCTGAAGAGGTGATAAAGTGATAGATCTTTCAGCCCAATTCTACTTTTTCTACATAATCCATCATACAAAATGTAATCAAATGGAAAAGTCTCTTTTTTTAACTTGTTTTATCAGTTTTAATCTTTTAACTTTATGCATCAAGCAAAACATTTAATTGCAACATTCTCTGACTTGAATAAATTAGTTTAACATTTAAACCTATTTTCTACACATTCCAGCACATAAAATAAAATATTTTTTGTGTTTTCACTCACTCTTTCAAACAGATGCAAGTAAAACACAGCAGAAAATAAATACAATCAAAGACTCAGCGGTCCTTTTGCTCTATTTTCACCTGTAAAGCAGGAGCAGGGTAGGCGGAGGGTTACCCTGGTGCAGGTGTGCTGCGGTCAGTTGAAGAATCCGCGCGAGTGTCTCTGTGAGTTTCCCATCACGTCGTAGCTACTCGGTGCTTGCTCAGAAGTTTAGGGGTTTTTTTCGCTGTAAAAAGAAGTTTTCTTCCCACGCACGATGGACGCTAATGTTTTTGTCACTTTTTATGGAATCAAACTCAAAGTAAGGTCAGTACTTCCACACTTTAAACGCTGCACGCTCATACTCTCTCCCGCACTCGATATATTATCCATTGTTGATCTGCACACAGCTGCTGTCACCAACGTCGCACTTGCTTACGTCACTGTCATGAGACATTCTCGCAAAAAAATCACGGTTTTAGTAACGCAGTAACGCAGCGTTCCTACGGGAAAGTAACGGTAATCTAATTACTGATTTTGCAATAGTAATCCCTTACTTTACTCGTTACTTGAAAAAAGTAATCAGATTACAGTAACGCGTTACAAGTAACGCGTTACTGCCCATCTCTGGTGGTAAGTAGGACTTGGTATGGGCCCTCCCACCTTGGTGAACTCCAATTCTTTCTCTGGAGTACTTTGATCAGGATCCAATCACCTGGTTGTAACCTGCAAGACACTGGAGAGAAATCACTCGGCAGTTGGTTGTTTAACACAATCTCTTTATTTTCAAACAGTTTAGTCATCCATTCTGCTAGGGTAGTTTCCCTTATTGATTTATTAATAGGTTCACTGGTAATTGGCAATGGAAACGCTCTCCCGTGGATGATTTCAAAAGGTGTAAGTTTCTGAGAACCTTGTGTTATTCTCATCCACATCTTTACTAGGCCTAGACATTCAGGCCATGGTCTTCCTGTTTCTTCCATGCATTTTCTTAATCTCTGTTTTATTGTGCCGTTAGTTCTTTCCACTAATCCTGCGCTTTGTGGGTGATATGCACAGTGATGTTTGATGCTAAATCCTAGAGCTTCAGAGACTTTGCTGATGATGTCATTAACAAAATGTGTTCCATTGTCTGACCTTATCAGACTGGGAATGCCATATGTGGGGATGAAGTGATTGCATAAACACTTTGCCACTGATATTGCATCTGCTCTTTTTACTGGATAGATTTCTGGCCATTTTGAAAATACATCTATAATTACTAGAGCATATCTTGATGCTTGGCATTCGTTAAGTTCAATAAAATCCATGTGGATTGTATGGAAAACTAGCCTCTCTTAGGTCTTAAGTTTCCTTGTGAGTTGTGTTGTTTTTTTTTGTTTTTTGTTTTTTGACAGAATAGGCATGTTCTTACAAATTATTCGCTAAAGTTTCAAAATTTATAGTGTGTATTGCATTGTTTATCTATACTATATCTCCCTCCTGTTGACACAGGTGTTTACCTCATGTGTCACTACAACCGCTGTCCTGTGTAATGACTCTGTTAATATAGGTTTTCCATCACAGACCATTAAGTCATCTTTCAGTTTACTCCACATTTCAGCCACTTGTTTTGTTCAGTGATTGTTGCAGCTTGTTGTTCGGTTTTTAGTACATCAAGTGGTATTTGTAGGCAGTAGTTGGTTTCTAGTAGCTCTGCCGATTGTTTGCAGCCTGTTTTGCTGCTTGTTCTGCAAAATTATTTCCTTTTGTGACAATATAATTGTCTTTTTGATGTGCTCCACATGTGCACAGTGCCAATTGTTTTGGCAAGGTGATCACTTCCAGCAAGATTTTTTTTTTTTTTTTTTTTTTTTTTATAGATGGAACATTACATTCTCACTTGAGGCATTTTTAGATAATTTCTAGTTTTTCAAAGAATTCACACATCTCACACATCTTACATATTTTAAACAAGTATTGTCACGAATTTGTTTCCAAATCAACAAAATAAAATAATCAAACAAAACCGAAAACATACATGAGTCAGGACCCAAAAAGAAAAATGCTGCTACTGAAACAGAGCAGACATGTGAGGGAAAACTGAGCTCACAGACAGCTGCATGTGTTGGCTTTTATGCAGCTTCTGCTCTAAAAACAAATAAATAAAAAATAAAAGAAAATGTGTAACATGCTCATCAACTTAGCGGTGTCCACATATTTAATTCAGCTTCACAATCCTGTAACTTTAGCTGTTGTCTACAGGGTTTGGCTTATTAGTTGTTACTATAGATGTGCTCTATATCTCAGTAATATTTTATCCAGGTTTTCAAGCATGTCAAGTGCCTCTATGCACCTAAGTAGTTTAGATATTTCCTTTATTTTCTTCATCTCCTATGTCATTATACTGAGTTTGAGCAAACCTTAAGCTTGATGCAGACTACTTCATAACAATTGTCCATCTCACATCATACTGACTAGGTTACTTCTTATTATTATCATCTTTTTCTTTCCATATAATAACAACAGTATATTACAACATTTTATCAGTGTATATAAAAGTGTATATTACTATACTACTACTGAGCCAATTTAATAGTTGGGATCATCTTACTCAGCAAACAGATAACTTAGAATTCATCCAATCTGTACAAATTTGCTTCTTCTCTGAACAGGTTTGTGCCTACTTTTTAGACTGGTCTTCTGTTTGCCTCATCTCAGATCCAACCTTCGGTCACTTTCATTCTTTCTGTTGCATGTCTAACCAAGCAATTTATTATTATATATTTTATATTTTATTTTGTGTCCATCAAGGGCTTCGGGTGATCTGCAGCTTCACCTTTTCCCAAGCTGGAGACATTTACCTTTTCACACACTTTCCTTGGCTGACCAATGACACAGCCTTAATGTACCTTATGCATCTCTCTATTTTATTTAAAAGGTTTTCGTGTGAATTATTTCCTTTTATTTATTTTATACATTCTGGGCATGAACGTCTTGCCAACTATGTTTCATTGTTAATATAAGTTTACAGGTTGTTATCCTTCCTATTATTAGTTTCAATACATTAAAAATAAGTTCTAATGTAATTTTGTCTTTATTTATTTTATTTTTGTACTTCTTATATTTATATCTATTCGTTGAGGTCTGTTTCCAACCTTTTTAAACTACTTTGATCTCTAGTTTTCACTTAATAAGGGTTTTATCAGTCACTGCAGTTTGTCCGGCGCCTGGACATTTTTCTCTAGCCACTGCTCGTCAGCAGTGAGTTTTGTTGATTTATTACCCATTTTTCTTTCTTATTATTTTTATTAGCTCATAGATATATTTACGTTTACACACACACATACACACCCGTGGTGCTTTCTCTGGCACGAGGAATGGGAGAGGCTATTGACACGGCCTTCTACTTTCAAGCTAGCCTTGAAAGCGGTGTCAATTTTATGTGATGAAACACAACCTTTTCCCGTTCCACCAGAACTCGAGCAACCAACGGTAAACAATTCGGTGGAGTAGTTCAGCCTCCTTAATGTGCTGTAAAATCAACTTACTCCACCAACAAAACAGTAAAACAACAGATTATACGCGTAATGAGTTTTTTATTCTGGGCAACACTGTGTCTTTCTACATTGCTCCAAGCCCTCTTTCAGGCGAGCTGCTTCGTAACCTCTACGAGTCCTTTTTCAGACGAGAATGTTACTATCCTGTCGTATTTTGACATTAAACTTGCTCCAAGCCCTCTTTCAGGCGAGCTGTAACCTCTACCAGTCCTTTTTCAGACGAGAATGTTACTTAATTAATCTGTCATACATTGACGGGAAACTATTTAATGTACAGACCACAGGTTGCCTCAGTCGTTTTGCGCAAGATGTGAGTGAGTGCTAAATATTCACCTGAGTTATTGTGTGGTTGCTTTGGTTTCCTTCATCAACCCCTGAAGTCGTGGACCTCTTATAAGAACGCTGGCCAGAACCCGAACGTCACGTCTCTGGACTTTATCCTCTGCCTGGAGAGGAGTCGACAGCGTGGGCTTCTCACGACGTCAGGACTTGACGAAGGTCTCCTATTGGAGCATTGAAAAAAATATCAATGTCCACTCCGGCTCGAAGGACCAATTAAATGTTAAAGATATTTTATTATCAAAGTACTCAGATGCAATGAAATATCACTCAGACACTTAGAGCAGTTTTAAACGTGCACGGGTGAGAGACTCAGGGAGAGACTCACACACCTCCTTGGTGCAGTCTGGCTTTATTTATACACATCATGAAGCATACAAAAAAGGAAATATCATCCTTATCTTGTCAAGAAAACAGGTGTGGTTTATCAAAAAACTTCGTGTTCTCTACAAGGTTGTTTCTTACTCGTGGGTGGCGGTTTCCTGCTAGTGTGAAGGCAAACAGTGACAATGTGAAGGCAAAGACTGATAATGTGAAGGCAAGCAGTTTCCGTTATAAAGTAGGGAGCCAGCAATTAAAATATGCAGCTGGTTGAGTACAGAACAGAAATATAAACACTCTTAGCTGATTATTATATGAATAATAAAATCTTAGAAAGCAAAAATACTCTGACAACCTTGGATCAGATGCTTTTGGTATCCATCAACAAACTTCTGACACAATTCTGGCTGAATATTTGACTGATAGAATAGGTAGAGTTAAATCAATTGGTTTCTTGGCACAGACACGGCTTTTAAGTGTAGTTCACAAATTGTCCATAGGGTTGAGGTCTACATGCACTCATGATGACTGCATGCATCACAGTTTCAGTCATCATAAGTCTGCACAACCCTTGCTGTGCACATCTTGAAGCTGAAGTTTATTGAGCAACACAAGAAAGTCCTGAAACATCACAGAAGACAGCTAAAGTGTATAATGACAGAATTATTAGTTGGTTTTAGAAAAGGTTAAACATCTGAAGCCTTTGCCAGAAAACATCAAACAGACTTTGAACAGTTCTGGAAACAAAATCTGGGCAGTGGAACGAGGTGATCAGTGTTTATTGATGATGTATCTGCTGACAGAAGAAGCAGGATAACTTTTGAAGTACACAGGACGATGCTCTCTGCTCGGTTTCAGACAAATGCTGCAAAATTATTTGGACATTGCTTCACAGTGCAAATGGACAATGAGGCATGGCTTTTGCAGCGAAGCGCAAAAGCAAAATAAGAGTTTGGTGCCAAAAATGCACTTTTCTGAACACAAGAGCCAATTTAAAATAAACTATTAGCCAAACAGGCATGCAGAGATCCCCCAGGAACGTTCAGTCCCAGAATGATCTGACAGTCCCAGCTGCTGCACCAGTGTGATTGTTTTTCGAAAACAATCAAGTAATCCTGATATATGATCATCATTTATGTAATGCCGACATAGAAAAGTTTGTATGTTTTTCCCTCTAAAAGAAAACCCCAACACTAATACTTCAGAATAACACACAAGTGCAGCAGCGTTATATTTCAGAGAAACAATTACATCGTTGCAGTGAGCTCACATTCACATACTCTCCCCCTCGGAATGGATGAGGTCATAGATTAGAAGCACAAGAGAATTTAATGGCAGTCCTGCTGTCCTCTGTCATTGACACACACACACCACACACACACAAACACACACCCCTGGCCTTTGTGTTGTGGAACCACCCCTTTCTCTTGGACCAGCAGTCCAGTTAGTGCCTCTCCTCACTCACGCCGTGAACTTCAGCGCAGAAGAACAGAAACCATGAAACAGAAAGGTAGACATTTTCACGTGTGTTTGTGTTTGTGTATAGGTAACAAAGAAAGGAAAAATGTCTCCTTGTGTATATTTTTGGTTGTCTTTTTATATTTATGAGATGTTATTTGTGTTGAGTCAAAGTTGGATCCGGATGACACTTTTGGTTCTGGTAGTAAAAATGAGAAATGTGACGTTTTCATTTCAGATAAATTTATCACTGAACACCTACATCTATGCTAGATTGACACTGTGCATGTGTAAAAGTGTACGGTGAAAAGTGCAAGTACAACTGTTACAATAAAAGTAGAACATAGTTGGGAAAGAACAGCATGTGATTTCAGAAATACCTCTGAATTAAGCAGCGATTAGCCCACTGTGCAGCAACAAGGAGCACTCAGATGTGACTAAAATGTGGAGGTGACTCTTATCAGAGTGAGGGTATTCTGTCTTCCACAGCAGCAACAAGAAACATCTATAAATAATTTAAAGACATTCAACTAAATGAGCGGTTATTTGTATAATATTCTCACACATGGTGCTCTCTACTCTAGAAATTCCCATTGCTACTTTGCTCCTACTGAACCTGAAGTAATTTGAAGGGTTACACTGATTTTACATCTTTGTAGTGTTGGAATCACAGCCTGAGTGCTTTAATACAGCCTCTGTAGAGCGCAGGTAGGGTGCTTTTAAATCTGTCTGCCCAAGATAATGATGGCATCACAATACACTGCAAGACTTTGATTTGTAGTACATTACAACATCTGTGAATATGAAAAAACAGCCTTAAAAATCCAGATTAGAAATGTAAATATTCCCTGCATCACAGTTTTATTTAGGTTTAGTAACGTGTCACTTAAGTAGATCTCTGAGCTAAGGCAAAAACAGATTTTGTACAATTCTAATGAACTTGAAAGTCATTGCCTGGTATAATCACCTTTATTATTTAACACAGCCTGAACTCTGTTAAGCAAGTTTTCTCGTAATTTATCTAAGTAGTCTTCAGGAAAGTTTCTCCAGGCTTCTTGAAGGACTTTCAAAGCTCTTTTTTGGCTCTTTGTAGGCTTTCCTATTTTACTGCTCTTTAAAGATGATCCCACACTGCTTCAATAATGTTGAGGTCTGGGCTCTGGGGAGGCCACCGTGTGTTTTTCTATCCGAGTACTGTATGCTTTTACTGTTGGCAGTGTGTTTGGGATCGTTTCCACGCTTAAAAATGAGGCAGTTGCCACTCAGAGGCTTTCCAAATGGTATTAGAAGGTAGATCAAAATCTGATGTTACTTATCAGTATTCATAATTCCATTAATTTTCATAAGATCTCCACCACCACTGGTTTTACAGCTGTCTGGAGACACTCGCTGTTGTACACTGTTTTATTATCAGAATTCTCTAATTTGGACTCATCACTTCATCAGAGCTGTTGTCAGATACTTTTTAGATAATGTTTTAGGCCTGCAACATCTTCTTTTGTCCTCCACTTATCCAGTTTCCTCATGTTTTTTAAGGTCACATTGATATGCCAAATTTCCAGCTAACAGCTCTTTGGGAACCACCTTCCTGATATCGCCAAAAGTTAATTCTGTCCATGTGGACGTTGTGTTTTCAGTGGGAGAAACGTTTCGTAACTCATCCAAGTGACTTCTTCAGTCTCAGCTGACTGCAAGTTTCCTCAATCTTATAAACAGTACATTAATGACTGAAACTAGCACCACTGAAGGAACAGTGGGCTGGGAGGTCATTTCCTTGATCATTATTCAAGGATCAACTTTTGGGGAATTTCTTACCTGGATGATTGAGCATCAAGACACCTTACTGATACAAAAATACTACTTTATGCCTGTCAAACTGTGTTACCTTTGGCATTTTTCACAGATTCGGCTAAAGAATTTTCAATGTTTCATAGGTCAGTTTTAAATGACAAATGAACCAATGTCCAAAGGAAAACTTTGAAAGAGCTTCAAAAAGCCTGGAGAGCTATCGTTCAAGACCACCTTAAAATATGATAAGAAAGTTTGACTCCTTGTAAAGTGATGAGCGGTGATGAAATGATAGGCAATGAGACCTTTGCACATTATTTATTATTGTGCAAATTATATGTTATTAAAAAACAAATTCAAAGTCAGGCATTAAGGTTACTCGGATGAAGTCCCGAAGCTGATTTGGAAATGTATTTGTTTGACAATAGAGTTCTAAGAACCACTGAAGTTTAAATCTTCTGATGCCATTTTACTTCCCCCTACGTACATAAAAACTAAGCATACCAAAAATAGATGCTCCCATACTCCTCTCTCACACACACACACACACACACAGATACAGATTTTCATAGCTGGGCTGTGTGCGATTAGCTGTTCGGCTCGGGTTTCTCTCCATTTGCTGTCTTTCTAAATCTACCGTTTGCTAATACTTGACACATATCACATATCAGCTTCAGATTCTGGAAGAGATCAAGAAAGTGTGGGAGGGCATTAAAAAGCTTTCCATCTGAGGGCTTCAATCATTTTTTAGTTTTACCATTTAAAAAAAGACAATTAAAAGCACACAAAGGGTGCATATACTTCAGTGCAGGATGACACCACACAGTGCAGAATAGTACAGCTAGACCTGAATATATCCATCATCTAGTTTCCAGCAAGAACAAAACTTAAAGTATTTCTGACTTCAAGACAAGTGAATTGCATGAATTCGTGCTGGCAGAACATCTCTGTCATTAACAAATGTCTGAGGCGCTCTAGGACAAAGACCTGTTTCAATAGTTGTTACTGTCCTATGCCCTAATTGATGGGCTACATTCCAACTAGGATCATCCCATCTGCTCTAACACTCCAGATTTTTATGTTCAGTTTTGTTCCATAACATTGGGATAGATTTTTGATTGATAGGCTTTTTCATAACTGTTGTGCTAAATAATGTACATTTAACCATAGTGTCTGTACAATGAGCCTTTGAGATATGGTCCCTAAATGTCGCTTGTTGCCATAGTAAGAAATCTCTCCTGGTGCGGGGCAGATCGGAGCCACATACCAGCGGTGCTTGACTCACTTCAGTAACATTCACAAGCCCGTGCAAAAAACATTTCACCTTCAAGTCTGCACAAATCTTTCTGTTTGAATCAAATAAGTTTAGACCCAGCTCATTGAAATTAGTGTGACTAATAGTATCTGAGACAGATTTCCAGTTAGTGAATTTAATAAGAGTGTGTATGTGTGTGTATTATGGAGCACTGTTGACTTTTTGGTTGCCAGCAGTATATGAAAAATGAAATTCATGTGTCTATCTCTTTGTATGCAGAGTGTCCGATTACTGGATGACAGACTGCTCTCGACACAACACATTCTTTCCTCCCTCTCCTTAGATAATCACATTAAGGACGTTTCAAGAGGCTGTGATTAGATTGTACAGGCACGCTGGTGCTGCCATTCAGAAAGATACAGAAAGAGAAATTATCTTAAGAGTTTTAGTAAGATATAAGACAAAACTTTGCACAAGGGCCACTGCTCTTGTACATTATACCTACTAAAAGTGGTGTAACATTAAAATTTTTATGTTTCCATGGTGGGAAAAACTTTTGTGATGTTGTCTGACTTTTGTGGGGTAATATCCACCTGGCCAGCCTGTATTCAAAGTCTGTGGATGTGTAATTAAGCCAAAACATAGTGCACATGTACCCAGTTCTGAAAAAGCTGGGATGCTGTGTAAAAAGTAAATATTCTCTTGTAAATAAAAAGAGAATGCAATGATTCTGCAAGTCTCTTAAATCCATATTTTATCCACAATAGGACCTAGAAACATATTAAATGTTTAAACTGAAAAAATGTACTGATTTAAGAAAAATATTAGCTCATGTTGAATTTGATGGCAGCAAAATATCTACAACAAAAGTTGTGGCAGGGGGTGGGGGAGTAACGTTGCCCCATTCTTGTCCGATACAGGATTCTAGATGCTCAACAGTGCCGAGTCTTCTTTATTGTATTTTTTGTTTCATGTGGTGCCAAATGCAGTCCAGACCACGCAGTCCTAGACTGCACATAGGGTGGTATGAAGCCATGTTGTTGTAATAGATGTTTAACTTTGTCTTGCTGAAATATGCAAAGCCGTCCCTAAAAAAGACTTTTTGGATCATATTCATAAATGGCTTTTGGATAATACACCCTTTAGCCTACATTTGTGGATGGCACAGTGGACTGTGTTTACAGACAGTGATTTCTGGAAGTGTTCCTGAGCCCATGCAGTGATTTCCACAACAAAATCATGACTGTTTTTAGTGCAGTGCTGCCTGAGTGTCTGAAGATCATGAGCAAACAAATACTTTCCAGCTTTGTCCCGTGCGCACAGAGATTTCTCCAAATTTTTGAAAGTCTTTGATGATGCTGTGTAACGTATATGATGAAATATTTAAAATGTGCACAATTTTATGTGAGGAATATTAGCTCTGCCACTCTAAGAAGCTCTTTTAACCCAGTCATGTTAAATACTTTGTCGAGAAATGTTCTTACAGCCTTTTCTTTTTAGTACCAACTTTTTAAAATGTTGCTACCATTGTATTCAAAATGCATATTATACCTTTCATGAAATAGTGCCATATTTTAGTTCAAACATCTGATATTTTTCTTTGTTCTAATGTGAATAAAATACAGGTTTTACATACTACACAGAGTCCGAACCTTTCAGATTTGGGTTGTATGTTTATCTCAGTTATGTAAAAGCTGAACTGACTGGCTGACAGGATTAACGTTATGAGCTGTTCAGGCAGAGCAGGATAAATTCCTCCTATGGATGAAAAACGATGATGACAGAGATGATTGCTTTACAGTGACTTGTATTAGAAAATGAAGTAATGTTGATTGTCATGTAATGGCACTGTGGGCGTGTACATTTGTGTACATATGAGGGGCACAGCGACACATTTTGTGTTTTAACCTCACTGGTTTGCATGGCTCCAGGGAATTAGGTTTAACCAACTGGTTCTAGACAAATAGAGTGGGAAAATAGAGTGAAACCTGTGAGAAAATAAGTAAGTCCTTTAATGATACTCTTTATTTCCCTAAAATTGAACTCAGTTTTGTTATGTTGCTAATGGTTGATAAAAAAAAAAAAGACATGATCATAAATGGGAGCATTTAAACTAGTGTTCTGAGAACCACTGGTGTACACCGTCCTAACAAGTACTGGGCAAGTTGCCTTAAATTATCTGAGGACATTCATGGTCCCCACAGGATGAATTCTGGATCAACAGGTCAAAATTTTAGTTCGTCCAATTACTTTTTAAAACACCTGCAAAAAAAATGGCCAGTCCTCATCTCGTCTTAAGCACTTATTAGCAAATGTGAACATGCTATGTTGCTAAACATGTTCACAGACTTTTGTGTCTGTGGAAGTTTCCTCTACCAACATGATGTTGCAAATATTAGTTTGCAAATAATTATGGAAGACTCTGCAATGCACAACTCTGTTGCATACAATAGACAAAAAAGAGCAGTGTAAAGAAGCAAAACTATAGCAGTTAATCGACTGATCAATACTTAACTAATTTATTTATATCTTGTGTTCATGTAGTACTACACACCCAGGATAGCTGCCACCCCTGCCCTCCAGCAGGGAAGAAGGTCATCTGCTGCTTCAGGTGTGGGGAGTCATGCAGAGGAGAGGTGCTGCGTGTTCAGAGCAGCTACTTCCACATAAACTGCTTTACATGCAAAGGTGAGTGTTGATGGAAGGACACCACTGCACTGGTATTACTGTCCTGGTAACGCAGCACTCGAGTTTTAGGCTGAAAGAGGAATCTGTTTATAACAATGTTCCTGATTGTCATTTCCATTTCAGTCTGGCTTTGTCTAACCAGACAGTGATGCAATTTTCCTGAGGACAACAGGCCAGTAATTCAGCAGTCTATTGTGAGAACCACCTGGGTTGTCAAATGGCCAATCAGTGGTGTTACTCTGCTTCGTGGAAAACATGCAGTGCTTCCTCTGCAAGCAATTGTCCCCACTAATAAGCTCTGACAAGCTTCTAGTGTTGTTGTCCTTTCATGTCATTGTGACGATGTTTACAGCGCAGGGGAAACAAAGAGACTTTCAGAGAAGAGAAGCTTGCAGTACGGAGAGAGCAGGGCGAATGAATCAATGTCTGACTGTCAGAAATGTGTCTATCAGTGTTACACTGCAACACATTGCTGTTAAAATACAGGACATTTTAAAGTAAAGTAACCACACACTGTTACTGTTATTGTTCTTCAGTCAGTCTTTTTTGAGTCTGTTGCTTGCAAAATCATACCACTACCTCATTTCGTAAACATATCTCATACAAAAATTCAAATGTCAGGAAAAAATATTGCAGTGAGCCAAAGAGGTAGTAACTCTGGTCAGCAGCTATCCCAGTAGTTTCACATGAATGCTAATATTTATGTTAAAGTAAATCTTGTGTCATATCAGATGTGTTGTGTTTAGCGTTTGATTGTATAAGATGTGTGATTTATTTTTCAGCTGTTTATGTGGCCAAGGACAGTGTTAAGCTTTCGCCAACTTGGTGCCAGTAAAATATAATATCCTTGTTAAAATGCAGTGAATTAGGGCTGTTGATATTTTGTGGAGGACTGTCATTATTTTTGTGCAAATTTAAAGAAATTTGCACAAAGTTTCTATTGATTAAAAAAAATCTCCTGCTTTGAACATGGAAGCAGGGACATGTTCAAAGATGGTTGAATTCAAAATAGCATAATTTGGAACTTGTTTACATTGTTAGAGAGTAGCAGGCGGACAGGAATAGAGCAGCACAAATCTGTCCTTGGCATTGTGTGCATTCTGTTGTGGCAGGCGCAGCAGGACAGGTTGGATGCTGCAGTATCAAATAACTAATAACAAGCAGACAGACAACTCTATATATCGCCTGTAAACTGGCACGAAGCTGATCAGTACACACGCACAATGTTTACATTGTGTGTAATGCACAAAACCACAGAAATGTTTCAGGAAGCCTTAAAAATCAGAGGGTCAGGGAGCAGAAATAGCCGATGCTTTATTAACTTCCTACTGTGACAACATCAAGAGTGAAGGTGACACTTTACGTTAGCTATGGTCTGAAAACTAAACTAAAGGGCAACAGAGTAAACAAATGCACAAAGACAAAGGGAAAAGTAAGAAATATTACTTTTTAGACCAACTTAAAGTGGCCACTTTGGGGTCAAAGGTTTGATGGGTTTTGATGAAAAAGATGTCTGCAATGACTTAAAGATAAATGGGTCAGGCAAAGTCTCTAAATAGAGCTGGTAATAATCCTCTTTGGTGTTATCACTAGCTTTTACATCACTAACTTGTAACAGTCTTGATATAAAACATTGTAATATTGATCAGATCTTTCTCTGAATGTGTCTCTGTGCAGTGTGTGGCTGTGATTTAGCTCAGAGTGGCTTCTTCATGAGGAATGGGGACTACCTCTGCCCGCTGGACTTCCAGCGACGTCATGGCACAGCTTGCAACAGCTGTGGAGAATTTGTGGAGGGAGAGGTGGTTACGGTGTTGGGGAAGACCTACCACCCAGCCTGCTTTGTTTGCGCCATTTGCAAGTAATCTTAAAAAATATGTTTGGGAGGTTTTAGTTCTACATACATGTCTTACAAATCTGTGGTATAAGTGTGTCTCTTACTTTGATTCTCAGACAGCCTTTTCCTGCTGGGAATTGTGTCACCTTCATTGGAAGAGACTGCCTCTGCCAGCGCTGTATGGAACCTGTGTCGCCGTCTCCAAACGCCACCAGCTATTCCAGCAGTAAGAGCATTCCTGCATACTCTCTAAGCAGTGTTCATATCAAAATATTTAAAAAATATATCAAAGGTTTTGATCCCTTGTAGTTTTAATAAGACAGTGGATTATACATTGAACACTGGCCAGCTGTGGGTCTTCTGCCAGCTGCTTGTGTATTTAGTCTATCCTGTCTTCAAGAGTCATTCAAGGTCAACATCTGTTAGCAAACAGGAAGTTTAAGTCTTCACTTTTTTGCAGGTAGCACATCAGACTCTCCTGTGCTTGTGTAGAACGAATTGGATAACAAAAGTATTTGGGATCATTCATGAAATCTGCATGTAAGAGGGGGAAAGAAATCAATCATCAATTGTAAGCCTTTTCTGTGTCTGGGTAATGTCACCTTTCTTATCACTATGACGGCTACACAGTGTCACTAAATCCAGTCTAATACCCGCCTGCAGCTGTTGTGGATTTCTTTACAACCCTTTAAGTTGACTTTCCTTCATGAATCCAGTCATCCTATTGTGAACCTGCCAGTATGAAGCAAGAGATACAGTAAAACGTAACTCTTTACCTCTGCTTGACCTCGTCTGTGTACTGATTATAGATAAATGGGGGATAAATCGGGGATTTGGACTCACAAAGCCTCTGGACTAAGAGGATCTCTCCGCAGGAGTGTGCGGAAAGGTGCTTTTCTCATGGCAGAGATTCATCAAGCTGCTGGAAACTTTCCTCAGAGATGTTGGTCCATATTGACATGAGAGCATCACACAGTTGCTGCAGATTTATAGACTGCACAGCCATGATCTGAATTTCCAGTTCCATCCCAAAGGTGCTCTATTGGATTGAGAGCCAGCGACTGTGGTCATTTTACTACAGTGAACTTACTGTCCATGTTCAAGAAACCAGGGGAAATGATAAGAGCTCTGATGTGTTTCCTGCTGGAAGCAGCCGTCAGAAGATGGGTAGAGTCAGGTCTTGAAGGGATGGCCATGGTCAGCAACAACACTCATGTAACCTGTGGTGTTTAAACATTACTCAGCACTAAGGTGCCCAAAAATGGAAGCTCAGAGGGGACAGGGCATTCTCTGTTGCCTCCCCTAGTTTATGGAATACATTTCTTTAAAGCTCATCTTAACACACATTTATAGTTTCTGGATTTTGACCCAACATTGGTTTTTTTGGTATTGTTCTTACTTTTCATCATTGTCATTGTATTTATTTTTAGCATACCAAATATAAATGAATGAGTTATTATTTTAGGTACAGTTGCCTTCCTATAAGCGCCAAGCAGTCCAGCCATTCCCCTTTGACCTCTGGCATCAACAAGGCCATTTTTCATCCAGAGAACTGCTGCTCTCTGGATGTTTTCTCTTATTCAGATCATTCTCTGTAAACCCCAGAGATGGTTGTGTGGTAAAATCCTAGCAGATCAACAGTTTCTGAAATACCCTTTCCTCACTGTGATGCTTGGTTTGAACCTCAGCAGGGTGTCTTCACCAAGGTCTACATGGCTAAATGTCATGTGATTGGCTGATTAGATATTTTCATTAATGAGCAGCTGAGCATGTCTAATAAGTTGAGCAGCTGCCTTCTAAGTGACCACTGAGTATAAACATATATGTTGTGTTTTCAGACTGCACTGGCTGTGGGAGAGACATCAAGAATGGACAGGCTCTATTAGCCCTCGGAGGCCAGTGGCACCTAGGCTGCTTCAAGTGTAAAACCTGCAGGAAAGCGTTGAGCGGAGAATATATCAGGAAGTAAATATAAATGTCTCATTCATGTACTCACTCATTCAATATGCTTTGTCTTCCGCTTCCTTAATCTTTTATTTCTAAATTGAGTATGATATGATGAATGCTGCTAAAATGATGATATAAAAGTTCCACATGTACTGCTGGGTAAGAGTATGTCATGTGCATCTTTCAGGGATGGAGTTCCCTACTGTGAGAGAGACTACCAGATTCAGTTTGGGGTAAAATGTGAAGCATGTCAGAAGTTTATAACTGGAAAACTCTTAGAGGTAAGAGAGGTCGGCTTTCAGCGAAGAGTCTTTGTTTCTTTTTCTGTTGCAGTACATTTTATTACAAACATTAGTCTCAGAAGCCCTTCAGAGATTTAAATCTGTTAAATTCCTCTTTGTAGTCCGTAGCTGCCTGTCTTTAATTTTGCTGAGTGTTCATGCAACTTCTTTCCCTGGAGCGTCGCGTGTGCCGCCACTTCTTCTGTTCCTAAAAAGGTCTAATCACCTGTTTTGAATGTTATCTGTCTATTTAATGGCTATTATCATTTCCCACTCCTAACAAGTGTCCTCCCACTCTAACGACCACACTCTAGGCTGTTAACACCTCATTTAGTCAGCGGTCCAACTACACTGCTGGGCAGACGTAACCTGGTGAACTGCAATGTGATTTCTGCAGCTGTTCATTTCATGCAGCTCCTGCACATACGCAGTCTGTGAGCCACTTTTGTCTTCCTCATTATCTGACTTAGGCTGGGGACAGACATTATCACCCCAGCTGTGCAAGATGCAGCCAATGCGACAGGATGTTCACAGAAGGAGAAGAAATGTATGTGCAAGGTCAGTTTGAGATCGTAGCCTCTCTTTAAATAAACGGCCTGTCTATTCGAGACCAAGAAGCATTTTTGGTCATTGATGAATGCATAAGAACGGTCCTGTTGGTTAAAAACGGTAAAAGTCTTCTCATTTTGGTAAAAGTTGCAAAAATCAATTGTCTCTTCTTTCACAGGATCAGTAATTTGGCACCCAGATTGCAGAGAAACCAGCAGAATGGAGGACAGCTACAGGGTAAGGTTTTTTTTTACTCATTGTTAAACATGTTAGAGGCAGTTTGAGGATTCTTACTATCATTTTCTAAAACAAATATAAGTGATTTTACAAACTCACAGAGCAAAGACTTACTGCAGCTGTAAAAGGTGATTTCTTTACGAGATGTATTCCTCCCCAGGTCGGGAGACCTAAAACGCCCTGTCTTGATTTCTTTTTCCCTCAACATGAACTGAAGGTTAATACTGCGAGCAGGTCTGCGGTTTGCAGTGAGCAGGCTGCGATCTCGTGCTTCGAGATTAACCACACGTGCTTGTTTCACAATTCAATATGACAGACACTTTGCTCACCTGGCTGGTCAAATCAGAGCTTGTTTCATCTGATTCACAGTCTACATTAGATTTGTTTGCATTGCACAATGATTAGCAGGACCTTTAATAAGCTACTGCTTCTGAATGAACTTTGTTGGCAGTGTTGCATGCTCGCCTTCACACTTTTTTTTGCCATCAACCACATTGAAATTGGCTGGAAATCTCTTAAATAATCACATTACTTAGTTAAGTGCCTCTATTGTACACTGAGTGTGCCATGGATTGCATTCCTGAAAATAACGCTTGTGTGTGCGTGGATGTAAAGCCATGTGAAAGGCCACAATCAACAGCAAAAAAAGAGTACCGTTTCCAAGGTAGCTCTTTCTGTTGCTTGATTTTTTTCTCTCCCATTCTCAGCAAACTAGATCATCATCTGAAAGCTCCTGTTCCAGGCCGGGCTCATGCACTCCTGGCAGCCCAGGTCGAACCATCTGTGTAAGTTCACAGGCCAGCATTTGCGTCTATGGTGTGTGATTCACCGTGGGTTGATCTGTGTTTGACCTATCCTTTATTTATACAGGGGAGTCGCACGGACGGAGTTTCCCCCTTGCAAAAAAATTCATATTGATGTGAAATGTGGAGGAACACTTAGGGAAATAGAACATTAAAATCAGTAACATAATTCAACAAGTGGTACCTTGACTGATTGGAACTAGTTTCTTGGTGCTTGTTAGGCAAAATGTGATTTTAGTTGTGGCTGAATGATAAAGAATGTCAATGCATCCATAAATTTACTGAGAAAATCAGGGTTCGAATGCATTCAGACCGACTTTGATCACAAAAACTGGTGCTTTCGGTGTAAATCGTTTCCTCCACCCAGCTTTTTATCACCCACAGAAATGAAATAAACTTTACTCCCACCAAAACACTTCAGAATATAAGAAAACTACCTCTGCTGTGCACAAAAGCCTGGAAATCATTTTGCATGTTAAAACAAAAACATTGGATTTTATTCTAGACTAATGGAATCCGCTCACCTCATGTGCCTAAATCGCGGGATTAAAGTTTAATTCCTCCCTGAAATGATGTAATAAGACACCTTTGACCTTTCATAAGACCTAATCTGTTGTGTCTGCTCCTTGTGCATCCTCTTCTCTCCTTTCCTCCCTGTCCTGCTCCCAGGCCAAAGTAGATAATGAGATCATTGATTACAGAGACTTAGCAGCAATTCCCAGAGTCAAGGCTATATATGATATTGAGTATCCTGATATGATATCTTATAAGTCTGTGAATGACCACCCCTCCACTTTGGATGAGAAAGGAAACACACAACACAGCCAAAGAGTCCAAAAAAGTCCTGCAGAGGTAATTACATCCAACGCTCCAACTTGTGTCGAGTGACATGTTTGTGTGTTTATTTTATTTAGGAGTCTAACCAACTACTTGTTTTTCCTCATTCTTGTGTTTAGTTGTATTTGGCCAAGAAAATAAAAACATCTATTGTAAAAACAATTCTTTAGAGGGACAGATCACCCTAAAATGAAATATGCATGTCATTATTGTGGAATGTGGAGCTATTTATCTATTTAGTCTGTTTCACTGTCTTGAAGGAAGCATGCTGTGCAGGGAGGTGGATGCTCATGACAGTGGCAGCAGTAATGACGTCTCTCTGAGCTTAGCTGTAATGTGAGGTAACTGCATGCTTCCTTTAGTTTGGTAGGTGGAGTCAGAGTTCCTACATTAAACTGCTTAAAATTAGATCAGTGGAAGCACCGATGCTGAGGTTTTCCAACATGTTTTTTGGTTCTTGCCATTTAGTTCAGTTGTATTCAAAAGAAGCCAAAACTTGGCAGCTAACATCAGAACAGTCGAGATGGATAAATAGCGCCACAGACCAGAAGAAAAAGCATGTATATTTTTGTGAATTGTCCCTTAGAGTGTGCTTTGAAGCAAGAGTGCTTCAAGTTTAAATTTTTACATTAAAATGGTCCATCAATCCACTTTCATGTGTTTATCTCACATTGAAATCTGAGTCAATGTTTGAACATGAATCTCTCGAAAGCTATTAAAGATACAAGCCTCAAATTTTCACTGGTCTCACTTGCCATCACAATGAACCAGAATCTGTAGTTGGGACATATACATCGAAAAATGTCTTCATACGGACTAATTAAAATATGAAAACAATTGAAGAAGCCCTGTCAAGTCCCATATTTGAGAGTGTGCACTAGTTAAAATAAACAACCTTGACATTGCAAAAGACAATTAGTGAGTATTTCTAAACATTCAGATTTCATAGTCATGCAAAAATAAAACACAGATTACTTGTTAACATGAAATTCTTAGTCTAAAAATGAAAAAAATCGTATTTTAATAAACCAATACTCAGATATTTTGAGATGTATCTGTCCCAAATTACAGATCCTGAGTCGTTTTAAAAGGGATTCAGGATTTGATTTTTTTTATAGTTTTTTAGATTTTCATTGTCAAGCATTGCCTCTAAGACTGACAAATGAAGATAAAACACATGGAGAAAACATATAAACTTTCTAATTTGGGATGGAATCACCCATATGCTTTGTTACCTTCGAATTAACTACGCGATTCAGTGAATGTGCTGATTTTGCTTCTTTTCTTTGTCTGATTTAGTCACCAGAAATCAAAACTGAACCCACAGAGGTAAAACACACTTTTATTAACTTTACTTACAACAGACGCACAGAAATACCATGAAATCTGGTATCATACAGTGTGAGCCAGTCTTCCCTTTAAATCGATTTATTTTCACGTGGAGTTTCAGCTGGCTTTGTTTTCCTCTTCTCAGGAGAGTTTTGAAATAAGAACACGTGTACCCAAATCTAAAAGCCAAGGGCCTTTCGGACTTCATACAATGTATCATCGCCATAGCTACACTCCAACTTCGTCCAGATCACCACAACACTTCCACCGACCAGGTGAGATAACACAAAAGAAGCATACCAACACTCTTGTTTAAAGATATGAAATGCATCCCATGTTCAGCTGTTCTCTGTTTTACCACCACAACTCCTTCTGTCTGCACTTCCCGAAATCCAAAGGGTTCCCGCTTTCTTCCT
This sequence comes from Copadichromis virginalis, assembly GCF_057382275.1. Taxonomy (NCBI): domain Eukaryota; kingdom Metazoa; phylum Chordata; class Actinopteri; order Cichliformes; family Cichlidae; genus Copadichromis; species Copadichromis virginalis. Next base: position 13,909,417 of record NC_140625.1, read on the forward strand.
CTTTATTCTGTGGCAACACTGGCACTTCCCCTCCTTCTCTTTTATATCACACCTTTCCCTCTCAAAGCAAAGGTAAGACCCCTGCTTCTGTGCCACCCTCTTTAAGTCTTCTCCTCTATTAGTGTGTTAAATTGCATTTTGTATTCCTTATTAACCCAAATTATTTAATGGTGAACGCAGCACTGGATTTCATTTGGATGAAGTCTGAAACACAAAAATAATACCAACAAACTATTTGGAACTAGCACGCATGGTTCACTTTATTCTTTGAAACACTGTGCCACCTAGTGGTCAAAATTCAGAACTTAAATTCTGCCTGGTTTAATTATTTTAAAATGGCTTTGATTCGATAAATAAATATTTCAGTCTCTTTACAACTTCACACACAACTTCCTGTGCAGCTGTGGTTATTTATAGCAGCGTTGTGCCTTTGAGTGAAGTTTATCGTGTGCGAACGAGATCTGCCGAGCTTTGATCAGTCATCACTGGTCTGTGTTTTTGTTGTGGTATACTACAAACTAACTGCCTTAAGGAAACCATTTTTGCATTTTTCATTGCTTGAAATGCTTCCTGATTTTGAGGGTTGATGTTTTCAATTTCAAGCAAGACGCTAGTGTTAATACTAACTGTTTAAAACACTGAGAATAAAAGTGGAATAGTTTGACAGCCACCTTCCAGAGACATACATTCATACTAATCTAATGTTTCCACTGTGCAGTAGTGAAAAAAATGAAGCATCTGCTAATACTGCATTCTTTTCTGACAGCAGACGAAAGCTTCAACGTGTACAGGAGGGCCCCGATTTATAAACAGCAAGGTACAGTATTTAAACCTGGTATAAGTTATGCTTGAATCACTCAAAATTACATTTAAGTTTCAGTTGTGTTGTTTAAAAGTATGCATTTGTATCTTTGTAAGTTAAGCTAAAGAAGCGACTTTTTATCAAGACCTTAAGATCTTGATAAAACTTTACCTCAAGTCACTACAAGATATTTTAAAGTCAGTTTTGCAGTATAGTTAGTAGTAAATGGCTGAGCTAAGAACCGGAGAAGGTAAATTTTTCTCAGTAGGTCTATTTCGGGCAAAGATCCCAGTGTAAGTGTAAATCGTCTCGTGATGAGCTTATCTGTCTGCTTTCACACAGATCCAAATTCCTTGACATCCCCAGCATCCTCTTTGCCCGGTCGGAACAGCCTCAGCCCGGTAGGACACGCGTTACTAATGCTTAAATCTCACTTTGGAAAGATTGCATAAGCCTGGTACATGACATTCGTCTAATTGCTGAATTAATTAGATACACACTTTGATTAAGCTTTGTTTTAAAGTCAAATTAAATGAGACACATCTACAAACAAACATTTAATCTTGTACACACACGCACACACACACACACATACATATATATATATATATATATATATATATATATATATATACAGTTTATTTATTTTTAATGCTTTTCTATTTGATATATGTAGGCGCTAAATAAACACTTTAGAAAAGGTTATTATATTAATATTGTGAAAATTTTGTTTTCATGTGTTTTCTAAGCCACGGCCAGCTGATTTCTCCCACTACCATGACGACAGATGCAGAGGTATCCATGTAGACAGATGTGGTTAATTACTATTTTAACTACCATTAAAATGAAATTAATTACACTTTGTTGGGATTTACTCTCGCTCTTTCAGACTTCAGGGTATGTGACAGTAACCGAATGGAGTTGGTATTCGAGTCAGTCCTGGTTCCCTGTTTGGTTTGTGGCATATTTTTTTGAAGAACTGGCCTAACTCATTGTGTGAATATATCTTTATTAACTCATATTTCTACATAACCCGCTTTTTAATCATGCATATATTCAGCTTTACTCGCATTTATCTGGAAATAATCAGCAAGTCTTCAATCAGGTCATGATATTTTCCAATTGCATGTGTTTGCTTCATTTTGTAGCTCATCTATGACCATCAGTACCCATTAACACAAATGGAGAGAGGAGTGTCTATGCCTAATTTGTTGGAACCAAATGCAAGTATTATATTTTATTTTATTATATAATTTGTCTTTTAACACACTTATATCACATGAGAGTTTTAGTAGATGCACCTATGGTGTGATTCCAAAAAAGTAAGTTGGTTTGTTCTCGGGTTATTGCAATCACAAACTTGGGTCACCACAGCACCCACATGGTGGTGTGATGACAATACCACATCGGCCTTTTACGGCTGAGGGATATAGCGTCTGGTTCCATAGCAGGTCCTGAAAATATGTAAATACAACCTCAGCTGAACAGCAACACGACACATTACACCATGTTTAGCAACATAACTTAAAGTAATGATAAAGTATGACTTTTTCTGTTGTGATTTGGGTTTTGCTTGGGATCACTGTCCTGCTGCATGGACCCAGTTTTGCCCAAGCTTTAGTTGTTGGACAGATGGCCTCACATTTGATTTTATATAAAGTGCTCCATAACAAATGCTCCAAACATGGCCCAGTGCATTATTGCCAGACATCTCCACTTTGGTTTCATCTGCCCAATACATTGTTCCAGGTGTCTTGTGATTTGTTCAGATGCAACTTTGCAAACCTGAGATGTTTTCTAATTGTACAGCCATGAACTTAAACATTTAACACACTTGAATGCTTCAGACCAGCAAGCTGCCAAAACATCTGCTTTTATGCAACAAGTTCTCACATTTGTTGATGATCAATTAACAAGTGAATACTTACCCACTAAATTTCTATGGAAGCAGTAAGGGTGGACTTGTTATTTTTCACACACTGCTTCTGAACTTTGGCTTAGTTTGTGTTAAACAATGAAACTGTAACTTGTTATGTATTTTTCTTCATCTTAAGTTGTATTTACCAAATTTTAAGACCTGATGAGGTTGTGTAGATTTAATTAATGAAATGTTCTCAAATGGTTTTTATTTGTTTGTCAAGATCTATCCATATGAAATGCTCACAGTTAGTAACAGAGGACGAGTGAAGCTTCCCAGGGATGTTGACAGAACAAGACTTGAGGTGTGGCTTAAATGGTTTTCTTTAAAAAAATAGTTATAAGTTTCACTTAAATGTAATGTTTGAGCTTTATATTAAGAAATAATCAGACAGAATTACTCTGCGGCTTTATGCACAGAAACATTTAGTTCATCCTGCTTTCTTTTTGCAGCGTCACCTGTCCCCAGAATCATTCCTCCAGATCTTTGGAATGGATATTCAAGAATTTGACAGACTTCCACTTTGGAAACGTAATGACATGAAGAAGAAAGCCGATCTTTTCTAATACATGCTGTGAATATGCGATGCACGAGTTCCTTTGAACCTGTATGTTTATTCCAATGTAAAAAATAGCACAAAAAGTAAGGACATTTGTGGTTGGTTGATTTTTCTTCTTTTGTCTTTTTAATTTTTTTGTAACAATTGCATTTGTAGATTCAATAGCAAAATAACTGGTAGAGAAGATTTGGCAATTTTTTTCATGGGCACAACCCACAGACTGCTCAACCTACAAATACATTTTCTTACAAATGTAGCACCATTTAAGGGAGAATAAACCGGCTTTTCAGCCGCATAAGATTTGTTGCCAAGAAGCATTGTTCAAAGCATCAACCAAACAAATGTCCTTACTTTCTGTACTAAATTTATTTGGCACAGAAATATGAAATGTTTCCCTAAAAACCGGACAGTTCACAATTATCCTGGGACACTGTACCTTTATCACTTTTTTTTAGTTGTTCATAGGTTAGAGTAAGGAATAATAGCATAATTAATATTATAATATTCAAAACTTAACCTTATTTATTTGTGTTTCCACGGGCAGCCGTGTATCCTCTAGATTCCCTGCTTATATTAAACAACTCTATATTTTTATTCTTGGAATCTGCTAGAGCAGCTGTTCATGATTCACAGTTTTAAATAATTTTCCTTTCCCTCTCCTTTATGACAACTTTCTTCTGGTTCGTAGATGTCCTCACAACAGATCTGTGCCTGAGATGACAATATTAATACATCATACAGAGCCAAGGGTAGAATAAACTGTCAGTGTTTAGCGGTTTAAAGCCTGAACTTCAGACGCATAGATATTATCGCTTGGATCATTTGAAACCATGGCCTTGTTTAACATGAGCCTCCACCGTAGTAACTGTATGCAACACTATATGGACAATAGTATTGGACCGTGCCTCTAGGATCACTGAATTTAAGTGTGGTACTGTAATTGGATGCCACTGTTGCAGAAAGTAATTTTGTGAAAAGCCTTCCCTTCCAGATATTGAGTGATCAGCTCTGAGACATTTTATGCTACACTCAGCAGGCACTTTGTTAGTGTCGCTCAGTTTGAACTTCAGCAGGTCATGTTCACCAGCGGTCCCCAACCAGACCGGTGTATGTTGGACAATATTTTCACGGACCGGCCTTTAAGTGGTCGCGGATAAATACAACAAAATAAAACCAGTACCAGTACCAAAAAAGAAGAAGATTTATTCATAACACACGAGAAAAGACCCAGGGAAACAGAGTTAATGATAAAAAAATAAAGATAAAAACCCTGAAAACCATAAATTTCACACCCGAGCCTCAAGTCTCATGGCCCCGTACCAAACAACTCATGGACCACTATCGGTCCACGGCCTGGGGGTTGGGGACCGCTGATCTACACCATGCCTAAATGCACTGAGTTGATGCGCTGTGATTGGCTGGTTAAACGATTGTGTTACCGAGCAGAAGAACAAATGTACCTAACAAAGTTGCTGGTGAGTATATAAGTAAAACATAAGTTTGCTGGTGAAAGAAACTGAATATGATGATGATATGTTTTCCTATTATGTTTATAGAATTTAACTCTGTTTCATACCCAGTGATATAACAGAAGTACTGGCATGCTGCAGGAATTCCTCAGACCTGAATGGATCCTTTATGTAAATCCCATTGATTTTGTTGTGGCTACTTGTTAACTGTTACAATCAAGCTCAAAATAAAGTCACTGATGCACCATGAGCAAGTAGCCTGCGATGAATATAAGTTCAGTTTTCAAACAAAATCTGAACAGTCTGCTTGCTTTTTTCCACAGCAAGTAAGCAAACAAAGAACAGAGTGCCACTCAGTTGAATTTCAATGTAATTCTATTTATGTTCTTTAGGGAAAACATACGGCATGGACGATGTTACAAAAACCAAAGGAAGACAATTTTTAAACACTAATTGGGGAGATGGGAAACATCAGGGAACACAGCTGAACAGAATCTGACTAACGAGACAACAAAACCAAAAACAGCAAAATAAAACAGGAATACACATTTGACACATTGACAACGTTGAGTCCACTGTCAGAGGCCATAAGTAATATTACTAACCCTCACTAGTTCTGTTTCTGTACTGTGACGAGTTCTGAAACCTAACTGAACTCTTCAAATATACCATTCCTCTGCAGATAATTGGTTAACTGTTTTACAACTACTTAAGAATTTTTGACATTAAATTGACATAAAAGTTTAATTACTGCCATAATAAAAGCCTGTGGTACAGAGGTCGTTAATAAAGACAGCATACACATATTCAAGACAGAAGCATTAATTAATGGTAAGACGTTTTTAAGCAGTCTTGTAGGAATGGGGTCTAAGAGACAGATTGATTATCTGCAGGAAGTAATTATACAGTTTGTGAAGGTTCTCAGTCATCCAGGTCATCGTAGTCAAAGGAGCTTGCAAAGAAGTCCAGACGCTTTTCTTTGCAAGCTCCTTTGACTAATTATACAGTTGCACATACTGTTCTTGAGAACTTTATACTTGGGCAAAACTAGCAGGTCTAATACTGAAAAGAAAACTGTAAACGCCTATTTTAAATGCAAAGAATACAGATGATTAACCATTTAATGCAACTGTCTTTTTTTTATTAGGAAACATCCACAAAGCCAAAAGAGCGATTTAAAATCTAAAGAAGAACATTTGGTGAAAATGCCCTCAATGTGTAACTGTAAGCACAAAGAGCACTGAAAATGCTGTTTTTGGCCAAATGGGAACATTTTCTTACTACCATCTTCCTGCAACTTTGAAAAGCAGCTGCACTAAAAGCATGTCGTTGTTTTTTTTTGTTTGTTTGCTTTTTATGGACAGAGTCGACTGCCGATGCAACCTGAAATTGGTTTGCAGCCTTTTAAAGTGATCCTTCAAAATCCTTTATGTTTCTATAAAAATTCCTTAACTGGAACACCTGTGCACACATGCACACCTGGGGTTGTGTATCTCTTTTTCAAAGGAGATCTGACCAAGAAGCCATGCTTTATTTGCACTTTATTATTAGACACTTTATTTATATAAAGGGTCCTTAAACATTTTTACAATTCAAGCTACACTGAGTACTCATCTAATTAAATTCTATATAAAATGCACAATACACAAAGTGTGATAGGTGCCAGCTTTTCTAACCAAACTAGGCTTTCCTTAAAACGTTTTATATGAAATTTAAATAGAAATCAAACATTGCTTTTTCCTCTGGTGGGGTTAGCAGATTTGATCATTTGTATTTGGGATGAATTTGGTAAAACAAAGATGGAGGCAGAGAAAATCAGGAAACAGCCATCTGAGTTTAAATCAAACTTCTAGACTTATTTTTTTAACAAGGATCAAGGATTTAATCAAGGGAAATGAATGTGTCGCATGGGAATTGCCTTCGTATGAAAATAAAGTACAATAGGAATAATAAGATCACGAGGGCTCTGTAATGTTCCTGAATCCTGTTGTGGTGCGATCATTATTTTTACTGTCTCTCTACTAACAGGAAGTAGCACTTTTTTTTAATTAGCTTAACTGTTGTTGATAGCGTTGCTCAGAATGGAGTGTAAATAAGAGAACATGGCTGAAGCCGGCAACTCCAGATGATGGTGTAAGCGTGCTACCAGAAACAAAAAGCTGGCGACACAACATCACACCATAAAATCTTTTTCATTAACCGAAGACGTTAAAGCTAACTCTTAATCTGTTCCATTAAAAAAAGCAACCAATGCTGGGCCCAACTAGCTTAATAAAGCTATCTTTCAATTAGAAATTAGCTAAGAAAATAACATAATCCACCACATACTTTATCTGCAAAGACCAGCATTCATACAACACTGTGAAAAGGGGTTTTGTTACATGCTCAAGATGATGTAACCCAGGTAATGTGATGCTGTCGTGTTTTTTTCACAATTGTGCTTAAGGTATACAGCAGGGATATAAAACTAATTTTATGTTGTGTGCTGTAAGTGGACCAGTGAAACCTCCATTTCTGTCAGTGTAAAATATTTAATCCTTGAGATATTTTATAAAAAGACATCTCAGAGATTAGAATTTCAACATGGCAAACATCCTGCATCACATCATTAAGCATGTAGAACATAGTATGTTTCTTCAGTTCTCAGCACTTGGCTCCTTCTTTTTCGTAATCAGTTCTACCCATCTTTTCTTGAATTTGATTACTTGTTTTAATCTAGGTCTGGAATAAATTGGACCTGAGGCACCATTGCATTTTATTTTGGTTAAGTTAAATGTGTGTTTGCAAGCTAATTAGTAATTAACATCCTTAGCTAGCTAGCTAAGTCAGCTGCCAGGAAAAGCCGTGTCCGTTAGCTAATCCATAGACATAAATAAATTTAAGTTAAAAATAAACACTTAGCTAAAGTTGAGATTTTGCAAGAAACTTTGATCAGAAAAAAAATAACAACTGGAAAAAAAAAAAAAACAACTGGAAATGATCAAAAGTGAAGTAATTATTAAGAGTGAGAAAATACTTGAATATATACAAATGACACTCTTAAGACGACGGGACGTAAGTGATATTTCAACTTGGTACTCCACAGTATTGTAGTTTACTTACCCTAGTGTAACAATAATTGAAACATTTGATTAAAACTTTTTTTTAAACTTGTATTAAGCAATAGGCTTAAACATTAAATTTAAAAAAAATTGTTTCTCCATGAACCCTTTCAGACTATTACATACTACAGCATATTTAAGAACAGAAATTTGGTGATTTTAATAAGCAATGTCATTCTCTGAATATTTTATTACGGACATATTTTATCCGTCAAGACTTATTTGGCTGAATTTTGAGCTGCGAAGGACTATTTACAAATTTATCTTCCCTGATCTTGAGCATGATCCAGTTTTTGGTTACTTGCTGTTGAATACCCCTTTCTGTACTTGCAAGATCTCCACCGGCAGTTTCCTCTCATGAAAATTTGTTTCTCTGCCATTGCCCAGCAATGCCAGTGGAGATGTGGTCATCCACAGAAGATGGACAAGGCTCGATGCTTTGTGTGATGGCTACCTTTTTGTGGTAGTATTGTACAGCATCCATACGTGAAGCATAGGAATCTTGGCCACTTTTTCTGTGATGGTGTTCATTCAAACCCTTTGGGAAATTATGTTTTTAGGAAATAAATATATTAGGAAATATTGCCCTTTGTCTGTTGACTTTGGACTTTCCATTAACCTTTTGGCAGCAAAATAGAAACCTGCAATTTTATTCTTTGTATGTTTTTTTAATTTAAAATAATTTTAAATTTTTACTTTTTTTTTTTGCCAGGGTAGCCGTCACACTTTTCACTGATGCCACAGTTCTTTCTCTTACTCTGTCATCCTCTTCCAAGCCTCTAACCCTAGCCTTTCCATCTAGTGGGACTTTCTAATTTGTTTTTCCCCACAATAAATTTAGCTTGTATATTGCTGTAAACATTTTTCTTTTTTAAATTCACCTTAAATTCAGCATGGCTTTGATTTGATATTGCATTTTACATTCTGCAAAATGCACTGATTTGAAATCAACAGCTTTTTCGAGAGTTATTGGGTGACATCCTTTAAGGTGCAAACTTGTCGTTAATCTCCGGGGACCTGGCATATGTGGACATCACATTTTGGGTTGTCTAGGCCACAATACTAAATTTTACTTTACAAGGGCCTGATATCCACTTACGAGGACATTATACTGCCACTGTTCTATCGAAATTTAAAACAAATATCCTCTTATGTGGATCTCATTTTTCTCAGAACCAAAAATCAGGTTAAAAAAAATTTCAGGTAATTCTTTGTTTTTACATTTATCAGGTCCCAATCAGCCCAAATAGAAAAGAGAAATTAAAAGTGCATGCAATGAAAGAGTTCAGGTCTTAGGAGGTTAATCACAATCTTAGCTCTTTCCTGTACTTTTTTACCATTTCTTCTCTACCTTGATTTTTCTGCTTTAAAGGCATTTTATTAATAATTTAATAGGGAAAGTTTTTGCAATACTGTCGATTTATAGCTGACCAAGACATTAACATGCTGTAGATTTATAGTTAGAAAGTCGTGGTTATATATTTTTAAATTACATTGAAATGCAATGGATTTATAATGTTAGAGGAAATTATATTGAAATACTGTGGGGCTGTAGTTCAAAATTTTGGATTAGTTCACTCTAAAATTTTATTGAAATATCGTGAATTTATAGTTGTAAATGTATCGATTTATGATAGACTGGGAAAATATATTGATACGCTGTCGATTTACGTTTGAAAAAATGTGAATTTATGGTTGGAAATTATATTGAAACGCTGTGGATTTATGGCAGACCAATTCCATCCTCTCAGGTAAGTGTTGTCATTTTGTCACTCCCAGTTGTGTCTATTATAATGGAGTGCAGATTAATTAAAGCTCAGTTGTTTCAAGGCTGTTCATTTGACTGTCAATTATCTCTAACAAATGTGTTTCACTCAGCTAATGCCAATGCCTTGGTTGAGGTATTCCACTGACCTCATCTGTGACACATGCAGATCAGGTTGCACATTTAATTTGCTGAACCACTGAGGTCGGTGACTGTTCATTTTTAAATCTGTTTGCAGAAACACTGGTTGTAGGAACCTCAGTTGCTTCACTTGTGGGTGAAATAAATGAGGTAAATGGTGCAAGACCGATATTAAGGATGTGTCTGGTGACAAAAACTACTCCTTGGCCCACAGAGTCACGGTCCGCGGATGCAGACTCTGTGGAGGTGAGGTGTGGATTCAAAAGTAGACTCGTGGAACAGAAATTGGTTTTAGCGGAAAGCGAGCTGTTTAATAAGGGCTGGTAGAAAAAATACAAAAAAAGGGCAATGGCTGAACTAAACAAAAACCTAAACTGGGGTAAACTAAGATTAAATATGAAAACACCCCGAACATGAATTTGATTGTGAACGAGAAACCTGGACTTAAGATACATGAACTCATGAAACATAAGACACGGAAAACAGACAATGAACAAAAGGAGACAGGACTTAAATACACAGAAGGGTAACGAGGGAAGTGGAAGAAGACAATACATGACTAAGACACAAAAAGGACGAGGGAGACTTAAACACAAGGGAAACGACACACTGCAGACACGACATAGACAACATAGTGAGGGAAACAAACATGGGAGGAACCTAAACCGATAAGAACTAAACAGAGAAACCGATAAGTGAAAACAGAACTAACAGAATCCTAAACTACTTTTATAAAATTATATAACTTAGAGCATAATACAAAAAGGCACAAAACTCAAAATGCTGGGTCAAAGTGACCCAGAACCATGACACACATACACAACTGGAGCTATAACAAAAAGGAATGAAGAGCTGAAAGATTTGTGTTAACTCTGGTAGCAATAGTTTCTTCTTCGTTTCTTTGAAGACCTCCTTGGACAACATTTTGTTCACTCTCTTCAGATCCATTTAGGGTGTGAGACTGTTCAGGTTCAAAGCAGTTTACAGAAACACTGGTTGTAGGAACCTTGGCTGTTTCACTGGTGGGGAACCGTTCAGTTCCCTGCTGACTTTCAGTTGTCAAATTGAATTTGTGAATACGTTCTTGTTCCCTTGTTGTGCTCGAGGTTGAGCAAGTACTCCCAGCTTGGTGTATTATACTGCTCTTGTTTCTGCAAACCTTTCTGAAGCGATACTAGCTAGAATAGGTTGTTTATTAGTTTCACTCAACCTATAGAGTTCTCTTGGTTGAGGTCTTTCACAGACCTCATCTCTGGAATCATCTGCATCAGACTTTTAGTATCCAAAAAAATTGCACTAATGAAAACCTGTCCATTCTCTCTCTTGCTTCCCCTGCTCTTCTTTCCTCCATTTCCCTCTGCAATCTGATATCCCCCCCTAATCAAATCTAACAATTCATCTCCCCTGTCCTCCTTTCTCTTTTGGCTTCTTTGCTCCAGCTGGCCCTCACCCTCATCTTCCTGCTCTTCTTGAACCTGCTCTTGGAACTGCCGAACTGGGCATTTGAGTGTCCTCCTGGATGGAGGCAATTAGGACTGGAGGCCTGGTAGAAAGCCGTCCTAACTCCTCATCCATAAGGGGCAAACCAGGGCAGTGTAGCAGCAGTGGCCTTCCCACATTCACCTGACGTCGGACACATGCAATTCTAAAGGCAGAGGAAATCAAAATTGGCAGTTTACAAAAACAGCAACAGCACAGTTTCACACAAATACACTATAGTACATTTTTTGTATGTTCAGCAAATAGTTTATATAATCACCACTATTACTTTTTTACATTTAAATTAGAAAATAAAAAATCTGAAGTACTCATTCACTTGTAATGATCCGTTGTGACACACACTAGATGATCCTCACGCAGTCCCCATGACTCGAGAGCTTCCCCAAGGCCTCTGGCTATCATTTCTCCTGTGTGGTCATCAGGAAAATAGCCTGTCTGTAAACATCAGCTGAAGAGTGTCCAGTCTCGAATGAAATGCACCGTCCTGCTCATATAGGGGTGCATTGTGTGCCTTGTCCACATATCCATTGTTGCAGCGTAGTATGCAAAGTTGTGGACTTCCTCCTCTACTTTGGCCCAACACTCGTAATATAAACGAGGCAACTCGTGTGTTTTCGGATGGGCATTGTGTACTTGGAGTCGAGTATTTTTACTAATGCACGAAACCCGTTTCTCAACAGTGTAAAAAGGGATCATATCTTTGCAGATATAAGTTGCAATGGCGGCTGTTATCTCCTTCCATTTTCGTGAGTCTTTGTTATGTGGCGTGCCACGGCACTCTTCTGCATAACAGATTACAAACTGCACACTGTTGCTGTACCTCCACGCCACAGTGGCTGAGTTTTGGGCTCCAGTGAAAAGGTTTTCGTTGTCTCGGCGGAGTTTAATAAACTCCTCCATCTGCTCCTTGTTACCTAAAATATATAAGAGGCCATTGGAGTAAATTTTGTTTACTACCATCTAACACAACATGGTTACTCAGCAAGCATCCTGTACGTTTTCTGGTTGATGTTTGTACAGCATTTAATATTCAGCTGTGTGAAAACTAATATACAACTTTTATGTTTAAAAAGGAGCGGGACCCTGCATCTACGTAAGTTACATAAGTTTAACGAATGCTAAGAGTTTAACTTAACATTTATAATAATAATAATAATAATAATTAAATGTCACATTTTTATCGCTAAGTCAAAAATACCCTACATTTAAAAATGAATGTTTCCTCTGCCGCTGTCGCTGTCATTTTCACTTTTAGTCTTTGGAATCTGAGCGTCCATCTTTTACATTTTTAAGATAAGTTTTAGCAATTTAATTTCCCATCTTTGTTTTTCCAGCTTCCATCTTTGTAATTTCAGTTTCTGTCTTTGTCTTCTATATATCACCTTATGGAGGTAAACACAGACGACACGGAGCTCTTAGTTCTCACTCCTGCTTTATTCCTCTCTTCACATCAACTGAACACATCGCGCCACAAAACACAGCAACACGCTTCCTCAAAACTGGGTGTGAGAAGCCCTCTAGTGGTCCACCACAACCTCTTCCAATACTCTCTGGAATTCCATTAAATCTCTCCTCTCATTTTCTGTTTCAATATTTGCATTTTTCAGTATTTGCTTCCAGAATTCAGCTTGCAGGTGTGTGATTTCAGTTGCTTTTTGTTTTTCTTGTGGCTTTTCAGTCACTTTCAGTGCCAACTGCATTTTATTCTTCTCTCCCATTGCTCTCTAGACCACCGTCATTTTCATCTTTGCCTTTTTCTGCCAAGAGAACTGATTTTATACATATTTGGATGCATAATGATTAAAACTAATTAAATGAATGAACAATTGAACATATTCTTTAAAAAAATACTTAAGATTGAATGAAATTGTAACAATTCTTATTCTTTATTATTCTTTTGTCAGTGGTATTCTTAAATGTCAGTTTGCATATGTAATGTTAGACTTGTTATTAGGCTATTTACATCACTCTTTATGCCTTTTTAGAGCCCGTTAGTAAGTCAGAGTCCCGTCAGCGGGGCTTCCGAATTCGGGGTTATCACTTGGGTCATGAAGACTTCAAATATTTAGTGCTTTGCTAATTTAAAAAAATACTTCTTACTTGTTTCCTATTAGAAAGGCATCTTAAACTTCTATGCTGCTATATCTCTCTGGTGAAGCTAGTCTGCCGGAGTTAACGGAGATGATGGGACTCTTTCATTCATGCCTGAGCATGGACTTTTGTCTATAGCCATAAATAGGCAAGAAGTTTCAAGGCAACAGTGTTTATTCAGTTTATCACCCAGATGTTCAGCATAGACTCACAAGTCTACAACATGTCTCAGAGAAAACAGCACAAAAGAAAGAAAGTTTGCGCCAGCTCTCCTAGCTGGGGTGATCAGCCAAATAACCCAGATCATGTTTTATCAATCTGAACAAGTTGTGAAGAAATGGATTAAACAAACAGAGGAGAAGAGAATTCAACTAGAGGACACATGCAGAGAGATGGAAGCCTAAAATAAACACAAACAAACAGGACATGACAGTTAGGGAATGATCTTTAGTCAAGCATGGCAGTTATTATAAACTTGACTACAGAATAGAATAGAATAGAATAGAATAGAATAGCCTTTATTGTCATTGTACAGAGTACAACGAAATTGGAGTGCCACTCACTTGGTGCAAGTTTCAATAATAAATATAAATGTAAAATATAAAAAGTACAATAAAACAATCGCAAGTATTCAAACAATAGTAAGTAAGATATATACAGGATAGCAGCATTAATATAATGACAGTATGAATAGCAGCATAATACAATGGCAGTGACGTATGGTATAGCTAAGCAGGTTCAATTGTTTTTGTGCTTATTTACTACGGTGATAGCTCTGGGAAAGAAGCTATCCCTGAATCTGTTTGTCCTGGTTTTATGTGACCTGTACCGTCGGCCTGACGGTAATAGTTCAAACAGTTGGTTGCTGGGGTGAGAGTGGTCCTTGATGATATTGCCAGCTCTGCTGAGGTACCGAGAGTTTACAATGACCTCCAGGCTGGGCAGAGAGCAGCCAGTGATCTTCTGGGCTGTGTTGATGACCCTCTGCAGTACTTTCCTGTCCGCAGCTGAGCACCCTGCATACCATGTTGTTATGCCGTACGTTAGGATGCTCTCTATGGTGGCTCTGTAAAATGTCACCAGCAGCCTCTCCTCCAGGTTGTTCCTCCTGAGCACTCTCAGAAAGTGGAGATGTTGCTGGGCCTTTTTTACCACCGCCGTGGTATTTGCAGTCCAGGAGAGGTCATCAGAGATGTGCACGCCCAGAAACCTCATGGAGTGTACCCTCTCCACACAGCTCCCGTGAATGTAAAGTGGGGCCGGGTCTGCTCTGCCCTTCCTGAAGTCCAAGATAAGTTCTTTAGTTTTCGTGGTGTTCAGTTGGAGGTTGTTAACTGAACACCACTCAGTCAGTCTGTTGACCTCATCTCTGTAGTCCGACTCATCCCCCCTTGAGATGAGTCCAACCACTGTGGTGTCATCCGCGAACTTTATGGTGGTGTTTGAGAGATGGGTAGGGGAGCAGTCGGATGTGTAGAGCGTAAACAGGAGGGGACTCAAAACACATCCTTGTGGAGACCCGGTGCTGAGTGTGATGGTGCTGGACAGGTGGGGGCCGAGTCTGACAGACTGTGGTCTATTTGTCAGGAAGTCCTTGATCCAGAGGCAGATGGGGGTGGAGAGTCCCAGGTGAGACAGTTTCTGGACCAGGATCTCCGGGATGATATGATTGAATGCTGAGCTGAAGTCCAGAAAGAGCATTCTCACATAGCTTCCTCGGTGCTCCAGGTGACTCAGCGCAGTGTGGAGCGCTATGGTGATAGCGTCCTCGGTGGATCGATTTGTCCTGTAGGCAAATTGGTGGGGGTCCAGAGTGGGAGGCAGACCGGCCCTGATGTGCTGACAGACCAGTCTCTCAAAGCACTTCATCACTACAGGCGTAAGTGCAACAGGCCTGTAGTCATTTGGGCTGACCACAGCTGACTTCTTGGCGATGGGGATGATGGTGGAGGTTTTGAGGCAGGGCGGGACGGTGTTTGATGACAAGGAAAGGTTGAAGATTTTAGTGAAGACTCTGGTCAGTTCGTCAGCACATGCTCTGAGAACCTTTTCATGTATTCCATCAGGACCTGCCGCCTTCCTGGGATTCACTGACCTTAGAACACACCTCACTTGATGCTCCCTGAGTGTTAGTGTGCCAGTGCTGGGGGCGGGTGGAAGTGGTGTGACAGCTGAGGGCCTGGTCGTCTCAAAGCGGGCGAAGAAACGGTTTAGATCCTCAGCCAGCGAGGCATCAGTCCTAGACGTCGCCTGGTTATTGCTTCTGTAGTTGGTAATGTGATTGATCCCCTGCCACATTTTTCTGGGGTCGTTGTCAGCAAAGTGATCTTCAATCCTCCTCCTATAGGCAGCCTTAGCTTTCCTGATGGTGACGGAAAATAAGAAAAACGATGCTCAGTTACAAGAAATGTACAGCTGCAAGAAATGCAATCAATAAATGAGGAGATAAACTGGAAGCTCCAAGACACAAAAAAAATCAGGTTTGCAAGTAATGCTTATGAACCACTGAAGTTCTGTGTCCAGCCGTCGACGGCTCCCATGCCGCCACTTGGAGGCTCAGGAGAGCCTTCCAAGCCGCCTGCTCCATTAGAGGTCCTCATGCCAGCTGGTCCTGCCAAGCTGCCTGAGGAACTTCGCCTGGGCTGCCGCTGTTGGACGTGCAGCCGGCCTCCAGAACGGCTTTTCCTTCGTTGCTGGACGCAGTTGTCTGCCAGGCCTGCCTGTCCGCGCTGCTGGTGCTGCAGCCATCCACCAGACCTGCTTTGCCTTCACCTGCACTACCACGGTCTTCCACATGGCCAGCCTCAGGACCTGCTTTGTCTCCGTCACTGCCACTGGACACGCAGTTATCCGCCAGACCTGCCTCGCCTGCGCTGCTGGTGTTCCAGCCGACCGCTAGACTTGCCTCGTCTGCGCCACTGGTGCAGTCTTCCACACGGTCAGCCTTCAGATCTGCTTCTCTTTCACCACTCGACTATTTTCAATTCAATTCAATTCAATTTAATTTTTATAGCACCAAATCACAACAACAGTCGCCTCAAGGCGCTTTATATTGTAAGGTAGACCCTACAATAATACATACAGAGAAAAAACCCAACAATCATATGACCCCCTATGAGCAAGCACTTTGGCGACAGTGGGAAGGAAAAACTCCCTTTTAACAGGAGGATTCAGGGTCACTTGATCCAGCCCTAACTATATGCTTTAGCAAAAAGGAAAGTTTTAAGCCTAATCTTAAAAGTAGAGATAGTGTCTGTCTCCCAAATCCAAACTGGAAGCTTGTTCGATAGAAGAAGGGCCTGAAAACTGAAGGCTCTGCCTTCCATTCTACTTTTAAATACTCTGGGCACAACAAGTAAGCCTGCAGTGCGAGAGTGAAGTGCTCTAATGAGGTGATATGGTACTATAAGGTCATTAAGATAAGATGGGGCCTGATTATTTAAAATCTTGTTAGGGTTTTGTTTTCCTTGAAATCCATTTAACCATTATTTTAACCATTAAAGCAGGAATAATGAAATCTTCTAAAAGTTTATAGTTCAAATTCAAACATCAGTTTCAGTCAATTAAGCTCAAAATCATTGTTTGCAACTCAGATTTACAAAACGAATTAGTCTAGAATTCAAATTCTGGAGTCATACAATAAAGAACCAGTATTTCCCACACAGATTTTAAGGTTTATGATATAATTAATAACCAAACTTGACAAAGTATGGTGATGTCTGAATTTCTGAATCTCTTACACTTCACTAACACAAATGCAGTGTTTACCTGTACGGAGACTGACAACAACTTCATTTTACTCAACATTTACATTCAGCAATAACTTCCTTGTCAAATGCTTATGCTCATCAGATTAAATAGGCTTGTTAAAAGACATTATATTTAGTTCTTAATGTCAGATTTAGCTAATTAGATTCATTTAAAAAAGATATAGCAGACAAGTTCATATTTTATTGATGAAAACTTTGACAGAGGAGCAACAAATAATTAAAGAAAGGAATGTCAGGACATATCATTTCTAGTGTTTTTACAGCCGAGTCTTTTGCATGTTATGATGTTTTGGTGATTAAAACAAAAACCAATGCTGATAATATGCAAGAAAACTGAAGTGAAGGAAAGCAATGACTCTCTATCTGACCCTGACTATGACCTGAGCAGCACTCTCGTCTCTGCAGTTTAATGAGGTAGACGTGGAGACAGAGTTCTTGAAGAAGTCAGACGCCTCCTGTGATGTTGCTTGTCTCATGTACGACATCAGTGACCCCCATTTATTCAACTATTGTGCCAGCATATACAAGGTCAGTTACAGGACCATTTGAAGGATAAAGTGTCAATTTCTATTCATTTTTAATTTTGAGATCAGTTCTACTTTTACTGTGTGTTTTGCTGCTGTTTACCCACAGTTACCCTATCTGATAACAGTTACCCTATCTGATAATCCAGCACAGCTCACTTTGCAGCCTCTCCAAGTCTTTACCGTTCGTATATGTAATTACAGAAAGATAAGTTTGGAGAGCTGAAGATTGCAGAGGTTAGACGGTCCAACATATTAAATAGACTTGAGACAGACATCCTTCCAGCATCATTATTAGTTTTTTAATATTTGTTTGACTAAAGAAAGATTCAGTCACAATTACTCTGCAGTTACTAAGCAACATGTAAACATGTTCTATGCTGTTGCATGCTGGGGGAGCAGGCTGAGGGTCGCAGATGCCAACAGACTCAATAAACTAATCCATAAGGCCAGCAATGTTGTGGGGATGGAGCTGGACTCCCTCAAGGTGGTGTCGGAGAGGCGGATGCTGTCCAAGATAAAGACAATGTTGGATAACACCTCCCACCCACTCCATGACATGCTGGTCAGTCACAGGAGCACGTTCAGTGAGAGACTGAGATTACCGAAAAGCACCACTGAACGACACAGGAAATCTTTCCTGCCTGTGGCCATCTCCCTGTACAACGCATCCACTTAACACACTGTTTGCTGCTACAGCTACACATGTTTCTTTTTCAGCTATTTATTTATGAGTGACTTATGTATGTATGTATGTATGTATATATATGTATATATTGTACTATTCTTAGTTAGTGTATTGTCTGTCTTGTCTTAATGTTGGTTTATAATGGAGCACTGTAACAAAAAATAATTTCCCCCAGGGATCAATAAAGTATTCTGATTCTGATTCTGAAACATAAACTGTGATTTCATTTTCTTGTATTCGGACCCACTGGCTGTAATTAGTTGACAACCCCATAGTTATGTGTTATCTGAATTACATTAGAACACCCTTTTATATAAATTTACTCTCCCTCAACTCAGCTTTTCAGTGTTTGAATTTTTTCTATTTTTTTATTTAGCAACATTACATGGAAAGCAACATCTCATGTGTGCTGGTCGCCTCCAAGGTGGACCTTCCTGAAGGTCTTCAGGCTGGGGAAGACCCCAGCAGAGTTCTGTTATAAGCACAGACTGCCTTTCTCCATGCTGTCCCTTGACTCCACCAGCAAGAACATCTACACCAGGGTTGCCTGGGCAGCCATGTACCCGTATGTTTCAGTTATTTCTACTTATATGTCACACGTTTCCCCCTCAAAGCAAAGGTAAGACCCTTGCTTCTGTGCCACCTTCTTTTAATGCTTCCCTACTCCACTGCAATTTGTATTTCTTATTAACCCATATTATTTAGTGGCTGAAATACACAATCATGACCAATGAACCTTTTGGAACTAGCACACATGGAGAGTTTGGCACTGAGATGTGGTTCACTTTATTCTTTAGACTTCTTCAAATTAGTACTGAAATTCTGCCTGTTTTAATTCATTTGTGTAAAATGGCTGTGATTGATTAGATAAATAAATATTTCAGGGTCTCTTTGCAACTTCACACACAACTTCCTGTGCTGCTGTGGTTATTTATAGAACTGTTGTGCCTTTGGGTGAAGTTTATCGTGCGCGGATGAGATATGACAAACTCTGATCAATCATCATGGGCCTGTGTTTTTGATGCTGAAGATTACAAACTAACAAAAACCTGCAGAGCTTTGAATTTGGCCTGTAGAATAGCTGTGGGGAGAACAATGAAGTGCACCAGAGAGAACTAAAGAAAGCACAGTGAGCACATGCAAACTCGTGACATTGCTTCACAGTGCACATTGTGAAGTCTTTGTTAAACATAAAATCTTTTGAATGACACTCTATTATCATTTGTACTTCACAACGACATGGAATTTAACTGCATGTAGAAAATGATTTTTGCATTTTTTTTGCAAAGTGTTGTTTCTGAAATGTTACCTGAAATTGAAGATATTTTTTCCATTTCAAGCAAGAAGCTAGTGTTAGGTCGTTTAATACTAGCTGTTTAAACACTGTGAATAAAAGAGGAATAGCTTGACAGTCACCTTCCAGAGACATACATTTATACTAATCTAATGTTTCCACTGTGCAGTAGTTAAAAATGAAGTATCTGCTAACACTGCTTTCTTTTCTGAAGCAGATGAAAGCTTCAACATGTATAGAAGGGCCCCAATTTATAAACAGCCATATATAGTATTACAGCTTGATATAAATAATCCTTAAAGCATTGGAAATGGCATTTAAATCTCAGTTGTGTCGATCTAAAGAATGCATTTGTATCTCTTTATATTAAGCTAAACAAACA
This sequence comes from Copadichromis virginalis, assembly GCF_057382275.1. NCBI lineage: Eukaryota > Metazoa > Chordata > Actinopteri > Cichliformes > Cichlidae > Copadichromis > Copadichromis virginalis. The sequence goes on from NC_140625.1 coordinate 13,929,421, forward strand.
ACTTTTTAGCAACTCCTTAAGATCTTGATAAAACCTTACTTCAGATTAAATCAAATCAGATTAACTGGTTTTCCATTACAATTAAGTACCACCTAATATAGTAATGCAACTGTGCGTCCCTTGACCTAATTAGTATGCAACACGAACGCTATCTACAACAAAGGTGGGCGCTGAGGCGACGATATACTTCCTGCTCATTCTCTGGGTTTTTGTCAGACTCGGGGACCACTGTGTTGTTTTTTTTCGCTTATTGCCAGGTTTTAAAAATGGCAGTTTTGATTTTCGTGAAGGAGACGCTCTCATGACTCACTAATGCCACTGACCAGCTAATTGGTGGCGTGACGTCACATTTTAGTACCAGCTCAGATCGCTTTGGAACACGAACAGGTACTATTTTAGTACCTGGTACCAGGTACTATGACCTAATGGTAATAACTTAACGGTAATAGTGCCCGGCCGTGCCCAAAAACCTAAGGCCTGGCCACTAGGCAATCCCCCTTGGGAACCCTTCCAAGGCCTGGCTCCAGGGCGGTGCTTCAGTAACCCTATCCCAGAGAAAGTGAATTGTTCCCTAGATTTTTCACTCATACGGGTTTTTGAATCACTCTTTGACTGGCTCCTCACCCAAGACCAGGAACCCATTATGCTTCTTTCCAACTCTATATTTTTATTCTTGGAGTCCTCTAGAGTAGCTATTCATGATTCACGCCTTAAAATAATTTTCTTTTCCCTCTCCTTTAAGATAACTCTTTTCTGATTGTCTGATGTCCTCACAAATAGATCTGTATGCCTGAGATGACCATATTAATATGCGCTCCAAGTGACATCATACAGTGCCAAGAGTTGAAAAAACTGTCAGAAACAGTGTTTTTGTCCGCTGCTGTGTTTTCAAACATTTGTGAAAGAATGAGTTCACTGAATTTGAACCTTGCACAGGATGCAACTGTTACAGAAAGCCAGTTTGTAAAAAGTCTTCCCTCCTATATATTCAGTGATCAGCTGTAAGTGGTATTATATCAAAATGGAACCTCAGCAAGTTAGTCATTAAGTCAGGCTTGTCACTTAATGACCAAGTGGCAAGACACATAAAATGACACAGCTGGGTCGCTGAATGCTGAGCCACATAATCTGTAAAAGTCATCAACACTGCTGACTCAGTAACTGCAGAGGTCCAAACCTTCTCTGGCATTACCATCACAACAAAGCAGTTTCTGTAGGTGTAATGTGTACCGGTAGGTAGCCCAGTACTTTTGTTCATATGACAGAAAATAAAGAAGTGAGGAAATAATTAAAGAAAGTTTCCTTTAATTGCAGTAGTAGCTTTGAGTACCTTTAGAGGGTTAGGAACATCAAAAGCAGGCAAAAAAATGGGACACACAAGCAAAGTGTGTCCAGATCACTAAAATAATCAGATGGGGGGCATCCTTCAGAATTTGGGTGCGTGAGGGTCACGTACTTGCTACACAAGATAAAAAGTAACATTATTGGTGGGTTGTTTTGCTTGCCTTCTTATAAATTTAGTGTTTAGAGACTGACCGCCAACCACTTGCGAGAGATAGCTTCCCCCCCCTCCCTAAGCCTGTTTCGGTGGTTTCTTCTTGTTAAAAGGGAGTTTTTCCTTCCCACTGTCACCAAAGTGCTTGCTTGTAGATTGCCATCTGGTTGTTGGGGGTTTCTGATTTTTTTCCCTGTATTATTGTAGGGTCTTTACCTTATATAAAGTGCAATGCAGTAACTGTTGTTATGACTTGGTGCTACATACACACATGAAATGGTCAAGTAGTCAGCAATGTTCATGTCAACCTTTGTGGATCAGTAACACTACTCTTTCTGGATAACAGTCCCAGGATTTCAAATTCTTCACTAAATACTGGATTCATTTTCAAAATAAAATGATGTCATGGTTTTATGACTCATGGGATGCATATTGTTTTTGTTTTCTAGTTACTCAGAAGCATGTTTCAGTTTAAAATGGCGAACATATTTAAAAAATGTATTTCAGTCATTTACTGTAATGACCTAAATGAATAATTACACATATTTTTGCTTTAAATTTCTCCCAGACTTAGCTGTTATATTACCCCACTATATGTGCTCACTTGGCGTTACAATCCCACCACCTCAAGCTGCATAATCGAAATCAAACACTTCTTACAAGCACTGGTTTGTATTAACTAACACTAATTTCTTTCTTTCTCCAAGTTACAAACAACAACAAAAAACATAAAATCGTGCCTCAAAACACAGCATGATGCAATAACTCACATATTTTGTGCCCTGAGTTCACAGTTTTTCCCAATCTGGAGCATCAGCCTGGAATCTGAAAAACATGCTGCACTTCGCTTTCAAGTGCACTTCAAAGAACCTGACGGTGATGACAGACATTCGTGCTTTGGTTTTCTCTTCTCTGCAGAAATATCTGCACAGTTACTATTCTTTCTTTTGTGTGCAAATAACAAACCCATGCCTGTCCTCCTGTTCAGAATGCACTAAGTCATCTTAAATAAATGGCAGCCAGGAGGAACACAAGCAGATCGCAACCCAGGTCCATCATTTTCCACACTCTCTACATATCCTTTAATATATACGTTTCTAAAAATCCCAGTCAGGCCATTTGAAATTCAAGACCAACAGATGGTGCTCTGGAGTCTTAAGATTGCCGTCTATGTTTAAAATAAGAACACCTGCCAGACTTTAACTTGCATTTGTGCTGTAGATTTTAGATTTTTTTTCCTTGATGATGATGTACGTTTTAAAACACCATAAAGTAGCATTAGCATCAGCCTGAAAGTTGCATTATTACCGCTTGCTGTGCAGCCCACTACACTATATAAGCCACACTTATTAAAAAAATGTATATAATAAAAAAAAAAATTGTAATACACATTAAGTTCAGGCTTTGCTCCTGTACACCTTTTATAGATTCTTTTCACGTGCAGTTTCCATAACTATTAGTGCATGATGTGTGCTGTGTCCTTTTTTGGCCTGCTGCCATTTATTTTATTAGTAATTCATTAGGAAGCCATTTCTGTGTATACCTTTAGACTTTTCTTTCATATGTAAAAACCAAACCGTATTCCACAAGCTGAATTTAAAAAAAATTAATGTTTTTTCATTAGTACAATAATGGAATAATATTGACGTGGATTCACCCTACACAGCAATATATGAGCACAGGCAATTTCAACAACATCAGAGTTTTTGTACGGAAGTTAAGTGGGCCTTTAAATACCACCTAGCATGAGGGAAAATATTAGCACTTCGGAAGATTTCCTATTGGTCCACGAAAGAAACGGCCTGGATTTTGGGCGTGTCCATCTATTCCGATTGGACGAAGGCGTTGTCTCTCAGCCCCACTCTCTCCCGTTCACCTCTCCACCTACTGAATGTCCGGCCCGAACGAGGATTTGCACGAAAACATCAACCGCAGACTGCGTATCAGTACCACAGGGGGAGCAGCTCTACGACGAACAGGACCCGACGCTATTCATCCAGCGGCATGACAACCACGTCGATGGCTTTTCCGAAGTTTGATAACGTTCCGGTGGCCCTGAAGCGAGAAAAAGATTTAACGGCAATGACCGCGCTATCACTTGTTTGATAGAAAGACAGAGAGGGGGGCCGAAGTGGACTCCCTCCCCCTCAGTGAAGAGCCGTTCCGCCCGATGGAGACTGTGACGGGACCTCTGCAGCGAGCTCGAGGCCCGGAGCGTCACCTGTGAGACGTCGACACCTCGCCGGAGGACGTAATTAAGAGAGACACGCGAACATCTGTCCGCACTTTCGACGACTTTATTTGACAAGTTCTGCCCAAGCCTGCACGCTAAAACTAAAGTTAGCAGCTCAGCTTTAGCTGCAGGAGGCGACCCCGCGCGCAAGATGACCAATATAGATATCACTTAACGAGGGGTTACGCACTGCCTCAGGTAACCTCGGGACAGGTGAACTGCGCACTGTTAAATAGCTTTGTTCTAGAAAGCGTACATCAGCAACTCGCGTCAGTCTTTGCTGTGAGAACTGATTTTTTCCCCCCTCAAACACGGACTTTTAAAATAAGTCTTCTTTTTTTTTTTTCTCATCGAGTGTCGCTCCCTCAATCAACCATGTCACTCAAAGACAATCCCTGTCGGAAATTTCAAGCCAACATTTTCAACAAAAGTAAATGCCAGAACTGCTTTAAGCCCAGAGAGTCGCATCTGCTCAACGACGAAGACTTAAACCAGGTAAACAAACGCTCCAGCAACTTTCCATTGCGTTTCACTCTTACTATGTGCCGTTTAATGGGAGTGCAAATCCTGTTGCTGTCTTTTCTGTTTGATGTGCTCATTTCAAACGACTTGTCGTGTGCTAATAGACCACGAAGTGCAAAGGTTGGGTTAATTGGACATAATTAGTTTCCAGCCCAAGGGCGCATATTGACCCTAATTCATGCACACGCAGGCTTCCACCCAGCTCCATGCCCTGCAGCACAGGAGCAACGCTATCAGCTGCTTTTACAGGAGCTGTAATTATTTCAGATTATGTTGTCTCCTTTGATCATTTAACTGTAGTTTGAACCATACTATTGCTTAAATTAAGAAACTGTAAAGTTTACTTTAACATGGACTAATATTGGGCGAGGCTGACTTATTATTATTATTATTTTTAACATTATTATTATTTTAGTGGAGATATTTCACTGTTTACATTGTCCCCAGCAGGGAGTCTTATGTTGTGAAGGTGGTATGGTGTCATGCTGAACTTTGTTGACCCACATTGTGATCATTCCTCTTGGGATTCTTGTTTAATGGGAAAGATCAAGGCTCATTCTCAGGTCTGTGAGACACATTGTCCACTATCATTGTCCTCCACGATGTTGGTACAGAAATTGGCTTACGTTTGTTGGCCTCACATGGCTATTAAAGATTATTAGATTGTCTGTTGCTGGAGGTTTGAAGTCCTGTAGTCCATATATTAAGTCTTTACACAGACACACGCACAGAAAAAATATGGAAAAGCGGAGCATCTATTTTCAACCAGAACTGTCATTCTGACCTCCCATCTCTCCAATTTCACTTGCCTTAAAGGCCCAGGCTATTGAAGCAATATTAAAATCCTTTATGATGACATGGAATAAGAGGTTGTGAGGTGGGGGGCATTGCGAAATGAAGACACAGGAACACGCTCAGATGAGTACATTTAACCGCTGAACCATTAGAGGCTAAAAAGTGACCTAGATTCATCACGCTTATATCTCAGTCTCAGGGGGGACTTGCCATTGCTGTCAAGTCTTATAAGGACAGATAAGATGTTTTTCTAAACTGTTTTTTTTTTTTTTTTTTCTCCCTACGGGCATTAAAACAACAATACACAACAACAGTGTCCCACTCTCTTATTCTTTCAGTTGCCTTCATCTTGCATTTTTTTCCCCCTCCATTTTTAGTGTCTGAATGTTTCTCTTGCAAGTCTGTTCAAACTCTTGACGGTCCAAGGTTATAATTTGGACTTGTGCTTGGAAATTAATGTTATGTCATTTTGTTTACACAGTCACTCAGCTGGAAAATGTGCTGTGCTGCATGTAATCAAAGCAAAAGAGGATTTTATGGTGGATTATGCTCGGCCGTACATAGGGTGAAGTTATGACTGTAATCAAAACCTCAGATTGAAAGACATGGAAGTGCCAGACAGCTGGATATGTCAAGCTCTTTTGACTCAGATTGGTTGGCTACTGTTTCATAGGCTGGGGGACGAAGCACATGTGCATTTATGTAAGACGCTTAATTTGATAAGCTCTTTAGGCACAGGTAAGATCTTAATGTAAACATCAAGTTCAGCAAGGTCTCCTGCACGCAGTATGCATGCAGTGGTTATGCAGGGCTTCTTGGCTCGGCAGACAAGTGCTGACTACTAGCGTGGCTACAGTTCAAGCATGTACCAGAACAACTTAAGAAACACTGCCAGGCCAACTTGCGTCTCTCAGTACATGTTTGAATTGCAAATCTGTAGCCACAAAAGCTCGGCACTAATTTCTTCTGCTTCTCATCCACTGCTTTTTTTTTTTTTTGTTTTGTTTTTTTTCCTCCTAACTTCTGCCTCTTGCTTCCCCCACCACCCACCAGTCCACCCACTTAGAGGATCAGAAGAAAAACTGTGTGTGTGTGTGTGTTAGCCTTTCCTTTTTCTTTTTTTTCAGGGCAGCATGGTGCTCTGGAATAAAGCCAAGTGGCGAGTGTAGCCTAAAGTCAAGGCAGCTAATGTCTATTATAACACTTTCACGGAGTTTAACACATGTTTGTGAGTGTGTGCGTGTGTTTTTAAATAGGTCATAGTATGTGGTCTCAACTTGCAGGATCAACTTCTGTGTCCCATAATTAGACAGTTATTTATTATGCTAATGATTGCTTCCAACACTGTCATTGTGTTTTCCACTCACCAGGCAAAACCTATATATGCAGGATGGCTGCTTCTGGCACCGGAGGGAACAAATTTTGACAATCCCTTACACAGATCTCGGGTAAGTGGTTTCATAAGTGTTTAGCTTTGCTGGTGGTGAGATTGCTTGTGTTTAGAAGAGAGCATTATGTTGTGACTTCACCTCTTCTTGACTTTCTTTTGGAAGTTTTGGCAGAAATTCATGGCAAGAAACTGGCGCTCTTTATAAGAGAAGAGGTCCATTTAACCCCCCTGTGTTTAGCTTCTGCTCATCTGAATGGTTGATTGGTGTAGTGGTTTTGATTTTTTGTTAAACTGCTTTGAGGAAAAATGAGCAGCCTGTTTGGTTTTGAGCTGACAGATGACGTTATGGCATGGCGAGGCATCCGCTGTCTGCCCGTCTGTCCACTGTTGGCAAGAAATGCTGCTCCTCTTACAGTGTTGGTCACCTAATAGGTTTTCACCCGAGGTGTGAGAAGCTTAGGGGAAACTTGTCATCCTAGTGTACTGATTTTAGTGACACTTGCACACAGTGATCATCTAACAGGTCTTTGCCCAAGTTATGCTCAAGGTCAAGTCAAATTTGGATACTGATGAAAAGTTTTGTTGAGGACCAAGAAAAAAAAGTGTGAAATCTATGTCCAGTAACACGTATCTATGGATTAAAGGTTGTGCCTTTTTTCACAAACTGCTGTGAGACTGTATTGGAGCCTTTCTGGAGCTTCTTGATGTGCTTGCGTGGTTTCTGTTCAGGTACGCCGCCTTCCTCCCACAGTCCAGACATGATTGTTGGGTAATTGGTGATTCTAAATTGCCCAAAGGAGGGATTGAGAGTGCAGATGGCTGTCTAGTTACCAGGGTGTACCCCGACCATCATCCACTGGCGGAAATCCCAGCATAGCCATTATCCATTTTTCTTGTCTGTGATGATTTTTGTTTTGGTTCTAAGCTTACAGTTGTAGACCCCCCACCCCATTTAGCTAGGCAAAGCTATGTTGTTTACCACCAAAGTTCTAAGCTAAGTTTGTTTTACCAGCTCAGAGTGCTAGGTAAGTAGTGTGGCTACTCCTCCCTTTAATTTCCTTTATCCATTCTGGCACTCATTTGATAAACAAGAGCTCTTGTTGTTGTGGCTTCAGTGGCTACTTCATGAAATCAGCAGATTCTTATGGGAATCTCGGTCCTCTGTCAGTGAAGCCTCATTGTTAGGAAATAATGAGCCTAATATTGACTTCATTTAATAACTCTTACCACTGCAGTATCGTGTAATCGGAGCCGTCGTTTATCAGCTGCCAGATTATATGCTGTGGTGGTGCATCCCAAAAAGAGGACTGCGGAGAATGTGGGGGAGGAGAAGAAAGGTCTCAGTTCTCACAGCCTCGCTGATGGCTTCCATATGAGTTTTGGGAAAAGCACCTCTGGATCTACTATCAACAGTCTGCCGCTGCTTTGACATCATCAGTGATGCGTTCTGCCTATTCTCCCAGTCAGCGTTTCACTGCGGGGGTATAATTGCTGGCTTGTACGTAGTGCTGACGTGAGCACATTTGTCAGGTTTACACTGAAACAAATAACAGAGAAACAGAAAACCGCTGATGTCTCAGGTGAGTCACGTTTTAGGGTCACTTTAGTTTAACAGGTTGTGGAGGGGTCTGGCTCTGTTTTGTGACAGTGAGGCTGGAATTCTATAATCAGCCTCTGTAGCCTGTAATATATCGTGTTTGGTTTTTTGTTTGGTTTGGTTTGGTTTGGTTTATTTTAAAAAGCATCTGTGGACTGCAATGTCCCTTTAACATTGCCTGTGAGGCTTCTCGGCCCCCCTATTGAGACCTTCCAGTGGCCTTTTAGGTTAGAGAGCAGCTCTCAATATTTCATGCACCAGGCCCTGTTAGAATAGGAGCCCAGGAAATTTAACACTGAGACTAAGCGGTACATTAAGATATGAGGGCAGTGGAAGAGAACTGATCAAGACAATGAGGATGAATATCAGTGGAAATTGTATTATTGTAACTGACAGGATTCCCATTCAAACCAAGACTTAACCCCCCCCCCCCCCCCCCCCCCCCCCTCTCAGCTAACCTGGTACATAATGATACTGCGCTTCACAGTTGCATGCCTTTCCATATATATCCTACAGTTTAATCAGCAGTGTAATCTCGTCTTCTCTTATGAACGTCTGTATCCACTTAGCTCTTGTTGTGATAACACCTGCACTTTATATATGAAGGCCTTCTTTCCTCAAATTGTTTTCCTTTTCTTTACAACTATCTGAAATCTTAATGACCGAATGCAGCTGATGCATGCTGATAAAAATGTTGTCCAGCTTGTCACAGCTTGAAAGCCTTGTGATGTCCCGTAAGAGGAAAGTGTGCCAGCATTACTTGCTTACTGCTGTATAGCAACTGTTTCCAAAAACTTGATTGCACTTCCGTGTGTGTGTGTGTGTGTGTGTGTGTGTGTGTGCGCGGTCTTTATACCCTAAGGTGTGTGTTCAAGCTTTTCACTGGAGTTTCTAGATCCAGCAAAATAATCTCAGGCTTTAGAAATTTATTGGCCTTCCACAAGTCTGTGTTTGACTCTCATGCCCAGAGTTATAAAATGTGTAATGATTGATATGATAAATACTGGCACAACTTCTTGTGAGGCTTCTTTTTTTAAATTTTTTTTTATTATATATATATAAAATGACTATGGTTTGATATCTTTTGTGTGATCATGTCCGTAATGACAGATTTGTTTGTTGTTGTTTTTTTTGTCTTGTTACAGAAATGGCAGAGGAGGTTCTTTATCCTCTACGAGCACGGCTTACTTCGCTATGCTCTGGATGAAATGGTGAGCTTCCTTCCTGTCAGCTGATGATTATTTTGTTGCCCGTTTTGTTCATATTCTGAAGCTTGTCTGTGACCGTTAATAGCTGGTGGCACAGTCTAAACAACCAAAGCATGGTTCAAACAAACAGCAGCATACTGTTCAGTGTATCTGTGTTATAATGCACCATGATCTGCTCATTTACACAGCCTTGTTCACCTCATTGCTGCTACTATGACATTGAAAATTTGCAGCATATAAATAAAAGGGAAGTTTTTTCCCCTCTCTTTGACTTCTGAAAATAAACAACTCCATCAGCAGTTTGACGCATAAGGGGAACAGACGTTAAAACTTTCACTTCTTTCTTTTTCCTGCTTCACATCAAAGGACTGCTCTCTTTTCACTTGAGTTAAACCAGAGGCTTTGGCTACTATTTAATAATTTACAGTGGCAATTGTTACTGTAATAAAGTTGTATTTATTGTAAGATGATAATAAAGTGTGATCATTTTTTTCATTGTTAGTTGCAAGTTTGGTTTATCTGACAAGAAATGCTAGTTACATGATTTCTGTGCAAAATTAGTTGTTTGATGCAAGTGCTGAAAATGTGAGATTGATGAGGCAGCCTACACATGGTTAGCACTAGTCCTTTGTTCCACACAACCACGTATTTAGTGAACGTGCTAAACACTAAGCCTGCTTATACAGTAGTGTGAAAAGGAATGAGCGTGTGGTGTTGACATTCAAAGTTATGTACCTAGCTTTGTGTGTTTATTTAGGTGGTTACTACACTGTGCACTTGATGTGCAGGTGTCCCGTGGTTACTTCCTGTTCTTAAAGGAAAGACTGGAAAAACCACTTATTGACTGACATATTAAATCACCGAGTTATATTTAGTCAGTAGACTAAAATCTATGTAGTAATTATAAAATTAGTATGTAGACTTTCTGTCTGAGCTTGAGTTTTGTAGTCGACTTGGTTCAGGAATCTAGTTTGTCGGTTTTATTGGCACTGTAAGATGTAGGCATGCTGAATATTGATTGACCCAAGCAGTGTTCAACAGCCTTTTTTAAGCGTAGGATGTGTTTTGAAATGAGGTGAAAGCAGAAGTAGATGAAACGGTATTTGTTTTATTGACTTTGACCCTTTCACATTGTGGTATTTTAGTAGAAAAGCTAGTGTGAGGTTTGATGTAATAAAGGGAACAGGTGCTGGGGTGCAGTGTGGCATTCTTTTTTTTTTTTTTTTCTCCTCATATTAAGTCCTTTTACAGTTATTGCATTCTCACAGTTGAAGTCTTGCAGACACATGACAATTGCTAGCTTAATGCTGGGTTGTAGGTTGACTGGCATTGACGGACTGGTTTTCCTTGAAAGTAAGAGTTGCACCAATTTAAAAAAAACAAAAAAACATTTGGCTAAAGCGAAGCTTCTTCTCACACTTTTTCAAGTTTAACTACCACTCAGCTAGTAGTTAGCAAGTATTTGCAGACAAATGTGAAAAACTGCAGGCAATCTGCTAGCAGCCAAAGGAATCACTAGAAGATTTGTGCACACATTTTTACCCAGCAACAGCCACCAACCCTCAGGAACTACTATACTATTTCCCCCCCCCCCCCCCCCCTCTAGGTACAGCGATATATCATGTACAATATAGTTGACAACTCTTGAGATACATGCACACGACAGCACGTGAGCAACCTTAAATTATGTCTATTTCCACTGTTTTTACTGGAATAAAATAAAACCACTGGCTAACAAAATCTGTCTGAACATAGCTTTTAAATCCTGCAGTGGCCCTAATGTGCTCTTCATATTGAGGCTCGTTTGTGAGGCACTGAATGGAGGAGGAGGATGACATGGAAAGAAACATAGATGATGAGGAAGAGACAAGTGAAGTGGCGGATGTCCTCCCTCTGTTCAGTGTTCTCTCTGGATGTCACTCTTTGTGTTTTCATCCCTCTTCTGAGTGGAGGATCAAAAGTATAGGGACAATAAGGGTCTGGAGCTTGAAATATCAAGTGCCACTAAATATAGAGCCTCGCTTGTCACACGAGGCTAATTAGAATAATTGTTTTCAGTTGAATAAAGAGCTGCACAAACTTGGCTAAATGGTGTACATATCTGACATTGTTATTAGGCTGTTTTCAATTCGATTAGTATTGAGATTAGAAAAAATTAAATATTGCCATGGAACACATCAAGGAGCCACAATAATCATTACTTTCCAAAGATTAGATTGTATTTATAGCAGTAGTAAGGGCGTTGCATCCATCCATTTGCAAATGTGCATGTGTGATAGGAGGCGAACCTACATTTAAACATATTAATCATTTACATACTTTATGACAACAGATAACAAATTGGTATTCTGCTTTGTTTCCAGTCAGGTCTTCATTCACATGCTCAGAGCAGCTGAATGATATCAGGACTGCTTGAACAGATCAGAAAGCTAGTATGGTAACAAAACACAGGGTAAGTTGGGACTAGCTGTTTAACAGTGACTGAATTTTCAAAATACACTCAACAAAAATATAAACGCAACACTTTTGTTTTTGCTCCCATTCCCCATGGGATGGACGTAGAGACCTAAAATTCATTCCAGATACACAATATAACCATCCCTCCCAAACAGTGGTCACAAATCAGTCCAAATGTGTGGTAGTGGGCACATCTGCTATATTGAGATAATCCATCCCACCTCACAGGTGTGCCACATCAGGATGCTGATCTGACATCATGAGTAGTGCACAGGTGTACCTCAGACTGCCCACAACAAAAGGCCACCCTGGAATGTGCAGTTTTGTCTCACAGCAAAATGCCACAGATGCCACAAGCAATGAGGGAGCGTGCAATTGGCATGCTGACAGCAGGAATGTCAACCAGATCTGTCGCCCGTGCATTGAATGTTCATTTCTCAACCATAAGCCGTCTCCACAGGCGTTTCAGAGAATATGGCAGCACATCCACCCGGCCTCACAACCGCAGACCTCGTGTAACCACACCAGCCCAGGACCTCCACATCCAGCAGGTTCACCTCCAAGATCGTCTGAGACCAGCCACCCAGACAGCTGCTGGAACAATTGGTTTGCACAACCAAACAATTTCTGCACAAACTGTCAGAAACCGTCTCAGGGACGCTCAACTGCATGCCCGTCGTCCTCATCGGGGTCTTGACCTGACTCCAGCTCGTCGCCGTAACAGACTTGTGTGGGCAAATGCTCACATTCGATGGCGTCTGGCACGTTGGAGAGGTGTGCGCTTCACGGATGAATCATGGTTCACATTGTTCAGGGCAGATGGCAGCTGAGAATGTCCCAGTTCTTGCATGGCCAGCATACTCACCGGACATGTCACCCATTGAGCATGTTCGGGATGTGCTTGACCGGCGTATACGACAGCGTGTACCAGTTCCCACGAATATCCAACAACCTCGCACAGCCATTGAAGTGGAGTGGACCAACATTCCACAGGCCACAATTGACAATCTGATAGACTCCATGCGACGATGTGTTGCACTGCATGAGGCAAATGGTGGTCACACCAGATACTGACCGGTTCTGGGTCCCCAGACCCCCAATAGTGCAAAAAACTGCACATTCCAGGGTGGCCTTTTGTTGTGGGCAGTCTGAGGTACACCTGTGCACTACTCATGATGTCAGATCGGCATCCTGATGTGGCACACCTGTGAGGTGGGATGGATTATCTCAATATAGCAGATGTGCCCACTACCACACATTTGGACTGATTTGTGACCACTGTTTGGGAGGGATGGTTACATTGTGTATCTGGAATGAATTTTAGGTCTCTACGTCCATCCCATGGGGAATGGGAGCAGTAACAAAGGTGTTGCGTTTATATTTTTGTTGAGTGTAAGAGCTAGAGGATGTCCATAAATGTTAAAGAGGGGGAAAAATGGTAAAATATGTCGCAAAATATTCTTGATTTATTGTAGTCTGTATGGCAAACACTGGTCAACATTAAGATCAGATGAACTAAATTGATTTTTAAAGTTTGCCAGCTTTCGCCAGTATAACGTTCCTCTAAACCACATCAAAACCCAATTTTGGGAGCACTCGTTATGATTGTAAATGAGGAGGTTCCCCTCTGTTTTGCTCTTAGCCTGGTTTTTTTTTTTTATGGCTCTTCTGTCTTGGCTTAACCAAACCCAGATGGGTTGAGGTTCCAACCTGCAGGATGTGGCATGGCTCTGTGGGAAAGGAATGGACTAGCAAAAACCTGGGAGGGAGCACAGTACTTGAAGTCATTGATTTGGGGTTGCCCACCTACAGTGAACAGCTAACATGACACACCACTGCCACGATTTTCTGCTAAGAGCAGCAGTGGCTCTGGAGAGCTGTTATGTGCACAAGACAAGTGGTAAAGAGAGGGGTAAAATGTAGCTGCAGTAAAAACGATAAAGAGAACTGTGATAAAGAGAACTGTTTACTGTTGCTGTTTGAGTGTGAATAGCTGAAAATGTGCCACTAGTTCACAGAATAACTGTTGTTTTATTTGGTATTTGCAAATATGGAGAGAAGACATAATTATTTAGCAAGCTCACTTGCAGTTCAGTCCCCAGTATTTGCTGAATGCACCAGCTGGATTGTTCTAAAAGCAGACTAACACAGTTTTGTCCAGGCAGCGTTGCTGAGGCAACACGATTTGTCCCTTTTGTCCACCGGCAGTTTACCATGGTATTTGATGCATGGGGCAGATTCTCAGTTTTGTTGAGAGCTCTAGAGGTCTCTGACCTGACTGATATAGGACAGAACAGACTGGAAGCAAAGCACGGATTTGAGCGCTGAAGTTGTCTCTAGGCTCTGTCGAGCAAGCCTTTCTGCTGTGGCTGTGGACAAAAACATCAGATACAGCATCAGAACGTGTGTGTGTGTGTGTGTGTGTGTGTGTGTGTGTGTGTGTGTGTGTGTGTGTGTGTGTGTGTGTGTGTGTGTGTGTGTGTGTGTGTGTGTGAGAAAGAGGGTACTAGAGAGCAGAGGACACGTCTGGAACAGGTGTTGCAAGTTCTGAGTAAGCTCTTTATTAGTGTTCCTTGTTTGCAGAGAACAGATGCAGAAGGTGGGTTTTACGATAAGTTTGAGTTAAACATAAAAACAAATAAGACAAATTACATAATTGTGTGTTGAAGTTGTCCAAGTGTGGTGAGAGAAACAGCCTCTCACACCAGATCCATTATCACGTCAGAGTGAGGGCAGGTATGTAGATGAGAAAAACTGTCAGGAAAGCTGCTTTAATGACAGCGAGAGTCAGAAAGATCAACACCCATACTCTAATAACCTTCACTGTGCAGTCAAATGCCCTACACATCACCTCGCACCCAGTGAACGTCCTTTGACCGATAGATAACCTATTCTAACTGAAACATGCTCTTCATTATGTGATCTAAACTTTCCTCTTTGGGAATTTATCACTCTTGTGTTGTGGTGTCTGAGGTCACACTGAATCATCAGGCTTGTGCATTGCTAATCTCTTATTAACGTTGAGGGTGGTTTGTGTGCAGTATTTCTTCATTGTATTTCGAGACCTTTGCGGGAACACAGTGCAGGTTGTGTTATCACGCTGTTCGCTTAATGTATTTTATCCCAGGCTGAACAAGCACAGTATACCTGCGAATGAAGTGAGGCTCCCTATTGAGTTGCAGTACACAAAAGACCCTTTCAGATACACTTGGATTGCGTTTGCCTTTAGACTGTATTGACTGCAGTCTGTATCGCAGCCGTATTCAACGAGAACATGATGTTCTCATGATGTTTTAGCTGTTTAAGTCATTCACATTTCATCTTGGCTCGATTAATTTGCTGTGTTTACTGGAATTCAAATAGTGGACTTCTGCCCCATAGCTTTGTCCAAGAACTGAGAGGTTTTTTTTTTTCTTTTAGACAAACTTCCTTCCATTTCCCACACATTTGTGCATTCTTTTAACTTGAGATACGCACAGGTCCGGCTGCATCTCTGCTTAATCTCTGACATGAACCCATAGAGCCCCGGCCTGTATTTGCCTTCAAGCCTTGTAAAACCTTTTCACATGCTGAAACATGCGTAAATTCTCTCTTTTTTTGCACCTGAGAAACATGAATCTAAACGTTTCGCAGTGAGTGTCTGTTTGGGGTGAGAGCTAGGGGATGGATGAGTGGGCACAGCTTTTGAGCTGTGTTTCTTGCCTCCAGGCCACTCTATGTGGGGGAATAAGTAGAGTTTTACCACCCCACCCCATCAAATTAGGAATACTTAGAGGTGCTCTAGTCTTCCACTCACAGCAAGCGATGAGAAAATGAGTGGAGAAAGAAGTGTGAACCACATGAAGTACATTTGTTTGCGTTATAGCACAAAGGGACAAGAATAAACGTTCGTTGCAGCTCTGGTGGATAGAAGTGGTATAATCTCTCCATATTAGAGCACTGAATATGGTTTCTGGGTTAGGCATATGTTGGTTTTGTAGAGATATGGTGCGTGAGAGTCTTATTTAACCCCTGGCCTTCCTTCCCCATGGTTCCAGTAGGAACTGATCTGCTGGAATGTAAACAGTAATGGATTACAGTTGGGTCACTATACCCAGTGCACAAAGCCACAAAACCATGGGAAGAGCAATTCATACAGCTTGTAATAATCAGGATCTGCAGCACTGTAACTGACATTCAGCTGAATAGCAACCCCCAGTCATAAAGCTTTCACCCAGTGTGGTACATTTATAACAAGAATTCCCTTGTTTTTGTTTCTGTGTGCAGAAATGGGGACTTTGTGGGGATTTTTTCTTTTTTGTCCCTGTTGTGTCCTAGTTAAATTCCCAATTTTGCACTGAAGATCTTATCATTGCTCTGACTTGTTGGCTGATAAAGTTTCACTACAGTAAGAGGGCCAACTTCGGTAAGCATTGTTGCTCTGGCACAACCAACCAAAAATGACAACACAGGCCTGCCTGATTTGAAATTTCATAGCTTGATGATGGAATTGGATGAGTATATGCTAAAGTCATTAAAACACAAACAACAGGCTCAACAGCTAGCTTACAATAAAAACAGTCACACAGGTCTGAAGGCTGGTTGGTGGTCGCATAGCAACCACCAGTCATTAAGGTACAATTTTTGTTCTCGCGACTGGTTGGCTGTGCGTGAAACTGATTCCTAAGGCCCCAGACACACAGATTTGGAGTCCTGTAAGTGATGCTAGGTTTCAGTACACCTGGGAAGTGGTGAGTGTTTGCAAACTTCCATGCAAATGCTGGGAGACAAAGTTTTTAGTGCAGCACTGTCTTTGTGAATGATTTCGCCTGACGATAGCCAGCATGATGAAGTAAGGTCATGCTTCAGGCCAGCTCACAAGCACAAAGTGCTATGTGAATAAGTGTGTTAATGAGAGCATGGGGTTTTTAAATAACACACCACTCCTGTGCTCTGGTTCAAAGTACTGTTTTTCCATGAAAACATTGTTCTGTAGAAGCATCATCATCCTAAGACAACAGTGATTTGTCATTTGTAGCTTTATGACCTAAGACACAACTTTTTTTTTTCTGTTGATGTCTCTTATTGACTAAACAAGCGTGATGCATGTCAGCCTCTCTCTCTTGCTCTCGCTCTCTAAGATCCAGTTAGTTTCAGCTCATTAAAGGCAGTTAATCCAAGTGAACACACACACACTCGAGTACCACATCTAGTTGATGTGGATAGAGTATTTCTTTCTTGAATATCTCTATGTACCTATTGGCCACTTCAGTAGGTCCACCTTGCCTCGATCAGGCTGAACCATCTTTTTTGGGCCTTCAGAAATGCCTTCATACCTCACAGCATAGATTCAGCAATATGCTGGCTTTGATATATGTTTGTAGCTCACTCGTTCTCTCCACCTTTGTCTCTCTGTCCATGGGAGATAATCGCAGAAGTGTTGTGCGTGAAAATATGTTTTTGTCATTTGAAGACAATGGGTCCTATTGTTTAAAATCTTTTTGTCACTTCTTCACTTCACAACTCTGAAATGCTTCTATGAACATCGAGTGAAAACAGTGGTGATTAAGGCATGACTCACAACAGAAGACTGTCAGTAACCACACTGGTTTCTTTAGGGAGGCTTTAATCTATGACCCAGTCTTCCAACCTCGTAGAACACCCGACTCGCTTGCTTATTCCAGCCTGTGTTGTGATTGCTCAGTGTGTTCAGTAAAGATACGAAAAGATGCATGAGCACTCTCCAACTGAGTGCTGACATGCAAGTTTGCTATTACCAAGAGAGTATGACTCAACTAAACTAAACACGGTGAAGGGTCTTAGGAAAGATGGGCTAGGCTGCATATTCAGTTAATATATTACCAGTCTTGCTCTGTGTTATGCTTTTGGCCTGAATTTCTCCATCTGTATTCTTATCTTTGCTCCTTAGTTTTTGTCTCTGTCTTAGTGACCACATTGTTCTGGATATGGCGGATATAAATACTCTGAGACATTTCCTTTTCTTCAGTCAGCAGTATCCTGTAACTGGCTCAGGACCAAGTCTGTCCTCTAAATATTAAACTCGTGGGCTTAGCCTATCTGTGAGCTGCTATCAGTTACTTTTATTTGTGTTTAGTTGTTTCATTGACTAATATTAGTTGTTTTCTCTTAAATATAAAATGTAATTTAAAGTTTTATATTTTCATATCTTCTCACTAGCTTCCCTTTGTTCATAGTGATTGTGTGTTCCACAGCCAGATGGTTTAATATGCCTGCAAATAATGGCGCTGAAATTACTGTAGCGACAAAAGATGGACTTACAATTATGCCAAAATATATGTCACTCACATCCCCTTCACAATTGCTAGAGGGGTAGGTTATGTGTAAGCTATTATGTAAAGTAGCAAACACATACTTTTATCTTTGCAAATTCTGAAGTGAAACACTTTTTGTTTTTTTGTTTTTTTTTTAAAGACACTTTGCTGTTGTAGTTGTGAACACATTTTGTGCCACTGTGTCCATATTGGTACTGGTAACCTTAGTGCATCGCATGGTATTCACGGTTAAATGCCTTTGTGTGAGAATAGATTATAATAATTAAGGTTATGCAGGGTGTTGGACTACTGTTTGTTATTTCATGGACTGTGTGGGATTTTGGGCATCAACAGCAATGATGGTGTTCGAATACTGATTTAGAACCTCGCTTACCATGGCAGCGACCTGAACTTCGAGTTCAGGGCATACCATAGTGATTATATTGGCGTTCACTGTTTTGTGTGTGTGTGTGTGTGTGTGTGTGTGTGTGTGTGTGTGTGTGAGTGAGAGTGAGAGAGAGAGAGTGAGAGAGAGAGAGACTGTTGACAGGATCATTAAAAGTGTGCCAGGTCTCCATTTTGTGTTTATGTGGGACTTTAGCTGACTGTGACTTTGCACTTTCTTTCTTGTGTCATATTTCTCTTGGCGAATGTGAAGGTTTAGTTGAATTCTGGTTGACTGTGGACGAGTACTGTGCCGTGGTGAAAAGTTTTCAGAATATCCTTTTACCATCCTTCGTTTCAACCCTCCCTCAGTCACTCTCTTGTACTTTTTAATGATTTCCAGCCATTCATTAACCAGAAAAAGGCTTATTCCTGGAGGATTTGGCTAAACAAGAACTTCACTTATACATTACTCAGTCCAATTTACTTTCCCGTCCTTTTACCGCTCACTTATCCTGCCACTGTCTTGTATCTCTCTCTTCCATTCCAGCTCTGTCTGGCAAATAAACTGTTTGTGCTGGGGGAGAGCAACCACCAGTATTGTGTAACTTCTTTTCCCCCCCTAAACCCCTCCCTGCTCTATAAAGCCAAACGGGGCCTGGCAGACTGCTCGCTCAGTTTGTTCTAAACACCAGACCAGGACACTGACAAAAGATTTCATTTAAAGTATCAGGGTGAGAGGTTAGCTAGCTCCAAGACGGGTGCTAATAAAACAGTGGGAAGGTCTGCATGTTCAGTGGTGGTGGCGCAGGGACACTGGCAGGCAAAGTGAAAGTAAAAAACATACATTTAAAACCAAACCAAAAAATGCTTCCCAATATATTTAGATTACTTTTTTTGGGCTAGATACATTTTGGACACACGTTTTAAAATAAACCTCCTGTAACTGTAATTTTTGATTTGGTTAGCACCTCAGTTGGAAGTTCAGTTGTAGGCTAGCCTTAGATTTGAAGCCATTGCCTTGGGATAGCCTGTAGTGGCCACAGCTGCAGTTGAATGTCTTTCAGAGACATGACAGGTGCAGCTGTATTAGGTGACCTTTGACCTTTTGCCTCAACATGGTGACCCAGCAATCCTGTCACCTGTTAATGTCAGGGCTTTGCAGCAAAGGTATCTTTAAAAAGTGCAGCCTCAGAGCTGCGTCTGGTCACTGCTTACAATTACAGGATAAGAATAGGATTCATATGTGATGGTGCACACTTTCAGCTTCAAGTATGTTTGATATACAGGTGAAAATGTCTCCCAGTAGAAGTTTTTACTTATGTGGGCCTCTTTTAATGAGTAGCTCAAGCTTATAAAACCTACATTACGTGGAGTTGAAGATTTTGGCTTGCTGCTAATTGTTGTTGGGTGAGCGACTCTCTCTTTAATAACCTGCTCCAGCTTCCTCAGGAGCTGGCCCAAAATTCCCTTTTCCAACAGCCGTGTTCTGGCTTGCTTCCAGCGATTGCACCCTCAGTGTGGTCCTCTCTCTTCTGTGCTTTCTCTCAGCTTTAAGGCAACAAGCACACACCTTCTTTGTAACTTTAGCTATCAAAAATGACTCATGGATGCAATTTTTAAAAAGTTCTTGTAATACAGTACTTATAGCTTTGTGGAAAAAACATGTTGCCTTCATCATCAGTGAGCAGTTTTTTATTTTATTTTTTTGTTTGTTTGTTTGTTTTTTTTAATTTTTTTTTTAAATTATGGCTGACTGTTTTGGCCTGTCACAATGACCAGATGGTGCTTTAGTTTTAATGGTGTCTGGTCCTAGAACGCATAAAGAAATCTGGAAAGTTTTGTTACCTGATGAATCCTCGCTTCGTTGCTTGAAATTGTTGTCACTGCTGTTTTGATTACGCTGCTTTTCATCCTTGTAGGGGAAAAAAAGCTAGCTCCACAGTTGATGTATTAACTTAATTAAGTGAAGAAACATTTTCCTGTGCCTCCTCCATTTTCCCTTCCATTCCTTTTGGCTTGATGGGCAAATTCTGCCTCGACTGGACTGAAGAATTATTTGGTATCTCCCTGCATGTCTTCTGTAATTTCTTCATAGAGCTGACTAAGGTGCAGAAACTAGCTGTTTAATTGAGTTATTTGTATTTATGAACCTTTTCTGTGACTATAGAAGTTTTTATTATAGACTGCAACAGCATCAGAAGACCAAGCATAGAACGGGTACCTTTTCACTTTGGCCTACTTTCCAAAGTGCTGTGTCAGTGCACTGAATGGCGTGCAGCAGCATTTCAGACAGTTGTGTTTGGAGGCAACTTGTAATCTTATAACAAGTGCTGTGTTTTTGCATTGGAGCCAAAAGCTGACCACAGAACTGTGGCTTTAGGGTTTACTGTGCTAGAAGTTAGTGATTAAGATCATTAACATTTAAGACTAACAATGGATAATAGCAGTGTTGCAAAACAGTCTTAATGCGCTGGGCTTCCAGCATTCATTTGGGAGAGTAGCTGTTGGAATGAATTTAGGCTGGTGGACTGCTTGATGAATGTGTTTTAGGATCTAACTGCGGCACTGATGTGACATGCATTTGTGCATTCAGCTCCCAGCCACCCAAGATTTTACATAAGGTCAGTTTCCTGTCTCTGTGATCCACTTTGCTGACAGGAGCATGTGGCACAACAAAAAAAGCTTCTTTACAGTCTTTGCATTCTTTGTTTGTCATCCTATTACTCAGACAAACAGAGGTATCTTTTAGATGATTTTGTCTCAATGTCAGTGGGAGTATGCAAAAGGTGCAAAGTCAAATTTAATAAAATTTGGTGGAGATTTTGTTATAAAGTTGGATCACTTTCATTGAAGGTATGACATGAGACAGTGGACTTGGCAGAGAAAGCCCTTCTCGGTTAGAGATTGGTATCGTAGAAACCAATGCAGTCCCTTCACACATAGGGTAATTATTTGGCACCGTCTCTACAACCTCAAGTGAAGGGTATAAACTGAACAGATAAGCAGTGAGTAGACATAACAGGCTCCATTCATAAGTCAGGAGAAGGAGTGAAGACGGCAAGGAGCAGATGAGAAATTATTAAATAATGATTTTTGACACTGAGATGATTCAGAGAAGAAAGGGGCAGCTTTCACAAAGATTATTGGGAGAAAAAGAAAAGGTGTTATCTGTGGGTAAACACACACACACCCTAACAACAACTTTTTAGATCTTACAGCCAAGGCAACATGACACAACTCGACTGTAGCACCTGTTTCTGCTGCCAGCCCATCAACTCTGTCACCACTTCAACATAGGCTGACAGATTTCTCACACTCTGCCTTTTGCTGCTTTTTATTATGTAGTCATTATTACAGGCGTCACACCAACAGCTCCTGGCTGAGTGATACTGCGTTACCGTAAATGCCTTGTTTGACTTTTGTGTGACTACATGTGTTTTTATTATTCTATTGTTGGCTTGCCACCATAACGGGCAGCCGGAGATCAGGTTCACATAGTTGTAGTTTACTGCACTTGATTGACCGATTGCAATCATAGCCTGCATTTGAAGAGAATCCTGCTGTACTAAGCAGCGGCAAAAAAAGAAAGGTCTTCATCATCACTTACTCACCCTCATCTTCCTCCGCCTCTGCATTCGTCGGCTGCTGGCCTCCTAACACAGCATTAAACCACCCACATTCTCTCACCACTCTCCATAAGAAGAGAAGCGCTGCTGCCACCCACAACCCTCTCTGAAATATCTTCTACAAATATGTGTGAAATGTGTGCTGTGGTTTTTCCTTTGCTCTTGTTCATTTTTTTTTTTTCACATAATATTGTGTGTTAGCGCTGTGTTCTTCCAGCCTCCGCTGTAGCTCTGTTGCTTCGTTACCGTCTGAAAGTCCAGAATGCATACCAGTGGGATGAGGTGTATCTGAGAATGCCTGACAGGACTGCACTTTATAACACATGGTTTATTTTGATTATTGTTATTGTTTTAATCCATCTATATGTTTAGCTGGAGTACAGACCTATAGTGGATATAGTAGTGTTACAGAGGGGGCTGTTACTGTGCCTGCTGAAAGCAATCTTAATACGGAGTTAAAATGACCTAACCGAGAGGCTGTTGGACTTGATGATTGTAGTGTTGCCTGTGACACATCTCTCAACTCTATTTCCTAGCCTGATCACAATGTATATCTGTTGTTGTATGATGATTATGTGCTTGGGAAGGAGGTGGTTTGATGGTCCTCTGCAGCACAGCTAAAGGTGACTCCCATCCATATAGCACCTGAGGATATTTCCCTGCAGCTGGTTGTTGGCTCGATTACTGGTATCAAAAAATGTGTGTTTGCTCCTGTTGTTCTCAGTTGCTATGGAAAAATTTATCGCATAATTGCTGTTATTTGTAGCAAGCAGAGGATGGACCCTGAAGAGACCTGATTTCAAGCTTTTGCACGTGAATCAGGATGAAACGGCGCCAGTTCATCGGCTTTTCTTTTGGCTCCAGTGTCTGAAATGATCAAACTAGAATAGCTTTGGATGCAGAATAAAGAAGCCTGCTGGTACATGTCTAAAGACGAGTAATGTAACTCAAGAAGTGAAGTCATAGCATTTGAATTTGTCACCACACAGGATGGCAGACAGAGTGGCACCTAGTAACCAATAACAGATGTTTCTAATTAACGGACAGGTGTTCGTAGCTAACCTTGGCAGCATATTTAGTTGCAATTATGCTGATTGTGAGAACTTGACTGAATGTATTGGAAAATGTATTGCAACTTGTGACTCACACAGTATAATGCAATTTACCTCACAATCTTCGTGAGTCATTTTCAAACGGCCTCTCGCTTTCCACGAACAGAAACGAGTCAATCGAACCCAAAAATGTTGATGGCAGAGGACGAGAATTTGCTTCGCAATTGGAAAAAAAGAAAGCGGACCATCAGTGAGCTGCCAAAAGAAGCAAATATTTCTCCCACTGTGTCATAAGGGAGAATGGGCTGTTTTGCTTAGCTGCAGAATTGCAGTGAGCAAAGGAAGCCCAGGCACAAAGATATGTATGGAACTCACTGATTACCATTATATAAACAGATGTGGTTTCTAATGAATACCACCATATTGCCACACAGCATCTGAGCAGAATAGTGCATCCTGGCTGCGATATTGTCAGTGGTTTTAATGATTAGCACCCCCTGTTCTTTCCGACTGTACAACTTGAAATAGTTGCTGTTGTCTTTAATTGTTTTCCTCAATAACCTCACTTGCTGTTTTTGACTGCGTAAGCACTTTCACGCTGATGAAGTTATCTACAGTTACTTGGATGCTGTACTAGTATTGCTCACAAAGTCAGTTGTGGAAATCTGCACATATCTCACACTCCCAAATTAACTGGGCACAAAGGGAGGACCACCAACCAATTTTCAGCCATTAGTAGGAGGATGTCATTGGCACTTTCTTCAGTGCTAGCTAACAGATGATTATTTTGAGGTATTGATTGTGTTGTAGAATTATTTAGTGCTCTGGCATATAACGGTAGAAGTTTCATATTATCTTTGCTTGGAGGCTTGGCAAGTTTCAAATGTTCACACAAATGGTGCAGTCATTTCCAATAAGTGGACAACTTGCCATGTTTGAAGTTCACATCCTGCATAAATAAGCTTAAATGTTAGGTTATCAGAACAAATTGTTCCTTGGATACTAATCAGTACTCAACATTACTGTTGTGTTGAATATTAATTATCATCACTACTGATATGAACAGAGCTGTCTTCACACAACCCCTCCAGCCACTAGCAGCTGAACACACGAGCAGTGTTTGAACAATAAGAAAACTGAACAGAATATTTTGAGGAATTTCAAGATTTCAGTAGACCATTCTGTGAAAGTGCTAAACCGCTTTGATAACCTGGCCAACAAACATGTTAGCCTTTTAACTATTAGTGATTATCCAATAGGCACAAACCCAGCCTCAGGGGCTCCCAAGCTTATGTGCTATCTTGTGAGCTAGTGCTAGTCCAAAGCCTGCATAAATAGGAAGGTTGCATAAGGAATTACATCCTGTGTAAAGTCATCCGGCTGTGGTCACCCCTTGGGATATTAGGGAGCAGCTGAAAACATATATGTAAAGTGTATATCGCCCTACAGTTACACTTTGTAGGTATTTCTTTGCCTCTTTTTTTTTTTTTTTTTTTTTTTGTGCTACATCCGAAATCTTGAAATAGTATTGTCTGATATTATAGTTGTAATTTTTTGCCCCCATGGTATCTTCAATGGTATTTTCCTGGGTATCTGTATCGAGTTTGAAATTCTAGTATCCAACCTAACACATGCACATATTATACTACATGAAAATGTACTACCTGAAGTATCCAAAGTAAAAAAAATGCTTCTGTCTCTTGCTTTTGCATGACATGAGCAGTTTAAGAAGGGAGTCTATTTTCATAACCTGTTAATTTTAAAAATTGAGCCAAACCTGAATTGCCTGTGAGTAAAACAAAATCCTAAAATTGGGAAATTAACTGAATTAAATGAATCATACATTTTCCAGTACAGTAGCCTTGCATGTATCTAATCCCACAGTTTACAGTGTTTATAAATGATGCGACTGCATAGTTTTCATGTAAAGATTGTTATGACAGCTTAAAATTTTTACCTGCAGCTGCTGATTCAGTATTCACATGCTAGACTGGAGAAATTGGATCTCTCCCTGATTTGTCCAGCCTCCCTTTGGGACTCTGTTCAACGACTCCCATGGAGTATTTCCACTATTGTCTAAGAAACCTCAGAGACAAGAATAAGTTTATGCTGGCTTCATAATTTTCATGCTGTGACCACAAAAGGACATTTGTTTGGGCCTCTTGTCTCCCGGTCATTTCCTTATTGAGGGTTAACGGGAGGAGTTGCTCTGTGGACTGTTGCGACTGACAATCCTACATTATGTGAACTAGTGCTGATTCACAAAGGATTCATTGTGAAGAGCGGTGGCCCTGGGAGAGTGGAATGGGTCTAGGTTAGGTGACAGAGGTGTGGGTTCAGGGGCCTGGGGCTAGGGGCTAGAGGCACTATGGCTGGACCAAAGTGGGGGAGTGTATGGTGCTCAGCTGACACAGTGCTGGAGCTGGGAGGGGGCACATGTGTGAGAGGAACCCCGTGCTGGTCGCCACACAGCTCCAGCAAACATTTACTGTACTCCTACTGCGCTGCCTCCTACTACAGTCAAAGCACTGAAATCCCTCTCAGAGGTGAGCTGCTCTATGAAAATAGGTTCCTAATCGAAGCTGCTGTCAGTCTGATTTATTTTCTGTGTTCATGAGAATCCAATGCAGTGCTTATTAAACCAGGGCCTTAAGCTGCTTGTACAACTGTTCCCAGAATCAGACATTTTTTGCCGTTTATCCTCTTCTGACTCCAGCTCAAGGACAAGCCCACATGTGTGGTGTACTCTAGATTTGTTTACACAGACAGATGGCCGAGCAGTCCAAAGTCAAAGTCCACAAAAGCCCTTTTTATTTTATTTTTTTTCCTGCTGCACTGCTGTTCTGCTTGACCACTAGCTCAAGACCTTAATCTCCCTCCTCTCACCCTCTACTGGTCCTCCTCTCTGTCTTTTAAATCTTCAACGTCTCTGTGAGGGTGAGACCAGGGCTTTCAGGTCAAGCTGACTCCAGCCTCTCTGGCTAGCCACTATGGACCAGGACTCAGTCCTTGCCCAGCTGTCCCAAGGGTTGTTTACATGGCTCTGTGTCAAGTCCGGCTGTTGCCCTGGCCTCTCTACTGTCAAAAGCCCTTCGGTTACAGGCCATTTTAAAGTTGTTGAACCAAAACAATGTCCAATCGCCATTTTTATTGCATGCATACACCACATAGATGTTAGTCTTGTTAGACTAACCTACTGTCCTCCTGCTCCTATTTTTCAGTGCCAAAATTTTGACTCTTACAAAATAGAAAGTGGTAAAAAAGTGACAATTAATAGCAACAAAGTAAACGGGGCCTCTCATCTTCCCTCAGGGTGGCGTTACCACAACTGTGGATTTCTCTGTCCACATTAGAGGCCATAAATGGGCCTCAATTGCTCTCTTACTGATAGGTTACAGTTAAGCTGCACTATTTGGGTCCTTGATTCAGATCTATTGGATCACTACGTGGCCTTTTAATTTTCTCTCCCTTTCCAGCTCTCTCGTAATGAGTGCAGATTTGCTGAGGGCTGTAATTTATCATCTTTGGTCTGCTACGTTAAAGCTTGCGGATCCCTGCATGTGGGGTTGTTTTAGTGAAGCTAGAGCAGTTGATAGAATTTTAGTGTAAACTTTGTCAGTTTGCTGTATTTTGTTTTGCTAGAATGCTGTTTGTTTTATTGTATTATAAATCCCTTTACATTAGTATGCTTTGTCTGTCCTTTTTAATCCCTTATTTAAAAAAAAAAAAGAGAGAACTTTTGCATTTGTTGTTCAGTTGACTTGAAATTAAAGTTCATGGGGCTCCACCAAGACCATTTAAGCTCAATAAATGTATGATATTTCTAAAGCCAGTGAGCAAAACGATTTAATAATCGTGATCTCAGTTTTTTCCAGAAAAGAAAATTGTAGATATTTTTGTCCTAAGCTAGTAGAACAGATTAGATACGCAGTGCTCACTTACTTGATTGAACAAATTTAAATCCCTCAGTCAACATAGGATAGGATTATTCTAGCTTTTTTTTTTTTTTTTTTTTTTTTTTTTTTTTCAGGGCTCGTGGAAGTCATTTGGAGGTCAGACTGAATTAAAGTCGGGTGTCAGAGCTTTGTAATATTTCTGGTTGCTTTTGTGCAGTTGTTTGCCTTCTTTACTGTCTTCATAAGAAAGCAACTGCACAAGTCTTTTTACTCCTTGGTGCTCTTAGAAAGCCATGATTTTTACAACACTGTAGATGAGTAATGCAGTGCCATTGACTGGTATAACTAGATTATATGATCTTAGTCTGTATTCATTGTAAATAAGCCGTGGTGCATTTAAAAAGCTGTTGTGTACTTACACAAACTTCCATTGAAACCCTAAGTCATTGTACACAAAGTGGTATTATTCAGAAAGTCCTGTGGTCATGATATTTATTGCTGACAGATGGCATCCGTGTCAGTCTGCATAGCTGTGTTTGCAGATCGCGGCGAGGCATCAGACAGCGAACCACGTAATGAACCTATGAACTTGTACTGTAACAGGCACTTCTTTCACAGGACCATTCATGCGGTTTTAGTGCAGTCAGTTGAGTTCATTTGAGAAATTTGTCATTCATTTTTATCTTATTTTTGGGTACATGTGCTTATTTAACTTATCCTACAAATAAAATTGCACCTTCACTAAAAATGTAATACAGGCTTGATTATTGACTTCATAACAGTTTCATGCTGATAACATCAAAGCTGCAAAGAACTGCAGTTTTTCCTCTTGTAAAATCATGTTTTTCCTAGAGCAGTGCTGCATATGTAAGGCAATTATGGAATTAACGCAGTTTAAATGCTTCGACGCATATCTCAAATCACAAAATACTGAAAGTGAGCCGTGACAAGAACATTTGCGTTTGCACAGACTGTTATATTAGTGTGCGGCATGCCAAGCTTGGCATGAAATTTCATGCTGGGGCGGATTGTGTGAGAAGGCAGACCATGTGGAGGGATTTGCAAGCACGTCTGTTAACTTTCCCACTTACCACTTTCCTCCCTGTGCCTCTTCAGCCCAGCACGCTTCCCCAGGGTACAATCAATATGAACCAGTGTTCTGACGTCATCGACGGCGAGTCCAGGACAGGTCAGAAGAACTCGCTGTGCATCCTGACCCCTGAGAAGGAGTACTTCATACGGGCCGAGTGTAAAGAAATCATCAATGGGTAAGACGTAAAAACCTGCTATCATAGTACTCATAATCATCTACTATATTAGGATTCGCAAATGCACATCCTGCCATTATTTGGATACATATATAGAAAGAAATGACTTCAGGTGGGCAGTGTGGTTTGTGTTGCTCTGTCTTCTGGGTTGCATGGACAGTGGTGACAGAAATAAAGTGGTATGGCTGTGTGTAGCTGCTGTGGCAGCCAAACTGCTCTGCCCCCTGCTGTCTCCTTTGTGCTGTGCTCTTCAGATAGTTGTAATTTACGCTGCAGTGACAGTGCACATTCTTGAACTGTTGGCTCTGCCTGCTTTTCTAACCCTCTCCCTGTCTTAACAAAGTCTTCTACAGCAGGACCTAGATTACAGTACTAAAATGTAATCTTCATACTTCAGGCTTCATTTGAGCCTGCAGTTTAAAGCGTGTTTCTGCACTGCGCTCTCCCTGGCCGGCTGATGCACATTATAGCTATTCTTAGGGAACTGTGACTCACAGCACCCACTCCTCATCATGCTACCTGCTCTGTCGCTATTCACCTCCCACTCTCCTATCATCATCTGGCATGCATGTGTTTGTTCTAGGCCATCACAGAACCATATTAGCTTTTCAAGTTTGTCATTTCCTGACAGTGGAATTTATTTTTCACTATGTTATTCTCCTCTAAGATGTCTTTTGACTTTTATTAGAGTTTGAACACAGTGCCATGTGTTGGTGTTCTGTCCTAAAAATGTTGATCACTAGATTTGCTAACCCTGTCCGTGTCAGCACTTCATTCAGATGATGTAAGGATCTAGATTCGCTGTTACCTGTATAAATATTTCTGGTGTTAAAGCACCGTGGTTTACCATATCCAACAAAATGCATTATCCCCATCTTTTTAACTAAAGCATAACTTCAAAAGAATGAATATGCAAACAGAAATTAAGATCTGTTATGTTCTATGATTTTTGTTCTCTACCATTTTCTTATTTTCTGTCATAAATATGCTCTTAGTTTTTGGTGGATTCTCAGATTAAACATGGACACAGAATCACAAAATGAAGTAAGCATATGTATGTGCCATCCCAAAAGCTCAGACTTCAGATACTCCTAAATGCTTTGACACAGCCAGGGTTTCTTTCTAGTTTTACCTGTATTTACTGTCAGAGTAGATCTTGCTAATGTGGTCATCTCGGACACAGCTCAGGCTATGAGCTCAGACGCCCCACTCACCTGCTGTGTAAACCTTCTGTTTGTGAGAGGCAGCCAAACTGAACAAAGAAGTTCCAAAGAGAGGGAGGCCTTAAAGGGAAGCTGCTTGTTTCAGGCAGAGGATGAAATAGGAGGCTAAACAAACGCTCAGTATGATGCATATTAGAATTCAATGAGATGTACTTTGAACTGTGAATTTGTAAAAGCTACTTAACTAGAGTCCAAGACTACAAATATGGAGCTGGAATAGGCTACCTTTTAAGAAATGAAACTGTGCTGACTTTGCTGCTTTAGCCTTTAGTGTTGTAAATGTGTTATTAACGTATCGCTTTGTCGGGGCATGCTTCGTAGTTTATTCTTTGCTGCAGAAAACTTTGTCCCTTTGTATATGAATCCATTAAGCATGCAGAGTTTATGCAGTCAGAATTTAAGACTAGAAGAGCACTTACACTGTTTCATTATTTGCAGGTGGCAGGAGGCTCTGACTGTGTACCCCAGGACAAACAAACAGAACCAGAAGAAAAAACGCAAAGTCGATCCACCCACTCACCAGGTAATGAACTTATTCTTTCTTTGCCCAGTGAACAACAGCCAAATTTAAATTGTTATATTATATGTCATGAAGTGTATAGTTTTCTTTTCTTTTTTCAGTTTAATATTGGTGGTTTAAAACAAATCAAAAGCTTGGGACTTGCATGTATAAATGTCAAAGAACATTTATGTTGTATTCTTTCAACGTGTTTTGTATGAGGGAGAACTATGTTTAATAACTCACAATGAAGCATCTTTATGTTTCTGTGCTTATGACAGCTCTGACAACAGGATTTATGTGCTTGAGTTCATGTGGCTGTCCACAGCCCCAGTCAACCCCACATTCATGAATGGGTTTTCTCTTAGATGTCTGGGGGGAAATATGAACTCACAAATGAGCTGATTAATTAAAGCTCAGAGGTGGTTTTTGACTGTAGCGCAATGATTATGACACAGTTTTACCCAAATATGTGCAGTAATAGGATTAAATGATGACGGGATCACAGGCTGTATTCAGGAGGTTTGTCTGTGTCGACATAGAGCTGCAGCTTGACCCTTATGTTTTAGATATTATGAACATTATAAATTATCCACATGTGGCAATTGCTTCATTCCTTGTCAACAACAAAGAGAGCATATATTTAAGGATGACCTCTGCCATGGAAATATGCAGAACGGATGCCTCTCATTCCTCTCCAACTACAACAGCTTTTTTCCCCCCTTTGAGAGGGAGACAGATGTAGTTTTTCTGCCAGTGACATGCTCAACAGTTTAAACCGCCTATATTTACATTCCTGTGTCACATGATATGTCAGTTTCGATAGACAACACGCCTCACACTTGTCTAATTTAACTCCAGCTATCAGTGAAGCACACATCGTGTTACATCTTGTTTCTTGGGTGTTGTAAATCGCATGTGGTATTGTTTTCCACAATTAATACCTGCTTTATGCTTCCAGCAGTGCATAATTGCATAGATATGGAACAGTATCACAAGGTTGGCAGGCAGCAAACATTAGTCAGCTATCAAAATATTCCTGAACAAACAGTGAAGGGAAATGTTGACAACTGCATGTGTGCTGTAACAACATTCAGCAGCAACTTTGATCCTGTTGCACATGAATTTGCTGGTGCGCTCAGTTTCATTGTCATGTCCAGCAGCTGCCATCACACCTGTCAGGCTTTTCAGTCCGTGTGGTGATTAAGCATTTGGTGCTTATCAAAGCATTCCCATTCAGGACTTATCGAGGATTTAAATCCTTAAATATTTGTGGCAACCCAATAAAGGTTTTGTCATTTCACACTGAGCTCCTGAACTCTTAACAAGATGCATGTTTAAGTCTGCGAGCCGGAAAAGGTGCACTTTGGGTTTTGAACTCCAGTAGTCCTGCCTATTAAACAATCTTTGCAGAGTACATTTAACGGTCTAAAAAGGGTCAAGGTCACTAATGTGTCTTTCAAGCCTGTCTTGCAACGCCTTTCAGAACCACCATGGGAGCAAAAAGCAGTTTTTGCGTCAGAGCAAGTTTTGTATTCCCTGGCAGGTAGGAATAAAAGAATAATGGTCCAGAGTGAAGATGAAATATAAGAGTATGATATAATAAAATTGCACAGACCACCCACCATGGCATACCAGTTTGTGCCCCCCGCCCCCCTCCTGTGTGAGGCCTGGCCAAGTTTGTGGTGCATACAAACAAACGTACAAACTGAACTTCATTGTCTGGTTCCTCTAATGACGGCGCCCCGAATCAGACTGTGACCTTGCTCGGCTTATGCAGACTGGCTCATTTACAGAGAGAGCGGCGACACAGACATGACCTTGACTGTGTCTCGCTGTGACCACCAGTTACGTCTGTTTTCATTGGTCTTGTTTCTTTTCTTTGCTGCGTACAGTAACTGTTCGTGTAGGTAACCAAACCTGAAGCTCCTCTTCTGTTCACATATAATTTCCTCTGAAAGGTTATTCTTGGATTGCTATTCATTTTTGTTCTTTACTTGTTCATTTTGTTGGTAAAATCCACAATTAATTGGTTATTTAATATTATGGTACCTATAGAGTTAAACACTATAGGGAGGCATGGAGTCAGGCCTACAGCTCTAAATCTACATTGTAAACACTTCACTGGCGAATGTGATCAAATTTATATTGTGCCAATGTGACAAATAATTGGGCTACAGCAGTTCTAGTGACTCAATGGTGAAATGCATATCAGCCTATAAAACATTCAAGGAAGAATAAGAAATATGGAGAATGGCAGAATTCAAATTTTTAAAAATGAACCGTTACTGTCGCCTAAAGCAGACCCTCAGTTGTCATGCCATATCCTGACCAGCAGTTGTATTCTATTGTGAATCATGAAGAACTTCTTGTTTTATATTTGTATTAAATATATGTGGGAAAATGAATAAAACCAATAAATATAATTAAATAAGAAAGTAAATTGGGGGATTAATGCAAAGGTAAATAAAGAAGAAAAGGCAAGAAAAGTCAATTCATGTAATATTTTAAAGCCAGTCACTCTTACAGCAATTTATAATAGTTCTGGTGTGTTTAATGGTATGTAACCAACCAATGAGCTAATGTGGTGGGGAGGTATGCATCTGTCCATCCGTCCAGTTTCCAGGAATCACTCCTCCTCGACTATTGGTCACTTTTTAGCGAAACAAAATTAATTTGTCTTTACGTATGACTGTTGTGAACTGTAGTACAGCAAAACAAACTTACCGCTCTCTTTCTGTACTTCACACATTACAATAAACTGTGAATTCTGATGGAGCCGATGAGCTACTAAGGCTACGTTCACACTGCAGGTCTTAATGCTCAATTCCGATTGTTATTATTTATTTTTTTTGTCTGCTTATTCACACTACAGATAAAATGCGACAGCAAACGTGCTCTAGTGTGAACGCTCAAAGCGGCCCGCATGCGCAAAAGAAGACGTCACACACAACGCGCTCTGTTTAGACCCAGAACAAACAGTATTGTTTGACTGATGGCCCTTAATATAAAGACTTCAGACTTTACGTTTCCCAATTTTTGCTTTAAGTTATTTTGCTATTTACATAATAATGTAAATAACCTAATAATTACCTTTTATTGCTGTTTTAGAGGAGCGGTGCTTCAAAGGATAGTTGCAGATTTCTGTCAGAATCTGCAGATTATACAGTACAAATAAAATGTTCACGTTTCTCCAACGTTGTCTTCCCAACAGTTTCACTGACATCTACACTGGATGGCCAGGAAGCGTTCACGATGTCTTCTCGGGCGCTTCTCTGGCGCTGATAATTGGCGTCTGTCTTGTGTCAGTGACGTAAAAGATGGATTTAACGCGACATGACCGTTCAAACAGCAGTCGCTTTCTAAAACATCGGATATGTATCGCATTCAGTACCACATACGAAAGTGACCCAGATCAGATTTGAAAATATCGGATTTGTGCCGTTCACACTGTCATACCATGATCGGATATGGGTCGCATAGGGTCAGAAGAATCGGATTTGATGCGCTTTCGCCTGCAGTGTGAACGTAGCCTATGTGACTGATCTGGTTAGTTCATCCAGCCAAAGGACTGATGAGCTCTCACCATCCATTCACAAGACTCTACTCCTCTTACAATGTTGGTGAGGATTTAATTGGTCTGAATCCAAGGTCTTATTGCTCAAGGTCATGTTTGTCGTTTTAATTAGATTTTAATTCAGTAACAATACAGGGGATGTTTTGTACAGTAATTTTGGTGGGCTAATCAGCTTCTACATCATTGACCTTATGGTTATTGATTCAGTCCTTTATTTATTTATTTATTTTTGGCAGTTTACCATTAACAAGGAGCAGTTTGCTTCATGGTCATTTTACAAGCACAATGCGCATGTTTATGGTTTTTAAATAGCTGTGATAACCCTTTAAGATAGCACAAACATCTGCAGTCATATTTCATTGGGTCCAAACATATCTGATGTGTGCCTGTGGGCTTCACTTTTAAATACCGCTGTAGTGGTCAAGGCCACCGCATAATTAGGCTCGGTAATATGTGAGCATGGTCATGCTTTCGCTGCTTATTTGCTGGCAGGTCCTATCAGTATCTCTTAGGTTATTCGAGTGGATAAATACCCAGCGTTATGTCGAGGCTTGAATTTTCCACACCGCACTGTGTCAGCTCCATACTTCCACCTGAAAGCTCCCCTCCCACTTGTGCATACTTTACTGGAGACATACCTGTGCACAGTCGTATTTGTCTTGTGGGTAGCGCCCTTTAAGACAAGTACATTGAGTACAAAAAAATGTCATGTGACGCGTGTGTGTCATTGTAACTGAAAGTTGTCTGCATTTTTAGTTCTTCTCCAGTAAAGCCCTTGACATCTCGTAGTCATGTTTTGTTTTGTATTTATTTATTTTTTTGTTTTGTTTTTTGACTTTAAATAGAAGTCGCAATAAAAAGAGCGGTCCATGAAAATGTTATGTATTGATCATAATGAGCACTAAATAGTAAGCATTAACATCAAGGGTATTCTGTGATTGGCAGGGTGGAGTAACTCCAAGACAGTGTTTTTCCACTGAGGACATGAATGGGCACCCAGTGAGTTCAGCTTGGCCAAACTTCTTATCCTGCTTCACCTTCAAAAAACCCCTAAATTTTAAAACTCGCGTCGCTCTGTCCCTCTAAATTAATTTCAGCATATTTTCAATCACTCCAGGTGAAGGGGGAATGAAACGGACATGCTTTTAGCCTACCTTTGCGATGCCTAAAGAGCAATTCTTTGCACAGCATCAGCATGTTTGTGGTGATTTGAATAGGCTGGATGAAAGTGGGCTGTTTGAGGGTCGCTTTCTTTAAAAATCTTCCTCTTTCTTGTTATCTCAGTGATTTTGTGCATCTTCTGATCACTGATTTGGTGAAATCAGATCTTTGAACAGCTTTAATTTTGTTTGCATTTGTTAATCAAATCAAGACGTTCTCGGCACTTTTAGCCAAGGAAATCTGTTCCGACATCATCCACCTCTGCACACTGTCCTCGTGGGGTGTTTTAGTTTGCTCTCGCTATTCCTCATAAGTACGTGTGTTTGTCTAGCTGTCAGTCCCTTTCTCCCTTTTACTGTTCCAGCTTCACTCTTCCAGTAATTTACTAGAAATAAAACTTTTTTTTTATTGCCTTAATGTTTGATTCATATAAAAAAACAAAGCAAAACATCTTAAAGAGGACAATGATTTATCTCTACAAATGCTTACTAATGTGATCAGAACATGGAGTACAATAATCAGGATTTGAGTAACATACATATTCCAATATTTGATTTCTCATTACATTTACATCATAAATGTTCTTTAATCTCTTTCCTCCTCATATTCCGTTGTCCTGTAGTCTTTCTGTGACCT
This sequence comes from Copadichromis virginalis, assembly GCF_057382275.1. Lineage (NCBI taxonomy): Eukaryota > Metazoa > Chordata > Actinopteri > Cichliformes > Cichlidae > Copadichromis > Copadichromis virginalis. The sequence continues at coordinate 13,964,715 of NC_140625.1, forward strand.
TACCTGCCAATATATCCTTTCCTCTCCCCACCCACTCCTTCCAACCCCAACCATTACACAGGAGCCCGGCCCAGCTAAGGTAACAGTGACCAGCAGCAGCAGCAGGGGCAGCATCCCATGCCTGCCCAGCAGTATTGCCAGCGCCGAGCGGGTGCCAATGAGCCGCGCCACTCTGTGGCAGGAAGAGCCCCGCTGGAGCAGGGCCACCATCCCCTGCAGCCGCAGTGCCTCCTGTCTCAGCCAGCTGGGCCACAGTCAGCCAGACTCCAGTATCACTACTCAAGATGGTGAGAACTTTAACAAAACTCTATGAAACTCACAGCAACTGTATTTACAAGGATAGAAAAATAATCTAAATTGAATATGACACGATTGAGCATAAAAGTTTGTGCTTTTAATCACGTTCTTCAATAAACAAACTGAATTTCATGTGCAGCTGGGGAAAAAACCCCAACTTTCCCAGCAGTAAAATGACAGGCATGTTTTGTTTTTTGTTTTTTTTTTGTCTCATAAAGTCTGCAGTGAGCTGGGCTTTTTTTTTTTCTCCCCCAGATGGTGGCACTGTGAGCAGTGGACGTAAGGTACGAGTTGAGAGTGGGTACTTCTCCCTGGAGAAGACCAAGTCGGAGCCTTCTCCACAGTCTGCACATCACTCACAGCCACCCCAGCATCTGCCCCTCTCCTCTTCAGCATCTTCCTCCTCTTTAGGAGCTCCCAGTTCCAGGTACAACTCTGAATCAGAACCCCAGACTTCCCCTCATCAACCCTCCCAAGACCCTCTCCCCTCTCCAGGTTCACTTGTCTCCCCAAGCTACTCCACCATCAGCTCTTCTCAGAGCTCTCTGGACTCTGATCCCAGTGGAGCTACATCCACTTGGGAGGGGCACAATGGTGGCGGGGGCGGCCGAGTCGGCTGTTCCGGCAGGGAGTACGCAGCACTGGCAGATGTGCCCCGGGCCCGCAGACTGAGCTACCGAGAAGCTTTCCACTCAGAGAAGAAGCGCCAAGACCTGAGGGCGCGGACACGGAGCCCCGGGAGAGAGGAGGTGGCTCGGCTGTTTGGGGAGGAGCGCAGGTGAGGATGACAGTTCAGAGCCGTTTTAAGTTTCCCGCTCTTCCTCGTGATAATCAGTGCTGAACAAACACCATAACAAATAAGGCAGATGAACTTGTAGTAATGATGGCAACATGATTAATAGTCATTAATGAGACACCGATTGTTAGCTAGAATAGAGCATGCTCAGTGTTTATGTGAAGTTCATCCATTGCTGAGGATACCCCACACAGTATTATAGCACCACCCTGTGGCTGCTCTCTCCAAGCATCTGTTGCTGTTGCTGCCTACCCTAGCTTATCAGTGGTTTGCCATTAATGATTACAGGGATTTAAATGCATGTGATGTTTTGGTTTTGTACTGCTCTCTACCTCTTTTGCTCTCGGCTACCTTGCTAGTTTTTGTTGTTTCAATCTTTTCCAGGGGCTTCTGAACAGAGCTTCTCAGAGCTAATGCTCAACCAACCCTTCCACCCTGCCCCAATGCTGTTCCCTGCTGGTCACCGCTGACTCCTGCTTTCTATCATTTCATCCCTGCACTGCCTCGGAGCACACACATGCATAATAAATACTTAATTTCCTGTACATACCATGCATACAACATACTGACAGGTTGGGTTATAGATACGGTTTTGTTTTCTCCAACTTCAATCACTACTTATTTTTCAAATACATATACATTAACAAGTGCAGTGCCTTAAGGTAATGCTGACTGTTGCTGCTTCTCTTTGCAATTTGTTTAATCCTCCATTCCATTCATTTTCCATCTCTCCTAAATTTGATCTACCGGTAATTATATAACACCATTTTTTATTTTTTATTTTTTCCTAGAAATGCCTCTGGGTGGTTCTATTTGGTAGTATTTGTTATTTTGCATATATTTATGTTGTATTTTCTGTGGAGAAGACTTTGTGTGTTTCTAAAATGATGATTTATTTGTGCTTACTGTAAACCAAAGCCTCTTCTTTCCTTTAACTCATGGATTTTGACTTTGATTTGTTCATGTTTGGTGTCTTTTTTATGCTCTCTGTGACACGACCATGATGTGCCATACCATTATTTTTTCTGTATTGTTTAAAAAAAAAAAGCAAAAAATTGTTTTTGCTGTTTTTTTCTTTTTTTCAAACTTGAATTTTTGAATGTGATTTTTGTGTCTCCTAGGCGATCTCAAATCATTGAGCGGTTCGAGGATGGTCAGCATGTTGAGCGCATGGAGACAAACGGCTCTGATCCTTCTAACTCCGTGCTGATCCAGAGACAGGGACGCAGCGAGAGACGTTATTTGGCTAATAAACATGTACGCTCTCCTCTGATTAATCCTGAGTAAATCAAACCAGAAAGGTCATGCAATACTTACGGCGGCCCTGAGAGGTCAAACACACTCCAGCTTTAGAAAACACCAGCAAGTAGAAAAACACTGGAAAAGCCCCCCAAAAACCCAAAACAAAAGAAATGATAAAAAAAGACCACAAAAGCTCTCTCTCACACACACACACACACACACACACACACACACACACACACACACACACACACTCTCACACACACACACCCTAAAAAAAAAAACATAACAGAAGTGTTTTGGGAGACAATAGCGTGACAGAATAGCTGCGGAAGTGACAAGCTAACCTTCCAGCTGACCCAATCCTTAATCTTGAGAAAAAGTGATGCATTTCATCAAAACCTTTATTAAAAAAAAAAACATAACCCAAATTGCTAATGTTACACAGTCATATGCAAAGGCTAATGTATGACCCACCTGGCACTGGGACACAAACCACAGTAAGAGCAGTAAATTTAGGTCTGATAAATGAGTAATATCACAAACTAACCACCTCCTATTACCAGCTTTGTCACTTGTGCATATAACTAAATAAATATGTAACTATATATATGTTACAATTTCAAACTGAGTAATTTCAAACTGAATTTCTGTAACTACAGCAGCTCATCTGCAGTATCGTCATGGCTCATCTGGAGCCCCAGCCCACACTTTGGGAATCACGGATGGATTTGTGTGCTTTTGCTGTGTTTTTTCTGTTTGTTGGTGTTTTCTTAAGTTGCATTGCATTTATTCTCTCAGGGCAAGTGTACATACTCTAGAATTAAAATGAACTTCTTGTAATTTTTTTATACATTTTTTATTTGTAGGAGATGTCACTAGATTCAGCAAAGGACCGTTCAGTTCCTGATGTATCCAGTTCCACTTTGGCCAACTTAAGAAGGGCCAAATCATTGGACCGCAGAGCAACTGAGTCCTCGATGACTGTGAGTGTTGAGAGTGCTGCCAAACTGTAAAGCATGATATGTGAAAAAAAAAAATATAGAAATGTATATTTTTAGGAGATTTGTCAGAGAAAATATTTTCCCACTCCTAAAGGTGTCTCTGTTCAGCAGAGCATCAAGCTTGACTTTTTTTGTTTTCTTTATATCTTTGCACACAAGTTGCACAAATTGCCACACGTGCAGTTGTTAGACTTGATCTCTTCAGTTTTCAGCTACAAAATTAAAGCGTTCAAGTTACTTAAGCTTGCAGTGGTATCATCTTGAGCTCTGACTCCTACCAGTCTGATCTGCGGTCACTTCAGGGAGGGTAGCAGGGGTGATCCACTCGGTGTGTGACTTGTCTTTCTAGCTAAGCTGCAGCTGCCCAAACCCACCCCCCTCCACTCACTCAAACACACACTCACGTACACAGCACTGCCGCCACTGCTACTGGCGATTATAAATAGCCTCCACAGAAGCAGTTGCGTGTGTGTCCCTGAGACAGAGGGAGAGAAAGAGATTGTCAACATATGAACTGAAGGCAGTTAGCCATCATAATGACTCTGTGCCAGACTGTGACACCACACCTGATGAAGCTCAACAAAAACAAGGTATTGTTGAGTTAGCGGTGGCCAGGTTTTGGAGGAACAACTTACTTTAGGGTCTATAAACAGCCTTGAGTTTGTGTTTCACGGGAAAGTCTTGCTCCCGCCAGTCAGTCTCTGTAGCTGGAGCCGCTTATTCTTTTTTGAGCTGAGGTGTGGATATGAATGTAAATAAACATAATTATATTGTTATTGCCATGTGATATCCAGTTAAAGGTGTCGTCATGTTTATTCATTTTTTAATTTCTTTTCATTGATTAAATGATATTCATTACTTAATGATCCATTTCTGATCTGTCTTAATTGCAGCCCGATCTGCTGAACTTTAAAAAAGGATGGATGACAAAGCTATATGAAGATGGAGTGGTAATTTGCTTTCAGTATTATCTGCTTCTCTGCAATATTGAATAAATAACTTGTGCATGTACATTGTTAATGGGGTTTTTTGGCATTTCAGTGGAAGAAGCACTGGTTTGTCCTGACAGATCAGACTTTGAGGTACTATAAGGATTCAATAGCTGAGGAGGTAAGGCTTGTTATTCACTTAATAAAAAAAATAGTTTTAAACTTGATGAAAAATGACATATTTATACTTATCGTTGGGTTTTTGTTTTTGTTTTCTTCCCCCTCAGGCTTCAGAAATGGACGGTGAGATTGACCTTTCTACGTGCTACGATGTCAAAGAGTTTCCCGTTCAAAGGAATTACGGTTTCCAAATCCTGGTGAGTGTCGAATCTTCGTGTCAGTGTTTATCCCACGTCATTAATCATCAGTAAAGAAGAAGCTTATTGTCCACGCGGTTTAGATCTGGTGTCTCCTGCCAGTCTATAAACAGCTTTAGACACCATGCGGTGCAACTTTTGGGTATCAGGTTTTGTCATTTCTCTTCCTGAAACAATTCTTTGTTTGTCATGAAGGATGTCACTTGACTTGTCATCTCTCTGTGAAAGGCTGACATCATAGCGGACTAAATCTGCCACAGGCGTTGCCAGCCCTGCCGGTGTTCTTGAACCAATGTGGCTTCCATCTGCACAATTAAAAGCCCCGTCCTTGTGAATAATGTCTCATTAGCACTGACTCAAATACGAGTCTATGTGCAGTAGCGTGGACCCTCCTTTAAATGGTGCAGTGCTTTATTCATATAATCTTTTGGGCGTTAAACATTTGTAGTGCTTGTTGTTGTTGGCAAAATGCTTAGTGGAGGTGTATAGTTGGTTGGGGTAGAGTGGTGCCAGTGGGGCTTTTGTTCCTGCTACATGATTTAAGCTCGCCGCTCTAAAGCTGTATCTGAACAGCAGCTACAAGGTCATTTCTTTTGTTTGCATTTGCTTGAAGTAGCTTCCACAGTAAGTTTCTGGAGGAAGTCGGAAATAGATTGCTCAAGAGGATTGTGCATTCTTTGGCTGAAAACATCATTGATCTGGTGTTGTGTGCACCGCAGGTTAAGGTAGATGGAGCTATGGTCAGTAGTGTTTTTGATTTCAAATCTCACTACTTCACATCATCAGGAGTTTTATTCATAATGTTTTGTAGACGTTCCTTAGCTTCCACTAGAGGTCTCTGTAAATGGGGTTAGTGCTTATAGAGTGCTGCTGTTTCTGTTGTTAGATGAAGGAGGCAAGTCTCATCACAGCGTGTAATTATAGAGGTTTAGATCTAGGTAGCACCTAAATGGATGTCTTGTTTGGTATAAGATTTAATATAACGAGTAATTAGTTACATTTTTATGATCAATTAAAATATGTTTTCATTATGTGGATTGTATGTCCTATGTGTATCCTACCTTCAGTTCATCTGCAGTTTTGTCTTTGCTACTTCAGAAAAAATGCGCATTGCATTTAGTGTAGCAGGTTTGTCTTTGCCTCCACCCTCTCCCAACATCCCCAGCCACCAGTTTCCATAGTTCATAAAAGTAACTCACAATGAACTCACATTTATTACAAAACAACAGCCAGAGAACAGCTTTTGCATTTGTGGCAAAAAGGGGCAGCTGTCATTACTGTAGAGTTCTAACTATACGTTAAGTCGAATGTGTTGCACATTCAGCACAAAGCACCTCTGTTACTTGTTTTATCAGTGCAGATGGTGTTAAAAGCTATGGCTAAATGACTAAAGCCAGGACAATGTCGTAGTTTGACAGCATGAGGTGTTAGTTTTGTTTGAAGTAACTTTCCTGTCAAGAAAAACAGAAGTGAGGCTGAGAATCTACTCCTGTCAAAAGTGTTTCTCTGACACTTTTGAAGTGGACATAAGCATCTGTTAAATTGAAAAAATGAGTAATGAAATAAAAAGTGGTTAACAGCAGTTAACTTTTATTAAAAGTACTTTTAGAGCATAATTCTTTGAAATGTGTGGCTTCTGAGTGAGTCAGTTAAATGCTCTGCCTCTGTTTTCAGTGTAAAGAAGGAGCGTGCACCCTGTCAGCGATGACCTCTGGAATCCGTCGTAACTGGATTCAGGCGATCATGAAGAACGTGCGACCCACTATCGCCCCCGATGTCACCCGGTAATACCCACTGAGGATTAACCCTCACCACTGGCAGATATAACAGCTGCTTTTTTTGTTTTATTTATCTGAATTCCTATTTCCTCCTCACCTTCTGTTTCCTTCTTTTTCTTCCTCTTCAACCTGTATTTTCAACCTGCTTTCCAGGAAAAACATCCCTCTGAAACTATCGGTTCTGAAGCCCAGGTTGGAGTGCTTGTGTGTAAAATATCTCCCCCACCCCCCCAATGTTGATGTTCTTGCTCAGCAATGTCAGCCCCACCGTTTTTGTCATCCAACCATGTGTCATGTGATTATTGAGTAATGTCTCCCAGTTAGTTGTGCTACTGTAGAGACCCACACTGCAATCACATCTACATACTTGAATAATCTGCCCAACACCACAGGCCAGTGTCAGTCATGCCTGTAATGTGATGGTCCACTAACTGTTGGAAATGGTGCCACAACAACACCAAAAGCTCAAAATAACTAAGCTTTGGGCTGAGTATAAATGTCCACCTCAAAACAAGAGCTCTGTAACTACGTAAGCATTTATTTTTGTACTTTTCATAGCAAAGCTGGAGATTATCTTTCACATATCAAATGCTGAAGTTGCACATATGACATGTTATATGTTCTTGAGCTCTTTCCCTCCTTGAGGACGCCACACAACACGGTTAAAAAGGATTGTTCCATCAGGTCACCCTGCCCTTTAAAGCAGTGCACATTAGTGAGCAGTTTACTGCACATATTCATATTAAGCCACTGTTAAAGAGCTAAAGGCAGGAACCCGTCATCAGGCTTACATCAGATCAAGTTGCTTTTAGCCCCACTGTGTGTCTTTATAAATGTTTTTGGTGTTTAATGCTTTGACATGCATTTTATTGTTTAAAATGGGGTATCTGCTGGTCTTTAAAGTTAAAGCAACTTCCTTTGTCACTAACAAGACCTAATAATTTTTCACAAAGAAAACCAGACTATTGTTAGTTGGCATTTCTGCTTTCATTTTTGCTAATCGGATGTCAGTAAATGTTGCAAACCAACAGACTCAGTATTTACTGCATTCCCTCTTCTGTTACTCTTTATTTTATTCACTTATCTAGCCGATGGACTGATTGGCTTATGCCATGACAAGGTGTCAGTTATCCCTCTATCCAGAATTCACAAGAATAGCTGCTACTTTTAAAATATTGGTCAGATTTTAGTCTAAATCACGCACATGATCACCTGCTGAGATTTACCCAAACTTTGCTCAAAGTCAGGATTATATTTGTCATTTTACAAACTGTAGTCAATAAACTTTGGTGCTACCACATCGCTGACTTTCTGGTTTAGTTTTTTCCTGTTAAAATTATTTATGACACAATGAATTTACAATTGAGGTTAGTTTAACAGAAACTGGATTGTTGTGGCTTTTAGTCCACGACTCATTTCAGTTGTGGTTATATAGCACCAAAACACAACAACAGTTGCCTCAAGGTGCTTTATATTTTAGGGTAAAGACACTACAATAATACAGAGAAAACCCCACAACTAGACAAACCCCTATGAGTAAGCACTTGGCAACAGCGGGAAGGAAAAACTCACTTTTAACAGGAAGAAACCTACAGCAGAAATGGGGTCAGTCAATGTAATTGGGTTTAGGGTGTTTTAGCACCTGCTGTGTCCATTTAAATTGAACTCAGGTGTGAATACAGTAGTCTCGGGTGCGGACCAAAACAACTGCAAAAAGACCCAGTTGGAGGAGGTGGTCTCGGTACGATTCCAAACAAACTCCAGATCAGTTCATTTATGGTGTGAACGTGTTCCCACCCCGATCCAAGCCAACTACAAGGTGTACGTTACAAGGTTGAGCTAACAAAACAATGTCCCGTACCAACATATGCTAATGCAGGAAGGTACTGTAGATGTGCGAAGGTCTGTACGGGCTAACGTAAATTCTCAGTTTTCTGACACAGGACCTCTTTTGTGTATTTAGTTTTGTTGTTCCTGCCCCAGATACATTTGGCCAGTGAGCAGACTGAACATTCTCACGACGTTTGTAGTGACACATTTTGGTTTGCTTAGAGTTCACTTAGATTTTTTTTTTCTGCGTGAAAACAAACCCAGTGTTTCATGTGGAAAAGCTACACGTTTACAAATTCAGATCACAGTAAAAGAACCATAGGTGGGAAGACGCCCTCAGACTTGGATTTAGATCAAATTTTTAAACATGTTTTTATATTTTTGGTGGTTTGTTTGTGAATCGGGTAGTTAAATGTCACGGTTTACCTCATTGGGCCCTGCAGAAACCCTGGAATGCACAGTTAATCGAAGCTAGAAAACCTGAAATCTTATGTTGTTGTTTCGTCCAGCAAAGCTTTATGTAACAGCAGCTTGAGCAAATTCGAATGCAGAAGTTCATCCAGTTATCTTTGAATTGACTTTATATATGTTTTGTTTTTTTGTGCTTTGGTTTGTTCAGATCACTCCCTGATGAGAAGATAAAATCTCAGGTGATGTTGGACCCTGATCCAAGCCATAATCCAGAAATCCCTAAGTCTGATGGGCAGAGGCAGCCATCTGGTAACAATGCCTCTGCCCCTGCCTCTGAGCCACGCAAAAGCAGAGTTCGTGAGCACAGACGAGAGGGCCGCTCAAAAACTTTCGACTGGACTGAGTTCAAAATGGAACGGAAGGAAAAGCCCGTAAAAGAACAAGCAGACACAGTTGACCTCAGCTCATCGTTCTCCACAACCTCCTCCTACTGTTCTGCCTCCTCTTCTCCCTCCTCCTTGGCGTCATCTCCGGTCTCTTCTTCCTCCCTCCAAACCTCATCTGCATCAGCTGCTCACCCACCTTCAATTACAGAAGAAGCAGAAAAGGAGAACGTTAATGGGGGAACTAGCAGTACAGCTCGCACACCAAAAACTGTTACTGTAACGGTGATTTCAACGCTAAATGCTACATCACCAGTACAGCAACCAACACCTGGAATCCAAGAGCAAGGAAAGATGGAAGTGGATCACCCTGCTGCCATTAGTCCAGCCAGTGAAGACAAAGACAGCAGAAGCTCAGATGTTCAGGATGAGATTGAGCAGCGATGGCATCAAGTGGAGACAACACCATTAAGGGAAGAGAAGCAAGTACCGATCACCACTGCCTTAGGAAACTCTGAGAGACTGCCAGCGCATGAGCTTGCTGCTCTGCTAGACAAAGAGGTGAGCGTAACCAGCGTGGGTTATATCATTAAGATTTCTCCTCACCCTGAACCTGTTTTTTCCTTCACACTGTCAACAGCTGCTTGCTCATGTCGGGGTCGTCTCATTGTTGGGGCTTTCTCTGTATTATTGCAGGGTCAATTTAAAGTGCTTTGAGGTGACAGTTGTGATTTGATGCCATATAAATAAAATTAAATAGTTTGTTTTTGGACAATTAGGCATGTCTAATTCTTGAGATTTTTTTCTTTTTCAGATTCAATAGGAAGTTTCATACTGGACACAACATTAAAGTCTCAGCTTTAATTTGACATCAGTACTATATAGTACTATCTTACCCTACACTTGAAATGTATCCACAGTTTTAGAAGGCTTCAGAAATGACATTTTTAATATTTTTCTATCTTTTCTGAGATCTTTGCACTCGTAGACCATCAAAGATGATTAATCAGAGGAAATAATATTTAAATATTTGGCTACTTGCCTGTTTGTTCATGGGGTAGGAATTACTTTTTAGGAGTGGATTTGGTTATTTGCTGAGTCTCTGCATGTCATGCCTTGAAATGGATCATGCTGCAGTTGCTGTTGTGCAACATTTTATGGTTTGCTGTCACAGAAATGAGCAGCTACATCAAAACAAGAAGTTTTTTCCTGCCTCCATCCATTTGTTAAGCTGTTCCTACTGTGTGTTTTTTATCATTCATTTTTAAGCAAATTTGTTTGGTGTGATCAGGCTAATTGAAGGAATTCATTCCAGCCTTGCATGTTGTTTTACGTGTTGCACTTGGTAAGCCACCTGGTGATGAGAAATGCTATACTGTATATGATCTCCTTTATTCCATTAAAAAAGTATTATAATACTTTTATTAAAAAGAATTGTCAACCTAAAAAGGTAAAAAATGCTGAACTGTCCAAATGTTTTCAGTTATATATATTTTTTGGTTATATTTATTTTATAACAACACCCTGTGCTATTTGTTCATTACCTCTTTGCCTCTCTTGACAGTTGGGACAGAAGCAGAAGGAGCTGGACCAACTGCAGAAGCAGAACAACCTCTTAAAGGAGCAACTAGAAAATGCGCTAGTGAGAGAGCAAAGTGCCAGGGAGGGCTATGTACTGCAGGTAGCTGCACTCTTTATATATCCCGCAACCTTATTTTTCTTTTAAATTGATACCACAACATGAATTAACTTAAAGAAATGTTGTGGTAGAGCGGTGTTAAGAATTACAAAGTGGGAGCTATGTACTGTACTAACAGGTGTGTGGGTGCTTATTCTCTGATATTGCTATGCGTGGTTGTGGTTTTCTTAGCATGAGATTTTCACTAACTGTTTTTTGATGGAGTTTCACATCTCATGGGAAAGTAACTGATTTGATCTGATGTGCTCAAGGTAAGAAAGAGGATCAATAAGCCTCACGCTGTGCTTTTTCCCTCTGCATGTGTCCTTTCGCAGCTTGATTTCTGCATGCTTTGTGTTTCTGAATAAGTGTGTGATTAATGCCTCTTTTCTTTTTTTCTTTTTTTCTTTCTTTTTTTTTTTTTTTTTACATTAAACACTTTTAGGTCATACCATGAAATCACATTATGTTTGGTCATGTTGTATTCTTTTAAATCACCATATTGATCACCCATTTTTTGGTTAATTGTTTTTTTTTTGGGGGGGGGGGGGGGGAGGTGTTTGAAGGTGACTTCATCTAAACCTTTCTGTTTTCAAGTCACCTCTGAAAAAGCACAGTAGAGGCTTGAGGGAAAATTTACTTTCCTAAAAAAAAGAGAAGTTATTTTCTTCCTGGTTATCCCCGAGATGTGGCTCTCTGTATTTAGTAGAGGGGAAAGTAACGTGATGATATTAATGAAACTATCTCATCAATCTTTTCAAGAGCGCAACACCTCCTACGTCTTCACCGCACAGAGTGCCATGGCAACACTTGCACAGGCTTAATCAAGATTTACAGGGTGAACTGGAGTCCCAGAAGCGCAAGCAGGACCTTGCACAGCAACAGATCCGGACATTGAAGAGAAGCTACACCGAAGCCCAGGATGCCGTAGAGCGCCACGAGTCCGATATTCAGGCTTTGCAGTCTAAACTTGCATCTGCAATGGCGGAAATTTTAGCAAGTGAACAGGCTGTGGCCCGGATGCGGAATGAGCTCAGGCTAGAGCAGGAGCGCTCAAAAGAACACGAAGAAGAATACAGTCATAGTGAGGCTACCCTACGAGCCCAGCTGAAGGACAGTGAAGACAGACTCCGTGAAGTAGAAGCTAACCTCCTGGAGAGAAACCAGGCCCTCAGGCAGCTGGAGCGCCAGCAGGCACTGCAGCGAGACCACGTGAGGGAGATACAGAGGTTGCAGGAGAAGCTGCAAGAAGTGACTGCTCGACTAACTGCTACAGAAGAGGGTCAGGCGCTGAAAGACGAGCGCCTTAAGCAGGAACAGCATAGCATGCAAGAGAGTCATGAAAGAGAGAGAAAGAATCTGTGCAAAAGATTAGCTGAAGCTGAAACTGCACACAAGAAAGTAGAGGACAGGCTGTTCGAGGCTGAGCAGCAGGTAGAGGCCTTGTTAAGGGGTAGGCGGGCCTCAGGAGGTACAGAATGCAAGCAGGAAATGCTGAAGTTGCAAGAAGAGCTGGCTCAAAAGGCTGACATGGTTGAGTCACTGAAGGAAAGTGTCCGTAGACTGGAAGAAGAAAAAGGACATCTTACGTGTCGTTGTCAGGAACTCATCAACCAGATTGCTGAAGCAGACCGTGAAGTGAACAAGCTTCGCTCTCGCCTGGAAACAGAAGAAGCAGATTACTACACCTTGGAGCATTCATATGAGAGGGCTACCCAAGAGTTTCAGAAAATGAGCCAGTTCCTTAGAGAAAAAGAGGAGGAGGTCCGGCAGACTAAGGAGATGTACGAGAGACTGATGGAACGCAAGGAGGAGGACCTAAAAGAAGCACTTATTAAAATGACTGCACTTGGCAACAGCTTAGAGGAAACTGAGCTGAAGCTGCAAGCCAAGGAGGAGCTTCTCTGTCAAATGACTCAAAGCCTCTTGGACAAAGTTGAGCCTTGTAATGCTGAGAAGGATCTGCAAGCCAAGCTTGTGGTTGCAGAGGACCGCATTGCAGAGCTGGAGCAGCACCTCAATGCCCTACAGCTGGGGTATGCTAATCTACACATGGAAAGGCAGCAAATCCCAGAACAGAGTGAGGAGGAAAGAACATCACCCTCCTCGTTATCAAACGCAGAGCTTTCTTTAGACAATACATCCACAACAGAGAGCTCCCCAGACGATAAGGAGTCTCAAGCTAAGAGACCAAGGATACGTTTTTCGAGTATTCAGTGTCAAAAATATGTCAATTTCGAGGTCCTGGACACTAGTCAAAAAATGAATCAGGATGTAGCTGAAGACATTGAGTTAACTGAAGGAACAGCTACTCCTGACTTCACAGCCCCACATGCTAATGACCCAGAGAAGTTTATCTCTATCATACATGCTCTTGAAACAAAACTGCTCGCCACAGAAGATAAGCTAAGAAACCTAACACAAAATCTGGATAGGCAACGATCCACCCAAGCAGAGGACTTGTCCGATATAGATTTAAAGATCGGCGAAAAGGATTCTTGCCCAGAGAAAGAGACTAGTGATGCAAGTGGTATACAGAGTAGTGCTGGCATTAAGCATTGTACCAATGCCCTTGTATGTGTGGAAAATGGTCGAGAAAAAGTTAGGGCTATTCTCAGTGGCTCACATGAAACAGATACACAGCTGCACTCATTGTGTGAGATAGAGAAGGATTTGTTCAATGCATCGCTGTACCTTCAACGGGGACAAAAGATGTTGGAAGAGCAATCACCAGCTTTCCATCCAAATCAAACCCCAGAGACTGTAGATAAAGAGGCAATGCACCTTTTTGCCAAAACTTTGTCCTTTGAGGCGATGGTTTTGAACAAGATGGCTTTGTTAATACAAACGTCAAAGTCTGACCTCCTGCAGGCTCTTACTGAGATCTGGGAGGACATTGAGCACATTAAAAGGAGTGACAAAGATTGCTTGGCTGTAGTTTATGCCGATGTCTTGACCAGGAAGCTGATTTTAGAAAGTGGGTTCTGGAAAGAACTTGAGAAAGCAGAGACGGATGTTGCTAAATCCAAAGAGGGTGGTGTATTAGATGATGTAGATGTTGATGCCAAAGTTGCCTTCAACAACTTCATTAAAGCAGAATTGGCCTACTCAATTCAAAATCTTAAGCTTTGCTATGAGGAGAAATTCAAAATACTTAAAAGGGAGCTAGCTGTAGCTCATAAAAACCTCTATGAAAGGGAAATGGCTTTGAAAGCAATTATTGAAGCCTCTAAAAGGCCTGATTTGAAAACTGTCATAAAAGAAGTCAAAAACAACTTTGGATTCAACAAACAAAAGCTGGCGGACATTCACCCTCCCGAGCTTGCTCCGTACATGGAGCAGATCGAAATAGAAGAAGCTAGAGACTTGGCTGAGGAAATCGTAGACAGACACTTGGCTGGTGAAATGCCCTCTTGTGGCATTGACTCTGTTGAATCACTGCAAAATGCTCATGAAAGCCTGGCTAATGAACTTCAAAGACAAGCAGCGATCCTCCACAAGTATGCCCAAGAACTAGAAAGTGGCGAAAGCAATCCCGGACTGTCTAAAATGATCCGATCTCTTCTAGGACACCAAACTTCACATATTTTCACAAGTACCTCTCTTTGTATGCGTGAAGCCGTCACCCAGGCTCAAGTGGCATATGTGGCATGTAGGTTACGGGCCATGCATGAACAAGATTTAGGCTATTGTAAACAGACCAGTCAAACTATGGATGATCTCGTGCAGCAGCATGCACGCAGTGTCACAGCAATCCAAGAAAAATATGAAGAGTCTTTACAAGAGGAGCGCCGGAACTTCAAGCAAATGGTGGAATCTCTCCAGAAGGAAAATCAGACACTTAAGAGTGAGATTAGCAAACGTGTGAATCAGCTCTCGCAGCAGCAGCAGCAGCAAGTGGTCTTCTTAGAGAAAGAGTTTCAGAAAGAGACGGAAGACCTGAAGCAGAAGCATCAAAGGGAGCTGAGCCGAGCAGAACAAGGCTGTGCCTCAACAGAGCTGGCCCTCATGGAAGCAGCAGCTGACAGTCAACAAAAGTTAGAGGTTCTGCTAGCAGACATGGACACAATGGAGGAGAGGCACGAGAGTCATGTGAGGAAGCTCGAGGAGCAGTTTGAAATGAGGGTTTGCGAGCTCCAGCATATCCACAAGGACAACATCGAAAAGTTACGTTCAGAGTATGTGGAGAACATTCAGAGTCTCAAAGATCACCGATCTTACGATCAAAACCCTGAGGTCTCACAGCCACCTCCTTATGAGGAGGCCGCTACGCCAATGGAAGAGGAAGAGCAGGGAAAAGGGGACGATGTACAGCACATATCAGAGGTCGACTCCATGGTGGTTCTGAAAGACCGCATTCAAGAACTGGAGACTCAGATGAATAATATGAGGGACGAACTGGAGAACAAACACCTTGAAGGAGATGTGGCCAGCCTGAGAGAGAAATACCAGAGAGACTTTGAAAGCCTCAAGGTTTTTGCTCTTTCATTTTACCATTTTAGTGAATAAACCCTTTTTAAGGGAGAGAGATCAGTAGTTATTATAGCCAAAGAAGAATTAACTTTGATTCTTTGATTTCTAATCCTCAGTAACTGGTGATTCGAGTAACTGAGGATTAGGAATTGGGAAATGGTGTGATTTGAGACGAGTGAAACATGTTTAAATTGAACAGTTACATCATCTGTGGGCTGTAGCATGATTGTAACTGGAGCTTTAAAGGATGTCCTGAACTCCTAGGTGATAAATCATAACCACCGTGGTAACTGTAGACTGTATATAAAGCATGGAAATAGGCTCTAGGCCAAACCCCTTAGATCTCTAACGAACTGGACCAATGAAACTTCCCTTTATGTCAGTGTAAAGAAGTTTAACTACACATTTAATATCCCTGAGATATCTTTATATAAGTAAAATAAGCATGTTTTCCACAATTTGTCTGTTCTTTTACATCATATAGAAAAGCTGCTGTGTTAAAAGAAAGAAATCTTTCAGCACAACTCTTTGGGCTGAAGTTGTAAGAAATAAATGTGTAAAATGACACAAAGTTCTGGTAGCTCATTACCCAGACTCCCCTGTAATTGTAAAGCAGAAAGTTTTTAATGGTACGGAAAATTGTGTCTTTATAAAATAGTTGCTTCAGTGTAAAAAAATAAAAAATACAACAAAAAACAAACATAAATGTCTATAGTAGATGGAGGAGGGAGAATTTTTTCTGTCATTTAATTCTTTGGCTATTACTTAATTACTTTGGTATGGTATGAATGGCCAAAGGCAGGCTTTTATCACTGATGAGCTGTGACACTTATGAATATGCAGCTAAAAGTCCAAAATGTATGTACTCTTTCATATTTTCCAAAGCCATCCAGTGAGGCAGATTGCTGGGCCAATTCTGGCCTTTGGGCCTTATGTTTGACGCTGCTGCTTTAGGTTTTAAAACTGATGAAGTGTCTTAAATGTGCAATATTTCCAATGAACAGCAGGAGGCGACGACTTTGGTTTACATATAGAAGTCCTCAGGAAACACATTCGTAATGAGTTAATGGCCTCAGCATATTGAATACAACAGGACCTTATTGTATTTTTTATGTAAGTTAAAAATCTTGTTGGCCATCTGAGTCGGAGCTTCAAAAGCTTGCTCGATGAATGACATCAGTAGGTCGTCCATCTTTTATATACAGTCTCTGCTAATGAAAGTGTTGCTAATTAATAGACTAATAGAACTAGTCTGTTAATTAGACTAATAGCCTATACAAGACTGTTAAATTGATAAAATTTTAGAATTATGTTTCTAAAATGTTTTTATATCTATCTCAATCTATACAGACATATAGATATAAACTATGGGTTTGTTGTCTCAGGAAGGTTCTGATCTTTCGGTATTCTTCAAATCCTGCTGATCAGCTGGGGACATCCTTTTTTGTTTCAAACAAAGAAGCAAAGCAACCAATAGCAGGTTGTCTTGAGTCCTTTCTGACACAAATTGTATTTCAGTTTACTTTAAATACTCATTTGGGCATCAGTAATCACACCATTTCCCACTTTCAGAATAAAGTAGCCTATCAGAGTAAGAGTCTATCAGTATAAACTGCAGCTTGGCTGGCCTAGAATCTCTGCTTTACTCGCTCTGTTACTAACATAGACAATTTCTACTTCTAAAAGTCTTGCATGGCCTCTATCACTGATTTTTGCATGTAGTCGAGTGAGTTATAGATAATTTACTAAATCTGTAGTCAAAAATAAAAATGTAGCTGCAGTGAATGCATAATTCTTTTCGCAACGACAGATTGTTGACTTTTTCTTCCACTAGGCCACATGTGAGCGTGGCTTTGCCGCAATGGAGGAGACACACCAGAAGGTGATCGAAGACCTCCAGAGGCAGCATCAGAGGGAGATTTCCAAGCTCATGGAAGAGCGAGAGAGGCTATTGGCTGAGGAGACGGCTGCCACGATTGCTGGTAAAGAAAGGGTCTCATCGCTCGTAGCTGCTGTGCTTTGATGACTGTCATACAGTGACTTGATATATGTGCTCTGTTTTTTAATGTAGCTATTGAAGCTATGAAGAATGCGCACAAGGAGGAACTGGAAAAAACCCAGCGCTCCCAAATAAGCGGACTGAACTCTGACATTGATGAACTACGCTTACAATACGAGTATGTTTTACAAGGGGAAACCTAAACTTTGCATCCAGTGTATTTACTATATCAGTTGGGTGTCAACATTTAATCTTGACTGGGGCCTAAAAACTGTACTGATGTCTTGCAGTTGCTTTTGGGGGAAAAACAGTTTTATTATATGATGAAAGAAGCTTCTGCGCTGTGAAAAACACAAATGCATGTTGACACTGATTATCTGACTGTGTAGGGAGGAGCTGCAGTCCATCCAGAGAGAACTGGAGGTGCTGTCAGAGCAGTACTCTCAGAAATGTCTAGAGAACGCTCACCTGGCTCAGGCGCTGGAGGCCGAGAGGCAGGCCCTCAGGCAGTGTCAGAGAGAGAACCAGGAACTAAATGCACACAACCAGGTCAGACTCCGCAATCCTGCACACGTACTGTGAATACAAACCTGTTTTTGTCCACAGGTTTGAATACGTCTCCATTTTTCTAACAGGAATTAAATAACCGGCTGACTGTAGAGATCTCTCGGATGCGCTCCTGTTTTAGTGGGGAAACCGCTCACTCATCACTTTCCCAGGGCAAAGATGTGTATGAACTGGAGGTATGTTTAAACGAACACACACACACACAGACGCTCAACTCATGTTGATCTACACCCTAAGTGCCTCTCCCTGTCTTGTAGGTATTGTTACGAATAAAGGAGTCGGAGATCCAGTATCTCAAACAAGAAATCCACTCTCTGAAAGACGAGCTACAGTCTGCTTTAAGGGTAAGCACATCTCCCTGAGAGTGATTTAAAAATCTGAGGCCGTATATTCATCCCCGATCATTTTACCAGGACAAGAAATATGCCACAGACAAATATAAGGACATCTACACAGAACTCAGCATTGTAAAAGCAAAAGCAGACTGCGACATCAGCAAACTGAAGGAGAAGTTGCTCATTGCCACAGAAGCTTTAGGTGAGAGGACTGTCGATGGAACAGTTACATCTGGATATGGTGAGTAGAAAATGCTCAATTTGACTTTAATCTTTGTTCTTTTTAGTTCCCATTTATATCCAGATATCCGTGAAGTCTACTAACATGGCAACAACCAAAGGCTGAGCAAAGCTGTGTTTATTATAAATATGTTACAACTATCCAACCAGCCACCTTTAGTGCCACCCGGGGATTGTCTCTTTTTGGATTGCTGTTGGTTTGAACTGGGAAAAAATGCCTTCAATCCTCGAAATGTTTTTAACATTGTTTTGCTATCTTTATCCTTCCTGAGAAAGATGCGTCTTCCTCTTGGTAAAGTTAGGAAAAAAATTTTAAGATTACCACTTAAATGCGAACAGATGCTGTCGGTTATATATTTTTTGAAGAAGCATCACCACTGTTAATAATAGGGTCTTTATTGTGTTTTTAGATATCATGAAGTCCAAAAGTAACCCAGATTTCATGAAAAAAGAACAGTCGGCGAGCTCCAGGCATTCACGAGGTTTAAGGTCAAAGGTGAGTGTTTGCCGTGTCGTTTGTTGCTTCTGTGGTAGAAACGTGTTCAGAGTCGGTCAGAGGTCATGTTTTACTGGAAGTGCTTCAAGTGTTTCATCTGTCTGCTTTATCCGTCAGTCTGTCACCGAGCAGGTCTCATGGGATAGCTGACACTCCCATTGTGGGGTGATCCCCTCCCAACCCCCGCCCCAACATATGCTGTAGGTATAATGTGATAGACAAACAGCATGCCCTCCATGCCTACCTACCTAACTATGCATGATTTCATCTCCCCTCTGACCCCAAACTCTTTCTTTTGGCTCCACCGTGAGCAATCGAAATATGATATTTCAGCTGAATATCAGAGGTGTGAGGGTGTTACTCATCAAAAGATTTTTAGTTAGAGTCCTCTCCTCCTGCGACTGCAGAAACGGTTAAAAGATGAAAAGAAACTGTAGCGCTTTCACATCAATGAAGTACTGAACTGTGCTGGGTACTCACTGTGAGGACTCCCAACTGTCTTTTGTTTTTGTTCTGTGTCGTTTTTCTTTATTTAAAAATGTTTTTTACATTAACAGTTTTTTGTTTGTGGCTGTTTGAATCCTCTGTTTTGGTGTTGTGCATACTCTTACGGTACTGTGCAAAAGTCTTGAGTCACCTCCTCATGTCTTCATTTTGCTTCCGAGGAGCCAGATGTTCAGTTGTTTAATTATATTGTGGTCTTGACCAATAATTTTTCAGGCTTTCTGGGTCCTTGTCCCCAGTTCCTGACTATTTTCAGATGAGTGTTTTCCTGTTTTTAAGCCACTCAACACTGACTTGAATCATTAAAGTACAAAAGAAGGCACCTAACTCAAGGATTTAACCAGTTTGGTTTACACATAACTTGAAAAAAATGTGTTTTTGCTATTTCTTTAGTTAAAAGCCCAACAAATGCCAAGATAACATAGTTGTACAGGCATAACAAATATTCTTACGTCAATAAGAGAAACTGTCTCAGCTTGGTGTGCAGCGAGTCCTTAAATGTGATTGAAATGGATAGAGAACAAAAAAAGGACAAAATCCAGCCGAGACCTGACACAGATGAGATATATTTGAAGGTTCATAAGAACTTTGCTTTCATGAAGCCATTGTTAACTGAGAACTTTACCTGAAGACTAGTTAAAGAAAACAGAGGAAAGCTTGGCTAAAAGTTTGAGCTGTGTTGCAGAGTAAAGGTGGTGATATCATTTTTCCAAGCAGAATATAAATAAATAAGGGCCGGCTCAAGACTTTTTCTCTGTACTGCATTTATGTGGCATGACCATATCCATTTATATTTTTCCTGTACGTCGTGTGTTTTAACCTTTTAAATTAAAGTGTGTCGAGCAGAACACATCTGGGATTAGAAGCTGTGACTGTTTTGTTGTTTCTGACTTTGTGGGTTTTTTTCCTTTGCGTCTGTGTGTGTTTGTGTGTTCGCTCTTTTCTGCCCACATGCGCATTATTGCCTCATAACAGTAAATGACTTTGTTTGTCTTTAACAGAGCCTGAAAGAGGGACTCACCGTGCAGGAGCGCATGAAGCTTTTTGAGGCAAAAGATTCCAGAAAGATTTAACCTGAAAAGTTTTTTGCTTTTTTTTTTTTTTTCTTCTCTATTGTTCTTTTTTTTTTTTTACGCTTGCCGTGCCATCATGGGCTGAAGATGTTGGGGTGGCATCTGAGATCAAGGACTTTAATCTGTTCTAAGCCTCTTTCATGTTTTAGCTCGATCTTGTCTCTTATTTTAATTCTTAAAGTACATACACTTACGATCAGGCCAAGTTGGAGTCGTGTCAAACGCGCTGTGAGAGAGATTCGATTACAGCTTTTCTGTTGATCCTCCAAAATGCCAAAACTGACAGTAATACATAATATGAATAATATATAAATATAAATATATCCCAATATTGAATTAAGTATCTGCTGTATTTTATTATTGTAATAGTGTCTATATCTAATAATTTTTAACGTGCTTAATGTTGCACCAGTTCTCCTGTACATAACTACTGGACACATGTAGACTATGGTTTGCTATTATTGTTGGGGCATCTGCTGTACTATTTGATTGATATTGGAAAACAATGTGATGCTTACCTTGGTATGATGTATGAGTGTTTTATAAAACGGTGTGTCTGTGTGTGGAAGTGGGGGGGGTGAGATTGCACTTACCTTTTGACTACTTGAGGAGGCTTGTTTTTATTCGTCTCAGAATCGGTGTAGTGACTTCCAGTCGATTTATTGCAGTGCAACCAAACATGCTGACTCGCGTCGCATTAGGTGACCAGCCGTGATTTGTTAGCGATACAGGAATTTATTTCAAATATCTTAAATTCTGACTTTGTGTTTGCTTCAGTGTGAGAATTATCATCTCCTTAAACCTGAACCTGTTTTTTGGATTTGCATGATCACGTTGCCTCCTTTTCCTACTCTTTGCTTTAGTGTGGCGCTCTAGACAATTATAAGCTTTGCTTTGCAAGTCCTACTGTTGAGATGCTGAGATTGAGATGTTTTACTGTAAGCGGCAGTCTTGAAGCACTTGGCCCAGTCCCTGACCTCTTACTGAAATCTAGTCGTGCCTCAAACTGAGTGAAGAATATAGACATCCATGAAACCTGTGCAGCTATGGATACACACTGTATAGTATTCAAACCACGCCTTGTGTATATAAATATATGCCACACAGAAAACTTCTGTGTTTTGTTTTAAACTTGTACCTTGCTCTCTAGCTCTATAAGAAATATATATGAATATTTTTTATTTTAATTTGAATGTATAACGTCAAATAAATGAAGTGTTTAAAAAATCTGTGGCTTGTATTTTTCTTTTTACAGACTTGGGATTCAGCAGTTTGTGCACCCATTCCTTACACAATTCTTCGTTAATTTATTATTTAGCTGTAAGGTGTGAGTCTGTTGTAAAGGCTCACCTTCTAGCACATTCACTTCACCAGATGCACCTTGTTTCTTTTCCTCACCTTTGATTGGGTGTGGTGCTTGGCCTTAATTGCACTCACCTGTCACACATTATATGTCACACAGTATATAAGGACTGCACTCACCTACCCCTCACTCTTTCTTCACTCCCACATGGGGCGGCAGCTGAGGTGAGTTTCTCTTTGAGTCTCCTGAGTTCATGTATCATTTTGAGTTACTTAAATCATACTTTGTCCTTTTTAGAGAGAGCAGTCCATGTGTGTCTTTCTTTCCTTCCTCCTTTGCCTTATTAATTTGAGTTGAGAATAAAAGGAGAACCCTGTGAATAATTCTGAATCAGATGGCTGCTTTTTCTTATTCTAACCAGATGAGCCCATGATGCTGATTGCTTCAGCCCTGAACCTTCCTTCCTTCAAAACAGAGTCTGTGGTGGAAGGACCTACTCACTGGACACTTGAATAAGTCCACCTTTCCAGTACCAGGTTGGACTCACTGATTGCCTTCAGAGCTGCCTTTAATTCTTTTGTAGATTCAACAATGTGCTGGAAATGTTCCTCTGAGATTTTGGTCCATATTAACATGAAGGCTTCACACAGTTTCCATGGTGACATCCCAAAGGTGCTCTATTAGATTGACATCTGCTGACTGGAGGCCTTTTGAGTACAGAACACTGAGCTTTGTGCCATAGTGCGTTACTCAGATAGGGACACTGTGGTCATAAAGGGATGGACATGGTCAGTAACGGTACTCGGGTAAGCTGTGTTGCTTAAATGATGCTCAGTTGGTTCTAAGGAGTCCCACATTTCCTGAGAAAATATTGCTTTCCAGTCTTCAGTATTACCATTCTGATATTTGGCATCAAGAAGGTATTTTTACTCAGAGCTCACTGATAGTTTCTCGTTTTCAGTCTCTGAAGAGATGTTTGTTGGGAACCTCAGCCTGTCTGCCACCAACAGCCATGCCACATTCAGAGTCACTTAAATCACTTCTTTTTCCCACTCTGATGCTCACGAGGTTTTCTTGACCATGTCTACGTCCCTAAATGCCCAGAGTCAGTATCACAACAGTCAGGATGTTCTGTGCTACCAGTGCCTGGAGGCGGCTGCTGTACAGAACAAAGCTGGTCAGATGTCTAAACTCAGACCCACTTCAGTCTAGGTATGTAGTGGGTAAACTGATTGATTTGTTGAATGAGTAGTGAGCAAAGGTGAACAGAAAAGCAGAGAATATTGACTACCTTAGATTTTCTAGGTCCTGGAAGGAGCCTTGTTCAATAAAGTCGAGGATGTTTAATCGGAGGCTGAGCTCTGTTATCTTCAACAGTTTACTGAGAGACCTCTTGGTTGCTTGGTTCAGCAGGCTGAGCTGTGGGTGGAGCTGGGTGAGGGCACTGAATGCTTTTGACTCATCTGCAACTTGAAAAATAAACTGGCACCAGTCTCTTCAGAGGGATGAACCACTTATGGTCAGTGTTGTGGATTTTGTTCTTATCAAAGCGAAATAAAACCGGGAGGTTATGCAGGCCTTTGAATATGTCCTGATGAGCGGTGAGATTATTTCGATTCAGGGTTTTGAGAACCCTCAAACATAGTACTGGTGGGATTTAGCCTGAGTGTGTTCCCCTTACCCAGTGACAACTGAGCCACATCTCCAAGATTTGCATCCGGAATAATAACCACTTCCAGGGATTACGTTCCACGAACCTGGAGTTGGGTTCAGATAACTTGGATCCTTTTCAAGTTAACCGGTTTCAAATTAGATTCAGACAAAACTTAAAGTGCAAGAGATGCTACAAAAACAAAGAAATGCAACATTGCATGAGCTACACATACATATACTTATTATTTTACAGAGATTTCTTCATAAACAAAGAAAAAAGCCCCAGGAGAACTTCTGGATGTTATTTACTAAGAGATTGAGATACCTAAGAGTTGAAGAACCTCCAACCTCTTCACAGCTGAATGACTTGAGCATGTTGAGAGACAAATCAAGTTTCTGAACCACAGGAAGGATCAGAAGGAGGGTTCATAGGTGAGCACTTGCATCGTGGTGGATGTGTGAGATGTTGTTGGTTTAGAACATCCAGGATGTCCAGGTCTCTGAATTCTCCACCTTTTAGAGAAACTAACTGGTTCTAGCTCTGCTCCAGGTGTTTCAGCCTAAGCGATTCACCTGGGATCTCTGATCTTGTTCTTCTACAAGTTGATTGTAGTTTGTTATCAGGGAGGATGCTAACAAGATCACAGAGGTTAACAGAGTCACGGTTTGGCCACCACAGGACTTCTGTCTGGGCATTTAAAGCCAAGAGTACAGCAGGCTGAGGTGCTGAGCAGAAGCACAACAGCTCACAGCATCTTGACATCACAGCTGCTTCAAGACTGCAGTGAGGTCAGGCCTGAGAAATCTGAAGGTGCAGCAAGCTTTATTGGCTCCAACAGCTAAACACGAACGGATGTTCATCACTATGAGAGAGCTTTTCTTTGCATTCTTGTTGTCACGTACAAACTAGTCAGTGATGTAGTCAGTGGCTGATCTGTGATGATGGTAACGCACTTTTATCTTGTGGCTGATGTCTGAGGAAATATAACCCACGTCGTGCAAAAGATCACCCCGGTGAGTTTCTGTCGTTTCTGTCATTCGTGTTGTTTTCCTTTGTATTGTCAGCACTAACCCCAGGGATGCTCATCTGGCTTTGTCCACTTGAGGGCGCTATCATCTTGGCTCTTACTGTTCCCGAAACAAGAAAGAAAAAACACCCAAACAGGCCACAGACGCATGTTTTTCTAAGAAGCATCCAGATTATTTAATTTCACAGGGGTGGATTTTTTTTCTGGATGCTTTTGCAGAAATTTTCTGTAAATTAAAGGGATTTTTTTCCAGCCAAGGAGAAAATCTACAAATCAAAGATTTATATTATTCTTTCATTTTCTCCTTCTACTACTCTTAGTAATACAAACTACCTTGCACTGATAAAGACTTTCAGCACCTTCATTCGACCCTATATAATCATTGCCTCTGGTTTAATAATCTATTCATTATTATTATTATTATTATTATTATTATTATGTATTTATGGGGATTTCTTTAACTATTTGTTTTTTTTCTGATGTTCATAGGAGAGATATAAATCTAGTCTAAATTTCTTTATATGTATAACAACAATAAAATCTATTCTAATTATAAGAATAAGACCTAAAATAGAAGAAGAGGACTGTTGTTTTTCATCTTGTTAGTTAGTGCAATGACAAATCATACAGTTTCCATGCACCCATCGCCTTCTGCTTATCCACTTCAGCCACCTTTCCCAGCTGCCATAGGGTGAAGGCCGGGCGGGTCGGCTGTCTGTTGCAGAAAACGAAAACATAAATTCAAAGCTTATTGTTCTTTCTTTAGCAGGGAAAAAAACGTGTGATATTGCAGGGACTAAATATTGAATTTGCTGTTAAAATGAGCGGACAGTCATTTTTGGCCTGACGTCTTGAGGTCGAACATCCAGCGGTGGCTCTTCTGGTCGTGGCAGCTGACCTTTGCTGCTGCGTCTGGAGTGTGATGGTGGTGACGGGGCTAAAAGACGTGGGGCAGCCCTGCTCTCTGCGTCAGTCCTCGGGGGAGACAGGTCTCAAGTTTAGTTTATGTGGAGGTCGGCCCCGCAGCCAACCTTAGTGGTCGCACAGGTAACCCAGCCGATGGGCTTTGGCTTTAGGAGCTGCTTCACCTTTAGGACAACGTAGGCAAATTCAGGTCACGGTGCCTCTTTGGATCTATTTGTCTTTTTTTTTTTCTCCCCTGTTTTTCTTTCTATCGATAAAGACTACAATGATAGCATTTGGCTTTGTGATTGCTCACCGTGCAGCAAAATGTTCAAATTAGTACCTTTTCTTTGCAAATATTGATTAAAATCTTCCCATTTTTCATTATTTTATGTGTCTTAACCCCTATTTTGCTCTGTTTTTGAAAAGAATGGATGTGTTTGTGTGTGTAATCCATTTTATTTTCAGTCCAACACGACATCATCCATATAAAAACATTAGCCTTTAAAACATTTTACATTAATTACATTTATTTTCAGTACAATATTTACAAATCAGCTCAGAGGATTATCTCTTGTCATGATCATTAATGTGCACAATTGTTTAAATTCGCCTGTAAAAAAAAAAAAAAAAAAAAAAAAAAAAAAGCTGATGTAACATTTTTAAAATGTCTACACGTCCTTTAGTGTATCAAAAAAAAATCCTCCAGATTTTTCAGTCATTCTCTGTTTACTTTATACGGTGCAAAATGTTTCTGTGAACAACTGAGAAACACAGCGACTTTTTTTTTTTTCCAGCTGATGAAAGTCTGAGGCATGCCAGTAACCAAAAACAAAACTACACGTGAACCGCTGGATGGGTTCTGTTATATTACAGCCAGAGGAACAAGCAGAGTTTCAGTTGTCGGTAGCTGTTAAAGGGCTTGGAGGACAGTGGGTTTCGAGTCGCTGTATGGATGGGGGTCTCTTTGGGGGTTTGGCAGAGGAGGAGATGTCGGTGAACACTACTGATCGGCCGTCGGGGCAGAGCAGGACGCTGGAGTCGGCCTCACACTTGGTGGTTCTGCTTGCCCACAGAGCCTCAGCAGGACTGGGCCTCAGGCCAAGGCCACCAGGAGACAGGACCTCTGTGTTCACCACTGACGCCTGACTCATCTTGATCAGCATGTCCAGCGACTGTTTACGACTCTCAAGTGAAGCCCTTATCACCTTCCTCGCGCTCTCGTCCTCCTCGTCCTCTCTTCTCTCTATGAGCTCCTCGTCCTCCTCCTCTGTCTCAGTTGCGTTTTCCTTAAGACCCCCATCTTCCCTCCTGCTCTGATCGCCAATCGACTCCGTTGAGTCCCTCTTTACTGACAGGTCGAGAGGCCCATCGCTCTGCCGAGCTGTTCGCTCCAAAGCCTGGTGAATGTGAGAAAGCTCGCTGCGAATTTTGTTAAGGTGCTCCCAGAGATGTCTCTGGGCAGGAAGGTCTTCCTTCTCTAGGTGGGAGATTTTGCGCTCGGCCTCGTGGTACTCCTGCAGCGCCTTGGAGAGGTCACCGAGCAGAGCAGCGACTGACTCAGACGCCCCGATTGTCCTGGCGGCAGCTGAGTCCTGGCTGTTGGGTCTTCCACAGGTTGAGAGAGAAGATGTTTCGCTGGTGAGAGGATCGTTGTACCACAGCTCAGTGGGCCGACCTTGAACATGAGCATCCTGCAAACTAAGAAAGAGTGAAAGAAAAGAGTTAAATAAATACTCCTAAGAGGTCTACACCACAACTACTACCAATTTTATTACAAAAACAGTTCTGAGCTGTTTACCTGTCCGAAGAGAAGAGAAGTTTGTCTGTCCCCACATTAAGAGTCGATGCAGTTTGAATATTTTTCAGAAGGTCTAAAGTCAAGCCCAAGTTTGGCTTCTTCTCCGCAGGGGCCTCTTGGTTTCTTAAAGGAGCTCCTGCCCTCTTCAGACCCCAGCTTGCTCTGCCTTCCTTGGCTGCAGCCTGCAGTTTATCCCCCAGCCTGTAGCCCTGATCAGGGGAGTCTCTCTGAGGTGACACCCAGCCAGCGGGAGTGATGGTAGATCCCGGCCTCACAGCAGGCACTTTCCACAGACTGACTTTGGGCTGGAAACTGGACAGAGGACTTGCTTCTAGAGTGTTTGTTGATGTCTTGAGAGGCTTGCTGGTGTCGGTCTGACTGGATGCCTGTCCGAATGTGTGCTCGCACAGGAAGGGGTAGTATAGTCGAGGGGGGATGAGAGTTCGATCTGCGTGTGCGCTGGAGGCTGGGTGTATCAGCTGAGCGGCCGAGGCCAGGAAGGGGAGCTGGGCGAGCTGTGCGTGGGTCTGGGCTGTGACACCGGAGGCTGCGGTGGGAATAGCTGAGTTCATGTAGGAGAAAAGGCCAGGGCTGATAGGATAACCTACCCCAAGCACTGAAAGGTTAAGCCCAGTGGGGTCCTGGTAATCCACCAGGTTTGGTGGTGGGGGGTAACAGGGGATTGAATTATTTACTCGAGGCTGAGGACCTTCAGCTTTGGCTTTAGTGTGGCTGGATGCCAGCAGCCGCCACTGCTCCGACAGTAACCCGGGAGCTGTTAGGCATGTTTTTGATAGCTTATAATGTCTCAGTTGGGCCTCTACCTCCACAGAGCGGGCTCGTAAAAACTGATCTTCGAGAGAGAGCATGTCATCGAGCTCTGAATCTGGCTGTTTTGTTTTCTTCCTAGTGCTTTCTGCTGCTTCACCTCTGTCGCTATCACCGGAGCTTTCTTTGATCAGCCCAGCGATCTCTACCCCCTCTCCTCGTCCCTCTTCATCTTCTGGTCCCTGGCTGTCTCTGCCCTCGCCATCCTCCTCTGCAGACCTCCTCTGACCCTGCCTTTCCTCAGTGCGAATCACCTGCTCTAGCTCATCCTTTCCGGGAGCGTGCAGGCCATGGGCCTGCTGAAAGGGCCGGAGCTGCTCTGGGTGCAGGATGTTGCCCTTTTTATACGGCCAATCTGACTCTATAAGCAGGGACAGAGAGTTCTTGCACAGGCTGTACTTCATATGGTTGTACAGGTGAGACTTCTCCATGCAGGTGAAGGGGCACTGGAAGCACTTGTAGTTGTAGGGTTTGCCCCACGGTCGGGGGATGTAGTGAGGCTTCTTCGGCTTGCGCTCCTTGTGTTTGCTGGCTGACGTGACTTTGCAGGTGTCATCCTTGGACATGGTTGAGTCTTGATATTTCTAAAGAGCGTGTGATTTAAATTTTGACAATTCAAGCTAGACTTTGAGATATTTCTTCAGAGTACATTTCATTTGTTGTGAGGTTTTCCTTAATTTTGCGAGTAGGTGGCGATGAAGAAGAGCATCATCTTGGTCAAATTGCAGCTGTACCTGTGAAATAAACAAGAGAGTGGATCGTGAATGAAAGCACAGACTGTATATATGATGTTTTGTTCTCTGCGAGTCAGAAGGAGGGATGCGGTTTTCATTTCTGTAAGAAAACAAACTATGAGAGGTAAAGTTCTGCGTGCACTGAAGGGTGATTTATGCCATTATGCACATATGTGTATTATGAGAGAACATTTGTTTTCTGCCCAAGCCGAGGGTTGCCACTAACCTAACTGCAGGGAGGCCCACGCTGCTCTGTTCTCACTGTACCTGCCACTACTCATTAGTTCCAGTGCAGTACCAGGCACTAGCAGGGCCCAGGGCTGGGGGCAAAGAGGGCTGTCACGGGGGACTCTGCACCTGTGCAGTGGGGTCTCACAGCATTCACAGCCCTGCTTGAGTTCTGGGGCCAGGCCCTCGAAGGCCGGCTACAGGCACCGCACGGCCATGCCTGGGATTGCACAGTGCTGGTACGCGAAGGAGAGAAGTTGGGGGTTTGAGGCCCGATTCCTAATGAGAGCCTGGCATCATGCCTATAGGGCGTCATTAGTGCCAGGACTGGGATCTGGGTCAGGACACGGTGCATAGGTTCCACTGCCTCGACTTACCAGCTCTACATTTAGACTGGGGTCATACTTGTTAGGCAATATTAGCAGGGATTATAATAGGTAGCATTTAATTGAATTGAATTTCCTTCTGATTGGAAAATATCAAAATATACATATATTTATTTACAGTTAGACATGTCTTACAAAAGAAGCCAACAAAACCTTTAAACCTGAGCACCTTTAAATATTATTACTGAGCTTTTACACTACTTTTAAACATTATGCTTTGTTTTATGAATAAACAGGCAGATTTATTGATTAATTTTATTTTTAATTTTCTTCTGCATGTGTTAAGCAGGCTTGTCTTTTGGATTTAAGAACAAATAGTCCCTGTAGAATTTTTTTTTCCCTTATTCCACTCTCTCTTTTTTTGCTCCTCTTCATCTTTTGTTATTTCATTAGTTCAAAATTTAGTTTAATTAACACCACTTCATTCCAATCCTTTCAGATAAATTCAAAAACATTTTTTCCCCATCTGTGAAATTGCAGAAACTTTGTGATCTCTTTGTACTGCGAGCGAAGCCATTGGGTGAAGCCTGCAGTGAAAAAGAAGATGCAAGCAGGCTAGTGCTCAGTTTAAAACACTCTGCTTTGGGGGCTTTTATTTTGCCGTTTTTTCTCAAAGATGAAAGTCTACGTAAAGTTCAGGGTCCATGCTGAGGAAAAAAGAAACTTCACCAACTCTTTTTTTTTCTTTAATGCACGGATCTCTTCCAAGACTAGAAACAAAGGAGAGCCAAGCAAACACAGGTGACGGCGTGGATCATCATCTGTGAGACCATGAGACGAAGGCTAACAAAGGATGGCTGCTGCTCACCACTTTCCCAACTGGACCCCCAGAACTGGCCCGTTAGTGGATGACCATTTGACTGGCTCACTTGTCCGCCCCGGGGGTCTGACCTGAGCTTTGGGCTCATAATGGAGTCTAACAGCTGCTGCTGCGAGCCAATCAATAAAAATCATTTTTACAGTAGATTTTTTTTTTTTTTTTCCCCCCTCTTCTGGTCACCGCTATCCGCTCTCCTCTCACTGATTGCGCTCTTTGGCCCCCCCGCTGCCCATATCTGAACCCTGTGGTCTTGTTTTAAGCTTTTAGGGACTATGATCAAACAAGCTTAACAGCTTGAACATCTATTGTTGCAATTAAGGAGGCTCACCACACTAAAAGCTTTGACAAGTTACATGCTACAGCAACCACACTGCTGACAGCAGAAAGGGACTTTGTTATTTTTTTAATGCACAGGAAGTCGATGCACGCAAAGACTGCAGGGGAAATTATTTTTAAGCTCTCGTGTTTAATAAATTCATTAAGTTTAATACTTTACCTAAGATGATAGCCCGGGTGAGCTGTCACTCCCTCTGAGAAAAAGTTAAAAAAAAAAAAAAAGAAGACAAGAAAATTTTTATGTTGACTTTCTTCTATGATTTAAAAAAAACATGAATTTCTGTAAATTTACAAATCAAGTAATATTGATATATTTGCATTTAATTTTTTAACCAAATTTAATAGAAATTAAAATGATGATGAATTAAAATAAGCTGACAATAATTCATTATAACACCACAGAAATGTATCTATCCAGTAATATTAAAATACATACATATATATAAAAGATTCTCATTTTAAATCAAAATAGTAATGTAGTTTAATTAAATCTATAAATAATGACATCAAAGCTCACTTTTTTCAAAATTAAAAAAAACAAAGGCATGCAGCAGGACATAAAACAGCATCAAACATTTCTGCCCTGCAAACAAAAGCAGCATTTAAACAGGCCTCTGCTTAACTTCCCTCTAAAATATCGCTCAGCCTTCACAAACAAACCTTGCTTCTTAAAGGAAAGGAGGAAACGTATTCATTCATACCTAAAGTGAGGTCCCGGTGTGGCTGTCTGTCACTCCTCTGCAGCGGCAGGGCAGCGCGTCCCGCTCAAATGGGAGCGCAGGAGCGAGTGTGGAGATATATATTGACTGGGAGCATTACCCCGAGGCGCTACAATACAGCAGCTCCCCCCCCTCTCCACCCTGTTTGCTTCCCCCCTCTCCACCTCTCTGGATTGTCAAGTGTGGTCTCCACCTTGCAGTCAGAATGCAATATAACAATTTACACAATGCTGGCAAAGGTTAGGTTAGTGATGGCTTCTTGTTACAACATAACAGAGGACAGAGGGGGTTAAATCCTCCATAACTGATACGTAACACTAAGAAGACTGACTTCTAAGGCTGACTCTGGATATTCAGTATTTTATTATGTTGGATTATGAGAAAAAGCTCTTATGAATGAACTATTTTTAGGCTTTTTACTTAAACATTGTTTAAGCTTCCTTGATTCTAATATCTGTGGTTTTAATTATAAGCCTTTAATTTTTAATAATCAAAAGTTACCAGAAAATATTCCTTCTTTTCATCTTATCTTGTGTATACTAAGCATTAAAGTCCACAGTGGAGGTAAAGGTGTGTATTGTGGAGTGGTTAGTGGCTGTTTCCGCAGCACCCGTCTTTACCTCCATCACCAGCTTCTTTTAAGGAACCTGTGCTGAGGATGATCAGTGCAGCGTGTCGGGGAACGGGTGGTGTGAGCTACAGCATCTCATCCACAAACAGTGACTTAGACATGACGCTTGCGTGCACATATTCCCAGTTTAATAAAAGCCGTGTACACAGTGTACTCCTTTTATGTATTCCAGAGTAGGATGTTTGCAGTATTTTCCAGGTGAGAGATATGCTGACATGATTTGGGTTTTCAGAGCAGCCTCTGGGCATGTATACAGTACATTTAGATTTGCCTGTTTTGGGTCAGGTTTGTCCACCAGTTTGCATTCTCACCTCAAAAGTCTCCACTTCTACAGGAGCTGGTTATCAACAGGTTTTTGGATATGCAAAAATACTGCCGGCTCAAACCTTTTCAAGAGCTTTTACAGCTTCGAATTCATGTCTGTGCATGTAAACGCGGACATTCTCACTCCTCTCCTAAATCTAATCCCAGTTTCTCAGTCTCCTCTCTTCACCCCTTTTTCATTCTCCCTCCTCCATCCATCCCTGACTCTCGTAGCCTGTGGCGGGCTTTGGGTCGACTTCAGGTTCTTCATTTCTCTCTTCGGGCTGGGTGGGAAGCATGCACGCAAGCCCCTTTGAGAAATGTCAGTGTCCGTGTGCCGGGAAAGTCGGGGGCCCTTCACGAGCCATCGGGCCTGCTGTCACACAGAGACGGCCAAATGGAGACTGACAGGCCACTCCATAGAGCCTAACCATCTGTACCAAATGTGACAGCAGGGGAAAGAGGATGTCTGGTAAATCAGGAGGAACGACAG
This sequence comes from Copadichromis virginalis, assembly GCF_057382275.1. Classification (NCBI taxonomy): domain Eukaryota; kingdom Metazoa; phylum Chordata; class Actinopteri; order Cichliformes; family Cichlidae; genus Copadichromis; species Copadichromis virginalis. The sequence continues at coordinate 13,997,293 of NC_140625.1, forward strand.
GAGTGCACTGTGACACGAGGAGGAACTAGAGAAGGAAGAGAAGCAGGAGAAACAAAGATCCCTCACTTCTTAGTGTGGCCACGTGGGAGCAGATGTCAGGGTTTTTTCTTGTTTTTTCCCAGAGAGTAAGGAAGCATTTCACTCCAACTGCAGGAACACTTCGGACAAAGTGTCAGTTTCTCCTGTTAAGTTCAAATGTGCAGAACGAGAATTGTCTCCTTCCTCTTCATTTCACTCAGTGTCTTATTAGCATCTCACTGACTTTCTTTTTTTAAAAGAGGTTTAAATGCTTCACCTTTGCATGAGTGTATAATAAATGTTGCATGCAAAATTACTCAGAATAAAGGTAACAGGACAGAAAAGGGGATTTTTTTATTTACCAAAGGGTCTAAACTTTCAGTGTTTTACTAGTGTGATATAAGAGTAAGAATAATTAAATCGAGGCGATTGTAATACTCTATTGTTAATAAATTCATCAATACTTGTGCAGTAGAGTCATAAACACTCCTAAACTTGTGAAAATCCTTCCTAGAAGAGTTGAAGCAGTTTTTGGACATCATATTAAACCTAATGGATTAAGAATCAGATGTCACTCAAGTTTATATGTATGTAAAAGCAGACAGATGAGCACTTTTGGGAGTGTAGTGTCTGTGTCGTCACTGCTGCTCTGTTCTCTTGTGATGTCCATGCATGCTTGTGGAAGAGAGTGAAGGCCCCATGACAGAACCACACAGCTAAATATAAATCATCACAGATGGAAAAAACAACTGTTTTTGGACTACAGTGACAAAACTGCAGTTAACATTAGACCAAATATCAAAAACAAAGACACTGTTATCCTGTTTGGCACCACAGTAAGTGCACCAGGGTTGAGTTTGCATGTTTTCCCAGAAGATCATGTTTCAAAGTGTTAGATTGGCTGCAGGTTAACAGTTCACAGAGAAGTATCACTCATCTGAAGAGATGTTACAAGTATAAATGTTCTCACGTAAAGCTGTGGATAACTCAGTTAGCAATCTAAACTTGCAGCAGCAGAATCACCAATCAATGGGAACATTTTGTCACCGCACTCTGTCGTCTGTTATTTCCAAGTATTAGACTTCCAATAATAAATTATTGTGCTGCATTTTGAACTTACTGAGCCACAGTTTGATATGAATTTAAAATGGCTCATGGCCTTGTCTTGTGCTGCTCAGAAATATAGTACTGAGTATGGCACTGCATTTGATTGTTAGTCTGAAGATTGCAAATGATTCAGAGGCTGTAACGTCTGAAATTAATTCTTTTAGTCGTTTTGTTCTTGCTTTTTGTTTTCTTAAGTGTAAGTATTTATATTCTAGACTCTGTTTTTTTTAATTAAACTTGCTGCACATGCTCCTAAATTACCAGAAAAGTTGACATATGTACAGCTCATTTACAAACTTCCTTCAAGTCTGACTGTAAACTGCAGCGTTTTATCTTCAGAGAAAATAGAAACGTGCAGAAGCCGATACTCGCAGTGTGAACACGAAAGTCTCCTGGCGAGTTGAGGGTCCTTATGGAGCAGCATCTGGGGAGGCTGACAGCAGCACTCTATTACCACTCAGAGAAAGGAACCAGAGGGCTGCAACAACACCGCTACCAGCCAGATCCAGCTGTGCAGATGCCTCCAAACGTACGCACACTTAGACCCATGCAAATTAAGAGAAACACACAGAACGCACATACGCCCGCTGTCCCACATGATGGACTGTGTGCTCTAAAAAGAAATATATAAAGATGGAAAGATGAAAAAGCGACCGCTTACCCAGGATAAAGCTGAAGCTTTTTCCACTGCCTGGGTTTTTAGGCCTGAGGTGAAATCGCTAACAGCTCCTCTCTTAGCCTGCGCTGCTGGGCACATTAACTAAACTCATATCGCTCTCAGCCACTATCAATTATTCACCACCCCTCCCCTCTTTCCCCTCATTTTCAAAGGCTCCAAGAGCCACTTCCAGCTGCACTGACACACAGCCACAGTGACAAAACAACCCCCTGCCTTTGGTGCCTTACTTTATCCTGGATGTTTTGATTTTAAAATCCTCATTATGATTTTAACAGTATTCTTTAACATGCTAATAATGATCTTACATCATTGTTGCAATAATATACTTCTTTAAAACTGAGCTTAAGCTATCAAAGGGAGAAGTTGGAGAAGTTGTAAATATCGGGATATTTGAATTGCAGCCTGACTGTGGGATGATGTGCACCATCACCAAACCAGAAACCTGGCAAACTGAGAAAGACCACACCCATTCAGCTGGTTATATCACCAATCATAGGAGGACTTTTTCATTAAAAACCTCAAATTAAAATGATCTCTACAGTCTGAAGAAAAATTAGACAAAATTATTATTCCATATACAACACTTAACAAATTTATTCGACCACCATCCATGCAAGGTTTGTGCCACAACTGCTGTAAATTAACAGTATTTGTAATTTTCTATGTTTTTGTAATTGTTAATAATTAATGTTAAGCTCGCTCTGTTTAACCCAAATCATATTTGTAATGCTAAAATAAAACTAATGTCTCTAAGCATGAAATTTCAAATTTACTGTTTTACAAAAAAGCTGAAAATATTAGTGGTCGAATGTTACGCTTGATTCGTTCCTGACTTTTCAGAGAAATTCAGTGTGCCGGCTTTAAAATTGAGTATGTGAACTCTATTTACTATTTGCCATATATATAGCAATATCAGTTTTTAGTCTAAACATGCTTTTGACAGATTTCGAGAAATGTAACAAATGAATTAAACCCTTAAAATATTTCAAGGTCAATCTAAAACTAAAACGCGCCTACCTGAGCATGTGGCTCAAATGTAGTGTGCCTAATAAGACGAGTGTTTCTTAGCAACCTATAAATAAAAAGTACATGAACAAAACAACAGGGCTGATAACTGCGAGGCAAAGCTCCATTTGTCTCTACACAATCCCAGCGGATTTAAAGTCAAACAGTGAAGATGTGATCAGAGCTATGACCTTTTTCAGCTTTAATCCAGTGATTTAACAAAAGCATTACAATAACTATTTAGCAATTTCAGCCATTAAGTTATAGAGTCCCCAATTTTCATAGGCTCAAAAGCAGTCTCCACAGTGGATGACTACAGATATGTTTGCATGGTTACAACATCTAACCAAGTCAAAAACATTTACTGGGTGGTAGCTGTATCATCAGATGCTTTCATGGATGGAGAGGCGGTTGCAAAACATTGGAAACTACTGAAGAACAAGAAGGGCAGAAAACATCTAAAAGAGCCTGCACAGCTCTGAAAACAATGTTTTGGATGACGAACTTGAACCAGAATAATGGGAAGACAGCTTATGATCCAAAGGATATCACATCATCTGTGTGTGGGCATGTATGGCTAACACCAGAGCCTTGTGTTTAATGATGATGCGATTGCTGATAGAAGTATTGCAGTATCATTTTTTTTTTTTAATTTAATTCTCCTTTAGATGGCTGCTGTTTATTAACCACAGTCCAGATCCAAAGTGTTGACAACATGACAGACAAGTGTCCTTTTCAGAGGTGAATCGCCCCCACAGTAGGTCAGGGATCGGTGCTGGGAGCACACAATGAGACATTTTCAGCTTGATTATACACAGGGGCGCTAGACGAACGCTGGCCACTTTCCAAATTACAAACGGAGCCTTGAATGTGAGCTGGGTTAATATCTGAAAAGTGCAGATGTCAAGGTTCAGTCATGACTCTCTGGATTTTTTCCTCTGCAGATATCTGTGCCCTTCTCTGAGCCTTAACGTCAGACGGAGACATCTCAGAATCAGCGAGCGCGACGGGCGTGTTGGGGGGCATTCATTTGGAACGAGATGCAGCTGACGCCTGATATTCTCTGTTTATCATTCATATATCTCTGAGTGTGACGAGAGGTGGAGTTCACACCGCCGGGAAGCAGCTGGTGCCTCAATCCTCACTCGTCGTCTCTGTCGTCCCCCCCACCCCACCGAACACGCCCGCAGGAGGCCGGGTCTCGCTCGCCAAGGCACCTGTGGGTGTCACCTGACGGGGGAAAAGCAAGTGGAAATGAAAGGAAGCAGCCGATTCTGTCAGAGCACATCAGGACTGCTGTCCATCACTGCGCCGACCTCCGGGGGTGTGTGCGCGAGTGTGCGTGCGTGTCTATCAAACAGCAGTGGGTTCGAGTGTGTGCAAGAATGTGCATATTAAGTCACTGACCCACAGGGAGTGTATGTGTGTGCATATGCTCGATCATCAATGCAGGGTGTGTGAGACCATGTGTGTATATTAGCGCCTTTATCCCGGCAAGTGAGTGTGTCCGTAAACACATAGACCTCGAGGGTGTGTGTATGAGTGTGTGTGACTGTCTATATCAGTGCAGTGATCTGTATAAGAAGCTGCAGTAGCTGGTAGGTCACTGACAACCGTAGACTCCCAAAACCGAAGCTCCTGAGCACGCTCAGTCGACTCGCTCTCCTTCGACTTCAGACAAATTCCCAGGGCGTCCGTTACCTGATGCACAGTGAACATCATTATATATGCTGAGGACCCCAAAACCACCAGCGTGTCCTCATGCAAGGACCAGCACTTGTAGTCCCTCAGCAACAGGCCTCAGATCAGCACCACACTCGGGGACCAGGGACAAGAGGATGGTGTCAGGCAGTTTCTCAGCTGCAACCAGGGCCCCAAAGCCAGTGGCCCCTCACTTCCCCCACTTCACCATCTTTGACTGGGTTTGACTGAGGGTGGGTGTAGGGGTGTGAGCAGCAGCGGCAGCAGAGAGAGAGAGAGTGCTGCTGACTCCTGGAGGACGGCTGTTCAGCTCTGGCTGTCCAAGCGGGAGAAATTGAGGGAGACAGGGACCAAAGCCCGTCAGCTCCATCCCTTAGGGTGCCTTGGCCTCCCGACTACAAGTCCATGTTTTAGCAAACCATATGTTCACCCTCTCCCCCAAACCCCCACCCACCCAGTTAGCAAATAAACAAGTCAGGAAGCCATAGCTAGAGGGAAGTCTTGTTTCCCTCTCACTGGCTTTGGTTCCTGCATAGTCTCACTGCAGCTTCCAGGCTCAGTCCTCTCACATCCAATGGTGTCAGAGTTGCGATGCACGGTGCATGGACGATAGACTCTTCTCGTGTTTTTATGAAGTGTTTTATACATGAAGTCTCTTATTTTCTTTTCATTTTTAAATGCTTGCCTAAGTAAAATGCGAGTGAGTTTGGTATAAAAATAAAAGCACTAATGTAGTCGGCACACGTCTGCATCTCAGGGTTTACATCTGTTGCCGATAAATGAATTAGCACCCCCTTTATTTAACAAGAAGGTGCTGAGGAAAGGGTGGAGGTTCTGAGTTTTGAGTTTATTTTGAGTTATAACAGTAACACTGACTTTTAACTAACTTATCTTTCTCACACCTTAAGTGCATGTTTATTACTGCAGATTCAAACTAAACATTGGCATGAACTTCATTTGAAATTGTGCAAAATCATCCAAAGGTTGGTTCTGCAAAATTCAGTCGAGCAACACTTACAGTAGTTTGAGTTCAATATAATAATCATGACAGTATTAGCTCTTTCCGACTAGTACCAATCTCAGCCCGCACATCATTTGTATGCGGCACAAACACAACACAAGAATGGCTGACGTAGAGGCAATGGTATACCTGCTATATGATGTATGGTTTTTTGTCAAACTCAGGTACCATGGTGTTAGTTTCTGTGCAGCCATTTCCTTCCGTGACTTTAGACCAGATCCACCCTGTTGTTTATCTCAGCTGTCGATGCTAGGTGAGAAGCATCCACATCTGTTTACTCTGGAAGAGGCTGTAAAACTCTGTGAAAAGATTAGGATACATGTCGATGAGTCAGTGAAGCGCAGTTCTTTCTGATGACCGTGATACTGAGGTGACTTGTTGAGGATATTCTGAACGTTTCTGTCAGTAAGTTTTGCTGTTAGCTGCTGCTAGCTTCTGTTAGCCTCTGTTAGCTGTTGTTAGCCAGAGTGAGTGAAACTTTCTTTAAAGTGGATCTAACATTGTTGGATTTGGAAAATCAGTAAATAAACTCTCATTCAATGTTTATCGAAAAAGTTATCAGGAAAGTGATCTTTAGGACACTTGAGCCTAACATTAGCTAGCATAACATTAGCTCATAACCAGCTGTTGTCAGCTGTCTGGAGAGGCATCTGTTGACAAAAGGTAACAATGACAATATGAGGGAAAAGAAAGCATTTCGTGTTCTTTTTGTGTCCTAGACTTGAGTTCAGGATATGAGAGTTGAGGTAAGACGGAAAGGGGGAGGTTTTATACAGATACTGGTCACGTTTTCTCTTTAAATCTTTGATACAGTTCTTCTTTATCTTGAGTCTGAAGGTGCAGCACGTGAATGCCTACGAGTTCTCGTCTCCACCGCCTTTAACGTATTAATTAAAGTAATTTGCACTTATCCTCTCTGCACTGGAATATATGTACAAATAAATATAACCAATGTAATGTAATGTAACCTCTGTACATGTGACGCTATACTACATTACCCCTTTTTTAAACTTCCAGTTAAAAAAAATCTGCTGATTTAAGAAGTGTATCATTACTCTCTCCATTCAATAAATCTTCACAGGCTAAATCAGCATGTATAATTCAAAATCAACCAAAGTTGTCTGACTCTGAAAGCCCCAAACAGACGGGCAGCATGTGTATACAAGGTCCACTGAGCCAGTCGGCTGCCCCTTTGGGCAGAGAAATTGTCCAGAGATGGACAGCTGTGCCCAGGGCAGGGCATACAGGAAGTGAAATCACACACAGTATTTATGGCCCCCTCAGGGTCTGGGGACTCACTGACCTGGGTATCCAGCAGCAGACAGGCAGACAGTTGGCAGTCCAAAGTTTTTCACAAGGTCAGCCACCATCCATCACAGTTAGTTCAGTGAGGTTAAAGGATGAGTTTGTCCGAACTTTACTTCTCTTTCCTCATTTTCTATTGATTCATGTTGATACCTGTAATAGTTGAGGTTCATTATTTATTTTTATTTTTGGAGAGTTTGCTTTAAAAAGAGATTTGAGGCTCTCGGGTCAACATGTCTATTGAGATATACGTATAGCAAAATTTCATTCAAATGTAGCTCAGAGTGCTTTACAGGGTCATAAAACATTCAAACAGACGAGTGTACAGGAGTGGGAAAGATGACAGATGGGAGAAAAAAGTGACCAGAAATAAAAGCAGCAAAAAATGAGTACAGTTTAATGTTGGTCACAGCGCTGTGATCTTTCTATGTGAAGTTACACATAATCTCTGATCCCACCTGATCTAATGCAGGATTTCAAGTGTGTGATTTTGTGTTAGAAGAACCCTGAGGGATTTTCAGCACTGTGATCACGGCGTTATAGATTTCCATTTTTCTTTTTGGCCATTGATTTTGTCGAGGGCCTTGACAACCCTTGTAAACACACAAATACACATGTGTATACGCACACACACACACACACACACACACACACACACACACACACACACACACACAAATATGGATACACTGTTAGTGACATGACAGCCTGCTTCACTGACTGGTCCATTGAGTCATCACTGACCTTACGTGGGATTGGAGTTGCCAGGCCAATTGACCAAAATCACTGATCTTTAAAAGCAGCTCTGTGGGTAGGAAGGAGGGGGTCGAGTAGCACTGAATACACACACACACACACACAAACTCACTCCATCCACCTCACTCTCTAATCAAGGAGCAGGCAGGCAGGACTCTGGGTCGGCACAGCGACACTAACGAGAGGCGACAGCTCCTCAGTGCTCGGGGCAACGACCAGCTCGGCTGTCGAGACTGCGGAGAGAGTCCGCCAGGCACGCACTGAGGCAAGGTTTGCTGTTTTGGGAGGAGGAGGAGGAGGAGGAAGAGATGGAGGAGGGGAGGGAATGAACTGGTGGTGTAGATGCGTGGAGAGTTAATGAGGATGCGTGGTCCTGTGAAGTGATACACACCGACTCGTTCTATTGATCCACCCAGTCGCTCGGCTGTCCTTAGGTCCACTTTCACACATTTACCCATATTTTAAGAGGAGAGACGCACAAAGCAACACCAAATATACAAGCAGCAGCACACACAAGCACACAATCCGAGCCCACGCGCACCCTCACCAAGCCATCCAGCCCTGGGGCTTCCTTGCAGAGTGCTGTTGCCCCCTCCTTGCTTCCCCAGCTCCAACCCCCGCCCCCCCAATCACCACCCTCACCCCCATCTCCTCTGGAACACAGTTTAACTTCTGTCATTTAGATGAAGCAAGTGAGTCAGTCTAGCAGCGGCGAGAGGATGTGACAGGCCGGTAATGGACAGGACAAAGAGGGGATTTATGAAGTATTAGTAAACCTTAATAATTCACTAAACGAAAGACCCCAGGAGTCCCCCCCCAACCGACCCCATGACTCTGGCTCTCATCCCAGCCATGACATCCTCTGGATCTCTCTCTATCACAGGATGTTACCAGATAAAATCAAGGACAAGGAGAATTCAAAGAGATCTGACTGAAGTGACTGAAGAAATCATTTTATTTATTTTTTAAAAATGTTGACACCAATGACAAACCTTTAAAATATTAAACACTACACAAGTGATTCTGAAATCACATGATCAACCATATCATTCTGTTATATATGTAAAGATTATATTATCAACATGCCATACTACAAGAATTCATTCGCTCATAAGTAGATGAATACAGAGGTCCATACAGATGTGCGAAATAGACGCTACACCCTTTCTGTGTTGTAATGGTTTCCTGGCATTCGTTCCAAATGAGCCACACTGCTAACTGAGGCCTGTAGCTCTTGTTTTGTTTTTTGTTTTTTGGGTTTTTTTGCAGTTTATCTGAGCGTTGCAAGGTCTGACCTTGGGGAGAATTTGCTGGGATGTCCACTCTTGGTAAGACTGGCAACTGTCTTGAACGCGTAAATGTGAAATAACTCTTCCCAGATTGATGAGCAGTAGCGATTACTTCTGTAAGATCATTACTGATGTCTTACCTCCTCGCCTGAATGCTCCAGACCTGCAAACTGCTAAACCTTCTGCCTTTATAGAGATGCTCACACCTTCTTAATACTTCCTCTTTTAATTCCTATGAAAGCAGTAAGGATGTACTTAGTTTTTTCACACACTGCTTCTGCATTTTGGCTTAATTTTGGTTAGATAAATAGTGACATGCTGTGATATGTCATACGTTGTTGTTGATTTGATTGAGGTATTTGTACTTACCTCATTTTGAGACCTACTAAGAACTAAATTATTTTGATTATGTCCTGGTAAGCCACTGTAACTTCTTTTTTACTATAATTGTAGGTGCTTAGATGTCACATTTACTATAACAACACTCACATACTAATGTTAAACGAGCACAACGATGAAAATGATCCATGTCTTAGAGTTAGCATGGAGATATTTACTAATGAGGGCTAAACAAAGCATCAGCTTCAGGGATGAAATATGAAGCCAACATGGAAAAGCAAAACACTGCAGTTATTTTAATGTTGAATGCCACTGGCTCCAAAAGAGTTTAAAATTGGCATGGTCAGTTTGAATCGTAGGCTCACAGAACTGGATTTCTCTGTTGATATTACTTGGTAATTAATATGCTCGGCTGGTTGGCTGAACTGATAGACTGTCAAAAAGTTTCTATTCGTGTTCATGTTTCCACTTTAACAATCGAGGTGATAATTAGCTGATTACTTAGCGCTCAACCTTCTCGTCCATATCATTTCTGGCTTTAAGAATCTGAGACGGCAAAATGGGACTTAACAAAACAATGTCGCGGAGGGCATTGTGGGTAACATGTCCATCTTTTGTATACGGTCTATGGACAAAACAAGTACTGAGCCATAAAACTAGGTGTGAACATTTGAAGCTGTCACTATCAAACCAAAAGGCATTAATTATTGAGTTCATCTAAAATTTTCACTGGAGAAAAGTCAGGGAATTACCAAGTGATAGTATCATCAAGAAATTCTTCCTCTTTTTTGTGGAAACATATCTGCTGTATACAAACGTATGGCTGTATACGTAGCTGTTACATAAACAGAGCAGACTGATACAAAAACAGGCCAAAAATCTCTGTGGAATTCTCATAATTCCTCTTCGAGATTAGTTTGGCTAAAAAAAAATCCATTTTGAGCCTAATGGGAGCAGAAAGCCTCGTGCATATCTGACGACTAAAGAGAATTAGGTCAGTATCAAGTCATACCTTCAGTGGCACCTGTATGGGAAGAGAACAAAAGACAAACAATAGCCACGGTCTCAAATTTAGGGTACTACCTCTCAGCACTACTGGCCACCAATTAACTGTGATCAGAGTTCAGCGGGTTACAATCAGTCAGACAGGTGGCCTAAAGGGAAACACACACAAACATCTCTGTCGCAGCTGTTCCTCAGTGGGTCCATCACTAAAACAAGCAGAGCAACCATCTCTGTGACGACTGCAGCCATGGCTGTGAGTGGCAGGTGCAATCATTAGATCCCTGGATACCCCCATTGGCTGCTCTTTTTACCCTCTTATGTGTGTGCACGGTGGTGGGGGCTACAGAGGAGCAGTGATGGGTGTCAGTACTCGTGCCTAGACCAGTCTGCTGTGGACTTGTGTGACAGCACCGCTGCTTGACCATCCCAGCCATGACCCCCTCGTCCCCTTCCTCCCTCCTGCCTGGATCGCCCCGAGAGACATAGAGGGTGATGGGGACTGGCACCGCAGGGGCCGCCCTGGCTGGTGCCTTTGCTGGTGGTCTCTGTGGCCTATTAGTGTCTTGCTATGGGCCTGTCAGACTGACAAAACAGGGGCCTGTCAAATTAAGTAGGGGCTGAGTATCGGAGATATGTATTCAAACGCACCAAGGGGAGATGGTGGCAGGGAGGGGTGAAGGATGAGGAAAGCACCGGTGCTAATGTCGACGCTAAGTGAGAGTGACAGGTTGCGAGCCGATCGGAGGGAAAGGATGGAGAGAGAGAAGAAGAGGGAGAGAAGCAGTAGCGGTAGTTGATAATGGCGGTTTGGTTGTCCTGAGGAGACTTGTTAAGGGTCAGTCCAGACTGAACCAGACAGCCACCGCTCCTGTGTGAACGCAGGTAAACCGCACCAAGTTTGACCTAAACAGCTGGGAGTTACAGTACTCCCACTTAATGAGATCAGACTGATGAGCCCCGTGTTCAGGTGTGCGCAGGTGTGTGCGCGCCTGTATGCAACAATCCCAAAGCACAAGAGTACTTACTGCAACAATAGATATTTCCTCTGTTTTCTAACTCGTGTACCCAAGGCTCTGCTGACTTTTCCTGCTGGTATGCACATGAAAAAAAAAAACCCAAGCATTTATCTGGGTACCAAAGGCACGTTGCACCATCGTTTCATATCGCTTAAACTTTTTCGTCTCTCCACTGTGTGTGACTTCACCTCTAGAGACACGTCGATTCCTCCTGCTTCAGGCCAGGCCATTACAGTGTACCTGCACTAAATCCTCAAAATGTCAGAGTGTTACAAAACAACTCGGTCCAGCCACTAAACGTGGAGGTATCCCTCTCGGATATCCAACTTGACTGTGTTATATAGGATGGCTTCAGAAGAGGACAGCAAGAGTAGGGAGCAGGCGGAAGATCAGCAGCTCGATCAGGTCTTTGTGGCAGTTTGACAAAGCCCCGTGTGAGCATGCATGCACGTATGTTACCAGAGGAGCTGTGGCAGTGTGTTTGGAAGAGGGCTGCGACTCTTCCTCTCATGTCGCTGTGCGTTGCTGAGACTGAGAGGCTGATGCACAGTGGCAGCTCCCCCCTCGCAGCCACAGGCCTGCCCAGAGCCACTGCAGATGATAGTTTTAATTGCTTTCAATCTTTCAGGCTAGTCCCTGCCCAGTGGCGCAGGGTGCTCGCGCATGTGTGTGTGGGTTTGTGCGCGTGTGACATGGTGTTTCTGTGTGCGTGTGCACATGTGGAGTGTTTACATCCAACAGTCATTGTCTGTGGATGCTGTACACATATGTGGAGTCTGATGAATGTGTTTGCCCAATACGAGAGGAAAATTAAGAGAGAATTAAGGCCTTGGAGTGATACATCTGATGCACACTTCTGCAGAAGAAAACTGGGAAGAACATATGTTTATCTGACAGTGTTTGTGAGAGCACGCACAATAAAGGCGACAAGACCGGGCTGACGGCTTTTTCCATAAAGCATACATGCGCGTTTATAAATAATACAATTCCGGGTTTACATGCAAAGACCTCAAAACATGTACTCACATCCTTAAAAGCACTTTGAACACGGTGAACTACAAAACCAAGTGATCAATAATTCACAGCGAATGTTGAGATGGCATAACAGATCACAGAGAACAGACCGCAATTAAGATGACAGTAATTTATTCCATACGTGTGAATAAATTGCTCTGACTGATATCTGCACTCAAACAGAGTGACTGTGGATGCCGGGGTGTGAACTCTTTTGTGGAGGGAGGACACGACTGCCAAAACCCTGAGCCCGTGTTGGCTATTCTGTTAGAAATGGACTATGGTATAACTGAAAGCGTGTTTTTTACACTACATGTCCTAATGTGAAGCCAGGCTGCAAAATGCGTCAGTACATGGAATAAATAAGTAAAAACATGCAGGGTAGAAGACTCGTCATAAAAGGCCCTCTAAGGCCAGATTAGGGGTGTCATATCTTTAGTATCGGCTGCATTTGTTGTGAAAACCAGAAAGAATCAGACAAACATATGATGGTTTTTTTCTTTCTTTCATCTATGTGCGTTTCTCACCAAGTTTCATACATTTCGGACATAAAGCTATTGGAATCTTATTCAAATTACATCAGCTAAACAAATTAGAGTAACAAACATAATATTTTTCTTAATGTATGTTTTTTGCCCAGGTTTATTATCTTGTTTTATAGTTGTGCAGCCTCAGCCTCATGAGACAAAATTTATCTATTTATTTTTTAATTAATTAAAAAAAAAACCCCAATAATTTCTGCCTTTGGCGGATGTGTGGTTGTGGCTCAGGAAGTTGTCGAGCACGTTGTCTACTAATAGTTTGGTGGTTTGGTCCCTGGCTGCTCAAGTCTCAGGGAAGATACTGAACCCCAAATTTCTTCAAGGGCTTGGCTGTAGAAAAAAGTGCTTGTGTGAATGAGACGTGCTGTATGTGGCACTTTAAGTGGATGAGTATAACACTATATGAGAACTGTCCCATTTAACCAGATCCTGTGTGGTGGTACGCTTCTCTCATGACTAGAAGGGAGGAAAAAATATATATTTTCATAGCTTAAAAAGCAGAACTGCAAATTACATAAAACCTTAAAGTTGATTAAACTTGTTTATCCTGTTAAGCTGCTCACTGTGAAACCACAGAACATCCTCCAGTGACCTACCGACACGTTACACTGGGGCACACGAACAACAGCCCGTATCCTCTCTGCCTTTTACATCTACAAAGGCACACACACACAACTGGCCCGGGGGTAAATTAAGCCCTAACATTCCCACAGAGGCTAATCTCCATCCATTTAGACGGCTGTAATATTTAATCAGGAGGCTCTGGACCATCTCCCAGCACCACACGCTGTGGCATGGCTCATATGTTCACAGCAGAGGCCAGCCCAGAGGCGACGGAGGGGAATTCACAGCTAAAAGCCGCAACGCATTCAACCGCAGAGCCTCTCGCGCTCCTCTCGACCTCCTCTCCTCCTCTGATGCTGCTTTCCTTTGGGGTGGAGCAGACAGGAACAGTTAAATATGTTGTGGTGGACGGATTCAGAGGAATGCTTTAAATGTCTGGCCGAATATTGCTTGTTTTGTTAAATATATTGATAAAGTGGGCTATTTAGTGGCATTGAGAACAGTAACATCCCTGTCATATGACTGATAACTGTGCTGCTCTCTTATGAATTTAACACAGGTAGACAAATTCTCACATTTCAGAAACTGAAATCAGTGAATATTTGGCTATTTTTGCAATAAATCCAATAAATAGTTTAAGGGTTGTTTTTTTTTTTTTTTTTTTTTTAAAAGGACAAAATTTAAGGGGGACTTCACTGAATTGGCTTCTAATAAAAGCATATTTAACAACCGGCTTATGTTCAAATACATAAGCTGTGGCTATGAGTGACCCTCCAAAGATTCCCAAATGCGTCACATAATACAGATAACACAAAGGTAAGCTGAGCCCAGAGGAGCAGCTGATCTGAGCCTCTTTCAGATCAAAACTGTGTATTTATTGAAACTATAATGAGCATGAATGTTCGTCTTTTTCTGCATTTGACAGTTAATTTTTGTTTATAGAAGAAAGACTTAAAAAACCCCTCCAGAATATATCACATACTCTAGTCCCCATTAGTGTGTAAAACAGACTTTACATTTAAATTTAGTGCAATTTCCCTTTAATTCTAAAAGGTTTACCCCTAAATGTAACACAGTGACACTGATACTTATGGCCTTTGCAGGGGACCGACCCCTCTGAAACAGTGTCGGAACATATTATATATTATATATATTAAAGGGCTATTGTCAGGTACGCCCCCACCCCTATTCACCCCCACCTCCACCTTAAACACAGCGACATAGGACACGAGCTGCACTCAGAGGTAGACGGTACGGTGTTAGGTGTCCCGCCTGGGGGTATCACAACTGCTCTCACACACTCACTCCTGGAAAAGGTCAGGTCTTGCACCATCAGTGTGAAAATCCTGCACCGGGACTCTAACGCATCACTCCACCGCTGATCACACAGAAGACGCTCGGCTCAACTGAAGAAACGACCTCTGCTGTGGTTTTGTGTTTTTATAAACGTAACATCTGCGTCGCTAAATGCCGAGTGATAAAAGTGTCATGCGAGTGGCCGCTGTAACGCCTGCTCCCTGATTCAGACTGACTCTAATGGGAAGGCCTGGTGAATTTTTCATACAGCCCAGAGGGTGAGGACTTAACGCCCATTCTGGCAGATCACAACCTCTAAGAGAGAGAGGAAGAGAGAAAGAAAGAGCGACCTGACAATCAGGTCACATCTTCAGCCCCCACATCAGGATTTTGGTCATAGATTTGAAAATCATACGATTGTATAAAAACCCGGTTGTGCACATGCTTATTTGGTTTATTGTGGCCAAGTGCACTTTTTTCCCCCAAGCTTTTTTTTCAGTTTTGTAAAGTTTGTAGTGACAGACGTCTTTGCAGAAGTGACAGTTTTCTCCGCCCTCTGCTAGACTTTCATATATGTCATATGCTTTTGTCAGTGAATGAATTCCCAAGCTTATGTTGAGAATCTGTAGATTTCATGTCATATTTTTGATTCATACGTCATGCACTAAATCTGTCAAACAAAGCGGGATAATTCTTTCTGCGCCTTATGAAAAGGAAGAGAAAAAAAAGCAGGCTGAATAATGCCCAAGATCCTCAATTTAATGGGCTGAAATTTCTGCAAGAAAGCTCTAAAAAAATTACCCATCTGTTCAGTGCACACATGCCACAGCTCACTCGGATAGCTCGTAGCACTGTCTTGCGTGTGCAGATATGTTTTGCCTGGAAATCTATTTGGAGTTGCTTGAAGGAAGCCAGAACGGCCCTCCTTCTGTCTCCCCCTCGCCGGCTCGCACGGGGCTCCCTCTTGCCGTCTATCTCCTCTCGCGTGGAAAACATCTTCACCAGCTCCGTGCACACAAACATGCGCTCAGTGGCATCGCCTCGCCTCCGACAGCTTCCCCAGCACCGTGGGCCAATATGCAGATCTCGTGGGCCCGAGCTGGCAGCGCTGTCCGCAAGCGGGACGAGGGGCCCCTCAACTGTTTGTACAGTTGGATTATACATGCAACGCACGGGGACACAGGGAATAATTATCCTCTCTGTGGGGAGGCCACTGATTTTGTCCTCATGTCAAGTCCTCCTTTGCTGCAGAAATGCGAGGGTGCGGTCCCTACGTGTCATCTCATCTGCAAAGCAAACAACCCAGCCAACATTTATATGTGGGGCCCATATGGTTTGGAAATGGGCTGAAAAATGGGCCCCATATAGGATTGTCCGCGGGTTCCGTAATGGCCCCATATTAAATGCCCATATAGGTGTTATGTTAGGAAAATCTGGGAACTAAATGGGCCCCAACTGGGAAAAGTACACAGAAACCCACCTGGGCCCCATCTTTCAAGTTTTTGTGGGTACCATGTGGGCACCACATAGGCTAAAAAGTGGGTTTTAAGTGGGATTGTCCGCGGGTTCCATAATGGCCCCATTTTATAAGCCCATCTCGGTGTTATATTGGTAAAATCTGGGAACTAAATGTGCCCCAACTGGGCAAAGTACACAGAAACCCACCTGGGCCCCATCTTTCAAGTTTTTTGTGGGTACCATGTGGGCACCACATAGGCTAAAAAGTGGGTTTTAAGTGGGATTGTCCGCGGGTTCCATAATGGCCCCATTTAATAAGCCCATCTCGGTGTTATATTGGTAAAATCTGGGAACTAAATGTGCCCCAACTGGGCAAAGTACACAGAAACCCACCTAGGCCCCATCTTTCAAGTTTCTGTGGGTACCATGTGGGCACCACATAGGCTAAAAAGTGGGTTTTAAGTGGGATTGTCCGCGGGTTCCGTAATGGCCCCATTTTATAAGCCCATCTCGGTGTTATATTGGTAAAATCTGGGAACTAAATGGGCCCCAACTGGGAAAAGTACACAGAAACCCACCTGGGCCCCATCTTTCAAGTTTTTGTGGGTACCATGTGGGCACCACATAGGCTAAAAAGTGGGTTTTAAGTGGGATTGTCCGCGGGTTCCATAATGGCCCCATTTTATAAGCCCATCTCGGTGTTATATTGGTAAAATCTGGGAACTAAATGTGCCCCAACTGGGCAAAGTACACAGAAACCCACCTGGGCCCCATCTTTCAAGTTTTTTGTGGGTACCATGTGGGCACCACATAGGCTAAAAAGTGGGTTTTAAGTGGGATTGTCCGCGGGTTCCATAATGGCCCCATTTAATAAGCCCATCTCGGTGTTATATTGGTAAAATCTGGGAACTAAATGTGCCCCAACTGGGCAAAGTACACAGAAACCCACCTAGGCCCCATCTTTCAAGTTTCTGTGGGTACCATGTGGGCACCACATAGGCTAAAAAGTGGGTTTTAAGTGGGATTGTCCGCGGGTTCCGTAATGGCCCCATTTTATAAGCCCATCTCGGTGTTATATTGGTAAAATCTGGGAACTAAATGGGCCCCAACTAGGCAAAGTACACAGAAACCCACCCGGGCCCCACCTTTCAAGTTGTTTTGTGGGTACCATGTGAGTACCACATAGGCTAAAAAGTGGGTTTTAAGTGGGATTGTCCGCGGGTTCCATAATGGCCCCATTTTATAAGCCCATCTCGGTGTTATATAGGTAAAATCTGGGAACTAAATGGACCCCAACTGGGCAAAGTACACTGAAACCCACCTAGGCCCCATTTTTCAAGTTCTTAGTGGGTACAACATGAGGAAAACATGAGCTAAAAAGTTGGAATGGCATTAGCAGTGGGTTCTGTATTTGCATCTTATTTCTAGTTTGAATTGACTAAGTTCTGGCACTGAGTGGGCCCCATGTAGTAAAACAGTCACAAAATCAATTTTTCAGACGGCTAATACGGGTTCTGTGACACAAAGACACCAAATATATTAAAGCTGACCGCAAACAAAATCTAGTTTGTAAATAAAACCATTTCAAAAATCACGAGGGTACACAAAACAACATTTTTCACATTTATTTTGTCCAACAACTGTGATTTTACGTAACTGTATTCCAAAGTGCGTAAACGTTTAAAAACTAGAAATGTCAAACTACAGCAAAATTCCTTAGATATTTGGAACTGTAGCAACATGGGAAAAAGTCAGATGAAAACTCAAAAGCTTATCTTGAATCAGCAGGGTTTGTTTTTTTACAGAGCCGTAAGTCTATTTTGTACCCTTGCAGCCCTCGGTCCTCCTCTGTCTTTAGCTCCACTGAACCACTTGGACAGAGCCTTCTCTGCTTCTTGCAAGTTGACTTTTGATGTTAAATAATTCTTCAGTGCCTCTGCAAATGAAGAAGAAGAAAAACGGGCAAGCCAAAGTAAAGTTAATCTTAGCTTACTTCATTTGGTGATGATTTTCAAAGAACAATGTTTATTTCACTTTATTGCCTCAAAAAATATATACAAATTGCATGATAACCAATCTCAGTTACACTTTCAAACACTTTATTAAAAAAGTTTAGTTTTCTAAAGTTCAAATGTCTCAAGTGAAACTAACTTACCATACACAACATTAAAAAGACGCAAATCTCTGAACTTTTTTTCCCCATGTCGGCCAAGCATGTTGTACTCCACAGCCAGCTCAGGTGATATGAGGAATTTCATCATCCTTCTTGTGGCATCGTCTACACTTGTTTCCCCTGTATCTGCTACCATGGCAACCTGAGGGGAACATACAAAAAGGACAGATTAGATACTGGCATCTGGTTAGGATGCCTCCCTGGTGAGGTGTTTTGGGCACGTCCCACCAGGAAGAGACCCAGAACACCCAGGACATGCTGGAGGGACTATGTTTTTCGGCTGGCCTGGGAATGCCTTGGGATTCCCCCGGAAGAGCTGGGCCAAGTGCCTGGAGAGAGCGAAGTCTGGGCCTCTCTACTTAGTACCGGATTGGGTCGAGGGGCAGCAGCCTAAGCTTAAGATAATGGACCGGAATGGAGGATAAATGGACACTTTACATATTACTTAATGTTTACTGTGTGGTGATAAAAAAAAAAATGGTAGTAAACACAAGCTAAACTAAAAAAATTAATTGCGCTTCCTTAACCCTTTATCCCCAATAATGTTACGCAGGATAACTGGTAGGTCTGGTAGGTTTTTTCCTCTACTGTATACTATATGAATGTAATCAAGGATTAATAACAGAAAGAAAAAAGAAATTGAAATTTTGCCATTTTTACTAAAGGCAATCAAAATGTACATGAATAAAATATTTAAATTAGTCAATTCAAATTAATAACTCTAAAACACTGAACAAAATTAAGTATTTGACCCTGTGGTTTATTTTCGGACATCTCTTTTCTTCTAAAAGTCCAGGCGTGTTGGGCCCCTGGCAGAGCTCAGGTTTGACGAGACAGGTTTGGAAAAACCTGTCGCTGGCGACTTTTTGGGGGCTAAAGGGTTAAAATAAATAGGAATTGGCCAAAATTTGTATAAACTATGAAATAGCAGAACAAAAGTAAAAAAAAAAATCTTTATCTGTTATCAGAATCAAATATTTGATTAGAATAAAAAATTTAACTTTCTGGAAGATTTCTCGTTACATCTGTCATAAAAGTAACAACATCTCAGAAAAGAAACATGATAGCAACAGAAAAATATGATAGCAGTGTGATGTGATGGTCCCTGGCCAGATTTTTACACATATTATAAGCCCTGTGACACAAAAACCACAGAACTCTGACACGCACAGACTGTTTTCCTTCGTGCTAATGAAGAAAAATGCTGGTCTGGTATGTAAAAGGGAATTTATTCTTCCAGGACCTGAAGCTCCGTAATGCAGCCCTCCAACAGCCAAACCTATCTGTTCTCTGATTGTCTTGATGCATGCTCAATCATCCAGGTAAGTAAATCTCCAAAAGTTGATTCTGTTCATCTGGACGTAGCGCTTGCAGCATTTTCTCCCACTGAAAATGCTACGTCCAGATGAACAGAATCAACTTCTGGAGATGTTCTCTGATTGGATTGTTTAATTGGTGATTGACATGAAATTGACCAATCAGCTGAAAGGAAGAAAAATAGGGTCAAAATTTGGATGTGTAAGTTTAAATCCACACACAGCCAGGAAAGCCGAGCGCAGAGTTGTTTGTAGCACCAATTCAGCCAGAGTGGAGCCAGATGGATTTTCCATCCATCCACACTGTAAAGTCTATAGACCAGCAAGTGATAAATTAACAGTGTTGTTGGTATTTTCTAAAACAGTTGTATGCAATAGGAATTGCTGTTTATAGTCCTCCTGTATATCTGCATGTTCCCTCCCAATTAAAACCTGTGATAATGGAGATTCAAATTCATGTCATACCTATACCAACAGTTATCAAGTATCCAGATCGACCTTTACTGATGTGCTCTGTCAGTGCGCCCCAGGGCAGCTGTGGCTACAATGTAGGTTGCCATCGCCAGTGTGTGATTGTGTGTGTGAATGGGTGAATGACTGAATGTAGTGTGAAGCGCTTTGGGGTCCTTAGGGACTAGAAAAGCGCTATAAAAATGCAGGCCATTTACCATTTAAAGGAAAATTGTTATTTCCATGTATTTTCCTGTTCTGCCTTCAACTTTGAGGACTTCCCCCCACATTTCTAGTTGTGACAGTGCACCTACAACAAAAAAAATCTGCTGTGATTTACATTTGTTGAAAGAGCAATTTTGTAAAATAGTCTATTTTTGTATGCACAGTTTACAAATCTGTCCTGTACAGCATGGACTGATTGCATGCTAAAAAGTTGTTGCTTAAAAATAAAACAATAAATTTTTAATTAATAACATCAGCAGAAAGCCTTGTTATTAATTAGATGTACAATTTCTATAGAATACGAAACAACTCAGTTCATTTTTGATCATATCAATACCAGCATATTACACAACTAGTGATGGGATTTTCGTCTCTTTTAGAAAGCCGGCTCTTTCGGCTCCCAACCGGCTCTTCAGGTTGTTTTGTTGCTTTAATTAATTTATTATTAACAACAATATAAAATTATGAACCAAAGGAATTACTAATGTAAAAAAAGAAACGTGGTTTTATTTATATATGTTTATATATAAATATATATGGTGGCCCCTAGAGACAAAGCATGTACAAACTCCAAAACCCATTTCTAGCGTCAACTGAACTTCCAAAACAGAGCTATCTAGATCACTTAATTTACACAATTGAAATCATATGTGTATTTTTTGTGTATTTATACACAAGCACTCATATATATTCATAAAAAATTCCAAAAGCTGTTCATTTACCTGTTACTACCACACACCAAATCCGGTCGTTGGTACTTCCTGGCTTGTGTAGCCACTAGGTAACAAAATCTCAACACTGTGCCTAGCATCCTGGAGCACTTCTGTTGTGTTTTGTACGTGCTTTGGAGTTTGTACGTGCTATGGAGTTTTTACGTGTTTTGGGGTTTGTACGTGCTTTGTCTCTAGCAGCCACCGTAAATATACTTTTATTTATTCTCTCCACATAAAATGTAATAAATAAATCATATAATACAAAAAAAACAACTATTTACATTTCAACTTTTAACTATTTAAATTTTCAGCTTTTTCCTTTTAAACAAATTTAAAGTGAAACAACACAAAACACTGCAAACCACAACACAATTAAATATAAATTATAATATGAAAACAAACAGAAGATGCACATTCTCTGTCATATGGGCCTGCATGAATAAACTTTCTGAATCCTTTATCATCCGCAATTGAAAATAGTTGTGGATGATTACTATACCTTTCTAATGTGACGTTGTTGTCCCTGGCTCTTTCTCTCTCCCTCCTGCTCTGTTACTGTGCTACTGCGTGTGTAACAACCGCCCCTCCCCCCTCTTCCCAGCGCAAAGCACAAGGCTCGCGTGCAGAGTGAAGCGGAAAAAAAGTGCGAGAGAGAGAGAAAAAACACGCTTGTGTCGTTCACTTCAAAGAGCCGTTTCGTTTTGACCAACACATCACTAACAACCATGATGAAAAACGCTCATCTGCTTCCATCACCATCAGCTGATTAACATTGAGCTGCTGCAGTCAACACCATCAAACTAATTTACTGTTTAATGTTATGTTATTGAATGCTTTTATTTTTAAATCTTTACCAGCGCTTAAAGACTGTAGATGTTCACACCTGGTGTTAGAAAACCGAGCTCACTGCAGTATTTTTTTTTATAACTGGAAATTTAAATTTTTATTGGTTACCGTGTTTATTACCACTTTTATCAGTAATGTACTTCCTATAAAATATGGATTTGATAAGTTACCGGTTTATTGAAATCAGCTAGTGAACACATCGATCACTTTATTGAACTACACGCCTTACACTCTTGTGAGCTCTGGTTACTAACAGCAGGTGTGAATGTTTGGAGTCCAAAACGCAGATAAAGATTAGAATAACAAGGCAATGTAAAATCAGTTTAATGCAGTTGACAGTAGCAGCTCAGATGGAAATCAGCCAATTGTGAGGAGAGCAGAGGACCAAAACTGTCAGAGTTGTGGGTCAAGTGAAGAGAACACTGTTGGCATTATTGTTAGCATAAAAGATGAAAATTAAATAAATGTTAAATTTTAAAATAGATCATTGCCTCCTGTGCCTAAATAAATATATATACTTAATACCAATAAAAAAAAAAAGGATGCCCCAAAGACCATCACTTTTCAAAAATAATAATAATAATAATAAGTAATACAAATAATATGAAAGTTACTTACATGTCAAAGATGGTGCTTGTGATCTTGAAGAATCTAAACGTGATAAGGAAATGAAAGAAAGTGCATGAGAAAATACAAACATTTTTGTTTTTTCCCAGGATAATTCAATATAAAAGATTCTCTTACTAATGCACAAAATGAACAGTGTAATTAAAAGTTTGAAAGGCACTGCATGTGTTTATATGATAAACTGACTAATTCAAGCAGCAAACACTAGCAGTGCAAAAATGTATCTAACTAGCTGACAGACTTTAAAGTCACAGGAAGATATATCAAAATGGTGATTTATGCCAGAACAAATGACTTGACAGACATAAATCCTAAATTCCTTTAAGTAAAAAAGGAATTACTTTTTTATAAGTGGTCCCTAGTGGTTTTCAAATTATTACATGGCTTGTTAATTTTTTATTAAATTATTAAGAAGCCAGATGAGTTCAAAACATTTACAAATGACTATAAAGCACTATCCAAACTTCAAATCAAGTGGCAAAATCTCCAAATTAAAAGTACTCGCAAACTATAAAAATTTGATTATACTTAAAAATATGCAAAAACTAATTTAGTGGAATTTTTACCTGCTCAAGAATACATTGAACATGCAATATTTAATTGAAAAGAACAAAATTTGTGTACTTTTAGAAAGGATTATTAAATATTTGGGGATACTAGACATAAAGAGGGTCTCGTACATTTACGGGCATCTAATTTCCTGGATTTAATGGTTTAAAAGTTTAATAGGTCTTTGAAGTTGATAATAAAATTGAGTCCATTATTAGCAAAAAGAATTTAAAAAAAAAAAGAGCAAAAAAATGCTTAATATATAATAATTGTTTTAAACTTAAGCTTTGTAATTGTAGCAGATTTCATTATGTCTGTAATTTTTTATTTAGCCCCACAGTAGTAAAAGCCATAAATGGGAGTTAGATTTAATACTAGTATTTTACACAGCATTCAGCTATAATAACATGTTCTGCATTTTCCTACTTCACCATCTGATCTGAACAGCTGCACTCTCTTAATTAATTAATGACCTAACATTTCTCAGTAACCAATAACTAGATGGAACAGCACAGTATCTAAAAGAGTGATCAGACAGTGTTTGAGCTAAAGACGCTGTGTGTTTCTTTTGGGGGCTTTTTACACACTGATCCACCACCGTTTTCCCATAGTACAATGCATATCTGGTAACATTACCGTATTCAGATCAGAAAACCGTTTCAGCTGCAGGCATCTACTCCTGTAATTTAAACAATCACCTTGCTACACTGCACATGAATATTACGTAACATGGTATGACTAGCTCATGTTCAGACATTTAAAATACTGTTCAGCCATTTTGTTTACTGGGTAGTGCATAATGGCCGAGTTAGCTGAGCAGGAATCCACTAAAGCCAAAAAAATAATATAAATTTTTTAAATTAATTACAAAAACCTTATAGGAAAACCCAAGAAACAGTTGCAGAAGCACAGAAAAAAACTGCCGTGTACGTTATCCGGTTGTTCAGTCTGACGTCACTAGCCGTGTCTGGGTCTAAACTCTGCTGCAGGTCCATATATCAAACGATCATATGGCATTACTGAGAGTTGAAAAACTGTCTAAAGTCTTTCATCTTTAATAAAATGATCAGCGTTCTGCTCTACCAGGTGTAACAATTGAGTTTAACATCCAGGCATCCATGAAAACGGAATTTATGACATTTAAAGGAGTTAGAAGTTAGCAGGGAGTTAGCTCGCTAGCTTCTATCTAAATACAATATAGCATGTCCTGACTGCGGGGTTTTGGAAACAAATTAAAACGTACAGCTCTGTTATCACTTCCAGCATAAATGAAGACAGAAAACTAAACAGCAGTGACGTTTGTAGGGTTACTGAAGTTGGGCTAGCTGGTATATAATGATGTGCTGCGTGACCGCTAGCGACACAGCTACGTTAGCATAATATAAACAAGCTAACTTTTTTTCCACTCGATAAAAGTTACCGTGAGTGTTCTCGGTGGTCAGGAACAAATGTAATCGCATGGCAGGATGCTGTAAAAGGACCAAACTTCAGCCAGGAGAACAACTGAGATAATCCATCCACAATACGAGGTTAGTCATTCATATACTGCTGCATGGGCTGGGCTGTAGTTACATCCTAAGGTTTTAAAAACTGAGCTTAAATAAATGATTAGCGGTAATAAAAGCCGAGGGAGGTCAACAGTGATCACTGACTGTTTTAGGAGCTTTTTGAGATCAAATAGAAGAAAATACATAACATTAAACATGTTAACAACACAAAAGCCATATTAAACGCAGACTACTTTAGACCCGGAAGTAGGATCCGTCGCGTCATCACTGAACAACCGTAAATTCAAAAACTGTATAGAGAGAATGGTGCAATGAAAACAGAATAAGATAAGATGAACTTTATTGAGTAGAATATAGGCAGTAAGAGTTTTTTAATTAACTTTAAATTATGTTTGCCAAAGACAATGCAGCAAATTAACCCAGTTCTACCTGCTAGCTAAAGATGTTATGCTTCTCCCCCTTATACCGTTTAGGACGACTATAGAAAGTTACTAAAATAACCATTGATGAAAACGTATCAAACTTTAAGTATTTACCTTTGTCATAGTTTTCGATTCTTTGGTATCCTTTTGTCCTCCACGTTCTTAAACACCAGGGAGAGAAAAGGCGCAACAGACGAAAGACCGCGAAGACTAGACGCTAGGCGGTGCAATCTGCTCCTCCCTCTTTTTAAACGAGCCAATAGGAGCTGCTCACATTAAAAACAACTTTATTTAAAAAGTCGTTTTACACCTGATACAAAAATTTTAAAAGTCAAACAATGCACAAGTTTAAAAGAACAATTTTATTTTTAAAAGTTTTTTAAGCATAGGGATGGTTAATATGTTTTAAAAAGTAATATATAATATTTATCAAAAATTGTCACCCAAATCAACATCATAATAAAAATATAATTAATAAAAATATAATAATGATAAGAAGAAGAATAACAGTTTACCTAAAAGCTCTTCTAACATTAGACTGGTTTTGAAAAGTTTCAATAGTGTCAATACACCATAAGGACAAGGGAGTTTCACAGTTGAAGTGTGACTGCTTGAAAGACCCCATTCCCTCTCCTTTCCACTAGTTCAAAGAAAATATAAATTATTTCTGGTTATATAATTTGAGGGCACAAGTTTGAAGAGTAACATTTTAACAGATCGGTAATATACTTCAGGAGCTTTACTGGATCTGATTAACCAAAACTTCCATCTTCCATGTAACTAACTGTCTTTTCTCTAATACAGTAGAGTGTGTCTGATCTACTAAAAATCCTCAACTGCATGTTTGCTCAAGTAAATAGTCTTAATTGTTTGAACAACCAGTAATCCTTAATTTGCAAATGCCAAATCTGGATTTTGTCTGTGTAATTCACTTTTATCTTAGGTTTTTTATTCGTATTTTTTGCTTTTCTTTTTTTCTACTCTTGTGTCCGTTTTAATCACTTATTATTGCTGCTGTGACAAGTGAATTTACCTAAGAAGAATCATGAAGTCCTTATTTTATCTTATCTGAGCCTCACCATGCAGCCTACCATGCAGAGTTCACATTAAGTACATAAAATGAAATCTAAAATTAAAAAGTAACCAGTTTCAAACCAGTTATTTGGAATAGTGTGCAGAGTGTTTTGAGTAACATTGAATGTTCAAAAACACCAAAGTTCCTATAGTCTCACTTGACAGCTGGGTTGTAGTGTCTGATAACACATAACATCGTGAGGTCTCAATGTGGACTTTGAGTACATTTGCTAGCCAAGGCTAAATACTGAGAGGGTCAAAAATGAAGGGTCAAGAACATCTGACTGTACGTAAGGGTAGCAAAAGTGATAGACTGAGGTTGTGCCAAATATGTTAAAGTTAGGGTGATTTCTTAGAGAATGGTACCACATGGGTGCCGTCTGCAGGTTATAAAAGAGAGTTATGTTCATACTTTCTTTTGAGATTATTTTTACAATTTGACTTTCAGAACTCCCTGGGTTGTGCGCAATCTGTGATGGGCTTGTTTGGAATAAATCCTCCTTTATTCAAATAACACTTTCTCAGGCTCTTCACAGAAGAAGAATCCTCACATAAGCATGTGCTACCATTTTGAACCAATGTACACATTTACCATCACTAACCCAACTAGGACCTACATTGGATGCCCACCCATATGGATTTGATGTTAGAAACGCAAGTGGGTCCCATATATACTAAACAATCTTGAGCCCATGTGAAATATATGCCCATATTAATTTAACACAACCCATTTGGGGCCCACATAGACATGTTTTCAGGGTCTGACTTGCATTTGCCCATGTGTGACACATATAGTTTGACCAGGTGGGCCCCACCTATGTCATCAGTACCAAAAAATATATACCGATTACCTCACTTTGCCCCACCTGGGGCACACAGCAAATGCTTTTCTTTAAATGACTGTGTTTGCCCATGTCTAACCCAGGTGAAAAACCCAAGTGGGTCCTACGTGTGTTTCCCATTTTGAAACAAGTGAAGTGTTTCCCATGTTTGACCCAGCCAGGACCTACTATATGTTTCCACTCGGTTTTGCCCATATGGCTTTAATGTGAGAAACCTAAGTGGGTCCCATATATACTAAACAATCTTGAGCCCACATAAAATATATGCCCATATTAACTTAACATAACCCATATGGGGCCCACATAGACATGTTTTCAGGGTCTGACTTGCATTTGCCCATGTGTGACCCATATAGTTTGGCCAGGTAGGCCCCACCTGTGTCATCAGTACTAAAAAATATATACTGATTACCTAACTTTGCCCCACCTGGGGCACACAGCAAACGCTTTTCTTTAAATGACTGTGTTTGCCCATGTCTAACCCAGGTGAAAAACCCAAGTGGGTCCTACGTGTGTTTCCCATTTTGAAACAAGTGAAGTGTTTCCCATGTTTGACCCAGCCAGGACCTACTATATGTTCCCACTTGGTTTTGCCCATATGGCTTTCATGTGAGAAACCCAAGTGGGTCCCATATATACTAAACAATCTTGAGCCCACATAAAATATATGCCCATATTAACTTAACATAACCCATATGGGGCCTACATAGACATGTTTTCAGGGTCTAACTTGCATTTGCCCATGTGTGACCCATATAGTTTGACCAGGTGGGCCCCACCTATGTCATCAGTGCTAAAAAAATATATTGATTACCTAACTTTGCCCCACCTGGGGCCCACATAGACATGTTTCAGGGTCTGACTTGCATTTGCCCATGTGTGACCCATATAGTTTGGCCAGGTAGGCCCCACCTGTGTCATCAGTACTAAAAAATATATACTGATTACCTCACTTTGCCCCACCTGGGGCACACAGCAAATGCTTTTCTTTAAATGACTGTGTTTGCCCATGTCTAACCCAGGTGAAAAACCCAAGTGGGTCCTACGTGTGTTTCCCATTTTGAAACAAGTGAAGTGTTTCCCATGTTTGACCCAGCCAGGACCTACTATATGTTTCCACTCAGTTTTGCCCATATGGCTTTAATGTGAGAAACCTAAGTGGGTCCCATATATACTAAACAATCTTGAGCCCACATAAAATATATGCCCATATTAACTTAACATAACCCATATGGGGCCCACATAGACATGTTTTCAGGGTCTGACTTGCATTTGCCCATGTGTGACCCATATAGTTTGGCCAGGTAGGCCCCACCTGTGTCATCAGTACTAAAAAATATATACTGATTACCTAACTTTGCCCCACCTGGGGCACACAGCAAACGCTTTTCTTTAAATGACTGTGTTTGCCCATGTCTAACCCAGGTGAAAAACCCAAGTGGGTCCTACGTGTGTTTCCCATTTTGAAACAAGTGAAGTGTTTCCCATGTTTGACCCAGCCAGGACCTACTATATGTTCCCACTTGGTTTTGCCCATATGGCTTTCATGTGAGAAACCCAAGTGGGTCCCATATATACTAAACAATCTTGAGCCCACATAAAATATATGCCCATATTAACTTAACATAACCCATATGGGGCCTACATAGACATGTTTTCAGGGTCTAACTTGCATTTGCCCATGTGTGACCCATATAGTTTGACCAGGTGGGCCCCACCTATGTCATCAGTGCTAAAAAAATATATTGATTACCTAACTTTGCCCCACCTGGGGCCCACATAGACATGTTTCAGGGTCTGACTTGCATTTGCCCATGTGCGACCCATATAGTTTGACCAGGTGGGCCCCACCTATGTCATCAGTGCTAAAAAAATATATTGATTACCTAACTTTGCCCCACCTGGGGCCCACATAGACATGTTTTCAGGGTCTGACTTGCATTTGCCCATGTGCGACCCATTTAGTTTGACCAGGTGGGGCCCACCTGTGTCATCGATACTAAAACATATACTGATTACCTAACTTTGCCCCACCTGGGGCACACAACAACAGCCTATCCTTAAATGACTGTGTTTGCCCATGTCTATCCCAGGTGGAAAACCCAAGTGGGTCCTACATGTGTTTCCCATTTTGGACCAAGTTAAGTGTTTCCCATGTTTGACCCAGCTAGGACCTACTAAAAGTGCTCACTTGGGATGGCCCATATGGGTTTAATGTGAAGAACCCAAGTAGGCCCCATACAAAAAGCCCAGTTTGAGCCCATGCCCACATGGTACCCATCCAGCCCGAGCAAAAACCAGGTGGGGCCCATATATACATGTTGGCTGGGAAATGTGCTGAATTGGAGATAAATTAGGAGAAATGAACACTTACTAACTGAAGACCTGTTTGTCTGTCTTTGTTAGGGGTCATATCACTGCCACTATGTAACCTCTTGTAAGTTTTGAAACTGGAATTTCTATCAATATAAACTATATTAGTAGAAATTTATAAGTATCTATAAAAGAAGAAGTATCCCTCTTGGGTAGAGATGCAAAAAGAAGGAAAAATCAGGCTCTTTTTATGTGTGTGTGTGTGTGTGTGTGTGTGTGTGTGTGTGTGTGTGTGTGTGTGTGTGTGTGTGTGTGTGTGTGTGTGTGTACACGTACCAGAGGGCTAAGAAGCCAGGCATGGGCAGATGGTCTACAAAGGTGTTACCACACAGTGAGTGGGCACTGCGATTGATGCATTGCAACATCCAAGAAGGTGGAACATTTGGCTGCTGACCCGCAGTCAGAACTCATTGGCCCTGCCTTCTCCTTATTTAGCTGCTGCGAGAGAGCCGACGGCTGGTTTGGTCAAAATAAACACACACACACACACACACACACACAGCACTTTCCCACCCTCAAGGAAGCCTGCATGGGCTTGAGTGCTGGAAACTTCTCCGCCGTCTCTGCAAGGAGGTCAGGGCGGTGGTGTAGGCAGGCAGGGCCAGCACGCGCTGGAACTCAGGGTTACTGTGTTACACTTGGATGGAGGAGATCTGACCCCGAGCTCATTCTGAGGCGTCTTTGTGAGTGAAGCAACTCCATACGACTCGATTTTTGCAAGTAACACTTAGGTTTGTTCGCCGTGCTGTAAATTTCCATTGTTAAAAATGTCAACTTTAAACGCCACGTGAGAAGCTGTCACTTAAGCTTAAAAGTGAGATTTTACTCCTGGGGTACAGGAGAATGGTAACACACTGATTTGAGAGGCACATATGTCATTTCTATAAAAATGTGATTCTTTTTGCCCTGCTATCAGGAGCTGAACCATATCGTCATATATGAGCTGAGCAAAAACTCTTTGTGTGGAAAAAGAAGCAGACGATTATGAAGAGGAAGCTGCCAGAGTTCAAAGATGGAGCACTCTCTTTAATAACAAACATTATTAGTTATGCACACGGCACGCCTTTTATTTCAGACCCAAAAGCGCTCTTACATCAGCTGAAACATGGAAAATTCATGAGTGAGTGCGCTAACCAAAGGCAACGTAACGGATTTCAAACACAGTGATTGCTGTTTGTCTCTCGGTGTGCTTTAAATCATTTGGTCTCCTGCAGAAATAATACCTGCCTCTGCTCGCTGTTCCAGTATCTCCTCCACGGTTTTAACCTCAACGTTACAGACTGACAAATGTGTTTTTCTTACGGCGTGTTTAATTCTGCAGATACATATCTTTATTTGTAAATAATTGTCTTAACTTGAAGTTGCATTGCAGCTTTGAGTTTAAATTCTATATTATTAACGGCTGCTGAAAGCATTATGGTGTAAGGCGTTGTCTTGGTCATTTGGCACTTCTCTTTGAAATATGCAAACAAAACTAAGATTGACACATTTAAATAAATCTGGATTTTATTAATTAAAAAAAATGATGATATATAGCTGATGCTTAATTTTAGACAGCTTGCTGTAATGGTGTGAACTGGCATAGAGTGCCCCCTTATGGACATATCTGGCAACATCAACTCTTGAGTTTGAGATTTACCTTGTTTTTAATGTAATGTTAATGTGAAAAACTTCACGTCAGAATAGTTAAATGGTCACAAAATAAAACACTAAATCTAAGAAGGAAAAGAAGACACGCAAGTCCCACACCGACCTCCAAAGCCTCATCCGTCTCTGCTCTGGACTTCAAATTGAGTCAGTCATCATCCACCACCATCACGTTCCCGGTCACCTCGTACTCCATGGTGGCCCAGTCGAAGATATTCCCTTTGGGGACTTTGTGTCCGTAGTGCCAGCCCTGGATCATGCTCCTGGAGAGCACATAGTCCCACATATTCAGGTCCGTCATTTCCCCCACAAAGCTCTGCGTGGCCTCCAAGCCTCCCAGGTGTTTGTCTGGATCTTGCCCCAGGAGGACGGTGCCCTTCGGACGGATGGTGTGGCCGGGTTTGTAGACCTGGTAGGTGCTACGCTTCCCGTCCACCCAAAAGGCGGCGAGGCCGGTGCGCGACTCCCAGGTGAGGCAGAGGCTGGTGCGGAAGGTGGTGAGTGGGGGCAGGTGAAAGAAGACGCCGTCGCCGCTCAGGTAAAAGGAGATGCGGCCGTCCTTCTCGCGCCACACGTTGAGTTCATCGTAGTCGGCTGTGCGGTAGGCGAACAGGATGATCTGGCGCTCCTCCGGCAGCTCGGTGGCCACACGCATGCAGAGGGTGAAGGCCTTCAGCCCCATCTCCTTCTGCGGGATCAAGGCCACGTAGCTGAAGTCCGTCTCATAGGGGAAGACCAGGACTTTGTCGCTCAGACCCACTGCGGTTAACAAGACGATAAATCTGTGAGTTTATTATGACATACAGGTACGATTATGCAAAGCTTTTCTAATTGTTCCAATGAAGGTGAGATAATAAAAGTAATTTTTTAAGCTGTTTTTAATCTATTGCTGTTTTTAAATTGCCTATCAGTACACAAGGCTACCAGATTCTCAAGCTTTAAATCAACCGCGAATTAGTTCAAATAAATGCAACATATACACTCATCGGCCACTTCATTAGGTTCACCTGTTACCTGCTACTTGATGCAAATACATCAACCAACCACAAAGTTGCAACTCATTTCATTTAGGTATGTGCACATGGTCATGGTGAATTTCAAACTGAGCATTGGAAAGGATAAGAAAGGTGACTTTGAACGTGTTTGTTGGTCTAAGTGTTTATACAAACTGCTGAGCTGCTGGGATTTTCCCACAAAACCATCTCCAGGGTTTATAGAGAGTGGTCTGATTTTATGCCCGAGAGTGAGAGAGAATATGCAGCAAGCGGCGATTCTCTGGGTGACAATGCCTTGTTGTTGTCAGGCATCAGATCAGAATGTCCAAACAGCTTAGAGCTGATAAGAAGAGAGTCAAATAACCACTTGTCATAACTAAAGTATGCAGAAGAGCATCTTAATGACCAACATGTTGAATCTTAAAGCAGAGGGCGCATTTTCTTGGCACATTTTGGGCCTCTTAGTATTGACTGAGCATCATTTAAACACCACAGCCTACCTAAGTATTGTTCCTGACTAAATCCATCCCTTTATGTCCACAGTGTACGCGTCTTCTGATGGCTGCTTCCAGCAAGAATACGCTCTATGTCACAAAGCACAAATCATCTGCAACTGGTTTTTTGAACATGACCACAAGTTGACTAAATACAGTCAGATCTCAGTCCAAAACTGTGCCTTTGGGATGTGGTGGAACTGAAGATTAGCATCATGGATCTGCAGCATGATGCTGTCATGTCTGTAAGGACCAAAACGTTTTCAGCTTAAGGCAGTAAGGATGAAAGTGAGTCCGACCTGGAACTAACAGGATGTACCTAATAAAGTGGCAAGTGAGTTCATCAAAAAACTTTTTTTTTGTAAACCTGGACTAAATGAGCAATAGTTTTTAAAAGATAGCAGGTGTACCCGATTCAAACAAATTTGATCATTAAAGGCTGAAAACGACTGAAACAAAATGTTCTACTGTTGGAGATTTGAAGGAAGAAAAAACTCACTTTAATTTTAGAGCACAGACATTAATTTAAAGATGCAACGTGAAACGAGATATGTCTGTGGACATCTGGCAATCAGTTGTATGGAAAGACAAAACCAGTCTGTGACTGTCTGGACTCACAGCATTTCTTATGTTAAGGCCTGCACACCAAAGCTCGGTCATCACTACGCTTTCCAGCAAATCAGTAATCCTGTTCTTATTCCTTCAGTTTGAAGTATAAGAAACGAGCTGGGAATATTGGAAGCTTATGAGAAACTACCAAAAACCTTTGTTTATTTTATTCAAAACTGACTTTGTTTATGGAAAATTTAGGTATGATTAAAAGGAATAAATAGCTTGATCAATCTCTAGCGATGGGTTTTGTTCACAAACTTTGGTAAAATGACTTTTTTTTTTGGCCTATAAAACGTCGTTTTTAAATCCATACCTTGTGTGGATGAGGAGAAAGTCACAAGCAATAAAACACCCAGCAGAGCCTCACCAAACTTCACAGCGTTGTCGCTCTGAAACACACGAACAAGCATCTGACAGCAGCTCCGGACTGATATCAATTACTGAACTATATTAAAAAAAATGTAAGTATGTGCAAAATTACCGAGAAAAACTGATTTTCTTACCATTTTAATGTTGTGTTGTTGATGTTCTCTGCTGCCAACTCTTTCCCACTCAACAGTGACCCGTGCCTGGTCCTCTTCCCTCCTTGCACAGCCCCTGACGTCAGCTCTTTCAACGATGCTCTGACAATAGGCCTGGTGTGTGAGGGCTGAGTGACACCGTCTGTACATGTGACTGAGCCACGCTCACATCGTTTCATCTATTTCTGTCTGCATCACCATCAACCAGCATGAAGTGTTTACATCAGAGCCTCTAGCATGAACGCATGAAAATTACAGCAGCTCTTGCATCAGACAAACCTTAAAGGTTTTCAGCTGGTGGTCCATTCGTTGTTACACGGGCTTTAGACTGTGAAATACTTGGTTATTTGTTGATTTTTCATAACAATTTGTAACTCCTTCCTTTCCTCCCTCACCAGGTCGGGGTTGCAGTTGGGCACCCCTGGATAGGTTGCCGGTGTGTTGCAACACTGCAATTTAGTTTCTTCCAGGATGCACCCCACCTCTCCTCTTACGACAGCTGGAATAGTTTTCCCTTTGACTGGAAGAAAAAAGATGGATAAACAGGTTTTTCAAGAACTGTGACAGAGCAGTGGATGTTAGTTACTGCCCCTCAGCCTCCTGGCAGTACACTCGTTGCGTGGCACAAACCTGCTGGAAGTACAAGTCAACAGCACATAGATAGATGTTAATGCGCATGACACTTTGTATGAGTAGACTTGAGTTAAAAATGGCACAAAAAAAGTTTTCAGTAGCACACACAAGTTTCCAAAAGTAACTAACAAAGTACTTTAAATAAATACTTTACCCATGTGATCTGGACCAAGATAAGCAGTAGAAAATGGATAAATTATCAGCCTCAGCTTTAAAACTATGAAGGTTTTAATGCAGATTTCACAATTTTAAAGAGACACTGAAAGCTGCTATCTGAAATTCAAAAACAGGGAAATTGCACAATGCAGCAGGAAGAAAATCTAAACATCTTTCATTCTCATGTAAAAAACAAACAAAAAAAAAAAAAACCCCCAAAAAACCACCACTATCGAATCAAACTACAGCCTACTACAGACGCAAACGCACAGTGATGCCTTAAAGAATAAAAACCAAATATAAGATTCACCAAATCAGCATTTATTGCAGGATTAAAATCACGAGCTGTAAAGCTGAAGTTTGTGTGGTGTTGTTTAATGAATTTTGTTTGTTTAAATAAACAGAAACACCAGAACAAACGACCTCGTAGTTCACGGTTTAATGGGGACAAACAAAAACTGAATCAGGTGTTTATGTTATCAACATATCTACATTTAATACAGTTTCTCAAGCTCTAAGAGTTCAAGAAAAAAAAAAGAACATGACAAAAAAAATGAATATCAAGAAACAAAACCTGAAATACACCAACAAATTATGTACACCACCTGCAGCCCAATACAATCCACTAGCAGGCCTAATTCAACACAGACACATTCAGCTGAAAAAGCCTGTAAACTAACAGCACTCGACTAAAAATGCAGTTTACAGAGAGACTGAGGTACAGATGAGATACGGTTTTGTAACTCTTCCAGCATTTCTGTGAAACGGGTCGGGGGGCCACGATGCTGGGGAACTTTAACTTTCTTAAACTTTAAAGTTAGGTTCACACAGGCGATTGGTTTCCGCAAGCTTCTGCGGCCGATTTCTTCGAAACTGTGAGGAGAAGGTGCATAAAAATCAACAGCGAGAAGGTGGAAAAACAAAAAAAACCCAGAAACACAGCTTATCTTTGTATTTTGATACAAAGGAGAACAAAATTCACTTCATGCTTGATGCGAGCGTCCACTGTCATACCAGGTAAACAGCACGAGACACAGACAGCACGGACCAGTCCTCAAAGCAGCTGATGTAATCGGTCCAATCCAAACATTTAACGGTTTTAAATTATTATCCAGCAAAAAGAACACATTTATTGGGTTTTTTTTGTAATACAGCATTTTGTTTTCTGCTTCCAGTTTAAAGGCCTTTCAGTTCAAGGCTCGTCATGAAAACCTTAACATTGTCCTGATACTTAAAAAAAGCATCTTGAATTACTGAAGGTTAAGTCCAAACCTAAGGAATATATAATGAATACATTCAGTTCATCTCAATTGTCTGTAATGGGGTGTGATTGATATGTGAATAAAACTAAACAAACTAATAAAAACGTACACTGTGGTGAGGTGGCCGTATGAGAAAGGGACTCGTTTCCCTTTCCGATTATCGATTATTTTAAAACTTGCATACAAACAACCCTCGTTCGCGACAGGTTTTTGGCATTTTAGTTACCACTTCGATAAATGTACATTAAGAAGTGGATGAATGCTAAATTACTTAATGGAAAAAGATGACTAGAAAATACTAGAGTAAACATCAAATAAGCCAATGTTTTCATCAATTCTGCCACCAAAAGTGTGGATTTTTTTTTCTTCTTTTTTTAAAATAATTGATGGTTTGTGTGAAACACTGGAGTGCAATGGTGATGCTTTCCGACGACTGTGGCACTCAGAGAAAGAGAGAAGAAGAGGGAGGACCTGAGAGAGAGGCCCATATTTGAGTAAAGAAAGGAGTCGGGCTTGAAAAGACCAGAAACATCGTGACAGAGAGGAAGTCAGAGAGAAAGACTAGAAGGAGCAGAATGAAAGGAGGTTTTAAAGGGAGCGGCAGGCCATGGATGCCTCAGACGGTGAAGATAAGGGAGGAGAAAATGGGAGAGAGAGGAGGCAGACCAAGATACGTGGCTCCCGTTTGGTAGTCCTTAGTGTGGCTTTTCCTGCTTGTGTAAAGCACATATCCAGGCAAGGGGTGATCTGTTCTCTATAGTCTTGTGTTATCCAGGCTTTGAGTTGGGTTTGGGGGCATGAAGGAGAAATGGGAGCTCTCTCCTCAGTAGTCCTCCACCCAGCCGTTCTCCTGGATAAAGGCGTCTATCACTTCCTTCATAGCCAGGTTGGGGATCAGCTGATCCTGGGTCAGGGGACTCCTGGTGACTGGGTCAAAATGACCAACTCGCTGCACAGGGAACACGTTAAGACACAGTGTTAGCGTCAATGGATGATTTTATGAAAATAAGAAAAAAAGAAGCACACCTGCGCTATGAAATGCTACTCTGGCAGAATGAAAACGTGCTGCTGGACATTATACATTAATTATAAATGTGCAGCATACGTTGAAATACAGGACAGAAGGCCAAAGAGAGTTTGTACAATTCTAGGGAGCTCGAACTTCAATATTTGGCATGACCATCTTTATTTTTCAGCACAGTCTGAACACAGTCTCAGCTTTTGTCGTTTCTTTAAGTAGCCGTCAAGACGCACTGATGACAATCTGAACCAGAAAAATTTGGAAATTTGGATTAACTTGTGGGGATAGGTTAATTGGATAATCCAAATTGCCACTAGGTATGAATGTGAGTGTGAATGGTTGTCTGTCCCTGTGTGTTAGCCCTGCGACAGACTGGCGACCTGTCCAGGGTGTACCCCGCCTTTCGCCCTATGACAGCTGGGATAGGCTCCAGCGCCCCCCGCGACCCTGAAAAGGATAAGCGGAAGCGAATGGATGGGATGGATGGATTAATTCACCATGTTTCATAGGTTCAACCACAGGAATTTGAACAAATGATGTGTTTATGAGACAGGCTGCTAGTGAAAAAGAGCTTAAAGATACAATTTAAATAGTGTTTTTTCCCAGGGTGGGGCGCACTGTGTGTGTGAATGGGTGGATGACTGGTTGTGTAAAGCGCTTTGGGGTCCTTAGGGACTAGTAAAGCGCTATACAAATACAGGCCATTTACCATTTAGACACAGCACTGGTTCGTCCTTTGAGTTAGGTGCTTTTTCTATGCTTTATGTTGCTTAAACAAAAAAAGAAAACAAAACAAAAAAGGCATTCATATGAATACTGAGTGAAGAAGCAGCAGGTCCCCATAGACAAAAGTTGAAAGAGCTTCAGGAAGCCTAAAGAACTATTGCTTAAGACGGCTTAAAAAATAAAAAAGTCAAGAAGCGGGGCTCAAGACTTTTGCACAGCACTGTAAGCAACAATCATTTCACCTGTAGGTGCTCTTCAATGTCCTTGCGATCATAGGTGATCCCACTGGGTGTGATGCAGGGCTCCCTCATCAGCTCAAAACTGATCTTCCCACAAAGATAATCAGGAATCTCTCGCTTCTGACGGGAACAAACAAAATACAAAGAAGCATCACTCTGACCTAATACTGAGAGATCCTGTTCATGGCTCCATCCCCTAAAATCAGGGGTGTCAAACACAAGCCCCGGGGGCCAGAATTGGCCCGGCAAAGACTCTGAGCCGTCCAATGGATGGCATCAGAAAATGTAAATATTGGACTTTTAACTGTATTATCACAAGTTTTATAACATTTATAACATTTCCTAAACATGGCCATTCATATTACACTAAAGTAACTGAGTAAGAAATAAGCAATTAGATGAGAAAAAAAGTTCCAGTTTTTTCACTTTCTACAATAGAAATTTCTGGGATTTTTTTGTAATTTTCAGTTTAACTTCTTAGACTGATGGAGAGAGAGTTCGTATGGTTGGGCCCACTTAATATGAAAGTGGGTTTATGTGGCCCACGGTGTAAACTCTCATAGAGCCTAGAGTCACAGCTTAAACTGTTAATTTTTTCTTGCTATAAAATGGTAACAAATTATAGCCACAGTAATCCGTTTTCCTTTCTCACCCTTTTCAGCTTTTTTCTATACCAATTATATATTAAAGACTGTCGACAGAAGTGCCACAAACCCGAAGCTACTGAAGTTGAAACTCTTTGAGTCAACTTTTCTCTAAGCAGAACACCTTCTGAGCCAGACGGGAGAGAAACACTCGGCAGACGCGACGGTGTCGTTTCAATTACATGACAATTGCCACAGCCGACAACTATCTATAGCGAGAGCCTTGGCACACAAGCAGTGACCGTTACCATAGGAACAGCAGCAGTCGAAAACAAAAAGTAGCTGTTTATCTGAAGTCCAAGTGGATTTTTAAAGAGATCACAAGCCTTATGTCAACATGTAGCCTGACTGCAGACAGAAACAAATGTGTGTATTTACAGTAGGTATGCGTGTACTGTTAGCATCTGTCTGTGTTAGCCAAGCTGTAGGCTAATCACGGATTTGTCAGCGTTGCACGAGTACGAAGCATTAGTTAAAAATCGTACTCACTTTTCTTTTCTCGTCCACTTGAGAGAAGAGCTCATCCATATCCATTAGATACTTGTCCTTTCCACGTCAGGGTTTCAGAACAACCGGACATATGAATGAATATTCAATTTCATTTTAAAAAACACACCAGTTTAATATTTGTTCATTAGAGTGACACTAATTACAAAGAGTAAACAAAATGCAAAAACATACATGTTTTGAGGAGATCTTGGCAGCGTCGCCTCCATTTTGATTGTCATCTTGTTTTTCTTTGTATTCTTCTAGTTCTCTGCAAAAATAAGGAGCTAATTTAAATTTATCCATGCAAGAAAAATGACACCTACATGCCAAATTATCAAAATAAAAATGAGATTGTGGTGCTTCAAAGCCTCACCTTTCCTTCTCAGCCAGTATAAGTTTGGTCAGATAGGCGTGTAACTCGTTCTCCTGGTTGATGCGCTTCTCCTCAATACTGTTCCAGCGTTTTTTCTTGGCAATGCGCAAAGCACTGGGGATGTCATCTCCGAAATTCAGCCTTTGTTCTTTTGCCAAGTTATAAGCTGTAAAAGAAAAACACAGCTACAGCAACGTGGCTTTACAGTTAAAATGCTGCCTTCAAAATATCTAAACAAGGTAGATTCAAAGATGTTAATTAGGAGTGCGACAGTTCTGAATCCACAATACAAACATCCAGCAGTGTTCCCACTAACCCTCTGACTTGCAGCTCTATTACTAATCAGCGTACTGATGTTACAGACAGGCCAGACGTATCATGTTATTGTAAAGAGCAGGTATGTAAATACATATGGGAAATAGCACTGGCAATAGCCATGTGTAATAATAATGTAATTAGCCATGTGTAACCATTAAAGAATGCCAGTTTGCTAAAAGCTGATATTAAAAAAAAAAGTTCCTCCAAAGAACAAACTGAGTTTCTCTTTTGTTCATGATTAAACTGTAGCCACCTAAGATTCACTATCAGTGTTTGCATTAACAGTGAGTAACCATGACCTGCACTTATCTAACATATTTTGTGTACTTTTCTTCTTAATCGATCAGCTGCAGCCCACAACAAAGCCATGGGCTGACTTGGAAGTCAGCAGCTGCACGAAGCACTGCGATAAAGCGCTCAGGGAGTCTGCAGAGAGTTCGACCTGTAGAAATATCTGCAAGCCAAACTTGCCAAAGATACAGGCTCTCCATGCAGGGAGGAGCATCCCAAAACAAGTTTGCTAAACTGGTGAAAGGCTCTCCTATACTGTGAGTTATTCCACTTTTGAAAAGTGATTTATTTCTCATTAAGTTGTGGAATTACTTTGGTCCATTTTTCACGACTGAGTAATAGGCGGGCTTCCAGTTTTTTATAAACTAAGCGAAACTAGTAGTCACAAATCATGGTTAGCGTTAGATTGGCGTTTCAATTATCACTGAATTACTTTCTGTAAAGTCTCATAACCATACATTCATACATCATTTCATATAGTGAAGCTTCATCCAAGAGAAGCAACCATAACACTGAGTGGAGACAAAATTCCAGCTTTCCTTCCTTCTAACATATCATTACACTGACAACAGCTCATGCAAACATATGCTGTGCCTCAGAGAAGAGCTCCCAACCCTGTGAGGCCTCACTGATCTTAACAATTAACTTTCACATGAATGAGGAACTGCACGAGTAAATTTGCGCAATGCACCAGCAGCATTTTCACCATCATTCTGGAGTTTTTTCTGACCTTTCTGTAGGTTCCCGATGGCCTCATCGTAGTTCTCCAGCTCCAGGTGACACTGACCCAAGAAGAAGTGTGCCTTAACTGATTGACTGTCCAGCTCCAGCGCATGCTTACAATCTGCCAGGGCTTTGTCATGCTGCTGCAGCTTCACATAGCAGAGAGCTCGGTTGGTGTAGTATACTGCCACGGATGGATTACGGTTCTGTAGAGAATCAGAGGACAATAAACGTGCATTGTAACCTCATTTTTCATCCAGAGGGAATCTGCATCCACTTCGTTTCACTTAGCTTTAATAAAAGAAGAAGAAAACAAAGACATCACTGCAGCATTTGTGTCAGAAATTACTCACAATAGCTTTACTGTAACACGTAGCAGCCTCCTGGTACTTGCGGCAGAGGAACAGCCGGTTTCCCTGCTCCTTCAGCTCCTGCGCGGTGGAACTCTTCTCCGGGCTGCCGGCCATCTTCTCCACCGGCTCCGCGGGGCCCGCCTCGCCCTGCTTCCCTATCCTGTTCCCCGTCTCTTCGGCTGGCTAAACGACAGGTTTAAGAATGCCCCGTCCTTCCTGAGGTCACACACACACACACACACACACACACAACAACAAGAACAGAGACACAGTTTCAGTGAACATTCACTGCAATGCACCTGCAATGCGCGTCTTGAGCGAATTAGGTGCAGTGGGTTGATGCCACCCAAAAGGCATCCGTTTAATTTGCTGACTGCGCTCACAGCTGAAAACTACAGCGAGGTGGCTGCACCGCCGGCGAGTTAACTATTCATGTGACGGATATCAGAGGCGAGTCAATGAGCAGCACAGCTGGCTATCACCAAACATCACATAGCCGCGGTCCTTAGCATTGCATTTAAGCGCAGTGTTACACTGAAAGCTGTAGACGAACAGTATTAACAAACAATAGTTTGTTAATACTCGCTATTGTTTTACTCACTAAAACTGAAATACAGCCGTTACACAAGCACACACACGGACAATGCTGCCAACTCTGGTCACCAGCAGACAAGAGATCGCTGCTATGCTAGCATGGCTAAGCTAGCTCAGTAAGCGATGTTGTCGCTTAATGCCGGGTGGCTGGCTAGTTTGAGGACAGTAAAGCTCACTCACTCGATATAACCAGCAGCTAGTTAGTAGGTTAGTTCTGTAACAATTGTGGGACTGAAAGAGTCGTCTCGACATTTGTTAACCACAGAAAAGAAAAACCAGCTAACGCTACGTTAGCTTATTTTCCACACAGCTCACTGAGGTTTAGTTTACCTTCTGTCCCGTACAGGGTTTGTTTCGCGGTTATACGGTTTTCAACTCTTACCTTTCAGCAGGAATCCCACATCCAAGAGAAACCAGTTTTATGTAACTCAAGATCAAATCTTTAATCGATTAATTTTTCCCCCATACGAGCTGTCATGACAGGTTGTTGTTATGCTGACGTCAAGCGCTTTGACGCGAACTCGACGGAAGCCGGGAGTATGACCAGTCCAGCTTCATGTCTATACAGCGCATACCCTTAAGTTCACCCAGTTCACACCACATCAATATGAACTTCCGATTAAACAGACAATTAAATACGACCATCTAACTGTATAAACAGTTTCTATAAGCATAATTACGAGCTGCATACATGCAATCGGTCTTCTAAGGTGTGCATTCTTCTTCTTCTTCCGCTTGCTCCCTTTAGGCTCCTAATGGAAATCTGACCATCTCTTGTGCTATTCTAGTTCCTATTGTTGGTTCCTGTCTCTTTCACTTCTTAACTAGCCTACTTCAGAGGAGACACGCTTAATTTTAACAATCTACATTCATTTGAATACATTTCCTTTTAAAAAATATTATATGTGAAAATTAATCATCAAAATCTACAGTTAACAAAAAGGGACCAAACCTTTGAGCATCTCAAAATTGCATCTGTGATGATATGAAAGAGGTAATATATCCACCCATTCTGTCTCCAGTGTGCTCTTAAATGACTGCTACAGCCTTCTGAACTTCCACTGTGGGAAAAATAAAGAAAGCTAATAACTGAGAAGAGAAGAATGACTGCTTTTGCGCAGAGCAAATTAAAGATTAAAAAGTAGAAATTTCACACTGATTATCTTGGATGACTTATATTAATTCATAAAGTTCATACATAAAAATCAATGCTGTCACAGTGATAAGATCACAAGTTCTTTTCCAGAAAACAAAACCATGAAACATTTTGCACTTAAATGCCAAAGAAATTGGTTTAGTTCAACTTCAAATACAAGAATAAAAGCGCTTCTCCGAGTCAGCTGACACTGAGAGGAGGGCTGATGAAGACTAACCCATCCTTGATAAAATATGTATTATATTAAATCTGCAGTGTAGAGGCTTTGCAGACCTGAAAGCTGGAGGTTCAACCGGCTGCACAGTTTCTGTCTCCCTATAGAGTCAAACTGTGTGCATGCACCTCAGCAGGCAAATACATAAGACCTGTGTGTGCTTATGAAAGAAACAGAAAAGATGAAAGACTTATGGAGCTGGCACAGGAATAAGAAGTGCTCCGGGGACTGGAGGGTGGAGAAGGATGCTGTTTGTGTGGCCCAGCATGGACATCAGCAGCTTCCTCTGTGTCCAGCCTTTTCCAGATCCTTCCTCCACCTCCTCTCTACTCTCGCTCCATTACCTTGTCACTTTCTATCTGTTTTTATTGCCGGTCCACCTTTTCTCTTTCTATCACTCCCTCGCCCTATCTTCCTACCCACTTCTTTCACATTATGTTATTCGTCTTTCTTTCTCTTTCCTCCTTCTTTCACGCTTTTACCCCCTCTGTTTTTCTGTATTTCACCACTCTATCTTTCTCCTGTTATTCCTGTGCTGTTTCTTTACCTCTCTCTCAAAAAATCTCCTCCCCGCACCTCCACCTGTGAGTGTTTGTACTTGGAGTTGAGTTCTCCTCATCTTTATGTGTGTTCTCCCTGGGATGCACATACAGATACAGTGTACAGTTTGGTTCATATAAACTGAACATGTTGTGAATCAGTGAGCCAGCAAGAAACAGACACAGAAAAAGGAAGTCTATTATTTCCTAGTCAGCTGCTCCAGCCTCTGTAAGAGTTAGATCATTATCCTGAAGAAATCCTGCAAGCATATCATATCAATTCAACAGAGAACTGTTAAGATTATGTTTTTCCATAAACTTCAGGAAGGCACCTACACTCACTGACCCCTATTTTGCCTTCAGAACTGCCTTAATTCTTCATGGCACAGATTCAACAAGGTGCTGGAAACATTCCTGGAAACATTAGTGCATACTGAGATGAACGCATCGCACATTTCATGCAGATTTGTCAGCTGCATATCCATGATGGCAATCTCCTGTTCCACAACATCCCAAAGGTGCTGTGTGGGTTTGAGATCTGGAACCATGTTTCCATCTGTGACCCTACCATCTGGATGTTGCCACAGAACCCGAGACTCATCAGACCAGGCAACATTTCTCCAATCTTCTGTTGACCTGGTGTGGTCTTCTGCTGCTGTAGATCATCTGCTTAGAGGTTTGACATGTTATACATTCAGAGATGCTCTTCTGCATTCATCTGCTGTAACAACTAGTTAAATTAGACTCAAAGCAGTCTGTCCATTCTCCTCTGACATCACCCAGAGAACTGCAGCTGATTGGATAGTCTCTCTTTTTCAGACCATTCTCTGTAAAATGTAGAAATGGTTGTGTGGCAAAATCACTTTTCCTCCCCATTCAGACGCTCAGTTTAAACTTCAGCAGGGCGTCTTGACCACGTCTACATCCCTAAATGCATTGAGATGCTGTCATGTGATTGGCTAATGAGATATCAGTGCATCAAAATATCATCTCAATCTCAGACGTACTTTCCACTCATTCTTTTCTGGTTATTATTAAAATATATATAATTTAATTCCTCAATGATCCCTCAGTTTTTTCCCCCTATTATTTTTGCACTCTTTACTGCACTACTCTTCTCTGCCTACTGTACAGCCTACATGCATCATGTGGCTGAAGAAGAGAAGCACAACCTCAAATCACCAGCAGGAGGCGCTGGATGATAAAACTTCTTCCAAACATCTTTTCTTTTTAATGGTTAAAAAAGTTTCTTTGGTATTGGAGAAAATTAAAATAAAAGTGAACGAAGTAAAATTGTACTAACATTAAAGTAATACGTGATGTGCAAAAATA
Organism: Copadichromis virginalis; assembly: GCF_057382275.1. Taxonomy (NCBI): domain Eukaryota; kingdom Metazoa; phylum Chordata; class Actinopteri; order Cichliformes; family Cichlidae; genus Copadichromis; species Copadichromis virginalis. Next base: position 14,041,858 of record NC_140625.1, read on the forward strand.
TTCAAAACCTTTCATCACAGTTGTGGTTTAATATGCTCAAGGAGGGGTCCGATTAGGGAAATAAATTCGGCATATATGCGAGTTGACATCCCACCCACAGAGAGGGCTATAGATGACCTTTATGGGCCTTTATCATATGCACAACATTCAAGTTTAGCAGTGGAGGAATTAGCAAGATGCGATTGAGGACAGGGTCACTTTCATCCTAGCCTGCTGGGCCTCTGTAAAGACTCCACACAGAGATCAGTGTGTGAAGATTAAGCCACATCTCCTGAGCAAACACACTGATAAATGTGTGAAGGGGGCCTCTACAACACAGGACCACCAAGCCCTGTGTGTCCCCCAGCTGTGTTTACCTATCTCCACCGGCCTGGTCCCCCGATCCTTCAGAACACCCACCTATCTAACTAATCTGTAGGTCACAAGAACACAAAAGTCTTCCCTCCTGATTTTAATTGAAATGGACACAATATCAGAAAAACTTTCACAGTTTACTGCGGGAAAAAAACTTTAATAAACTCAACGTAATAGTTTTTTTGTTTGTTTTTTTAACAAGTGAGAGTCTATTTAAAATGTTAATGAATTGCACTTACATCTTAACTGTGTGATTTTTCCACAATAAAATAGGTGTTACATGTCAGCAATAATTTTATGTAAGAAAATCTGTTGTATGCACTGTTACAGGTTTGTGAGGAATCAGTATTACCTTCTTTCACATGTATTTTCTTATTTACTTAGATTCCTTCTTTATTTGCACCCAGTCCAGTTTTCTCAATGCACATCAGAATTCTGTCTTTTAAGAAAAGATGATAATTATACTCTTATAATATATCTGTAGTGTTTGTCTGTACAGCAGGGATGGCTCGTTACTTTACCCTGGAGCAAAATGATGAGGGACAGTAACACTTTCTAATACGGCCCATATTAGAGCCCAATATGGCACAGGCCATAATCTTCCCTTTTTACATCTCTATTTTTATATTCATTGTGTTGATGTGCATGATGGATGTTTTATTGTTCAGTTGTCTTTTTATTAATTGTCCTTACCAGCATACTTATCAAATAAGCAAAAATAAACATTGGAAAATTAGGCCTACACTGCAAATAAATCATATCTGGGACTGCATTCCCAGAAATGTAAGTGCATTTGATTTGCAAATGCTTTGGTCATTGTTGAGTTTTTGCAAGAATAAACATAAACACACCCTCTTCAGACAATTTTATTAAGGAAATTTGAAAGGGATTGGCCGTAAGAAAGTACTCGATCAGTTTTCTGTGCATTTCCCAGGTGTAAAAATCTATGTAAACAAAGTTGCATGCTAAAAAGGTGGGAGAAAGTGAATAGATTTGGTGCTTATCAATTAAAATGGTCCGCTGTGTTTAAAGTATTCATTGCTTACATTTAAACTCCCTCCATCACAGCTTTTCACCAACTCCTCCCATCCAATATACCAACCGTCGTCAACCCCACCATCAAACCCAACGGCTGCCCACTGCACCAGCTGGCCGCGCTTCCAGTCACCTTGGCAACGAGACCAGGAAGTTGCCCGGCTCCTCTGGCACAGCTGAAAAGCTGCCACTTCCTGATTGAGTCTGGTCTTTCTTTCTCTGTGTGTAGTCGTTTTCCCATTTGGCAGTGGTCTCCACTATTTAGCGCCAAAAAGCCTGAAAAGACAAAAAGAAGAAAAAAAAGGGGGGTGAACACACTCTCCTTAGGACTGAGCGAAACCCCAGGTTCAAAACGGGAGACACAAAAGCAGCATTTATCCACAGTGGTGGCTCTTAGGTGGATTTGCTCATTTTGAACAGACAAACGTTTTATAGACTTATGGCAGTTTCTTCAAGTGGGTCTGAATGCAACGTGTACAAAACAGTAGAGAAATAAATGCACAAAAAGTAGTTCTACTTTGTTTTCTATAAGAAGATCAACACAGGAAAAGAGTAAATTATTCATGTTCTCAGATATATGTCTAAAAATGTTTGCAAACACGCTGCATTCTGACTGCTTATTCATGCATAAATGAACACACATCAAGCTCTCTGTTAGAATTTTCCTCTTCATGTCCATTGAATTAGCCTGCTCCTTTGGTCAAATGCATAAACTTGAAGATCCATCAGGTATTTAACGTCACTTCCTGTTTCACCCAGCTGGATCTTTCTGACCTGAGACACATTTGATCAATTTGTAAGAAGTTTATATTCCCACAATAACACAGATGATTTTTATTTTTTGCCTTTTTTCACAAATTTGGTACGAGTGGCCCTCTGTGTGCAGGACGTATCTTCATTTGACAAACAATTAAATGAAGTGGTTAAGATCAGATTCTTCCTTAGACTGGGACAAAAAAAGAGAGATCACATTACTCCACTGTTAGCAAGCTTGCTAACAGTGGAGTACAGAATCCAAGAGCACTGTTTGTGTTTAAAGCCTTAAATGGTCTTCCACCTGCATGTGTTGGATATACAGCGTGCATATACTCCCATATGGTCTATGGCCTTCAGCTCAGTTAATCCTGATCATCATAATTCTTGCATAGTCCCACACGTATTTTAGTGAAAAGTAATTTAGGCGTTACTGATACTGTAACAACCAAAAAATATAGATTAGTTATATGTGCCAATAACTTATAAAATAGGGTCATTGTTGAGTGTGATCCTAATAACAAAATACAAAATAAAATGAGCTGCATTAGCGCTTGCCACCAAAATTATTTTTGATACCAGTGAAGCACCATATTTTTTTATGTTATTTGAATAGGATTAAATGTGGGTTGCATTGGGTTTCCTCTGGTATTTTCCTCTGGCCTTGTCAATAGTTTTGTAATCATTAAAAAAAAAAAAAAAAGACCAGCTGGCTTTGTAAACGTGCCTTTAATGCATCTTAACTCTAAACATGCTAAAGTTGCTAAATTTGCCTCCTCAGGTTAAGAGTTAAATGAGGGATATCCTACTGCTGCCCCACAGGCAAGTAAGAGAAAAGCCAGAGATACCAGAGGAGTCAAAGGTCATCCACACACCTCTGCAGCCCTGATTAAACTTTCTGACAAAGGGGGGGGGGGGTGAAACAGCTCATCAACTTTACCTCCTAAAAAGATGGATCCTGTGTCTGGATCCGGGTCCTGCACAAACACAAACAGGGAACAGAATGTGCGTTATTAACGAGCATTGAATCAATCATTGCAAAGTTTAAAAAAATAACCAAAAAACTCTTTTAAACTCTTAATAAACCAAATACTAAAACTCTAAATAGCACATGTTTTTCATGTTGTCAGACTAGTTGCAACTATCTCCATATATTCAACGTTTTTCTCATCATTTTACTCAACTACGCTGAAATCAAAGAGTTTGTTTTGGAAATCTGCAGTGTTAGTCCAACAATCTTTCACACCCTGGGGGGTTAACAGCTGACTAGCTGAAATACCCTCACTTAAAAAAACAACAAAAAAACACACACACACTACCGTGGATTGATGTGTGATGGCTGGGGATGGAGGCAGCTGCTCAGTGGTCTGTATAATAGGACCGAGATTTTGGAGGGAAATCAAACCTGCTGTCTCAGACTACTGCGGGGATGCACTGGGAAATTCATCCACTCTTAATTTAGCACCGCGTTAACTATCAGCATTGCTGGCATCTAATTAGGAATAACATTTTATTTTCTCTTTTCTGATTACAGGCTGTACAGGGACAGACTGACTTTGTTTTAATTATAATTAACTTTTCACAGTTGTAGGCTAATTCATTACATTATCAACTGAAAAGCAGTTGTTCTGGTAAAGCTTGTGCAGGTTACCAGTGATGACTAATCACTGTATTTTCTAACTTTGAAAACCAATGGGGATCTCCACAGGAGAGAAGGACCCAGCAGGGGTACCCAAAAAGTGACTTTCCCTCCCTGTGTGGTGGTTGTCTCTGCCTTTGTGCAGCTTCTCCCTTAACTCTTCAAATATCCCCTCAGGTCAGGCACTCCGGGGTCACTGGTCTCCACCCTGTCCCCACCCCCACAGCCCTATCCAAAACAATCCAAAGGAGCTAAAGCAGCCATAATGAGCCAGGGGCTACGCATGTGCTGCATGTGTGTGTGTTCGGGCTTGTTTTAGTATATGAGTGGGGTCCCAAACTGGGCACTCACAGGGGTTAGAATTGTGTTAAAATCAGGGTTATACATTTAGTTATGATAGTCTTATAGTAGGGGGCTGGAAAACGCATTGTATATACGTAAAGTGACAATAAAGATAGAAATGGAGATGCCTTTCAGAGGAGTCAGACACAGAAATTCAGACACAGAAATGGAAACCATTGCTTTCCATTTGTTTATTCTGGAACTATATACAAAGACAAGTACATGCACGGAGAATCATATTTGTTTATTTATACATAGCTCTTAAGCAGCTTTTAAAAAGCTCCAGTTTCATTTTTTCTTTTCTGTGGATTTGATTAAGAAATTTCACAAACTAGATTTAACCCACTGACCTCTGCAAAGCTACAGTGAATGTGAGAGAATAGTTAGGAGCTAACAGCTAACGTTGTTAGCTAAGATTACTCTTCAATAACTTTTACTAGATTAAATAAAATAAAGAAAGGACAAAATTAGACTGAATATTTCTTTCTCGTGTAATGAAACTGTTCCTGAAATTAAATGATATAAACAGCCATAAACAGCCAGAGCCAAGAACAAGAACTTGACTGACTAGTGTTTATTTTTAGCTAGCATGTTAGTTATTAGCTTGTTAGCAACATAATATTAGCTCACCCTGAAAGTATACACGATTGCTTTTATGCTGTTGTAGGCATTAAGATGGATAAATTAGTTTCTCCTATGGAAAACTGATATATACATGTTGAAAAAATTTGGAAAGTATATAAGTATATTTTAATGTTTTTGATTTAAATCATATGAACACACTGAAGTCACACACTATAACTAAAAATGGTAAAAGGGAGCATTACTCGCATTACTTACTGGTTTGCATTGCTGCCCATTTGAACCTCAGAAATGCAGCTTATGATCATGCTGTGTTTTTCATTGTGCATTTTCACCACTACAGAAAAAAACACCTCATCTTTAGACTGAAGCCTATCAGCTTATTAGTGGCAAGCTACATAATGCTTACTGGGTACAAAAATGAAACTATTTAGTGTTGGTATCCTGTGAGAGACTTGCACATTAGAATAAGAGGCCTGAAAAAAAAAAAATGTTTCTTTAAATGGACATCTGAGACAAAGTGGTTGAGGAGCCAAACAATGCAGCAACCCAAGCCAACATATCTGATTGTTAGAGAAATGATGTCCAAAATGAACACCAACACACTTGGGAGGAAGCTCAGAGTTTAGGATTGTAACCACAATGAGTCACAGAGAAAAATTTTGAAGCCAAAGTATGGTTTACAGTGATTGGCTTTAGCCTCAGTGACACACCTTAAAAACACACGTTTAATGATGTATTCTTTCAGCCATTACACATTGTCCCCAGGCTTTCATTATTGTTTTTTTCATGCACCTGATGATTTGTTTTCCTGCCCTGAAACGTACCACAGTCGTACCAAGTCTCCCTTGCAAAATAACCAACCACCATGAGAGTTACATACTTAAATAAAGATTGAGTAAAAAAGAATTCAACAATAATTAGCCAGCTTTTAACCGAAAGTGGATATCACAAAGAAAGGAATGTTGCTGTGATAGAGGAAAGTTTGGATGACACCATAAAATAAATACATTTCAGACACTCAGGAAATGCTGGGAGTCATTTCAGAACTGCTCGAGTGTAAAATTAACTGTGCTGGTGTGGACTAATATAAACACCAGCATAGCTGAATGATGAACACACAACATGTTCCTGTGTCAGCTGTTAATCATTAGATTTGGATGGAATCAGTGTGAGAAACTCTGGATTATTCTTTAAGTGGCTGATTTGTTTTCCCCCTCTATCTTTTACATAATCCATCTTTTCTCTGTTAACCTGTGGTAACAATACTTTCCATTCTTAACCAGGTTAATACAAACTGCCTATCAGTTCTTCATTAGATGAAGAATGCATGGCCATTAGCAGACACCGAGTTTGGCCTCTATCTAAAGTTTTCTGTGTGAATAGAACAAATACTCGTCTCTTTAGTCTTCCCATAACAATCCAGCTATTTGTTGTCATGTAAAGTTGCTGAAAAGCAGCTTGTCTTGATCCTAGAAGTGTGTAGTCGGCAGATCCTAAATTGGACGGTAATCAGATCAGTGCGAGGAGTTTGACAAATGACCGATGACAAGCACTGGACCCTGGAGGATGGGCGGAGATGCTGGGGGTTAAGGCTGGGTAGGGTCAGAGGTTACCTTTTCAGAACTGCTCAATCGAAGGGCCATTAAATCCCATCTTTGTGAAATTTCTCAGCCTTGGACTGGTCGTCCCCAATCAATGCACCATCTATACCGAGCGAAGGCGAGACGTGGCCTGTATGTGAAGGAATGAGCAGGCCAACATCGTAGCTTCGGCACAGATCCTGGAGTCAGCAAAGTTTGTGGCAATTACTGTGGCAACCTGGGGAGCAACTAACCTGGTTTCATAGTCATATATTGAGCCGTGGAGGCCACACCAAAATTGTCCGTGTGGATTCCAATGTAAGATATTTATAACCCGATGAGATGCTTTGCAGTCAATGATTGACTGATAAGCACCACTGCAGCGATGCTTATCAGTAGAATGAATGAAAAAGCCTTTGTGATCGTATTTTAAGGGAAGATTTGGGTTTTTTTTGTAACTTCTCACTGTGTGTTATCTCATGTGTAAAGTATGTCGTCTCTGGGGCGTCTTGTCTCTAGCTTTGTTTTCCTACGCCTGCCGTCCAAATTTCCATCACAAACACCTCACCCCGAGTGACCCTTTGCTTTCTGTCTGTTAAGAGCCCCTGATTAACCCGCATACATGTGCAGATAGGGCCCAAATCCTTCAGTTGGGACCAAGTATGAATGTGTGTTTTAGTGCGTATATAAGTGTGCGTGTTTGTGTGTGTGGGTGCGTTCGTGGCATAAAGAGGAATAGTATGAGTGAGTGTGTGAGCTCATGCATATGCGTGCACGCATGAATGTGTCAGGCAGTTCAGGACCATACTTCACGCTTCTAATTATTCAGCAAGTTCCCGCTTCCTCTTCTCGATCCCTTCTTTGCTTTCTCACTTATCTGCCCTGCACAGTTGACTGCAGAAAGAAACCATGTCTATTGAGGAGTCACTCAGTGAGAGGACAGACTCAGTTTTGTCTTCGGTCGTTCCCCTCCCCTCCATCAGCTTCCACTGTTCATCAGTGGCGGGTCAGGCAAATAACCACTTGGAGCTGTGAGATAAATATTTATCGCCTTAGCTATGCTTTGTGGAATTCATAATATCCTCCAAAGTTCCCATCTTCTTGTATGAAGTGTAAACATATTGTTCATTATGTCCAATATTTGACATAAAAATAGACTTTTTAAAAAAATAAAACCAAGAAAAAACTGTGTTAAAGCTAAAAAACTGAACCCTTCTGCCACCTGTTGTATACATTCAAATACACCTGTTACCACGAGAACATCCGAGGCCTGCGCACAGCTATACCCCGAGGGGCTGGTGATATGATACCCCTGAAGTAAGAGGTGTGCGTGTATGTGAGAGAGACGTGGAGGGGGGATGTCGGGGTTTACTGGAGCCGGGGAGACACCAAACTTTGTTTTTGGCGGTTCCCTCAAGGGCTTCCTCCCCTCAACAAAGGCAAGCTCATTTGCAACAGATGTATACATCGTTGAAAGGCAGGTTCATTGATGAGTTGGAGGACACTGTAGCGCAGGTGCTGAGAGAGCAAAGGGGAGGGCAGGGCCATGTGCAATGGCATTTTTAAAAAATTAGATCAAAAGGGACTCGGGGGACGAGCTGCAGGTCACCGAGGAGTCTGAATGGAGTTGATGAAAGATGGTGAGAGATAAAGGAAACTCTGGATGCTGATTCGGTGCACAGTTATGCCCCTACTGAGGCTCTTTTCAGAGATTTTAATTGTCACCTGGGGGCTGAAATGCGAAGATTCTCAAGTTACTTCTAAGGCTGGACGACTGATCCGTAAATCACTTAATTTCATTCTTTTAGAATTACGGTTACTTGATGCGGTCACTTTTACTGTCACCTGCCATCCTCTGATGTTTTTCTCAGAGTGAATAATCACATTTTAATGCACAATAAAACCACAGCATGTCACAGTGCGTGCAGCGGGATTTCGATAACACTGGGGAAAAGCAGACAGCAGCGACCTCAGATCATTATAATCAGTGCTGATTGAACGTAAAGCTCAATAAACAATCTTTGGGTGCAAACTTCACAGCATCCCAGCTTTGAAACCGTGACACCTAATCAACTTTATCACTTGAAACTTAAGACATCGAGGTGATGGCAACATTTCACAGCTGAGATTTAGCACCTGTTAAATTCTTCATTATTTTTAGTGCTACAAGGTCAAATGTGATAGACGAAAATGTAATCTTGTCACATCTCTTTGCCTTTTTCTGCCGAGCACTGATGGTGGAGGGTTTTTTAGGGTAACCGTGGCGTTTTTGTGCACGGAGAGATAGCCGAGGGGGTTGTGGTACTGGCATGTGTCTATTGTCTGAGAGGGCCATTGTAAGAGGGGGTTTAAAGTTTAAAGTCTGTATGTGTCTCTGTATGCGTGCAGGCAGACTAATTATAATCTGCCCAGCCAAGGATGACCCGGGCTGACCGAACTCAATTCAGAAGTGGACGGAGTGCAGGGGAGGAGGAAGAGGAGGAGGAGGTGCTGAAGTACAGCCAAGCAGCAGAAAGAAAAAAAACCTGACCATTCAGTTCTTTTGTTTGGACGTTTTCAGCCTTTTACACGTGTTTCTGATCTGCTCAAATATCCTGAGACCTTGTGATTGTGTAAAAGTGAGCTGAGAGTGATACAGCGGGGACTTTTGATGCGTAATATCGCATAAAACTGAAGCAGAGTGAGATATTCTGGGGTGTAAAGACAATATTTGTTGCCATTTCTTTGTTGGTGACGCACATATAGTCTGTGAGTTCCATTAAAGGAACAGTTCGACTATGCTTAATTGCTTCAGAGGCAAGAGTTTGAAAAGAAGAATGACCCTCCCCTAATTATACTGGAGCCAGCAGCCAATTAGCTTAGCTTAGCCTACAGTCTAGAAACTCCTGCTGAATTAATCATTTTTTATACTTTGATCTTTATACAGATTATGGTAGGTTTAAAAAGATTCAGAGGTACTGAGTGTTAGTTTCATGTCTTTAAAAAGAGTAGACTTTCCTTTTTTTTCTGGAATTTATGCTAGGCTAACTAAGGTAAGCTAACTAACTACTTAACTACTGAGCTAACTACTTATAGAAACTTTAAAACATATTATTTCCTTAATATTAAATATTAATATTAATATTAAAGTAGTTTATAAAGTGTATTTCCATGACTTTCCTTAATGTAAGGACACAAAAATACATGTCTTATGTTGGAATATAGCCCATTTTCAAAATTAGGAACTTGTCCTGCGATCTACTGACAACGTTGTATCTATGTAATACCTGGTGGAGCAAAAAATCTGAAAATCTAAAAGTGCATATTTCCTGTGAAAGCAATCCCCACCACTCGGAGCGTGGACTCTTCTCGACTGCTATGCATCTGCCTTGACCGCCAAAACATAGCCCCTTTGTATATTCCCCCCATTGTATCCAAATAAAGGTATTCAAATGTGGATGTGGCCAAGTGGGACAACATCTGTCTTTCCCGTGGACATATGTAAAACACTACACGTATTGTGAATTTTGGAGGGATCCTGCTTCTTCCTAAGTTTTCCCTCCAAACTTATTCGGCCAATTAGAAGAAGTGTGGGGGGTAGAGAATCGGCACGCTAACACCGACAGCGGGGTTGCCCTGTCTGACCCCCAGCTGGGCTCCAGCAAACACACTGCCCATCAAACACATCCTGGCCTGATGCGCTATTATAGCGCCACTGGGCCGCTGATAACAATACTGTCATCTGGACTACAAAGAATGGGATTGGGAGATGCACTGGTAATTGCAGCTAATGAGAGTCATAAACGTAAAGTGAAAGAGGCTGAAGATGCTGTGCTCTAAAAGCTAACAACTAACGTGGGTTTCCCTCCAAAAAACAGGCAAAGCAAACCATTTGCAGACCTGATTTGGCCAATAAATGCCAAACAATCAAGACGAGCTCACCCACCCACACACTGTGATCTAATGAAGGAATGTAGTATTTGTAAAGGAGTTCGCTTTAATCTGGCTACAATCAAAAGCTGTGGCGCTGTCTCCAAAAGCTTTGTAGTCTAAAATTACCACCAAACCTCACGTACCACAGGAAACTTCCTGTTGGATTCCTCGGTGGCTACGATGTGTTTTTATTTGGCCCTTTTTCTTCCCTCCCTGCTGCTTACAATCAAAAGAGTAAAAAGAAAGAAGAAAAGAGTTAACAGCGGCGACGTTGTGTTAAAAACCACTTTAAAGAGGAATCTGTTTACCCCCAAGCTCAGCTATTCCCTCGTGTTCGTTTGAGCACTAAAGAATGTGAGAATCTACACAAAGGCCATCGAGGCTGGCCGCAGCAGTGACGCTCTGCCTGTTTAAATCACTCTCAGTCCAATGACACTATCGTCATGTATTTACACTAAGATAAGCAGCTGGATCTGACCTGCTTGGAAGGATAGAGGTGGAATCTTTATCAGGCTTTAAGGATAATCACTCTTTATCACCCTGACACTTTTACAGGTTAACACTTTGAAGGAGCTGGGAGGGACAAGACACTAAAAACCACTTTCAGCTATTCCCTCATTCACAATAACTCACCACAGCAGGTCCACATATTTATAGCTGGCATATGTTGTTTCCATCCCCTTGAAATGAAACCAGGCAAATCTGCAAACTGCTACACCATGGAGCCACTACACGTGTCATTTCATTTAAATGAATAAAATTAATTAATGATAGGCTGGTGGTTTTGTCCCAGCGGTGCACAAAGGCTATCTAATAGCAGTGAAACCGAATGTCTGGAAACATTTATGATGGTTATGGAAAACAAAGTTATTATTAGATAACACCGGATGGTACTGGTATCATTATGAAGCCTTTACTGCTTTAATCAGCACTCTAGACCAGTATCTGGATCCATTTAAGAACATGGAAATACAGGTGGAGGCGGAAAAATTCCCATAATGACCATCTCACACAATTTAAAGCCCACAGGTCGCAACAGTAGTAACTTTAGATGTCCAGTGTAGCACAAAGAAGAATATTTCCTCTAGAAATGTAAGAGATGAGAAGGATTAAGTAGCAAAAAATGGTAACATGTAATTCAAGTACTATAAAATTATAGCAAAGAACCCATTTATTTTTTTATGACTCAAACTTTATTAGATTTTAATATACACAAAAAAAACCCAGACCCCCCCCCCCCCCCCAAAAAAAAAAAACACCCAAAAAATAGCAGAATGGACATTCCCAGTAACAACAACAGAACAAATTGAGCATCAATGCATATTTCCATCCCCCCCCCCCCCCAAAAAAAAAAGCTATATAATGGTGTAAATGGCGAGGAAGCAGTACTTTCAATGGAAAACCAAGGAGGCGCTTTCTCAGGGGGTAAGAACCAATGTGCCAAATGCCGAAGAGAAAAAGCATAATGATATAAAAGTAGATTAGGCATCCCTAACCCACCTCTGTCCACTGGTTTCTGCAGTTTTCTCAGATTCAATCTAGGCTTTTTATTATTCCATATAAATGACTTACAGAGCTGGTCAAACTGTTTGGTGTATTTCAAAGGAACATGGATTGGTAGAGCCTGCAACAAATAATTGAACTTAGGTGTACATACCATTTTGATTACGTTTACCTTTCCCCACATTGAGAGATACATCTGAGACCAACGATCAATATTAATTTTCATATCGCTGAGTAAAGGTTCAAAATTTATCTTTATCAGGTCTGACAAATGAGGCGGGAAGGTGATGCCTAAATACTTAATGCCCTTCTGTGACCAGGAAAACATACCGGTTTGAAAAAGTGACCTAGGACAATAACTAGTTAACGGAAGGGCCTTTGATTTGGTCCAATTCACCTTATAACCAGAAATAGCTGAAAACGTATTTATTATTGCCTGCAAGGAGTTTAAAGACTTTTCTGGGTCTGATATAAAAAGCAAAATGTCATCGGCGTACAACATCAGTTTATGACAGTCTCTCCCTATACTGACACCTGGAAAATTGGGCTCTCTACGAATAGCCACTGCCAACGGCTCAAGGGCCAGAGCAAAAAGAAGTGGAGAGAGGGGATCCCCCTGCCTGGTTCCTCTATCTAGTTCAAAAGAAGGCCCTATTATTCCATTTGTGAGTACTGATGCCTTGGGGTGTACATATATAAGCTGAATCCAATTAATAAAGCTTTTGGTAAAACCGAAACACTCTAAAGTAGCGAATAAATATCTCCATTCGAATCTGTCGAATGCCTTTTCGGCATCCAGCGAAATCGCAGCTATGGGAGAATGGCTGTCCTGAACCGCCCACATAATATCAATTAACCTCCTAATATTATCAGCTGAAGAGCGTGAGCTTATGAAACCAACTTGATCTACATGTACGAGAGAGGTTATTACCCAGTTTAATCGATTAGCCAGAATTTTAGATAAAATCTTACTATCATAGGAGGTCAGACTTATCGGTCTGTAGCTTTTACAGTCAGTGGGGTCCTTATCCTTCTTTAGGATAAGTGTAATGATGGCTTCAGATAGTGAAGGTGGGAGCCTACCCTCTTGAAAAGATTCGTTATAAGTGTTTAAAAGCAGTGGCGCAAGATCTTCTGGAAAGGATTTATAAAATTCAGCCGTATATCCATCCAGGCCTGGTGCTTTATCAAGAGGGCAAGTGTTTAATAACTCCCACTATTTCTTCAACGGTAATAGGAGCGTCCAAATATTTCAGTTGATCCATTGTCACCCTAGGAAGATTTAAAGATAACAAAAATTTCTTTATATCACTCTCTGAAATGCTTGATTCCGAGCTATAAAGATCTTTATAAAAGTTACTAAATATTGTATTAATTTCTTTAGGTTTAAAGAAAAGACGTCCATTATTATCTTTAACAGCTGAGATCATAGCCATAGTCTCTCTCTGTTTAATATATCTCGCTAAGAGCCTTCCGGCCTTATCCCCTTCCTCGAAGTGTTTTTGTCTAGCACGAAATAGAGAAAATTCAGCTTTTTGTGACAGTATTGCATTAAATTCATATTTTAACTTGGTCAGTTCATTCAAATTCAATGAAGAACGATCATTTTTAAATTTTAAATCAGCAAGTTTAATTTGACGTTCTAGATTTTGAAGTTTAGTAATATTTTCCCTCTTTTTAAATGAGGCATGCTGTATTATATAGCCTCTCAGGAAAGCTTTCAGTGCTTCCCATGCTACTCCTGCTGAAGGGGCAGTAGGGACATTCGTCTCTATATACAGATTGATTTGTAATCGAAGAGACTCTCTGAATGCTGCATCTAATAGAAGGGTCGAATTAAGTCTCCATCTAGGCGTCCTAGCTGTATCATTAGATAGTAGCATGAGGAGATAAACAGGGCTATGATCTGAGAGGATTATGGTACCAATATTACTCGATACAACAGCAGGCATTAGTGATTGGGATACCAAAAAAAAATCTATCCTTGAGAAGGAGTGGTGAGGGGGGGAGAAAAAAGTATAGTCCCTTCCAGAGGGGTTTTGTAACCTCCACACATCTATGAGGCCACACGCTTCAGTCAGCCCTTTTAGGGCCCTATGAGCCCTAGAAGCATAGACTGATCTGGAACTCCGATCCAGTACTGGGTCCATAACCTCATTAAAATCCCCTCCCATAATAATAGGGTAATCCCCCATGTCAGATATTTTTTTCTCTAATTGTCCAAAAAAGGATGGATCATCTACATTAGGAGCATATACATTAGCTAAGATGACCGCCTTCCCTTGAACTTCACACAACATTAACATCCTTCTCCCAGCGTCATCCTTACTCTTTTGGATACATTTAAACTGTAAATGTTTACCAATCAAAGTGGCCACTCCTCTGCTTTTACTAGTACCACTGGCTGCCCCTACATATCCCACCCAACCCACGCATAGCGTCTGAGAATCTTGAGGCAACAGGTGGGTCTCTTGAACAAATGCAATGTCACACTTCTTAGATTTTATAAAGGACAATATTTTGTTTTTCTTAATGGGATTATTGAGGCCCTTGACGTTCCAGCTCATGATACTCAGATTATTTCTACTTATAGATAATTTTAAGGTACATATAAAGCGGGATGTTCAGAAACCTGTAATAATGACTAGCAAATTTGGCATCAAAAATTAATAAAAGAAAAAAAAAGAAAAAAAAAAAAAGAACCCATTTAAATGCATTTATTTGTAAGTGTTTACTCATTGCTTAAAAAAATACTCATTTGAAAAAAAGGAAACAAAAGCTAAAATTCAAATTTCGGCACAATAGAGGGAGACGTCCCTTTTAGACAGCAGCAGCTTCTTCCCTCCATTTTGCTAATGAAATGTCCCCCAGGGGCCCCAGCTGTGACCTTTGACCTCAGACACTATAATTAGGTTATATTTGGAGTTGCTGAAAAAAAGGAAACATCTTAAAAGCACTTAAAAAATGAATTTGCAGAAAGTGCCTTAAAGAGACACAAACATGGATGACAGTGATACATCTGATTTTTTAAAAAGCGTATTTAAGCTAAAATAAAAGCATGGGGGTCGGGTGCGTTGGTCACAAAAGAAAGAGGGAATCAAAAGGAGTTCTTAGGTGAGAGCTTTCTGCGGAGAGGGAAAATCATATTTCTGAAACATTATGTGTTTCAGTATTAAATGATATCAATACTTATCTTAATGTAAACGTTATGTGAGATCCCAACAGAGAACGTTAAAGCACACAGAGTACGAGAGGATTGTGACAGTGGAGCTAAGTGATCTATTACATGTTTAGGGAAGCATTAGAGAGCGTTCTCAGGGCGCCTCTGTGCGTTTCCAGCTGCGTTTGCTATCAGCCCTGCCTGACTTTGTTTATGTGGTGTAGGATCCTCTTGTATTCTGTTTCCCACTGGGCTTTACACTAACACACAAGCACGCACACACACTATGCAACCAACATGAGAGGCACAATGAGAAATTTACTGTCATACAAACAAACACACACACAATCAGGACCCTGAGAAAGTGCAATGAGAGAGCAGGTGTCAGTTTTCACATGCGGCTCTCATGAGGGCCCGGACGGTTAAAAAATCAGCACGAGTTTTTTCTGAGCTCCGAGCGACGGCTTTTCTCACAGCCTCGGGCCGCAATTCGACTCCGACTCCAGAACAGGAGCCCGTCACCTGCATAGAGAAGTGGGGAAACGCCACTATAATGAGTCCTCTCACTGAGTCATGTCACGTCCTGATGGAAACATCATTGCAGAAACGTTCGGTCAGATTTTGTGTTTGATTAGTAACAGCTTCATTTTTCAGCATGACAGTGATGGATAGAAAAACACACAGTGGAGCACTATCAGTCATGGATTGGCATCCCCAGATTCCAGAACTGTGTGGGATCATCTTGACAGAAAGCAGATCAAAAGGCAGCAAACATCCTAAGAAGAGCTTTAAATGTCCTTCAAAAAGACTGTAGAACTACAAGAAAAGAAGCAAATTGAGGCTGTAAAGAAAAGTAAAGGTGTTCATACTAAATATTGACATTCAAGCTCCATAGATTTGGTTTTTTGGGGGTTTTTTGGCTTCCTACCCACACCTTAATCAAAGAAAATCTCCACACCTGCTCACACTGCATAAAGACGGGAGGTGTGGGCAGTCATGGAAGAGGAGTCACAGAACATGTACACAAGTGTTGCAAGCACCAGGATGGAGAAGATAGACAGATACCAAAGAGATTGGCCCTGGACTTGTCCGTGGGACTGGTGTCAAATATGGTGGAGGAGTTCCTCAGCGAGACACAACCAGTGAAAAGAGTGATTTCTGTGATGGTTGGTGCTAGAGCATCTATTTCAATACTGTGCTTATAATATATCAGTGGGACTAGCTTGGGACTAGCTCGGGACAAGCTCGCTTTATTATAAATTGATTCTTGTACTCTTTGGCTACCATCACCCCACTTTTTTTTAGCTGCTCTTCACCTCTTCCTTCTCCTTTTCCCTCATTACAATGTAACCTTGACGTTTCCATCCACCATCCATTTGGACATTTGGCGTCTCAAGGTTTTTCTCAGCGTGTGTCCCAGACTATAAGTTATGTTAAAACCGTTTCCCATGACTAACCTAACAAATTTTCCAGGCAAAACACAGCACACAGCACAATCCTGTGGAGAGAGGGGCATATTTGTACTGCCTCCCTTAGCGTAGGCTTATTATCAGAGCATCCTGACAAGGTCTTAGATCTCATTACCAGCAGGCGCTGTGCAGGAAAACAAACAGCAATGATTTCAGATCAACCAGATTAGAACCAAGGTGCCATGGGAAGCTGCAGAATAGTCTGGGAACAAGGACGCTTTAACTTTTCGACTCATATCAAGTCTTTTTCAGAGACTACTGCCGCTACGCCAAACTTGAACAACATTATTGTGATCACTCTCTTTTACCACCAACGTCCAAAGCTCAGGGTTCTTGTGGTGCTCCAATATGATCAAAGTCATCAAAACGAGTTGAAAGTGGTGATAAAGCTGTATAAATTTGTAAGATGTCGATTAAGCTGTGTGTCTTTCTGCTTTTATACAGGCTTTATCCATACTTTACACTCACTTTCCTCCTATTGTAAATCTGTAGGCCCCTTTTTTTCACACTAGAATCCCAATATGACATCATCTACGTGGTTCTTGCTCACTTCTTCTTTTTTAAACCCCTGTCATTATGTCCGTAGCAGCGAGAAGAGACAGTGAGAGAAAGTTACAGAATGTCAAGGCCCCGTAAATACCACTAACACCACACTGCCACTACATCCTCTCTGTGTTTGGGAAGTCCCCCCTTACAGAGGAGTACAGGATTACCAAGCAAACAGACACAGGACTAACACATGCACGCAAAGTCTCGTATCTATACAACAGCACTGTTTGAAGACATTCACATTGGCATGCTGGTGAGAACGCAGCAGCAGAAGCACAGAGAGAGGGAGAGAAGGGAGAGGAACCATTGCGGGAATCTGGTTCAGTGGTTAAAGTATGAGGACAAACAGGCAGTGTTTCATTACAGTCAAAGATGGCATTGTTCTGGATGCAGGACGGAAGCAACCAGGTCGGTCGGTTCACGTACACAACGTGACCTTTAATCGTAACTCGCTCACACGGTTTGATTGCAGCTTATGTAATTTGTTGTTCTTTCGCTGTGTGCGTCAAACACAAGGGTCCTGTGAAATCGGCGTGCCGAGTAATGCCACATCTTTGCCGCACAGGTTAAGTGCTTACTTTAAAAATATGTGATGGAGACAGAATGAAAATCAAAAGGCCAAAATCTTAGCTTTGGACACAGCTCGAGTTATTTCACGCTGTTGGTTTTATTTTAGTGCTGCACATCAAAAAAGAAAAAAAGAAAACCACATATAGCCACATCACATAAAAGCGCTGAATGTGATCCAGGCTGGATGTAACTCCAGCTGAGGTCATAACAAGGTCACGAGGCGTGTGTGTAGCTTTTGTTTTAACAGACATGTACATGTGGAAGTGTGCAAACCTGACTGTGCACACGTGGATGCAGTGGCACGTCTTTGAAGTTTGAAGTTTAGGTACTAAATATATTCATGTGTCTTCCACCAGCTCACCACCACCACCATCGCTTTGTGCTTTAAACTCTGCTCCTTTGAAATGCCCGACAGACAGCAAAGCTCCGTCCTGCCACAGACAATAAAGCAGCTGGATTTCTGCACATGTGCCTTTGTGTTGCTCTGAGGCCTTGTCATAACTCCATCGGAGGGGTCTAGACATTTATCACACGCGCACACACGCACACAGACACACACAGGGGCGCAAGAATGCATGCACTTCCACAGAAAGCTACTCGCTCAGGGAGATGGATGGCAGCACTGGCACAAAAGAATATTTGATTTGGTTATAAGTACCGCGACATGAAAGAGAAGCACGGCGGGGGGGCGGTGAGGGCAGAGGGCACAACCAGCAGAGGTGGCTAGATCTTCATCACCATCATATATGTGTGAAAATGGGGGCAGCGTTATTGAACTACTCTGCACGTCTGCCCTTTTGCCCTGTTTGAACTGATATTTACTTCTATAATAGTAGGTGTTACATATTGGCTGCACATTTAGAGGTCTTTGAAGTGGGCCAGGGCAGGGTTGAACTACAATATAAATCAGAGCACTGAAAAGCTTTTAGTAGACAAATATACTTAATTATAACTTTGAATAAACATGTTCTGTGTTTGCTTAAATCTTACAACCATGGCTTCACCACAAAGTGGGATTTTTCTTTCTTTTTTTTTGCACAAAACCAAGCTTTTCAACTCGTTCACAAAGTAGTCGTTATTTCTATGTTTCTTTTAGCCAAGTTTTTATCCCGCCTCGTTTAAATATTTGACCTTAACGTCAGTGCTGTGCCAAGTAAAAACAGGGCCAGTATACCGATACTTCTAATCTATAAATCATCATTAATTTTCAAATTCAAACACATTTTAATGACCCCTGTGATTTTTTTAAATTTACAATAATTAGTTAACACAACAAAACACACCTTTCAGCTTTCCGTGCAGTTTGAAACTGGGTTTTGTGTAAATACGCATGTCGCTAAAGATTTGGGGTCACTTCTTCTTCTGCTGTTTAAATGTGCTATAAGCTATAAATAAAATAGGCACTGCAGTCAACACAAAAGGTTAATGGTGCATGTTTGAGGTATAGTTTTTCTTTTCCAAAAAAGAAAATTTAACACAAAACCAGCTTTGGTATGATCGATATTTGTATCCATCCGCCGACTTTTACTTCGCATGAGTTGTGTCTGTTCTTCGGCCGAGAAATAAAACTGCAGAGCTTTCTTTAAAAGTAAGAGCATTGTTCTGAGCTACACATACACTAAAAACTTACTTTATTCATATGTATATATATATATATATTTAGAATATTAAATATTAAATGAAGTACAAGCAGAAGTGACGATGTAGGATGAAGTGAAACTAATGGAGGTCATAAAACTTCTCAGTCGTGTGTGGAGGAGGAGGGGTGGGGTGTTTTTAAACTGCAGTACTTTCTGTACACTCACTCCTCACTCAGGCCAGTTCGTTTGTATCTTGTATGCAGACACAATAGTGAATTGTTACTCGGTTCCATCCTTGCATACAGTTACTCACTCTCAGGGTCAGACCTCCCTCCCTGCCCCCTCTGCTGGGCGAGTGGTTTAAAGTTTCTGTCGCTGCATTCTGATTGGTCCGTGAAGTTTTCCTGAGGGGGGATAAGTTCAGAGCTCCGCACCTCCACGCTCACATCGGCCCCGGAGAGTGCAGAAGCTGTATTCTCTTATCATACGCATCAGGATAAGAGGGTACAAAGTTATGGAGGTTATCAGAGGTAGATTATTATTTGTTTTATAGACTTTTTTTTACTCACTGAGATTTAGGACATCGGCAGTTTGGAATAATCCTTTTTTCCCCCTCCACCTTACTTTGCATCATCCATCCAACATGCCCGGC